>NW_027555958.1:319731042-320931042 GCF_003287225.1 Phascolarctos cinereus
TAGGGTTTTCTTGGCAAAGATACCAGAGTGGTTTGCCATTTCCCTTTCCAGCTCACAAAATAAAAATTTAAAAGAATGAGATAAAGATGAAGTCGATAATATTTACATTTTAAAATTTTATTGAATAACAATTAAAATAACCTTTTACTTACTAAATTAAATTAAGTTTAAAAGGATGAGATGAAAATGAAACAAACAATATTTTAGAATGTTAGCTTTAGTTAATAACAATTCAAATAATCATTTTGCTCTCATTAAATTTGAAAGGATGTGATAAAGTCAAAAATTTTTAAATTAAAAATTTAATTTAATAACAATACAAATATTCTTTTTGCTCTAACTAAAAATATTATTACTTACCTATCACTGCCACTAGTATAGAGTCCAGCCTCTGAAGGGCACTTGCTGAGGCCAGGAGGTGATCCTGGGGGTGGGGGTTGGGTATACTGGAGATCGGGTAATTTCCTCAGTGGAACCAGCCACAGTTGCTGCTATGGTGACTAGGTATTGGTTAATTTATAATTGCCCTGAGGCCAGCTCAGAAGAGGGGAGGATAGGAATTTGCAGATGTGGGGATGAAGGAATATTGGAGGATGATGGGTAAAGGGTAGGCATGGCTATCTTGGAGACAAGCCCCAGGACTGGAGAGGGCAGGATTTAATACATCTTCTTGCCCTTTGATTGGTTCGTCAGACACTGCTTGAGGTCTTGCCGTGGTCCCCATTTTAGTAACACTGGGCCAGGGATGTAAACTAAGCAGAAGGTAAGCTCCTTGAGGGCAGGGATGCTCTCAGTGCGGATTCACAACTGCCCCAACAAACTTATTTTAGTCTTAGAATTGCTTAGGGGCCCTGGATAGTTAAGCGGCTTGCCTAGCATCTCATGGAAAACAGAGACAGAAATTGTACCCAGCTATTCCTGATTCCTAGACAGGCTCTCTAATCATTATACCGCACTGCCCCTCTCAATGACATTTAAACAGTGACTCAGAAGAGTCTGAGATGGTAAGATTTGGGTGGGATTCCCCTTAGATAATAACTGAGTGAGGCTCCCAGTCTCTACTGATCATTATGAGACTCAGAGGAGAGTTCACAAAACGGCTTGATAGATCAGCAATGCATAAAATAATAGGACTTTATACATCACAGAGGTTTTAATTCATATAAGAGGAAGCTTAAGACCTAGAATGAAACCCCCGGAGGAGGATAGGGTTGGAAGGAGCAGGACAGGAACTTGAGGAAGCAGGTGTAGAGTAAGAGTCAGACAATCAGGATGGTGGCCAGAACTTAAGGTGTGATGGTCTTTAGACCACGGCAGGTGGAGGGTGCAAGGTGAGGGATGGGCCTTTAAAGAAGGCATTCCCAGTTCCACTGAGCCCCCAATAGTCAGTACTCCTAGTTGCTCCAGAACATTTGGGTCCTAGTCACTGTTCACAGCAGGGAAGCTGTTGATCCTTATGACAACCCCCAGGAGGTAGGTGCTATTATTATCTCCATTTTATAGATAAGGAAACTGAGGCACAGAGAGATTCAATGATTTGCTCAAGGTCTCAAAGCTAGTAAATGTCTGAGGTCACATTTGAACTCAGGTCTTCTTGACTCCAGGCCCAGAGTTCTAGATACTGAGCCACCTAGCTGTCCCTAAGAGAAAACGCTGGATAGAGAGTGAAAGGACCCATCCCCATGCACCAGACCTTTATTAGCTAGGTGACTTTCTCTGAGCCTCAGTTCTTTATCCTTAAAATAAGGGAGTTGGAATAGATGACCTCTAAGGTCCCTTATGGCTGTAAATCCAATAGGAGTACATCCTTGGGACAAATCAGAATATTTAATGTTGGAATATTTCCTGGTCCGAACTTGATAGTAATTGTACTGTCATTATTATCTGTTGATTGAGAAAATGCACAATGACAAAAAGCTACTCTGAATTCAGTAATGCTTCTAAATGAATTTGTATTTTATTAATCACAACAGCATCTGCATGCATTTGAAATAATAGTCATGCATATAAGTTTGAGACATATTTATTCAGTCTACAGAAGGCATGTTTGCTTATTTATTATCCTGAGTCATACTGCATATTTTGTTGGAGCTAAATAAAGATCAGAATGAGAATGCTTGGTGTGCATATGGCTTTGAGGGACCCTCTTGCAAGAATTTTGTGGTCTCTTGGGGATCTGAAGCCCCATAGGTTGGGAATTATAATGGGCAGGTCGTCTAGAGCTCTACTGAGCTCACCTTCTCTCCTTCTTTTCTTCCTCTCCTCCCCCAACTCCCACAAGCCCTTCCTCTACCCCCTCTTAGCCTGGATGGGCTAACATGTATATCTTTGCCTCTTCTCCTCACCTCCAGCTTCTTCTCTTTCCTTTCTATCCTTGCCTTCTGTAACTCTCCCCAGGGTGCCATATCTCTTTATGAGCCCAGCACCCTCCTAGGGTAGCAAGTATATTAGAATTAGGAAGGAACCCAGGCATCCTTAACTGGATTGTTGGTGGTGAAAAGGCCCTTGGATTGTAGAATTTCAAGTTCCAGTGAGAAATGGGGTAGAAAGGGACTCCTTTCTACTTCTAGTACCCCATTGGCAGCAAGGACCCTGGGCTGTGCATGCCGTGGTGGGGAGGAGATTTCTGAAATACTTTTTGGATCAAAGGAACAACATTTTGGAAAAGATCTCAAGGTTACTTACTGCAAGCTCATATGAGTCAACAATATGATAGGACAGCCAACAGTAGCTAAATGTTTTCTTAAGCTGAATTAAAAGAGACAGTGTCCAGAATGAGGAATGTCATGGTACAATGAGCTTTTGTCTTGGTCTCCTTAGCTGCTCATGCCTTCCCCTCCAAGGCTGTCTTCTATCAACTTTGTATCTTGTATGTACAGACATGTGTGGGATCTCCAATTAGAATGTAAGCTCCTTGAGGACAGGGACTGTTTGTGCTTTTTTTTTTCTTTCCCCAGCACAGTGACTTAGTGAATAGTAAGCACTTTCAAAAATGTTTGTTGATTGATCCACTGATCAGATCACATCTGTAGAAGAGAATTCAGTGCCAGGTACCAGATTTTAAGAAGGGATGCTCGGAGAAGGTGATCCAGGATGTTGAGGGGATCTATGTCATCCTAGGATCATCAATCAATCAATCGATTAATAAACATTTATTAAGCACCTACTATGCACCAGCCATTGTGCTAAATGCTGAGGATACAAAAAGAGGCAAAAAGACAATCCTTACTCTCAAGGAGCTTACCATCTGATAAGGGAGACAACATGCAAACAAATACAAACAAACATCCCCATACAGGATAAATAGGACATAATGAAAAGAGGGGAGGCACTGGCAGTAATAGGGGTTGGGGAAGACTTTTTGTAGAAGATAGGATTTTAGTTGGGACGTAAAGGAAGCCGAGGAGGTCAGCAGTCAGAGAAGAGGAGGGAGCACATTTCAGGCATAGGAGATAGGCAGAGGATTGTCTGAAGAAAGGGGGTTGTTTATCCCAAGAAGAGAAAATAAAGAGGTTACAGGCATTTGAATGAAGGGGGAGTGGACTATTTTGTTTGTTTCCTGCAAGTAAAACAAGGATCCATGGGTGGAAATTTCAGAGACATAGATTTTGACTCAACCAGATGAAAAAATTTCTTGACAATTAGAATGGCCCCTAAGTGGAATGGTTTTCTTCATGAAGCTTCCTTCGTGGCCATTTTTTTTTTTTTGCCTTTTGGTGAGGCAATTGGGATTAAGTGACTTGCCCAGGGTCACACAGCTAGTAAGTGTCAAGTGTCTGAGGGAAGATTTGAATTCAGGTCCTCCTGACTCCAAGGCCGGACCTCTATCCACTGCACCACCTAGCTGCCCCCGTGGCCATTTTCCGTGAGAGGCTAGATGGATGGCCATTCTTGTTGGGACACTGTAGATTTCTGAATAAATGTTGATTGGACTAGGTACTGTAATCTCTGAGGTCTCTCTCTTCCCAAACAGAGATTCTGTGCTTCTTAGTCTATCCTGTGATATAAAGGATATATAACACTGAGGGCCCTATTTTAGGCATATGGGAATTGGTAAGGGGCAGAGAGTGGCTGGGAGAAGGACAAAGTAATGTAATGTAAAAGTGTAAATTCCTCCAGCTTAAAAGTTGTTTCATTCTTTGAAAGTCAAAGGATGAAAGTAAAAATACCTCTGTGACTGCCTGTATGATCTTGGGCAAGTCATTTCACTTTCTGGGTCTCAGGTTCCCCATCAGTCCTATGAGGGGGTTGGACTAAATGCCTTCTAAGGTCCCTTCAATTCTAAATCTATAATCCAATGATCTTAGGCAGCCCAATACACTAGAATTAGCCCAGTGCCTAATATACAGTAGGTATTTAATTAATGCTTGTTGATAGAGTGAAGAGCTGTTTACCGTTTTGAGTAAATCTCTTGGCAGAACTGCTCCAAACCTGGGCTAGATCTCAGGATTTGAGCTCAGTTGAAAGTAAGTTTCCAAAAAAAAAAAAGTAAGTTACTTGAAGGAAAGGAGTGTTTTGTTTTTGTTTTCGTATTCTGAATGGCTAGTGTGGTGGCTGGAACATAGTAGCACTTAATAAATGCTTATTGAAGTGAATTGACTAAGATTTTGAGATTTAAAATTGTCAAGGACTGTAGTAATTATCTTCCATTTTACTGATGAAGAGCAATGGAATATGTAGATGCCCCGGGCATTCCTTAACTAGGAATTCTATGGTCCTGGGTGTGAATCACAAAATATGTTTCTGTGTCCTCAAATCAACTTTTAAAGACAAATTCAGTTGGAGGAAGGGGATAAAGAGATGGCTCTTGGACCTTAGGACACAAGACTCCATTGGGAATGAGACTCCAGGATGCTGCCCCATAGAGGGCAGACAACAATATTCCTTGAGGCTGCTGCTGGAAAAGTTGTTACTGGGGTAGGGACCAGGGTGGGGCCACAGTGAGGAGGAAGCCAACCATCTGATAGCTTCCTATTTTAACCAATTAATTACTCTAACTACATGTTAAGCTCAATTGTTTTCTACCAGCTGAAGAAGTAGCTATCAGTGCTAGAAATACCCTCTAAATTTTTGTGCCTTAGGGAAGAGCATCAGTCACCCCACCGTAGTTACAGCTCTAGCCATGGGGATTTGGTCAAATTAGATAATATATGTAAAGTGTTTTGCAAGCTTTAAAGTGGTAGCTTTATAAATGGTATAAGTTGTTGTTGTTAATAGAATAGTAATCTGCCCTGTTTGCATTTTCCCTGGAATCAGGTATCAGCAGCATCCCTTAGATATTCTCTGTCCAGTGGGCTTACAGTCTGGGCAGGGCTGGGAGGAGGGGCTCTAGTTGGGGGGAAGAATAGTGGTTAGGAGTAGATTTTCACCCCATTTAGTAGGAAACTCAGTTGCTTTCCCCTGGCAAGGCTAAGGGAGTGGGAGGCCAGTGTGGGGGAGGGAGAAGATTGAGGGAAATAAAAGGAGGGAAGAGAAAAATCATGAAGCCTTTTAATTGTATCTCTACCCTTTCCTCCAGAACCTGCTATGCCAAGCACTGAAGTGAGACAAAGACTGAGCCTCTGCCATGTGTGTGTGTGTGTGTGTGTGTGTGTGTGTGTGTGTGTGTGTGTTGGGGGGGTACAAGGTTGTACATGGAGAGATGCTTTTTAGGGATTGTAGAAGGGAGAGGGACAGTGTTGATGGGTGGAGGCCCTCAATGGGGAAGCTATAAAAATATTGGGGTGGGGTGAGTAAGGGGGAAACTAAGGGGTAGGGTGGTCCATTATACAGCTGTCTCCTCTCCCCCTGACCTACTGGGGGGATAAGTGGCCCCCCGGCGATGATGCTGAGGACCCTCTAACTATCTTGTTACCATGGGGACCACTAGCTATTAATGCCCTCTCCTCCCCCACGGCAGGGATGCTGGAGGAAAGAGAACAGAGAATGGAGAGGTCATTCCATCCATTCCCTTACCTCTAGGCAAGAACCTTCCCCCCACCCCAAGCCATCCTTTCCTTACAGAGTCTCTTGGACTCCCTTTGTGACCCCAGTCCATAATCTTTCACCTCTCCTTATCAGGAAATTCATCCTTATATATTTAACCAATCTCCTCTGGTCTGTTCTCTCCAAAAAATGTAGCGAGCTACTGGGTTGCTCTGCTTTGGAGTTTAGGGGATACCCTCTTAGACTTCTCTTCTCTGGTGTGAATAATGATTGTTCACTGTTCCTCTTTTGTCTTCTTCCGCTTTTCCTCACCTCGTTCTCTCTAGCTTGGAAGCCAAGGCCTGGACTCTGGTCCAAGTTGGGCCTAAAGCAGGATCTTAGAGGAAGAGGAAGAAGAGGAGGAAGGTTTGATTAGTCTCCAGATAATCTCGTTAAGGTCTCTTCCCATTCTAAATCTCTGAGATTCTAAGAGTTCTTCATCCTGCCGGCATTTGGACTCCTAAATTCAAACTCAGAGGATTGGGTTCAGTTTTTTAAATCACGGAAGTATATTACGCAGAAATGGTGGGTGTGTTGTAGGAGAGGTGCACATCTGTATATGTGGCACATACCTCCTTCTCCTCCCTACATGGCCCTGCAGAAAGCTATTCCAGCGATGAGGTTTTATGTGTCAACACTCACTCAAAAGCATAAAGATCGTCAAGCCCCCACCAAAATGTTTACTGAAACAAGGCAGCCGGAGAGTTCAAAGCAAAACAAACTTACTCAAATAGCAATGCAAATTAAGTGACGAGATTCTCCCATATTCACAGAGGGCACGTGTGTATTTGTGGTGTGTGTATTTATTTCATGAGAGGTATTGTGGCACTGTGGAAAGGACATTCACTGGCTCTAGAGTCAAAGGTTCTGGATTCAAATTCTGACTTTCTTACTAGTTACTTGTGTGACTTTGGGCAAGTCACAACCTCTCTGGGCCTCAGTTCCCTCATCTGTAACCTGAGGGCCTCTAAGTCCCTTCTAGCTCTAAACCTGTGAGCCCGTGCAGTCCAATATAACCATAGTACTATAAGATGGCAAAACTATCTCCCAGGTTTTTTGTTGTTCAGTCATTTTCAGTCATGCCAAACTCTTCATGAGCCCATTTGGGGTTTTCTTGGCAAAGATACTGGAGTGGCTTGCTATTTCCTTCTCCAGCTTATTTTAAAATGAGGAAATTGAAGCAAACAGGGTGAAGTGGCTTGCCCAGGGTCACACAACTAGCACGTGTCTGAGGCTGGATTTGAACTCAGGAAGATGAATCTTCTTAACTCCAGGCCCAGCACCACTGTGCCACCTAGCTGCCCCAGGTTTAGCTCATGTTGAGTATGTAATCCCAAACTCTAAATGTGAATCAAAGGGTGTCAGAGGGAGTAAGGAATGAAGAAAGCATTCTTTGTATATAACCGAGTTTTGTACATACTAGATTTTGTGATCATCCATCCTGATGGTCTCTAAAACCTTCATATGACCCAACTAACTTCATTAGCTCTTGTCCATCATCTCTTCTCCCTACTTTGGTTAAACTTTTTTTAAACTTCGATTTTATATTTTTAAATTAGCAAAAATATAGTTTCTCTCCCTTTCACATTTCCCCCTTTCCATTGGAAAAATAAAAGAATTAAAAAAACCCTCACACAAATATCTGGCTAAACTCCTAGAGAAAACTCTACACTGATGCCTTTACTTCCCCTCCTCATACTCCCTTCTAACCCCTCTGAAATCTGACTTCCAGCTCTATCACTCAGCAGCCCTCTTCAACGGTACCGGTGATCTCTTCCTAACTGCTAAATCTAAGGGCTTTTTCTTGTTCCTTATCTTTTTTGACCTCTCTGAACCCTTTCCCATTATTGGCCAACATTTCCTCTCAGATACTCTCTCCTCTCTCATTCTCATTCTTCTATTTCCTATCTGACTGGACTTCAGTTCCTTTTGTTGAATCTTCAACGATGTCACCCCCATTAGCTGTGAGTACCCTTTAAGGTTCTGTCCTGGCTACTTCTCTCTCTACTCTTTCACTTTGATTTTATCTGCTCCCAAGGGTTCAGCTATCATTTCTATGCAGATGATTCACAGAACCACATGTCCATACTTAGTCTCTCTCCTGAGCTGTGGTCCTGCATCACTAACTGCCTTTTGGACATCTCAAACTGGATGGCCTGTAGGCATCTCAACATATCCACGACAGAGCTCATTATCTCCCTCCCCCCAAAAAAATCCTTACCACTTCCCAATTTTCCTATTACTGTCAAGAGCACCAGTATCCTGCTAGTCCCATATGCCGGCAACCTCGAGGTTATCTTCACCTCCTAACTCTAAGTCACCTCATTTAGTCAACCTGTGGTCAAATCTTATCTTTTCAACCTTCACAATATCTTACTTATAGTCACCACCCAAGTACAGGCCCTCTTTGCCTCTGGACAATCGTGTTGTTGTTAGTGTTTTATTCTCAAAGAGGACCAATGACATCAAGAGGGTGATGTCATGAATTGGATTTAGGTGAGGCAGAGCTGCATAAAATTGTCAGCCTCACTCTCTCCTCCAGAGTCATCCAAGTTCAGTGACGAGACATAAGTCAATAGTCTCCTTGCCTCAAATCTCTACCCACTCTAATCCAACCTCTTTACAGTTGCCAAAGTCATTTTCCTAAAGCATGGGTCGGACTGTGTTATCCCCACTAGCTAATAAACTCACATGATTCTCTATTAACTCCAGGATCAAATGTTACATCCTCTGTTTGGCATTTAACACCTTTCCCAACCTGAACCTGTCCTTCTTTTCTGTTCTTATACTTTAGCCCCCTCCATACACACTAGAATCATGCTATTCTAGCCTATTTGGGATTCCTTGAACATGACATTCCATCTCTCAACACCCTGTCTTTGCACTGGTTGTCTCTTAGCTTCTCCAGGCTTCTTTTAAGACTGGCTGAAAACCTGCCTTCTGCAAGAGACTTTCCTTAATCCCTCTCCCCCACTCCCATCCCTACTGCTAGTGCCTTCCCTCTGAGATTACCATCCATCTATTCTCTGTCTCTGTCTCTGTCTCTCTATGTCTCTCTTTCTCTCTCTCTGTCTCTCTCTGTTTCTCTCTGTCTCTCTCTCCTTGGTGAATAGTATCTCAGAGGGAAAGCAGTAGCAGTAGAGGTGGAGGGAAAAGGACTATATACATATGTGTGTATATATATACCCATACATGTACGTATATGCATATATGATAGCTAGATAAACAGATATTTGCATTTCCCTCGTTAGAATGTGAGCTCCTTGAGGGCAGGGAGTGTTGTTATCTTTTTTTGGTATAGTGCCCAGCAAACTGTAAGAACTTAATAAATATTTGTTGATTGACTAAAATGAATTGTTCCTCTCTCCATCTTCTTCCCCTCCCCCCATGAAGATGATATTATTTGGTAGGAAAAGGCAGCCATTAGGGTTTGACAGTCCTTATCTGGAGTGCTTTAGGGGAGATGTGTAAATTCTGAAGGCTGATGAGGAGGGTAGCAAAGGGAATACCCTCTAATCCTTCAAGGTATAGTTTAAGCCTTCAGCATCCAGAGTCCTAAATAAATCCTGAGGGAAGGGAAGAAAGGATAAGGGGGCAAGACTCAGCTGTCCTCAGGAGCAGAACACGTGGGCTGAGAATGGGAGTGCACACCTTATTAGGACTGTAGTTTATTCCAACTAGACTATAAGCTCTGGGAATGCAGCAGCAGTATCCTATAAGCTTTTGTCTGTCTTAGTGTCTGACAAATTGGAGGTTTGGTTTCTTCCAACTGGACTGTCTGTTCTGAGAAAGCAACGATGCTGCTCATTAAGCCTTTGTCCCTCCCAGTGCCTAGGACACAGTCAACAGTTGGTAAATGCTGGTTGATTTAGACGATGAGTTTCTCTTTCTTCCTGAGCTATTCAGGTAAATAAACTAATGGTATAGTAGACTATAGGGCCCTGGCCTGTGTGTCAGGGGAGATAAAAATGAACAGTTTCTGTTGTTCTCTGCTCCCCTCACCAAATCCCCTAGATTCTCAGCCATCTTCATATCTAAAAATAAAGTTGAATGGATCATGTGTGTGCAAGGTGTTGGTGGGGCTGGAGGGGAGACTCAAATACAGGCATTGCATCTTGGAATGTACAAGGAGCATGTGTAGGCACACACATGCATACACATACTACTATATGTGTGCATGAAGCCCGCAGAACCTGGAACCATCGGACCAACAAAATCAACACAAGGAGAAGTTGGATGAAGAAGAAGAGGAGGAGGAGGAGGAGGGGGAAAAAATCCCCTCATTTCTAAAGAAATTTCCCAGATTAGATTTGTAAATCAAAAACCAATATATAACATGCAAGAATTGATCTGTTTTATATTCCTCAGTTACATTTTTGTGAAGCACATTTAGAAGATTTAGAACGTATTTGCGCCTGCTGGTTGGGCCATTATATGCTTGAGTTCATACATCTATTTGTGAGGCTATAAAACAGGCATCGACTACCCATGTAAATTGTGTTCTCCACAATAAATTATATGCATACTTGCAAAAATACATAACTGCTGTGGGTTGGCTTACGTAGCCGGAATACTAATGATGTTTAAAGTTGCATTGTCCCTCTTCTCAGGCCTAATTTAGCCTCTACATCAAAAATGATGTAGGAAAAAACACTTTATCCTCTCACTGAGAAATAAAATGGCACTCCGAGGCACCCACGGGCACCCACATCTTCCCCCCCCCTTTTTTTTAACTGAATGGCACCATTTTCATACTAATTTTAGCTGCTTGGAGTTCACAGGCAAAAAAACCTGGCTCAGCCCAAAGAGAGGGGAGTCGCTGAGCTGAGCACATATGTATGCAATGGATTGCCTCTTCTTTCACTCAGGCTCACCTCCCATCCTCCCCATGTCTCCCCTTATAGACCTTTTCTGGTAGGGATACACTAGTGTTTTAACTCACTTTCATACCTTCCCTTCTTCGTTGACACACTCACAGACCCATTTAATCATTGACACAGATGTTCATATCCATGCCTGCAGAGAGTACACATGTACACACACACATACACACACACACACGTGTGCAGACAAACTTAGATACACTTAAACAAGCCCTACTAGCCATCCATCCCCACTTGTCTAAACACACACACACACACATAAACACACACATATGGACACATGTGCCAATACCCACATTACATAGGCACACTAATGTATGTGGACAGAGGGGCTCAGAGAGCAGTGACACAGTCTCAAGTCCTCTTCAGCAGAATGAAATGAAGAGGATGTTTTATCCAGATTCTCCTGTCTCCATCACTTTGGTTCCCTGGAGCAAAGCCTCACCTTCCCTCTAGTACCCATACCCAGAGTGAGATTTATCATGAACCAGCCCCTCCCCCCAGCCCCACTGCTCAAGCCTGGAAAGGCCCCTTCTGTGGGGGCCAGGCTGCTGGGCAGTGTCTAAGATCTTTGGCTATGATTTTCTGCCTCTCCCTGGAAAAGGACATAAAGGACAGGTTGTTTGGCTCCCATCAGGCTTGGGGCTCCCCAAGGACCTGGGAGAGAGAAATAATCAACATTGGCCAGGGTTTGCCTCCATTCCCACAAGTCTGGCTCTCCCTGAAATAGGGACCAAGATTCCATTACCTGGACAAGTGGGAGGACAAACAGAACCATTTGGGTCACTGGCCTGGCAGGCCCAAGGAGACAACGGGGTACCAAGAACTCCCAGTGTAAGTATTGTCCCTCCCCTTCCCACCACACTCATCCTAGAAGGAAGCCAGTCCTAGATCACTGATGCCAATAGCAGCTAAATTTTTTGGTTTCAGCCATTCAGTGGCTAATAATAAATCCCAAAGAGCCCCTCTCCCCATGCCAACCATGGGCCAGTAAACCGTGTGTTAAGGGAAACAGAGAAGCCCAACTGGGTTTTTTGTCTTCTTCCCCATGCCAATCCTTTAAAAGCACATAGGCACATACAGACATACACAAAACTTAAGCACGGGGTACAGATCTGGAGCTAGGGGGTAGGAAGGATGACAGAGATGAGGAGGGAGGAAGTGCTAATTGGATCGCATCTCAGCTCCTGAGAGATGTGCATGTCCTACCACGCGGCCTCAGACTTCTCCAAAACATGGGCCCCCCAAATCCAATAAAATTGCAAATTTCCCTGTATTTCACAATATCCTAAATAAACATGAACAGCATGCATTTCTCTTTCTCGCATCAAATATTAATCTGCCCATGGCCAGAGCCCGCTCTCTACTGCGTGTGCTCACACACTGGGTAAACACTGGGGAGATTGCGAGGCCAGACCCTCCGTTCTCTTCCTCAAGTCAAGAGCATGACAAATTTTTCTCCTAATTACACCTGCCACTGTTTGCCTTCTAATACTGTAAATCCTCCATCACATAGGTTTTCAGATTCAGGATTAGGTTCTCTTCCTGTCATACAAATGATTGGGAAGGGAGGAGGCTGGCTGGGATAAGCATGCTATGGAACCCTCCCATGTAGGAAGTCAGACAGAATCACTACCTGATTTTTGACTTCTCTCCAGTGGTCCTCTAAAATTGATCGGAATGGTGTGCCCAAGCTTCTGACTTTGAGGGGATAGAGTGGGGGGAAGGTGGGGTGGGGAGGGCTGCAAATGGAAAAGAGAGTAAATCTTCCCATTAGAGCAGGGGTTCTTAACCTGGGGTCCCTCCCTTTATGGATCTGTGGATAGATTTCAAGAAGTCTATGTACTTGGATGGGAAAAATTCCATCTTTATTTCAATATCATTGGTTTCCTTTATAACCCTATGTATTTTTCATGTATTTAAAAATATTATTATAAGAAGAGGTCCATAGACTTCCAAAGAAATCCACAACACAAAAAATGACAAAGAGCCCTGCATTAGAGGGAAAAGTGGGCCCATATCCATAATCCCTCCCCCACCACTCCAAGTCAGCTTCTCCACCAGCTCCAACCTGGAGTTTTCCATAGGGTTCTGAGGTGTGGTCCATAGTTCTTCCTTTGAGGATACAAGCAGAGCCAGACAGTTCTAATGGCCTCCCATCTATTTCCTTCTGCCTCTTATACCCAGGTATCTCATGCTTCCCCCGTCCTGTCAAACTAGAATGTGATTAATCTAATTCACATTCAGATGTTATGAGCTGTGAGATCATGGACAAGTCACTTTGTTTTTCTGACGCTCAATGTTCTCATCTGTAAATGGGGATAATAATGTCTGCTCTTCCTTCCTCATAAAGTTGCTCTGAGGAAACTGCTTTGTAAACCTTAAAGCACCACATAAATGTGAGCTGTCATCAATACTATGTCATAATTATAATGGTTTTATTATAATAACATCATTGATAATATAATAACAATGTATTGGATAGGGGAAGCCTGCATTTTCAAAGAGTGATATTGGAGAAGTTAATGCTTGATCTAAGATCTTGGTGACCCGCTAGAAGGTGGAAGGTTTAGGGGCATCAGGATTCTTGGTGCCCTTAAATCATACTTATGGTGGAGACTTCCTACTTAGTAAATGTGTAAAGTCCACCTAAACTCCTCCTATTTTCTGGGTATAACAAAGTCTCAGATTATGCAAAAAAATCTTCCTGAGACAAGGGCCATTAAACAGATCTTCAAATCAATTGTTTTAAAAGACAGATTCTCTCCAATAGAAAAATAGTCAAAGGATACGAACAGGTAATTTTCAAAGGAAGAAATCCAAATTGTCAATAACCATATGAAAAAGTGCTAAAAATCACTAATAATTAGAGAAATTCAGATTAAAGCAACTCTAAGGTTCTTCCTCACACACCTGTCAGATTGGTCAGGCTGACAAAAATTTAAAATGACAGCCACCAGAGGGGCTGAGGGAAAACAGGCACATTAATTCATTGTGGAGCCATAGATTAATCCAGACATTCTGGGAAGCAGTTTGGAACTCTGGCCCCAAAGTTGCTAAACTATGTCTACTCTTTGACCAAATGATACTTCTGCTAGTTCTATATACAAGAGAAATTTTAAAAAAAAGAGGAAAAGAGCCTTTATGTACAAAATATTTATAGCAACTCTTTTTGTTATAACAAAGAACTAGAAACTAACAGAATGCCTTTTGTTTGGGAAATGGCTGAAGAGATAATGGTATATGAATGGAATGGGACATTCTCATAGCCTAAAAAGTAGCCACCAGGTTGGTGTTAGAAATGATGGCCTCTGAGGTCCCTTTCAGCTCTAATATTCTGTGGCTCTGTAGGATGCAGAATCCAGCATCTTTTCTGTTGCCCTTCCCAACTATACTCACACCAAACTCTATTTCTAATTTCTAGGATGCCTTTGTTGCTCTCTATGAGTTTTATTCTCCTTTCCCCCACTCGTCCCCCAGCGACTCAGGTGCCCTTCATGAGAATAAGAAAAACTGGTGAGGAAACAGGGCACTGACCAGAGGGACAGCTCCTGATGAATATGCTGCGTTCTGCTGATCCTGTACGCAGCCCTCTAAAGTCTGCCCAGGGTTTTATAGACATTATCTCACTGGAAGTTTAGGAACTCGTCCTCAGTCACACAGCAAGTGCTGAAGGCTTGATTTGAACCCAGATCTTCCCAACTCCAGGTCCAGGACTCTATCCCTTATGCTGTTTTTACTTTCCCCTTTGAGACTTCCTGCATCTACTCTATATATATCTTGTATTTACCTAGTTATTCATATGTTGACTCTCCCCTAGAACGTGGGCTTCTGGAGAGCAGGGACTCTTTTTGTCTTTCTTTATATCCCCAGTGCTTACTTAGCTTAGTGCCTGGTTGTCCAATCATTTCAGTTGTGACTCCATTTGGGGGTTTTCTTGGCAGATACTGGAGTGGTTTGCCATTTCCTTCTCCAGACCATTTTACAGATGAGGAAACTGAGGCAAATGGGTTAAGTGACTTTCCCATGGTCACACAGCTACTAAGTAAGTGTTTACGGTCAGATTTGAACTCAGGAAGATGAGTTTTCCTGATTCCAAGCCCAGTGCTCCATCCACAGCTCCACCTAGCCACTCTTAATAAATAAATGCTTGCTGGCTGACTCACTGAATATGCCATATCTTCTTCCAAGGTTACCAGAGTGAGGTAGAGACTGAGCACTTTATATTGGGAGTAGAGGGTGAAGGAGTGTGTACCTTTGAAGCCACATTTCCACCTCAATGGTACCTGTTCACCAAAACCCACAAGGAAGCTTTTGACCCTGGAGGTTTTGCCTGTGATATCAAGTCCCTCTCCTTTCCTCTCTCCTGATTTCTTCTTTCAGCAAGCAGGGTCTTAAAGAGGGATTTGATGATAACTGTTGGCAGAGCCTCAGGAAAACAGAAGTGTCGATAACACTGTTGATGGTTGTGAATTGGTCCCACCATTCTGGAAAGCAGTCAGGAACTATATCCCCAAAGTCACTAAACTGTCCACACATACCCTTGACCCAGCAATACTGCTTCTGGGCCTATTCTCCAAAGCAATAAAAAAAAGGGGGGGGAAAGGATTCATACATACAAAAATACCATAATGTAATGGTAAAAAACTTGAAATGAATAATGATGCCCATCAATTAAGGAATCTCTGAACAAAGTATGGCATATGAAAATAAAAGAATATTAAGAAATGAGAAAGGGCTGGTTTCAGAGAAAGCTGGAAAGACTTATACAACATGATGCAGAGAAAAGTGAGTAAAACCAGGAGAACAATTTATATAACAACATTGCAAAGGCAAACAACTTTGAAAGACTTACACACTCTGAACAATGCAATGACCAAGCATGATTCCAGAGGATATGTGATAGAGCTCTTGACATCATCTCCTGACAGAGAGAGGATGGGTTAAAGATGCAAAATGAGACATTTTTGGACATGACCAACATGGGAATTTGTTTTGCTTAATTATGTGTTTTTGTTAGAAAGGTTTTTCTTTTCTTTTTTCTTTTTTATTTTCAATAGGAGAGGGGGAAGAACGAAGAGAAAAAAAATGCTTATCAATTCATCTGTGTCATCCTTCCTGCCTAGCCTCAATCTGATACTAAGTTGGTTCTCTGATTTGAGGTCCTGTTAGAGCTGTGGAAAGGAAGACAAAGGCTGGAAGTGGTGGTGGTGGTGGCAGTAGTAGTAGTAATAGAAAAAATCCTGGATTTTGAGCCAGGTGACCTGGATTCAAATCTGGATTCTGACACTTAATAGCTGTGAGATCCCAGACAAGTCACTCAACCTTTTTAAGCTTTAGTTTCCTCATGAGGACAACAGTATTTGCACTAACTACTTTATGAGGTTATGAGAATAGCACATTGTAACCCTGAAAACACTATGTGAAGATGAGTTATTATTATTTCAGAGCCAGTAATGTTTATTCAGTCAATCAACTAAAAACTCGTTAATTGCCTACACCCAGAAAATGATCCCACAAAACAAAGAATAAAAAATAGAAGGGAAAAGAAAGCATTTCGGTAAAACTAACCAGCACACTAACCAAGTCCAAACAATATATGTAGCATTCCCCCACCTTCAGAAGTCAGGGAGGAAGGTTACATAGTGCTGGAAAGGTTTGGGACTGAAAGGTTTCACCGAGTGTCCTCTGACTTCTCCTTGATGACCTCTAACTGTTGGCATGGCAGTCATGCTCTAGGATTCTTGAACCCCAAGATTTCCTGGCAGATGTGGATCTGAGATTGAGCAACATGTTTGTTTCCAGCAGGCTAACCTAATTCATGCCCCTCAGACATTCCAGGTAAATTGGTACTGAGAGGCAGTGAAAATAACCCTGGATTTGGACTCAGGGGGATCTCAGCTCTGCTCCCTTTTTCATCTTTGTATACTAAAAGGTATACTAGATGAAGAAAGTGTGGGACTCAGTTTTTTCATCTATAAAATGAGGGGCTTGGTCCTATGTGGCCTCCAAAGTCCCTTTGAGCTCAAAATCTATGCTCCTGTAAAAGTACATACTAAGCATTTGAGACATAGATACCAAAGAGAGATGGTCTCTGCCCTTAAGGAGCTAGGTTCCTTCCCAAAAGTGTGCCCCCCAAGATTATAGAGGCTTAGGCCACTGCTAGTCCCTTCCCCTTGTGATCCAGTCCTACTGCATTTGAGGGGAGCCCCAACTTGAGAATAAGTACCCCTCAGCTCCTCATGGGGTTGGTGCCTGGAGCTGAACTGAGACAAGGAGCCAGGCTCGATCTTGGGGCTTGTCTCCCCAAGGTCCCCATCCGTCCTTCCCAATGATGACCCCTCAGGAGACTCTAAGTGAAGTTTTTCTTTGACTCTTTTCATAGCGTCAGCTGGTTTGGCTTGAATAATAACTATCCTTGTCCCCTATCCCCTCCCCACACATTTCACCTTCAAAGGGCTCTGAGAAATTTCCCTAATTAATTAACTCCTCTGCAGTGTGCCCTGGGTGTCACTGGGTGATTAATGGACACTGTGCCTTTAAATCCAGGGGGTGGGTAAAAACTAGAGGCTGAGATGGGGGGAGGGAGAGTCTAGCGAAATGGGGTTATGGGGGAGGGTAGAGCAGCTTTAGGGCATTCTTTAAGTTGGGGATATTCTCCTCATGTCCTCAGACCCCTCTAGTGTCAGGACATGGAAGGGATAGGGGGGTGGGGAAACCTATCAGAAAATCCATCCATCCATCAGTCTAGTAATCAGTGTGGATCAATAGAGTTCCAGTGGGGAAAAGCATTGAGAGAAGTGTGGTCTTTGATTGGCTGAGACATTAAGGGAAATGGGAGGGAATTTTTCTTAGGAGGGAAGATTCTCTTTCTGTGTTCTGCTTTCTCTTCATCCCCCCCCAAAAAGGGAAAGAAGATAACAGATTAGAGCTGGAAAGGACTGTGGAGATCAAAGACTCCAACCTCTTCATTTTACAGATGAGGAAACTGAGCCCCCATAAAGATTACGTGACCCCACCAGGGTCACACGGCTAATAAATGTCCGTGGTGAAATCTGAACCCGGGCCATCCTGACTCCATCTGCATAGAACTGGGTCAGGGGTATAGATCCCTTTCTGGAAGAACAGGCTTTCCCCATTCTGGTCTCTCTAATCATCCTATTCTATCTGTTCTTCCACCTCACTCTTCCTAAACCTGTTTTTCGTCCTTACCATGACCTCCAGTTCTCCCAGTTCATCACCTTTTCTCTATTCTCTCTTTCCTCCCTTCACTGGTCAACCCAACCGATTACTCCTATTCTTCTGGCATGCTGGGGTGGAGGGAGGGGTACTGTATTCTAACTTTCAGGAGCTGGGCAGGGGGATGGACATCTGACTACTCCAATTCTCACAAGTGGGATGGTGGAGAAGTCTGTAAAGACTGGCTTGTGAACCATTATAGATCATCCTACTTGCCAGCTCTGTAGTGCATGCTGCAGATTGCCAACCTTTGCTCTGTGAATTATGTTTAACCCTTCCACCTCACTCTTCCTAAACCTATTCTTCGTCCTTACCATGACCTCCAGTTGTCCCAGTTCACCACCCTTTCTCTATTCTCTCTTTCCTCCCTTCACTGATTGACCAAGTCAACTATGTGCCATTCTTTACCTTTGAATTCTTTTGCTCCCTTTTTCCTATTGACACTCATATTTTGCCAAAGTCCAGTTCTGGTTTATCCCCAACTCCTCCTTCTCCACTCTTACTAGTGTGAGTCAGTGAACACATATTTGTTAAGTGCTGACTACATGCCAGGTACTGTTCTAAGTGCTGAAGGTACAACAAAAAGCAAAAATAGTCCCTGCCCTCAAGGTGCTTCCCTTGTAATAGAGGAGATAATATTCAAATAACTATGTCCATACAAGATAAATACAGTGTAAATGGAAGAGAATCTCAGAGGGAAGGCACTAGCAATGAGGGATAGGGGAGAAGAGAAGAGATGAAAAAAAGAAGGAAAGGCTTTCCTGTAGAAGGTGGGATTTGAGCTGAGTCTCAAAGAATGCTGGGAAAGCCAGGAGGCAGAGGAAGGAGAGCATTGTAAGCATGGAGGACAGCCTGTGCAAATGCCTGGAGTTGGGAGATGAAGGAGAGAGAGAGGAGAGAGAGAGAGAGAGAGAGAGAGAGAGAGAGAGAGAGAGAGATCAGAAAGCAAGCCAGTGCAGAGTTCATGGAAGGGAATAAAATGTAAGAAGACTAGAAAGGTAGGAAGAGACCAGATTTTCAAGGGCTTGAAAAGCTTAATGTGTTGTGGAAGGAACACTGCAAGAGTGCCAACTGGATCCACTACAAATTAATTTTATCTAATCTCAACTGGACTGTCACTGCAGCATGGTAATTCTTTTATTTGTCCCTAACTGACTATCCATCACAATCTTTGCAGTGCCTATTCCTTTTGTTGTTGTTGTTGTTGTTGTTGTTGTTGTTTTTGACTACACAATGGGGTTAAGTGACTTGCCCAGGGTCACACAGCTAGTAAGTGTTATGGTTTCTGAGGCAGGATTTGAACTCAGGTCCTGCTGAATCCAGGGCCAGTACTCTATCCACCTAGCTGCCCTACATTGCTTATTCTAAACTTTGTCTTTTATCTTCAGGTGCCCTATACCCTATTTCTATACCTCTCTGTCTCTGTCTCTGTCTCTCTGTCTCTGTCTCTCTCTGTCTCTCTGTCTCTGTCTCTCTCTCTCTCTCTCTCTCACACACACACATACACACACACACACACATACCATCCCTTTAGCAGAGGGCTTCTTACTTTCCTGAGATGAAAATCTCCCCAAATCTGAACTTCTAAAGTCCTCTAAGTCACAATTCTGTACCTCATAAGTCCATCTCCCATTCTTTCCTACTTTGCTCCAATCCCTGAGGAAAAGGTGGCTCTTTTACTTGCTAAGGTCCCAGATTCTATCGTACCCTTGATCCCACTCCAGAATCTTCTTAGAGGGCAATCTGGCCATTCACTATTAGTGGGGTATAAATATACCTATTGACCCAAGGGGAACAATACCTATTGTTGGGAATCAAGTCCGTTAACATCCTGATCTAATGGGTCATTGTAGCATAGAGGTTACCTTGGCTTCTAGAAGGCTAGGCCAGTAAGATCCAAGAGGTGGCCAACCCTACTAAGCTGGAAATGTTTGGAACATAGAGCCCAGAACAGATAAGAGATGCACAAATTGAAGAGTTTGGGGACACATCAGTTCACAAAGATCATCTCTGCTATAGAAAGATTATGGTCTTTATTAGTAGAGAAGTACCCACACTGATGGCATTACAGACCCATATACTGAAGTTGGGACCTGATTTGGGAGTCACAGATTAAAGTAAGTATTGGAAATAGACTCTAAGTGATTTAAAAGAGGAAAAAAGAGACCCCTTTGTTCAAAACTGTCTCTGCCCCTTGGGACTCCACCCCTGGATTCCTTCTTGTCTCCCTACCCCGACTTTTCTGGGTGAATCCTTTGCCTTTTTTTGCATAAGATTTAGGCCACCATGTCATTAATGCTTCCTGCATTCTCCTCTCCATCCCCACATGGGTACCTTCCACCAATTCCCCCTCCTCCCAATAGCACCCATTTATTCAGCCCCTTCCCTTGGAATAATATTAGCTCGTTGGTGGTAAGGACTGTCTTATTTGTTTTTATTTGTATCCCCAGAGCTTAGTAAAGACATGCTACATCGCTATCTAATTGTAATAATAGCGTTCATATGGTACTTTAAGGCTTGCAAAGTGATTTATGAATATTAATTCATTTTATCCTCACAACAACCCTGGAAGGTAAGTGCTATTATTATCCTCATTTTACAGATAAGAAAACTGAAGTAAACAGAGGCAAAGTGACTTGCCTAGGGTCATCCAGCTAGCAAATACCTGAGGCTGGATTTGAACTAAGATCTTCCCAACTACAGGTTCAACATTCTATCCACTGTGTCACCTAGCTGCCCATGTATGTACATATGTCTATGTTTATGTATGTACATGTGTATGTACCTACCTAATTTGCCTGACTTCTTGCCTACCTCTTCTTTTCTTCTTCTATTCCTTCCTTCCTCTATTCTTTCCTCCCTTTCTCTCCTCTTTTCTCCCTTCCTCCCCTTCTTCCTTCCTTCCTCCCCTTTTTCCTTTCTTCCTTCTGTCCTTCCTTCCTTCCTTTCCTCCTTCCTTCCCTCCTTCTTTCCTTCATTCCTTCCTTCTTTTCTTTCTTTCTTTCTAAATGGTGAAAAAATTGGAAAGACCCTACATTTTCAACAGTTGAACAGTGACTGAGCAAACCATAGTATGCAAACATGATGCAGTAATACATAGTACAATTAAGAAGGACAAATATGTGGAAATAGAGAAATGCTTTCTCCATGAAAGTCATACTGTGATTCTTCACCCATGAGGTGGCCCCTGAGTTCTCGAAGCTTCTGCTAACCTAGCACAAACCCTATCAAGTTCTAGCAAACTAGAGAGGTTTCAAGTATGGGCTTGGTAACCAACTGGGTTGCCAGGGACCGGCCCATTGGAGGATTGGCCTCTGGCTGCTGAATTTTTTTTCAGACATAACTGATGAGGACCATGGCTGGACATCTTCAAAGGCTGAATGATGACCAATTAACTACATTGTAGCAGTAACTCCAGCTCAGATAGGAGTTGACCTAGATGACCTCTAGGGTCCTTTCTTATTCTGAGATCTCATATTTCATAATCTTTTGATTCATGATTTAGATTCCTACTCAAATGATTTTCCTAAATTGAAGATCTGACCATGTCACTCTGCTTCTGAATAATCATCAATGGTCCCCTGCTACTTCCAGGATCAAAAATAAATCTCTCTTTAGCTTTTAAAGTTCTTAACAACCTCCCTTTCCAACCTTGCTATACATTAGTCCCTTTCCTATATTCTCCGGTTGAACCAGAATGTCCTCCTTGCCTTTCCTCACAAATGAAATTTCACGTCCTGTTTTTCTGCTTTTCCACTGAATGCCTACTCTGCCTGGAATACACTCCCTCCTGACCCCAGTCTTTTAGAATCCCTTACTTCCTTCAAAACTCAGTTCACAAAGGCTTCAGATGAAGTCTTTCCTTATCCCCCTAGTCAGTCAACAAGCATTTAAGTGTTTACCACATGCCAAGTACTGTGCAAAAAAGCTGCAGTTACAAAAAGAGTAAAACACACATAAATGCCCTGGAGGTATCACATTCTAATAGAGGAAATGCCCCTCCCCCAACAATAACTAGGTACATTCAAAATATGTACATGGAATGGAATCTTAAAGGAGAAGGAAGATAGAGGGATATGGGGGACAAAAAAAGTCTCCCACAGAAGGTGGGATTTGAATCGAGTCTTGAAGGAAGCTAGGGAAACCAAAAAGTGTGAAGAGGAAGACCATTCCAAGTGAAAAGGCAGTCAGGACATTCTGGAATTTCATGGGCAAAGCACACTAAGAACACCAGCATTAAATTTTTATCTCCTTTGCTTGTATATACATTTGTGCATGTTGTCTCCTTCAATAGAATGTCTCCCTGCCTTCACTTATCTGAGCCTCAGTTTCCCCAGCTGTAAAAGGAGGGTGTTAAACTAGCTGACCTCCAAGGTGCCTTCCAGCTCTAAGTGTATGACCCCTGGATCAGTATACACGTGGGCAGCTACTCCAGAAAAGGAAAATCCCTCCACCAACACTGCGGTGATCAGAGGAACAAAGACAATGAAATTGGACACAGAGGGAGGGAGGATCTGATAACTTGTTGTGGAGATTTGTATGTCGAAAGCCCTTTTTAAGTTTAATTAGTCGCAAATGTGAATTTAATTGGTTTCATTATCATTTAAAGTTCATAATAAATTACTTTAAAAATGAAAAAAAAACAATAAAAGTGAAGGAAAAAAAGGAGGGGGTTAGTCCGTTGAAAAAGAGGACTGGCCTACTTAGTGTGAGATATCTGCTTCCCTTACCTACCCAATCTCTATCCCAGACCTCACTCCATTTTCACCACCCCCTCAACACCCCCCCCCCACACAACACACACCTCATCCCCTCCCACTCACTCCCTGGTAGCCTCCTTATTCTTTGTATTTATTCTGATGCCCTGAGAATGAAGGGAGGGTGAGGCAAGCCCATTGCCTCCTGTGTGCAGGGCAGGGGGGCCGCTGCCGGAGGTGATGCTTAGGGGTGGGAGTGGGGGGGGGTATAATTGAAGGTTTTACTCTGCACAGAATACATTACAGAGAGCACTGTAATAACCTCTTATCCCCCTACTTCTCCATTCTGTCTCCAGCCTCCAAATGAGGTCTGTTACAGCCAGCATTTCAGGGAGTATTGACTCTGGCTCGGGCCCACCAAGCCAGTGCTTTGTCTGGGTTGAAGAGACGGTGGGGGGAAAAGGCCATCTTTTCCCCGCCTGCAGTCACTGGCTATAGCAATGGCGTCCAGCACAAGCTGACTATGGAGCCGATTCTTAATAAACCCTAAATAAAGATTAGTTTCTTCTGGCTCTGGAGTCAGAGTTCAGACCTTGACTTTGAAGCTTACTATGTGACCTTGGGTAAAAAAGCTTACACTCCCCGGCCCTCAGTTTCCTCATCTGTAAAATGAGGGGATTGGATTAGGTGGCTTGTAGGACCTCTTCCTGCTCAAGAGCTTAAATCTCCCTTGTTTACACTCCTCTCTTTGAGAGGATGGTATTGCCCCAGACCACACCACTAAGAGGAAGAAGGCAAATATTTGTCTCTGGGGAATCCCATCTGCACCCTGGAGCTTCAGTCTGTTTATCTGAGAAATGGGGGTAAAGATGGTGAGATTTTTTTTCAGGAGAGGATTAAGTGTTGAGTAAATGTGATGAGTGCTGAGGGTGGGAATCTGTGAAGGGTGCTGAGGGGTGTATGGTAGATATCCAGCACATGCTGGGTGCTGAGGGGTACTGACAGGTATATCACACTGAAGAGGGGACAGTTAGAGTTTGAAGTGAGACTTTTTCTGCTTTGGGGATGGACCCTTCCCAGGGTCCAACAGGCATGGTTACTCATTTCCCTTTGGCTGTGGAGGGTTGCTCCCCCCCCTTCCACCACCACCTCAGGGACTCTAGAGTCAGGTACTAGGGAGAAAGAGAAAGACAAAGAGATGAGTGCTGAGGGTTGGGGGTGGGGCGGGGATTAACTCCTGAAGCTATCCCAGGTTTGGTGGTTCTGACTTGCACTCCACTGCCCTGATCCTTTCTGAGTGCAGCTAGGTATCATCCCTAGAGAATGAAGGTGTGTGTTTGTGTGAGACCATGTAAGGCTCTGTGTGTGTGTGTGTGTGTGTGTGTGTGTGTGTGTGTGTAGGGAGAGATAGACATGTGCAGTTCTGAGACTTTGTCACCTCTCAAGAAACAAGACTCTGGCTGATTGTTCCCATGTGGATGAGCTCACTCCTGTGAGAGGGTCCAGATGTCCAGCTCTGGCTTGGGCTAATTAGCCCAATTAATTAACAAGTGGGTCTGTGTTCCCTGGGGTTGGAGGAGAGTGGAAAGAAAGCAGGTCTTCATTGTCAAGCCACACCAGGCTGGGGTGAGTCCACTGGGGCTGTGTGCCTTCAACCAACATGCCTGTACTGGGGCAGTTTCTCCTCGGGCTGTCATGGAGGGAAGCTGGTCAGGGGAGGCTTTGGGGAGACATTAAGCAGCCCAGCCCTTCCATCCTTCCAGTCCAGCCTTTCCATGCAAAACCATGGGCTGAAGGGATAACAGAGGAAGGAGATAGGAGATAATTTCCAGGCTGATGGGGAAGACAGGACCAATCCCTGCTGGTCAGAGCATTCAATTTTTATGGGAACAGTGCTGGGTATTCAAGAGGTCGCTCGGGGGGTCCTGGATCCAGAAGTCCTAATGCTATCCCTTGCCATTTACTATCTATGTGACCCTGGACATCACTTGACCCCTCAGTTTCCTCATCCATGACCTGGGAAGAATAATTCCTGCCCTGTCTGCCTCATGTGATTTTTGTGAGGA
Organism: Phascolarctos cinereus; assembly: GCF_003287225.1. NCBI lineage: Eukaryota > Metazoa > Chordata > Mammalia > Diprotodontia > Phascolarctidae > Phascolarctos > Phascolarctos cinereus. The sequence continues at coordinate 319,755,892 of NW_027555958.1, forward strand.
TCAAATGAGATAAGGGATATGGAAGTGCTTTAAATTCAATAAAATGCTGTAGGATCATAGGATTTTTTTTTTTTTTAGGGCTGAAAAAAGGGCCTTGGAGAGCCTGGGGAGAAGAAATTACTTAAGAGCATAGGATCATAGGGTCTGGGAGAACTGGATGGGACTCAAGGTCATCTGGTCTATTCTCTTCACTTTACAGGTGGGGAAACTGAGGCTCAGGAAGATTGAGTGCCCTGCCCAGGGTCACACAGGTAGGAAGTGGCAGTTTGAACCCTGGTCCTTTAATTTCCAGTCTAAAGCTTGGGTATTATTAGAATAAGTTTAAAGTGGAAATAGAGAGCCAAATTTCCTAAAAGAGGTCCCAGAGTAAGGTTAAGGGGCTGCAGGAAAGACTCCAACAACTTATTAGTCATAGATACATATTGGCCACCAGATTCACAAAACTGGGGCACAAACGGAGGGCTGGGGGATTGCAGAGCTGTAAGAGACCTCAGATATTATCCACCCCCAAGAAAGGCCCACTTTGTGGAAATGGGGAGGGACATTCTTCATCTCTGTGCTAACAGGAGAAAACACCAACAACAAGAAGTTGTCATTGTTTAGTCGTTTCAGTCACGTCTAACTCTTTGTGTCCCCATTTGGGATTTTCTGAGCGAAGATGAGAATGGTTTACCATTTCCTTCTCCAGTTCATTTTTGCAGATGAGGAAACTAAGGTAAGCAGGGTTAAGTGACTTGCCCAGGATCACACAGTTAGTAAGTGACTGAGGCCAAATTTGGACTCATGAAGATGAGTCTTCCCGATTCTAAGCTCTATCCACTGCACCACCTAGCTTCCCCCAGCAACAAGAAGAAGGTGGAGTTAATCAGGAAACACTTCCAGAATAAATGATGTTTTAGCAGAGTTTGGAAGGAGGAAAGAGACATCCTGCTTGTAGAGAACATCAGGAGGGCACTCCAGGTGACGGAAGCAGCTTGGATAGATACTTAGAGGTAGGAGAGAGGAAACTTTGCACAAAGGTTGTTGATCAGGTTTGACAGGGAATTATGGGAAGTGGGGCTGCCATGAAGTTTTGCAAAAAGCCTTTGTTGGAAAGAAGTCTCACATGGATCAGCATTCTCAATCTTCCCACTCGCCCCCGCTCCTTAATTTGACTTCTTCATCCCACTTGGTCTAGTGGAAAGAACTATGACTTGGAGACTGGTAAAGTGGTTTCTAAGCTCCACTCTCAACTAACTTGCTTTGAAACACTGGGAAAATCACTTTCCCTCTCTGGGCCTCAGTTTCCTCATCTGTAAAATGAGTGGGTTGGACTAGATAAGTGTCAGATTTAACAGCATCAAGAGTTGACTGTGACCTTAGATATCCGGAATTCTTAACCTTTTCTGTGTCACAGAACTCCTTGGCAGGATGGTGAAGCTTACAAACCCCTTCTCAGAATCATGTTCAAAATATATAAAACAAGGGGGCAGTTAGGTGGTGCAGTGGATAGAGCACCGGCCCTGAAGTCAGGAGGACCTGAGTTCAAATCCGGCCTGAGACCAAACACTTGACACTTACTTAGCTGTGTGACCCTAGGCAAGTCACTGAACCCCAATTGCCTAAAAATTAAAAAAAAATCCACATTCAAAATATATAAAAAAGATGCATAGGATCATAAAGGAAACCAATAATACTGAAAAAGTTGTAAGATATTTTTTAAAAAACCAAGTCCATGGACTTCTAGTTAAAAACCAATGATTCTAGTCCAAACTTCTCAGTATCTCAGTTGGAAGGGAACCCAAGAGTCATCTAGTCCACTTCTTACTGGAGGAATCCTTGTACTGCCAAAAAATGGTCATTTAACCTCCATTTATGGACCTCTGATGACGGGGAGATCACTACCTCTCAAGGTAGCCTATTCTACTTTTGGACAGCTCATTTTACAGATGAGGAAACCGAGGCTTCAGTTCAAGTGATTATTTGCCTAACATTAAATAAGTGTAGTAGAAGTGAGATCCAAACCCAGGTCTTCTAATCTCAAATCCTGGACTGTTTTCATTCTTCCATATTGATCTCTAAGGTCCCCTTCCAGGACTAACATTCTACGGTTCTTTGATTTCCCTTAATGTCCCAGTAATGACCCAATGGCTCCCCAGGGCAGAGAGCTGTTGGGAGCTGGGACGAAAGACTGGACTAGGAGTAGAAACAATAGTAGTCTGACTCAATGTTTCTCCTTTCACCCCAGTTTCCAACAAAGCCTTGGGCTGCCTCTCTGAACTATTGCCATGCTCAGCCTGGCAGATTTTTTCTCTCCTTGACAGACGATGGTTATAACAATCAGGCCATAACCCGTCCACAGTGGATCAGTCATGGAATAAGAGACATCCTTTTCTTTTTTTTTGTTCAAGAAAGGTCAAGGAAAAGCTCTGTGTTGTTATATAGTAAAGTCCCCAATTCTCTAGTGAAGCTGGCCTATTAAGAGAGGTGTGGGGGCCCTGGGAGGCATGAGGAGGTGGTGGGGTGGGAAGATGTTAAGACAGACGTCTGGCTCCATCCCCCTCAGAGCCCATCCCCCTTGCCTCTGTGGCCCCAGCTGATGGATTCACAAAGGAGCTGATGGAGCTAGCTGGGGCCCAGACCCGGGTGAGTCCCCCCAACTGAGAGCCCCAGACCCCCTCCTGTCCCAGGCCCGAGTTTACCTCTAGAGCCACTTTTCAGCATGTCTCTCCCTACCCCGGGCGCTGGATTAGCTGGCCAGTGATACAATAGGCACATATGGTCCTGTGTCCACTGCTCTCTATTCAGATGTGTGTTACTCAGCCTAATCAGGATTAGACTTAATGAATTGGAAGGAGTTAACAATATAAAGAGGCAACAGAAAGGGGCCATAAGTATGGCTAATTCCAACAGCTCCAGCATGGCTTGGCTTTCACCGTCGAGGTGTAATCCGCTTTGAAATCAAAGGTGGTACAAAGTATGAATTTAAATTTGACATTTACGGCTCCGGTGAGATTAAGTATTCTGGAAAGGTTTGTTCTTTGAGGGGCTGGGGGGGGGGCAGAGGAGAGGGAGGTTGGGGGGAACAGGGAGGAGGGGAGGAGAGGAGGCCATCTGCTCTCCCAGTTGGGCAGCACTACCTCATGTGCCCATCCCCACTCCCAACAGTCCCTGGTTCTTACCAACTTTCCCCTAGCTGTCCAGTTTCTCCACCACTCTGGGACTGAGAACAAATTTGGGACTAGGGAGGGGCAGGATGAGGGAGCAGAGTAGAACTGTTTGCCTGCTCCCAACTAGAAGTGTTCACCCAGGTGAGACAGCCCACATCTGTAACTTTGGCTTGAGTAATATCATTTGAAGAGATTCCCCAACCTACCTCCCCAACACCCAACACTCATCGTCCCACATGCCAGAGCTGGAGAAGGCAACTATAGAACTGAGTGAATATCTTGGAGCAAGTGGCTTTACCTCTCTGGGCTTGTTTCCTCAGCAATAAAATGAGGGGATTTGATTAGCTGGTCTCTAAAGTCCCTCCCAGTTCTGATGTTCCATGGTGCACTAGCCAGGGAAGATGAGGCTGGGAGTATCATTTCCCTTACGGAAGATAAAAGCTTCTAGCTCCGAGCATCTCAGAATTTGAGAGGAATTTCAGAAAGTTCTCACACACACATACACATCTCCTGCTGTGGCCCTCTTTTCTACTGTAAGCTACTTGGGTCCACTCAGAAATGGCTCTGAAGGCAGGTTAACACTACTGTTCCTGCCATGCTTCAGGCCCCACCTCCCCCAGTACAAACCCCATCTTAGGGCAGCTTGGAGCAATGGAAAGAGTAATGAATTAGAATCGAGAGCTCCACTTCAAACCTGGCACATAATAAGGTTTTCATGAATGTTTGTTGAATTAAATTGAATGAGGGGCTTAGACTAGATAACCTCTAAGCTCACTTCCAGCTCCAGATCTACCATTCTTATCTCTCCACTGATATTCCTTGAGGTTACCAGCAGAGGTCAGGGAAGGGGTCATTGATTCTAGGTTTCTCTAGCTGAGAGAACACTGACCTATGAGGCCATCCTGTAATTGGAAAAGGAGACACTCAGTTCAACCTTCCATAGGAGATACCATCTTTCTATTCTGGTCATTCTCAAAGATGCCTGAGCCTAGCATCCTTAGGTTTGCTAAGGAGAGAACCATAACCAGTGACACTGGAGGGACTGAGAACTCACAGAGTCATGTAGCTGATCTTCCCTTCTCACCCACCTCCTCAGAGAATTTGAGTCTCCATCTTTCCCTCAGTTTGGTGCCATTCAATGGAGTTGGGTTCTTGTGGCAATCCCTCCCCCTGGACTTTGACCATTTTTCCTATCAATCAATTCAACAAACTTTATTACACACATATGAAGTACAAGGCATTTTGCCAGGCCTTGGGGCTTCAAAGACCAAAAAAAAAGAAAAAAAGATATAGTCTCTGTCCATAAGGACCTTATATTTCATTGAAAGTTCCCTCTAGAGATGAACAAGTTGTCATATGTAAATGTAATGGAGTACTATTGTTGTGTAAGAAATGATGAGCAGGCAGACTTCAGAAAAACCTGGAAAGACTTGTATGGGCTGATGCTGAGTGAAGTGAGCAAAACTAGGAGAATGTTGTACACAGTAGCAGCCACGTTGTGCGATGACTAACTTTGATAGACTTAGCCCCTCTCAGCAACACAAGGATCTAAGACGTTTCCAGAAGTCTCATGATGGAAAATGCTATCCACAACCAGAGAAAGAACTTTGGAGTCTGAATGCAGATGGAAGCATACTATTTGTTCTTTTTTTCCTTCTGTTTTTTTGTTTCCTCTTTCTTGTGGTTCCTCCTATTGGCTCTATTTCTTCCTTACAACATGACTAATGTGAAAATATGTTTAATAGGAGTGTACATGTATAGCCTATATCAGATTGCCTACTGTCTTGGAGAAGGAGATAGGCAGGGATGGGAGAAAAATTTTAAACTCAAAAGCTTATGCAAGTAAGTGTTGATAAATCAAAATACATTAATAAAAAAAAGAATATAAAAAAAAAGAAATGATGAGCAGGCAGATTTCAGAAAAACCTAGAAAGACTTACATGAACTGATGCTGAGTGAAGTGAGCAGAACCAGGAGAACAATGTACACAGTAACAGCAACATTGTGTGATGACCAACTTTGACAGACTTAGCTCTTTTCAGCAATACAAGGATCTAAGACAATTCCAAAAGATTCATGATGGAAAATGCTATCCACATCCAGAGAAAGAGCCATGGAGTCTGAATGCGGATCAAAGCATACTATTTTCTCTTTCTTTTTTTGTTTTTGTTTTTCTTTTATTTTTTCCCTTTTGTTCTGCTTCTTCTTTTACAATGTGGAAATAAGTTTAATATGATCGTACATGTATAGCCTATATCAGATGGCTTGCCATCTTGGCAAGGGAGGAGAAGAGGGAGAAAAAAATTGGAACCAAAAATCTTATAAAAGTGAATGTTGAAAAAAAAAAGTCACTATCCTTAAAAAGAAAGTTTCCTCTAGGCCCCTATATAGTCACTTCTTATCTATTACAAGATATTTAGGCCCACTCCCGGAAGCTATTTCAATTAGTCAGCCAACGAGCATTTATTAAGTGCTTACTATAAACCAGGTACTATGCTAAATGTTGAGGATAAAAAACAAGTGAAAAAGTCCCTGTCCTCAAGGAGTTCACATTCCAGTGTGGAAGACAACAGATAAGTAACTAAGTACATGTAAGATATTTACAGAGAAGGTGGTTGGTAATCTCAGGGGATGGAACTAGCAGCTAGAGGAAGCCTCCTGCAGGAAGCAGTATTTGACCTTAGACCCAGCAATAGCACTTCTAGGGCTGTATCCCAAAGAGATCATACAAATGGGAAAAGGACTCACATGTACAAAAGTATTCATAGCAGCTCTTTTTGTGGTGGCAAAGAATTGGAAATTGAGAGGATGCCCATCCATTGGGGAATGGCTGAGCAAGTTGTGGGTATGTGAATGTAATGGAATACTAATGTGCAATAAGAAATGATGAACAGGCTGACTTCAGAAAAACCTGGAAAGACTTGTATGGTCTGATGCTGAGTGAAGTGAGCAGAACCAAGAGGACTTTGTACACAATAACAGCCACGTTATGCGATGACTGATATTGATAAACTTAACCGTTCCCAGCAATACAAGGATCTAAGACATCTCCAGAGGCCTCATGATGGAAAATGCTATCTGCATCCAAAGAAAGAACTATGGAAGTTGAATCGCTATTTTTTTTTCTATTCTGTTGAGTTTTGTTTCTTCTTTCTGATGGTTCCTCCTATTGTTTTTGATTTTTACTGACAACATCACTAATGTGAAAATATGTTTAATAGGAATGTAAATGTATATCCTATATCAGATTGTGCGCCATCTTGGGGAGGGTGGTGGGGAGGAAGGGGGAGAAAAATTTTAAACTCAAAAGCATATGGAAGTGATTGTTGATAAATCAAAATAAGTTAATAAAATTTTTAAAAAAGAAAAAAAAAGAAAGCAGTATTTGAATCTTGAAGGAAACCGAGGCAAAGATGAGGGAGCAGATCATTCCAGGAATGAGGAGCTGCCACTTCAAAGGGATGGAGTTGAGAGATGGAATATGGTGTTTTAGGAACAGCAAATCAGCCATTGTAGCTGGGTCTTAGAGTTCATGGAGAGGAGTAAAATGTGAGAAGTTTGGAGAAATAGGAAAGGGCCATGTTATGAAGAGTTTTAAATGCCAAAGGGCTTTGTGTTTTATCCTGGAAGTAATAGGGAAGGGTGATATGATCAGACCTATGCTTTAGAAAAAAATCTCTTTGGCGGCTGAGTGGAGGATGGATTGGAATGGGGAGAGATTGGAGGCAGGCAGACCAATTAGAGGAGTATTGAAATAGTCCAGGCAAAAGGTGACAAGCACTTAAACAAGGGTGATGGTTGTGTGAGAAGAAAGAAAGGGACATATACAAGAGATGCTGAGAAGTTAAACCTGGCAACACATTAGATATGAGGAGTGAATGAGAATGGAAGGTGGCATAGAGGTTGGGAATGTGTGTGACTTAGAGGATGGTGGTGCCCTAGGCACAAGCCAGAGCTGGAGAGGGAAGCTATAGAATTGACTGGATAATTTCCCCTGGATAGGAATAGGGAAGTTCAGAAGAGGGGAGGGTTGGAAGGGAAAGATAATGAGTCCTGCTTTAGGCTGGCTTTCTCTTATGTTATTATCATAAGAGGTCAGGAAAAATGCTACCACTGGTCCTTAAAGGTTGCCAGTTTAAGTTGTGACTTGGCCTTCTGTTCTCAGGCCTAATACATCCTAGCTCCTCTTGCCTTTTTCTCCCCATGGAGAATTCTAGTCCCCGGATCATGGAACCATCAATTGTAAGGACCAAAGCCCTCCCATTGCTTCAATTTCATCCAGTCTGTGTCAGGTGTTTCTAAAAAATGGCCTTATGACAGGAACACTGTTGGCATTCTTTTAAATTGCATCCTTATGGTATACAGGCTGTCATCACTGTTATATACAGATGTGTTGATGGGGAAGTGGGTGGTGGAGGAATGCTTACATTGGCATGGCAGACAGTATCAGTCTTTCAAGTCTCCATTGCAACTTTTTTTTTTTTTACTTAGGTATGGGCCATGGTTGATTTTTTTCCCTATTATTGTTCTGAGACTGGTGATTGAAAAAAAAATTCCCCATCCCTATTCAGCATTTTTCTTTCTCATATGATTTCCTTCAACTTTTTGGAGAAGAGTTAAGGAAGAGAAATTGAGGGGAGGGAACAAGGGAATAAGGCTGATGTTTGTGATCAGGAAAGAAATTGAGGAAGGGTAAATGAGTCAGACGACTAAAGAACTAAATATTCTGGTCTAGGGATAGGAGACCTGGATTCTAACCCAGGTTTTGCTCCTGACTAGCTATGTAATCATAGGAAAATCACTTCTCTTGCTGTGCCTTAGTTTCTCCATCTGTAAAATGAAGGGGGTCAGACTAGATCAACTCTATGGTCCCTTTCAGCTCCAACACGTGATGGTTCTCTGATGCTGGGGTGGGGAAGGTTCCCTTAAGAAACCTGATATCTTTCATCTCTTGACTTCTACTCCCACATCCCTCTCCCAACACCCCCCCCCCGACATCCCTAACCAGACCTTCTATCCCCCTCCTACTGGGACTCTGGAGCAGAGGGGCCTCAATGGGAAATGAGAGAATCTTGGGAGAAGGGAGGTGGGGGGGGACGACTGGCTGTGTTTGAAGTGACAGTGACAGATGGGCACGGGAGGCTCCCTCCACCATCCCCATAGCCCTGCAGTGAGTGTCAGCCATGTCCCTGGCTATTTCCTCCCTCCCTCCCCACCCCGCACAGAGGTGTCATTTGCTGCCTGTCCCTTCTCGTCATCGATTTCCAAGTCGTTAATTAACGGGGGATGTCAGCTGGGAAGATGAATTCTGTCCCTGGCTCTCCTGTCCCTTTTGTTTTGGGATTGTAAATGTTATAGATCTCCTGTGATGGAGGGCTGAGAGGTCAGGGGGCATGAAGACTGCCGGAATATGGGGATCTCAATACTCCTCAGGACCCCACCACAGGGGCCCAGATCAGTCAGTGAGAGAGCAGTCAGGATCTCTCTTCCCTGCCCTACAGTTCACTGGTCACTGGTCACCATCTCAGAGCACCAGGTTGTTCTGTTCTGGCCTCCACCATTGCCCTCCCTCCCCTCTCACCATTCTTTCTTTCTCACTCCTCTCCTCTCTCTCTTTCTCTCCTCTTTGTCTTTCTCTCCTCCTTTCCTTTCTGTTTCTGTCCATCTTTCTCATTCTCTTTCTCTCTCTCTCTCTCTGAGTCTGTGCGTGCTTATGTGTCTGTCTCTCTCATTCTCTCCCCACACACAGACACACTCCCTCTTCTCTAAGTGCCTTGTTTCTCCCATCCTTGGGGGTTGAGGATTTAAGGAGGAGGGAGCTGATCCATTCTATGTCTGCTGTCACTCTTGATGAAAAGCATCCTCGTTCTAAATGATATTGATGTATCCTTTCTTTAGATTGGGTGCTATAAGAAAATGGCTCTGCTATAATCTTCAACCTGGTTCATCTCAGTCTGATGGAAGAGAAAGGGTTCTTGCCCTGAGGGGAGCTAACAATCTGATGGGGGAGATACAGTAGCCCTATAAGAGAGCTGTCAATATTTACATATATATACACACATATATATGTAAGTATATATGTATGTATACACACATATGTGAGTGTGTTGTGTGTGTATATATGTATGTATGTATATATTATCTATGTATGTGTATACCTATACACACACAAGAATATGGACATAGAGTTTCCTCTCAATTCACTATGTATGGGTTATCTATTTTGTGGAGTACTCAAATGCTCCAATAGATATGTGATCTCACTGATTTAGAGACTCTTTCCAACAATGTAAAATGTAACCCATCCATGCATGGCCATTCCAGGCAATTATGTTGTCCCATAGGTTTGCCACAGGGGGTCTATCCAACACGTTGAAGCCTTCCCTTGATTTCTCCTGGTTTACCAGTGGAACACTGTCATCCTTTGCCCTCAAAATGGGATTCTCTGTAGCAAATATTTGATTCTAGGACAGTTTCCCTCTCTCCCCCAAATACTGCAGAGCCAGCCCCGCCTACACACACACCCCTAGAAGCAGCTTGGAATGAGGAGTTCAGTATAGGAGAATCAATCAATCAATTAATCAATCAACAAATATTTATAAATGCTTTCTCCCCCCCCCCAACACACAATTGCTTTGTAGTTACATACCTATACACATATTGTTTTCCCCTGAGTGAACTGTGAGCTCTGTTAGGGTAGGAGAAGCAACATTAGTATTACAATCCTGGCTCTAACCCTTACCTGCATGTGAACCTAAGCCTAGTAAACATATCTGAACCTACCTGACTTTCCTCATTTCTAAGATGGAGTTAATAATGCTTCAATGCTCCCTTCTCCCTGCCTCATAAGGTTGTTATGGGGAAGATGTTTTACAAATCTTTAATCACTATGGAAACATAAGCTATCATTATGATTTCTTTTTCCCTTTCACTTCCACCATCAAATTCTCCTGTGAGCTTGGAGGACACAAACTCCTCAGAATGTCAGCTTTGACCAAACTTAATCAGAAAAGGGAAAGTGGATACAAGTCACCTAAACTCTCAGAGCCTCAGTTTCCTCATCTGTAAAATGAGGGGTTGGATTTGATTTCATTCAATTTAGTAAGCATTTATTAAACTCCTAGTATGCTTCAGGAGAGGCAGTTAGGTGGTGCAGTGGATAGAGTTCTGGGCCTAGAATCAGGAAGACTTATCTTCCTGAGTTAAAATCTGGCCTCAGACACTTATTAGCTGTGTGACCCTGGGTAAGTCACTTAACCCTGTCTGCCTCAGTTTCTCATTTGTGAAATGAGCTGAAGGAAATGGCAAACCACTCCAGTATCTTTACCAAGAAAATCCCAAACAGGGTCACAAAGAGTTGGACATTACTATAAAAGTACTGAACAACAATAATATGCATCAGGCACTTTGCTAGGCACTGAGGATACAAATGGCATTAGGAAATCAGTCCTACCTTCAAGAAGCTTACATTTTATATGTAGGAACTATGTCAGATTGCATGCTGTCTTGGGAAGGGGGGAGGCGAGAGAAGAAGGAGAAAATTTAGAACTCAAAATCTTATGAAAATAAATATTGAAAACTAAATTAATTAATTATTTTTTAAAAATGTCCCATGTTGGAGTTTGAGATTCCTAACTATAGATATACATCTTTATCTATATAGAGATGTCCATATCTATAAATCTATACATGTGTACTAGATTGGTTCGTTGTATTGTATATCTCTCATATGCTTCCTTATCTCATCTCATTTTAATGACGTATTTTCTGATTTGCAATAGGTTTCAATTGTCAAAATATTTGGAAAACACCAATTATGTACAACAACAGCATATAAAATTTAGAGTAAAGAGATGTCAAAAACTGAAGAAAAAAAAAAGAAGCAGCTTACATTCCATGGAAGAGGAAAAAACATGTCCACATACAAGTAAATGCAAAGGATGTGCAAAATAAATACTAAATCAATTTTTGATGGGGAGCATTAGCACCTAAGGGAAACACAAAAGAACTTAGGCAGAAAGTAGCTCTTGAATTGAGTCTTAAAGGCAGTTGAGAATTCCAGGAGGAGGGCAGCAGTGACTGGCCCTGGAGTCAGGAGGACCTGAGTTCAAATTTGGCCTCAAACACTTACTAGCTGTGTGACCCTGGGCAAGTCACTTAACCCTGTTTGCCTTCCCCTCCCAAAATAATAATAATAATTCCAGGAAGAATCCTTTACTCACTTGTACCTTTCCTTGCTCTGCCCCCCCTCCCTTGCCAGACTTCTCCACTCTGTCTCAGCTGCCTCCTTACTGGGAAGATTCCTCTGCTCTCATGGTCCCACCTCTGACTGGCAAGTTCCTAATCATTGCCTCATTCCTTTGCTCCTGCTTTTCAACTCCCTTTAAAACACACATTTCTGGTGAACAACGACCAGGGGGGTGCTGGAGCTAGCTCAGAACTCCTCTTGAGAGTTAGATTGTTAAATTTTCAAAGCGAGTGTACCTTGGAAATCAACAAATATCACAAATCAGGGCTTTGTTTTATTGTTTTGTTAATGATCCAGGGGTGGGGAACCTACCTCGAGGCCACATGTGGCTCTCTAGGTCCTCAAGTGTGGCCCTTTGACTGAATCCAAACTTCACCGAACAAATCCCACTAGACTTAAGAAAGTGATGGAAGAAATATTAATAATGCAGATTAAATATAAAAGTGTACTGTGCTTATTATTTTTTTTGAAAGCTGATTATTTAACATTTACCGGCACATCACTGACAGGGAAGGTCTTTCTTCTCTGTTTATATTTGTATTCCCAACTCTTAACCCAGTGCTTGGCACAAAGTAAGCATTTAATAAAAAGCTTTTTGACTTGAGGAGAGAGAGGGGAGGAGGGGGAGTTTGTGCAAAATTTTGGAGATGGGAGCTGCAGCGACATGCACAGGGAGACACAGGTAGACCACTTTGGCTGGAAGGAAGGTGCTTGAAGGAAAATAATGTGAAATAAGTCTGGAAAGGGAGACTAGAGCCAGATGAAGGACTGTAAGTGCCAACGTTTATAGTTAACCTGGAAGCAATAGGGAGTCTCTGAAGATTCTTGAGCAAAAGAGTAAAACAGTCAAACCTACCTTTAGGAATATAAATTTAGCACCTGTGGGGAGGATGGATTGGAGAGGGAAAAGAATTGAGGCAGGGAGACCAGTAAAGAGGCTATTGTGACAATCCAAGTAAAAGATGGTGAGGGTCTGAACAAGGGTGATGACCATGTGAAGGGACAGAAGAGTCCAGACATGCTAGATATTGAGGAGGTAGAATTAACAGGACTTGGGAATTGATTAGATGTCAGGAGCAAGTGAGAGTGAATAGTTGAGGATGACCAATTACAGGATCGTAGATTCAGAGCTAGAAAGGGTCTTAGAACCCATCTTGTTCAACTCCCTTTCCTCATTTGCTAGATGAGGAACTGAGGTACAGAGAAGTTCAATGATTTCTCCAAGGTCATGATGCTCTCCACAGAAGTAATAAAGTTATCAAAAAGGATATATTTTAGGAAGAATTATATTGATTTCTTCTGGCCACATTGACTGCCTGTGGGAGACATCCAAGTAATGACCCAGAGACAATTAGTGATTCAGGACTGGATCACAGGAAAAGAGACTAGGGATGGGTATATGGTTCTGAGAATCATCTGGGAGATGGGTATATGGTTCCGGGAATCATTTAGGAAATGGATTTGTGGTTCTGAGAGTCATCTGGGAGATGAGTATATGGTTCTGGAAGTCATCTAGAGATGGATATATGGTTCTGGGAGTCACCTAGAGATGGACATATGATTCTAGGAGTCATCTGGGAGATGGGTATATGGTTCTGGGAATCATTTAGGAAATGGATATGTGGTTCTGAGAGTCATCTGGGAGATGAGTATATGGTTCTGGAAGTCATCTAGAGATGGATATATGGTTCTGGGAGTCACCTAGAGATGGACATATGATTCTAGGAGTCATCTGGGAGATGGGTATATGGTTCCGGGAATCATTTAGGAAATGGATTTGTGGTTCTGAGAGTCATCTGGGAGATGAGTATATGGTTCTGGAAGTCATCTAGAGATGGATATATGGTTCTGGGAGTCACCTAGAGATGGACATATGATTCTAGGAGTCATCTGGGAGATGGGTATATGGTTCTAAGAGTCACCTGGGAGATGGGTATATAGTTCTAGGGGTTATCTAGAGATGGGTATATGGTTCTAGGAGACATCTGGAGATGGGTATATGGTTCTGGAAGTCATCTGGGAGCTAGGCATATGGTTCTCAGAGTCATCTGGAGATGGGTATATGGTTCTAGGAGCCATCTGGAGATGGGTACATGGTCTGGGAGTCATCTGGGAGCTAGACATATGGTTCTTAGAGTCGTCTGGAGATGGGTATATAGTTCCAGGAGTCATTTGCATAGAGATGATAATTGTACCCATGAGAGCTGAGGATGACGTCAAGAGATAGTGCATCAAGAGAAAAGAGAATGGACCTGAGCTACAGCCCCACATCAGGCGTTCCATATAGGTGGAACATGGCTGATAATCCTATGAAAGTGACTGAGAAGGAGTAGTCAGACAGAGGGGTGGCTAACCTCTAAGGTCTCTGCCAGCTTGAACTCTATGATGCCTACCCAGGATATATGAATGTGTAGAATGCATTTCTAATTCAAATAGAAATGATTTTTAGATCATCCACAAAGTGGTTCTCTTCTTCTGGGGAGATGAATATAGAAAGGACAAATGAACGATGACAAAATACATACTTAAATGAGATTGAACAGCAAGATTGTGGCCAAGTAAGTGGTCACTTCAGTGAGGTATCAAGATTGGGGAGTAGCAGATGTTAGTCTCCTATCTGAAATAGGGTTGGAGGACATTGAGGAGAAACATCTCCCATATTCACTTCTTATGGCTGCCCAATAGCTTCTATAGCTTACAACCAGGATTGGTCGAGCTGGCAGAAATTCTTTACCCTGTCCTGTTAAGCAAATGCGAGTTACTGTTATCAATGGAGTGACTGTGAGACCTGGCCCTAAGAGATGTTTGTCTACTGACTCGCTTTTTCTTCCTTGAGACCATAGGATTTAGACCCAGAAGAGAGACCTTAAGAGCCATCTAGTTCAACCTCTTCATTTTACAGATGAGGAAACTGCGGCCCAAAGAGGTGAGGTGTCTTACCCACAGTCACTTCAGTGGTAAGCAGCAGAGACACAAGGATTGGGACCCTGACCCCAAATCCAGGGCACTTTTCATTCCAGTAAGTGGCTTCTCCTCATACCCCTCCCATTACAGCTCAAGTAACAGAAGTAACTTGGACCTGCCTGCAGGTGAGGTCCCATGGCCTACTGGCCACAAAGGATCCTACCTGCCATGGGAAATTTTTCTGGATCTCAGCTAGGTAGTTCAGTGGATAAAGATTTGGGTCTCTTGTATGTACTGATGCTGAGCGAAGTGAGCAGAACCAGGAGAACGTTGTACACAGTAACAGCCATGTTGTGCAATGACTAATGTTGATAGACTTAGCCCTTCTCAGCAATGCAAGGATCTAAGACATCTCTAAAGGTCTCATGATGGGAAATGCTATCCACATCCAAAGAAAGAACTATGGGGTTTGAATGCAGATCAAAGCATACTATTTGCTATTTTTTTTCTTGGTTTTGTTTTGTTTTGTTTTCTCTTTCTTATGGTTCCTCCTATTGATTCTAATTCTTCCGTATAACATCACTAATGTGAAAATATGTTTAATAGAAATGTATATGTATAGCATAAAAAAAAAAAGATTTGTGTCTGGAGTCAAGAAGTCCTGACAACCTCAGACACTTAGTTATGTGACCCGGGCAAGTCGCTTAACCTCTGTGTTTCAGTTTCCCCTACTGTAAAAATGAGGATAAGAGCACCTACTTCACAGATTGTTGTGAGAATCAGCTGAGATAATATTTGTAAAGCTCCTGTCACATAGTAGGTACTTAATAAATGCTCATTCCTTTCCTCCCTAGGGCCTTCCTTCTGTTGATTATTTCCTATTTATCCTGTATATAATGTGTTTGTATATAATCGTTTGCATGCTGTCTCTACCATTAGATTGTGAGGTCCTAGAGATCAGGGGGATATCTTTTACCTTTCTTTGTATCCTCACCACTTAGCACATCGTAGGCGCTTAATAAATGTTTATTAACTGACTGACTGACTAAGACTGGAGGGGGAAGGTTTCTTTCATTTTCCCAGGAGTAGATCCAGAGGAAACCCAGGTTGATTTACAGGCCTATCTTACTCCAAACTCTTTTACACACACACACACACACACACACACACACACACACACACACTCAAAATCTCAAAACCAGGGCTGGGTTTTTTGGGGAGGAAGGGTTGGGGAAATACCATGGACCTTTTTGGTAGTCAGGAGAAGCCAAATCCATACCCTATTAAAATATTTTTTTAAAAGTTCACAGATTCCTCCAATTGCCTAAAAAAAAAAAAGTCTACAGATGCCAGGTTAAAAACCTTTGCAAAAGAGTGTTTTCCTTCTCATTCTTAGCTGTTGCCAAAGACCCCTGCCCAACTCTGCTGGCTTCTAAAAAGTTGACGTGACGCTATTCATCTCCTAACAAAGAGGTGATGGACCACAGGCACAGAATGAGACATATATTTTGGACATGGCCATTGCAGGAACTTGTTTTGCTTAACTATGCATATTTGTTATAAGGAGTTTTTCATTATTTTTTAAATGGGGTGGGGGAAGAGAAGGTAACAAAGAGAATGTAAATGCTTATTATTTAAATTTTTAATAAGAGACGGATGAAAATTCTCATCTTCCCCAACACTGATTCCTTTACCTTCTCCCCCCCGCCCCAGCCACACTTAAGAAGGGTCACTGGGGGGGGCAGATTTAAACAGAAGTATTCCCCCCCCACCATGGGCTGTCAGCGATCCCCAGCCCCTGCCTGAGACATTAGCTTCAGTCTCAGAATGACAGCAGGAGGGGGTGATGGATGAGAAGACTCATGATGGTCCTGGAGTGTCCATTCACCATTCCAGTGGGGAAGGGGAGGGGAGAGCAGCTTTTCCAGGCCCTTCAGAGAGATTGCAGCCTCAAGTGATGGCATTTGGATAGGAGGGGTGATGACAAAAATAGATTTTTGAGCTATTAAGGGAGGGGCACTGTGAGTAAACACATCCCCTTCCCCACAGGTTTCTAGAGATCAGACTTTGCGAAGCAGATCCATTCTTTTCCTATTCCCAGGGTTGAGGGTGGAGGGGAAGGGCTGGGGGTGGAGAGCCACAGTATTCACCCCATCCCATCCTTTGGAGGCGCTGTTGACCTTTCAAGCGGAGTGTATGTGTTTGGGCAGGAGAGGAGGAGAATCCTCTCAGCAACAGAGAATTTGGGGGAGTGAGTGAAACATCCAGAGTCCAGAAGATGGGCAAGGATAAAGCTTTGGGTCTGATTTTAAGGACGTCTCCAGCCAAGATCAGAGGATCATAGAGCTTAGAGCTGAAAAGGGAGCTTAGAGTCCAGTTCCTTCCTTTCACAAAGGAGGAAACTGAGGCCCCGAAAGGTTAAGGGATTTGCCTCAGGTCAAATAAATAGGAAGCAGAAGTGCCCTTGACAATCCTGATGGCTGGCAGGCGGGAAGGAGGGAGGCCCTCTCCCAAAAACAAATAAGAACCCTAGGGAGTGAAATTACCCAGAAAAGTCAGGTTAGAGAGAAGGGAGACCATGTCCCTCCTTCACCTGTGCCTCACTTCCTCTCCCTGTAACCTGGGTTGCCTGAGGCTCAGGTCTGAATCCCAGACAGTTAAGTGGGGGGTAGGTCTGGAGAGGGGGGAAGGTGGGTGAGAAGGAGATGCTCCTATCTTGGCTTTGGGACATAGTTATAAATCTGACCCGGATAACATGGACATTCTCCTGCTGGAACAGGATCGATAATTGTCTATTGCTAAGGCTGACAAAAAACACCTGGACTGGAAGTAAAGAGAAGGGAACATATCCTTCCCTTTCTTTCCCCATCCCCACCCCCACTCCGGGCTGTCCTTGCCTGGAATCGGATGCCCAGCCAAGCATCCCTTTCCCTCCCTCCCCTCCTCCTCCCACATCTTTGGTGGAATGAGGCCAGGGGATTAATCCCTACAAAAGCCTAGGGACAGAGGGGAGGAGGGAAATTTTATTTATTGAGCTGGGATATCAGCCTGAATATTCCCCCATCCCATCCCCCCAAACCCTCTCTTTGCTCTCTCAGCAATGTAAGGAATCCTCTTCTGAGTTTTTCCACCCTCAGCACCACTCCTCCCCTCCCTTCTCTCTTCCCTAGCCCCGATATTTTCTCAGGCCTAGGCCTTGAGCCCTAAGAGGTGATGATGATGCCAGCCTCTCGAGCTAAGGGGATAGACTGTCATCACTCTGAGTCATTAGGTGGCGCTTCAGTTGTCCCTTTGAGGCCTTTGCCTTTCCCCAAGGGTCATCTCCTCTGCTCATCTCTCCTACTCCATTAAAGAGACAATATCTCTAAAGAGATTTTGTTTGCTTCCCCAACCCCTAGAAGTGCCTTAGAGTTCAAAATGATCTTCCAGTTAACCATGTCTCCCAAATGACCCATTAGATAGGTGGGAAAATGAAGGCTTAAAAGAGGCAGGGGAAGAATTGTAATGGGGTGAGTACCCCACAGATTTAGGAGTGAGGGAAACCGCTCTTCTCTCTTTAGTGACACAGTAGAGTGCTGAATTAGAGATTGGAAAATCTGTGTTCAAATCTGGTCCCTGATATTTTCTGGCTGCATGGCCATACTTAGCCTCTCTGAAGCTTTTAAATGAAGATGATAAAACCTATGGCATTTACATCATAGGGTTGTTGTGAGGCTCAACTGAATTAACATACATAAAGTACTATGGAAAAATAGGTTTTTATTGTTATTATTCTTTCCTAGAGAGGAGAGGGAGCAGCTGTGGCCTAAGCCCAGAAAGAGAGAAAGAATGCTGGCTGCAGAGTCAAAGGATCTGAATTCAAATTCTACCTTCTTCATGTACTACTGGTATGATCTGGAGTAAACACTTGCCTCTATGGCCTTCAGTTTCCTCAGCTCTAAAAGGAGAGTAGTGTACTGGATGGCCCCTGAGGTCGCTCCCAGCTCCCGACCTATGATCCCAGGGGACAGAATGAGCACAAGCTTTGAAGTTTAGAAGATCCAAGTAAAAATCCATCCTCAGACAGTTATTAGCTATGTAAGTCTGAGCAAATCATTTAACCTCTCAGCCTCAGCTTCCCCATTTGTAAAATGATGATGATAATAGCACCTACCCCACAGGCTTTTTTGTGAGGATAAAAAGAGATAATATATGTAAAATATTCACAAACATCAAAACAGCCTATAAATGCTGTTTCTTGTTGTTTAGTCATGTCTAACTCTTCGTGACCCCATTTGGAGTTTTCTTGGCAAAGATAATGGAGTAGTTTTCCATTTCCTTCTCCAGCTCATTTTACAGATGAGGAAACTGAGGCAAACAGGGTTAAATGATTTGCCCAGAGTCACACAGCTAGTTAAGCATCCGAGGCCAGATTTGAACTCACGTCCTCCTCACTTCAGAGGCCAATGTATCCAGTGCACCACCTAAAAATACTAGCTATTGTTATTGTTATCTCCTAGTACTGCTCAGTGGTCTGGCTTCCTTGGGATGGTTTAGATCAGTGGTGTCCAACTCAAATAGAAACAGGGGCCATTAGGCCATACGTAGAAACCCTGTGGGCAGCACACTGACTTAGAAAATCACATATTAACATTATCTTTATTTTATTTTTATTTATTTTGTCAAATATCCCCCCACTATATTTTAATCTGGTTCAGGCCATTCGTGGGAGTGTTGTGAGACACATGTGGTGGCCCATAGTCTATGTGTTTGACATCTCTGGCGTAGATGGTGTAGAACACAGGTTCTTAACCTGGGGTCCAGGGGTCTCCAAGATAGATAAATGATAGATAGATAGACAGATAGATAGATAGAAATATAGATATATACATATATAGATACATACACATATACACACATACATATATACATGCATACAGATATATACAGACATGGTAAATACATAGATATATTGAGAGATCAATAGATAGGTACATAGAGACAGCTACATAGATACGGGGGGGGGAGAGAGAGAGAGAGAGAGAGAGAGAGAGAGAGAGAGAGAGAGAGAGAAAGCACATTTATTAAGAACTTAGTATGTGTCAGGCACTGTACGTCCCTGGCTTCAAGGCGCTTATATTCTAATCAGGCAAGACAGCACATAAAAGGAACCTGAAGGGTAGGGCAGGGAGGAAGCTGAAGAAGTCTTTGTTGGGGTCTGAAATTAACCTGGCTGGTCCAGCTGCTAAAGGGATCCATGAACTTTAGTGGGAAAAATTACACCTTTATTTTCACTAACTTGTAACTGAAATTGAGAATTTCCCTCAATGATTTTAAAATATCCCTTTGAGAAGAGATGGCCAGATTGCCCAAAGTTTCCAGGACAAACAAAACATCAAGATTAGTGACTGTGAGTAGACAGAGCACTGAATTTGAAATCATGGAACCTGAAATCCCATCTCTACTACTTACCAGGTGTGTGATTTCGCTCATCACTTCTCATCTCTGAGCCTCAGTTTCTCTACCTTTCAAATGAGGGTGTTGGCCTAGAGCAGGCGTTCTTAACCTTTTTTATGTCATAGACCCCTTTGGTATCCTGGTGAAACCTATGGACCACTTTTCCAAGTAATGTTTCTGAACGTATAAAATAAAATACATAGGCTTGCAAAGGAAAATCATAATATCGAAATAGTTATTGTTTTTAAGTTAATTCTTCAGGTAAGGACCTGTGACCTAGTCTATGTCCAGGGCTCCTTCCAGTTTGAGATCTCTGCAGCTTTGGCTAGGGAGTGAACATAGGGAGATTTGCTGAGAGTTCCTTCACCGGCCCCCCCTCACTTAAATCCAAATTGTGAGCACATCATGGCATCACCTTCCTGATGTCTTGGTCCTCTTTGAGAACGAAGGACAAACAACAATAACAGATTCCTATGGGGCATATCCAGGGAGGATAAGGTTGAGAAGAGAGCGATACTAGTCCTTACTTCCTCTGAAGCTGCTAGGACCCAACTGGCAGCAGGAGCAGTTTTCTCGTGTCTGTAAATCCTCCGCTAAAGGAGATCTGAGCTGAGGAGACCATGCCGGCTTCATGGGGAAATTTACAGTATGGTTGGGTAAGGCAAGTGGTTTTATCCTCTAACATCCAAGCACTGAAAGACTGTAGTAATTCTGCTGGTGCAAATTGTAAATATCAGCCCTCCCTCTCCTCTTGCCAGACCCCCAGCGTTCATGTTAGAGCTTGCACACACACACACATACACAAACACACACACACCCCCCAAAATAACTCACATTTATTTAGCATTTCAAGGTTTTCAAAGTATTTTCCCCACCACAGCCCTGTAATAATAACTAGCATTCATATAACACTTCAAGGTTTACCAAGATCTTTACAAACATTACCTTATGTCATCTTCACAACAATCCTGGGAGGTAGGTGCTGTTATGATCCCCATTTTACAGATGAAGAAGCTGAGGCATATAGAGATTAAATGATACACATCTAGTCAGTGTCCGAGGCCACATTTGAACTCAGATCTTCCTGACTCCAGGCCCAGCGCTCTATTCGCTAGGATCACTTTTCTGCCCCTGTGTGGCATGGAATGAAAAAAAAACTCCATTTTCCCATTTTATAGATAAGGAAATGAAGGTTCAGGAGGTTGAGATGACTTGCTCAGGACTATTCAGCTAGTAAATGTTGAAGCTGGGATTTGAACACAGGATTTCTGATTCTATGACCACCATTACTTCCATTTTTGCCTTGCTGCTCATCAATTAGGGAAAGGCTGAACAAGATGTAGTGTCAGATTGTAATGGAATTACATATTTGTGAACTGTGAATTACAATTACAATACATTACAATTAAAATACATTACAATTAGGCAAGCTAGATGGTGCTGTGGATAGAGCACTGGCCCTGGATTTAGGAGAACCTAAGTTCAAACCTGACCTCAGACACGTAACACTTATTAGCTGTGTGACCCTGGGCAAGTCACTTAACCCCATTGCCTAGCCCCCCCCAAAAAGAGTACATTACAATTACAATAATTGTGCTGTAAGAAATAATGAGCAGGTTGATTTCAGAAAAAGCTGGAAAAAATTACATGAACTGATGCAAAGTGAAGTGAACAGAACCAGGAAAACATTGTACACAGTAATAGCAATATTGTTTGATGAAGAACTGGGAATGACCAAGATGTCCAAGATAATTCTAAAAGACTCATGATAAAAAAAAAAAAATGCTGCCCACCTCCAGAGAAAAAACTGATGGAGTCTGAATGCAGATCAAAGCATACTATTTTTCACTTTTTAATTTTTTTCATGATTGTTTTTCTTTTGGTTTGTTTCTTCTTTCACAACATGACAAATATGGAAATATATCTTACACGATTGTACATATATAACCTATATCAAATTGCTTACCATCTTAGGGAGAGGAGAAGTAAGAGAAGGAGTAAGAAAATTTTGAACTCAAAAATTTTTTAAATGAATGTTAATTTTTAAAAAAATTTTTAGGCAATTGGGATTAAGTGATTTGCCCAGGGTCACACAGCTAGTAAGTGTCAAGTGGTTGGTCTGAGGCCGGATTTGAACTCAGGTCCATCCTGACTTCAAGGCTGGTGCTCTATCCACTTTGCCACCTAGCTGCCCCTGAATGTTAAATTTTGTCTTTACATGTAATTGGGAAAAAGATAAAATATAAAAAAAGAAAAGAAACTGATGGCTGACTGTAGAGCATCAGTATGCTGGGTCTGATGTCTAAGTCACTGGGCACTGGCCAAGGCCAAGGGATCTGACTTGATAACACTGCTGGACCTTTCACCTACGTCTTCATATGGAGCAAGTTCCGAGTTGCCTTTTCTCTTCAGTGACACCCTCCTGTTGGATCCTGGAACTGACCTGTTTTCTGGTCTTTGTAACTGGGTTTCCTCCACATAGAGACACAACCATAGTGACCCTAAAGTCTGTGGAGGAAAAAACCAGACTGATCCCTGGTTTGGAGATTGAAATATCTTCATCAGAATACTGAGATACCCTCTTTCTCCCTCCATCTCCCCCAAAGCCAAGATTTCAAAAATGATGATGGGGGTAAAGGTGCGGAACATCAGGTTGAAAAATAATCTGTCTTCTTCTGGTTGGGGGTGGTGGTGATGGAGATCCAAGATGGATGCCTAAGGGCCTGGCCCTAAATATCTCAGATGGTGCTCCGGACAGTGGAAGACCTTAGTCTTTTTTTTTTTTATTTTAGGCAATTGGGGTTAAGTGACTTGCCCGGGGTCACACAGCTAGTAAGTGTCAAGTGTTTGGTCTGAGGCAGGATTTGAACGCAGGTCCTCCTGACTTCAGGGCTGGTGTTCTATCCACTGTGCCACTTGGCTGCCCCTAGACCTTAATCTTTGTAGTGCCTCTCTTCACAGTGGACTTAAGTGTTGATTCCTAGACAATAGGGAGGCATCTGGGGCAGGGGGTCACCAGCTAGATCTAGAGCTGGAAGGTACTTCAAATATAGTATAATCCAACCCCCTAATTTTACATAGGGGGAAATTGAGGCAGAGGGCAGTTAAGTGACTTGCCCAGAGTCACACAGATAGTAAGCATCAGAGTTGGAATTTGAATCCAGGTCCTCTGGAGGGTAAAGGCACCTTAAAAAGTACCCAATTAATGCTTTGAGATATAGATAAGGGTACAAATTCATATCTCCTCACCTTATCCTGCACTTTAACGCCCTTATGTTGATTACAGTACTAGGTAAGAAATAAGTTATAATTGTGTGAATGAAAGCAACATTTGAAGCTGAGCTCCCTGTTTCAGGGATACAATGAATTTGGTTTCTTCCTCTCTTAGAACAGATGTTTAAATCACTAGTTGTTGATCTGTCTCCGCTTCAGGTGCTTTCTTTCAGCTTTGGAGGATGAATAGGAACTGAGGACAATGGCTAAAATGATTCTGCTATAACTTTTTTTTGGGGGGGGAGATGCCAGTTGGGAGTCAAGGTCTCCTCCCCCTGGCTCTCTGATCTTGTCTCTCTCACACGAAGGGCTTTGGGGTTTATTTGTAGAGGCTCAGGAAAAAATCTGCCCTCAGCCAGATTCTCCTTGGGAATCTCGGGTTTCAGGGTTCAGAATCCAGCCAAGGGGGGCAGTGGGCAGTGGGTGCCTAACCCGCTAAACCTGACACCCCTTCCCTAATCAGGCTCAGGTGCCACTGCTGATCACTGAGCCAGATAAGGGTGGGGGACAGCTGCCCTGCTGCCTCCAGTCCAGGGTCTTGCACTGAATCCTTGCCTTGCCCTCCTTCCTAGCCAAGTAGTCCAGGACTTCTTGGGGCAGCCCAGCAGCTGAGATAAAATGAGCTCTCAGCACGGAGAGGAGAGAGGTTTCCTTTCATGCTTTTGAGAGAGGTGAAATGGGACAGCCTCTATCCTGACTGGGTGTTTCCTCAAAATCTAATGGGCCCATCTTCAATAGGCAGGGCCTCAGTTTTCTCATCTGTAAAATGAGGGGATTGGACTAGTTGGTTGCTGAAACCCATTACAACTCTAAAAACACAATCCTGTGGCAGCGAGCACCGGCCCTGGAGTCAGGAGGACCTGAGTTCAAATCCAACCTCAGATACATAACACTTACTAGCCATGTGACCCTGGGCAAGTCACTTAACCCCATTGCCTAGCAAAAACAAAAAACAACAACAACCCCCCCCCCACGATCCTATGATGACAGGCTGAGGCTACTGCTGTTCTCTTCCCTGGGAAAGGTACACAGGAGAAGTCCCCTAACCCCAGGCCTAAAATGTGACCCTTTACCTCTTAGGTAAGGGTGGGGATCATAATGGAGAATGTACAGAAGGAGCAAGAAGCCCCCAAAGGGACTGGGCCTAGGATCTCTGGGAGGGAGGGTTACCGGTCTTCCGATACTAAGGGTCTGAGGTCTCTGAATGCGGATCCTGCAGAAGAGCTGGGGCTACAGGGGCCAGCTTACCTAGACGAATGGTCGGCCTTATGGAGGGGTCTGCAAGGAGGCAATGAGCAGGGGCGCCTGCTCTCAGGAATCTGCCCCCTTTTCCTTCTGGTGAGACAGCAGCAAGGAGCTGAGTCCCTTGGACACTGTTCTGTGACAACATGGGCCCAACTGGACGAAAGAGTCCAGAGGTTTGCCCCATCCTCTCCAAGGGAAATGTTGAAATTTAACCTCTAGCTTGTTGTTCTGAAGCCGTTTCAGTCATTAGAGTGGTTTGCCATATCCTTCTTGGGCTCATTTTACAGATGAGGAAACTGAGGTAAACAGGGTTAAGTGACTTGCCCAGGGTCTCACAACTAGTAAATATCTGAGGCCAGATTTGAATTTGTGATTTTACTCTCCAAACTGAGGTATTCAGGGGTAGAGGTGGGGTGAGATGGAGAGATAATAAACTCATTTTTCTATAAGTGTTCATAAGTGTATTTATTAAGGGCTCACAGCTTACTCTGTGCCTGAAAGAGAGGGCTAAATTTGGAATCAAAGACCTGGACCCAGACCCTGCTCCTTACCACTTGTGTGATCTTGGACAAGTCACTTAACATCTTCAGGCCTCAAGTTTCCCCATCTATAAAATAAGGAGGTTGTTCTAAATTGGGGTCTCTGGGGCTAATTCCTTCCAACTCTATGATCTAATTTGTGTGACCTTAGACAAGTCATTTAACCTCTGTGAGCCTCAGTCTCCTCTTCTTCACAATGAAGAAGGTGAACTAGATGACCTCTATGTTGTTCCCTTACAGCTTTAAATCTATGCCCTTATGATTATTCCTCCTTATTTTACAGATAAGGAAACCAAGGGCCTGAAATGCTTTCCTGTGATTGCCAGTGGCAAGTAGCAGAAACAAGACTTGAACCCAAGTCTCTATACTCCCAAGTTCTGCAAATTAGACATAGTTTGTAAGCTGTATCCAGCTACCTAGGCTATATGCAGGAATTAATTAGTAGTCAGGAAGGATTGCTATTAATCAGTCAGTCAAGAAACATCCATCGCGCACCACTTCCTGTGTTGGGCATTGAGAAGGACAAAAAAAAAAAGTTCTCTGGGGGATATAGGCCATAAACATAAAAAGACAACAAAAGACTTCCAACATGGTGTGCTAAAAGGTCAGAGATCACTGTGGGCTGCAGTAATCAGGCAGGAAGTCTTCCTGGAGGAGGTGGACCTTGAATCCGGCATTGCAGGATGGGAAGGATGGAGAGAAGCAGAGAAGAAGGGAGCGTTCCAAATGGATGGATGATATGACGTATTATGCTGAGAGTGCAGACCAAGCTATTCAGGGGAAGGAGAAAATGAGCAGATCAAGCTGTTCTAAGTCATATTTTCAAAAATCCCCAGAGGCAGCTAGGTGGCACACTGGATGGAGCACTGGGCCTGGAGTCAGGAGGACCCAAGTTCAAATCCATCTACAGCTATTTACTAGCACTGTGACCCTGGGCAAGTCACTTAACCCTGTTTACCTCAGTCTCCTCATCTGTCAAATGAGCTAGAGAAAGAAACAGCTAACCACACCAGCATCTCTGCTAAGGTCACGGAGAGTCGGACATGACTGAAAAAATCCCCAACAAACTTTTCCTTTCTCAAGAAATGGCACAATGTTAGAGTTCAAAGGGGCCTCTGATAGATGGGTGGATTTGGAACTGGAAGGGACCTCAGAGACAATCTAGTCCAGCTTCTTCATTTTCAAGTCAAAGAATCACAGAATTAGAGCTGGAGGGGATATTAGAGGCCATTGAGTCCAGTTCCTCCCATTTTACAGTTGAGAAAACTGAAACACAAAGAGGTGACTTACCCAGGGTCACACAGCTTATAAGTGGCTGAAGTAGGATTTGAATCCATTTCTTCCTGACACCCAGTCCGGTGCTCTCTGTGCAAACTAAGGCCTATGGAGGTTGTGACTTGCTCAAGGTCATACAGATAAGACATGAAAGAGGCAGGATTTGAACTCAATTCCTAGTACTCCAAATCAGGGTTCTTTCAGCTCTCCCTCCCTATCTACTCTTCCAATTGGATGGTACCTTTCCCGGCCATCCCTTCTCCCATCTTTCCTGATGCTTGGTTATGTCTACCCACCCCCAAAAGAATGAAAAATGAAACATGAAATCCGTGCCTCTGCTACCTCTAGGCTTCATTTTATTTCAGCATCCCCAGAGTCCAACACACCGCCAGACGTGGTTTCCGGCACCACCTACGACATACTGCCCATGTCACCCTGGGCAAGGCCCACTCCTCTAGCAGCTCTGTAAGCTGTGGGTGCTCTTCTGCACTGGCAGAGGGAGTTCCCTCCTCCCAGATTTCTCTGTCTCAGTGAAATCCTCTTTCCTACCCCAAGTTCCCAGCATGGTGCCTGGTACACAGTAAACACTTAATAAATACATGTTAACTGATTGGTTCAAACCCAGTGTGTTCTCCCAAGGTTGATGCTGGGGTCAGAGTGGCCTTGGGAGTGTGATCTCTTAGCATAAACAGTTCCTTCAGTACCCCATAATCTTGGCGGGGGCGGGGCACAGTGTATATCCTCCCCTAGCCCAGGACGTGAAGAAGACTACTTCATGCTCCAGGGAGCCCTGGGGGTGGGGGGGCTGGAGAGGAGAGGAAGATTAGATTTCCAAGCACTATTGAAACTTGAGCTAGGCTGAATTCCCAGCACCTCCCCCCCACCCCAGCCCACCTTCCCATAAATCTTACATGGGGGGGAAAGGAAGGAAAGCAGCAGAACACAAGGGGAAGCATTGTCCCCATTCCCCCCTCCCATGTTCCCTGCCCCTCCCCCAGGGGCTCCCCAAGGAGTGCGGGGGAGTTTGTATAACTTTCTAGGAGGTTAAGAGCAGGTCAAGGAAGGTCCCCAACTGGGCCACTCTCCCAGCCATCGGAGCCACAAGCTAAGCCGGCCTGGCCCGTGGGAACGCCAGCACATACCTGCTGTCTACACCCTGAGACGAGCAGGGCTACACAGGGGCTTTCAGCTTGAAAGCACAGAGACTAAATAAAGGATTGGGGGGGAGGGCAATGGGAATGCCTCTGCTCCCCTCGTTATCCCTCTCCTCCTAGAGAGTGCGGCACAAGTAACACAAACACTTGGCGTGAACATGCACATCCATGTGTGTTCTGAACACGATGTGGGCCAAAGAATGCAGGGCTGGGAGTCAGGGGACCTGGGTTCAAATCATGGCTCCCACCTTAGTGACCTTGAACAAGCCACCTCCCTTCTCTTGGTTTTATTTTTTCTCCTTTGTAAATTGATAGAATTGGACTGGATGGCCCCTAGTGTTCCCTTCATCTCTAAATCTATGAATTTAGGAATTATAAGAGGTCATGTATTCTACCCCTATTTTCAGGTCTCATCCACCCAGAAGAAGAGAGAATTATCTGTCATTTTCTTGGCTCTGGGTGTTCATCCTTCTTTCTTGGAGAGGGCCGATGACATCATGAGGGTGATGTCTTGACTTGCACATGAATTGGATTTCGGTGAGAATTTGAGCAGTTCTTTTCTTGGAAAACCTTCCAGGGATGGACATTCTACAACTTCAGTATCCAAAGACTGGTCAAAAAGGTCTTGGTCAGCTAAACTCCTTCCCATTTCTAATCTGAGCCTATTTTCTGCAGATAACCAGAGCCATCCACTACCACCACCGATGAAATTCACCACGG
Organism: Phascolarctos cinereus; assembly: GCF_003287225.1. Lineage (NCBI taxonomy): Eukaryota > Metazoa > Chordata > Mammalia > Diprotodontia > Phascolarctidae > Phascolarctos > Phascolarctos cinereus. The sequence continues at coordinate 319,783,835 of NW_027555958.1, forward strand.
GCAAAACTTGAGCACAGCTTATACTTAAAACAAGCTATTCCTGCCAAAGCATGGCAGGATATTCACTATCTCCTTAGCTCTTTATAACCTTCTTGTTTATGTAGGTGAACCAGGAGCTATTATCCTCTTTTTTTGACTGAGTTAAGTGACTTGATCAGAGTTAAGTGACTCCATAGAGAAGTAGAGCTGAGACAAGAATTCATCTCCTACTCCATTGTTTCCCCTTCTTTGTGCACTGCTTTCCAATACTTATTTGGACACATATACATACCACAATGCATAACCACATAGGCATTTATTTAAGACATACATGTGCCTGCGTCAGTCACTGAGTCATTTAACATTTATTATTGTTGTTGTTCAGTGATTTTTTCAGTCATGTCCTACTCTTTATGGCCCCGTTTGGGGTTTTCTCGGCAAAGACACTGGAGTGGTTTGCTATTTCCTTCTCCAGCTCATTTGACAGATGAGGAAACTGAGATAGAGTTAAGTGACTTGCCCAGGGTCACAGAGCTAGTGAGTGTCTGAGGCCAGATTTGAACTCAGAAAGAGAAGTCTTCCTGACACTATCCACTGTACCACCTAGCTGCCCAATATTTTTTTTTGGCTAGGCAATGGGGTTGAGTGACTTGCCCAGGGTCACACAGCTAGTAAATGTTATGCATCTGAGGCTGGATTTGAACTCAGGTCCTCCTGAATCCAGGGCTGTTGCTCTATCCACTGCGCCTCCTAGCTGCCCAACATTTATTGAGCACTCACTATTTCAACACAAATTACAAAGGTGGATTGTGTAGAAGATGACATACAGACCAAAAGGATCATAAACGGAGGAGATGTTGGTGAAAGCATTTCAAAAAGAGGGAATAGTATGGGCAAAGGCTCGCAGGAAACAGTTTAGGAAACCATGCAATTCAGTTTGATTGGAACTAGACACATGGAGGAGAGGCTTGGGAGATAGATCAGACAAAGGAAAGCAGAGCTTGAATGCCAGGCTAAGAGGTTTGAATGTAATCTTGTAAGCAGTGGGAAGCAGGGGAGTGACCTGGTCCAAGCAGTGTGTTAGTCTTGTAGGCAGGAGGCCAAAAAGAAGGGAAATGTTGGTTAGGGCAGACGGCCCAAACCCTAGGGACAGGGTGAAGGAGGAAAAGAATGTTTAGCCAGATATATGTTGTAGGGAGGAGGAGGGAGGGAAGGAAGAGAAGCTGATTGTCCCTAGTTGATTGGCATTGCAGCTCACTTCTAAGAACAGTAGGAACAGGTGGCAAGGAAGCCCAGGATGACCACCCTCCCCCCAAAGAGAGACCCTCGGGGAAGACATGGATAGGACAGATGGCCCCTGGTATCTCATATCTGGCTCTAGCGCTGCCATTGGGAAAGATTTCTCCAATTCTTAACTATTTCTTAACTTAACATTTTGACATATATCCTTCCTATATGGATACACACAGCCTCAGTCTGAACCAGTGAGTTCATTCGGTTAGAAGTGTGGTTAATGAGTCCAAGAGGAAAGACTTGACCACCCCATAAAATCCAGGGAAATTTGCTTGGAGACACCCTCTGCTTCCCTGGGCCAGGCTGCAGCTCTAAGCCTTAGCCACAGGATGGGATGGCAAGGACAGGGATCCTTGACAAGAAGGTCACAGAAGAGAAGATGTGCACGGTTCAGAGCAACCATCTAGGTCATTGCCCAGCTTTGTCCAGAAATGAGCCAAGAGAGGCAGTTTGGCGTAGGGAAAGGGCTCTGGTCCTTGAGTCAGGAGATACTTGGATTTGAATCCTGCCTGTGTGACCATGGCCAAGCCACATGACCTTTCTGGGCCTCAGTTTCCTCATCTGTGAAATGAGGATAGTAATGCCTGCATTACCTCCCAGTTATACCGTATGTATCTTATATATGCATAATTGTTTGAATGCTGTTATCTATTGGAATAGGAAACCCTTAAGACCAGGGACTGTGTTTTTGGCTTTTTTTTTTTGTATCCCCAGCACTTAGCACAGTATCTGGAACGTAGAAAGTGTTTAACAAATGCTTGTTGACTGACTGACTGATCACAGGTTTAATGTGAACATAAAATTAGATGCAAGAGGGGAGGGGCACTGGTCAGAGAGTCAAGGCATAAGAGCATGTCCATTTGGATAAACCTTCTCCTAGAAGTTCCTTGATGTTGAATAGAAAGTCTAACTCTCTATTTCCTAGCACCCCCGAGGATTCTCCAACTGTTTTCTGTCCACTTACTGTACAATGAAGAAAAGCTTTTTGAATGGCTGCTAAGTCAGAACTGAGTATGCCGACACAAAACCCCCACAGATACAACTCAATTTCTTTCTCTTTCCTGGTTGCCTTTGAGGAAGAGGATGAATTGCTGTAAGCCTCCAGGAAGAAAGAGAAGGGCCTCTGGCTTTTATCTCTCCACCAGGGCCAGGACCTCTCAGGGCATGGCTCTGCTATTGATTTTGTCTTTCTGTCTATTCTTTCTGCTCTTAGGTGAAGGAGTATTGGTGAAGTCTACAACCTTGTGAGCTTCAATAGGCCTAAAGGGCAAAGTGCCAGATGTCCAAGAACTCTTAGCAATGCCTAGGATTGTGGGCACTAGAAGTAAAGGGACCTGTCGGAGGAATAGCTTCCCCACCCGTCTGCCCCCCTGCCTGCCATTCAAAAGTCTGCCATTGCCTCTTGAATCCTCTCTCCACCTCTCCACTTAGGGTGGGTATGCTCACAAGTATCTCAGCCAATCAGGAGTTGTCTTCCCTAAGTAGCAGGATCATGGTGATCTGGAAAAAACAATGCCCTCAGAGGCTTGGAAAGAAGTAGGATTATAGGTACACACACACATACACACACATACACATATATACATACATGTATATGCATGTGTGTATGTACATATACATGTATGTATGTAAATACTGGCATTTGCCATTATTTAAGAGGGCTATATATAAATACATGTATATATACATATATACTGGTTATCATTTGAGGACTATGTATACATGCATGTATGTGTATGCATATATACATGTGTGTATATATACGTAAATACTGGTTGTTACCATTATTTAAGAGGGCCTCAAGTCAGTGTGGGCTTGGAAAATTTGGTCTCATTTTAACACCTGCCAGAGTCAAACCAAATCAGGAAGGTATGTCTGGGTGTCCCAAAAATTCACGTAGAGTAGGATTCTTAATCTTTTTTTGTGTCCTGGACCCCTTTGGCACTGTGATAAGTCCTGTAGACCCCTTCTCAAAATCATATTTTTAAGTGCATAAAATAAAACATGGAATTAGAAAGGAACTCCAAAGTTAGTGAAAATAATGATGTAATATTTTTTCCCATCCAGGTTTGTGCATCTTCTGCAACCTATTCATGGACCACAGGTTAAGGACCCCTGATATGGGATATTTACAAAACCAAATGAGAATGATTTTTTGGGGGGTTATATGTGGTTTGGGATTATTTCTACAATAGTTCTCCTTCACAAGCATGGGTAATCAAAAGCTGAGCAGAAATCATATTTCAGAAGCTCATAGATAAAACTGGAGGAAAACTCAAAGGTCACCAAGTATAACCTCCTCGTTTTATGGTGGAGGAAAATGAGGCCCAGTGAGGTTAAATGATTTGCCTAAGGTCGCATGGGTAATAAGTAGCAGAATATTCTGAAAGATAGGTTCTACATACTTGACTGTTCAATAGGGAAATTTTCATTGCTCAGAAACAACTCAGGTCAGAACGGTTTAGCCAAGGATGATGATAAATAATACAACAACAATAGCTATGAGTTTTTATATAGCACTTCACATACGTTATCTCATTCAATCCTGATAACAACCCTGTGAGGTAGGTGTTATTATTACCCCCATTTTACAGGTAATGAAACTGAGATTGAAAGGTTAAGTGACTTGCCCAGGGACATATAGCAAGTAAGTACCTGAGGCAGGATTTAAACTGCAGTCTTCCTGACTCTTAAGTCCGGCACTTTGGCCACTGGGCCACCTAGTTGGTTATAAATATTTATAAATAAAGGATGATTCCCCCACCCAACCCCCAGACAGAATCACAGGATTTAGAGCTAAAAGGGCCCTTGGAGATAGATCATCAACTCCAAACTCCCTCATTTTAGAGTTAAGGAAACTGAGTCAGGGTGGTTAAATTATTTGCCTAAGGGCACACAAGTAGGGGAACTTGGATATGAACCTAGGTCTTCCGACTCCAAATTCCCTTCTTTCCTAGGAAGCACCATTGTCTTTGGAACATTGAAGAAGATAGGGACTGCAGGGGAGTTTAGAATTGGGGGCAGAGTTTATAATGGGGGTTTGGGGTAAAGAGAAAAGGGCAATGGGAAAGGAGGAGATTGGAGGGGGACTTTTTGACCCAGGGTAAATTTGGAGCACTAATCTGTTACCCATTAGCACGGGGAGTAATAATAGCAGGCTGCCAGCCCTTGGGGAGAACCGTAGGCAGAGAACATTCTCTTAATGCCCAATTAATTCAACTGCAGAAATAAACCCTGACCCCTGTGTCCTGAGTCTGTACCCATTTACCTACCCTAGGTGGGGAGGAAAGAATTTGAGTAACTTTCATGCCTGAGGGATAAAGGAAGGAAACTATTGAAGCCCATCCGTGGGGGCAGGAGAAAAGGCCTATAGAGGAAAGACTACCAGAGTAGAAGAAAGATGACCTGGGTTTGAGTACCAGCTCTGCCACTGTGACTTTAGGCAAGTGAGTTCATTTCACTGAGCCTCATTTTCTTCATAGTAAATTGGGAATAATAAAATCTGTAATAGCTACCATATCAGGGAGATACCAGATAAATGATCAGTCAGTCAATAAACATTTATTAAGCACCTACTATGTGCCAGGCACTGTGTTAAGCACTAGGGATACAAAGAAAGGCAAAACAGTCTCTGCTCTCAAGGGATAATTTATAATTTCAAAATAATTTAACTCTTCACCGTCTAATGAGGGACACAATATACAAACAAGCTATATACAAGATAAACTGGGAGTAATAAACAGAAGGAAAGCACTACAATTAAGGGGGATCAGGAAAGGGTGCCTGCAGAAGGTAGGATCTTAGCTGAGACCTGAAGGAAGCCAGAGAAGTCAGCAGGTAGAGATGAGGAGGGAGAGAATTCCAGGCACCGGGAACAGCCAGATGCCCAGAGCTTCTTGTTTAAGGAACAGCTAGAAACCCAGTGCCTCAACCTAAGTGCCAGGCAACGGCTAAGCAAAAATGAAATAAGACAAACAACAACAACAAATGAAAAACAATGCCTGCCTTCAAGGAGCTTCGATTCTAACGGAGTAAAGAATATGTGCACAATTAGGTATATACAAGATCTACACAGAGGGATCACTAGATGGACAGTAGTAACCTTAGAGGGGTAGGTTCTAGCAGTTGGGGACCAGGAAAGGTCTCCCACTGAGGGCAGCCCTTTATCTGGGTGGTGAGGGAAGCCAAGTATTGTAAAAAGAAGCAAAGAGGGAGAATAATCCAGGGCAGGAAGGAGGAAGGGGAGGGTGGAACAGCCGGTGCAAAGGCTCAAAGGTGGGAGAGAAATCGTGGAAAGTGTTTTGTAACCTAAGGCACTATAAACAAGTGTGAATGCTGATTATTATTGTAACTGACTACCAAGGCTGGATTTTATCAGCCAGCTCTGATCCAGCCTCATTATCTTGCCCAATCCTCCCAGTGGCCATTTCAGAGATAGCTGGCCAAAATTAAGGGTCAATCTACCATAATAGAGCAGAGAGAATCTACCCAATAGAATGTAAATTCCTTATGGGAAGAATTATACAAACTGATGCAAGGTAAAGTTAACAACACCAAGATACATGCACAATGGTTCCAACAATGTAGCTAGAAGGCACAAATCAAACAAAACGAAAATTCCTGACAGCTGTTATTATAATGACCAGATTGTCCCCAAGAAGATAGACGAGTATGTAACTCCCTTCCTTGCAAAGGTAGGAGGACTTACGGGAACAGAACATTGCATATAATGTTGTATTCAATTGATAACGCTGGCTAGTTTTATGAACTTTTCCCCCCATTTTCTTTTTTTTTTTTATTCTTTCTTATTAGGGATGGCTCTCTGGTTGGGGCAGAGGGAAGGCATATATTGGAAAATGAAAGTGATGGGGAAACCAAAGATATGAATTAATATTTTCTATTTTAAAAGAATACAAGCTCCTTGAGGAGAGGGGCTGGTTTCATTTTTGTTTTTTTATTCCTGACTTCTGAAAGGTGCCTAGCACATACTATGTACTTATTAACAAATGCTTATTGAATTGAATTCAACCTAGCTGGCCCTTACATGAATCAGACTCCATGATCTTAAAGAAATCCAAGGCTGATACCAACTTGAAACTAAAATTCTTTATCTGTCCACACTCTCTAGAATATCAAGTTGACACATATTTGTCTCTCTAATTATCAGCTTTTTCTCTAAGATACAATCAGTTTTCAGTTCTACAGACTACCCATGCCATCCTCTCAGTTACAGCCCGGAGCATGCCTTGTGGTGTGTGTGCTCAGGGAACGAAAACTCATCTTTTGGTATCAATCTGCTCCTCCTCTTACCTCACTTTGGACTCCAACTTTGGTTTTTTCCCTGCCTTATCCTCATGCCTTCTCCTTTTCCCCCACCCAGACGTAAAAGTTCTCTAAGGCACCTGTAGAGAGCAAGGTAGAGATGAACAACAAACATGTCCTGGGCCCCATATACTTTTTCCCTGCTCCCATATGGAATATGTGCGTATGTGTAAATATCAATCCCTGTTCAATTCACACACCTGGCAGAGGAAATACTCCAGCTTACAATCAGGTTCCTAAAAAGGTACGTTTCCTTTTTTCTTTCTTCATCCCTTTCCCATTCCCCTCACCCTAGGCTTTCTTCCTTTCCTCATTCCTTCCTTTTTCCTTTCTCTTTCCCTACTCCCTCCCTTCTTTCTTTCCTTCCTTCCCCTACACTTCTTTCTTTCTTTCATCCTTCATTCCTCCCTTCTCTTCCCCTTCCCACCTATCCTTTCTATTCTTCTTTCCATCCTTCATTCCTCCCTTCTTCCTTTTTTCCCTTTTCCTTCCCACCTACCCTTCTTTCTATCCTTTCCATCCTTCCTTCTTTCCTTTCTTCCTCCCTCTCTCTGTTCCTTTCTTTCTGTTTCTTCTTTCCTTCTTTCTTTTGTTTTTTAAAGCAAGGCTCTGAGTTCAAACGGTACCAATAACCTATAAATGAAAAGGGAGCCGGTAAATTGCCCAGACTTCTGATGCGGGGTGGGAGGATTGAGGACAGAAAGAGCCAGTAAGGGATGGAGGGGAAAGAGAGTCGCTTGGACCGAGGGAGGGAGACAGAGGCAGACGCGGAATGAGAGAGAAAGGTGCTTTATGCTGCTGCCCTCGTCTCTGAGAGCTCGCAGAAGAAGGGGCCGAGTACAGGGGAGTGGGAAGACCGGGGGTGGTGGGGAGGGAACGGGCCCGGGCTTAGCAGACAAAATGGAGCAGTGCTGATGTGTGGCGGCCAGCCCACGGTACTTAAATGCAATAGCTGATCTAATCGCCGCTCTCGGGCCAGCTTTTTGCCGCATTTTAGCACACAAAGCTCTGCCTTTTTCTCTTTTGTGGTTCGAGCTGCTATTTAAGAAAGCAAAAAAAAAAAAATCAATATGCCTTCCCAGGCTTTCAGCCTCTCTCCCCCCAAAGGTGGTGGGTTTCTTTTTTCTTTTTTTTTTGGGGGGGTGGACGGATAGAAGGTGGAAAGGGGGGTTGCGGACGCGTTTTGTCATTCATAAGCCCTGGTGACAAATTCTTGACATCATTCGCGGCTCCTATCGACCAGCTCGGGCCGCAGCACCAGAGGACAAATAGAAATCATTTGTCTGTCTTGGCTCCCAAACAGCCCGAGACAAAGGGCTCGGGCCAGCCTCCCGCGACAATCAGCAGCTGGAGGTATTAGCAGAGGGTCAAGTTCGGAGGGCAGAGGTCAAACAGGTTGCCATCAGTTTCTCACAGCGATCGGGGGGGGGATATGGGGGAGAGGGAAGGCTAGAGAAGGGGGGAGAAGAGATCCGACCAACAGCACACAGCTGGCCCTTATTAGCCCAATCTGACTTCCGTGAAGAGGGAGATGGGGGCAGCTAGGCACGCGTCCACCCCAAGGGATGACGGACAGCCCATCGAGCCCGGGCTTTCCCGTGTGCTGGCTTGGCTAGGAGGGCAGGGGAGAAGGAGGAGAGGAAGAAAACGGGGGTAGACTGTTGGTAGGGAACGATGTGGAAGGAGGCCCTCATCTCTCCTCTCTGTTGCTTTCTTTAGCCAGGTGTTTGCAACACTGTCCACATTTTTTCGTGGGGGTTCTTGAGACAGGGGAAGCATGGAACCTTAGAGGTGAAGAAGTCACCGGTGAATTCTGTAGCATTTTAAGTTATCTCAGACATTCTAGGGAAGGAACTAAGACTTTATAAGTCTTTTTATCCAGCAGATATCATAGAATATTGCCCTAGTCCCTTTAGCGCCCAGCCCCCGTCCCAAGTTGATAGCATTAGAACCTTAATTCTGATGCATTAGACTCCTGCCTCTGCTGTGATGATCAACTGGGGAGCTGGAGAAGCAGGCAACCAACCCCTATTTCCAGATCCCCAGAGGCCCAAGGGAATATTCCAATCAGGTTGTGAGACCTCATCATTTTTTATTCTTCACTCAATATAAGTCAACGACTTGGATTGGGAGGGGCAGGGAAAGCAAGCAGTAGCTTAGGAATTGGAAGATTGAGCATCAGATCCTATTTCAGCCACCTACCATCTGTGTGACCTTGAGCAAGCCTCTTCCCCTCTACAGGCCTCAGTTTCCTCCTCTGGAAAATGAAAGGCTCAATAGATGTGTGGTTGAAGGATAAAAACAAACAGTTCTCAAGAAACAATTGTAAACTATTAATAATCATATGAAAGATTACTTCAAATCACTAATAATAAGAGAAATGCAAACCAAACCAACTTAGAGGTTTCACCTTGTACCCAGCAAATTGACAAAGATGACAAAATATCAGGATAATCAATGATGGAGGGGCTGTGGAAAGACAGTTACATAATAACACAGTTGATGGAGCTGTGAATTGGTTCAACAGTTCTGGAAAGTGATTTGGAATTATGATAAGAAAGTGACTTGAATGTCCACATCCTTTGACCTCTAGATCCGACAAGATAGGATAGGCCAGATAGAAGGAGAGGTCCCACACACACCAAAACATTTATAGCAATACTTTTTGCAGTAGCAAAGCACTGGAAATAAGCATATGAAAAATTGACCCACATCAAAAAAAAATGAAAAATGCAATCTAGAATAACTTGGAGGTTTCGTACTCTAATAGCAAATTGGTCAGAATTTTATCAGAGAACAAAAGACGGAAATAATCACTGTTGGAGGGACTGTGGGAAAATAAACCACAATAATATGCCATTGGGAGAAGTGTGAATTTGTCCAAGCATTTTAGAAAACAATTTGGAATTTTTTTTAAATTGACTAAAATGTCCACACCCTTTGACCTAGAGATTCTACTGAGAGGCATATATTCTAAGGAGGTCGATGGTTAAAAGAAAGGTCCTATACATATGTGTGTGTGTGTGTGTGTGTGTGTGTGTGTGTGTGTGTGTATCATAACACTTTTTGTGATAGCGAAGAGTTGAAGACAGGGTAGATGCTCATTGATTGATTTGGCTACACAGGTTGTGACACACAAATGTAATACAATAGTATTATACCTTAAGAATTTATCAATATGAAGATTTCAGAAAAACATAGGAAGATTCATATGAACTGATGCAGAGGGAAATAACAACCAGGAAAATAATGTACAAAATGACTACAACAATGTAAATGAACATAGTGATAGAGACTGGAACTTGTGATTTCCTCGGTATCAGGAACTTCCTCTATTAATGCAGGTTAGCAGCTTCTCTACAATTTGTAATCTTAGAGAATTGCCTAGACATAGAGCCCTGAGGAGTTGAATGACTTGTGTGGGGTCACATGGTCAGTATGTGTCAAGAACATGACTTGATTTTCCTGGCTCCAAGATTGGCTCGCTGTTCATTACACAACATTAGTTCTTGATATATACAATTCCTACAAGGTACTTAAAAAGAACAATACAATGAAACCAAATGCTGGGTAATTATAATGGCCAATCTTGGCCCCAGAAAAGAGATGAAAAAATGTATGTCCTTCATTTTGTTGAAGAAATAAAGTGTCCATGGGTATAGAATGTTGCATATGTATTGTCAGATAGAGTTGATGTATCGGTTGGTTTTGCTTAACCTTTTTTCTTCTTTATTACAAGGGAAAATTCCATTGATAGGGAATAGAGAGAGGGATATATTAGGAAATTACTGATATAAAAGCAAAAGCCCTCAATAAAACTTACTTTCTTGGGATTATACCCAAAGGACTACAAAATAAGGCACACCCTTTGACCTAGCAAAGGTCTATATCCCAAAGAGATCAAAGGAAAAGGAAAAGGACCTATGTTGGTGTTGTTCAGTTGTGTCTAATTCTTTGTGACCCCTTGTGGAGTTTTCTTAGCAAAAATATTGGAGTAGTTTGCCATTTCTTTCTCCAGCTCATTTTATAGATGAGAAAACTGAGGCAAACAGGGTTAAGTGACTTGCCCAGGGTCACACAGCTAGTGTCTGAGGTCAGCTTTGAACTCAGGGAGATGAGTCTTTCTGGCTCTAGGCCTGACCCTCTTTCCATTGCATCACCCCAATAGGTACAAAAATATTTATAGCAATTCTTTTTATGATGGCAAAGAATTGGAAATTGAGGGGATGCCCATCAACTGAAGAATGGCTGAACAATTTGTGGTATATTATTGTGATGGAATGCTATTGTGCTGTATGAAATGATGAAAGAGATGTTTTCAAAAAAACCTGAGAAGACTTATATGAACTGATACAAAGTGAAGTGAGCAGAACCAGGAGAGCACTGGACACAGTAACAGTAATTTTGTAATGATGATCAACTGTGAAAGACTTAGCCACTCTGCTCAATACAGTGATCCCAAGGGGCAGCTAGGTGGTACAATGGATAGAACATTGGCCCTGGAGTCAGGAAGACCTGAATTCAAATCCAGCCTCAACACTTACTGGCTATGTGACAGGTGGGCAAGTCATTTAGTCCTCATTACCTTAAAAAAAAATACAGCGATCCAAGTCAGTTCCAAAGGACTCATGTTGAAAAATGTTATCTACCTCCAAAGAAAGAACTGATGGACTCTGATTGAAGGACATTTGTCTTTCCTTTTTTTTGTAACATGGCTAATAAATATATTTTGCATTAAAAAAACAACCTTCTCACTCTGACATATATTGGATGTACTACCCTAGGCAATTACTTAATTTCTCAGAGCTTCAATTCTTCTATTTTTAAAATGGGGATAATACATATATATTACTCATCTCACAGGATTGTTTTGAGGAAAATACTGTATAATGCCTAAAGGGTTCTATAACTGAGTTATTATTATTAGGTCCAAAAAGGATATTTCTTTAGTGTGGGGAACTCCTAGAATGGTAACTCCTTCCACCAATGCAGATCAGCAATTTGTATGACAATATGAAGAGTTGCCCAGGGCACTGAAAGATAAAGTAACTTGCCCAGGGTAGCCCAATCAGTATGTCAGACTAGGACTAAAACCCAAGTTTTCTTGGCCAATGCCAGCCTTCTTTCTATCCACAACTCAAATTTCTTGTGTCATTTCTACTTATTATTATTGTTAATGTTATCATCATCACCATCATCAATATTATTATTATTATTATTATTATTATTATTCTGGTTCTGGCTTTAGCTCCTTATGTGACCTTGAGCAAGTAATTCCTCATTTCTCTTCTCTGTCCATCCGTGTCCTTCCCTGTAACATGAAAGGACCAGACTAGGTAATCTTCAAGGTCTTCCTAAGTCTAACATTCTCTGCTTGGAAAATTTGCCTCAGAATTCTTAAATGAATTTCTATACATGGTGAATCAAATCAGCTGCTCTGAAGCATCACTCTCTAGTCAAATTGGGAAGGACATAGAGGATATAGTCAGACCCAAATGTTTGCCCTGCCCCCTGACACAAAGGGGGCTGTCCCAAGTAATAAAACTACTGCTTGATATATCCTGTATTAACAAAAGATTTAATTGAAGGTAAATGTTGGCAGCTTGTAAAACATGGCATGGAAAGATTTGCCACCCCAAGCCTTAGGCTAGCACTCAGACCTCCAATGTGGGATGATAAAGAAATTAATGCAGTACTCCATTCCTAGAATACACCCAAGACTATCTTAGAAAATAACCAATTTGAGAGGCTCTGGAAAAGAAACATAACAGACCAATAAATCGTAATGATCTACCTGCCCCACTTAGCAGAAACATCCCAGAATCCTCTACACAAACAGCAAGATGGTTCTGTGCATGAATCTAAAGGCAAAGGCAGGAAATGAAGGACAAGAAATATAAATCATTTCCCCTCTCTGGGCCTTAATTTCCCCCTCTGTAAAATGAGACTAGATCAGGGCTTCTTAACCTGGGGTCCATGAATTCACTTAAAAAAAATTGATAGCTGTATTTCAATATAATTGGTTTCCCTTTTAATCTTACATATTTTATTTTGTGGATTTAAAAGCATTTTTTTTGAGAAAAGTTCTGTCCACATCTTTCAATGGATTACCAAAGGCATATGTGATACATGCAAGGATGTATGCTGGGGAACGACTAGTGTAAAAACAAATGACATCAATCAAGTATAATTAATTAAAGAAAAAACTAATTTTCTTGGATCAGGAGATCTTAATTTGGGATGAACTTTTAAAAAAATATTTTAATGCTGTGTTTCAATGTAATTGCTTTACTTTGTAATCTTATATGTTTTATCTTACTCATTTAAAAACATGATTGTGAGAAGAGGTCCATAGACTTTACCAGGGGTCCATGACACACAGGTTAAAAAGCCCTGGACTAGGTGATCTCTAAGAGTTCTTGTGATACTAATGTTTTCTGTGGCTCCAAGCCTAGTTGTCAAGTCAGTACCAGAATCAGTTCCAGTTATCCATTAATATTTCAGTGGATGGAGAGGGCAACAGGGTATAGTGGATAGAGTTATGGGCTTAGAGTCAGGTGAGCCTGGGTTCAAATCTCACCTCTGACACTTAAGCTAAACAGCTTTGAATAAACCTTTCTGTGCCTCTGGCAATTGTTGAGTAATTTTAGTCATGTATGACTCTTAGTGACCCCATTTGAGGTTTTCTTGGCAAAGATACTAGAATGGTTTGCCATTTCCTTTTCCAGATGAGGAAACTGAGGCAAATAGGGTCAAACAGCTAATAAGTGTCTGAGGCTGGATTTGAACTCAGGTCTTCCTGACTTCAGGCCCAGTGCTCCATCCACTGTGCCACCTAGCTGTCTAGCTGTCAACTACCTAGGACTTTACTAAGCCATGGCCCATTTCCATCTGTGTCATCAAAACAAGTTCCCATCCTAGGAGTCTCTCGAGCCTTTGGAATCACACACAGATCCTTGAGTGTCTGTAAAGTGCTTTGCAAACTTTCTAGCAAGCACTTTTGAAATGCCAACTGTTGTTTACTACTTCAAGGGGTTGCCATTTTGCCAGCATCAGTAATCCCTCTAGTCCTCGAGAATGGTTTTGGCCAAAAAATTCATTCTCCTGCACCCAACCTGGTGACAGGTCTCTCTAGACTTAGTGTGGACGATTCTTAGGCATCAGACGCAAAATCCATCCCCAGCCCTGTATTCAGAACCTGCACACTGGGTAGAAGCTTGGGATCCACTGGCAAAATCTTTTTTTTTCCCAACAAGGCAGTCAGAGTTAAGTGACTTGCCCAGGGTCACACAGCTAGTAAGTGTCAAGTGTCAGAGGCCAGATTTGAACTCAGGTCCTCCTGACTCCAGGGCCAGTGCTCTATCCCTTGCACCACCTAGCTGCCCCACACTGGCAAAATATTTGAAAACACATCATTCCAATAATAAGATAAGGCATCAAGGTCAGACTTTAATGGAGATCATACCCTCGTTAGACATTTCAGTAACTAGTGGAGTAGAGTAGCACTAAACTTGGAGTGACCTGACCTGAGTTTGAATCCCGACTCTGCCAACAATATCTGTGTGACCCTGGGCAAAACACACTCGACCTTTCTGGGCCTCAGTTTCCTGAACTGTAAAATGAAGGAGTTGAACTAGATGATTTTGATGGTTCTTTCCCACTCTAAATCTATAATGCTATGATCTGTGATCCAACTCAGAAGGTAGGACTTCTAAGTCCCTGTCATGTCACCTGGGGAGTGTGGTAATGTACGTGGTCAGTACAGTCTGTACTGTTCCCTAATGACGAGCTAATGACAGATTGACCTGAATGATAAAAACAGTAATAGCAATAACCCTTTCCTATTCTGTAGTCCTTTGCTTGAAAAGCTTTTTTTTTTTTAAGTATCTTTACTCAGGTTATCAAACAATCAATCAACAAACAATTAATTAAGCTTACCAAATGCCAGGCAGGGGCATCAGATAGAGCACTGGGCCTGGAGTCAGGAAGACCTGAGTTCAAAACCTGAGCTCAGACACTTAGCTATGTGACCCTGGGCAAGTCACTTAACTCTGTTTGCCTCAGTTTCCTCCTCTGTAAAATGAGTTAGAGAAGGAAATGGCAAACCACTCCAGTATCATTACCAAGAAAACCCCAAATGGGGGTCATGGAGAATCAGACATGACTGAGACCACTGCATAGCAACAAAATATCTCTGCTCTCATCTCTGCTCTCAAGGAGCTTACATTCTCTTGATTATCTCATTTTGTTCTCCTGCAAGGATTGTTCTCTCTATTTTCAAGATAAAGAAAACTTCAAGACTAAGTTTGCCTCTTTATAATTCCTACCTATTTTTGCTCCTGTTTTTGCCTTCTGGGGCCAAAAAGAACAAGTCTAATCCTCTCTGCATCTATTTTCCCTCCAAATACTTTAAGACAGCTTTCATGCTCCCCAAGTCTTCTTTTCTCTAGGCTAAATATGCCAAGTTCCTCCGAGTCTAACAGGACTTACACTCAAGTCCTTTACAATACTGGTAGTCCTCCTCTGGACACTGTCCAGCTTATCAAAGTTCTTCAAAGAACCATTCCATTTCCATGTTAATCAACTCTGAAATTCCTTTATCGTATCACAACCTTCCATCTTTCCTTCTTTCCCTCTGCCTTACAACCCCTAACTTTCACTTCATCCTCATTTTTTATCCTCCACCCCTCTGTTCTTTCCCAAGCCTTCACCCCTATGTTGGTTGTACTCTCCTGCTTTCCCCATCTCAATCCCTTGGTGAAACAATTCAAGTCTACACTATCCTCTAAACTCCCTTTGCCTCCTTGTCCTAAAGTCAATCAACAACCTTAGGTTATTCTCACCCTCTACTACCTTTTTTTCCCTACTCATGTGTGAATGAACAATGCTGGCAAAGGTTACAAACCATTTGGGTCTGCTACAAATTAATGTTATGTAATCTCATGCACAAACGTACAAATTTATGTTGTGCAATCTCATGTGGGCCCTCACTGTTGCAAGACAATCCTTTTATACCTCGATATAATTGATTTTACTATCTCACTTACCACAGTGGCTGTTCCAGATCTTTTCATCTCTCCTCAAACTTTCTGGGGAATCATGAGAGAGACACCTAGAGTTAGTGTTTCAATAAATGAGACTGAGAGGGAGCAGTAAGTAGGTATCTGATTTGTACCTATCAGATAAGTAGGAGGAGAGCCAAGAGAGAAAATATAATGAAATATAATGAAAACTGAGAGAGAGGAGTGAGTATTCAGGAGAGAGTGCCCCGCATCCTCTCAGCTGAGGACTTTGCCTCATATTTTTCATACTTCCCTGAAAAAATTGATGCCATTCGATCATTCCATCTTCTTCCTTTCTCATTTCACGTCACTCAGTTGTCTTCCCTCCTTATTTCTTTCTTCACACCTTTGCCTTGTCAAGGCAAACCTTTCTACATGCTTCCTTGATCCCATCCAATCCTGTCTTCTCCAGCAGATTGACCCCCCCATCATCCACACTTTCTCTCTAATTTTCAATATCTCCCAATTTAATTCCTTCCCTTCAGCCTACAAAAATGCCCATGCTTCCCCTATCCTTAAAAACAAACAAATAAAACACTTGTTTCTACCATCCCTGCTAGCTAGCATCCTATAACTCTCTTCTCCTTCTTGGCTAAACTCATTAAGAAAGTCATATACATTCAGTGTCTCTACTTCTTTGCTGTCACTCTCATTTCTGCAATCTGACTTCACCATCTGATTGAAACTGGTCTCTCCAAAGTTACTAATGATCTCATTATTGCTAAATCTAATGACCTTTTCTCAATTCTATTCTTCTTGACCTTCCTTCAGCCTTTGACACTTAGTCACCCTCTCCTCCTTGATACTCTCCCCTCTCTAGGTTTTCGTGATAGATTTGTCTCTCAGTTCTCCTCCTACCTGCCTAACTGCCCCCTCTCAGTTTCCTTTTTTGGCTTTTCATTTATGTAACACCCACTAACTACAAGTGTCTCCCAAATCTCTGTCCTGGTTTATCTTCTCTTCATCAGCTCCCATGAGTTCAATGAGCATCTCTATGAAAATGATTCCCAGATCTACATATCTAGTCCTAAGCGTTCTCCTGATCATGAGTCTCCCATCACCTTTTGGTTATCTCCAGCTTGATGTCTCATAGACATCTCCAACTCAACATATCCAAACGGAAATCCTTACAGTTTTCCCCAAACTCTCCCCTCTTCCTAATTTTGCTATTACTCCCATGGATATCACCATCTTCCCAGTCAATCATGCTCACGACTTTAATGTAATCCTTGAGTCCTCTCTCACACTCATCTTGTGGCTTGTTCCTTCATAACATCTCTCACATCTGTCCCTTTTCCTCCACTCACCACCACCATGGTGCTGGCTCTCATCACCTCAAGCCAGAACTATTGCTATAACCTTTGAATATGTTTCCCCAACTCAAGCCTCATCCCGCTCCAATTCACTCTCTACCCAATTGCCAAAATGATTTTCTTAAAGGGCAGATCTGACCATGTTAACCTCCTATTCAATGAACTCCAGTGATTCCTTTGTTGCTCATCTTTTATTTTCCAAGAGGACCAATGATATCACAGGGCAATGTCTTGACTCAGGAATGAATTGAATTTAAGTGAGGCAGAGTTGCACAAAGTCATCAGCCTCCCTCTTTCTTCCAGAGTCATTGAAGTTCATTGACAAGACAAAAATCAAGACATCCTGATGGCTCAGGGTGCAGCGAATGACCTTAGCATCTTCAATGTCTGACCAGGCTCTAAGCACTCTATAGCACCTGCTGCAGCCACCTTCATGAAGGTTGGAACGAGTTTTTCTCACCCACCCATTTTGCCCAGGAAGTCTTCACATGTTTGGGGTAGACATCCCCCCAACTCTCTGAAGGGTCTGAGACATCAATTGCCTTCTACCTAGTTTAGTCTTTCTGCTGAGACCAGGGTGTGGCTGCTGCACCTGCTACGGCTTCTTGGAGCCACAGGTGAGAGCAACTCCCTATCACCTCCATGACAAAATACAAAATCCTCCGACCCTTAAAGTTCTTTACAACTTGATCCCTCTCAAGCTTTCTGGTCTTCTTACTCTTGTACTCTCTTCCAGCAACACTTTGCTCTTCTTTGAACATGATACTCTCTCCCAATTCCATTCCTTTCAGCTGATTGTCTCCCAGCTCCTGACCTCTACTTAGTGTCTTACCTGGCTTCCTTCAAAACTCAGCTCAAACCATACTTTACCTCTGAGATTAACCTCCATCTACTCTGTATGTATTACATGTACATAATTGTTTGCATGTTTTCTCCCAGACTTAAAAGTGATCCCCTTGAGGGCAAGAATCATGCTTTTATCTTTCTTTGTATCCTTAATACTTAGCACAATGCCTGGCACATGCTTAATAAATTTTTCAAAATGTTAAAAAAATTGTTTTTAAATTAAAAACAGTACTTGTTGACTGACTGAACACAGTACTCCAGGTGATGTCTGTCAAGCACAGAGTGCAGTAGGATTATCACCTTCTTATTCCTCAAAACTATGCCTCTCTTAATGTAGCCCAAGGCATTTATTAGTTTTGTGATCACTAGTAAGTTGATTAGCTTCTCAGAGCCTCAGTTTTTTCATCTGTGAAATAAGGTTGTGAATTAGCCTTCAAGAACTATAAATTTGAATTGTTATTATAATACATGCTATTAGAAATGGGAGGTTTTGTCATCCCTTGTGCTTAGATTATGTCTGCCATTGTATCCCTCCATCAACATGGAGAACGGAGAACGGACTACATTTGCCAAGCACTGGCTTACTTGAAACCCTCGTAGAATGTTTCTCTCCTGAGCCTTTTAGCATCACATTTCTGATGGGCACGTGATGTAATACTTCTCTCAAAAAAGACAATATTGGTTACATTTTTAAAAATTTTAAAGCCTTTGCACAAATAAAATCAATGCAGCTAGAGTAAGACAATAAATTCTTGATTGGGAAATATGTTAGTATCAAATATCTCTGATAAAAGTCTGATATCTAAGATATATCAGGAAATGACACAAACATATAAGACGAAGAGCCATCCCCTAATAGCTAGTATGCAAAGGATACAAAGCTTTCAAAAGAAGAAAGGCAAACTATCAACAATTATCTCCTGGGCTAGGACAGGTTAAATAATAAGCAAACTCTGAGGGATTGAGGCAGAATTGGGAATTGACATTTTGTCATGAAATCTCTCTCTCTCTTCCACTCCCCCCCTCACCTCACCTTGGCATCATTTCTGTGTTTCCTCCCTTCAACTTTCACAACCCAGCACCATTCCAAGGACAGTATCAAGGTCAGGAAGCTTCTGGGCCATGCCCCTAGTGTATTAGGACTGAGAGCCTTCTCCCCTTCACTCCCCACTCCATTGTTGTTCGTATCCTCCTGTGCATTCGACTTCATTTCTACTTCAATTTTATCAGCATCCGCTGGAGCTGGGAAGGAGATAGGAGACGAGCCTTGACACGAATTAGTCCTGAGATTGACTGATATTGCTCAGCCCAGGGAATCCTGGGAACAGTATTTGCCTTCCAGCTTTCTCTCTCTTTATTCCTTTCTGTCCATTCCTCCCCCCCACCTCCACTTTCTCCATCCCTCTTCCCTGTACCCAAGTTGTGCCATTCACCCATCAAGGGGCATTGTCCAGGAACCT
The DNA here is from genome assembly GCF_003287225.1 of Phascolarctos cinereus. Taxonomy (NCBI): domain Eukaryota; kingdom Metazoa; phylum Chordata; class Mammalia; order Diprotodontia; family Phascolarctidae; genus Phascolarctos; species Phascolarctos cinereus. The sequence goes on from NW_027555958.1 coordinate 319,803,110, forward strand.
GGAAGTAACTGGCCTGGGTGGGGAAGGGAAGGGTATGTTTTGATGAATTAATTTGCCAGATATGCAAAGTGAAGGAGACCTGAGCTTCAAAGATCATGGACTCTCACATATACTCTCAGCTGTCTCAATTGACAGGGAATGAACGGTGACATTCTGTCCATTCTTTGCCTTCAGGAACAACTGCCTTCCCCTCCCTCCTCCCACATATATACCAGCTTCTACAAGGCTTACCCACCTCCCCTCTTTCTATAAGTTCATCATCACTGGGGGGTTAGGAGGGGGAGAGGTACTGGAGCAGAACAGCACGTCCTCTGTAGAGGGACTTGGGAAGCAGAGTAGAGTCTAGATTGGAGGACACCACTAACCACTAACCTCATAGTAGCCAGGATACTTTCGTACCCTCATTTGCCTACTCCTTTCCCAGTACTCAGGATTTTGCCCTGAGGGCAGAACTAAACAGAGAGCTGGGATAATTCAAGGCATCAAATATACTATGGAGAAGGTCATGTGTTTTGATGGACCTGGGAGCTTAATGATTGGGAGGGAGTTGACCTCCACTGACCTAGTCTCTGCCTTCAAGCTCTCTTCCTCAGGTCTGAAGAGGAAGAAGCTGGTTTAGTCCAGCCTCACCAGAGGAGAACACAGCAACACCGAGATTCCCGTGAGGGCCTCAGGAATGACTTTCTCTGAACCCTTCCCCAGGGTTTCAGCTATTCAGCTGCTCTGGTTGGGCATTCTGCTCTTCCACCTTAGCTGCTGAGGAGGTGATGCTAAGAAAAATTTATATCCTCTGATTTTGGAGCAGATCTCACTAAAAGGAAGAAAAGAAGGAAGGAAAGAGGGAGGGAGGAAGGAAAGAAGGAGGGAGAAAGGGAGAGAAGGAGAGAGGAAAAGAGAGAGAGAAAGGAAGAAGGAAAGAAAAGAAGGAAAGGAAGAAAGAAAATGATTTTAATTTTTTGTAGACCCCAGAAATGAAGCTGATATTGAAAGTGAGTAAATTTTAATGAAACGGTGCAAAAATGACATCATTTACTCAGAAATCATTAATTTGTCAGCATTAATATTTCAGCTACAACATTGCCTGTCATTTTGTGCCTGCAATGACTGATAAATCTATAAAAGCACGCTGCTAATTTACTGAATATTTATGTGCAGTGTCATTTGCAGAGGAGGAATGGAATTTATTTCACACCATGTTCTGAGGGAGAACATTCCCCACAAACCTCCAGGCTGGAGACTCTGGGGCTGGGCTTGGGGTTTAAGGGAGGGGGGAAAGAAGGCTCACCAAACTTCTTGAATAACTGATGAAGTGGAAAGAAGGGGTGCTCGAGAACACACGCTTCTCCCAGCCCCAGGTTACAAGGCATCTCCCCCTCCCCTACTGCTAGGTTAAAGATTTCTCCTCCCTTGGGGTATATCAGAACAATCTCCCCAAGAGTACAGCACAGTACTTGGCACTCAGTAAGCCCTTGATACATGTTTGTTGATTGACTGCTTGCCTGATTGAAGGGCATGGCAGTGGAGAAATTTCAAAGAATGCAGTATAGAGAGGAAAATGGAACGGGAGCATCTGGTTCTTGGCCGCTGACAGGGGTGGGATTCCCACTTCCCTAGATGAATCACAGCCTGCTCACTGTGGTGCTGACAAGGAACCCACTTCACCTAGTCACCCACCTAGGAAACTGAGAGCCCCCATCCTAGTCTCCCCCAAAGGAAAACATAAAGAACATTTACTTTGGGGCCAGCCTGTGATCCATCCTGCTGTCCTGTATTTTATCTCCAACAGGGGAGCAGGTTGTCCTTTCATGAAGGACAGAAGGAAGGGGATATTGGGGGAAGATCATAGGATCAGAGATCTCAAACTGGAGGGGACCTCAAAAGTCATTTAGTTCAACATCCTCATTTTACAGATGAGGAAACTGAGACCGAGAGCAGTTCACAGTCTCACAGTAAGTGGCAGCGCTGGGATTCAAACCCATGTCTTCTGACTTCAAATCTGACACTCTTTTCACTGAGACAGATAATCATGAAGAGAACACCCCATTGCATTGCATTGCAGAAGGCCCTGGGTTCAAGTTACAGTTTTGTTACTGGATATGTGTGGTCCATTGTAGTAGAAAGAGTATTGGACTAGGAATCAGAAGACTACAACTCAAGTCCTGAGTAAGCCCAGCTATTTTAGGTTATTGAGCCTACCCAACCTTTAGTTTCCTCATCTTTAAAATGGGAATGACGCTTACATTGTTTACAAGTAACTTTGCAGGTCTTTGTAAACTTTTGTAAATTTCTTTGTAAACCTTAAATGTGAACGCTGATGATTGTTATTGTTAGTGTTGCTATTATTTTTTACTTCAATTTTATTTTATTTTTCGGTTCCAAATTTTCTCCCTCCTCCTCCTCCACACAATGAGAGGGCAAGAAAAATAAAGCCCATTACAAATATGTATAGTCATGTCCTTGTTACTATCTTTATTATCATCAAGTCTCATCACTGACTGGGCCCATCCTCAAGAAGCCAGGTCACAGGTGTAAATGTTTCTAAGAGCTCAGGTCACTCCCTCTCTTTGTCTTCCCCCACCCACCATTACCTTCTAAAGTTGTCCTGAGTTCTATGATGGCTATCTGATAACCAGCCGGGCAGTCCCCAACCAGAGTCCGGAGTCTCCAGTAACCACTTGGTTAACTGATAGTTCAGAAGAGTCATTGCACAGTCTCACTGTTTTAACCGGCCTGTTTCCTCTTCAAACCAAAGACAACTCCCCCAGGACTCCTCACGGAGAGGTTTGAACCCCATTCCCCTTCCCCAGTGAGGGTTGAGCTGGGAGGATAGAAGAAGGAAAAGGTTCCTGTTTTAAGAGGATCTGGAAGCAGAGGGGAAAGAAGATGCCTGCCCTCTCTCCAACCTTATCTGACCCATGACCAGTCCAATGTCTATTGTCCCTCCTGGATGGGCCATGAATAAATGAATGATTAGGAGTATGGGGTGATAGAAAGAATATTTAATTTGGGGGTCAAATGACCAAGGATCTAATCTTGGCTCTTTTATTATTTTTGTGACTTTGGTCAAGTAACTTCTCTGCTCTGGGCCTCAGTTTCCTCATCTGTAAAATTAGTTGGAAAGGGTGGTGAATTTTTTGTCAGAAGGCTGGGATTCCCATCCCAGTTCATTTATGTGCTACTTGTGTGACCCTTGGGCAAGTAACTTAACCTTTCTGGACCTCAGTTTCCTCGTCTGTAAAATGAGAGGGCTGTTCTAAATAATCTCTAAGGTACCTTCCTGCTCTACATCTATAATTCTATGCTCCTACAACTCAGTAATGTTTAAGATCTCATACAATTCTAAATCGGACAATCCTGTGAATGGTGTGCCTCTGCTAGTCAGGAAGATGCAGGCTGGTGGAATGAAGGGTGTGGTGGGCATCTTCATATTCTTGCTTCCTGGCTTACCTCGGATCCAAGAACTTCCACAGCCTGGAGAATAAAGAGGGAATAGGCTTCCTCATCCTTAGTGGGGATCTGAGAACTGATGTAGGGGAGAGAGCATGGTGAAGCAAATAAATACAGGGTTGTGAATGAGGAGTTCATTTAGAAAGTCATTTCTCTCTGGGCCTCAGTTCCCTCATGTGTAAAATGATGGGGTGAAGATTAGATGACCTCTAAGGTCTATAAGGAGGAATCTGCATTTCCCAAGTGGACCTTTTTTTTGTCTTTGGGAAAGGAGGTTCTACCAGTGTGGAAGGAGGGAGGTTCCTCTTCTGAGATCTCTCAGCCTATCCCAGAGGTAGCCCCTGTCTTGGGTGGGTTCCAGAAGAAGCTGGAGATGTGTGAACTTGTCATCACAGGGACAGGGTCTCCCCAGGCAAGGATCATCAAAGTCATGGAAGGCAGAAACAAGAAAGGCTGGGTGCCAGGGCATCCTGTGCTGGAACTCTACATACCAGCACCACTGCTAAGTGCAGTGAGGCTCAGCTTTGCCTCAGCCTCATTATCCCTCTCTCTGTGTCCTCTCTCCTCGCTGCCCTGTGTCCTCACCCTACTCCCTGGCTGCCTCAGACTCATTTTCTTCTCTGAGCAAATCTCATTTGCTTTCCCTAAAAGCTGCTGGAGGAGCCAATATGCAAGTGATGAATATTTCATCTTCTGATCCTGAGGTTTGTAGGAGGACCACGACGGCTCTGGGCATGAAGTTTGCAGGCAGACCATAATGACCTGGGACATTCTTCTCAGCCAGACCTGGCCCCTAGCTGAGGGACTTACAACTGGAATAAGCCAAGACACTAAGTCCAGGAATTAGGGATGAAAGAGGGTGGGAGTGGGAAGGGATTGCCAATCTGGTTGCAAGGAAAGCACATTTGAGGACTCTTTCCATACATCCTGAATTGCTAGAGAGAAAAAGGAAGGAAGGGAGGGAGGGAGGGGAAAGGAGAGGAGAGGAGAGGAGAGGAGAGGAGAGGAGAGGAGAGGAGAGGAGAGGAGAGGAGAGGAGAGGAGAGGAGAGAGAGAGGAGAGGAGAGGAGAGGAGAGGAGAGGAGGAGAGGAGAGGAGAGGAGAGGAGAAGAAATTCCAGAAAGATCCTGAAACTGACAAGTCCCCTCAGTTGTCGGGGGGAGGTGCATGTGCATGTATAGTTGAACATGGTAGAAAGTATTGAATTAGGAATCAGAAGACTACAGTTCAAGTTCTGGCTAAGCCCTATGATCCTATGCAGGTCACGGATCCTTCCTGACACTGATGGGCTCCCAGGTTGATGAAGCTTTATATTCCCCAAGGACTCTTTAATTTTTTTCCTGATGTTCACATCTGGCCAAGGGGAAACTTTGCATGGAACAGGGCTGTAATAGCTCAGAGTCTAATTTTGTCCTTCAAGGTGTGGCTGGCATGGCACAGAGCCATTAACTCAATGTGGCCAAAGGAAGATAGAAAGAACATTTCTGAAAATGTACAGTAAGATATGATTCTTAGGCATCAAAAGACAGCAGGGTACAGTGGGCAGAGCTCTGGATTTGGAGTCAGGAAATCTTGAAAAAATCTTCTCCAGAACTGACTGTCTATATTTCACCTCAGACACTAGTTGTGTCAGCCTAGACAAATCACTTATCTTGTCTGAACCTCAGTTTCCTCATCTGTAAAATGGAAATGATAATATCTAACTCACAAGGTTATAAGGACCAATGAGAAAATGAATGAAAAGTATTTTGCCAATCTTAAAGCACAATATCAATGTAATATATTATTAAAAACACTATAAATTAAAATATTGTCATATTTCCTGGTATGAGAAGTTAAATTCTGGGAGAAGTCAGATAGAGTAGGACTAATAGCTAGCAGAGAGGAAGGGAGGGGAATTTAATCCGGCAATCTTCCCTTTTAGAGAAGCAGCATGGTATGGTGGGCTTGGAGGTGGGAAGACCTGAGTTCAAATCCTGCTTCTGACATTTACTAGCTATGTGACCTTGAGCAAGTCATTCAGCTTTTCTTAGCCTCGGTTTCTTCATCTGAAAAATGAGGGGTGAAGGAAGGAGTTGGGTGAAGTAGATAACTTGCCAGGGTCCTTCCCATTCTAAAATCTATGGCCCTGCATTTTTACTGCTCCCACATCTTCCTGACTTGTCTGATGTCAACTCTCATCTAAGAGTGTACAGCCTCTGGATGGCTGATAAGCCTGAGCCTCTTCCCTACCTCATTTCTCTGCCCTTTCCCAGATCCCTCCAGGCTTTTCTGGTAAGGAAAAAAAAAGCTGGGGGAAGGATGGTTAAATATCACCATCCTACTACCTTCTCTCCCAGCCTGGGCCCATCTCACTTGCAGGTTCCAAGGTTCTTTGCTCCCCAAGGGCCAGGTGAGGAGATAACTAGTCTACATGGATCCCAGGGGCCTTGGCTCCCATCACTCTGTTCCCTCCCCATTCCCAGGACCCTCTCCTTTAGGTTGGGTCATTATTTGCCTGGGAACCCCAGTGCCAGAAACCTTCCCGCCCCCACCTAACCCTCTATCCCTCCCCAGTGTGGCCCGGTTAGCAATCTATTTCTCCACTTCTCCACCCACCACATTACCCTCTGAATACTCTCATTATACCATTACTAATTAGAACTGCTCGAAAATTGGCGGCTGCATTAGAGGGAAGACAGTGTGTGGACCATATGGCATAATATCCTATTAATGAACACTCTAAATTCAAACCTAGGTCAGCTGCTCATTTCTTGCCTGTGTCACCCAAGCTAAAGGAGAGGGGGGGGATAAAGCAGCCAACCTTCCCCTCTTTTTCCTCCCCCCCTTCCTTCTAAGCACACATTCCTAGCTAGGGGGTTGCTTGCTGCTTTATCTTGCTGGGTTCTTTTTAAAATGATTATTTTGAGGGGGGACTGCGTGTAATGGGAAATAAAATTGCCGAAGCCTGGATGGTGAATGGAGTTGCCAGGATGTAAGCCCCCTTCTCCTTCACAACCTGAACAGGCTGGCTTGCCCTCTGCTCCCCCCCCACCCCCACCCCCCGCCCCATAAGGCATGGTTTCCGATTAGAGTAGTCACTGACAGTCAGATCTGGAGAAGACGTTAGAGACTGGCTGACATCAGAGTAAAAGGTGGAATAACAGGGGCTTCAGAGTAGTCAGAGACTCTGGGTTTCCCTCCTACCTCTAAGCATTACTACCGGTAATCACTTTCCCTGCTCTGCAAAAGGAAGGAGTTAGACTTAAATCAAATGAATAGAGCTGAAAGGCTCAAAGGCTATCTAGTCCAAGCCCTTATTTTACAAAGGAGGAAACTAAGGCACACAGTTGTTTTGGTGTTTTTTTTTTATTGATTTGCTCAAGGTCACACAGTGAATTTTTTTTAATTTAAATTTATTTATTTATTTTATGGGATAAAACACGTATTTCCATAACATGGTACAATAAAAAAAAGGTTTAATTTTTATTTATGTATTTATTTTAGAATTTCAAAAGCAAAGCTAGAATCCAGGTCACCTCATACCTGGCTCAGGGTTCTTTGTTCTACAGGGGAAGGGTGCTGGGTTTGGAGTGAGAGTTCAAACCTGACCCTATAGTGCTACATAAGCACTATATTCGTGTGAAGGAAAGCACTGGTTTTGTCCTTTCTTTGGATCCCTAGATCTTAGCAGAGTGTCTGGTACATTCATAAAAATTCATTAATATGCTTCTGACTAGACTTGACTTATTGGATGTGAGATCCTGGCCAAATGAGGGAATTGACTAGACGATCCCTTTCTGTTCCGAATTTATGATCTGGAGTTGCTGGTATGAGGTAGTGAGTGAAATCTGAGAATTTGGATTTGGAGGGTTAAAAGTGGAAAACCTAGAAATGCCTGTTATTCCCATCTCCTTCCCCCACATCACCCCCATCCATGCCCTCTCTCCTCTTCATTTAAAGAGGAAACAGGAAGGACATAGAGATGACTGTGGACGAACAGCCAAATGCACCCGCTGCCATAGATACAGGTGGAGAAAGTGAGTGGACCTCAAGTCCCATATGCTGGCATCAATATGCGGAGGCCTTTAGGAGGGGATGAGCTCTCAGGTTCTTGTCTGGGTCCATGCAGGGAGAAAGCAGGAGGGAGGAGGAGTCTGTGGTCTCTTAGGTTCTGGGGAAGGCGAGAGGGGCATAGATAGTGAGGGAGAAAGTGTACCTGTTCTGAGGAATCTAAGGGGAGACAAGGCACACACATGGAAAAGGTTTACGTAAACGACAGAGACTGCTCAGCCTCACAGATCGTGTGTCGGAGGTAAGAGTCTGAAAGACCTCTGTTTAAATCTTGCCTCTGGAAAATTGCCACCTATGTAATCCTTGGTAAGTTTAAGCCTTTCTTTTATCTGCAACCCTTAGTACAGTACCTGGCACATAATAAGAACATAGCGTTTGTTGACTGACTGAGCTTCAGGTAATTCTTTGAGACCAAGGAAATCATAGGTTCTCTCATACCTTCAAGGTTTATAAGGACTTTTATATACATTACTTCATTTGATCCTTATAACAACAGCCCTGTGAGGTATTATTATTCCCATTTTACAGATGGGGAAACTGAGGCTTAGAGAGAGTAAGTGACTTTACCTGCAGAAGAAAGAACACTGACCTTGGGATGTTAGGACCTGAATTTGAATGGCAGCTTTGCCACGTATTACCTCAGTGACCTTGGACAAATCACTCTCTGGGTCTCAGTTTCCCTTCTCTATGAAATGAGGGGGTTGAATTAAATGACCTCTACGGTCACTCCCAGATTTCTGAATCTATGATCTCAAGTTTCTAAGACTGGATTTGAATCCAGGCCTTTCTCACCTCAAGTTCAGCCCTCTAGCCACTAGGTCACGGGACAAAAGGACAAACCAGGCCATAGGCTGGTCAGGGAAGGAAGAGACCTCTACCCATGGGCTTTGGAGGCAGAGCAGGGATGGGTAGCAGGCAAGAAGGAGGAAGTAGCCCAAATGAAAGTCCAAGCTCCCTCTTCCCCCAACTCAGCTCTTCCACTGTTGTTGCCTTCCACCCTTTCCTCTGGACCCCAGCGAGAGCATGGGAAGCTGGGGTGTAGGAGCCCAGGCCTGGCTCCTTCCCTTATTGGCCCCTGCCTCTACCCAGCTCTCTCCAAGCCAGAGATGTGTCTGGAAGGGCCTCCCAGTTCCATCCATCTTGCTGTCACTGGGGTTTCTGCCTAACGATGTAATGTCAGCTGATTCTCTAAACGGATAACCAGCCGCCTGAGCAAGGATTTCATCGTCCCTAATTTCACCTCAAGGTGAATGGCCCTCCTGCCAACCCTGCCTGCCAAGCTCAGGAGCTCAGGCTGGGGGAAGGGGAGGGAGCAGGAGGGAGGGAAAGATGATGAACTGGCCTTGTATGGAGACTGGAATGTTCTCTTCTGCCTCTCCCCCCAGCCCTCCCCCAGCTGATTCTACTCCAGCCCAGTCACACATGACAAGCCCTCCTCTGTGCCAGGCCTTGACCCCATGCCCACCTCCCTTAGAATGCTCTTCTAAAGTTACTTTCCTTGTCTAATGCCACCTAGCTCCAATCATACCAGCATGTCCCTCATCACTTATGTCCAAGTGCTGTGGGTGCATTGGAGTGTCTAGAACACCGGGCTTGATGTTACAAAGACCTGGGTTCAAATTCCTCTCCAAGACATTAGCTGGGTGGTTGTACACAATAACAGCCATGTTGTGCGATGACTAATACTGATAAACTTAACCATTCCCAGCAATACAAAGATCTAAGACATCTCCAGAGGCCTCGTGATGGAAAATGCTATCCACATCCAAAGAAAGAACTATGGAAGTTGAATTGTTTTTTTTTTCTCTCTTCTGTTGAGTTTTGTTTCCTCTTTCTGGTGGTTCCTCCTACTGGTTCTAATTTTTACTTACAACATCACTAATGTGAAAATATGTTTAATAGGAATGTATATGTATAGGCTATATCAGATTGTGCGCCACCTTGGGGAAGGTGGTAGGGAGGAAGGGGGAGAAAAAATTTTAAACTCAAAAGCATATGGAAGTGATTGTTGATAAATCAAAATAAATTAATAAAAAAAAATTTTTTTAAGGCACTAGCTGGGTGACATTGGGTGAGTCACTTAAATTCTATGTGTCTCAGTTTCCTGTTATGCAAAATGAGAGAGTTTAACTCAGTGACCTCCAAGGTTCCTTCCAGCTCTAAACAGAGAATCCTATAATTCTCGCTGCTTTGTTTGTAATTAGAACTATTTAATGTTTCCTTGTCTTGGGTCCTTTTGATGTCGTCTTTCTATGTCCCCTGTTAAACTGGGTCAATGAGATAACATGCAAACCTTCTAGAGCTAGATGAGTGTTGTGACTGTTGTTATAACAGCTCTTTCAGCCAGCCTAGGGAATTGGAGCTGGACAAATTCCTGCCAAAGGAACTTTCTACCTTTTTGTAGGTCGGTGTGGCATTTCCCCAGAGTCTATATGTTTTTAGCATAACAGGCATGTGTGTATATGTGTATTCGTATGTGTGTGTATTTGTGCATGTGTCTTCTAGTAGAGCAGAAAAGACACTGGCCTAAGGATCCAGAAGACCTGGTTAAATCTTGTAACCTCAAGCCATACCCTTAATCTCTGAGTCTCAGTTTTCTCCTCAGTAAGACAAGAATGAAAATTCCTGCTTGACTTTCCTTATAGGGTTATTTTGAGAATCAAATGGGGGTAATGGCTAGCAGGACCATAACTGGTTTGGAGAAATCCAGGATTTTCCCCCAGGTTTGGATAGGAGGTTATTGGGGTGCAGCAGAGAGGCAAATGTCAAGGTCCTGTGTTCTTCCACCTTAACAACTTCCAATGATACTGAACTAAGAAGCCGTATAACGTTGTTTTTTTTAACATATGTTCAACAATACACCTCACCCTTTTGATCTAAGGTACCTGAAGGAGGGGAAGTTTCCCATAAACATTTTTAAGATCCTACCATGTTGCCAGGCACTGAAGAGTCAAATAGAAAGACTGAAATACTCCCTCCTCTCAAGGGGCTTCCATTCCTATGGAGAGATGGAAAAATACATATAACGGTAATTCACTAATCTTAATAATTCTGTGAGATCATAACCATTTAATATGAAATAATATAAATAATATGGAAAGAGACACAGTGTTTCCTGCCCTCTCATGCCACTGGGATGCCCAGGATCACTGGCAACACCACACCAACCATCCCAGGAATGCCCTTTTTATCTTGGTCTCTCCAATTCCCTCACTCCAAAAGCTTTGGTGAACTTGTCCCAGGTTCCAGAATTCCTTGGTGTGGAATCCTTGGGTACATATGAAAGTATTTTGCAACCTGAGGCAAGGTATGTTATTATCTATATTATCTATTTGGGTTGATTTGTGTGTATTTCTTTGAGGTATGTGCAATTGTGGTTTTGTGTGTGTCTCTTTATATCTTGTGTTTATGTTGAATGTTACCCACCTTGGTAGAGTCATAACCCTTTAAGGCTGACTTTCTTCCAACTCAATAAATAGGTAGACTGCTTTTATAGTTGTTGTTGGGTTTTGTGGGGTTTTTTTTTTGTCTCTGTGTTGGGTAAGGATAGAGATTTATTTCTAATCAATCCAATGAGAAAACACAGGCAAAGTGCTTTGCAAACCCTAAAGTGCTATGTTAGTTGTTATTTACATTCCTTCCCTTCACGTATGCTATATTCCAGCCAAACTGCCCTACTTGCTATTCCCTATACATGCCATCAATCTCCCACCTCTATGTTTCTTCGTAGTGCCCTACAACTAAAATTCACTCCTTCCTCTTCCTTAGAATCCCTAGCTTTGTTCGAGGCTCAGCTCATGTGCCACCTCCTACGGGAAGTCTTTCCTGATTGTTCTAGCCATCAATGCTCTCTCTGTCTCTGTGTCCCTGTCTCTCTCTGTCTCTCTCCCTCTCAATTACCTCATATATACTCAACCATTTTCTATGATATATCCCCTACCCCCAAGTGTAAATTTCTCAATGACAAGGACAAGTTTTTCATTTGGTCTTTATACCTCTATTGCCTAGTCCAATGCCTAGCCTATAGAAGGAAGGTACTTAATAATGTTTGCTTAATAATGTTGGGTTGGGTTGGATTGGAGTGGGTTGGGTTGGGTTGGAGGCTGCCTATCTTTCAGTTCCTCAGACAGGATATTCCATCTTCCTATTCTGTCTTTCTACTGGCTATTCCTTCCCCAAACCTGAAATGCTCCCCCTCATCCCCTCTGACTTTTTAGTTTCCTTGGTCTCCTTCAAGACTGAGCTCAATTCCACCTTCTGTAGGTGACCTGTCCTTCTGTCTCCCCTTCTCCCACTGTCTTCCCTCTGAGATTACCTTTCATTTCAGTGAATATATCTTGTATGCACACAATTATTTGCATGTTCTCTCCCTCATTAGAAAGTAAGCTTCTGAAAGGCAGAACCATGTTTTCACCTTTCTTTGCATTCCCAGCCCTTAGCACAATACCTGGCACTTAGTAAGCCTTTAATAAATGCTTGTTACATGTAGAACCTATATTGAGTTGTTTGCCTTTTCAATGAGGGTGGGTGGGGAGGGAGGAAGAGAAAAAATTTGAAACCTAAAGTTTTAAAAACATATGTTTAAAAAAAATGTTTTCACATGCTACTGGGAAATAAGAAATACAGGAGATGGGGTATAGAAGTCTATCCTGCCCTATAGGAAAATAGAAGGGGAAGGGGATAAGAGAAGAGGGGAGAGCTAGAAGAGAGGACAGACTAGGGGAAGGGATATTCAGAATGCATGCCATCTTGGGGTGGGGAGAAGGGAGAGATGGGGCGAAAATTTGGAACTCAAAAACTTGTGGAAGTGAATGTTGAAAACTAAAAATAAATAAATTTATATTTAAAAAAATAAATGCTTGTTGTCAATTTGAGAGGAGAGGGACGCCTTCCCCTGCCTCAGTTTCCCCATTTGTAAAGTGAGCACCACAACAATGACTTGGCCCTGAAGGGGTGTGTCTTGCACCCCTACACGGAAGGGAAAGAATGTGGGGAAGGAGTAGGCTCCGTCTTGACTGTGACCCTCCAGAACTGGATAGAAAGACATCGCATCTCTCTCCCGGGCGGGATCCCAGAGCCAGTCCAGTTCCAGCACATCCCCTCTGAGATACCCACTGGAGCCCCGGTCCTCTGGCCTCGTCAGCAGCTTGACCTCGAAATGCCAGCAGGGGGCCAGCCGGCTGCTTCTCTTGCAGATACCGCACGTCCGGAAACCGAGACAGCGGGGAGGCGACTTAGCACCTAGGACCACAGAGAGCCCTCCTAGGAACAGGGCCGTGGCAGGAGTGGGAGGGAGGCAATCTCTGACTTTTCTTTCCCTTTCCCCCCAACCTTGCAAATCCCTGCTCTTTCCCAGGGCAAGTGGGTGAGATGGTTGGACGGAATGCCTGAGTCCGAGTTGGGGAGCAGGTCAGGAATTGATCTGGTGGCTGGAGCTCTGGGGGTGATGCATACAGGATGGGGTTGCGGCTCAAGGGGCCCTGGACAGAACTGGTGGCCCGTCCTCCCTCTAGTAGCATCCGTCTGTCGGTCCGTCTCAGCTCGTGTCCCCTCACATCCCACCTCCCCCCGTACGATATGATAGGATCATTTCCCTTTGTCAAGAAATCCCCCAGATCCTCCTCCCTCCCCCCTGAATAAATATCTCTGCGGGGGGGTCGGGGGCTTGGTAAATAATTGTCACTGTCTTCCCCTCCTTGCTGGTGGGGTGCAGAGTTAGATGCATTCATCAACGCTCTCATTTAACTAGTCATCTGCTCTGCCCCCACCACCACGCCCCCCCCCCTCCAATTTAGGCAACGATAAATAAGAAGCAAGATTTTGCAGGGCTGGGAAAAGAGCTACAGGATGGGAGCTAAGTGTCCCGTTCCCCTTTCTCCCCTTCTACGGTGCGTAAGGGAAGTTCCACCTACGTGAGACCCCACTGGAGAAGGGAGAATGGGACAGAGAGAACCCGTAGCGTAGAGAAAGGAGCCCTAGTTTTAGATAGAGAGCCTGGGATGGATGGACTCCAGGCAGGGTTGCTTTCACTGTCTGTGACTTTGGGTACGTTGCACGTCTGTACCCCTGGACTGCAATGACGGCTAAGGTTCTTTATAGTTCTGAAGCCTAGGAAGGACTCTTCCAGAGCCGGCCTAGATCTGTAGAAGGAACCAGAGCCATGACTCCTACACCCAACCTTGAGCCCTTAGTCTCTCCCCAGCCACCAAGGCTGCCTTGGCAAGACGCAGCTTTATCCTGCCAGCACCAGCTGTGCCCAGCTGTACCCAGCTGTGTCCAGAGGGGGCCTGAGCAAGAGCAGAGAGCTGGAGGCTTTGCCCTTTTCCTCTCCAGCTTAGAAAAAGCTCAAATTCCAGTTCACCCGCAGGCTCGCTCTCCTTCTCATATTGACAGCCCAGTCTGCCTGGAGACCCTGGCTTACCCTCCCCTAGTCTGCATTTAGCAGCTCCTATCCCCCCAGCCAGAAACAAAGGATCAATCTGTCAGTCAGTCAAGAAGCATTTACTAAGATCCTACTATGTGTCAGGACCTGCACCAAGTGCTGGAGATACAAGGACAAAAATTAAATAGTTCCTCAAGTAGCTTATATTCTATGGGGAAATAACCTGTTCAAAAATACATACATGGTAAACTGGGGGGTGGGGATTAAAGGGTTTAGAGCTTGAAATGACTTTAGAGGTCATCTGCTCCATCCCTGTCATTTTACAGAAAAAAGAGGCCCAGACAGTTGAGGAATGTTGCCCACAAAGCACTAAGGCAGGATTCAAACCCTGCCCCTCTGACATCAAACCCAATGCTATTTTCACTTCAGCACCCATCTTTGCTCTCTCTTAAAGCAACTGAGTGTGTGAGGCAGGGGCTCCTAATGTGGGATAAAGGAACTTGTGTATGGGTGATTCAAGGAACATTTGGTAAATAACTATATTATCTTTTTGAAATTAAGTAATCTATTTTATATCTTACCTGCATATGCATGACAATCTGAAATTTATTTTCCTTTCATATTGAATATGGAGTACAGAAAGGTTCACTGACAGGCAAGGGGCACAGGGGTTAAAAAAGGTTAGGAACCCTTGGTTTAGGAGAAACCACCACACAAATTTTACAAGTTTCCAGTCCACAGGGCTATCTCCCCACTCCCATTCCTCCATCCTCTACCACAACCGCCAGCCACGGCCTTCCATGGCCTTCTATGCCCAATTCGATCCCCTGGCTAGGAGAGGTCGGAGCATCTATCCCCACCCATATCCAGCACAAACCAGTTCAACATCCAGTATCTGAGAGGTTTTTTTGTCTCAGCAGTGACAGGGTTGGTGATATAGGGGATCAGGCAGGCTTTCCCCTCAGAGATACTGGAGCATGGAAAAGAGTCTACCCTGTTGGCCCTTTCCCTTGTTTGGAATGGGCACTACAGAGAAGTTTGGCTTTCTGGAAATGGGCAGGTCCACTTGAGATACATATACATTGTGTGTTTGCTTAGTGTCTATATATGTACACTGCATGTATGTACCTTGGGTACCATGAGTGTACCCTCCATTTGGGAGAAGGGGGAATGGATGTTGTCTTGGATTCTGTGCATGTGTATGTACTGTTGGTAAGAATAATAATATGACGATGTAAGGTCTACGGAGACCTTTATGTATACCGTCATTTAAGCCCCACCACAACTCTGTGAGGCAGGTCCTAGGTGGTATCATTAGCCCTGTTTTACAGATGAAGAAGCTGAAGTTCAGAGTGGTCAGGTGTTCCCATAGCCAGTCAATGTCAGAGGCAGGATCTGAATTCCAGCTCCAGCACTCCCCTGTTCTCCACTGCCTCCCTATGCACATTAACACCTCTGCTTAGTTTCAGGTTTGGTACAATCACATGTGTCTTTTATGGAAGGAAGGGTAGCAGGATGGTAGAAAATTAGCTGGATTTGAACTTGGACCCAGTTAACTGGATTCCCATTCTGACTGCCAAAGCTATGAAACCCTGATCGAGTCACATAACACACACTCTCTCTCTCTCTCTCTCTCTCTCTCTCTCTCTCTCTCTCTCTCTCTCTCTCTCTCTCTCTCTCCACATGTATGTATATTATTTATATAAATATGGAGCTCCCTGTGAATGAGTGAGTGAAGAAATGAATGAATGAAAAGACACATATTGTGTGCCAGGTCCTATAAAGTAAGGGGCTGGACTAGATGGCTCAGAGGTCCCTTCTAGCTATAAGTTGGTGATCTATGGCACACTCTATGCCTTCTCCAATACTGCACTGACTATTGGCTCTGCCAGCTCCGTGGATGAATGCTCAGAGGAAATGTGTCCCCATCTTCTGCAAATGCTCCTGTGTGCCTGCCTGCCCAGTAAGCCTGTGTGTGCACACCTGTCCCTTCATGGAGGGCATGTTCCTATCCCCGGGCACTCTGCATTGGAATTCAGCCCTTTACCAGCATGTTCCACGTTTACTAACTATAAACCATCTGATTTATATTCATTAACCAGTACTCGACAGTGGCTTTGGTGGGAAGGGGGGGCTGTCGGGCAGGGTTGGTCTTAGCAAACTTCCAGCTCAGGACATGCCTCAATCGACAAGCCAACTGTGTTTCAGTTAATTAAGGGGCTGTAATTGTTGTCCAGGACAAGGGTCCCCAGGGCATGGGCTTTGTAAGTAAACACCCCCTCCCCAGCCAACCTCCATCCCTCACATGCTAGTCCTCCCTCCCACTCTCTCTCTCTCTCCCTCTCACTCCCATGCCATAGAACCCAGCCACAACCAAGGAAAAGGAAGCAGGGGATGAAGGAGGATGAGGGTACACCTAGTGCTGAGGGGTGAGGAAGCAAAAGAGAAGGTATAGAAGATTTGGAGATGGGACCTATCCCCCCACCCCCCAAACACATACACCTCGTCCTTTTTTCCCCCAGAGGACTGTGTGTCCCTGTGTCTGGGGCCTGCAGTGAGACAGAGAGGCCCAGCAGGCAGTGGTGGGGCTGGGGTAATGGAAAATAGGAAACTATAGGGAAAACTGACCTCATCCAGAAAGACCTGAAACAAACTGAGCATACACACACACACAGCCCCATACCAAGGCTAGCTCTAATACCCCTGCTCAGTTTCATTTCTAGCCAAGTCACCCCTAGAACTCAAGGGCAGGCCCCAGAGTTTCTGCTGCTGGCAAAATAAATAACATGCACTTTTAAAAAAAGTAACACAAGAGGAGGGAAAAACCTTGCCAATTTACACAACTAACTTAGGACAGCACCTGGCATGTGGTAGGTACTTGATAAATGTTTATTGACTGACAATTACAGTAACTCTGTTTCTGTTTATTCAGTTGTTCTTCAGTCACATCCGACTCTTCTTAACTTCATTTGGAGCTTTCTTGGCAAAGATACTGGAGTGGTTTTACAGACAAGGAAACCGAGGCAAAGAGGGTTAAGTGACTTGCCCCGGGTCACACAGCTACTAAGTGTCTGAGCCCAGATTTGAACTCAGAAAGATTAGTTTTCCTGATTCCAAGCCCAACGCTCTATCCACTGAACCACCTATAGCTATTCCTCAGTAAGTACCTACTAGGTGTAATCTGAGAGTGATTTGTCCACGGTCACTCAACTAGTCAGTGGCAGAGCTGGGATTCAAACCTGTGAAAGAAATGAAAAGAACACTAAGCCATGTGACTAAATATATGGTCTCTGAGGTCACTTTTATTGGCAAATCCCATGATCCCAAGTGCTGAGGGAATAGAATAAAAGAGCACCATGGGAAGTGGTTAAGCAAGAAGGGCTTCTTGGAGCAGGAAGACTTTCAGAGTATTTAAAGAGGGTGATCCAGTCATATGAGAAGCAGGTTCAAGTTATGCAGAGCAGATGACCTTGTCTGTGTTGGGGGACAATGAAAAGCATGGTTTCATTGAAGGGATGGAATATAGAGTGAGAATGTGTGTCTGGGCCCACATGGGGAAGATAATTTTATATAGCCCTTCAGGGACCTAAGCCCAGCTCTTGCAATGACTGAAATATTATATAGTTAACTCTTGATTATTATTAATATATAGTTAACTCTTCAGGATTCAAGAAAGACCTTGTGGAAGTGACAAGGCCTTGAGCGAGGTTTTGAAAGGTGGGTAGGATGTCAACAGGCAGAAATGAAGGTGAAGGCATTCTACTTGTAGAGACCAGTCTGAGCAAAGGCCCTGAGATGGGAAAGTATAGAGCATGTTTGGGAAATAGAATAGCCCAGTCCAACGGGTCCCCTCCTACCTTTCTAGTCTTTTTATACCCTACTCTCTACCATGTATACACCATGCTCACCACTGCCACTCAGTGACACTGCCCTCCTTGCTGTTCCATAAATAAGACACTCCATCTCTCCACTCCTGTATTTTCTCCCACCATCTTCTTCGGCTATCCCTCATGCCTGGAATTCTCTCCTTTCTCATTTATACCTACTGGCTTCCCTGGCTTCCTTAAGTCCCAACTAAAATTCTGCTTTCTCTAGGAAGCCTTTCCCAATCCCTAGTGTCTCCCCTCTCTTAAGTATTTCTTATTTATCCTGTACAGAGCTTGTTTGTACGTATTTGTTTACTTGTTGTCTTCCCATTAGATAGTAAGCTTCTTGAGGACAGGGACTGTCTTTTTGCCAATTTTTGTATCCCCAGCACTTAGCACAATGCCCTGCACATAGTAGGTGCTTCCTAAATGTTTACCAATTGCATGTCTGCCAGCCTGACTCAATGACCTTGAGATCCCCTCAGGTTCCCACAATTCAATAACCTGAGCCTCTGAACTTCAAATTCAGGGCTCTTTCCATGATATCATATGAGATTTTGTAGAAAGAATTAGTCTACTACAGAAAAAACAAAACAAAACATTTAATGCCTTCCCAAGTCAAATCAATATTGTTTTTCAAATTTTACTTTATGATATTCTGAACTCTCCATTCTTAGAGCAAGCTTGTATGTTTCAAAGAATTTGGGGATGGATGAAATAACCTAAATCCATGAGTATGTAAGAATCTTGGATGCATGAAGAAACCTGGAAAAAGAAAAAGTAAATTTCTATTCTTCTCCCCATCTCCACCCTCTTCTCCCAACCCTACCTCCCAACCCTCATCTGAAATAAAAATTAGAGAGTTATTAGGAGTTTCATTAGGGGTGAGCAGGTTAGTAATGAAATTACATTTCAGCTTCTTCTCAGTCCCTGTAAGTATTAAGTGGTTTGATCAATGGCGTTCACACAATTAATTTTGCCTGATTGCGAGGGTGAAGGTATCGACAATTGTGTTTCACACCTTGGGCTTTGTCTCCAAGCCAAACGTGCCTTCAGGAGGATTGGTGGGGGTGGGGAGGCATTCAGCCTCCTGGGGTGAGGACTCTGGAGACAGATGGGAGACAGGTATCTAGCTGCAGTCCAAGCAAAATATCGCCTGCATCCATACACTTGGAGGGGAAAGTTAGAGGGCAGGCTTAGAGAAAACCAAGGCATTTAAGCACATTCCTGAAAAGGAATGAAGGGAATCTAAGAGCTAGACGAAATTAGGAGAAGTTATCCGGTCCAATCCCCTGACTTTAGGCAGGTAAATATGTAATCAGTATAACCACCAGGATAGCTGACTGACTTCCTTTCCTTTTTTTTTTCCTCCCTTTTTTCCTTTTTTTTTTTTTGGCTAAGCAATAGGGTTAAGTGATTTGCCCAGGGTCACATAGCTAGTAAGTGTTATGTGTTTGATGTCGGATTTGAACTCAGGACCTCCTGAATCCAGGGCTGGTGCTCTATCCACTGCGCCACCTAGTTGTCCCCTGGCTTCCTTTCCTAGGGAGTGTGCTGGAAGAGGGGTGGGAGGAGAGGGAAGAGAGAGTACAAGCTCCACCCTTCAGTACCTTGCTTGGGTTTAAGGACTACACAACCAGAAAGTTCTTCCTGATGGCTGAGCTAAATCCTCCCTGTTTAAATTCAATTGCTTTGCCTTTCTTTTGGCCTATGGGGGACATGGAGACTCCCCTGTCAGGAAAAAAAAAAATTCTTCACAAGCTTAGAGACAGTAATCCTTAACTCTAATTTTTCCTGGTAGGACTTTCCATTGCTGTGACCATTTGGGGTATTCATCCTGGACCCTGTCAAGTTTTCTTGCATTTTTAAAAATAGCAGCAGCTAGGTGGTGCAGTGGATAGAGCACTGGCCCTGGAGTCAGGAGGACCTGAGTTCAAATCCAGCTTCAGACACTTGAGACTTATTAGCTCTGGGACCCCAGGTAACTCATTTAACCTCATTACCTAATAAAAATAAAGTACTTTACTTTTACCCAAAGACAATTTTAAGCATTTATTTTAAAAAGTTTTTGAGTTCCAAATTCTCTCCCTTACCTCCCCTAAGATGGCAATCAGTTTGATACAGGTTATATTTGTTGCAATTTTTATGTATAGTAGCCCAGAGTCAATCAACCAATTAACCAACTAACAAGCATTTATTAAGAGGTTCCTGGGCACCAGGCCCTGTGTCAGGCAATGGGAATGCAGACAAAAATAAAGCCAACCCTGCCTTCAAGGAGCTCACGTTCTATCAGGGGAAACAACATGCACATAGAAGTAGATAAACAAGTGTGTACAAAGATTCAAGGTCCTTTGGCAGAGACAGTGGAAAGGCACTAGCAGCTGTCAAGGCTAGTGATGGTGATGTTAGAAAAAGCCTCAAGGGGCTGCCATAATACCCCAAGATGAATGAAAGCTTTAATGAAAGAAAAATTTCCCCATCTTTACATGTCATCATCTTTTAAGTGCATCTCAGTATCCAGTTGGCCTCTTTCCACAACGAACTTGAATCAATTCTTCTCCTTTTAATTCTGGGTCTGCAGTGAAGCTACTCCAAGTGTGTTGGCTGAAATAAAATAAGAATTTAGGAATAGGGAGTGGGAGAGTTGGGACAGGGATAGAGGATTGCTGGTGACTGTATCAAGAGCCAGAATGGAGTGTAGTTGATAGGATACTAGATAGGTCAGCAGATCCTGGGTTCAAATCCTTCCCCCCCATATTTTCTAAATGTATAATTCTGGACAAATTGCTTAATATCTACGCTCCTTGAGTTCTTCATCTGCAAAATGGGGAGCGAGTGGACTCAGTGGCCTCAAAGATTCCTTCTAGTTCCATGATCCTATAAACAAAGCAGGGATTTGAGGGAGGAAAAGACACATCTATAATGCTGAGCTATTTTCTTGGTTGGACTCATTCTCAAATGGGCCACACCTCACATAATGCCCCAAATTACGTCTCTTCCAAGTATCCTTCCCTGAATAACTGAATATAAAACTGCCACCTGCCTTCCAACTCTTCTTCAGCTGCTTTCTTGTGTAATGCCTTTACATCATGCAAGAACTCAATCAGTGCACGTCCTGAATGAATGCATCTGATGCCTTCATGACCAGAAGACTTCCATTTGCATTTTCATGTCCATCTGACTGTAAACCCTTGTAAGGGAGTGTCAATAAGGACTTAACAGTTTATAGAGCACCCTCCCCATAAACCCTGTCTGGCTCCAGCTTACCTTTCTAAATACATTACTCTGCTTTGTATGCTCTGTAGTCCAGTTAAACTGGCCTCCATAGCATCACTCGTGCACCCCCATTGAATCTCCCTCCTCCGTACCTTTATCCAGGCTGTGCTCATGCCTGGAATATACTCCCTTCTTACTTCCTCCTCCTTTTAGAATCCCTAACTTCCTTTAATGCTCAGGTCAATGTATATTTCAAATCATATGTCTTGCCTTATCAATGGGGAGGGAGGGAAGGGAGAGAACTTGGAACTGAAAATTAAAATATATATATATATATATATATATATATATATATATATATATATATATATATATATATACGTATATTTAAAAGCTCAGATCAAATAGCACCTTCTGCATGCCCTCATTGCTGATGCCTCTTCCCTCCCATTCATTACTTTATATTTACTTTGTATATATTTTTAATCTATTTATGTGTGCATTTGTTTCCTCCAATAGAAGGTAAGCTCTTTGTGGGTAGGGACTGTTTTGTTTTTTATTTTTTATCACCAGCACATGGCAGCGTGCCTGGCACACAGTAGGTGTTTAATAAATTCTTGTTGATCCAAGAACAAAGAGTCCAATGGTCCTGTCCAGCTTTAGTGCTACCATACAATGACTCAGTACTCACTTTAAGGTTTGCAAAACACTTTACATATATTATCCCATTTGATCTATACAACAGCCTATAAAATAGGTGTTATTATTGACCCCATTTTACAGATGAGGTTCATAATGACTAGTCCAAGGTCACACAGCTAGTTGATTTCTGAAGGGAGCTCAAATCTCATCAGAGGGTTTTAGAAAGGACCCACATTTGCCCCATAGGAAACTTTTTAGAATATCCCTAGCCTCTAGAATGGAGGCTAGTCTTAGAACTGGGGGAGTCTAAATGTCAGAGGAATTCATCCGTTCCTTCAAATTGAGGTATGTACACAGTTCTTCCAGGATTTTTCCCATAGCAGCTGGGAAGACCCCCAACCCTTAGATTGTTTCTTCCACCCAATTCTCTTATATTAGGCATTCAAGGAAAGACATCAATCTGACTTTTGTGCTGACCTCTGATTGTCCCTAATGCTCTGGCTTCCTACCTGGGCCAGGTCCTGTCTCTGCAGGTGTGAGGATAGGTTGGAGATGCAGTTGTGGGGGGTTGGGAGAGGGAATGGGGAATCAATAAGACTAGTAGAAGTAAGGAAATTCTCTATAAGAGTGCCCCTCTAGAACAAGATATCCATCCCTAGAACTATTGGCATGTCAAAATTGGAGGGAGACAAAGAGTGGCAGATGAGAATTTCTACCAAGAGAAAGGGAAAGAGGAAAAGAGGAAAGGAAAGAAACAAAGACATAGGGAAAGAGAGACAGACACTGTAAGGCACACACAGAGAAAAATAGAGACACAGAGAAACATGCAGAAAGAGACAAAAACAGAGAAAAAGAGAGAGACACTGAAAGACACACACAGAGAAAAAAAGACACATAGAAAAATATTGAGACAGAAAAGAGACAGAGAAGGAGAAAGTCAGCAACAGATAATTAGACTAGATTATCTCTAAGTTTCTTCCTGGTTCTAAAATTGTGTGATTCTATGAGAGACAGAAACAGAGACAACTGAGACAGACACAGAGAAAGATAGAAAACAAAGAGACAGAGTCCGAGAGAACCAAGAAAAATCAAGGCATTTTATTCCTTTCTCTATTCAAATGTGAAAGGAAACGTCATTTCATAAGATGCCTTGCAGCCTCGTATTTAAGAAAAATGCCTGGAATTAAGTTCCTAAAAAGCTAGGAAAGCTGAACCAGACTGTCATCAGGGCTTGAAATGAGATTTTATGTTTTTTCCCCCTTCCTGGGCACCGATCCACTGACGGATCGGCCAGAGCTGGCAGCAGGAGCCTGGGAGGGATTACTCCTCGTTTGTTTGAGTTACACGGGAGCTGGGAGCCCACCCTGGGGAGGGACTATGGTGGCACTGTTGGGAGACGGCTGTCAAATCCCTAGACAGCACACCAAATAGGGCTGCTTTTTTTGTTGTTGTTGTTCTGGGCCCAACACAGGACTAACATGCCGGTCTTAAAAACCCCTTTCCCCTTGCCCTCTCCCCTCCTTCCCCAGGTCCTAATCTGTTGAGCAATTCTAATGGGCTTCAGGTGAGGCTTGTAGCAAGCAGAACCAGGAGGCTGAAAGAGGATTGAGAAAGTCAGCAGTGTGTGGCTGCAGGCAGGGTGGGGGAGGGAGGTGAGGACCATGAAGGTGGCCAGCAGAGTGGCCACTAGCAATGCTCCCCACCCCCACTCCCACTTGCCTGAGACGCTGCCGGCATCCTGCCAGTCACAGCTGGAAAGGGCAGGGAGGCTGGAAAGTTTGTCTCTGTCAGCAGATCTTTATGGAGGCAAAGTCAAGGTGCCCCCGCTCTCCCTCAGCCTCCCCCCACAACGCATCTGAGTCGGGGGATGTTGGGGCAGGTGGTCAATGTCACTGCTTTCACCTTTACCAAAGACATTGCCTTTTTTTTCCTTCCCACTCAGGCAAGGGAGATCTAGAAGCAAGCCTGTCCCATCTGTCCTCCCACTCACATGCCGCCTCCTTCAAAGTCCTGATGCCCTAGTCTGAGACACCCTCCCCCCAAAGCCAACAAGATCTCTCCCCAGGATGCCAGACTACTGATTAAAAGGATTAGGGACTCAGTTGCTTTCTCAACTACTAGAAAATAGGCAAATTCTCTTCTCGCCCCACCTCACTCCATCACCCCTGTTTTGTGCATGACTGGAATGGGTGGATGTCCAACCCCACCTCCTTTTGGATACTAGATTTGGAGACTGCCTTTTGCCTCTGTTGATTCTTTTCACCCTCTCTGGGATATTATCCACTATTTTCCCAGTCCTCTCTTCACTCCCCTGCCCTCTTCCCTCACTAGCTTGGCATCAGGCAGCATCCAAGACCCAGCCAGGCTGGAAGGTCCCATTTATCTACTTGCTTTGAAAAGACAGTCTTTCTCTATGACTGTCTCTCTACCCTTTTTTGTCTGTGATTTTGCCCACCCACCTTCTTAAAGAGACAAATACTCCATGTTTGTCTGAATTCAAGGCACACAGGAAAAGTACCTGCCTGACTCTAGTTCACGCTGGGTCTGTGCCCTTAATGATGCATAATGACTTTCCTCAATGAACAGGTCTGATCTTCCGGTCTCTCTCCTGCTTATCAAAATCATTCAGTATTTTCTTATGGACTTGAAAAGATACCAATACCCTAGCCTGGTATGCCAAAACTGCCTTCCTAATACATAGGTCTCTTTTGCTTGAACAAAAGCTGGGACTCTCTCTTGCCTATAGGATAAAATTCAAACTCCTTAACCTAACTTTTTTTTTGTTTTTTTTTTTTGAAGGGGGGTAGGCAATGGGGTTAAGTGTCTGAGGCCTGATTTGACCTCAGGTCATCCTGAATCCAGGGTCGCTACTCTATCCACTATGCCACTTAGCTGCCCCTTTTAACCTAACTTTTAAGACCTACCACAATCTGCCTCAATCCTCCTTTTCCTAAAACAATGGGATAGAATAGTGAAAATACTGAGGCCAGAGTTAAGAAGATCTGAGTTCAAATACTACCTCAGGCATCTATTAGCTGTGCCACCCTGGGCAACTCATTTCATCTCTCCCAGACTCAGTTTCCTCATCTGTAAAAGGAAGGGGTCAGCCTGGATGGTCTCTGAGGTTCTTTCTGGCTCTGGATCTATGAAAGTCAATCCCCTCATTTTTTTCAGAATGAAGAAACTGAGGCTCATAGGATCATAGACCCCAGAGCCAGAATGGACCTCAGAGGACAACCAGTCTGACACCCTTCCTTTTACAGATGAGGAAACTGAGACATAGAGGTTAAATCACAGGTGTAAAACACAAGGCCAGCTCATGTAGCCCACAATATTCCTGCACATGGCCCAAACCAAATTAAAATGTAGTTGGGAAATATTTAACAAAAATAAGTAAAAATATAGTAAAACAGATAATATTTTAAACTAAAGCAATATCCAGTCTTCATGTATGGATTAGTGGCCCCCATTTCTATTTTACTTGGTCAAGTGACTTACCCAAGGTCACACAGAAAGCAAGACTTCAAGGCAGAACTTTAAGCCAGGTACTCTGACCTCAAAAAGACACATATTATGTTCCAGACAAACTGAATTACTACCTGTTCCCTAAAATTAGCATTTTATCTTGTACCTTGATGCAATCATAGACTATGTTTGGAATGTACCGCTTCACTCCTCAATCTGTTTCTCAGAATCCTATTCTTCCTTCAAGGTTCATCTAAGGTTCCACTTTCACCATGTAACCTTGTCTTGTCCCTCCAGATAGAGGTGATCTCTCCCCAAATTACTCTAGAGCACCTTGTCTAGATTTTACCTTTGCCTTCATTAAATATTGCCTTGTATTATAAATGGACCCTTTAGTAAAACATAAGCAGGGAAGAACTATATAGTGATTAAAAAAAATCTTTATATTCCCAGTGCCTAGCACAGAGTCTTACACATAGTTAAGAAAATGTGTTAAATATTGAAAGGGGAATGTGTACGATGGACAAGGGAGATAGCAATAAAGAAAAGAATTAAGGGGGCCAGTTGCCATGGCACAGTCAAACCCTAGCCCCACCCCTTAGGGGTATTTTCTGCTTCAAGGCAGAGAGGAGCACTAGCTTTTTCTGTTTTTCTACCACTTCTCCCAGTTCATGCCTGACTTCCAGAACCTATGGAAGAAATTGGAATCCCCAGAAGACAGGTACAGATTGGTGGCAATACTAAACAGAAAAGGCCATCACCTCCAACAGATCCAGGGTGTAACTGATTTCAAAAAAGTCAACACTAGGCCTGGGATGAGACTTCAGGAGCTGCTTCCTGATAGGTTGTAAGGTGTAAATGACTTTCCCAGGGTCACACAGACTATAAGTGTCTGAGGCCACATTTGAACCCAAGGCTTCATAACTCCAAGTCCAGCACCCTATCCAGTATGCCAAGCCACTGTTCTAAGATGGCATAGACAGGTTCCTAGCATCTATAAGTGCCTCAAGCTCAGGAACAGACCTCCACTCTTAGTCCAATGCTTCTGCCAACCCAGTGTAGTGCTGATGACAGCCGCTTAGCTCCAACCCAGAATAAGGACCCAAGGAGGTCAGCCAGGGCCACAGAGCCTGGGAACATGATGGCAGCTGTGTCTCACAGGCATTTTTAAAGAGGATCATAAGGGCCCCTAAATTCTCCCCAAGTTAGCTACTTGGTTAGCCTGGCCCTTCCTGGTCATGGGAAACTCTGTTATCCCTCCTTCAAAGAGGAGGTGGGAGTAGAGCTGGGGTGAAGTGGCGTGAGGCCAAGGAGGGAGGGTCAGCCTTAACGGGAAAGATTCACCCGAATCCCTGAGGCCTTGCTGGTGATTAAAGGGTGTGTCATTTGATAGAGAAATAAGAATTTCATTAATCTCCCCCCCCCTTCCCATCTCTCCTCAAAGCAGGGTTACATTTGATTGCTCCCACCTCTGGCTGTTCTCCTGTGAGAGAGGAGCATGGGATTAAGTCATCTCCCCTTCACCACCCCCATTCCTTCCTCTTCTCTCCCACATGGACCGGGCACTGGGAGGGTAGGTCTGGGTGAAAATGTGGCCTGAGGTCAATGTCCCACATGAAGGAGGGGCAGAAGGGGGTAGGCAGGGGGGCCCCACTTTGGGCAAAAGACTGAAAGAGTAAAATGAAGGACCCTTTTTAATCCTCCTTTTAATAAATACACCTGATGTTTATGCCAGGAAATACCATTCCTTCAGGCACAGGGTCTCCCTTTATCATGTTTACTAGAGTATATGTTTTGCCTCTTGGTTAGATTGTAAATTTCTTGAGGGCAGAAACAATGTTGTTTCCAATTCACTTCAACCAGTCTTCATAACACGCTGACACATAGTAAATGCTTAATAAATGCCCATTGATTGACAGAATGAATGAGTGAAATGAATGACTGAAATTTCACAAACTGGAACCAAAGCAACAAACTTGGAACAGGGTGAAAAAGTTGGAACATTCCAATTCATATTTTATCCTACAGCCCCAGGGACTTCCTGAGCTCACCAAATAGGGAGCCATGGAAGCTTCTTGAGCAGGGGAGTAGCACTGTCTCCCTTCTTTGCTTTAGGAACCTGCTCAGTACCTTGCATTGTGCCTTGCATGTATTAATAAATGTTTGTTGAGTTTAAACAGAATCTTTGCGACATCAAGTCTCAAACTTGTAAGGCTATAAGCGCTATTTAAACACTATTATTATCAGTATTTTTAATGTTCCAGGGAAGGGTCAAAGGTCCACTCAGGTGGACAGTGGCATCCAGGGTGTGGGTTTCCAAACCTTGTATGAACACAGGCCCTGGCCTATAGGCTGTAGGAGTTGAGGGCTGGAGGGGGACAGTCAAGGAAGGAGGTTATTTCTCCACCCCCATGGCAGAGGATGAGAAGAATGAGAAGAGATAGCTGGTCAGTTAGCCATCAGGCTAAGTGGGCAGAGAAACTAGGCAGTTGAGGGGTGGGAATGATGGAGAGAGATAATTGGGAAGTCTGTAGAGGTGAGAATGGGAGCAGCTTTGCCTTCCCCAAACTGAGGGACAATCTGCCCATTTCTTTTCACAGGATCTCAGAACCTCGGACTGGGAAGGGATAGACCTCACCCGGACCTCACCGAACCTACACCCCTTTCCTTCGGGTTGCCAACCATACCAGGTTAAAAGAGGGGTCCGGGCTTGGGAAGGGGTGGCTGTCTCCCAGCTGGTTTGAGCTCCTTTCCCTAACACTCAGCCTGGTCCCCAGCTCCCTGGGCACTTCGCTCCCTTGCCAACCTCTCCCCCACCGCGGGGCCATGCATGGCCAGTCCCCCTCGGTTCCCTTCACCTCACCCGCCCCCGGGCCCTTTCCCCTTCCTCTCCGGGAGGTCACCCTAACATCCCCCCGCCCGCGGCTCTCCGGGTCAGTGGGCGAGGCAGCCCCGGCAGGCTGATCAGACGGCCGGCCGCCCTCGTTGTCAGCTGGCTTGATAAACGTGGGTGAGACTGGTTGGGCTGGAGATGAGGTGGGGCTGGAGGCCCAGTCCTAATCTGCGACCACATCACTCGTTTGATGAGAACAAAAATCCTGCGGCAGGAGAGATCAAACTAACCGTATTGGAGCATGAAAAGGGAAGAGGCCTTTCCAAGGAGGAGGAGGAGGGAGGAGTGGGAGGCGCTGGGCTGGGGGCGCTATCTCCCGGGATCTGACCCGCCGTCCTCGGGCTGTCACGCAGCCTGCAGGGGAGGGAAGGGGCCGAGTTGTTTTTCTGTCCCTCAGAAGGTACAAAAGAAGCCCCATTAATATGTACCTGCCTTTGAAGCTCGCCTTTGAAAGCCGGACGCCTGGGTCCCAGCCAGGCCGCAGAAAGAAACAGACGATAACCCACCCCCCACCCCGAACTCTGCCCAGCCCTCCCCTTCCCGCCTTCCCCACTCCCCCTCATTCCCCACTTTCGGCACTGGGGATCAAAGGCCTCAGCAGCCCCCTTCCTTGCCAGGCCTGTGCCTTCTGCAGCCCCAGCTACTGACAGATGGGCGGAGGCGGAAGCCTGAAGCCCTCCCTCCCTACCCTCTCAGCCTTGGGTCCCTACTGCTCCTTAGGGCTACAGAGCCCTAGTGAGTGGTCTGGCAGTGATTCCTACTTCCGGATCCCCAACTTTCAATGCCTGGGTCCCCCAAAGGCAGGGTGTTAGTAAAGCCCCCCCACTTTGTGTTATTGCAAACCTCTCGACAAACCGAGGGGAGCCCCACCTGCTGTGCCTAGCACCCCGGAATGAAGGGTGGGAGGGGCTATTTGGGGCAAATTTATATCTATCCTAGGGCTGAATACGACAACATCTGGAGTTTTTAGCTCAGGAACATTTTAAACTTTCAGCTTAATTCCCCATCGGTGTCATTTCTCAGCTTGCTGTTTGCATTTCAGGCAGCCTGGAGAGGTGCCACGTTTGGCTGGGATTTAATGAATAGTGAGATTGGTCTAGGGGAGCAGGGGGACACAGTCTTCTTCCCCCAGTGCCACCCTTAGCATTCCCACTACATCTCCTTTCTCCTTGTTACCTGTTTGCCTTAGTTAATTGGCAGTAGATGACCCTAGCACAGGGCTGGCCCCAGATGGGGGGGAGGAAGGCGGAACAGGTGTCCTTTGCCTAGACTTCCCCCGATTTCCACCACCACCCCCATTCTTACTCTAGTCTGCTTCCTTTCTCCTGCAATCTTTATTGCCTCACCTGGACTGTCAGCTCCTTGCTCCCCCCTCACCCCATTTCCTGGCCTCTCACTTCCCTTCAGTGGAGCTGATCAAAGGCAGGAATCAGAGAGCAATTAAGAATCCCTCTTCTCCACACCCTTCCCCCTTCCTCTTTGGATGTCTTCCTGCAGGTGGACACCAGCATCACTAGGGCAGCCATGCTTAGGCCACTTCCTCCCCTGTTTCTCTTTGCCCCTACCCTGTGAAATGTAACCTCTTCCCCAAAATGTACAAGGGCGGGGCGGGGGGAGAGTTTCTATTCCCTCCTGATTGCCAGACCTACTTGTTGCCTTAAGGACAAAGAGGGAATGCAAGGGAAATTTCAGTAACTATGGAACCCACAGGACCTGGGTTCAAGTCCTGCTTCTGAAGCTAATTGTCTGACTTCAAGTAAGTAATATAACCCATCTGAGTCTGTTTCCTCATTTGTAAGATGAGGGGGTTGAATTAGGTGGCCTCTAAGGTACCTTCCATCTCTAGATCTGTGATTCTTATGATTTTACATCAGAGGGACCTGAAACATGGAGAGGAAGCCATAGTCACTGCATGGCATAGTCTGAAAAGGAACCTGAGTGTCCCCAATTCCTACCTACTCGGTCCCCAGGCAGGAAAGGATTTGAAAAAAGGATCCCTTCCCCTTCTTTGCTCAGGAGATAAAGAAAATGTCAGAGCTAGAAGGAAACTAGAGAATACCTAACCCAATCCCTTTACTTTGCCAATGAATGAGAAAACTGAGGTCCAGAGGGAGGAAGAGACTTGGCCAAGGTGACATATAGAGTGGGTAGCAGAGCTGAGATTCAAACCAGGTCTAGCAACTCTGGGCAGTACTGTCTCTTCTCCTGGTCAGCAATATCTTACCTACCACCCTACCCAGGGCAAAGGTCATTTAGAAATAAAGGGGTTTTTTTGGTCAACTATGTAAATAGAGAGAGAGAGAGAAAGAGAAAGAGAGCGTGTGTGTGTGTGTGTGTGTGTGTGTACACGCACGCGTGTGCATCCCCAAAGTCTTAGCATAGTTTTAAGCTAGTAAAGCTTTAAATTGCATTAAGATTTTGGAAGTATACACACACATATAGACTATATATAAGTTCCTCATCATACATATACATGCATATATAACTACATATATTTACCTATATATAGCTGCCCAAAGACTTTGTATCTGTAGATATATATATATATATATATACATCTGTGTGTGTGTGTGTGTATGTGTGTGTGTGTGTGTGTGTGTGTACATGAGTAGGTAAGGATGTCTCAAAAGTCTTAGGGCAGTTTTGAGCTATTAAAGCTTTAAACTGAACTAAGAATTTGAGGGTGAATTTAAACATGCATATCTATATGACCATATATAAGTTCCTCATCATATATGTATATATATATGTATATAATCACATATAACTATATATAGTTATATTGTGTGTATACATATAGATGCCCAAAGACCTTGTATATATAGATGTGTATATACATCTATTTGTGTATATTTATATGTGTGTGAGGATGTCTTGAAAGTCTTAGCTGTTAAGCTAATAGTCTTAAGCTATTCGAATTTAAAACTGCCCTAAGACTTTTGGGACACTGTGTACCCTGTCCTGGAAGTGTGGTTATAGAGCCATAGAGAACTCCCAGTGAGATAATTCCCTCTACCGAAGCAGATTAGCATCTGCTCTCCGTGTGTTTGTGTTTGTTAGCAGAGATGCCTGCGGCTATGGAGAGGTTAAGTGACTTGGGCAAGATCCCATAGCCAGTATGTGTCAAAGGCTGGCACTTGAATCCTGAGGTTTGCTCTCTGCCTGCTAAGCCAGGCTGCCTCTCTGAAAGCCATTGGCTGTCAAGACTGAAATAAGAACTCAGTGAAAATAGGGACTTACAAATCCAACGTGATGGCTTAAGGAAGTGTTTAATCTAAACGTTATTAGAAGTGAAGAAATGAGAATAGTGATTGTAAGGAACCTAAGGAGCTCTTTAGAAGATTTTTTGGTTCCTCCAGCCTCCTTAGTCTGTACATGTCTCCCTCATCCCATCATCTTCAATATAGTCAGGGAGGCAAAGTTCAGCTCCACCATAACCTAGCTAGAGGGAGCTATTGGAGGGTGAGTTCCCTGAGGGCAAAGACTATCTTTTGCCTCTTTTTTTTTTTTTGTATCTTCCAAATGCTTAGCACAGTGCCTGGCACAGAATAAGCCCTTAATAAATATCGATAACTCCCTGCATCCCATTTCTCCCCAGATGTCCAGTGGATACCTAAGCCCCCTCCTGACACCTCTCCCCCCAGGCCCTTCTTCCACATCTCCCTATTCTGCAGAACACTTCTACCCTCTCCAGCCTGGTCAGGGGTAGTGTTGGGTGAGAGGGCTGAAGGTTGAGGCAGGAGGGGATGCTATGAGAAAAACGGGAGCCAAGATAAGAAACCTACTGGTCCTAAGAATAACACAATCTCCCTGCCATTGCTAGGGAGGAAACTCAGGGCTTACACAGAGATAGAGAACTATTTTAAATCCCAGTTGTCTAGGGACTGAAAATCCCCACAAGGCTCTAGGGAATAGAGATAATGACTCACATTTATATGGCTTTTTAAGGTTTACATAGTGTTGTTCTCACAACCCTGTGAGGTAAGTTGTTGTTGTCCAGTCTTTTCAGTTGTCTCTGACTCTTCGTAATCCCACTTGGCAAAGATACTGGAGTGGTTTGCCGTTTCCTTCTCCAGCTCATTTTACAGATGAGGAAACTGAGGCCAACAGAGTTAAGTGATTTGCCCAGGGTCACACAGGTAGTAAGTGTCTGAGGGCAGATTTGAACTCAAGTCTTCCTGACTCCAGACCTGGCGTCATAGTGCTCTGTGCACTATGGCACCACCTAGCTGCCCGATGTGAAGTACTCAGGATGTTGTCAGCCCCATTTGAGGGCCAGGGTCAGGAAATCCATATAAGGAAACTGATTCCACCAATGTAGGTCACCACCAGTTTTGCAACATACATAGAGTTTTAGGTTTAGACAGAGTTCTGCCTTTGGCACTGAGAGGTTCTGTAACTTGCCCCAGGGCCACACAGCCAGTATGCACCAGAGGCAAAAACTTGAACCCAGGCCTTTGACTCTGACTCTCTAAGCACTGCTCCAAGTTGCTTCTCAGCCCCATTTTAGAGATATGGAAACTGAGGCTCAGAGAGATCAAATACCCATGGTCACAAAACTACTAACTGTCAAAGCTGAGGCTTTAAAAAAATGTCCAGGGCTCTTTCTTCTATATCCCACTGCCTTTAAACAGTCAAGAACAAGATGGAAGTCAGCATTGACTCTAGGTGTCTGTGCCTCTACTCCATCCCAATACTCCTTCCTTAGCCAGTGATGTGATTGAGGCAGCTGGGTTGCTCAGTGTATAATGCTGGCCCCGGAGTCAGGAGGATCTGAGCTCAAATCTGACTTCAGACACTTACTAGCTATGTCACCGTGAACAAGTCACTTAACTCTGCCTCAGTTTCCTCATCTGTCAAATGATCTGAAAATGGAAATGGTAAACCACTCCAGTATCTTTGCCAAGAAAACCCCAAATGGGGTCACAAAGAGTTGGACACAACTGGAAAACAACTGAACAACACTCAGTGATGTAGACTGCCTATGTGTTTCATTGTGTATTCTCACCCTATCATATAGGATAAGAAGAGACATGGGGCATCCTCTCTGCACACAGCTGTCAGCAGCAGGAGGGGAAATTACTATATGACAGAGAAGAGAAAAGGAAGAGCCCTGTGGCCTTGGGAAGCAGGCCCTATGAGCGAAGGCTCAGATCCACTGGACCAAGAGTCTAGTTGGATTTAGAGATGGAAGGAAGCATAGAGATCATCCCTAGGCCAAGCCCTTCACTTTTCAGATGAGGAAACCCACACTTGCCCAAGATCCTGCAGTTGGTAAGTAGTGGAGCCAAGATTAAAAGCCTGGGTCCTTCCCACTACATACACCACAGCCACTTCTCTCACGCTGCTCTACCATTAACTTGGTTTGTGCCCTCGGACAAATCACTGGCTCTCTCTGAGCTTCAGTTTGTCTTCATGGAATAAGGAGGTTGGACAAGATTCTCCCATCTCTTCACTCTCCACACTTCCTCTTGGAAGGGGAGACTGAGCAGAATCAGACAGAATTTGACCCCACTGGATTCAGTGCCCAATCCCTTCCACCGAGAGCCCTGTCACCTCAACAGGTGGCCCAGGAAGGGCAAGGGAGGTGGCAAGGAAGCCAAGAGAGCTTCCCCCATCTCTGGAGGCAGACCAGATCCCCTCTTGTTGCCTCCAACTTCCTAATGAGTTCTCCGGGAAGAGTCCCCCGGAATGGGGAGCAGGGAAAGAACTTTATAAAATTCTCCACGAGCAGCCGAGCGGAACCTATTTTCCCTCACAATGCAATTAACGGCACCAACATTTACAAAATATGATTACAAGCGCTTTGGTTAAGTAGAGGAAAGTATATTAGATAGCAGCGAGGGGTTGATCTTAATGTGCATTTTTTCGAGAGACTTGCATTTTCTTTGTGCAAATAAAGAGGCCCTAAATTCTCCATGGGCACTAAAATCAATGCAGTGGAACCATGATAACAAACACGGGCTCCACTTTTTGCTACATCCCCCAATTAATTAAGCCTTTCACGGGCATGTAATTAGGAACATTAGCAAGTCATAAAATTGCCGTGAGTCTTTAAATTATGTGCTGGCCCTCAGCAATTTGTTTTTAATTCCTTCTGAAGACAATGGCACTGCGGGGCCCAATAGATCTTCATAGTAGCCTACTGTTTACTCCTTTATGGCTTTGGGAAGGCCTCGAGGATTCCTCGAGCTCCCCCAAGCAGCCTCGCTGTGCGCCAGCACGATGCCATTACCTGGGTTGGAGGGGTAAAAACACTCCAAAGATTCCTCCTTCTTTATTCTCCTCCTTTCTTTCTTCTTCCTTTTCTCCTTCTTTGTGCTCGTCTTCCTGCTCCCCTTCTCTTTTCTCCATCTTCTCTTCCCTCTTGTTTTCTCCCTTGTCCTCTTTCTTCTCTTCATCCTCTGCCCTTTCTCTTTCCTCCTCCTTCCTTCTCTGTCTCTTCCTCTTCCTCTCTTTTGTTTTATTCTCTTCTTTTCTCTTCCTTTGCTCTTCTTCCCCTTCTCTTTTCTTTCTCCTTCCATTTTTTCTTCATCTTCTTCTTCTCTTTCTGTTCTCTTCCGCTTTATTCTCCTGTTCTTTTCTCTTGTCCTCTTCCCCTTCTGTTTTCTTCTCTTCCTTCTATATTCAGTCCCTCCTTTTTCTTCCTTTCTCTTGTTTTATTCTCTTCCTCTTTATCTCTTCTCCTCTTCCTTTCTCTTTCTTTGCTCTGTCCTCTGCCCTTTCTCTTTTCTTATTTCCCTTCTAAATTCACGCCTTTTCTTCCTTTCTCTTGTTTTGTTCTCTTCCTTTCTTTTTTGCCCTCTTCTCCTCTCTTTATTTCTTTATTCTTTTCCCTCTCCCTTCTCTTTTCTCCTCCTCCTACCCTTTCTTCTTCATCCTCTTCCTTTCTATTTGTTCTCTTCTTCTGCCTCCTTTCCCTTTTCAACTCCTCTTTCCACCTTCTTTCTTTCCCTCCCCCTCTTTGTCTTCCTCTTCATTATTTCCTTGCTCCTCTTCCTTTATCTTTTTGTTCTTCTTCCTCCTTCTACTTTCTCTTCCTCCTCCCTCTTTGTCCTCTTCATTATTGCTTTCACCCATATTTTCTCCTCTCCTTTCTCTTCTTCTTCATCCTTTTTCTCTTTTCTCCTCCTCTTTCTCTTCCTTTGTTTTCTTGCTTTTTTACCCTTTTCCTCAAAACTTTTCTTTCTTATCTTCTTTTCCCTCCCCTACTCTTTCCTTCTCCTTACTCCTGTTTCTTCTTTTCCTTTTTCCACATCCTCTTTTCTCCTTCCTCCTCCTCTTCCTCCTTTTTCTTTCACCTCCTTTTTTCCTCCTCCTTTTACTTTTCTCATCTTTCTTTTCTCCTTTCTTCTCCTTTCTTTTTTCCTTCTCTTTCTTTCTTCCCCATTTCCTTTGCCTCCCAGGGTTCTCCAGGGAAGAACTAGACATAAGGAGCACCCTTCCTTTCATCTCCTCCTTTACCTCCCTTCCTCCCTCTCAGCTTTTGGCACCTCAAAGAACCACAGAATTTTAGAATTTGAAGAGATCTTAGAGGTCACTTAGTCCAAACTCTCACTTCCATGATTTATGACTTCAGTCATTCACTCCTGTGACTCAAGCCCCAGTGCATTCTGGGATGAGGAAGGGCCATTTATAGCCCAATTCCCACAGTTCTTCAGCTGTATTCCCAGCTGGGAGCCTTCAGGGTGGGAAGGAAACAAGGAGAAGGAGATTGGTGTTTTTCTTGCAAGCAAAGTTTTTACTAGATACAATACAGATTAGGACTGGCCCTTTTATCCCCACACCCTACTGTGGCAGTGGGGGTTGGAAAACACAACTCTGTACCCCAGTGATACCCAGACTCCTCTCTTAGCCATCCTCAATTAGCCCTACCACCAGAAAAACCTTCATTTGGAAGGTTGTGCTTTGGGTTAGGGCTTCTGCAACCAACACCTTTTATATCATCTTCTTGGTTCCCTTTAATCCCAATACATCTGAGACCCACAACCAAGAGATCTCAGAGCTCTTCCAGTCTGGGTATCACCACATCCAACTATAAGATTTGGTGGGAATTCTCATGGGAAAGAGGAGTACAGCTGTCATGGATGTTCCCTGCCCCACTCTGCTCAAGAATTTAACTGTCAGCCATGTGAACGCTCGCCAGTAGATATCTAAAGGCCTCAGAGCAATGAAAAGTAGCTCATATGAAGAATGAGCCTTTTGTAAATATTGCCAGTGTGGCAACGATGGGGAAAATATTTTTAAAATAGTATGTAATGCTTACTTAGAAGATATATGTGGTACCCAAAAAGATGGGGCCATGCAATCCAGAAGTCTCCTGATTGTCTAAGAGTGATTGTTGAATGGACAAAGGAGCCTGATTCAGCATACTCATGCGGGTGAATCCCAAACCATCTTCAGTCAATTTGGGGGCAGGAGATGTCATTCCCTTGGAAGTACAGCATGATGAAGTGGAAAAAGGAATGACTGATTTAGAGCCAGAAGAGACCTGGTTCCAGTCTGGCCTCCAACACTTGTTAAGTTGTATGACCATGAGCAAGTCACACTTAAAATAACAACACTAATAATAAACATTTATAGAGTGCTTTAAGGTTATCTAATGTCACAAGTTATCTAATTTTATCTCATAACAACCTTGTGAGATAGGTACTATTACTATCCCCATTTTACAAATGGGAAAATTGAGTCTGAGAAAGGTTTTGTGACTTTCCCAAAGTCAGTTCAGTCATTTTCAGTCATGTCTGGCTCTTTGTGACCCCATTTTGGGTTTTCTTGGCAAAGATACTGGAGTGGCTTGCCATTTCCTTCTCCAGTTTATTTTACAGATGAGGAAACTGAGGCAAACAGAGTTCAGTGATTTGCCCAGAATCACACAGCTAGTAAGTATCTGAAGCCAGATTTGAACTCAGAAAGATAAGTATTCCTGACTCCAGACCTGGCACTCTACTGCATCACCTAACTGCTCCGACATTCAGGTTCTTCATTTTAAAGGGGGGATCCCCAGTTACTAGAGTAAGGAATCACTATTTCACAAAAACTGCTGGGAACAACATCTCACACTTTGTACCAAGATAAACTCCAAGTGGATACATGGTTAGTCATAAAAGTTATTATTATAGGGAAATTAGAGGAATAAGGAAAATATTTCCTTTCATATGTATAGATATGGAGAGTTTGTAACCCCAAAAAGGGAGTAGAAAGGATCACAGAAGACAAATGAATAACTTTTATTACATAAAATTTTTAAAGTTTTTTTTCACAAACAACACTAATCCCAGTTAAAAATAGAAGGGAAACAGGTAACTGAAATCTTTGCAGCAAGTTTCTTTGATAAGAGTCTCATATGCAAGATCCATAAGGAATTGATTCAAATTTATAAATCTAAGAGTTTTTTTTCCAAAAGATGAACAGACAAAAAATATGAACAGTTTTCAAAGAAAGTAATCCTAGCTATCAACAACCATATGAAAAAATGTTCCAAATCACTAATGATTAGAGAATTGCACATTAAAGTAACTCTTAGTTTCCACGGCATACCCAGCTTGGCAAAAATAACAAAAAGGAAAAATGACAAATGTTGGAGAGTCCAGGTTGGGGTGGGGAGAACAGGCACCCTAATATGCTATCAATGGAGCTGGAAAGCAATTTGGTGGTATGCCCCTAAAGTTACTAAATTTTTATGTGCCCTTTGACCCCATATAGCACTTCTAGATCTATATTCCTCAAAGATCAAAGGAAAAGGAAAAGAACCCACATGTCCAAAAATTATCTATAGTAGCCTTTTCCAAATTGGAAACAAAGGGATTACTGACCTATTGCGTAATGAGTGAATAATGTAATGGAATATTATTGTGCCATAAGAAATTATGGAATGGATAGTTTCAGAGGACAATAAGAAGACCTCTATGAACCGATGCAGAGTGAAGTCAGCAGAATTAGGAAGACAATTTATGTAATGAGGACAACATTAAAAACAAAAGCAATTTTAAATGACTTTAGAATTCTCATCATTACAATGATATACCAAGAAACCAGAGGACTAAAGATGAAACATGCTACCCACTTCCTGCTAGAGAGATGATGGACTTAATGAGCAGAATAAGATGCATTTTTGGACACGGGAAATATAGAAATGTGTTTGCTTGACTGATTTTTTGTTATTAGTTTTCTTTTTATGGGATCACCTGTTCCAAACTGGAGGACAGTGGGAGGGAATGATGTAAATACTTGTAAAAATGAATAAAATAAAATGGGAATAGGGGCAGTATAATGAGTCCAAAAAATTCATAGCTTGGAGTCATGATAGGTTCGTATCTGATTTCTAGCATTTATTCGATGTATCACTCTCGATGGTTGCTTCAAATCTACCTGTTTAGGTCAATCAGCAAGCAGCTGCTAGGAACTGTGCTAGGCACTAGGGGGAGCTAGGTGGCGGCATAGTGCAGAGCACTGGACCTGCAGTCAGGAAGACTCATCTTCCTGAGTTCAAATCTGGCCTGAGACGCTGACTAGCTGTGTGACCCTGAGCAAGTCACTTAATCCTGTTTGTCTCAGTTTCCTCATCTGTAAAATGAAAGAAATGGCAAATCACTCTAATATCTTTGCCAGGAAAACCCCAAATGGGGTCAGGAAGAGTGAAAAACAACTAAAGAAGTGCTAGGCATTGTGTAATTCCCTAAGACTTATCTACTACGATTACTACTACTAAATAACAATAATAAATAATAAAAGCTATCATTTATATAGTGTTTACTATGCACAACCATTGTGCTAAGTGTTTTAAAATTCTTATCTTTAATCCTCACAACAACCCTGGGAGGTAGGTGCTATCATTATTGCCACTTTACAGATAAGGAAACTGAGGCAAACAGAGGTTAAGTGACTTGCCCAGGGTCAAACAGCTAGTAAATATCTATGGCCAGATATAAGCTCAGATGTTCCTGACTCCAGGCCCAGAACCCTATCTAATGTACTACCTGTTATTTAATCTGCCTCACTGGAGTTCCCAAGCCAAAGAAATTAGGATTCTTCTTGTATTACGGGCAGATAGGGTAATCATACCTGTATTACTTGCTTCATGGGATTGTGGTGAGACTACAGTGAGGTAATATATGTGAAGTCCTTTTCAGACTTGAAAGCAGTATAAAAATGTCAGTTAAATTATAAGCTCCTTAAGGTCTAGGACTATTTACCTTTTTTTGCATCCCCAACACTTAGCACAGTGCCTGGCACATAGCAGGCACTTAATACATGTTTATTGATTGATTGGTCGACTGAGTTATTATTATTATTATTATTATTATTATTATTATTATTATTATTATTATTATTATTGTTGTTGTCTCATTGTCTCTAGAGCCTATGCAGGGACTTATTGGAATGGCATTGGACGACTGATCCAGAGAGGGTTATGGGCCAAGCTGGACCTAGGGACTAAATCTAAAGAGAACAGCTTAAGGAATTTAAATGACCTCTCTTTATCTCTCTTTTCCTTGGCCCTTCCCATAGATAGAACACCATCCCTGGAGTCAGGAGGACCTGAGTTCCAATTTGACCTCAGACACTTACAGGCTGTGTGACCCTGGGTGAGACACTTAACCCTGATTACCTCCCAAAAAAAGAATACAGTGGGAGTAGGAGTCTGAATACAGGGTGGAGGTTGGTGGAAGGAGAAGCTTCTTCGAAACTAGAAAGAGGACTTCTTTGTGGAGGTGGGAGGATATTATAGGTGTTGAATTTTACAAACACTGTCAAACTTAGTTGATGTGTTGGTTGGTTTTCCCTGACCGCCTTTTTTTTTTCCCTCTTTCTTTTAAAAAATTCTTTGTTACAAAGGATGGCTCTCTGGAGAGGGGAGAGGAGAGGGATATATTCAGAAATGAAGTTGACGTGAGAACAAAAGCCAGCAATGAAATTGACTTTAAAAAGAAGCTGGAAAGATGGTTTTCTCATCTGTAATATGTGTAAGGATGTTGAACTAGATTCTCTTTAACTTGTCTAACTTCCCTTTGAGCTTTTCCTGTGATCCCAAGCTGACAGCGTGTGTCTCATTGCTGGGAATTCCATCATCTCTTCCTTCCATCTTGTTTAAATCCTATCCACCCTTCCCTCTAAAGCCTTTTTTTACCTCTACCAGCCCATTTTTGCATCCGTTCTTTGCCAAAACCAAACCAAACACCTCCCATGGTGTTCTATACCCTGGGATTTAGCTAGAGAGCATACAGAGAAAAGCAGCTGGAACAATGAAGAGCCTTCAGTCCATGTTATATAATGATTGGTTGAAGAAACTAGTAATGCTTAGCCTGAAGAAGAGAAGACTATCTGAGAGTGGGAGTTCAGGGAGAACATGATGATAGCCACGCTTAAAGAGGTAAAGGGAATGATACATGCTGGAGAAGATGTAGAAAAATAGGAACACTACTATATTGTTGGTGGAGTTGTGAAATGGGCCGGCCATTCTGGAGAACAAATTGGAGGTATGCCCAAAGGGCAATCAAACTGCATATACCCTTTGACTCAGCAATATCACTACTGGGTCCGTATCACCAAGAGATCAAACTAAAGGGAAAAGGATCTTTTGTACAAAAATATTAATAGTAGTTCTGTTTATGGTGGCAAAGAATTGGAAACTGAGGGGATGCCCATCAATTGGGAAATGACTGAACAAGTTGTGGCATATGATTGTGATGGAATGTTATTGTGCTATGAGAAATGACGAAAGGGATGGTTTCAAAAAAACCTGGGAAGATTTACATGAGCTGATGCAAAGTGAAGTGAGCAGAGCCAGGAGAATATTGTACTTAGCAACAGCAATATTGTAACCTGATCAATTGTGAAAGACTTAGCTACACTGACCAAGATAATACCCCAACACAATTAATTCCAAAGGACCCATGATGAAAAATGCTATCTATCTTCAGGGAAAGAACTCTGATCAACTCTGAGGGCAGATTGAAGAATATTTTTTTATTTTCTTTATTTTTATTCCTTTTTTTCTAACATGGCTAATAGGGAAATATTTTGCATGACTTCACATAATTGATATCATGTTGCTTGCCTTCTCAATGTGCAGGGGAAGGGTGAGAGAGAAGGAGAGAATTTGAGACTCAAATTTTTTTTAAGTAATGTTAAAAATTTTTAAAGAAAAGAAAAAAAATAAAGAAAAAAGAATCTGGAAAAAAAGAGATGAAGAGCTGACATATGAAAGTATAATGAATGGTAAACAAACATTTATTAAACATCTACTATATGCCAGGCACCATACTGTGTGCTAGGACCACAAATATGAAAAAGAAAGACAGACCCTGCCCTGAAGGAGTTCACAATCTAATGAGGAAAGGCAACATGCAAAAGAAAGCAGGACATTTTGAGTACCCCACCACAAGGGCATAGTGCAGAAGCCAAAGAAACCCAAAACAAGTGCAGCCAGGGAGGGGATGAGACATCTGAAAAGATGTCAGTCCTGTTCCCCTCTTTAAGTAGAGGAATTTATGGCTCCACACTCCAGAGGGGCAGATGGTGTGTGAGTAACAAGACTGATCTTGAAAAAAATGATGAGATTTCCCAGGGATAAGTATATATAGAGCATGGGGAGAAGCCAAAAAAGTCCAAAGGAAGTGCAACTGGATGGGAGATGAGACATCTGAGAAAGACTGGACTTCCTCCTTTTGACCTCAGAGAGCAGAACTAGAAGTATCGAGAAGTTCCAAAGAGGTGAATTTCACCTTTATGACAGTAAAAACTTTCTAACAATGAGACCTGCCCA
This sequence comes from Phascolarctos cinereus, assembly GCF_003287225.1. Classification (NCBI taxonomy): domain Eukaryota; kingdom Metazoa; phylum Chordata; class Mammalia; order Diprotodontia; family Phascolarctidae; genus Phascolarctos; species Phascolarctos cinereus. Next base: position 319,844,842 of record NW_027555958.1, read on the forward strand.
ACAGTGGAATAGGCTGACCCTAGAGGTGTTGGGGGACCCCTCACAGGACTTCAAGCAGACACCGGACAATCATTTATTGGGTATATCATACTGGGGATTCCTTTTCTGATTGACTTGTGCCAAAGGCTCCTCCAAGTCTATGATAAACTGTCTAACTTGTATTCTCTAACTTGTGTTAGGTTTGATTTTTTTTTTTTTGCAGGGAGGAAAAAGGGAGGAAGGAAGCTCCAGGTGAGAAATTCTCTCTACAATGCAGATCAGTATCTTCTCTACAACTCATATTCTTAAAGGGTTGACTAGGAGCACTAACAGATTAAATGAGTTGAGCAGGGTAACACAGCCAACAAGTAGCAGAGGTGGTCTATGAGCCCAGGTCTTCCTGGTTCCAAGACCAATTCTCTATCCATTATGCCCCCTCCCTTCAACTTAGAGCCCCATTTCCTAGGATAGTGTTGATACCTAATAAAGTAAGTATTTAATAAATAAATTTAATAAATAGAGTAAACTTAATAGATATTTGTTGAATTTAATGGAATTGAATTAAATTTTGTTAACTTAGTAGGGCAGAGAATGATACTGATGATGCCAAGGTTCTGATCCCTTCATGGACTCATATGAGAAATAGACTGGCATGGAGGACAGGGCATTGTACTTGCAGTCACAAGACCATAGATTGAGAGCTGAGAGGGACCTTAGAGTTCATTAATTCTTAAGTCCTTATTTTACAAATGAAGAATCTGAGACAGAGGTTAAGTGACTTACCCAGGGTCACACAGCTAGTAAGTGTCTGAGTTAAGATTTTAATTCAGGTCTTCCTGACTCTAAGCCCAGGGCTCTCTCCACTGTGCCACCCACCTAAGTGTCACAGTGCATAGAGTACCAGGCCTGGAGTCAGGAGGATTCATCATCCTGAGTTTAAACCTGGCATTAGACACTTATTAGCTGTGTGGCCCTGGGCAAGTCACTTAACCCTGTTTACTTTGGTTTTCTTACCTATAAAATGAGCTGGAAAAGGGAATGCAAAACACACCAGTATCTTTGCCAAGAAAACTCCAAATAGGCTTATGAAGAGTTGGACATGACTAAAAAACAACTAAACAACCATGGGCAAAATATGTAGCTTCTCTGAGCTTTAGTTTCCTCATCTGTAAAATGAGGGGATAGAACTAGATGCCTTCTATTAAATGTTTAACAACTAGTTTTTCCCTCTCAAAAAAAAAGTACATATGACATACTTTTAAGTTAAACTGCATTATTAACTTACAACTCTAAATAGGATCCTATGACTTCTTACAATGCCTGCTTCCCAGAAGGAGATGCTCATGACTCGTGGGGCTGAATGCCAATATCCACAAGGCAGCATGCTGTTATAATTTTTTTTCTAATACCAGACCTTCCATCATAGATTCTGATGATTCAATCAATCACTGAATCAACAAGAACCTTCTATGTGCCAGGCATTGTGCCAAGTATTGGGGATACAAAAAAAGACAAAAATGGTCTTGCTCGGCCCCACTCCCCTAGGATCTCACATTCTAATGAGGTAGACAATATGTAAACCACTATATACACTCGAGATATATACAAAGTAGGTAGAAAACACTGGAGGTGGGGAGAAGGATTGAAAGGGAGTGGGGGGGCAGAGTACAATTTGGAGAGGAAGATATGGAAAGGCCTCCTACATAAGGTGGGGTCTTGTCTTGAGGAAAGCCAAGGAAAGCGGTAGGTAAGGGAGAAGAGGAAGCATTCCAGGCATGTGGACGTTACAGTCCAGTGAAGACTAGAAAGGTAAGAAGGAGGCAGGCTGTGAAGGGCTTTCAATATCAAACAGAAGATTTTAGATTTGATTATTTGATCCTGGAAATAAGGGAGATGACATGTTTTAACTCTAACCCTGCAAAATTGGCTCTGGGGAGAAACCTTGTCAGAGACATAGCTAGGATTCTGGCTGCCCAGGGCAAGTTTCCCAAAGTGATCTTGAAGCAAGTAGCTTGAATTATGCCCTTAAATCAATCAACTTTTTTTTTCTTTTTAGGCAATTGGGGTTAAGTGACTTGCCCAGGGTCACACAGCTAGTACGTGTCAAGTGTTTGGTCTGAGGCTGGATTTGAACTCAGGTCCTTCTGACTTCAGGGCTGGTGCTCTATCCACTGCACCACCTAGCTGCCCCTCAAATCAACCAACTTTTAAAGACAAATTTAGTTGGGGAAAGATAAGTGAGTCCCTGGGTGTGGTTCCCCAATGTGTGTGCATGAGATTGCTGATGAGGAAGCCACTGCCAAGGAGGTGGGAAGGAGAAACAGGACCAAGCTGTACAAGGAAACCTAAACTCAATCTTGCCCTTGTTGCTTACTAGCTGTGTGACCTTAGGCAAATAGTTTAGCCTCAGTTTCCTCATCTGTCAAATGAGTCAGACTCAATGGCTCCTGAGTTCCTTTCAGCTCCAGATCTATATTCCTATGACCTTATAAACTGATTGGGAAGGAAGTCCTGGTAACTTATATTTTAACTGAGTGTTTTCTAAAAAAGATTGTTTCTGAACTGGAAGAGGAGTCTAATTGTTGTCACTGTTTGCTAAAATTCCAATGCCCCGAGGCAAAGCGCTAGTGGCCTTGCCCTAGTTAGAACTCTGGCCCTAGTTAATGGCATGGCCTTACTCTAGCCAGAGTCCCCTCAGTAGGTTAATGATGGCATGTAATATTGACATCAGAAAAATATCCAGAGCTTTATCAAAGAGAAGACCAGAAAATTATCTAGCATGCCACAGAAAGGCTTAGCCTGTCTGTCTGTCTGTCTCTCTCATAGACAGACGCATTTAGAATCATAGACCTAAAACTGGAAGGGACCTTAGCAGCCATCATCTCCTCATTTTACAAATGAGGAAACTGCGATTGAGAGAGATTTGCCCAGGGTCACACAACTAGAGCAACAATTAGACGGGCAACTAGATGGCTCAGTAGATAGAAGACTGGCCTTGGAATCAGGAAGACTCATCTATCTTCCTGAGTTCAAATCCAGCCTCAAACACTGACCCTGGGCAAGTCACTTAACCCTGTTTGCCTCAGCTTCCTCATCTGTAAAATGGGCTGGAGAAGGAAATGACAAACCCTTCCAGGATGTTTGCAAAAAAAAAGCAACCCTCAAAAATAGGGCCATGAGAAGTCAGACACAACTGAAACTAACACAACAACACAACTAGAGTCTGAGGCCAGATTTGAACCCAAGTCTTCTTGCCTCTAAGTCCAACACTCTTGTGTGTCCCCAGCAGAATGTGTTCCATCAAAGCCCATTCATCCACATATGCCCCTAGCCTACACAAATACTGGTATGTGGCTTTTGTACATATAAGACATGTATATATGCATGCATGCCTTATACACACACACACACACACACACACTCTCTCTCTCTCTCTCTCTCTCTCTCTCTCTCTCTCTCTCTCTCTCTCTCTCTCTCTCTCTCCAACCTGGGCTGGCTGGCACAAAGACTCTGAGGTCTGCAGCCCATGGATGGCACTCTGTTGGCTGGCTGGCCAATCAAGGAGAAGGAAAAATTGGGCCTCCGAGAGTGCCCTCCAGAGAATCCAAGAGACAAGTTGCACTCAGCTCATTTCAGAGCCACTGTCCCTCAGGACCAGAGAATGGTGATGGGGAGCCCAGAGAGCAGTGTCTAACCTTGAGTAAGTGTTTTCTTGTTGTCAGCCCAAGATCTAAAGAAAATCCTAGAGAGAATCCATGGCGGAGACATATATTATATTTGGAGCTTTTTATCTCACACATGTGACTCTGCCTATCATGAACTGTACGATTTTATTCTCACTGGTGGGACAGAAACCCCATCCCACTGCAGCATATATCAAAGGGAAGAATGTTGAACTTTCTTTGCATTAATATAAATAGCTGTTTAGGCTTGATTCCTGAGACCGATACTCTAGGCGCATCTGTCCTTCATCTACTCTATTTGGCATCTGGCTCAAGTTTGGTTTATTTAGAGCCGGGATCCGACAGCTTTTACATATTAAAGGTGCATTTTAAAAGAGCATTTTCTATTCTAATTTGGGGGGAATGGGGCTCTTTAGGGCATTTGGGAGTGGTGTCCATCTGATTTACATTTCTCTGTCACCGTTGAGCCTCAGACTCACATTAGAATGTAAATAACAGGGTATAGATATTTGTATCTATAAAGTGCTCTCTCTCGCTCTCTCTCTCTCTCATATACATATATATATATATATATATATATATATATATATATATATATATATATATAGGGGATGCTGAAGGGCAAGGGGAAGGAACTAACATACCCAGGGCAGGTGGGGGCAGGGGAAAGATGAAGGGGAGAATATAGACCACAACTTTCTTAGATGAATCAAGCAAGAAAGATAATAGAATAGGAAAGAGAAAACAGACATGGGAAGAAGAGACAGTCTAAGACTTTCACCAGAGCATTAGAGGTGGAAATTCAATGGGAAAGGGGCAAAGAAGGTGTGGGGATTGCTACCTTCCCTGATCCTCCCCACTGGATGGTGACCTTTGCCTTCACAGACAACACCAAGCATTTTGTTTACACTTCTGTGATCCCCATAGAGTGGATCTTGTATAGGATAATTGTGCAGGATGTCACATCCCCTTTACCAGACTGACCAATTAACCCTGTTTGCCTCAGTTTCCTCATCTGTAAAATGAGCTAGAGAAGGAAATGGCAAACTACTCCAGTATCTTTGCCAAGAAAACTCCAAATGGGGTCACAGAGAGTTGAACATGACTGAAAAATGACATAACAACAAAATTTCTATTCATGCAAGGACTATTTAGTATAATTTTTTTTCAGCCCTCACATTATCCAGGATACAGTCCATTTTCCCCTTCTATTTTCCTGTAGGGTAGGATAAATTTCTATACCCCATTGCCTATTTTATTTATTTTTATTTCATTAGCTAGGAAACTACTAATGTGAAAAGGTCTTTTATTAGCGTAGATTGACAACTCATCTGAAATTTAGTCAATAAACATTTATTAAGCCCCTATTATTTGCCAGGCACTGTGCTGAGTGCTGCGGACACAAAGAAAGGGAAAAAAAATCCAGCTCTCTATCCCTTATGTCATGCTGCCTCAATATCTCTTAAAGCCTGTGTACAGAAGATGGCCTGTGATTTCACTGACATAAGGGACTCCCAGATGAGGGAATTCTCTTTACTAATACTAGCTGACATCTCTGAATTTGCAATATTAGAGAGTTGTCTTAGGCACATAAAGTTTAAGCAATTAGTCCAGCGTCAGGTAGCTAGTATATAGCAGAAGGTGGGATCGAACCAGGATATCTTGGCTCTGAGGCTGGCTCTCTATCCACTAGACCACACTGTCTCTGCTTAATCTTTTTTTAATACTTAATCTTTTTTGAATGAAATAAGGAAGCAACAACATTTGTGCTGTCAGGTGGGCTGACAGTCCTGGCCATTCCCATGAGTTTATTGAAAATCTTGCTTTCCTCTCAGCTTTTCGCAGTTTGTCCACACTGCAGTCTGCCTACCCAACCCAGTCATTCCAAACTCCTCTGGAAGCTAAGGAGGCACCCAGTTCTTGACTGGAGGGATTATGCCCAGTAAAGTTGTGGGTCAGGGGATAAGAGGGAAGTAGTCTCCTAAAGGAAAGCTCTCTCCATGGCTGGACAATCTTCCAGAACACAGGCTCAGTTGCAGCAGGGACTACACTCTCTCTGCTCGACAGAATTCCATCAGGCTGACCCTCCTCTGCAGAAGAAAAATGATGGAGGTAAAGGAGGGCTTCCTTTGCCTCTCTGTGCCCTTGTTTCTTCATCAAGGACTTTACAATGCCAGGAAGAAATCTTTGGCAATAGATGATAGATAGATAGATAGATAGATAGATAGATAGATAGATAGATAGATATAGATAGATAGATAGATAATCCCATGTTAGCCCTTCAGAAGACAAGATTTGGAGGTGGATGGGAGGAAGCCCCATAGTTTCTCAACTAAAGATTCCTGTACTTTGGGGTGGTGCTGCAAGCAGAAGAGAGAAGAGGGAAAGAAAGGGCGCAGGGAAAGAAATGAAAGTGAATAAGCCCCAGAAATTACTTTGTTCCAGAGAAGAAATGAAGCGGCTGGGAAAAAGTGGGAGGGAGAGAATGAGAAACTGGGGGAGGAAGTAAGCAAGGGAGCCTCATATTCCCTATCCAAAACAGACTGGGGTTCAAGGAAGGGTTGGAAGTGGGGAGGGGGGAAAGGAAAGATGCTAGAGAATGAAATAAAGATGTTCTTTCATCTTCTTCATCCCAGAGAGGAAAGGTTTGGCTGTGATAGAGAGAATGACGGAAAGTCTCATTGGAGCTGCTGGTTTGAAAAAATTTGTCTTCAGAACAAGCTTTTTTATCAGGCAGCCTTAAAGATGAGAATTCCTAAGGGGTCTCTCCATCTTCCCTCTGTTTCTTTCTTGTCTCCTCATTTGCCTCCTTTCTTTTCCTTTGCGTCTCACTTTCCAGAGAGGTATGTAGTGTGGTATCCAGCAAAGGAAGTGACAGACTTGTCATCAGGAAGGACTGAGTTCGAATTCTGCCTTAGACATTTGTGAGCTGGGAGAAGTGTGAGCCTGTCACTTAACCTCAATGAGGCTTCATTTATTCATCCATAAAATGGAGGTAGTGATAATGATAGCGCCTACCCTACAGTGTTATTGTTTTGCCCAAATGAGATAATACATGTAATGTGTTGTTTTTTTAAAAGCAGCTACTCTAGTTTCCATGTATATCCTTCTCTTTTTTTTTTTCCTCTCCATCCCAACTCACAACCCTGTGACCACAGGCCACAGAAATTATGCCTCATTTTTCGCTGCTATGAAATGGAATTAAATGGGTCAGCCATGGCATTGTGGAAAGGGCACAGCACTGGGACTCTGGAGATGAGTTTTAACAGAGGCTTAGCCACTAGCACTACGTGGCCTTGGACAAGTCTCTTTCATTCCCGGGGCCTTGGTTTCCTCATATGTAAAATGAAATGGCTGAACTAGACATCCTTCCAGTCCTTGATTTCTGTAACCTGCCTTCACAGTGTAGGGGCCAATGAGCCAGAATAGCACAGTACTTCAGAGCTGGGAGGGACCCTAGAAACCATCTAATCTAACATTAAATCCTCCAATTCAATTCAATAGCAATTCCACTCAACATTTATCAGGCATTTTGCAGTATATTATAAGGCACTGTGCCTACCACCCTCTTGGGATTAAACTCACTCTTAGATGTATGGTCAATATAATCAGCAACTAGAGGAAGATCTATACAGAAGGCAATAGACTCTGTCTCTGGAATAAGAAGCCCTAGGTTCAATTCTTTGTGTGATCTTGAGCAAGTCAGTTAAACTCCCTGGACCTCAGTTTACTCATCTGTAAAATAAAGGTTTAGACAAGATGGCCTCTGAGGTTCCTTCCCACTCTAGATCTGTGATCCAAAAAGCATGCAAAAGGGTGATGGTTAGTTTCACACAAGGTCACCCAAAGGAAGAAGAAAAATCCTTCCCTCTCTACCTCCCACCTAGAAAAAAGGCACACATACAATAGGCTGATTGATAGCATTTCTCTGGCAGGAACCTTGGTGATAACCTCCAACCCCTTCATTTCACAGATGAAGAAACTGTCTGAGGGGAAGGGACTTGCCCAAGGTCATACAATAGACCCCAACAGAGGACCTAGGTTCTCCAAATCAGTACAGTTTTCTCCTAGGCAGCCCCCACTCTTTAACTGGTCCAAAGCCCTGAGAGGGAGTTAAGGGCTCAGAAACTCTACAGTTATCGATTGTCTCTTTTTCCAAATCCTCAAGCCCCACTCCCTATCGATGCTCTCCCCTACCCCCTCTAAATCTACCCCCACCTCCACCCCCTAGTATGCCCGCAAGGACTGCTTAATGTCTAAACCAAGACAAGTTCAGTCACGGGGGGGGGGGGGGGGGACGGGGGGGACGGGCAAGAATGTGGTGAGGGGGGCTACCTCCGACTCTTTACCCTTGGAAAGTGCTGCTCTTCCTTTCCAGCGTGGAGTGGGCTGAGGTCAGCGAACTGGGTGCCACAGGCTGGGGAGAAAGCCAGGGGCCGCAGGCTTGGGGGACAGCAAGCGGGGAGGGCAGGGGATTGCAGGGAAGCTCGGTCCGTTCCGGGCCTCTGGCAGCAGCTCTTCCTCCAGATAAGGCTCTGCCTTTTAAAATGATAAATGTGGCCACTTACCTTTTATAGTGTTTCACCTAGACACCCGGGGAGAGAAAGAGAGCGAGCGAGCGAGGAAGAGAAAAACCGAGCAGCCCCAACCCTGCTTCCTTCCCGACTCCCCGGGAAAGGAAGGAAGCGAAGGGGGAAAGGAGGAAACGAGTGGGCTCGGCGACTTAAGAAGGATTAATAAGCCAGGACATTGTAGGGTTAGGTGGGAGAAGGAGGGGGAAAGGCCGGCAGGGGAGAAGAAAGGGAGAGAGAAGGAAGCACATGGCGGGAGGAGGGAAGGAGGGGTTTTGGTCAGTGTCTCTTTTTCAATTGACTTTCATTTAGCTATTCGCATTTTATTTCTCCCCTCAGCCGATTTTTCAAGATAACAGGGCCCTTATCTCTGGACCTCCTCTGGGAAGCCAGGTCTGGAGGACTCTCATTTCCAGGGCAGGGTGATAATGCTGAAATGTTAATGATTTGTTTTCATCGGTCTGGTGGGGGGAGAAGGAGGAGGGGAGGGTCAGTGAACTCCGCTGAGCCCTCTAGAGCAGCCTTATTCCTTTCATTCATTCATTCTTTCCCAGATTTCTGACTGCTGGGTAGCGTGGGGGATAAATTGTGAAAAGTGTGCTGGCTTTGCAAGCCACGGAGTTCAGTTTGACGCTGGGCTCTGTCACTGACCACCTGCTTGTGCGACCTTGGACAAATCAGTTCCTTGTTCTGGGCCTCAGTTTCTCCCCCTGTAAAATAGAAGAGACTGTATTAACCGAACTCTAAAGTCCCAGCTTATAAAGCTAAGGAATTTCTTTTTTTTTTCCTAAATAACATTTTTATGTGCACCTTTCGTTTTTCCATGTTCTCTATGATAATTTTATTTTAAAAAAGAGAAATTTTTGCTAAATCAGTCAACCCACTGGGGGGGGGGGAACCCTGATATTACAGACAATGTTCCAAATCTACTCACCTGCCACCTTTGCAAAGGGTGGGGAAGTGGATAGAAGATGATGAGGAAACGAGCAATTTTCTTTTCATGTCTCTTCTGTGGATGAAAAACTTTTTCTTTATACTTACACAACATTGAGTTTCTAATTTCTGTGGTTTAGGCTTTTTCCATTTGCAATGTTACAATCATCCTGTATACAATTTGCCTTCTGCCTTCTACCTTCTACAGGAAACCTTCCCTAGCCCATCTTAATTCCAGTGCTTTTGGTCTTTTAATTATTTCCTATTTATCCTGTATATAGCTTACTTTGCATACAAGCAAATATATGCAAAGTAAGCTTGTATGTTCTCTCCCCCATTCGAATGTAAGCTCCTTGAGGTCAGGGACTTGCCTAGCATGGTGCCTGACACATAGTAGGCACTTGATAAACGTTTATTGAATTGAATTGGTGCTACTTATTTCACTTTGCCTCAGTTCAGGAAAGCATTCCCATGCTTCTCTGTATTCAATTTACAGGTTCCTAATTCCTGATTTGAAAGAGTCCTCGTCCAGTAAAAAAAAAAAATAGGTGATAATCCATTTTCTGTGGGACCCTCTAGAGGGGTCAAAACCTTCAAGACCTACCAGTCCAAAGGTTTGTTATTATGCACCCCCATTAGTGGCTTGGGGCTTTCTGTTTCCATGACTCCAGGGAGCTAAAACAAAGAATGAGTTACACCAAGGTTGTTTACCCTTTGGGATAGAATAGTTAGGCATGTGAATAAACATTTATTAAACACTACCGTGGACCAGGCACTGGGCAAATTACAGGATATACAAAGAAAGGACAAAAAAAAAAAGTCCCTGCCCTCAAGGTGCTTACATTCGAATGAGGAAGACAATATGCAAATATGTAGGTACATAGAAGATAAATACATAGAACTTGAAGGTAATCTGAAAGGAAAAGGCATGTGTATATGTGTATAGTGGGTGAGAAATGGAATCCTAAAATCTCAGGATTAGCAGGGACCTCAGAATTCAGCTTTATTATTTGTACAGGAATTCATATTCAGAATCGTTTCGTTTCAGGGGAAGCAAATCCCTCTGAGGGGACTACCCCCCCCTCCATTTTCCCTTGTATCCCTTACACTTTGGAGCTGATCCCTGGAGACTCATAGGGCACCTCCCCCCCATCCCGTCAAGCCTTTCTCTTGGCTCTTGAGGAGAAGGGAGGGGATGAGCAGAGGGGGCTCCGTCTGAGCGAGCAGAGAACTGGGGCTCAGGTACTGTGCATTAGAGAGGCCTCAATTTCACAGGGCTTGCTCCTGAGTGAGCTTCGCATAAAAGGATTAAAGAGAGAGGAAGTACCGAGGAAAAGTCATGTTTAGACACCTTGTTAAACCGGGCTGTCAGGGCTCCCCGAGCGTGGGTGCTAACTCTATCTCCTGGCCCTGAACAGAACAGAGCCAGGGCAGGCCATTACCTGAGAGATCAGAGATAGGCCTGTACCCAGGAGTCAAGTATTGATATATATTTATTTTTAAGCAAGAAGAACTGAAGGATGAGCTGAGAAAATATTCCTGCAGAGAAACTAGAAGGCCCCTGCACCACCCCTACCTCCTCTGGAGATAGTTTTTTTTCTGGGGAGGTGGTGGACTTTGCTGGGAGACTAGGTGTTTACTAGTGAGGGTTCTCTGGTATTCCAGTCTGGAGGTTAAGGAATTCCATATTGCTGAAGACCTTTCTCAGCTCCTCAAAAGGAAGCACTGTAGTTCAGTGGAAAAAGAACTGCTTCTGAAATCAGGACCTGTTCAGATCTTGCATCTGAGTGGCACAGCTAGGTGGCCCTGTGGATAGAACACCAGCCCTGGAGTCAAGAAGATCTGAGTTCAGATGTGACCTCAGATATTTGAAACTAGCTGTGTGACCCTGGGCAAGTCACTTAAGTTTCACTTTCCAAATTAAGTGACTTGCTTAGGATCACACGGGTAGTATGGGTCACAGTTAGGATTTAAATCCAGGTCTTGCTGAGTCTAACTGCCAGTTCTCTCTCTAGTATACTACAATGCCGCCCTGTAGAGAGTACAACCAACAGAAAAACCCAGGAGTCCAGATTCCCAGCTCCACCACCCACTCTGAGGGAGTTCTATCTACTTTCTGATGTAGAATATCATTTCCTTCCTTATCTTAATACTCAGGACACTTTTTTCCCCCCCGGGGGCTCTGAAATTGTCTCAGCTTGTGAATGAGGCTGATAGGATCAATGTTTCTAGGGCCAGAAGAGATAGGGAGTTTATCAGGATGGGATGAACTCTCTCCCTCCAAGTTAGGGCTGCTAGTTCCTCTGACTAGCACACTCTGTGCATGTCTAGGGGCAGGAGGTAAGGAAGCTCAGAGAGGCCACACTAAGGGGAGCTGGCCCATGAAAGAATGAATCAGAGAATATACTGGGTGGGTCACTCTCAGCATCCGAGGGCATCTCATCAATCCATGGGTTTATGAGAGGAAAGGGAGGGGGAGAAGGGCCACTTGTTGGGTCTCACACAGGCAATGTTCCTTCCTTCCCATTCTCTTGCTGCCCCGGCTGGCTGCAGCTCTGTGCCTCCGTTTACCCCCTGTGAAATGGAAAGAGTTGTCCTTGTGCCACTGTCCCCCTCCACCCTATCTATCCTACTATCTGAAGGGAGAAGATCTAGGTTCACATTCCTGCTATGAGGCTCACTACCTGTGTCACCCTGGATAAGTTACTTTAGCTCCCTAAACCTCAATTTCTTCATCTGTAAATTTAGGGGGGCTACACTAGATGGTCCCTAAAGTAGACTCCGGTCCCAGAGGCATCATGGTGGAGTGCATAGCTCAGCCAGCCAGTCAACCAGCATTTGTTAGGTACCTACTATGTGCCAGGCACTGTGCTAAGCATGGGGCACTGGATTCAGAGGCAGAAAGACCTCGGTTCAAATCCCCCCTCTAAAAACCCTGCTTTTTTCCTCTGGGAAATGTGTGGTTGTGTGTGTGAGAGAGACAGAGAGAGACAGAGAGAGAGAGAGAGAGAGGCAGAGAGACAGAGACAGAGAGAGAGAGACAGAGAGAGACAGACAGAGAGAGAGACAGAGAGAGAAATGGTACTCTGAAAGTTCCAGGTACGCTTCCCTGTCCCCACCAATGCTGGATTACCCTGAGCCTCCCTGACCCTAAATTTCCTCAGCTGTAAATTTAGGAAGGCTGGACCAAACAGTCTCCAAAGCACATTCCACTTCCAGAAGCATTATGATCAAGTGCATAGGTCTGCCAGTCAGTCAACTAACATTTTTGAATTCCCTACTGTATGCCAGGCTTCTTCCCTCCCCCAACCCTCATATTTAAAATACTTTCAGTTGTGAATCTGAGGCTTCAGTTAACGATAGTGTATCACATTTATATATTGCTTTGAGGTCTACATTATAGACATTATTTCACTTGACCTTAGAACAAGTGAGCTAAGAACTATAAGCTTTACTATCCCCGATTTTTCAAGTGAGGAAACTGAGGCCCCGCTGTCAGGTGAAGTCCCCGTCTACATTTTCAAAGCTTCATCAGAAGGCATCATGTTATGGTTGATAGTGCCGGGCTTGTAGTCAGGAAAGCCTTGACTTTTAGCCTTTGCCTCTCCCTCCACTTCTTGCTAGCTGTGTGACCCTGGGCAAATCCCTTCACCTCTCTGAACCTTAGTTTTCTACATGGGATCCTAAATTTAAAGCCGGAAGGGTCTGAAGTTTAGCCCATTTCTTTCAGAGATGAGGATACAAAAGCCCAGTGAATTTGAGTGACTTGCTCAAAATTGGTAATGTGAACCTCTGTTGCCAAACCCTATTAACTATTTATAATCTAGGCGGTACAGGGGATGAACACTGGGCTTCCACATCTGACCTCAGACACTTATTAGCTGTGTGACCTTGGGCAAGCCACTTAACCCTGTTTGCCTCAGTTTCCTCATCTGTCAAATGAGCTGGAGAAGGAAATGGCAAACCACTCCAGTGTCTTTGCCAAGAAAACCCCAAATGAGGTCACAAAGAGTCAGACACAACTGAAATGACCTAACAACAACAATAAAATAATCTGTCCACTGTATTATAATGTCATCTTCTTATTATTAATTATTATTCTTATAATTTTGATTAGGACAAGTAGGGACTTATAGGTAGGGACTCTGTAGCATCCATTCTACTAAATTGTCCGTGAGGCTGACGTCTATAAAACAAATGAGGTGACATTTGTTTAGTTCAGTTTAGCACATTTGTTTAACACTTAGCACAGTGTTGTTGTTATTATAATAAAGCTTTGCAGACTCTAAAGCAAGATGTCAATCATTATCCCCAGAACCAATCCCATCCCCCAGTCCCCAAACTTAGCCCATATCTGAAGTCATATTGGCTAGACCCTCAGAACAACACCATCCCTACCATCCACCCCTCAAAACAGAGAGGTCTTCTAGGAATTAGTGGGAAAGAGGAAGAGCAGACAGAAAGTGAAGCATGCCTCATTTCCTATCAGAGATGGGGAGAGGGATGAGGGCCGCCGAGATAGGCCTGAAAGCTGAGATATTGATAAGTAATGTGGTCCCCCATCAGGTCATTTCCTGAAAGTCAGATCCACTTTACACATGGGTCTGAGAAGGGGAGCTTCAGAATCTGCTCCCTGATCCTCCAAATTAAAAGCTAAATAGGATGTAGCTTTCGCCTGGGCTCTGTCTTCATATGTCAACCCTGATTATTCTCATATGTCAACCAGGAGATGCCTCCTCTTTATCCTTATTTGCCCTCACCTCCCAGTACTGCTGTACAGCTCCTCAACCCACCTTTCCCCTCCCCCATCAAGAGAGGAGGTGTCAACTAATTGACTGAGAGGATACCCCTGATTATTCAAACAGGCAAGCAGATGAGATTAGGAAAACAAAGGTCACGCCCAGCTATGTCTTAGACCTGTCACTTTTGATCTAGATTTCTCCTCTAAGGAAGGTTAGTTCTTCTGAAACCTCATTTGGGAAGCCAAGTCTGGGGGGGTGGAGTATATATGCCCAGACTTCTGGGGCATCTCTTCAGGGAGTGGGTCTGTGAAATGCCCCCCTCCTCTTCCACACGCACTAGTCATCTGGCTGCCCAAAGTCTGCCCCACTGCCTCTCCTCTGAAGGATCCAGAGCAGGGGCCTCTATTTATGTTTAATTGTTGGAGCTGGAAGGAAGAAGATAGACAGCAGGCTCTGCTTAAACTACAGACTCCTATTTGGGAGCCTTCCTCTTGGGAGAGCTGATTTGGGGAAGGGATATGCTCTGTGAAGCTGGCAAAGCCTCCGCCCAGGAGAGCAGGGAGTGAGGGGGTATGCAGACAGACTGATCAGTTTCAGATTCTCTGGGAACCTGGCAGAGACATAGGGAGACAGACAAGCATTGGCAGTGGCAGGGGGAGGAAGTTGGAAGATGAGTTTCTGGATCCTCCCACTGCTGTTTGTAAATGCCTAGAGCCTGCCCTAGAATCACTTGAGATGATTAGCTGGGGGATGGGGTTGGTTCTCTCCCACCCCCTCCTGCTCATACCAAACCTTCCCTCCCCAGGAGCAGAACAAACATTGGCAGCAGGGCCCCTTCCCCTCCCAAGGCTGGGCAGCTCAACCAGCCCTCCACCACCTGTTCCCCTGTCCTCCTTCCTCCCCCCACCCCATACAGACACATATCCCAGAGTTGGCTCTGCAATGAGGCTCTGCCCAGGGGTTTGATGTCTTTGATATTTCTATCTTATTTGTGAAATCTTATGCCCCACCCCACCCCTGCCCTCCAGAGTCAGGAGACATGGGCCCTCAAAAATTCCTCCGAGCTGCCCAGGTCAGAGCACAATGGACAGAGGCTCAGGTCTCTTCTTTTTCCTCTTTCCTCCAGGAAAAAAAGCATATAGGGGCAGCTTTTCCCCAGGTCCTGTTGCTTGCTAAAAACTCTCTTCCCCTCCCCTTCCCTTCCCTTCTTTCCTCTCCTTTCCCAATGGGCCATTGCCAAGGTAGTCTTACACATTTACTGATCTACACACATTACTTTCCTGTTCCAAAAGTTTCCATGACACCAAGAACTCTGGATTTAGGGTAAAGGGACCTCTTTGATTTTGGTGACTTCACCTTCGTGAGCTTCAATTTATAATATCTTACAATCTATAACATTATTATATAACATCATAACATACATTACAATCTACAAAATGAGGGGGTTAATTAATGATCTCTAAAGGTTCTCTTCACTTTTAAATCTACGATCCTCTGATCTCTACAATCTCATCGACTTCTACCCACATTGCCAGCCACATCTCCCAACAATTCCTATCCCAAGACCTCCACTCTAACCAAGCAATTCTCACTATTTCCCAAACAGGCCTCATACTCTCCTGCCTCCATACCTTTGCTCAAACTCTCTCCCTGGGCCACACAAAATCCCTCAAGCTTTCAACACCTGCTCAGTAATGGAAATGACGTCTTCCCTCATTAGACTGTGAGCTCCTTGACATACGGCACTGGTTTTGGGGGTTTGGGGGTGGTGATGGGGGGAGTTTCCTTTCTTGCTTAACCCAGTGCTTGGCATATAGTAGGCTCTTAATAAATGCTGGCTGGATGACTGACTGACTAACTAACTACCCTATAGGGTTATCAGGGAAGATCAAATAATAATCACTACCATTTATATAATACTGGAAGGTTTGCAAAGCCCTGTACATGTGCTGTCTCATTTAAGTCTCACAATGACCCTGTAAGATAAGTGCTAACATTTTTTATTGCCAATATTTAATATCTCCATTTTACAGATGAGGAAACTGAGGTTGAAAGAGGTTAAATTACTCAGGATCATCCAGCTAGTAAATGTCTGAGGCCAGATTTGAACTCATTTCTTCCTACCCCCCCCCCCCGTTCAACACTCAATCTACTGCACTACCTCGCTCACATGTGTATGTAGCACCCCCAAGGTGCTATGTAGAAGCTGGTGTTTAGTATCACAGTTCATTTCACCTCTCTGCACCATTCTGAGAAAGCTGAGCCCCTCCTCCTTCTTCCCCAATGCACTAGGGGGCTTATGTGGGGGTTGATGAGGAAGGATGGGAGACAGCTCAGCAGGCCTCCTTTGAAGTGAGAGATGGTGATGAACCTCCCCTGAGTATGGAAGGAACTGAAACTTAAAATATGGAGATAGACTTGGGAGGGTGGGGGTGGCATGGGCCAAGGAGAAGGAGGGGGAAATGGGAAGGAAGAAAGCAGAGGAACATTCTAGATTTTCCTCCTCAGGCAGCATTTCACCCAGGCCTATGTCTGTGTGGCATGCCTGCTGTTGACAGGCAATAATGGCCCGTATAGGTAGAGGGGAGGTGGAATTTATAGGTTTCTGCCTGCTGTCCCAGGACCTCTCTGGAGAGGCAGCTTCTATCTCCAGTGCATGCTAACTCTGTGTTCAGGCAGAAGATGGCAGCCAGCAGGAGGGGCACTGATGGAGAATTCACCATCTGGGTGGGGGTGCTCCGGCCCAGCAAAGTGAATTGAAGATAAATGCACTGAAGATATGAAAAGACAGAGCCCTAGCACAGGAATGGGGAGGTGGGAGTCTAGGAGATAGGGAGAGGCCAGTATCATGGAGGGCTTGACCTAGGAGTCCATGGGACCTTATCAGTACCCTCTGCCCCTGGAAGGGGCCATTGGAAGACAGAGAGATGAGCTCTTTCCCAAATCTCCATTTAAAGGCCCAGGTCAGAAATCTCCTCATTTCCTGCCTGGCTCTAAGCAAAATACCTTTTCTCCACGCCCACCCACCCCCTTATCAGTTTCTTTTTGCGTGTTGTTATCCCCTGTTATCCCCTGGATTATCTTTGTTTTCCATATTTGTATCCTGGGTCCTTACCACTGTGCCTGGCACATAGTAGGCTCTTAAATGTTGATTGACTGACTGGCCAGGAGTTTGGTGTTTCATCTATCATTTAGCTAATTAGATTCCTCCCTTCCATCACATACCCACAGGACTCACATGAAAAGAATAATACGCAAGTAAATGCCACTGGGTTCCCATCTACTCCAAAATCAAAATTATTCCATCCATGAATAGGAAGGGGGCTGGGGAGGGAGGGGGTCACAAAAGTTTGAGGCAAAGGAAGAATTACTATTATTGCTTCAGAAACCTGGCACTCACCCATTCTTGGCAGATCAGAGAGAAATGTATTTTAGAAAAATCTTTTTCATTGAATGAGATGAACTGTGACATCCAGACTTAGCCTGAAGCCTTCCTCAAGCTGGCTGGGCATGTACCCAGGAGTCAAGGTCACAGAGTAGAGAGGCCCCCATAAGCTTGTATCATAGTTGCTCCCTGACCACCCTCTCCAAAAAAAAGTAAACTGGGCTGGTGTTCTTCCCCAATGCTTAAGCAGTACAGGAAGGCAGCTAGATGGCACAGTGAATAGAGTGCCACACCTGAAGTCAGGAGAACTCATCTTCCTGAGTTCAAATCTGGCCTCAGACACTTACTAGCTGTGTGATTTCAGGCAAGTCACTTAATCTCAACTACAAGAAGGAAGAAGAAGGAGAAAAATCCTGAAGCCCAGTGGAATGTGAACTCATTACAGGCAGGAATTGTTGCAGCGGATCAACATCAAGGACCTGTGATTACTTTGGGAACTCCTCACCCTACAGCAAATGGCAAGGTTAATAATTTATTATGTTAGAATATTGTTTGAGCATCAGAGGGGTGAAGTGACCTGCCCCCAATCGTTTAACTAGCAAATGTTAAAGGCAGAACTTGAACTCGGGCCTGTATTGACTCTTTAGCCAGTCCTTTAGCTCCTACGTCCTGATACTCCTTACTATATGTATATGCCTTGCAAACAATTGTTGTTCAGTCATTTCAATTGTGTCTGACTCTTCAAGACCCCGTTTGGTGTTTTCTTGGCAGAGATATTGGAGTAGTTTGCCATTTCCTTCTCCAGCTCATTTTACAGATAAGGAAACGGAGGGGGGCTCCCGGAGGGGGGCACCCAAACAAGATTAAATGACTTGCCCAGGGTCCCATAGCTAGTAAGTGTCTGGGGTCACATTAGAACTCAGGTCTTCCTTAATCCAGGCTTGACATTCTATCCACTCAGCCACCTGCAGACAGTAGATGCTTAATAAATTTTAGTTGAATTGACAAAGGACTATCCTTTTGCAAAGCTAGATGGAAAGGACACGTTCTTTTCTTGAAATTCAGATGTCCAAGAAATCCCCAGAAGCCAGTTACTGTGAGAATTTGTCCCACTGCCCCTTCATTTAGTTAGAGCATCTAAAAGCCAGGAAAAGCTAATATAGCATGTCATCATCTAGTTCAGAGGTTCTTAATTTCTTCAGAGGGTCAATAGATTTCAAGGGGTCCATGAACTTGGTTAGGAAAAAAATTACATTTTTATTTTCACCAACTTTTGATTTATTTTGTTGTCTTATATATATATATATATTGTTTTATGCCTTTAAAATATTATTCCAAGAAGGGATCCACGGACTATACCAGATTGATAAAGGGGTCTTTGGCACACACAAAAAGATGAAGAACTCCTTGTCTAGTTCAAACTCCCCTCTCCCTCCCCCAATTTATAGACAAGGAGATTTTTGGCTTAGAGAGGAGAAGGGATTTATCTAAAGTCATATAGGTCATAAGTCAATGACTGAAGTCAATAGATTGAAGTTCTCGATAGGTACCAGCCCTGAGCTAAGTGCCAGTCCAAGCCAGTATTTTGGAAATGGGCTTAAAAATCGTCAAAGCCAAACCCCTGCCCAAGGCAAGAGGTGGTCAAGCATTCTGTGCCTGATGACTTCCTGTTGGGGCACCCTTCCTTCTCTCCAGACTTGAAGGGTCATGGGGAAAGGTGAAGAGCCTTGATGATCAGAGGCCTCTGGAACTGGAGTGGGGCACTCCAGGCCAAACCCCTCCAGAAAGCATCCCACCAAGGGAGGGATCGGCTGCACCATCCCCGCCTAGGCCTGATGTGGCCCAGCCTCCTATTTGCTGTTATTTGTGTGCAGGGCCCGCCGCTGAGCCTCATAACTCACCGTGTTTATGATGAAGCAGAGCAGTTGTTTGGGGAGACAGCCACTCTGATACCCAGCAGCCCCAGGGGCGACGCATGATGTTTCCTCTCCACCATTCACTACTTAACATGTCAATTCCCTCCCCAACCCCCTGCTCCCCACCCCCTCCAGCCAATCCCCCCACCTCTTCTCCTGCTTCTCAAATGCAGCCCGCAAGGAAATTTATTGCAGCCCAAGACTGCTATGGGCAAATACTAATAAAATGCTGTTTTGCTGCAATTTGTTTAATTGGCCACAGAAGAGACGTCTCGTCTGTGCTCACGAGTGGCTCCAGAGCCTGCCGGCTCCTGCCCAGTTCACAGATGCTCTCCTGGTATAAGGTGTCTTCACCCTGCCTAGGGAGGGGAGGGAAAGGGAGAAAAAGAAGAGAACAGAGAGGAGAATTAAGGGAAATCAAAGAGAAGAGAGCAGAGGTAGGAAAGGGAGACAGGAGGCAAGTTGGGGACAAAGGGAAGAAGCTGAAGGAAGAAAAGGGAAAGAGAAACAAAGAAGGGCTTGGAGCAGAGCTTCTTAACCTTTGGGGGTCCTTTTGGCAGTCTGGTGAAGCCTAATGCTACTGTGGTTTGTTGCCTACATTCATAACTGAAGGACACGCTAAATTTCAGTTAGAGGTCAGTGAAAATAAAGATGTAATTTCAGTTCATGCATCCCCTGAAATCTATTCACAGAAGCCCATGGACCTAGAGCAAGAATCCCTGGCTTATAGGAAAGTAGAGGAAGATGAAATAATAATTGGCTTTATACAGCATTTTTTTCAGGGTTAAATTTTTTTTTCAATCAACAAGCATTTTTTTTCTTTTTTCCCTTTAGGAGAAAAAAGGAAGGAAGGAAGGAAGGAAGGAAGGAAGGCAGGCAAAATCCTTATAACAAATATGCACAGTCAAGCAAAACAAATCCCTGCATCTGATGTGTCCAAAAAGGTCATCCTGCATCTTGAGTCCTTCCCCTCTCTGTCATAAGATGGATAGCATGTTGTATGATTGGTCCTCTGGAATCATGGTTGCTTCTCGCATTGATCAGAGTTTGATTTTACAATGTTGTTTTAGTATAAAATTCTTCTCTTGGTTCTGCTGACTTCACGCTATTTCAGTTCATATATGTCTTCCAAGTTTTCTCTGAAATTGCCCCTTTCATTATTTATTCTTATGCTTATCTCACAACAGCATTCCATTTCATTCATATATCGTAATTTATTCAGCTATTCCCCATTGATGGTTTCAGAGTTCTCTCCTCAGCACAACATGGTCTATTGGTGAGGCCCTGGACTTGGAACCAGGAAAATGAGGATTAAAATCTCACCTCAAAACTCTTTAGCTGTATGATCTTAGACAACTCATTTAACTTCTCTATGACTCAGTTTTCTCATCTGAAGTAATGAAAGGGTTGTCCTTGAATGCCTCTAAGGTCCCTTAGAGCTATGATCCTTAAAACCTCTCTGGGCTTCAGTTTCCTCATCTGAAAATATTAGGGAGTTGGACTTGACCTCTAGAGTTCCTTCTAACTCAAAATCTAAGGTCCTGTGAACCCTGCAAGGTAGACAGTTCCAGGGTTAGCCCCTTTTACAGGTAAAGGAACTGAGGCCAGGTTAAGTGGCTCACCCACAGTTATCCAGCTAGCAATAGGAGGAACTCAAACTCAAATGCAGTGCCTCTGTCTTGAATACAGTGCCTTTTCCCCATACCGTCTGGGGAGGAGGGGTGGAGAAAAAGAAAAGATGGAATTAAAAAAAGGAAAGGGAAGGAGATAGAGACAAGAATTAGGAAACCTCATGTCAGAATCTTGACTACAGAATTCAGCAGTTCATTTCCCTGCTGGATCTCATCATACTGTAGCCTGCTGCCATCTTTTCTCTGTAGAAGAAAGTCCTGCAGTGGTAGGACAGGATCTATTGCTAGGAGGTTGCTGCTAGCTACACAACCCAGCTCCTGCCGTCTCTAGTGGGCTTCTCCATCTGAATTCACATGGGACCTTTGTCCATACTCTAAGCAGCAAAGCTCTGCTATGTCCTTGGTCCCCTCCTTGCAGGGGAAGCCCTAGTCTCCTCTGGGCTCACTTCTCTGCCTTGCCCATTTCAAGCTTTATTTCTAGGAGTGAGGAGAAGCCTGGTTTCTTCCTAGGACCCAATTATTGGGTGGACTTCTGGCAATCTGGAACTAGACCTTAGAAAAGAGATTGGGCCATGTCCTCACATTGCAGGTGAGTGAGGGTTGCCCTGATTTCCTGAACCTGACTCAGGCTTCATCATTCAACTGAAACTGCTCTCTCCAAAGTTGCCAATAATTTCTCAGTTTCTTGATGCTCATCCTTCTCGACCTCTCCATCTCCTTTGACACTGTCAATCACCTTTTCCTCCTTGATTCCCTCTTGTTTCTAGGTTCTCATGGCATGACCCTCTACTGATTCTCCTCCTACATGTACGACCGCTCCTTCTCAGTCTCCTCTGCTGGATCTTGAACCAGCTTATGCCTGATAACCAAGGTTCTGTCCTGGGCCCTCTTCTCCTCTCTATATACTATTTCTCTTGATCTCATCAGATACAGGGATTCAATCCATCCCTAATTCCTTTCTGGACCTCCAGTTTTACATCTCCAACTGCTTATCAGATATCTTAAACAAGATTCAATATGTCCAAAACTAAACTCATTATCTTTCCCCATGAACTCTCCATTTCCTTAATTTCCCTATGACTGATAAGGGCATCACTATCTTGCCGATCACCCAGGATCACAACCTAAGTGTCATCCTCCACTCCTCACTCTCTCTCACCACCCCCTCGCCCCCTATCCAATCAATTGCGAGTCCAAAGATTCTACTCTTAGAACATCTCTCATACAGACCCCCTTCTCTTCTCTGCCCCTGTCACCACCTTGCCACAGGCCCTAATCACCTCATGCCTAGACTATTGCAATAAACTGCTGGTTGGTCTCCCTGCCTTAAGTCTCTTCCTCATTCCAACCCATCTTCTACTCAGTTTTCAAATTGATCTTCCTAAAGTGCAGATCTGATCACGTCACTCCTCTGTTCAATAAACTGCAGTGGCTCCCTATTACCTCCAGGATCAAATATTAAAATCTTCTGTTTGTTTTTTAAAGCCCTTCATAACCTGGCTCCCTCCTGCCTTTCCAGGTTTCGTCCACCTTACTGCTCTCAACATATTCTTAAGCCCAGTGACATTGGCCTCCTTGCTGTTCCTCAAACATGACATTTTATTTCCCCACTCCAGGATTTTTCTTTGGCTGTCCTCCATGTTTAGATCTCTTTCCTGCCTCATTTCTGACTCCTGGTTTCCATGGTTTTTGCAAGCTCTCAGCTAAAGACCCATCTTCTGCAAGGAGCTTTTCTGGGTCCTCCCTAGTGCTAGCACTTTCCCTCTGCTGATTATCATTAATTTATTGTTTATGTAACTTGTTTGAACAAAGTTGTTTGTAGGTTGTCTCCTCCATTAGACTGTAAGCTCCTCAAGGGCAGAAACGACTTTTTTTGGTCTGTTGTTTGTTTAGGATTTTTTTTTGGGGGGGTGCCTTTGTTTGTATTCCTAATTCTTAGCACCATGCCTGGGACATAGTAGGCACTTAATAAATGCTTGCTAAATGACTGTTGGCTGACTGATTGGTTTTGAATTTCAGGCTTCTCAGGTATGGGAGCTGCCAGATTCACTGAGAGTTGACCTATGGAGTGTAGCATTTCTAAATTCACTCCCTCTTGCCTTTCTGAAGGAACCATGGCTTAGTGGAAAGACCACTACCTCAGGAGTCAGAGAATATGGATCCAAATTCTATCCCTGATAGGTACTGTGTGACCTTGGGCAAATCACCCAACCTTCCTGGGCCTACGTTTCCTCATTTGTAAAATGGGGGAGGGGATGGGGTGGAAATTGATAAATGGCCAAAAGATGTGAACAGGCAGTTTTCAGATGAAGAAATGAAAGCTATCTATGGTCATATGAAAAATGTTCTAAACCACTATTGATTAGAGAGATGCAAATCAAAACAACTCTGAGGTACCACATCACACCTCATGTTGGCTAATATGACAAAAAGAGAAAATGATAAATATTGGAGAAGATGTGGGAAAATTGGAACACTAATGCATGGGGTTGGTAGAGTTGGTAGAGTTGTGAACTGATCCAACCATTCTGGAGAGCAATTTGGAACTATGCCTAAAGGATTACAAAGCTATAAAACCCTTTGATCCAGCAATACCACTACTAGGTCTGTGTCCCAAAGAGATCATAAAAATGGGGAAAGGACCCACACGCACAAAAATATTTATAGCAACTTTTTGTTGTGGTGGCAAAGAATTGGAAATTGAAGAGGTTCTTATCAATTGGGGAATGGCTGAACAAGTTGTGGTATATGAACGTAATGGAATACTGTTGTTCTAGAAGAAATGATGAGCAGGCAGATTTTAAAAAAACCTGGAAATATTTACATGAACTGATGCTGAGTGAAGTGAGCAGAACCAGGAGAACATTGCATGGTGCGATGACCAAGTTTGATAGACTAAGCCCTTCTCAGCACTGCAATGATCTAAGACAATTGCAAAAGACGCATGATAGAAAATGCTATCCACATCCAGAGAAAAAACTATGGAGTCTGAATGCAGATGAAAACATACTATCTTCTCATTTTATTTGTTCATCTTTTCTTTCTCATGGTTTCCCCCTTTTGTTCTGATCCTTCTTTTACAACATGACTAACGTGGAGTCTTAACGAGAGGGGAGGGGAGGGAGGAAGGGAGAAAAAAATTGGAACTCAAAATCTTATAAAAGTGAATGTTGAAAACTATCTTTACATATAATTGGGAAAAAATGAATATTATTAAGTGGAAAATAAAAATAAAAACAAAAAAGGGGGGTTGGACTTGATGACCTCCAAGTTCCCTTCTAACTCTAGCTCTGTGATACTTTAAGGTCTTTGGCCTTCCCCACCCTTCCCTGTCACACTCATAGTGGAGCTTGTGTGTATCAGGATGGGAGTGAATAGACCACAGGGCTACCCAAAGGAGAAAGTCCCCAGGAAGGCAAGGCTCTGGATTTCCCTCCTGGTACCATCTTCAACCAGCTACGTGACACCTAACAAGTCCCTGATTCTTTTGGTGCCTCAGTGGTCCAAGCTATAGACTAGAGAGGATTCCTTCTTTAGATAATGAAGAAGGAATGTGAATTTACAAGTCACAGAAAATGTCCAAGAAGAGAAAATATTCAGGATTATTTCCTACCTTTGTTATGGAAGGAGGGAGGGAGGCAACTCATATGTTGGCACTAGGGGGTCCAGAAACAGCTTAATGACTTTCTGTAGCTGGTATAGATACATCCAAAGAAACTGTGCACTCCCAATCAGCTGTGACCAAGAGGGGAGGGCTGCCATTCAGCTCAGGGGGAGGGGGGAATTGGCAACAGCACTCATGGGGTCAATCCTTCTCTTAGCCTCTGTAACCCATTTTCCAGGATAATTGCTTCAGCAAAAGGTTGGATACCAGACCTCACAGTGATGGCATAACATGTCACAGCTGGGACTATTAGGTTCATCCAACCCTTTTACAGATGAAGAAACCAAGGCCCAGACAGGGTGAATGAACTTGTTTGAAGTCACATACCTAATCAGTAACAATTGGGATAACAGGATAGAGGTGAGGAGAAGGGAAGCTAGGTAGAGAGAGAGATGAATCATGAAGCAAATGTTGGGGAGGGGCTTATTCTTGGGATGTATGGAAGTATCCTTGTCCAGAGCATCTCAGACTAGAATGGGGCTCCTTTCAAGGAGCATACATTCTCCTGGGGAATAAATATAAGGAAATCTGAGGAGGAAGAGAACATTAACAAACTGAGATCAATCAACAAGCATTTATTAAGCCTCTACTGCATGCCAGGCTTTGTGCTAAACCATGAGGATACAAAGAAAGGTAAAAAACAGTCTCTACCTCAGGGAGCTCACACTCTAATGCAGGAGACAATATACAAATATCTAAATACGTGTACGATTTATATAGAGTAGGTGGAAGGTAGCCTCAGGGAAAAAGGCTCTGGCAACAGAGGGGCACTAGGAAAGACCTCCTACAGAAGATCTTGAGCTGAGTCTTGAAGGAAGCCAAGATTCTCAGATGCCAAGGTAATGAGGCTTCCTAGGCATAAGGAGGCCATATGGAGAAGATGACATCTGAACTCTATCTTAAGGGAAGAGAAGAAATTTGGGGTGGGCCAGTTTTCCAGGGTGTAAGCCCTGGAGGTACTTACAGGGATGGGGTGAGGGGCACAGGTAGAGTTCAGCTTAGTTCCCCTGCCCCTCTTCTTCCCTCAAGCCTGAACCTTCCTCTATTCTCTGTTGAAATAGGATGAGATTGAATGTAGTAGTATCATTGGTACCAGTCATTGTCTGGGACATAGAAGCTTCTGTGTTACTTAAAACCTTATTCCTCAGGCTTTCCTGACCATTAGCTCTAGGGTAGCTCTAGACACCAATAGAGAAGGTGACTGACCATTAGGTGTGATTATCAAAAATCTTCTCCAAATCCCTGAGGGGTCCCAACAATCTTCCTTACCCACCTGGAAATGGGAACTAATGGGAGCCCCATGGGGTAGGAGACGAAGACAATTCAATACAAAGAAAATACGTTCCTTGAGCCCTGAGGATTGCTCCAGCGAGAATTGGTTCTGCTTAGCTGCTGTTTTCAAAGAAATCAGACTGGCATGAAAGACAGAATACGCGCTTCTCAAGGAACCCAGCTGAAAGACCTCAGGTCCCAGATTTATTCTGGACTCTGGGTCATGGATCTAAAGTTGGAAGGGACCTCCGAGGCCATCTTGTCCAATCTCCCCACCCCTTTTTTTTTTCAACTAACAAAAATTTATTCCTTTTCCTCCTACCTTTTTCCTCACCATTGAAAAACCAAAAACAAAACAAAACAAAATCCTTATAAAAACACACAGTCAAAACAAATTCCTCCATTGGCCACGCCCAAAAATGTTATGTCTCATTTTGGGCCTTCAGTACATCACCTCTCTGTCAGGAGGTGGTGGGTAGGTTTTATAATTGGCCCACTGGAATCATAATTGCTCATTGCAACCCCACTCTCATTTCACTGATGATGAAAACAAGGTCTGGGAAGGTTCACTGCCTTATTCTATGACACTAGTGCTATACTAACTCAGCTACCGGTGCACATATATCTAGAACCAAGGAAATCAGGAACACTTATCTCCTAAGCTGATTCTATGTCTTTTCTCCTTTTCTATAATGTTGGCCTATATATCCTGTACACTGATAAATTACTATGGGTGTGGCCAGAAATCTTCCATCACTGTCTAGACTGAGGAGGACCCCCTGAGTGTGTTGTGACCTCTTACTACCATGCAAGATTTGAGATTTATGGGGAGGGTTGCATTCCTGAGGCCACAGGAGAGAGCCCTTGCCCACCCCCAACCTCTCAGTTGAAAGGCAACCTGCTGGGAGGCACACTCGACTTCATCTCCTATTTTTCCTTTCCTCTATATCAGCAGAAAGAAATGGAGGAGAAAAAGGAGGCCAAAAAAAAAAAGAGAACAGGAGACAGAAGGAAAAGGAGAGACATAGAAGAGGCAGAATACAGGTGGAAAAAAAGTTATGAATGTGTAACCCATGTATGGAAAAATTATCAAAATGAATTGGTCTCACTTTTAAAAGAACCACATCAGAAAACAGTATAGTCTAAAATAAAAGAGAAAATTACTATTATTTCTCTAGTGGACCCCAAAACTAAGAAATCCAATAACAGGAGTTCTGGCTTTAAAATCTCTCCAACAGGTCCCTGGGAATTCAAAGGGCCCAACTGGATCCCAAGCAAGCCTCCCCACATGTAGCCCATGTAACATCTGGGGACCTTTATCCCAACTTCCTCTTGCACTGATGAGTTAGCTCCCACAGAGTAAGGCTGATTGCCTCTCCTCCTCAGGGTTCTTTGGGCCATATGGGTATTTCTCAAATAGTCTTGAGACCCCATTCCAGTGTGTTCTTCCCAATATCAATCCCACTATTTAACACCCCAATAATATTTAACATTAGCTAGCTTCACAAAGTGAAGCTCCTCTTCTCTCCTCTCCTCTCCTTTCCTCTCCTCTCCTCTTGTCTCCTCCGTGATATTTACTGAGAAGGTATAGCCAGAACAAAGTCCAAATACTTTTTCCCAACACCCAGGCGGTACACGCTTTACCCCATCCATGGAGGAAAGTGGGCTCAACCTTAAAGCAGTTTCTCTAAAGCATTGTTCCCACCAAGTTCACTTCCAAATCTAGCACAGCCAAGAGACAGGGTCACTGCCTTGCTTATAGACCCCCACATGTTGACCATGGGTCAGTCCACAGCTGGGCTGGATCCTGTTTGCTCCTTGAGGCTGACTGAAACTTTGGCATGGGCTCTGTTTCCTGGACCTGTAGCAATTTCCTGGCCCTTCAAAGTTCACAAAGTCACAGCCTGATCCCAGTTCCAAAGAAGAGACATAAAACAGACAGAAACACCATTAGAACTATGAGCTTGTGGCTTCCTTTCTGCTCCTGGTGAGAGATCCACTACTGAGTAGATCATTCTTCTCACTGTACACCAGAGGAAAAGGGCCAAGTTGCCTCCCTAAGAGATTTTTGCATACACTCCCAGATCAGACTCAGGAGCCAAATAAAGATTATTTCTTCACCATGTGGTCAGCAGATGAGGAAACAGTCTTCCACACTATCATCTGCTTCCAGTTGTAGGCTCACCAAGCCTCCCCAATCTCTCCTCTCCTCCCAAAGCAGAGCAAGAATGCTCTAAGGACAGGACTCCTGCTGGGCAGTCTCCACTACAAATGTATACATCTTCTGAATTCTGCATTGCACAAAATGATGAGTACAAAAAATTCAGAGAAACATGGGAAGACTTATATGAACTAATGCGGGGTGAAGCAAGCGGAACCGGGAAAACAATATATTAAAATATGACAACTATGATGATGAAAAAAACAATGTAGCACACGTTTTGTTCCTTTCTCCCTTCTGGCTAAAACTGACCTTCCTGAGCAGCTTTTCTCCTGCCTGTATCCTTACAAAAGGGTGCAGAAACCACTTGGACCTCCTTGGGTTTAGATACCCATGGGTACACGTTTAGATGTGTGGTGGAATGGAGGAGAGAAGATTGTATATTATCTCTTGACTCCGGAAGAGATATGTTGGCTTGTCCCCATCAAATCAAACAAGGCCATATCAGAGGAGACTTGGAGATTTTTTCAGACAACCTTTCTTGTTTACCCTTCCCCTTCAATTCTTCCCTGGACCCCCACCCTCGCCCCATCAGATTCATTTCCTCTGACTTGTGGAACATTTGCAGATTCAATCATCTCTCAATTGTCTGCATGGAGATTATCTTGGTGAATTTTTCAGATAGACATTTATCTCCAGGCTGGGTCCTACCTCCTACTTCAACTCCTGTTGTTCAGCATGTCCAATGTTCAACCTTGTATCTCATCCTCAGTCTAGCTAGCCTGGGATAGCTCAGGAATAGCAAACACTGGATTGTTAATCTAAGTCCTATGTAATGAGGAAGGTAAGACTGCTCCACAGAGCAAAGAAAACTCAAGTGCATCCCACAGACAGAACAGGGATGATTGGGTCCCAGAGGGGTGAAGAATTTATCTGCTACTGAGATTATCTGCCCATATTCATTCCCCAATGATCATTGAGACTGAACTATTAAACTACTCGCTTGACCCTAGCGCAGAGATAGAAGTGAAGTTGAGAGGCCCTAAGTTTGAACGCTGGCTCATTTGTGGCCATGGGCAAGTCATGTGACCTCTCTGAGCCTCATCTATAAAATGGAGTTAATAACACTGAATTATGGCAGCTAGATGGTGAAGCAGATAAAGCGTCAGGCCTGGAGTCAGGAAGATCTGAGTTCAAATGTGACCTCAGACACTTACTAGCTGTGTAACCCCTGGGCAAGTCACTTAACCCTGTTTGCCTCAGTTTCCTCACATGTAAAATAAGCTAGAGAAGAAAATGGCAAACTACTCCAGTATCTTTGCCAAGAAAACCCCAAAATAGGGTCATGAAGAGTTGGACACGACTGAAAAACAGCTTAACAACGTGTCGTGTTGGGTGTTTTGAGGAAAACACTTTGTAAATTTTAAAGCTCTGTGCCAGTCAGCAAGCGTTTATGAAGCTCTTGTCCAGCCCTATGCTCTGCACTGACAGGTCACATTGACATAGTGCTCTGAGGTTTGCAAAGCATTTTCCATATGCTATCTCATTCAACCCACCCTATGAGAGGTAGGTGCTATTATTCTTCCCATTTTAGAGGTCTGGAAACTGAGACAGAGAAAGGTTAAGAGACTTATCCAGGATCTCACAGTTAGTAAGAGCCTGAGGCAAGATTTGAGTCAACTCCCTTTACTAATAAATCAGCTGCTCTGTAATTTACAACCTTAGAGAGTGCCCAGAGCATTAAGAGATTAAGTGACATGTCACATATGTCACTGGTATGTGTCAAAAGTGGGACTTGAACCCAGGTCTTCCTAACTCTAAGACTGACTTTCTATCCACTATACTACAGCCCTTTCTTTCACTGAATGTAGGACACACACAACCCCAACCACAATTATTACCCCATTCCTCTCATCTTGTTTGTTGGAGCTCAGATAGAAAGGAAGGAAACAAGAATTCACTATGTATGTACTATGTGCCAGGCACTGTGCTAAGCACTTTACAGATATCATTTCATTTATTACTCGTGACAACCCTAAGAAGTTGGTGCTATAATTATGCTCATTTTACAGATAAACAAACTGAGGCAGACAGAAGTTACGACTCACCCAGGGCCATGCAGCTAGGAGGTATCTGAGGATGAATTTGAATTCAGGTCTTCCTGATTCTAGACCCAGCACTCTACCTACTGCACCATCATCTGCCTGGAACAAGTTGCTATCCTGCTATTGTTATTTTATGTTTAATGTTCTATGAACTTTTGCACAGGTTAATAAAATAACCTCTTTTTGTAGTTGAATCTATTTAATAGGATGTAAGCTTCTCTTCTGCAGGCTTACTGAAAGCCTCCTGGGTGCAGCTCCAAGCAGACAGGACAATAGAGAAGATGTGTGCCTTGTTCTGTTCTCATATGATTTTAACTTCTGCTAAGTCTCTATATTTTGGAAGGTTTTTTTTTCTCCCACACAGCTTGGAATTATGGGTATTTGGTATCAGGATACCTACTCAAAATGGAATCCTTTAGTTACTATGGATCAATCCAGGCAACTATGGGCAACAATTCAGTCTGTGTTAATGTTTCTGGGTTCATTGCAATTCATTTAGAGAGTACTCAAAAGATGTTTTAACATCTGTATTGGTAGTGTGGGGATGTATCATCTGTCACTTCATAAGAGATGTGAGCTTCTGATGTATAATTCTAGCCACCACATCGTATCTTTTGAGGTATTCAGTAGGTGCTAAATGTTTGCATCTTGGAGTGATAGGCTACACAGTTTCTACCATTTCCCGGCATGACCTCTTGTTTAGTCATGTCTGACTCTTTGTGACCCTGTGGACCACAGCATGCCAATATTATCCATAGGATTTTCTTTGCAAAGATACTGCAGTGGTTTGCTCTTCCTTCTCCAGTGAATTAAGGCCAGAGATTAAGTGACTTGCTCAGAGTCACACAGCTAGTAAGCATCTGAGGCTGGATTTGAAGTCAGGTCTTCCAGACTCCAGACCTAGTGCTCTATCCATTGAACCACCTAGCTGCCTCTTTCTAAGGCGCCTTAGAGATAATCCTTCTATCATTTCTGGTGGCAATTGCCTGGGCCTGAATTACCATCTTATAAGAACTTTGCATTTCCTTGAACAAATGTGCAGGTCTCAGCTCTTTGTATGAGACTTCTCTGCCCACACATTGTTGGCTGGAACTTTTTGATTCTCTGGAATCATTGCCATTTCACAGCCTCCATCCATCCAGAGGTAAGGCACTTTGGGTTCCACTGGACATACCCAAAGGCACCTGCCTGTTAGCAGCTTTTACTATTGCTTAGTAGAGTCACAAGTATGTCCTTAGGTTTTTGACCTGCTGATCATGTGCTCTGAGAATGTCAGTCCTCTTCCTACTTTTTGGCAAAGAAATAATCATCATTTTATAGCTGCCTCAATCACTCTGAGGCCCTGTGTTTCATTATTTTTTATTAGACCTGTAATTTCATTGGCATAGGAAGCTCCTGGTGAGGAATTTTCTCTATCAATGCAGATCAGACTCTTCTCTGCAATAAATAGTCTTAGAGCTGGAGGTTGTGTCATACCCAAGGTCACACAGTCCGTAAGTATCAGAAACAGAATTCAAACTCAGGTCTTCTTGATGAAAAAGCCTATTGTATCATCATCATCATCATCATCGATTATTGGAAATCACACTGGAGTCCCATAAATCCTAGCCAATATTGGAGTTTAACAACTATTGTTATTATTATATGAGCTCCCCACTTAATCAAAGTGTCCAGGGACCCACCTGCAAACCTATCCATCCCAACAATCCAATTTCCTCTTCTGAGAATCCCTTAGAATCAATCCCTGAGGGGCATGGAGGGCTATTCACCTTTCTCCCCTGCACTAACCAGCACCAAATCTGCCACACAGTCTCCTGGGCAGCTGTGCTCTCTCCTCTTTGCTCTCCACTTCTTCCCTCCCCTGTGTCTGAGAGGCTGGAAGAGCCATGGAGAGCCATTGCCCTCCAACTCAGACATGGCCAGGATTTATGAGGCTCGAATGTAATTTCCAACCAAGTGCTGAGCTGAGAGAGGGAGGGGTGCCTGCTGGCTCACAAGTAGAATGATTTGCTTTTAAAATCTGAAGGGAAGGAAGAAAAACTCTAACATGAACTATTCCAGGCAGAAAGAGGTCCCACAAATATATTTATCTAGTGCCAAAACATTTTTGGCACCTAAGGCAAGCTATGCAATACAAGCCCTTAAAAGAACTTTATCACTGATAATGTGAAATAACACTAGTAATTAATATAGATCCTGTTGAGAGGATGTGCATAATAGTTACCATAGCAGGCTCTATGCTGTTGAAGCAGTACAAATTTTTGCCCCCTCTAAATTTCATTGTCCTGTGTCTAAGTGCTAGTCACCCTATCCTAGTTATGGCTCATAGATTTAAAGCTGGCAGACTGAGGTTGCAGATAGAGGCTTTATCTATCTATCTACATGTATATACACATATACATACATATACACACATGTGTATATGTATATGTGTATATACATATATATGTATATGTGTATATACATATATATATGTATATGTGTGTGTGTGTGTATATATATAAAACCAATGCAGGAATCTGTTTTGCTTGGCTATGCATATTTTTTAAATAATACCTTATTTTTTCCCCAATCGCATGTAAAAACAATTTTTTAACATTTAAAAAAAATATTTTGAGTTCAAAATTCTCTCCCTCCCCTCCCTTGCTGAGAGGGTAAGCAATCTGATATAGGTTATACATATGCATATTTTTAAACAAAGATTTTGTGGGGGAGTGTTTCTTTTTCATTGATGGGGGAAGAGAGAAAAGATTCTTGTCTTGGAAAAAAAATGTAAATTTAAAAAAGATTTAGAGCTGGAAGGGACCTCAGAGGTCATCTAGCCTAACCCCCTTATTTTATAGATGAGACAGCTGAGGCACAGTTGATTAAGTAGCACACCCAAGGTCACACAAGTCCTAAGTGTCAGAGTCAGGATTAGAATCCAAGTCAAAATCCATTAGTCTTTCCATAGCACCATGAAGGTTAGAGAACTAGCAAGAAGAGAAAGTGTTTGTTAAAACCCAAATCCAGGAATTTCTAAAAGAGTTGCTGAATCTGTATGATGAGACCATGTTACACTTGACTGGGAGAAGAAAGCAAAAAAAACACCCCATTGCTACCACTGCTCCCTGATCCCAGGAATAACTCTCCCCTTTCAAATTTCTCTCAATGCTTCTCTTTTCTACTCATGTCATGCTGCCATATAGTTTTTTATGTATTTGTCTTGCTGCTTCATAAGCTCCTTGAGGGCAGGCCTGTATCTCTGCTCTGCGTCTTGCACAGAGAAGGGATTTAATAAGTGTATGATCAATTCAATTCAACCAAGATTTATTAAGCCCATGCTATATGCAAGGAACTGGGCTAGGGAGTAAAAGGTGAATACAAACAAAAACGAGTCCCTGCCCTCAAGAAGCTTATATTCTGCTGTGAGATAATAATAGCATTAACATAGCACTTTTAAGGTTTGCAATGGCTGTAGACATGTTAACTCATTTGATCCTTTCAAAAACTCCTGGAAAGTAGATGCTATTGTTATCTCCATTTTACAGATGAGGAAACAGAGGCTGAGAGAGGTCAGGTGACTTGCCCAGGGTCATACAGCCAACAAGTGTCAAAGGCAGATTTGAGCTCAGGTCTTTCTGAAGCAATGGAAAATGAATGTTGCCATATAAAAAGAACAATCTTAGCCCCAAAGAAGAGAAATGAGAATACACTCCTTGGAGAAGTAGGGGGGCCACAGGTGTGAGACATTGCATATATTATCAGATTGTTTCAGCTTATTGACTGGTTTTTCTAATTTCTTTTCCTGTTCTTTTTCTTAAAAAAAAACCATTTGTTACAAAAGATTACAAATTGGGGTTTTTTTTGTTACAAATCTTATTACAAAATATAGCTTTGAGGGGCAAGGAAGGATACAGGGAGAAATTTAGGCAATCTAGAAACAAGATATCAATTTTTTAAAAAGTTTTTAAAGGTGCCTACTATGTGCCAGGCACAAGCTAGGTATTGAGTATAGGAATAAAAAGACCCAAAAAACCAGTCCCTGCCCTCAAGGAGCTCACCAGGAACACTGATGTGTACCACATAAATAGTAAATAGTCAATTCCTGCTCACCTATACTAATAGGAAAAAAGCACAGGTAATCTAAAATAATAAGTAACCCTACCCCAAGTTATTTTTAATCAATCACACGTAACCGTATGAGCAAAAGCGTATCAGACAAGGATACAATCTGACCTCTGTGTCTTCCCCAGGTCTCCTCTCAACTAATTCATGTTCTTAATAGCCTGGCTCTGGTTAGCACTGATGCACGTAATCAGCAGTGTGTTTGATGGAAAGAGCACTGACTCTTCAGTCAGAGCACCTGGGTTTGAGTCTCATCTCTGACAATTACTGCCTATGTATCACTTAAGCTCCTTGGGTCTCAGTTTCCTCTTCTGTAAAATGGAGGGGTTGGACCAGATGACCTATGGTCCGCTCCAGAGATATGATCCTATAAAAGGGAGCACAGCCCCTTATCAGCCATGCAGAATCACCTAAGTACATGATTCCTGGCAAATACCAAATTCTAAACTCCTGAAATAATGTTCCTGGGGTGAACATATTCTGCTTGCCCTCTAACTTGGAAATGTAGACATAAGGGAAGCCCATGACAAGCCCAAGCAAAACCTTTTGCCTGTGACTAGCTCAGCCTGATCTGATGAGATTCCTGGGGAGGACTTGTAACCTTCCCAGTCTTCCTCTTTAACACCCTCCACCCCTCCCAGGTCCCTGGCTCCGCCTCACAAATGCCACTCTCCCCATCATTCGATGCCCTTTTGGAGTCGAGGCAGGGCCTGCACCTTGTCCCCTTCTATCTATTCACAAAGCCACCACCCTAATTCAGGCTCTCGTCATTTCTTACTTGGACTACTACTATAGGAAACTCAATCTCTCTGCCTCTAGTCCTTCACCTCTCTAATATATCTTCCACATACCTGCCAAAGTGATTTTCCTAAGTGGGGGGGGTTTGATTAGGTCACTCCCCTGCTCAATAAGCTTCCATGGCTCCCTACTACCACCAGCATCAAATACAAACTCTTCTGCTTGGCATTTGAAGTCCTTCACAAGCTGTCTCCAATCTACCTTCCCAGCTACCTGATAACACTATTCCTCTTATTTTATTCCGTGGCTTCCTTGCTATTCCTCACTCCATCTCTAGGCTTCATGCCTTTGAACATACTGTTCTCCCATTCCTAGAGTATACTCCATCTCACTTTGACCTCCTAAAACTTCTAGTTTCCTTTTAAAAGTTCAGGCCTGCTCCTGCATGAAACTTCTCCCAACTATTAATGTAAGCCCCACCCCACTACCATTACCTTGGGATTATTTTGTTTGTACTTGTTTGTGTAAGTGCTTGCCCCTCCCACCCCTGCTTCCCCCACCATAGGAGGTAAACTCTTGACAGCAAGGATTCATTTTTTTCTTGAATATCCAGTACCTAGCATAATGTATAGCACATAAGTGCTTAATAAAATGCTTGTTGATTGATTGATTGGAAGGATGAGGGACCTGAGACACGTGGTAGTGATCAACACCTCTGCTCTTTTCCCTGGCCCCATACAAAGACCTCTTCTGGTGGTGTGGGAAGAGTGGATGAGGGCAAGGAGAGGCTCCCAGCCCAAACCTAGTACAGCACCAAGGTACTGAATTGCCTGCCACCCCTAGACTCACCTAGATTCAGTTGATACTCTTCAGGTCTCAGGTATTAGCTGGAGTGGGGTGGGCTGAGGGAGGGCTGGTACAGCCAGCTATGGCTAACAACAGCTGGATATACACAGCTGGACATAATGTCTCACACCCTCTGGGAGGGCCAGACAGTCAAAGTGAGAGGGAGGTAGGAATGATCTGCTTCCAGCTGCTGGGTATGAAGGGGGAGGTGAAGGGGGATTGAGAATCTCTGCCTGACGCCAAGAAGTAATGGGGCTGGGGAAGAAGGGGATAACAGTAGCAGGAGGGGTCTTAACTCATACCAAAGCTGACTTCCTTTGCCCAGCCCAGGAGACACTTACAACTTTAACTAGGGATCATTCTAGAATCCTGAATTCTAACCAAGATACACATTTGGAGTCCATATACAAGAGAGTTCTTTTTTAAAAAAATATTTTATTTTTTTTTCCGTTCATTATTCTCTCCTTCTACTTCCTCACTGATTGCAAAAGCAAGAAAAGTAAAATCTATTACAAATATGTGTAGTTAAGCAAAACAGATTCCCACATTAGCCATACACTCCACACACACACACATACACGTGTATGTATGTATGTATGTATGTATGTATGTGTGTATGTTTTAATCTGCACTCTGAATCCATTATTATCTGAGTCCTCTCGTCTGGAGGTAGATGGCATGTTTCCTCATGAGTCCTTTAGAACTGATGTTGGCCCCATCACACAGTTGATCAGAGTTCCTAAGTTTTTCAAAGTTGTTTGTCTTTATGATGTCATTGTTATCGTATAAATTCTTCTCCAGGCCTCTGCTGTCTTCACTTCGCGTCAGTTCAACAAGTCTTCCCAGGTTTTTCTAAAGCATTCTTCATTTCTTACAGAACAATAGTATTCCACAATATTCATATACTATGACTTGTTTAGCTAAGTCCTCAACTGTTTGATATTTCACCTACCCCCACCTTCTGATTCTAATTCTTTACCACCATGAAAACAAATGTTATAAATACTTTTGTACAAATGGGTCCTTTTCTTCTTCCATTTCTTTGGAATGTAGATATGGGAGAGCTCTGTCCTGAGGCCCATCTCCTAGACCTCAGCTGGTCTCTACCTCCATCCACCAAGGAGAAAATGGGTTCACATGGTACCAATAGGAGAAACTAAAATGGAAAGACAGGAAATGATGCAGGCCATTGGAATGGATGACCCAGGAAGATGGAGAGACTCTTGGAGTCAGAGAACCTGGATTTGAATCCTGGCTCTGATGTTTACTAATCATGTGATCAATGGCAAGTCAGTCAGTTGAGGAAATTTCATCTCATCTGTAAAATGGGGATAATTAAACATAAATTACCTACTACACAGGGTTGTGGAAAAAAGTTCTTCATATTGTGAAGTATTTCATAAGTGAAGGTGATTTTTCATTAAGAATAGCCTTGGGGGCAGCTAGTGGTGCAGTGGACAGAGCACCAGCCCTGGAATCAGAAGGACCTGAGTTCAAATCCATCCTCAGACACTTGACACTAGTTGTGTCACCCTGGGCAAGTCACTTAACCCTAATGCCTAGCCAAACAAAAAAAGAATAGTCTTGGAGGTATATAAGAATAGTCTTGAAGCTGACCTTATCGAATCAGGAAAATCTGGAGTAAAGTCCTGTCTCTGACACATCCTGATTGTGCGACCCTGGACCAGTCATTTAATCTATTGAATAGACTAAAAGTTGTAGAATGTTGCCCAACAGCATTGGTGGAGGGTGCTTCCTCATCTCAAGTTCCCTATATCAACAACATCTTCAGGGAGGGGAGAAACAATAACAACCCCAAGTTATCAGTGAAAATAAGATTTTTTAAAAGAAGTGAGGATATTTAGCTCAGAAGGACTAAACATGAAGAGAAGAAAAAAGAAGAAACATGAAAAGTGTCTTCAAGCATTTCAAATGGGTTGGTCACATAGTGAAATATATATACATATACATATACATATATGTATGTACACACACACACATACACATACACACACAACAAGTGGACAGCCAGAGTCCTACACTGGTACTCTTGAATTATTGGGAAGAAGCTTCCAGCATGTTCCCTGTGATGGAATTTGGGTAAGATGTGAATAAGAGCTGCACAGGATATGTAGGCATGGATGGATTGAGATTTGCACCATTAAGGAGAATTCACAAATCAAGGAGATTATAAGTACTGAGCGTCATATAGCAGAGAAATTAGGTAAATTGTTCATCTTGGTCCCAGAAAGCAGAACTAAGAGCAATCAGTATGAATTGGAATGACTTTAGGGTTGCTGTAAGGAAAAAACTTCTAATAATTAGAGTGGTCCAAAAAGTGAATTGGGCTACCTCTTTTTTTCCCCAATTTAAAAAAAATGTATTTATTTAATATTCTTTGCTCTCCAATTACATGTAAAACAATTTTTAATATTTTTTTTTTAGTTTTGAGTTTCAAATTCTCTCCCTTCCTCCCTCCCTTCCCTTCCCTCTCATTGAGAAGGCAAACAATTTGATATAGGTCATATATGTGCAGTCATGCAAAACATTTCCATATTATTAATGTTGTGAAAGAAAACACAGATCAAGAAAAATAAAGAATTAAAAAATTTGCTTCAATCTGTATTCAGACTCCATCAGTTCTTTCTCTGGAGATGGATAGCATTTTTTTTTTGTCATAAGTCCTTTGGAATTGTCTTAGAACATTGTATTGCTGAGAATAGCTAAGTCAATCACAGCTGATCATACAATATTGCTATTACTGGGTACAATGTTCTCCCGGTTATGTTCATTTCACTTTGTATCAGTTCATGGAAATATTTCCAGGTTTTTCTTTGAGCATCCTGCTTGTGATATCATATAGCACAATAGTATTCCACCACCATCATATACCACAACTTGTTTAGTCACTCTCCAGTTGATGGGCATCCCCTCAATTTCCAATTCTTTGCCACCACTAAAAGTGCTGCTTATAGATATTTTTGTACATACAAGTCCTCTTTATTTTGTTTTTATCTCTTTAGTAAAGTAGTGGTATTCCAATCTGATAGGTGAGGGGTGGTTGGGCTACCTCTTCAGGTCATGTGTTCCCCTTGCTACCATTCTCCAAGCAAAGCCTAGAACAGCACCTGTCTGGATTCAGGTAGGGATTGGATTGGATGGCCTCCAGGGTCCATTGTCATTCTGATACGTTTTCCCTTCTTCTGTTCTGTGGGGTCTGAGGCAAGAAGAAATGCTTGAACTAGGGGATGGACCCCAGGGCAATGTTTCCAACCACTCCTGATTTCTTCTACTTCCTGCCATCAGTCAGGAGATTCCATTAGTCTGGGTCCAATTTCCAGATAATCTCTGTTTATTTCTCATGCTTCTAAGGAAAGTGGGATCTTAGAATGAATCAGTTTCAGGCACCAGCCAATGAACTGGGCATTGTTATCTACCATTTATGTATGCTTCCTGGCCCCTACTAATGAGATCAAGCAAGCAAGCTGCAACTCTTTATTAAATTTTGGATCACATGCCATGTATCAGGTGCAGAGATACAAACATGAAAATGAAACAGTCCCTGCTCTCAAGAAGTTTACATTCTGTTTGGAGAAACAACCTATACATACATGCAGAATAAATACAAAATGAAAACAAGGTGTTATTGTTCATCCTTTGTTTTCTAAGAGGACCAGTGACATCACAGGGTGATATCTCGACTCTAAAGTGAATTGCATTTCAGTGAGGCAGAGCTGCGCAAAGTCTTCACCTTCGCTCTCTTTTCCAGAGTCATGGAAGTCCAGTGTAGGGACAAAAGACAAGACAAGTAGCGATGGCCTAGGATACAGTGGTATCCCAGGCATACCTTGGTATCTTTGATGTCTGACCAAGCTCCAAGCACTCCACAGTGCCTGCTTCAGCTGCCTTCATGGTCATTGGAAGAAATTGTTCTCTCTAGACATCTCCCTAACTCACTGATGAGTTTGAGGCCTGTCAGTTACCTTTAACCTGGTTTACCCCATCTGCTGAGATAGTTTTACTGGAGTGTGGCTGCTGCCCATGCCACAGCTTCTTGGAGTCACAGGTGAGAGCTGAGTGCCAGGGAGACACCAAAGGCAGATGAGTAGCCCTAAAAAGGGCTCAGCAAGGTACAAGGTAGTTAGGGAGGAAGGGCATAGCAGTTGGGGGGGGGTCAGGAAAGGCTTGGGGTGGATGGTGGTACTTGAGCTGCATCTTAAAAAGAAGGAAGGAATTCTGTGAGGTAGAAGTGAGAAGTGGGGGGCAGCTAGGTGGCACAGTGGATAGAGCATTGGCCCTGGAGTCAGGAGGACCTGAGTTCAAATCTGGCCTTGGACACTTAACATTTTCTAGCTGTGTGACCCTGGGCAAGTCACTTATCCCCATTGCCTAGCCAAAAAAAAAGAAAAAAAAAGAAGTAAGGAGTGGAGATGGAGATGGAGCACATTCTAGGCATGGGAAACACTCAGTGCAAAGGCTACAAGATAGGAGAAGGGTGCCATGTGTGAGGAATACACAGAAGGCCAGTTTGGCTCAATTGTAAAGTGTGGGAAGGAAAGTAATGTGCAGTAATGAGAATGGAAAGATAGGCTGGGGCCAAGCCATGAAAGACTTTAAAAACCAGAGGAGTTTTGATGCTGGAGGCAATAGGGAGCCACTAGAGTTTTTTTGAGCAAGGGAGTAATCTGATGAGATCTGTACTGATGGGGAATCAGTTTGACAGCCACGGGAAAATGGAGTGAAGTGGGGAGAGAGTCAGGGCAAGGACAGCAGTTACATTACAATAGTCCTGGTGGGGGGGGGATGACACAACAGACTGATGTCCCACCTCCCAGCAGCACAGTTGGTCAACAAGCACTTGTCAAGCCCTGACTATGTGCCAGGAAGGCAAACAAAGCGTTCCAATGAAACCTTGTTCTCCTAGAGACACAGAGGGAGAGACCTGACCTGGGCCAGGTGGGTATAAAGTGGGATTCAGAGAAAGCCAACCAGAGGCAGAAGTAAGCAAACAATCCACTTTGCCCACATCAGTCTGACGTGTGCACACTGTGAGGTCCGGGTACTGGCCAGACCACCACCAATGGTGCTGGTTAAAGCTGGTTAAATGGTGGACAGCCTCTGCCTTTGATTCTCACAGCCGATCAGTGGCCCTCCACAGACAGACTTAGTCCTGACAGTGCATATGTCTACAAAAAATGAAAGGGATTGGGTTATTTGTATACTCTGAAGGTAAACTGGACATCCAGTTTCATTTCCGTGTTTCTGGATGATGGTGAAAACAATTTGCTAATGATAACTCCTTTTATGTTCAGAGGAAAGGAAGATCTTTATATAGAGCTAAAAGGTTAGGAGAGAAGATGTGTGGGAGACTTAAAGATTCCTGATTGGTCAGGGATTGAAAAAAGAACAAAGGAGTTTGACCCCAGACTTCCAAAATGAGCCAAATGCAAATCAGCATGGCATATGCCGGAGGAAAAGATACTGTTCTTTTGGGGGCCGTGAGGGAGCTGAGCAAAGGGTGTTTTCTTAGCCTACGAGGGATTATGAGAACCAAGCAAGGCCTGAGAAACTTCAGTTTAAGATTAGGTTAGAAGATGATGAAACACATTCTCTGTCAAAGAGGTGAGAGCCTACTAGGGCATTTTCAGATGTGGTCACTGCACTGTGTTTTTCCTGAAAATTGTTTTTCTTTCTTATATGGGAGGTTCAGTTTCATTTCCAGAAATGAATGTATTATAGAAACAAACTTTTTTTTCCAAAATAAGGATTAGGTTAAAAAGCTTTCTTACCACTCATTTGGGCACTGGCCATTAGACATAATGGAATGAGCACTGAATTTAGAGTCAAAGAACCAGGGGATGAAACTCTGATTTATTACCTGGGTAACCTTGAGCAAGTCACAACCTTTCTGGACCTGTTTGCTCCTTTATTAAATGAGACGGTTGGATTAACTGACCTCTGAGGTCCCTCTATACTCTAAAACCATAATTATAATAGTAATAATAGCAAGAATTTATACAGCATTTTAGGGTTTGCAAAGTGTCTTACTCGTTACCTACAAAGTTACTTGCAAAGTGTTTTACATGTTACTTGATCCTCACAACAATCTTTTGAAATAGGTGCTATTATTATATCCATTTTAGAGATGAGGAAACTGGAACATCAAGAGGTTAAGTGACTTGCCCAGGATCACATAGCTAGCATCTGAGAAAGGATTCAAACTCAGGTCTTCTATGATCTTTTGTACATACTTCTAATTACCTTTCTGAAACTATTTTCCTTTCTGCATAGATCTTGGACTTCCTCCCCCAGTCCTTCATCTGCAGGAATGAGAAAGGAAAAAGGAAGGAGAAGGGCCAAGTTATGCCATCCATACACTGTGACAGTGGCCAGCAAAGAGAGAAAGGCCAAAAGTGATCGAGAGATCACGGGGGAAGCTAAAGCAGCATCAGAGAGCAGGACTTTGGTTGCCTGGCCTTGGGCTTTATTTAGATGTCAGAGAAGTTTAAACAACAGTAAAAGAAGAAAGCCCTGAGGCCACAGGTGAGAGTGTTTGGCTGGATCTGCAAGGAGCTGGAATTCTGTGATTCTTCACACCTGCCCCAACAGCTTTGAGGAGTGACAACTGAATATCTGAAATAGTCATTCTGGGGGTTTTAGTTGTCCCTCTATTACTTTGGAGGTGCTGGGGGAGGAGATAAAGACTTGGTGCCTGCCCTCTAAGAGCTTACAGTCTAGCAGAGGAGATAAGACCTACACTGCCGCTAGAACACCAGGCAGTGTATCTAATTCAGAAAGTCATTACTTTTCGCCACAGGCCTTTTTCCGAGGGCTAGGATGTGTGAAGTGACATGTGGGTGGTACTGTCAATACTGGCAGGAGACTGTGGAGGAAGGAGAAAGCCCTTCCGGCTTGGAGGGAACCACAGCAACCAATGTGAATAGGGGATAGGGCGGGAATGCTGAACTTCCCACCTGCTGCCTCTTGGGTCAAATGAAGCAATCGCATCCTTCGAGGCCTCCTAGAATCTCCCCCCCACCCCGCCCGCCCCGCCCCGCCCAACCCCACTCCCACCCCCAGTTCTAACACCCTGTGTGCCCCAGCCCCTGGAGGCTCTGGCTAGGGAATTAGGGAGAAACCAGGCAATAAAGTGGAAGAGTAGGCC
Organism: Phascolarctos cinereus; assembly: GCF_003287225.1. Lineage (NCBI taxonomy): Eukaryota > Metazoa > Chordata > Mammalia > Diprotodontia > Phascolarctidae > Phascolarctos > Phascolarctos cinereus. The sequence goes on from NW_027555958.1 coordinate 319,887,740, forward strand.
AGGCAATCAGAGAGAAGAGAAGGCCCAACAATAAGAGGGAGGGGGAGGCCCAGCATAGCAGCTCCGGGCTGGGGGAACCCGGCAGGCATTCAGGCAGGCGGGTAGGCCCGGCAGCAGGCGGTCCCCCTCGGCTGCAGAGATAACACACACATGCACAGAAGAGACCCGCCTGGATAAGCTTACCTGATAAAGGCGCAGCCCGATAAGGGCTGCCCTATCGCCCAATTCATCTTGTTCGCCGAACCACAGGAGTCCGCGATAAGAGGATTGGGCGCCGACTGCAGCTGCCCGCACCCACGGGGGAGGCTTTCCTGCGGGGATGTGTGTGTGTGTATGTGTTTCTTATTAACAACAAATGTTTAGGAGCTTCGGGGATAAAGAGCTGTGATGCAGAGCTGCCCCTATCGGCTCCTATATCCCCCTCCCACCCCCAACCCCGAATACTCTTTTGCATCTTGCTTCCTGAGGAGGCCCGTTTGGTTCCTCCCGGTGGGTTCCGCAGGGAGGCTATTAGGGAGCCGGAGATGAGGAGATTTGACGCTGGGCTAGAACTGACTAGTTGCCAGGTTTTGTGTTTTTTCCTGAACTGGCTTTGGCCATGGGGAAATGAGCCAAGTCTCCTCTTGCAGGACACCTTCCCTTTGAAAGGGCCCTTTTTCCAGGCCTAGGAAGCAAGGTTTCAGCCCTTCTTGGCCTTCCCCCCAGAAGGGAGCAGCTCCCTTCCCCGGGAAACCTCTACTTTGCAGAGACAAGGAGCAGAAAAGGGCAACTGGGCAGTGGAGGGAACCCTGGCCCACAGGCCCACTGTGGGCACATGCTCACCTGTGATAGTTAAAGCCTGCACTCCCAGCCCACACACACATACACATACATATGCAGGGAGGCTCACAAATGTGCGTGCACAGATGGGCACACACTCAGATTTGCATGTACATCTACATACCCATGTGGAGACACTCACAGAGGTGTGTACAAGTTCACATGTAGACTTTTGGGGAGGAAAAATAAACTCACATACTCCTGTAGAAATATAGGATCACACCCCCCCAAGACTCACACTTACATACAGGTGCACACAAATTCTCACAGGGATATGTGTACACTCACAGAGACACATACTCTAACATAAACATCGGGGAACACACAGGCACAACTATACTCACTTATATACTCAATAGGGTACACACACTCACATAGGTACCCAAGGGGCACATACACTTTCATGTACATGCACATTCATAGGGGCACATATTCACATTTAAATTCATACTCATAGGGGCACACAATTTACATACACATTTAGAGGGGTGCGTTCACATTTCCCTACTTACTCATAGAGCATATCCACTAAATACAATGCAAATAGTCACAGGGGCAAAATTATTTACATATATATGAGTATCAACCATAATAGGAGCACACACATTTACATACATAATCACAAGGGCACACTCATATTTACTTATGTATTCACAGGGTTCACACAATCACAAAGACACGCTCACATTTACATACATATTCTTAGGCCATATCCACTAAGTGCAGGGCAAACACAATCATAGGGACACACTTATTTACATATATATATGGGGATACACCATAACAAGAGCACACACATTTACATACATACAAGGGAACACATATATGCACAGGGCACACACAAGCACGAGGACACACACATCTACATCCACACTTAGAGGGGTACACTCATACACATTCACGAGGTACGTACTCATAGGGGTATACTCACATTTACATATATACTTACAAGGCACACACAATCCCCAAAGGCACACACTCATGTACATACTAAGTGATGCTCCCATGCACATACGCAGACACACACCCCAACCTATTGAAGCCACAGTTACTCTCCCTCACTCCCTCTCCAGATTCCTCTACCATCTCCTGCTGCCCACCCATCGGGTGGTGGCAAGAAGATTGTGGCATGCCACTCTTCAGAGCTCCATGCTGTGCTTAAAAAGGGCACTTAATTTTTCATTCTTAAATGCTGTGATGCTCTTGTCTTCTGGCTTCACCCAAACCCCTCAGTGGAGATGGATGAGGGCTCGGAACACAGTTATCAGAAAGATTAAGCCAGGACTTGTCATTTTTTTATATCACGGAGCAGTCAGGCTGACGAGTGATGTCCTCAACGCGGCCAGGATGAGTCCAGCACCTTTAGTGCCAGTAGTAAAAAGGACTATAAAAAACACCATCGAAGAAAGGGTAATGATGAAATTTAACTGCTCCGTATCACACACCTGGGGTCTGCCTGCTGCGGAACCAGGGGGTTCGGCTGATTCATCTTTTACTGCTGTGTCCTTGTCCCCGAGTTTAAGGTCCTTCCACTGAACCAGAACACAATGTGTCCACTGCTTGGCATCAAGTCTGGTCTTTTCCTGCCCCCCCTTCCCCTCTGTTTCCCGCCCTCCACCCCCAGAACCAAGAGAACATACAAGAAATGGCAAGAACAGTGACAGGAGCAAATGGAAGTCAAAAGGGAGCCCAGGGGCCAAAGTCTTCTTCAAGCCAGCTGGCCCCATCCCCAGAAGGCCAGACCATGGGGTCAAGCGTTTGTAGTCTCAGGCCATGGTTGCTTTCTCCCCATTGGAATAAAGACATATTGACCACCATAAGTATATATCAGTCAGTTAATAAACATTTATTAAGCTCCTACTATGTGCCAGGCACTGTGCTAAGCATCACCACTCCCTGCCCAGATTCCTAGGTTCATGTTCTATAGCTTTACAGTGAATTGGTAAACTCAGTCAGCCAATGTTGCTTTTTTATTCCTTATTGTGACATTCAGGACCCATTTTCTTTTCTTTTCTTTTCTTTTCTTTTCTTTTCTTTTCTTTTCTTTTCTTTTCTTTTCTTTTCTTTTCTTTTCTTTTCTTTTCTTTTCTTTTCTTTTTTGGAGGCAATCGGGGTTAAGTGACCTGTCCAGGGTCACATAGCTAGTAAGTATCTGAATCCAGACTTGAACTTGGGTCCTCCTGACTCCAGGGCCAGTGCTTTATCTACTTTGCCACCTAGCTGCCCCCCCCCTCCACCAACCCATTTTCACCAAACATTCCCTCCTCCATCTCCTCACTACTGCTTCAGGACATGGGTTTCATGGCAAAGACATTGGACTGAGAGGACTTGAGTTAGAATGCTGCTCTGCCACTTAGTACCTGTGGGTTTTTGGGGCAAGTCACTTTATACCTCTGGACCTCAGTTTCCTCGTCTGTAAAATGAGAGGGTCAGACTAGATGACCTTGAAGGTGGCTTCCACTTCCAAATCTTTGATCATATGTCCCTATTAATGTTACATGATCTCAAGTTGTACCTCACTACCAAAAGGCAATCCTTCCCTAACTGATTCACTAGCCCACTCACTATATTGCCTTCTCCAAACTTTTCATCCCTCTCCAAGCTTCCCATGCTTTCCCCTCCCTCATCTTCTCAGATGAGAAACTTGCCTCATATTTCCCCAAAAAACTTGAGTCATTTGCTGAGCACTCCCTCTTTTCTCCTCCTCTTCATCTCATATCACACAGATGCCTTCCATCACTATCTTCTCCTTCACCCTGTCTCACAAGAAGAGGTTACCCTTTTCTTTGCCAAGGCATGGCAAAGTGCCATGCACATGCGATCCCATTCCATCTCTTCTCCAGCATATTGCCTCGTCTATATCATTCATACTCCAGTCTCTGTCCACTTGACTGCTTCCCTAGGGCCCACAAAACATCGTGGTCTCCCCCAACCTCAAAACAAAACCAAAAAAACTTCACTTCAGCCATCCATCCCAACTACTTCTTGTCCTATATATCTCCATCTTTTCATGGCTAAACTCCTTTTGAAGACCATCTACAATTGGTGCCTCCATTTCCTTTCCTCTCACTCTCAGCTGAACTCTCAAGTTTACACTTTCTACAGTCAGCTTCTGACCTCATTATTCAATTGAAATTGCTTTCTCCAAAGTTACCAATGATCTTTTTTTTTTTTGGCTAGGCAATGGGGTTAAGTGAATTGCCTCAGGTCACACAGCTAGTTAACTGTCCTGTCTGAGATCAGATTTGAACTCAGCTCCTCCTGACTCCAGAGCCAGTACTCTATCCACAGCACCACCTAGTTGCCCCACCAATGATCTCTTAATTCCCAAATCTAATGGCTTTTTCTCAGTCCACATTCTTCTTGACTTCTCTGCTGTATTTGACACTGTCAAACACTGTCTCGTTCTTGATACCATCTTCTCTCTAGGTTCTTGATGACAGTGCTCTCTCCGATTCTCCTACCTAGCTGACCACTCCTTCTCAGCCTCCTTTACTGGATTTTTATCTAGGTCATACCCATTAACTGAGGTTATCCCCCAAGGCTGTCTCCTGGGTCTTCTTTGTTCCCTCTATACCATTTCCCTTGATCTCATCAGCTCCCATGAATTCAATTATCGTCTTTATGCAGATGATTCTCCAATCAATTAATCCACCCCTAACCCCTTTCCTGACTTTCAGTTTTACATCTCCAACCTACCTACTGGACATCTCAAACTAGATTTCCCATAGACATTTCCAACTCAGTATGTAAAAAAATGAACGCACTAACTCCAAAAATCCTCTCCTCATCTTAACTTCCCTATTATTGTTAAAGGCAACCATAACCACCATCCTCCCAGGCATCTGGGTTCACATTCCTCACTCTTTCTCACTTCCCTGAATCCAATCAGTGGCCAAGTTCTGACAATTTCTACTTTCTAAGCATCTCTCATATATGCCCCCTTCTTTCCTCCTCTAATATTGCCGCTACCCCAGTGCAGACCCTCATCACCTCCCACCTGGACTATTGAAATACCTGAAAAATCCATCATACAGTCAGCCGTCATATCAATCTACCTAACGCTCCGATCCAGCCGTGTCTCCATTCTATTCAATAAACTTCAGTGGCTCCCTATTACCTCCAGAAACAAATATAAAATCCTCTCACTTTTAATGCCATCCACAACCTAGTCCTCTGCTACCTTCCCAGTCTTTTTCCATCTTATTCTCCTCCACATATTCCTTAGTCAATGACTTGCTATTTGTCATATAAGACAGTCTATCTCCCTACTCTAAGTATTTTCACTGGCTATATACCCCATGCACAAAATGCTCTTCTTCCTCACCTCCTTATCCCAGCTTCCCTAATTTTCTTTATTGTCATTCAGACTATAGCATGCCATTCCAACATCATGTCTTTTAGCATTTTAATACTGTCCATGGAATTTTCTTGGCAAAAATTCTAGAGTGGTTTGCCTTTTCCTTCTTCAGTGGATCACCTTCTGTCCATCTTGGGTAACCCCAAACAGCAAATCTCATAGTTTCATTGAGCTACCCAAGCTCCGCTGCCAGGACAAGGCAGTGATCCAGAAGGGGTGATTTCTGGCAGGTCCTAACTGAAATCCTACCCTCTGCAAGAGGCCTTTCTTGGTCTTTCTTAATAGTGACTTCCCTCTTTATTATCTTCAACTTACTGAATATGTATCTTATTTATACATAATTGTTCTTATAATTGTGTCTCTTTCATTGTAGTGTCAACTCTTTGAGAACAGGCACTGGGGTGTGTGTGTGTGTGTGTGTATGTGTGTGTGTGTGTGTGTGTATGTGTGTGTGTGTTTGTGTGTGTGTGTGTGTGTGTGTGTGTGTGTGTGTGTGTGTGTATGATTTCTTTCTTTGTACCCCTAGCGCTTATAATACCTGGCACATAACAAGCTCTTAATAAATCCTTGTTGACTTAACTTGACTATAAACTCAGCTTAGGACCTGGACACATTCTTGGATCATAATCTGATTCAGATCAGAAATCTTGAAGAAAAAAAAACCTTCCCTAATCCAACTCCACCTTGCCTTTGGACATGAGTCCTGTAAGTCCTTTCTTTTTTCCCATTTCAACCAGTCTTTACTGGTTGACAGTCTCAGAAATTTTCAAGTGAGAAAGCCAAAATGGAGATTATACTATCCTTGTTACTGTGGTTTTGTTTTTTTTAATAAGTTTTTGTTCATTTATTGCTAAGTTTAAACACCATAAAGAGAATTTCCTTACATAAATCAAAACATGCCAAAAATTGTATGAAACTATGAATTCTACTTCATACCACTTACTTTAAGCATATAATCTATACTTTCATTTCAAAACAGTTCTGCTTGTAGTGTTACTAGTTGAACTTCCCTTGTGTGAATTTAAAATATCACAATGGCTCTTTAAGACATCATTATTACTATTGTTACATTATTACTAACTCTGCCTTCCATTAAACTCCCTTTCATCCTCCCAATTAAAAACACAAAAAGTGGAGTGGGTGGAGAGTTCCTGTTATTTTGTTGAAGGTCTTGAGGACCCTCATAGATGATCAGAGCTGAAAAGTACATTAGTACTTTAACAATCAAGGAAATAGACCTGGAGAGATGAAATGACTTGCTCTGGGTCTCTCAGATAATAAGCAGAAGAGTCAGAGCTAGAGCCTCTATTATCTAGCTTTCTAGTCCAGTGATCTTTTGGCATTTGGGGAATATGTGATAGGGTAATGGACAGAATTTCCCAGTATCCTTCTTTCATCCTGCCCCATGATGATAAAACATGGACTCCCATTAACCTGAAGGAGCCTACTACCTGTACCTCCACTGAGTGATAACGCATTATTAAATGCAATTCTAAGTTTCCTTTCTGTCTCTTTTCTTTCCTGCTTTAGAATCTGTTTAGAGACATTTTTTTAAACAGGTATTTGGACTGGTTTGAAGGCGAGCTCAAGCAAGTCACTGCTTTTACTCTGCCATCTTGGCTCTGCCTACATCTCTTTTCTTTCCAAAAGAGAAATTCTGTGGTTGGAGGTCTACTTCTTTCCTAAAAAGGAGGCCCTGAAAACTCCAGAAGTCATGTCTCCCAGCCCATATTGCCACCACAAAGCTTTTATTGAGAGTCTCCTTGTGTAAAGTTCTGGGCTGGGTGTTGTGCAAAGAAAAAAACATGGAGTTTTGGCCAAATAGCTATACCAGGGTCTCGGTTTCCTTCTACGTACAGTGGGAAATCTAGGTATATTGCTTTCTAATGTCTCTTTCAGCTCCAGCATGCTAAAGTTCTTTTCAGCTTCTCTTATTCTGTGTTCTAGAAGGTTCCTTTCAACTCTAACATTTTATGTTCTATGTTCCAAGGTTTCTTCTAGCTCTCACATTCAGTGTTCTAAAGGGCCTTCCACCTCTGACATTCTGTGTAATTAAGTTCTTTACAAATCTAATGTTCTATGTTCTAGAACCCCTTCTAGGTTTAACATTTTATGTTTTATATTCTAAACTCTAAATTTCCTTCCAACTCTAACATTCTATGTTCCTTCCAGCTCTAAATTTTCTATATTTTGTTCTAAGCTCTAATGTTCTATGTTCTAAGATGCTTTCCAGCTCTAGCATTCAATTATTCCATAATCCAGCCCCAAGTCTTTTGTTTCAGACTTGACTCACTCTGGTAGACCGGTAAATATAGGAACAAGATGACAAGGAAGAAGTCATGGAGCAGTATGAGAAGTCATGCAGTATTAACCTCAAATATGTTTCTGGGACCAGGGGATAAAAGATGAGGTTGAGTGGAGGGATGCAATAATAAATGCTTCTTTGGGGTAAAAAGTGGTGAAGGGGAGGGATACCTTGATATTGACTGTTCCCATTTTTGTCATCTTTGCCATTGAGAATATAGTGCCAACATCAGGGTGGGCAGGAACACAATAAGAATTTAGTAAGTGCTTACTATGTGTTAAGCAGCAGAGATACAAGCACAAACTGAAAGAAAAGCAGTCCCTACCCACAAGGAGTTGCATCCTAATGAGGGAAGCCAGCACATGAAAGGGAGTTGAAAAGGGATGGGGAGAGAGAAGGTAGATAGAGAATAGTGGCGAAGTCTAGGGAGCCAGTAGCAGCCAAAAAGGCTAGCCTGGGAACTAACTCATAAAATCAGAATGCCAAATTTTTTAAATGCCAAAATTTTTAAATTGTAAGAAACATCAGTGACCATCTAGACCAACCCACACTAGAAAAGAGTCTGCACTATAATATGCTGGACAAGCGTTCATCCAACCTCTGTTTGAAGGTCTCCAAGAAAGGGGAAACCACAACCTTCTGATGTAGCTCATTTAACTTAGGATCAAGCCTCAATTTTTCCTCCTTGGAACTTCCGTCCATTATTCCTTGTTCAGCCCTCTGGGACCAGGATACAGGGACTTTGGTTTGGTTGGCTACTTTTTCTGAACCTCAGTTTCTTCCGCTGTGAAATGGTCATGTTCTTGTCTTCGAAAGTGGTAATTTGGAGGACTTGATTAGGAAGAGGCATAAGATAGCAGGTATAGGTCCTTCCTAGTCCTCACATGAGGACCCTACCCCTTAGTGTTCATGGGGAATCCAGGGGGAAACAAATATCCTGAAGGGGGATCCTGCAAGGAAAAGGATGGATGATCTGGAAAATTTCTTGACCTGGAAACCAAGAGATCTTGTGTGTGAGTAGTAAAGGAGAAATAACTGAGATGGTGTCTGCTACTATGAAGTACTTGACCCTAGACTTTCCTGGCTCCCCGTGAAATCAGTCCGGTTAGGTTAAGCCAGGAAGATTAAAATTAGATGAAGAACTTTCTGACAATAAAGCAACTTACTGTTAACCACTCGTAATGGCTCTTGAGGGAGTCTTTGGAGTTGGCATACTGGGAGACCTTTAAGACTGGACTAAGTAACAATCAAGGTGGATTAAATATGTCTCTGCCTAGGAGAGGAAAGGGGCTAGACCAGATCTGAGGTTCTACTCAGCCCAGTCTTTCTGTGATTTTATAAGCACTAATTGAGGTATCAGTAGTAGGAGTGGTCTCTAGTTGGGGAGCATTCAACAAGAAACAGTTGATAGATCTTGGTGCCAATCCCATTTCTTCTGCACGGACACCAATGCTAGGGTCCCTCACTCCAGTCATGGTCCCATAATCTTCTTCATCTCCCTTCTCCCTGATTTTGGTCATCTCTCAAATTAACCTTTATCATCACATTTCATTTTCAGTTTTTTGCTTCTATAAAAAGTGGTCCTAGGAGTATTTTGGTGCATTTATATATATGGCTGCCTGGGATTATATGCCTAGCAACGGGATTTCTGTATCCAAGGCTATGTTCACTGTAGTCACTTTCTTAACATAATTCCAAATTGTCCCCAGCTTGGCAGGACCAATTGCTCCTGAAAGTGTTTTAATGGGTCCCCTTTCTACAGCCCCTTGAAGATCAACTGTTCCCATTCTTTTACCAGCTTTGCCAGTTTGCTGGGTGTGACCTTTGAATTGTTTTGATTTTCATTTCTTTGACCTTTAATGATTTGGAGCATTCTTTTGCATAGCTGCTACTGGTTTGATGTTCTTTTGTGAAGTGTTTGTTCACATTCTTTGACCACTTATCTATTGGAGAATGTCTTGGCCTTACATATTTGTGTTAGTTCCCTGATTCATTCAAGGTGGACAGGCTTCTTCATTTACTGGGGCAAGGATGCTACTGAGGTCTTTACAAATGGCTTAACCAAGTTGGAGCTGTATCAGCAGTGTACTCATGTGTGTTCAAGGAGGACTAGCTCCTCTGGTATGAGGCTTGCTGAGCCCTTTTCAGGGCTGTTCATCCATCTCTGGTGCCATCACCAATCATCCTGACTTTTGTCTTGCCACAGGATTTCCATGACTCTGGTGAGGGTGAAGACTTGTGCGACTCTGCCTCATTGACTTTAGAGTCAGGACATTACCCTGTGATGTCAGTGGTCCTCTTCAAAAACAAAGGACAAATGACACATCAGACTCAAGTAGAAATGGCCAGTAAACCACCCATAAGGATCCCCATGACCCTATGTTGACTTTGAAAACCACATATTAACATTACATGTTCTATTGTATTTTTATGTATGTGTTTTAAATTTCCCAATTACATTTTAATCTGGCTTGGGAATGTTTCAGGGTATTTGATACTTTTGCTCTATGAAACTCTCTGAAATTCTAGAAATCAGAGGAAATGCTGGCCTGTGTTGGTAGAGAAGAATCCTCACTTAGAAGCTTCCCATACCATTGAAATCACAGGTCCAGTCTCTGTTTCCTACACGTTGAATTGTTTGTTGTTTGTCCTTCATTCTCGAAGAGGGCCAGTGATGTCATGAGGATGATGTTTTGGCTCGAGAGTGAATTAGATTTAAGTGAGGCAGAGCTGTGCAAAGTCACCAGCCTCACTCTCTCCTCCAGAATCATCTGAGTCCAGTGGCAAGAGTGGCAAGATGACTGGGATTGGCCCCACCCAGTGAATGCCAGGCCCTTATCAGAGGTATTGGATGCCCTGCTTTAATCTAATCTTACTGCCTCTTACTGAGCTATGGAAAATTGCTCATCACATCATACCCCTGTTAAAAGCCTTTTATTTATATTTGATGGTCACTCAATCAACAAACATTTATAAAGCAGGTCCTGTACTGAGCCCTGTGGTTACAAAGACAAGAATGAAACAATCCCCGCCCTGTAGGAGCTTACATGATAGTGGATGATTTTCACCATTTTGCCGCTTTTCCTCTAAACGAACAACTTCAGTTCCTTTAACTTTTCCTTATGAATTGAATTGTTACATTTAACCAGTGCGTGTCTTGGAGTTTACAGCCTTGGTTGTTGTATTGTGTTGTGGAGGTGATCTGTGAATTCTTTCCATTAGAATTTCATTTTTTATGTTTAGAAGTTCCAGCAAGTTTCCTTCTATTTTTTTCCTTCATTATGGTGTTAAGATTATTTGTCCTGTTACGTTTTTCCAAGGGACTTTGGATCTTTAGGTTGTCTCTTTGCTTCCTGTCTTTGAGTTCATTATGTTTTACTTGCATGGTAAGCATATTTTCTCTTAACGTTATTGGTTTTTGCTTCTCTTCTTCCAGGTTGTCCTTCAGTTCTATGTGTTTACATTCCTATTCTGTTGTTCTCTCTTTTGTTTCTCTGGTGAGCCTTGCTGTTGCAGATTCAAGTTTTTCTATTCTGCTTATTGCTTTTGCTGTGCAGGAAAACATTCTCCGCTCAAAATTCTCATTTCTTTTTTAAACCACTTAGTAACAGCATGTTGTGGTTTCATGTTCTCAAATCAAGTGTTGGGTTATTTTCCTTTTTTTTTTTGGTTTGTTTTTGGTCATACATACTCATAGATGTCTGAACTTGCTTACTGGATCTAGAGGAAATATTTCCTTCTGTTGTTACTGGTTTTTCTTTTTGATATATCTGTTTATTTTCAAAGACTTTGAGTCTTCTTCTTCCTGAAATCTTTAGTATTTCCAATTCCTCCCCCGCCCCCAAACTTATTTTCCTTATCACTTCCTAACTCTCTCCCTTCTGATTATGGTTTCCTTGGGGGCTGAATCTCAAAGTGTCTTAGCCTCCTCCCATAATGGTAATTCATACTTCACCAGCTAAGGTCTTTGACCCAAATGACTTTTGGGTGGTCAGAAGGGGTCCCAGTCGGATGCTGTGCTCTTTCCCTCAGGTCTGATGCAGTACTGCATAGCACCCCACATTCGGTGTTTTATCCTAGTTGCTCTGTTCCTCTAATCTCTAGCCTGGCACCCACAAGCCTCCCTGTTTTCCCCAACACTGGGAGAGAGACTGCTTTCCTTGACACTGGTGTTTCTGAGTTACAGCCCTTGTCAGACTTTTAATCATCAAGGGCAGTGGTCAAGCTGGCTGTTGAGAGCCTGGGTCTCTGCAGCACTGGAAAGAGGGAGGGGGGGAATGGGGTACATGAGTGGGTTTTGATGTAAGCCTGTATTGTGTCCTGGGGTCTGCTAGCATAGCCTCATTATCTATAGCGAGGGAGGTGGGAGAGGGGTGCTGAGTGAGCTCAGGGTCATGAGTGTCAGTTTCTGGGTTTGGGGGGATTTTTTAGCCTTCTTTTGGATTCTGAGAGTCCCAGACCATGGAAATATCTGAAGTTGCTTTAACTTTGGTGCATAATTTCTGTTTTGAAGACGTTTGAGAGGTCATGAGGATTAGAGAAAAGGTCTGTTCTGCCATCTTGTTGTTCATGTGACTCAGAAGTCTCTAGCCTTTGCTTATAAATTCAGGCAGTGAATTTAACGAGTGTCTACTCTATGGGTGATAATTGTGAGACAGGTAGTTAATCAAGAAGCGTTTGGTAAAGTGTTCTCTACGTACCAGGTACTGTGCTGGGTGCTGAATGCTAAGGATTTGTCGTTTAGTCATATCTGGCTTCTCGTGACACTGTAGACTTCTGTCTATGGGACTTTCTTGGCAAAGGTGCTAAAGTGGTTTACCATTTCCTTCTCTGATGGATCACAGATCCATAGGCAAATGGAGGTTAAGTGACTTGCCCCAGTCACCCAGCTGGGACATTTCTGAGGCTGGATTTTAGCAGATCCTCCTGATTCTGAGCCCAGAGCTCTATCAACTTCATCACCTAGCTGCTAGGGGTATAAAGAAAGGTAAAAATACAGTCCCTGGTCTCAAGAAGCCTATACTTTAATAATGGTGACTATGTAAATAACTAGATATATGCAAAATATATACATATATATGACTACTATATATATATACATATATACACATATTGCATATATTTCTAGGTATATGTTCGTGTATGTATATGTGTATGTGTGTATATATAGGCATGTGTGTGTGTGTGTGTGTGTGTGTGTAATGGGAAGTAAGCCTAAAGGGGAAGGCAGTAGCAGCTGGGGAGACTAGGAAAGGCCTCCTGCAAAAAGTGAAATTTGAAGGAAGTCAGGGAAACTAAGCAGCTAGGTGGCTCAGTGGATAGAGTGCTGCGTCTGGAGTCAGGAAGATCTGAGTTCAAATCTGACCTCGTACATTTACTAGCTATCTGACCTTGGGCAAGTCCCAACTTAACCTCTAATTGCCTCAGTTTCCTCAACTGTAAAATGAAGGTAATAATATCACCTACCTCACAGGGCTGTTATGAGGATCAGATGAGATAATATTTGTAAAGTGCTTAGCTTAGTGTCTGACACATAGTAGGTATTTAATAAATGCTTCTTTCCTCCAGGCTAAACACCCCCAATTTTTTCTACTAGTTCTCATCGGCACGATTTCAAGACCCTTCACCAAAATCATAACTAGAGATCGTTGCACCCAGAGCAAGTAGCACAAAGGCATGAGGTAGAAGGGTGCTAGAGCTATTCAAACCAGAGAGTTAATTATTAAATTTTCAGTGCGCATATTTATACCTCAAAAATCAGCAACCACTATAAATCAGGTCTTGATTTATTGTTTTGTTAATTGCCTAGACTTGTGAAAGTAATGGGGAAATGTTAATGATAAAGATTAAAGTTTAAAAGCATGCATGGATGTATATGTATATGTGTATGTGTGAGTGTGTGTGTATATCCCCCCCTCAAAATTAGTTGTTAAACATTTATCGGCACACCCCTGTACAAAGTGCACCCTCAGTTAAAGTAGGAAAGACACTGCCCCATGGGGGACAGAAATCCAGGAAATTAACTTGAGGTCACCAAATTGGTAGGAAATAGCAGGACTGGGGAAGAGCCCACCCCAACATGCCATCTGATAACTTAGTATCTTAATGAATTATTCTTGCTCACTAAATGCTAAGTTCTGTTTTTTCCACAGGACTAAAGGACTACAAGTGCTGTCAGTGCCCTGGCGCAAAGCCCCATCACTCTGCCCTAGTTAAGCAACTCTGCCCTTTGACATATTGGTCAACCCATTAGAGGTTCCCATTGTCCTTCCGAAAATACAACATCCAGAATTGAGAACATTCAAAGGCAGCAGGCTCCGTTGGCAGAACTTTTTAGGAAATCGGGTTGTTTTTCTCCTCTCATTTCTCCTCTTGTTAGCATTGCTGTCTCCCCCTACCCCCAGTCTCTTTAGTGCTGACTGCCTCGCAGTAACGAAGGCCACAGACTATTAATTGCAGTGACAATGACAAAGGAAGGGGTGGAGGCAGCGATTTGTCTTGCGTGTAACCTCGCGCATCATCCCAAGATAAATGAAAACTCATTTCTGCTTTGATTCGGTCTAATTTCTCAGGGCCCTCGAGGCCCGTAGTGGGACTAGCATAGCCAGGCCTGGGGAGGACTCAAGGACTGAAGAGGGGCAAAGGTGAAGGCTGGAGCCAAATGACTGCGGCAGGTCCGTCTGTGACCAGCCTCCCTTAGGGTAGCAGTGAAGTTGGGGCGGGATGGAAGCTGTGGGACAGAGGCAAGGGGACTGGATCTGGAGTCTAAAGACTTGGGGCTCAAGGTGGGACTCTTCATGTTACTAGCTGTATGACTTCAGAGACAGCATGGCATGACCTTGAGCAAACCACTTTCTCTTTTTTTCTGTTCTTTAGTTTCATAGGGTTCTAGATTTAGAGATCTGAAAGGACATCTTCTAGTCCAACATCTTCATTTTACAGATGAGTAAATTGAAGCCCATAAAGGTGAAGTGCCATGCTAGGTCACATACATAGTAAGTGGCAAATTTGATTTGAACCCAGGGCCTCTCAATTCAAATCCAGTGCTTTTTCCACCACAGAAATGTACCACATACTTTCTCCAATCCCTTGCCTGTAAAATGAAGCAACTGGACTTTGTTAGGGGGTCTTAAGCAGAGATCCACAGACCCCCAGAGACATCCATGGATAGATTTCAGGGGGTTTAGGAACTTGGATGAGGGAAATGGCATCTTTATTCTCACTCATCTCTAACTGAAATTTAGCATTTCCTTCAATTATTTAAAAACATAAGTTTGAGAAAGGATTCACAGTCTTCACAAGACTGCCATGGCACACTACAAAGTTGAGAATCCTCACTTTAGAGGGCTGATGATGAAAAACGCTACTCAGCGCTTGACAGTAAGGAAATGAACTAATACACAGAATGAGACACATTTTTGGACGTGGCCAATATGGTAATTTGTTTTGCTTAGCTGTGCTTATTTGTGACAAGGGTTTTGTTTTCCTTTTTTAAAAAAAAAATTTAGAAGGGGGATTAAGAAAAAACAAATACTTGGAAATAGAAAAAATGTTGATTAACGTTTAAAAAAAAATTTAATAACCCCTGCTTTAGGATTTGGATTGGATCAGACCAGGGGTATGGAACATGTGGTCCTCTAGGCCCCCAAGTGTGGCCCTTTGACTGAATCCAAACTTCACAGAACAAATCCTTTTATTAAAGGGGTTTTTTTTGTTTTATTTGATTAAATTTGTTTTGTGAGGTTTGGATTCAGTCAAAGGGCCACACCTGAGGACCTAGAGGGCCATACGGGGCCTCGAGGCTGCAGGTTCCCCACCCCTGGTTTAGACAATAAGATTCCTTCTCTAGTTCTGACATCCATGATAATCTATGATAATCTTTCCAGATGTTGCCACCATGCCTTAGCTGCCATCTCACCTGGGAACTTCCCTTAATGTCTGAAGCTCCCTCACTCTGGAACAGGAATCCTTACATCCATCCATCCCTATGGCTTTCTCACCCTAGAACATCCCTTTGCCAGCCTGGCCCCCTTCTCTCATTGGTGAGTTCCTCCTGGGGACTTCTTTTTTTCAGACATTCCTTTGCATAGTCCTTCACACTGATTGTGATTTTTCTGGGCTTCAAAACTACACCCCCCTCCACATACCTTTTCAGCTCCCTTTTAAGTATTATCTTCCCTCATGAAAATGCAAGCTCTTTGAGGGCAGGGACTTTGTTTTTGTTTGTCCAGTGTTTGTCCTCCCCACCCCCCACCCCCATGCCTGGCACACGGTAAGTGCTTAATAAATGCTTGGTACCTTTTGCCTCTGATACTTCAGGGTAAATAATAATAACTCACACTTGCATAATACTTCCCATTTTAAAAACCAGTAGAGTGTAAGGTCCTTGAAGTCAGGGCTTGCCTCTTTTTTTTTTTTTTGTCTTTGTGTACCCAGCACAGGTCCTTAAATTTGGTAGACACTCAATAAATGCTAAGCAATTGAATTTGTTGAAATCAAAGCACTTTTCCTATGACAACCTTGTGAGGCAGTTGGACAAAAGGATCTATGTGTGATGAATGAGGAACCTTGACTCTACAATAGGCAAACATGGTCAACTGAAGAGTAAAGAGTTGGATCTAGGAGGTGACTGAGCTCTTTAAGGGAAAACTTTAGTGGAGGGAAAGAACTAGTGTAGAAAAGATAATCCTTAGAAGTTCTCCCCTGTTGTACACAGCATAATGGACAGAGACCTAAATCTAGGCCCAAATAAGACCTTGGCCCAAATAATTTGCTACCTGTACAACCCTGGGCTCTGGATATTTGACCTCTCTGGGCCTGTTTCCTTCAAGACAGGTCAAACATCACCTTTTTCATGAAGCATTTCCTGATCCTCATAGAGGCTAGCATCTTCCTCCCCAAAATTACCTTCTACTTATGTTGTACATATCTTGTATATTCTTTTATATGTACAGATTTTCTCCCCCTATGGAATATAATCTCCTTGAGGACACAAACTGTTTCATTTTTGTCTCTGTTTTCCCAGCACTTAACATAGTGCTTAGCACACAGTAGGTAATTAATAAATGCTTGCTTACTGATTGACTGGGCCTCAGTTTTCTCATGTGTGTCAGCATGGAGCAGTGCCTAGAACACTGGGTTTGGAATCAGGAAGACCTGGATTCAAACCCCAATTCATCCACTGTGTCTGGACCCTGGGGCAAGTCACTTAACCTCCATCTCATGATCTGTAAAATGAAGGGGGAGAAAAAAGAAAAAGAAGAAAAAAAATTAAATGAAGGGGTTGGATCCTAAAGTTCTAAATCTATAATCCTTCCTCTCTCCCCACCCCACCCCATGTTCTCCCAGCAGGGCAGAGGTTCTTAACCCGGCGTCCTTGAACTTGTTTTTAAAAAATATTTTGATAACTGCCTTTTAAGATAATTGGTTTCCTTTGTAAGCCTGTGTATCTTGGGGGTAGCTGGGTGGTGCAGTGAATAGGGTGTCAGGCCTGGAGTCAGGAAGACTCATTTTCCTAAGTTCAAATCTGGCCTTAGACACTTACTAGTTCTGTCATTCCAGGCAAGTCACTAAACCCTGTTTGTCTCAGTTTCCCTATCTATGAAATGAACTGGAGAAGGAAACGGCAAACCACTCCAGTATCTCTGCCAAGAAAACCCCAAATGGGATCGTGAAGAGTCAGACACAACTGAAATGCCTAAACAGCATCTTGTTTTATGTATTTAAAAACGTGATTCTAAGAAAGGGTCCATTGGCTTCACCAGACTACCAAAGAGATCTAGGACAAAAACAAGGTTAGGGGACTCTACTGTAGAAGGACTCAATACCAGCAGTCTTTTGGGGATGGGTATTTGCTAGAACCTGGCACTGGATTTGATGGAAATTGCAGACATTTTTGGCTCAGACTGATGAGTTCTGGGTAATGATAACAGCTGGTATTCACCTAGCGGTTTAAGATTTATTTTACATACATCATCTTATCTGACACTCACAATGACCCTATGAGGTTGTTTACTACAGATATCAGTTATCCCATTTTACAGATGAGGAAACTTTAACTCAGAATTTATGTGACTTGCTACTGTGTGCCACATTGCTAGAAGTGGGTGTCAGAAGTGGGATTTAAATATAAACCTCTCCCAACTCTTAACTTTTCACAAGATTCTCCATGGTTGCCCTCTTTTAATCAGTGACCCATGGTGTTCTCCTCTTCTCCCTAAACTGTGACAGTCATGGGGAGGCAATGTGATATAGGGAGAAGTAAAGGGCACTAGACTGGAATTCAGGTGGTGCCTAAGTTTGGATCCTGACTCTAAGAAGTACCAGCTCATTGGGTAAACCAATTGACCTCTGTATCTTATTTTCTTCATCTGTAATATAAGGATAATAACATTCACAGTACTTCACAGAGTTGTGAGGAAATGTTAAAGCGTCATAGCAATGTATTTTTTTTCTCTATAAAAGGTCCAAAGATTAGATCATTCTCTTCCATTCTTTCTTGTTGTACTAGATTACTGGGTCTCAAAGTGTGTTCTAACACTTTCTAGGGAGGGGTCACAAAGTCAAAGCTATTTTCATAATAATAAGATGTTTTCATTTGTAACACAGTAAGTATTCACAAATATAACCCACATAAACAAAAACTTTTTTGGGAGTTCCTCGATATTTTTTAAGATTATTAAGTGGTCCCAAGATGAAAAAGTTTGAGAATCATTGTATTAAACCACGCTATGTATTCTTTGTCTCCAAGGCAGGAGAGAGGGCTAGAAGGACCCCATAATCCACAGAAAGCTTGGATCTCATCCCTTCTCAAATAAGTTGAAATGACAAACTCTCATTTTCTACCAAAGGCACAGGAAATCATCCTGCAGCCTTCACTACCTTTCAAAAATGGCTCTTCTTTCCCCAGATTCCGAGCCCTCTCCCCTGCACCAGCACACACACAACCACACACATATACCATGCTGGTCATTTCTTTACCATCCGTTCCCTTGGCCCTTACCTTTTGGTTACAGTTCTTCCGTCTCTTCATTTGGCTATATTTGTCCTTAGCTGGATCAAGGTTCCTCAGTCACTATATATACTTGATATTCTTATCCAACTCCCTCACAGGGATGTGACAGGGAGAGGTGCTTTACATTCAATAAATTCAGTTGAACAAGCATTTGAGTGCCTACCGTGTACAAGGGACTGTGCTAGGTATTGAAGAAACAAAGGCAAAAAAGAAATCAGGCCTTGCCTTCAAGGACCTTACACTCTGTTTTATAAAGTTGAAAGCACTGTACAAAGTGAGCTATCATCATCATCATCACCATCACCATTACCATCATCATCATTATCTTCATCATCATCATCATCATCTCCTGTCATAGATTCTAAGATCCCTGAGAGTAAGGACTCTTTCCTCAGATAAAGGGCAAGGGGTCTATCTCCCCTTTCCTTCATATCCCTACAGCAAGTAGTATAGGGCACTGTACCCAAAAGGTACTCAATGTATGGTACTGACCAAATGAAATGCCTCTGGGGGACATTGAAAGAACCACTCTCCCCTTTCTGGGGGAGACAGCCTACTTGCCACATGGTAATGTTGTGGAAAGAAAGTTGGATTTGAAGTCAGAAGATCTGGGCTCAAATTCTGACTCTAAATATTACCAGTGTGACTTTAAGCAAGTTGCTTCCCCACTCTGGGCTTCAGTTTCCAGTTTTTTCTCTCTTGTTTTGAATCAGATATGTAATTTCACTGGTGTAGGCCACTCCCTCTACCAATGCAGTTCTGGACCTTCTCTGCAATTTACAGGCTCACACTGTGGCTGGAGGACATCAATAGGTTCAATGATTTCCCCAAGGTCACACAACCAGCATGTGTCAGAGCCCAGGTCTTCCCCTCCTACGATGACTTTTTATCCACTATGAGACTCTGTTGTCTCCCTTCCCTCTCTTCATCTATAAAATGAGATGGTTGTTGTACCCTATTAGCCCTAAATCTATGATTCTAGGATTTGTCTCCTTGCCTGAGTTCCTGAGGTCCCAGCCACATAAGCCTGGGATGTGAGGTAAGGAGCAGGGTCCTTTCAATGAGAGAGTAAGAAGGGAGACAGACAGCTTCGTCTGTGTGCTGGAGAAACCTCCCCAACATCTGCCCCCAAGATCTGAATTGCTAATGTCCCCTTCTCTTTCTCCAGCTCCTGCTGGGAACAGCTGAGTCCCTGGGAAGAATGTGTCTGGCTGTCTCCCTGCTCTCCCCCTCC
This sequence comes from Phascolarctos cinereus, assembly GCF_003287225.1. NCBI lineage: Eukaryota > Metazoa > Chordata > Mammalia > Diprotodontia > Phascolarctidae > Phascolarctos > Phascolarctos cinereus. The sequence continues at coordinate 319,907,472 of NW_027555958.1, forward strand.
CCACTGTAGAATTCTCTTCTCTTCTACAAGCAAAGTCCTGCTCCCTGAAAAAGTCAGCAGACAAAAGGCCCAGGATGATTTCCTCTCTCACTGGAGCTGTTCATTGAAAGATGTCACTAAGAAGGTTAAAGGGGACTGAGTCAAGTCCAAATTCTTTAGTCCAGCATTCAAGGCCTTTTCTCCAATAGCTCACATACACCAAACCTGGGCTCCAGGCAAGCAAATCTTCCTAATGCAAATTCCTAGCTCCCCACCATAGATTTCAAGCCTGAAGGGACCACAGAGTACATCTATTTCAGTCTCTTCATTTGATATTTAAGGAAGGGCTAGGGACACACAGTACTACAGTCCCAGACTTTGCTACATCCAGTCTGCTAATCTCTCCCTATCCTTCCTTCAAGGTCCCACTTAACATCTACCTCCTTCATGGAGTGTTCTCTGAGCATTCCACCTATCCACACCTGCAAGCACTGATCATATTGTGCTATGAAAAAGATCCTGGACCTAGGGTCCAGAAGGTCTAGCTCTGCAGCTCACCAGTTATTATTGTTGTTTCTCCTTCCTTTTCCAAGAGAATTATTGAATATTGAGAGGTGAACAGCTTGACTTTCCAGTGAGTTGGATTGAAGTGAGGCAGTTTCACAACATCATCAGCCTCGCTCTCTCTTCCAGAGTTACCAGAGTCCAGTGGCAAGACAAAAATCAAAATGACTGGCAATGGCCCAGGATGTAGTGGATGGCCTTGGCCTTGGCCTCAAGCACTTGTATAACCATAGTCAAGTAAATCTTTCTAACCCTCCATTTCCTCATTTGTAAAATGAGGATAAGAATAGTACCTCTGTAAGGTTCAAATGAAATCCTGTATATAAAGGAATTAAAAATTATAAAGTATTAATATCAATATCAGCTATTTTTATTGTTATTACATACTTTGTTCAGTCTCAGTTTCAGCATCTGTAAAATAGGAACAATAATATTGTAACTACCTGCCTCACAATGTTGTTGTGAGGAAAATAAGTGTGTAAACTCTAAAGCATCATGGAAACATAAATTCTTATTATCTGGAGGTAGGCTGGAATTTCATTCCTCTGGGGAAAATCCAGTTCATTTAATTTCTCAGTCCTTAGGCCACTCTCTCAGGTTATAAGTTACAGATGACTTGCCCATTTACATTGGTAGAGTTATTATTATCTTTATTTTATCTCTTTATGTTGTCTATATACTGACTCACAGGTTAGAATCTGTGATTTACTCCTTGCAGGGAACTTACTCTATCAACACAGATCAGCAGCTGCTGCACAACCTGTAGTCTTAGAGAGTTAGTTGCCTAGGAACACTGAAAGGTTAAGCTACTAGTCTCAGGGTCACACAGCCAATATGAGTCAGGAGTGGGCCTAAAACCCAGGTAATGCTGATTCTGAAGCCAGTCCTCTCCCTGGTATACTACATTGCTGCTTCTGTCATCACTAGATCTTTTTGAACCTCAGTTTCCTCATTTATAAAATGGGGATAATAAAAGCACCTCCCTCACAGGGCTGTTCTCAGGATCAAATGAGATAATACAAGTAAAGCCTATTGTAAGCCTTAAAGCACTACATAAGGGCTAGCTATTGTTATTCTTATTGTTATAACTGTTATTACTAATACTGTTGCTGTTGTCGTTACTGTTGCTAGTGTTGTGTGGGTTAGAGACAGCAGGGAAAGGAGAGAGGAAAAGGAAAGTTGGGTGGACTTATTAGCCGGTGTCTTGGGAAGCACTGTGGCACAGGACAAAGAGTTCTGGGTCTAGAGTCAAAAGCCCTGAGTTCAAATCCCACCTCTGGGAACTACTGCATATATGACCTTAGAAAAGTCACTTTATTACCTCTCTGGGCCTCAGTTTCCTCATCTGTAAAATGAAGGGGTTGGCCCAGATAGGTCCCTTTTGGCTCAAAATAGCAAATTTGGGTGGCTAATGAGGGTGGTCCCCATCTTCTTCTAAATGATCAGGCAACAATCTTAGGACTTGCTCTGCCCCCACTACAGCCCCACTCAATCCAACAAGGTGTTTATTAAGTTACTCCTACTGGGCTAAGGATACAAAAACAAATGAAGTAGAACCTTCCCTCAAGAGGCTTACTGGGAGGAAACAACATGTAAACAGATAAGTAAATAATAATAAATACAGAGTAATTTCAGGATGGAGTGAACACTGACCACTTGGAGAATCAGGAAAGGCCTCTTGAGTGACCCTTGAACTGAGCCTTGAAGGGAACTAAAGGTTCCATATGTGGAGTATGGAGTTGTACAATTCCCCCACCTGAATGCATGCTCCTTCACCACCTCACCTCCTCTCCCCAGCTAGCCAGCATGGCCCTAGGTCAAGTTAACAAGCGAGCATTTATTCAAACTTCTACCATGTGCCAGGCCCTGTGCTAAGTCTGGGGATACAAAAGAAAGGACAAAAAAAGAAAGTTCCTGTTCTCTAGGGGTTTACAGTCTAATAGAGGAAACAACATGCAAATGACTAAGGCAAAAAAAAATACAAGACAATTGGAGATAATCACAAGGGGTAAAGGAGGACTGGGAAAGGCTTCTTATAGAAGGTGAGACTTTAGTTTCTTAGGGAGGAGGAATAGGACCCCAGGAATTTTCAGGCTGCCTTTGACATCCATCACTCACCCCTGTACACGCACCCATCCACCCACCCAACCCCCAGCTTCTTAGTTTGGTGTCCCTTGGACGGTTATGGGTTTCATCATTGTTGTTGTCATCGACATTATCATCATCGATTTTTGAAGCAATTGGCGTTGACTGACTTGCCCATGGTCACACAGCTAGTAAGTGTCTGAGGTCAGATTTGAACTAAGGTCCTCTCTACTCTGTATGGGCTCTTCAGTCTTCCTTTATTTGTCATGAAACGGCTCTAGCATGTTTTTTTTCCCCAAGAAAACTTGCAGTCAAGGATCAAAAAGAGACACTTTGGGTTCTAGGAACCTAGAAGAGAGTGATTGAAGCTGTAGACAAAGAGAAAAAAGGTGACAGGAAATAGAAAGATAAGAAGGGGAGCAGAGAGGAGGGAGACAGTAGAGAGGAAGAGAGACAGTAGAGAGACAGAGGGAAAAGAAAGAGGAAAAAAACCAGAAAACAGTAGCAGAGAGATGAGAAACAAAGCCAAGAGGGAAAAAACAGAGAGGAAAAAAGAGACAGAGAAAAAAAATGCAGATTGAAAGAGAACTAGACAGAAAAAAGAGAGACGAGACAGGATGAGGAAGAGACAAAATAGACATAGAAAGATATGAAAAAATCCAGAGGCAGAGTCTGAAAGTGGGTCAGGAAGGAAGGGACTTGAGCACAGCTGAATGAGGGACACAGACAAAATGATGGTTGAATCCATCTTCCTCAGCAGTCACCCAACCGAGCTAGGTTTTCCCACTCCCATTTTTCTGCTAGTGGAGAAAAGCCTCTTCACCCACATTCAAATAAATTTGATATTCAATCAATGAAGATTAGCTCGTCCAAGGTAAGATGGTTTTTATATCCGCAAGGAAGTCAAATACGATTATGCAGATGAGCAAATTATCCCAAGATGAGCAGAGTCTAATATATGATAATTATTTGAAAGGGTAGACTTACACACTGATTAGCATATCTTGAAGACCAGACAGAGATGGAAGAGTAGAGGAAAGGAGGTGAGATTCCTGAAGATGAGTGATCTGGGGGCCCTGGACAGAGGATATGATACCAAGAAGTTATTTGAATGTGTCAGGAATTGGAGAAGCTAGCACAGTCTTAGAGAGTCCTGCTTTCCTTCCCAGGATGGGGCGGGGTGGGGGTGGGGGAAATGATTTGGATTCAACTTTGAAAACTGTTCAAAATATCCCCTGATGGAAAGAAGTGAGATGAGGAAAAGATGGCTAACCAGAGTGGACCGCTTCTCTCCAAGACAAACACAAAGTCAAGGGCTTCCTTCTTCCCCTCTCCCCTCCCCCTTCCAAAGGGCATACAGAGCAGGTTTGTTCCCCTCCACAGACAGCTGGGCACAGATCCCATTGGCCTCTGGGGTGAAGGCTGACTTTTCTTGGCTTATTTTCAGCCCTTCTGCCTCATCTCCTTGCATCTGCAAGCCTCCAGTTGGAATGGACAGCAGCCCTCTGGGCCCCAGAGCCCTGAGAAAACACACACCGTGACAGGGTCTGGAACTGGGCCAGGGGGGAATAATTAAGATCAAAATGTTAAGAGGTCATTGAAGAGGAGATCTGTTGTGCATCCTTGGGCAAGTTACTTAACTTCTCTGACTCTCATTCTCTTCATCTGTAAAATGAGATAGTCTCTGAGTTCTCTTCCAGCTCTAAATTTGTGTTCCTATGATCAGGATCAATGAGGGATAGACAGTGAAAGAAGTCATTTAATGAAGGGGCTGGGCTCCTTGGAATGGCTGCTCCCTCCCTCCCTGATCAGGACTATAGGAGTTTTGCCTTCACCTCATAAGTTGACTTTCGAATGAGTGCCTGTGGACCTAGGGGGAATATGTCCGCATGGGCTTCAATGCAGTTCCATTCAAACATTCACCAGATAGCTATGCATAACGGTAGCATAGCACTCTGCTACGAATTAGAAATACATAGATTAAGAAAGATGCTATCACCACCCTCTAGGAGTTTACATTCTATGGCCAGAAGGGATCAGCAGGTATCACTCTGCCCTGTGAGTTAATCACCTGGAGGTAGACCTGGCCGGCTTTGGGGAAAGGCATACTAACCTGCCTTCGGGATTTCCCAAGAGAAAAATGGTGAGGATTTTAAAAGAGTTTTAACCTTTCAACTCAACCTAACCAATAATGTCTATGGGTCGCTCAAGCCCCAGAAAGACCGGATATAAACTAACCAATGTCCCTGCCCCATTGTCCTTGAGAAGATAGTACCTTGTATTTATATAGGATCTTTCTTTTTCTGAAGACAAAAAGGTCTGACAGAAGCTGATGGATGTCTCCCCACTGTTCACTTTTATTCTCAGTGGCCCTGAATCTGATTTCTCACCAGCCTTGAACAGAGATACTCTAGGCACCCCTCCAGGGGGGATGCAGTGATACAAGGTGAGGCAGGAACTAGCCATTTGTGCCAAGAAAAACTAAAACTCACTGGGCAGTGATGTCTCTGGTCATTTGTTTTTTTAAGTCACTCCAATCCCTAGCTATTCTTGTCCCTCTGTTCATTGGTTACTCCAAACACTGGTTATTCACACCGCTAATCATTCCCACTGACTAGTCAGTCATTTCTGAACCTGAGCATTGTTTTCATGGCCACCATGTTTTCATGACCACCAGTGGCTCCAAATGGCTCCAGTCATTGGAAAAACTTAAAGTTGGTGACCTATTGGGTGTTAGAGTCCTAAAATACTGGTGGTTCTCTCAGAAAGAATATACACTATGGAAATGTCCATTTTAGTTGGTTCTTTGTTAAGTTTTGAATAAAAATAAATACTTTTTTAAAAAAAAGAAAAAAGGAAGAGCACACATCTGGACTATGATATAGAAGAAAGGGTGTTACATTTTAGAATTAGAGGGCCTGGGTTCAAATTCTGACTCTGCCACACGTGTTGTGTACATCTCTAGGCTTTAGTTCTTGTTTGAACAATGAGGGAGCTGAAGTACCTTTCAGCTCCAAATCTGTGATCCTATGATCTGTCTAGGGCTGGTTGAACTATTGCAAAAACTGGTCATGAGGCAGCATCGGGGAATGGAGGGAGAAAGAAAAGAAAGGAAGAAAAGAGAAATTGATTGTTGTTCATCTTATGTTCAGGTGAGAAAGATGGAGAGACAGAGTGAGAGAGAAGAAATGAAAAAGAAGGAAGAAATAGAAGAGAGAAAAAGGGAGAGAAGAGAGGAGATAGAAGAGAAGGAAAGGGAGAGGAGAGAAGAGGGAAAGGAGGAGAAAGAGAGGAGAGAAGAAAAAATGGAAGGGTAGGAAAAGGAAGGAAAGGGAAGGAAAAGAAAGAAGAGAAGAGAAGAGAAGAGAAGAGAAGAGAAGAGAAGAGAAGAGAAGAGAAGAGAAGAGAAGAGAAGAGAAGAGAAGAGAAGAGAAGAGAAGAGAAGAGAAGAGAAGAGAAGAGAAGAGAAGAGAAGAGAAGAGAAGAGAAGAGAAGGTCTTTCCAGCTCAGCTTAGACCCAGGGAGTGGCGGGCACTGTAAATTCATCAACTCCACATGATTTTGTCAATTCTGACAGCTAACTTCAACATGACGACAAATCTGGCCCCAGAGGATATTAAGCAAAGACACATGAGCCTATAATTTTCTGCTTCCACGTGTGAGATGCTATAATAATCTAAAGAAAATGACTTTCTAACTACCCCCATCTCTTTGTGCTGTTTTCTCCCTGCCGGCTGCACTAATTGAATCACCCAGCGCCACTGTATCAATTCTAACTTGGGTATTGGGGGGTAATCAGGCGTGTGGGGGGGACCAGCTTGGAGAGGTGAGGGGGCCTTTGTGAGGGGGCCCATCTGCCTCCCACATTAAAGCCATCCGCCCACCCTCCCGACTGCCCGTCTGCATTTGGCCTGGACCGATGAGCAACTGAAGAGGCATGAGCCCAGAGGGGCCAGGCAGGGGATGCCTAGGGGAAGCTGGCCTGGAGGAGGGAGGGGTTACCGTATGGAGAAGAGGGTGGGGACACCTGTACCCACGACTTGCAGCCTCATTTGTCTTGGCTTTGCAGAGATAGGGGTGGGAGTCAGAGAGAGACGTCTATGGGCTGTGGGGGTGTGGTGGGAGGATTCTGTAGGATATTTGTAGGAGTGAAAGCAATTACTGGCCCTTACTGATCCCTCAGGAAAGTCCTAAATACCCACAGGCTATGCTAGATCTCTTTGTAGGATCATAGATTTAGGGCTTTAGAAATATCCAAATCCAAATCCCCTCATTTTACTGATGCCCAAAAAGGTTACACGACATATCCAGGGTCAAACATGAAGCAAGTGCAGAGTCAGAATTAGAACCCAGGTTCTGACTCCAATTTCATTGTTACTTGCATTATAACACACTGCCTGGCTCACATACACCTTCTTTTGCCTTTCCAGCTCCACAAAATGAAATGATAACTTAGAACTAGAGGTGGTTCGAAATAGAAACACAATGTAGTTATGGGATAAATGGTTTAGAGCTAGAAGGGAACTAAGAGGTCACCTAACTCAAACTCTTCATTTTATGGAGGAGAAATTGGGAGCCAGAGGAAGGTGAGCTGACTTGCCCAAGGTCACACAGGTAGTAAGAGGCAAAGCCAACTTCAAATCTAACTCCTCTGGCTCCAAATCCAGTGCTCTTTCCAGTGAGTCAGTTTGCCTCTTTCAGAAGAGGAAACTGAGGTACAGAGAGATAGAGTGATTGTTCCAAAGTTACACCACTAGTTAGTGGCAAAGGTAGGAACAGAATCATGTTCTCTTAGTTTCCAGGAGATGTGATCCCTAAAGCAAGATCCTACCTTCCTCATCTTCCTATCATTCTAGTGACTCATCTTCTCAGAGTCCCTGTTGAGATAAGGAATCTTTGCTGCTCTCAGCCTATGCCGTCATCCTATTATGTCTATGTTTCACATTGGATGGTAACCCTTAAGGAGAGAAAGATCCTCCCTAATCCCAACCCTTGGTTCACCCCATACCTCCCCTACTGCCAGTCAATAAACCATCATTATTGGAAAAGACCATGTGCTTATTAATAGGCTGGGTGTTGAGAGGTATGGGGGGTGGATAGAACACAAAAAAGTATGGGACCTCCATTATCTTCATCCTAGCGGATCTAGGTTAACCCAGTCCAAAAGACTGACTGACCAGTCAATAACCATTGGAAATGGATTCCTACACTGAGCAAAAATCTACCTTCAGATTAGGTACTAAACAGAGCCCCTAGCTTGAACCTCAGCCCCCCAAACCTTTCTATCCTACCTTTCCCAGAACCCATTGCTGGGGCAGAAACAAGATTATATCACCTTCTTAATTAAATCTGGAGGTGATAGAAGAGATTGGGATGCAGAAGGGATGATGGTAGGGAGATGGGCCAAAGGCAGGGAGATCTTTCCACCTTACTTGACTACCAAGGGAGTAGTTAGACTCAAAGTGTAGCTAAAGCAGGGCCTCTGAGGCAGTCCTTCCCATCCCATAAATACCCCAAATAGAAGGAATCTGGTCACAATTTACTCTTCAAGGACTAGACAAATCTCACTTCTTCCATGAGGTTTTCCTTGGTTTCTCCAGTTCACTCTGATCACAAAGTCTCAAAATTGAAAGGGCACTCCAGGACATTTAGTTCAACTAGTTACTGAGGAATTGTCCTTACAATATTCCTGATGAATGGTCACCTTTGTTTGAAGACCTCTAGCAAAGAGAAACCCACCATTTCTCAGAGAAGCACGTTTCATATTTGGACAGCTTTAGCTGTTGGGAAGTTTTCCCTTTATGCTGATCTTAAATCTGCTTTTCTGAAATTTCCATTTATTGTTCCTTTAGGGCCTAACAGAAGTCCTTCACATAAACAATCAAATATAGATAGATAGATAGATAGATAGATAGATAGATAGATAGATAGATAGAAGTCTCAGTGTAATGCATATATGCATATATACACATTGTTGTGATTCATAAGTGTATATGTGTATTATATCAATATGTATCCATATCTGTTTGTCTATCTATCTATCTATCTATCTATCTATCTATCTATCTATCTATCTATCTATCTAATTCTGAACATCCTGGTTACCCTTCACTGGATATGCTCTGGGTTACCAATGTCCTTCCTTAAATGCATTGCCAAAACTGAACCCATTACTCCAGATGTGGTTTGACGAGGGTAGATTACAGCTGCACTGTCACCTCTCTTGTGTTGGACCTTTCTTAATATAGCCTAAAATCCTGTCAGTTTTTTTTTAACTGCTATGTCACCTTGTTGACATACTAAGTCTGCAGTATACTGAGCCCTCCAAATCTTTTTTCAAATAAATTGTCACACTTTTGCTGTACTGAATTTTCCCTTCTCTGAACTCTTATAGCACTTATAGCCAGTTTATCCCTTAATCATTATTTTGTCAAGTATCCTTTAGTATTCTTTCTATAATGAAATTGTAAACTCCTTGAGGGCAGGATGCCTTCTTTACCACCTGCAGTGCCTTTTATCGGGTGGAATGCATAGGAGGCACTTAGGTTAAACTTATTGGTCACCAGAGGTACCCTTTTTAGGACCACTTTATGACTTGTTTGGATCTGCAAGGGAAAGGAGACGATTGAAACCTTTAAAAACAAAACAATATCCTTGATGAAGTTTTAGAGCTGGAAGAGACCCCAGAAATTGGCTAGCACAGGAATTCTTGACCATTTTTAGGTCATGGACCCCTTTGGAAGTCTATGGACTTCAAGTTTATGGACCCCTTCTCAGAATAACATTTTAATTAGATAAAATAAAATTCATTATATTGAAATAAAGATGTGATTTTTCTTTATCCCATCCAAGTCACGTACTTCCTGAAATCTATCCATAATGCTTTTCCTTGGACTCCAGGTTAAGAATTCCTGATGTAGACCAACCCTCTTATTTTACAGAAGAGAGAACCGAGGCTCAAAAAGACTGAAAATCACATGTCTAAGAAGTGCTGGGGCACAAACTCCACGAAATGTCCAACATTCTTTCTGCTATGCCAGTTTCATGCAGTCTCCTTTACCCAGGGTTTGTGGATAAGGGTCTGTCAGGTTCAGAAAGGGAGGGGGAGTGGAAAAGGCTGGGCAGTTGGGGTTGATTTGTTTCCGTTTTCACGGGCAGACTTCTGAATTAACTGGCATGAAATTGAGCAGAGACCTGGGTCCCCCTCCAGAGATGTGCCTTCATGATTCACGAGAGGAGAAAATGAAAAGGGGGCGGGAATTGAGGGGGGGAAAGGAGGTGGCCCAGGCCTCCACGCTCTGCTTGTTTTGGGTGCAGATGGAGAGAGAATAGAAGGGGGATGTCCCTGCTCCACCCTTCCCCTCCCTCCTCCTCCCCTTCCCTCCCCTTCTCTCTTCTCAGACAGACGCAAATAGGAATCTGCCCCCAAAGGACGGGGTTGGGGCAGAGAAAAAAATCCCATGCTCCCAGTCTCAAAGTCCATGGTATGGGGCACCTTGTGCCAGTTTGAGAGTTGGGGGGCACCAATCTGGGCCAACACTCTCTTCCCCATACAGATCTAATTAATTGAACAAGAGAAGGGATGGATGGGAAAAGAAAGAGACCATCTTAGCTGATCTCCACTGAGCACTCCAAGGACTTTCTGAGTACTCTGAAGACTTCTCTTATGAATCTCCAGAAATGGATTGTTAAGTGGAGAGGAGGGGATCAGAGAAGAGGAAGACAGAAAGAGAAATTCCAACTCAGTAGCAGAATTAGAATCTGTTTCTTGCCGGGTCACTTATACATCCAAGAAGACGCTTCTGGGTAGAGAAGAGACTGAACCTGATGTCGGGGGACAAAAGTTAAATGTTCATTCTCACCTTGCACTTTGGTGAGCAGAAACTAGGAGAAAAACAGATGTAGTTGATAATAATAATGAAGCAACAACAATAATAGCTAGTATTTCTATAGCAAGGCTTCTAGGTTTGCAAAGTGCTTTCATAAGCTATCTCATTTGATCAAAAAGGCAAAGAGACAGAGATTTTTACCATTAGTTCTCAATAGTCCAGGGCAGATTATTCAAATGTTTAGAACTGAAATTTTTAAACTTTTTTTTTTGCATCATAGACCCTTTTGTCAGCCTGGTAAAGCCTATGAACCCCTTTCTAGAATGATGTTCTTAAATTCATAAAAATGCCTGAGATTATAAGGGAAACAATTATATTGAAATAAAGATGTGATTTTTTTTTCCACCGAAGTTCGGGGAACTCTCTGAAATCTATCCATAGACTCTTTGGGGAACCATGTATCCCATATAGAGAGCCCTTTGCCTCCTTTTCAATCCAAACCAATCCCCTTTTCACTAGCTAAGCTCAGTAAAGAAAGGAGTTGTTTTTGTGCACTTCTGGGGTTGACTTATATGTAAGTCAGGCTGAATTCTCATGCCATTGACTTGCTATTTTGACTCTATATCCATTTGATTATGCTTTGGTTTTCCCTGAAGTTAATTTACTGATCCCCTAATAATTGGGTGGAGTACCATAAACCTGTCATGTCATCAAGGGACTTCGTGAGCTGTGAATGAGCCTGGAATTAGAATTCTGAACCATTGAGCTTCATCCAAAATACTCAAGTAGGCAAATCCTAGGAATCACAGTAGATGTGTTCAGAGGATGAACATGTCAGTTTTCCATCCCAACCTGGGACCATGAGGAAGTACTTTGTGCATATCAATCATATACGTATGTATGTACATGTTGATTGTAAACTCCTTGAGGGCAGGAACTATATCACCGTTGTTTCTGTATTCCTACCTTAGCACGGTGCTTGGTCCATAGTTTGTTGTTTATTTGTTTCAGTCGTGTCTGACTCTTCATGATCCCATTTAGGGTTTTCTTGCCAAAGATACTGGAATGGTTTGCCATTTCCTTCTCCAGCTCATCTTACAGATGAGGAAACTGAGGCAAACAGGGTTATGTGACTTGAGCAGGGTCCCACAGCTAATAACACCACCTCTCACTTTTTTTATCTCTTTATTTTAATCAATTAATTTATTTTTAGTTTTCAACAATCACTTCCATAAGCTTTTGAGTTTTAAATTTTATCTCCCTCCCTCCTCACCTCCCTCACCAAACAGTGTGCAATCTGATATAGGCTCTACTTATCTGTTCCTATTAAACATGTTTTCACATTAATCATGTTGTAAAGAAGAATTAGAACCAATAGGAGGAACCGCAAGAAAGAAGAAACAAAATAAAACAAGACAAAAAAAGGAGCAAATAGTATGCTTCCATCTGTATTCAAACTCCATAGTTCTTTCTCTGGATGTGGATAGCATTTTCTGTTATGAGACTTTTGGAGATGTCTTAGATCCTTGCATTGCTGAGAAGGGCTAAGTCTAACAAAGTTAGTCATCATACTACGTGGCTGTTACTGTGTACAACATTCTCTTGGTTCTGCTCACTTCACTCAGTATCCTTCCATACAAGTCTTTCCAGGTTTATCTGGTCTGCCTGCTCATCATTTCTTATAGCACAATGGGATTCCATTACATTCATATACCACAACTTGTTCAGCCATTCCCCAATTGATGGGCATCTTCTCAATTTCCAATTCTTGGCCACCACAAAAAGAGCTGCTATAAATATTTTTGTACATGTGGGTCCTTTTCCCATTTGTATGATCTCTTTGGGATACAGCCCTAGAAATGTTATTGCTGGGTCAAAGGGTATGCACATTTTTATAGCCCTTTGGGCATAGTTCCAAATTGCTCTCCAAAATGATTAGATCATTTCACAACTCCACCAACAATGCATTAGTGTTCCAATTTTCCCCCCATCTTCTCCACATTTATCATTTACTTGTTTTGTCATGTTGGCCAATCTGATAGGTGTAATGTGGTACCTCAGATTTGTTTTGATTTGCATTTCTCTAAGCAACAGTGATTTAGAGCATTTTTTCATATAACTATAAATAGCTTTAATTTCTTCATGTGAAAACTGACTGTTCCTATCTTTTGACTATTTATCAATTGGGGAATGACTTGTATTCTTATAAATTTGACTTAGTTCTCTATATATTTTAGAAATGAGGCCCTCATCAGAGACACTGGTTGCAAAAATTCTTTCCCAGTTTTCTATTTCCCTCCTAATCTTGGATGCATTGGCTTTGTGCAAAAACTTTTCAATTTAATGTAATCAAAATTATCCATTTTGCATTTCATAGTGTTTTCTAACTCTTGTTTGGTCATAGATTCTTCTGTTCTCCATAAATCTGACAGGTAAACTATTCCTTGCTTTCCTAGTTTATTTATAGTATCAGCCTTTGTATCTAAATCATGTACCCATTTTGACTTTATTTTGGTATATGGTGTGAGATTTTGGTCTATGCCTAGTTTCTGCCATACTCTTTTCCAGTTTTCCCAGCAGTTTTTGTCAAATAGTGAGTTCTTGTCCCAGAAGCTGAGGTCTTTGGGTTTATCAAATAGTAGATTACTATAGTCATTGACTACTGTGTCTTGTGTCCCTAACCTATTCCACTGATGCATCACTCTGGACTCTCACTTCTTGTAAAAAGAGATAGGGACTGGACCTGTGATTGCAATGGCACAGGGATTCCTCTCTACCAATGCAGCCTGGCCTCACTCTGCAACTCACATTCTTAAGGTTGCCTATAGCACTGAGATATTTAAGTGATTTACCACATAGCCAGCAGGTGTCAGAAGCTGGGTGGGCCCAGCATAGAGTTTTGAAAGAACTCTATTCTGGATCCCCTTCTTTCCTTCATCTCCCATTTTTAGAGGCAATCAGGGATCACACAGCTAGTAAACATCTGAGGTCAGATTTGAACTCATGCCCTCCTGACTCCAAGGCTGGTGCTCTATCTATGCCATCTGCCTGCTCCTATCCCCCATTTTCCAGAGCTGAAGCAATGTCTGACTAAATGTGTCCTTTTCCTGTATTACCAAGGAAGTATAAGGGAGAATAGCAGTAGTCTAAGTCCCTACATGCTCTGGCCTGTGGCCCCGTCAATTGGAGATGAGACATTCATTCAACAAGCATTTATTAAATGATGTCTACTTGCCAGGTACTGGGTGTGATGTAGCAGTTACAAAGACAAAAACAAAACAATTCCTTCACTCCAGCAGCTTACATGATCTTATTATCCAGTGCATGCTATTGAGGGGAAACACACACTCAGATAAATAAATACTATATGTGTGTATATATGTATATATGTATATATATATATATGTATATATATATGTATATATATATATATATATATATATATATATATATATATATATAGAGAGAGAGAGAGAGAGAGAGAGAGAGAGAGAGAGAGAGAGAGAGAGAGAGAGAGAGAGAGATTTCAGGGAGGGGAGGGCACTAGTAACTATGGGAATCAGGATGGGCCTGCCATAGGAGGAAGCACTTGAGCTGAGTCTAACAGGCAGAGGGAGGGAGGGAGTGCATGATAGGCTTGGGTGACGATCTGGGGAAAAGTATAGAGATTGGAAATGGAGTCATAAATAAAGCATTCGTTCAGCACTTACTGCTCCAGACAATGTACCAAGCACTAGGGATACAAATAAAAATTGTATAATAATCCCTGTCCTCAAATGGATAGCTATCTAATAGGAGAAGACAACATCAAGACATAGGGGAGACTGGTAACTCCAATTCTGGGGTCACTAGTCCCCTTTTTTTTGATGTGGTCTGGGAAATGACAGGGATGGTGACTGGGCAAGAGTTCAGCAGCCATTCTACATTATATGTAGAGTTCTGTATGTAGAAATATAGTATGTGTAACCATATAATCTTCCCAGTTAGAATGTAAGCTCCTTCAGGGCAAGAACTGGTTTACTTTTGTCTTTTTAACCCCCGGGCTAACACAGTGCCTTGTGTACAATACATGCTTCACTGCTAGATGGATTGATTGATTGGGACAAGCTGTCCCACCTTTCTTTCACCTAGGGTGGGGAGGGGGAAGGCCTAGAGAAAGCATTATAGGACCTCTCAATTTTCTTTGGCCCCTGCCTCAAATCTCAGCTTCCCCTAACATTCAGAGGCATCCTGGGAAGTGAGTTCCCCCCAGCCAGTTCCCCAGAGGCAGCAGTTTGAGTTCTTTCAACCAGAGAAAATGGAAGGAGCTGATGTCAGGGTCTGGAAAGGGGGCTCCTGCCTTCATGATCCCCTACACTGGCCATCACACAATCTGCCCTGCAATTAGGGGTGCATTTGCCTCTCCGAGCATGCATAACACTCCTATTAACGGCACGGGGAGCCCCTCATGTGTCCAGGCAGGGGGACAGACCCCATGGTGCTTAATGTGACCTAATCTCTCCCAGTGTTGGGAAAATGAAAATGAAAAACAGTCACAATGTTGTGGTTTAAAAATTAGCATGTGTGCTTGAGTAGCAAACTCACTTCGCCTCCATTTCCATACGGATTCATCCTGGTCCCAGCACGCAGCCAAAGGATGTAATTACACCAGGGGCTGATGTGCTTATGGTAGGGTGGGGATGAGGAGGGGGAGAGCAGGTTCTGCTTTGTTGTGTGAATAACATGCCTCTTTTTCCTTAATATAGAGATATGGATTCTAA
Organism: Phascolarctos cinereus; assembly: GCF_003287225.1. Lineage (NCBI taxonomy): Eukaryota > Metazoa > Chordata > Mammalia > Diprotodontia > Phascolarctidae > Phascolarctos > Phascolarctos cinereus. Next base: position 319,922,689 of record NW_027555958.1, read on the forward strand.
TGAGGGAACCATCCCTAAGCCCTTGCTCAGCTTCCAGCTGCCTGGAAAAGGGGAGAGGGGAAATTTTATATCAGTGGGTGCCCCCTAACTTGGCCAAGAAGATGTTCTTGGAAATGGCACCCCTGTTTCCTTCCAGGAGAAAGAAAGTCACTGTCCTGATAGGAGGATTGATGAGGAATCAGTGTTCCAGTAAGGGCATCGATGGGGGTCAGCATCAATGTCCAAGTATGGGCAAATATAGGGGTGGGGATGGGAAAACAATGTGCCATTAAGGATATCATACAGGAAAACTGATGGGCATGGAGAGGGGCAACAAAGGATCTTTTTTATTGTTAGTTGTGGCCTGCCCCAGTGGACTCCCTTTATTTTGCTTATTTTACAGATGAGGAAACTGAGGCACTGGGAAATCAAATGATTTTCCACCCATTCGCTTCTCAGTGGGAAGCAAGCTAGAACCCCCCACCCCAGATTACCCAGATTTCCCTCTGGCCAGGTCTTCATCTGCAGCAAAGTCTCAGGAGAGGGAATAGTTAGATGTACATTAGGAAGAGAATTCATTCTCCCTGTTGCCCTGGTTAAACTCGTTCTCTACTTCAGGAAGGAGATCAGATAGCTCAGAACTAAAAAACAAAACAAAGCTCACTCTGAGGAGGGTTGTGGATTCCCAGTGACCTGGCGATCACACAAGTATTACTGAGAGCCAAGTTCTTAGGAATAGCATGGACTCAGAGTCACACAATCTGAGTTCTAGTCTCAGCTTCCAAACTGGCTAATTAGGTGATTGTGTTTCACCCCCACAGATTTCCTTACCTGTAATGTAGTGGCACCCATAGAGGCCATCTTGTATAGTGTGTGCCTGAGGACAGCCCTAGTTCAAGTCCTGCCTCTGACAACACGCTGGCCGTGTAACTCTGTAAATTGCAAAGTCAGTGCTAATTCTCATTGGCAGATGGAGTTTTCTCATTGGGAGGCATCAAAAGCACACTGGCTCTGAAATCACAAGTTGCTGTATTGTTGTCGTTCAGTCGTTCACTCGTGGCTGACACTTCGTGACCCCATGGACCTTAGCATGCCAGGCCCTCCTATCCTCCACTACCCTACCTCTGTCACTTACTGCTCATATCCTTGGACAAGTTACTTTACTTCCTCTGGCCTCTGTTTGCTCTGTAAAATGAGGGGGTTAAATGATGAGGTCCCAGATCTGGACCTATAAGCAGCTAGGTGGAAAAGTGGATAGAACTCTGAGACTGGAGTCAGGAACACCTGAGTTCAAATCTGGCCTCAGACATTGGCTAGCTGTGTGATCCTGAGCAAGTCATTTAACCTCTGCTTCAGTTTCTTCAATCCTAAAACAGGGATGATAATGGCACTTACCTCACAGAGTTGCTATTAGGATCAAGTGAGATAATATTTGTAAGGCCCTTAGCACATTATTTCCCAGGGTTCCCCGGTGTGTTTGGGCATAGCCTTTGCCCCCTCCCCTCCATCTTCCCCTCACCCCTGCACTCTCTATGTCCATGTTACCTGTGTGAGAACCAGGTAGTGAGAGGAGAAAACTGCCCACCGTGATTTTAAAATAGTAAACAGACCATGAAACATGAAAAAAGAAAAGTGCCTGGTACTAGTAGGTATTATTAAGTGTTTATACCCTTCCCTTCCCTTACAATGAGCTGCCTATAGTGATGAAATTATACAGTATATTAAAAAACAAAAATATAAAAACTGTGGGAAAAACCCAACTTGTCCTGCTTATTTTCATAGAATGGTTGTGAATAAGAGGCTCTATAAATGAGTTTTTTGTTTGTTTACTTGGGTCCAAAATAGTGATTCTTTCAGTGTAAGAAACTGCCAGCGTAGAAATTCACTCCCTTGACAAAGATCAACAGCTCATCTGTAACTTATAGCAAGGGTTCTTAATCTCAGGTCCAAGGACCCCCAAGGAGTTTATGGATGAATTTCAGGGGAGTCTGAGAACTTAAGAAAAAAATTACATCTTTGCTTCAAAAGAATTGGTTTCCTTCATAATCTTACATATTTTATTTTATGCATTTAAAAACATTATTCTAAATATATAAAATCAAGCAATTTGATTCCTTTTTATTCCCCATAAGTACTCTGATATAAAACATGTCATAACCTAGGGCAGTTTGAAATTCTTATAAAATTAAGTTTAAAGGGTCACAGAATATGTAAATGATCATAGTTGATTGTAAAGAATACAATGATTCCATCCAGCCTCAGACATGTAACACTTACTAGCTGTGTGACCCTGGCCAAGTCACTTAACCTCATTGCCTAGCCAAAAAAAAAGAATACAGTGATTCAGATGTATTTGGGGATGTAACAATAAGTTGCTGATCATTGGGTATATCAGTTCTTAGAGAACTAAATTATGGAATTGTATCAATAACTGAATAAAGAGACTTAATGCATTGGAAAAAAAAAGAACATTATTCCCAGACTTCAATCATCACGGAGGCCTGTGGCACAAGTAAAGGTCAAGAACCCCCAACTTACATTTGCCTAGGGCATTGAGTATATCTGTTCTTGGGGAAGTGAGAGGTTCAATGACGCTATGGTCACATAATCAGTTTATGTCTGAGACAAAGCCTTGAACCCAAGACTCCCTGGCTCCAAGGCAAACTATACCTATGATGCTTCTCTATTTAAAAAAAAAGTTACCTGCTGTTATTTTATTATTACCTACAACATAAACCAGGCTTTATTCCCCAGGATGAAAGGCATCTCTCTAACAATACAGACCATCAGCAAGTAAGTTAATAAGAGTATTCTTTTTCTGTTCCTATTGTTATTCTAGTCTAATGCTTCTAAAACTCATAATCATTCATAGCTTATTCCATTTATCACCTCATTTAAATGAGGTTAGATCATAGGATCATAGAGTTTAGAGCTGGAAAGGACCTTAGAGGTCAGTGAGTACAACCTCCTTATTTTATAGATGAGGCTCCGAATCCTGGTATGGTGACTTGCCCAAATTCGCACAGGTAGTAAGAAACAGGGCCGGGATTTGAACTCAGATATTCAAAATTGACTGTCTTTTCTGCTGTACCACATACAGAGGGGTTGTTTTATGTATTTAACAGACAAGGAAATAGACCCAGAGAAGAGGAATCATTTGTCATCTGTTTGAGTCACAACCAGGATTGGCCTCTCTTCGGGTCTCCTGCCTCCTTCAACGAAGGCTTTTACTAACAGCTTATTAGCTGTTAGACTCTCTTAGACCAGGGATATTCCTGAGCATTTCTTCTACTGTGTGGAAAAATGTTTCTAGGGCCTCACTCAAGGTCTGATCTTCCCCTGCCCAGCCAGCCTCTGGCCCCACACACCCTCATTTCCCCACATCTGTTCAAAACACTGGGAAGAGAAGCATCCTAACAGGGAACCCCTTTACTATCCAGGGGTAGGAATGGGGGTGGGGGTGAAAGGGCTAGAGACCTCCCAGCTTCAGCAGCTCTTCATCCCCTCCCACTACCACCAGCACCATAGAGGGGAGAGGAGGGGAAAAGGAGGGAGATAAGAGGAGAGGGTGTGATTTTCTCTTGCTCAGACAAAGGCTGGGGCCATGGCATCTGTTAGCCGACTCTTCTGTCTCTGTATAGGGCAGCAGCTGCTCCACCAGCCTGACCCATGCATGGCAGGTGCCAGTTTAGGAAGGGAGGGGACTCCTTCACACTCACACCCCCACACCCTGTCACACTCCCCCTCTCTTCTCCATGCCCTTGACACATCACACCCCCCCCCAATGTTTCTTCCACTCTACCCCAAGACCCAGGGATTTCAAATGGGCTTTAAGATAGAGTGAACTTGAATAAAATGTCTCACTCCATGCCCTTACCCACCCTATGATGCCCCAAAACTCCTCAGCCTACCACCTCCCAAGCCAGGCCATGCTGTCTGCCAGCCCTCCGTCACCTCTGCCCAACAACGGACGGGAGAGATGGGGAGCTGTCTGGCTCAAACGGCAAAGTCACAGGAATCGGAGTCTGATTCCTTTATGACAGGCTTCCAGTGCCCCGTCCCTTGTACAGCTGACATTATAGGGTGTGTGACAGTAGAACTTTGCGTTCTATTACTGGGAGACTAGAGCCAGGGAGAGGGGACATTAGTTTTCCTATTTCTTCAGAATCAGAGGAGGTCCACGTTCTTGGATATGGGCAATGTGGGAATTTGTTTTGCTCGACTCTGCATATTTGTTACAAAAGAGTCTTGGGGACAGGAAGGGACATGAAAGAAAATAAGTGCTTGTTAGTTGAAAAAAAGTTACTTTAAAAGAAGAATGAGAGGGTCTCTGGGTAGGGAAACACATGTACACTTGTCAGTTTGTATAAGCATGCAAATATAACCAGCCAGTTACACTCATCCATATATGCGTGTGTGTGTGTGTGTACATATATATGTGTGTATGTATATGCACATGTGTATATGTATATATGTGTGTATATATGTACATGTGTGCATGTGTGCATATGTATATACTAATATATACTATATATACTGTACTAATATATACTAGTGTGTGTATGTATACACATATACACATACACACATGCGTACATGTATGTATGTGTGCATTTTATGTGTATCTATATAATGTATGTGCATACATGCATGCATGCATGTGTATACACACACACACACACGAATGCTCTTAGGCACCCAAACTTATAGACACTCATACGAACTTAGACTTGCTTATAGACTTAAGCACATAGTCACATACTCCTATGAACTTACACACATATACATAACCATATGTCTCCTGTATTACTTATTAGTCAGAGGCTTTCATGCCCAAGGAAGACTCTGGTTTATGCAGCTAATTGCTCACAGGATTACAAGTTTAAAGCTAAAAGGGACAGTAGTCCATTGAGTCCAATCACTTTATTTTACAGACAAGGAAACTGAGGCCAAAAGAGAGGCAGTTGACAACTGCCCATTTTACATCTGATTTTGTAGCCAGAAGAGAAGATTTTGGTGAGGGAAAAGGGAAATGGTGGCAAAAATAATATTTCCAAGAAGGGCTAGGCTATCATAAAAATGTGGAAGAGTGACTCTCTAGTTGTAATCTCCTATCCCCCACCTTCCCTCACCCCTTGACTCTTTCCCCAGTTGCAATTACTCAGCCCCCTCCCCCCATTGCAACCCTCCACTCCCCTCCCTTCCCCAATTGCAATCCCTTAGCCCCCCTTCTCCTCTTCCCCAGTTGCAATCCTTCAGCCCCCCACCCCCTCCCTGCACCCCTGCCCCTCCCCAGGGTCCCCTCCTCAGATGCAATCCCCCTGCTGTAATTTCTGGGGGAATTGCTTCATCTCGGGTGCAGATATATTTGTGTCAAGGTGCAGCTGCACAGATAGGCCGACTCTATGCATAGTAAGAGGGTTTCAGAGAGAGAGGTTGTGCCCAGAGCAAGGCCTTATCAGAGCAAGCTGCCTGCCATTTATCTGATTCCCCATCAAATGGGAAAACGGGCCGCAAGCTGCCACTTCCAGTTTCCTTGGGAAAGCCACGGGGGGAATAATAATTTACTGCAGTCTTTTTGTTTCCAGCACTCACCTTCAGCCCTGCATGACTCAGGCATCCATTCTGGGGGGCTTCCCAGACCCAACGTGCCCAGCACTCACCTTCAGCCCTGCGTGACTCAGGCATCCATTCTGGGGGGCTTCCCAGACCCAACGTGCCCAGCACCACAGGACCCCAGGACCAGGGCTTGATCCCCCCCATATGCATGCCCACATCCTCATATCTGTAGGCCTGGGACACTCAGCCCTCCCAAATCAGCTTCAAGGGGGTGCTCACACCCTGTGCAAATTAGTGGTATATGCTTGGAGAAGGAATGGGATGGGGGTGGGAGGCTGATAGAACCCCCCCCCCCATTGTATAGTACAGAGAGAGCTCAAGGCAGGGAGGGACCTTAGGGACCTTGGGGAAAGGGGCAGTCAATGCCTGGGATCCCCCCTCCCTCTTCCCTACCCTTCAGCAGATTCCCCTTTGTGTTCACAGTTGTCAGGCTTGACATTGTGCCCGTGTGTGTGTGTGTGTGTGCGCGCGCGCACACACGCGCACGCTCGCATACATGTGTGCCTGTAGGTCTGTCTTCATGCATATCTCCATTTCTATCTGTGTCTCTGTAGGTAGCAAGGTGAAAAGGTGTGCTTGCTTTGACCCTCCTTCCTCAATTCAATGCCATCCATGAAGGCTAAGACTGAGACACAGATAGAGACAGAGACAGAGAGAATGACACAGAAACAGAGAAAGACACGGAGGCAAAAACAGAGAAGGGGGGGTGCAGAGAGACAGAGAATGAGGCCCAGTCTGAGAGGGGAAGGGATGGCGGGAGCCTGGGGCAGTCACCTCCATCCCTGCTGGAGGGGAGCTCCTTCTCTAGAGCAGCAGACAGCCCATCTGGTCCCCAAGCTGAGAGGAGAGGCAGGACCTCTCCCCACAGGCCACCAATAAATCACAGTTATGGGCCTGGGGCTTGAGGGGTGGGATGGGAGGAAGGTGGGGGTGGGAACAGCAGCGTATTCTGGACAGTGCACGGAGGCCGGGGTCAGGTGCAGTTGTAAATTGTCACCTAAACGCTCCCAATCCCCAGCTAATCAGGAAGCAGTGACAGAATGCAACCCCCAAGGCATACACACATACACACACAAGCATGAGCGTTCAGGCACACCCAGACACACGGACACAAAGACATGCATTCAATTCAACAGCATTTATTAAGTACCTATTAATTTGCAAGGCACAGGGCTCATGCTGGGAATATGCTGATAGATTCTTCACAAACTCTGCTCTCCAAGAGTCTATAATCTAAGCTCTGGAGGTGAAGACATCTATACAAATAACTATGATAAAATGGAAGAGTGTTCTAAATATAAAGGAGAGGTCCGGCTAATGAGCTATTAGAAATTGAAGGAGGAAAATAACCTTGTGATGGGTGTAGGGGACGGGAGAGAAGGTTGGTGTTTAATAAGTCAAAAAAGGCTTCATGGGTGAGATGACACCTATTTGGGGCCTTGAAAAGAGGGACATTCAATGATGGAAATTGAATATTATTTTATATCAAGTTACACATGTCCCAAAACTCTTTGAGATCTCAAATGAGATAATATTCGGTTTAAATTTTTTTTTACATTTTAAGTTCCAAACTATCTCCCTCCCTCCCCATCCCACACTAGAGAAGACCACCATGAGAGAGGGAGAGAGAGGGAGAGAGAGAGAGAGAGAGAGAGAGAGAGAGAGAGAGAGAGAGAGAGAGAGAGAGAGAGAGAGAGAGAGAGAGATACATAGATACACACATATGTAAAACTATACTATGCATACTTGTATTTATCAGTTCTTTCTCCAGAAGTGTATAACATCTTCCTTCATGGTCCTCTGTGATTGATTTGAGTATTTATAATGCTCAGAATAACTTAGTCATTTACAGTTATTCTAACAATGTTGGTATTATTAGATACAATGTTCTCTTGATTCTGCTCACTTTTCATTATTTCATGCAAGTCTTTCTATGTTTTTCTAAAAACAACCCGCTCATCATTACTTACAGCACAGTAGTATTCCATCCCAATCATAAACAACAACTTATTTAGCCATTCCACAATTGATGGACATTCTCTCAATTTCCAGTTCTTTGCCATCACAAACAGAGCTGCTATAAATATTTTAGAACACACAAATTCTTTCTCTTTTTCCTTGATCACCGTGGCGAAACAAACCAAACAGTGGTATTTCTGAGTCAAAGGGCATACACAGTTTTATAACTCTTCGGGCGTAATTCCAAATTGCTCTCCAAAATGATTGAATCAGTTACAATTCCGCCAACAGTGTACACGTGTCCCAATTTTTCCAAAACTTCTCAAACATTTGTCTTTTCCCCTTTCTATCACTTTAGCCAATCTGATAGGTGTGAGATGATATCTCAAAGTTGTTTTAATTTGCATTTCTCTAATCAATAATGATTTGGGGCATTTTTATATGACTATACATAGCTTTGATTTCTTCATCAAAAAAACTGCCTGTTCATGTCCTTTGACCATTTATCAACTGGGGAATGACTCATATTCTTATAAAGTTGATAAAGTTCTCTACATATTTGCAGTATAAAACCTTTATCCAAGAAATGTATATAAAAATTTCCCTCAATATTCTGCTTTCCTTCTAATCTTAGATACATTGATTTTATTTGTATAAAACCTTTTTAATTTAATGTAATCAAAATTATCAATTTTACATCTCACAATGCTCTCTATCTCTTGTTTATTCATAAATTCTTTTCCTGCCTATAAGTCTTATAGGTAATATGTTCCATGTTCTTCTAATTATCTTATGATATCTCCCTTTATATCTAGATCATGTATCCATTTTGACCTTATCCTGGTAAATGGTATAAGATACTAGTCCATACCCAATTTCTGCCAGACTGCTTTCCAGTTTTCCCAACAATTTTTTAACCAAACAGTAAATTCTTATCCCAAAAGCTTGTCAAACATAAGGTTACTATAACCATTTACTAGTGTGTATTGTACATCTACTCTGTTCCACTCATCCATCTTTCTATTTCTTAACTAATACCTGATGGTTTTGATAATTACTGCCTTATAATATTCTTTAGGATCTGGTACAGCTAAACCTTCTTTCTTTTTTAAAAAATTAATTCCTTTGATGTTCTTGACTGTTTGATCTTCCAAATGAATTTTGTTATTATTTGTCTAGCTCAATAAAATAATTTTTGGTAATTTTATTGGGATGGCATTGAATAAGTAGATCAGTTTAGGTAGAATTGTCATTTTTGTTATATTGGCTCTCCCCACCCATGAACAATTAATATTTCTCCAATTATTTAAATATGACTTTATATAAAAATGCTTTATAATTATGTTCATGTAGTTCCTGGTTTTGTCTTGGCAGGTATTTTATGCTGTCTATCTACACTTGTTTTAAATGGAGTATCTCTTACTATTTCTTCTTGCAGGGTTTTGTTGGTGATACAAAGAAATGCTGATGATTTATGTGGGTTTATTTTATATCCTGCTATTTTGCTAAAATTATTGTTTCAACTTACTTTTTAGTTTAATTTCTAGGATTTTCAAGTATATCATCATATTATCTACAGAGATAGTTTTATTACCTCATTGCCCATTTTGATTTCTTTAATTTCTTTTTCTTCTCTTATTGCTATTGCTACATTTCTATTACAACATTGAATAATATTGGTGATAATGGGCATCCTTATTTCACTCCTGATCTTATTGGGAAGACTTCTAGTTCATTCCCATTACACTCAATGATTGCTGATGGTTTTAGGTAGAGAAATAAGATCTGTAAAGTGCTTAGCACAGTACCTGGCACATTTAGGCATAGTACCTAAATTCATATTCCCTCCCATCCCTCCCTCTCTCTATGGTATAATGGTTAGAGAGCTAGCCTCAAAGCCAGGAAGACCTGGCTTCAAATTCCGCCTCTTGCATATATTCTCCTTGTGACCCTGGTCAAATCACTTAACAGTTCAGTGTTCTAGGCAACTCTCTATGGCAACTGTAGAGAAGGTGCTGACCTGCATTGGTAGAGGGAGTTCCCTATACCCATGAAATCCCTAGACCTATCCTTACATATGTACATGTAGTTTCCCCCAGTAGAATATAGATTCCTCAAGGGGGAAGGGAATATTTCATTTCTGTCTTTATATTTCTAGTACCTGGAACATAGGAAGTGCCTAATAAATGCTTGAGGCAGCTAGGCGGTGCATTAGATAGAGCACCGGGCTTGGAATCAGGAAGACTCATTTTCCTGAATTCAAATCTGGCCTCAGACACTTACTAGCTGTGTGACTCTGTGTAAGTCACTTAACCCTGTTTGCCTCAGTTTCCTCATCTATAAAATGAGCTGGAAGAGGAAATTGCAAAATCACAGTATCTTTGCCAAGATCAAATGGGGTCACAAAGAGTAGAATATGACTAAACAAAAAAAAATTGCTTGGGTGCTAGAGAAAGGGGAAAGTAGAAGAGAAAGGAATCAGCATTTATTAAGCACTTAACTGTGTGCTAGGTACCATTTTAAGCCCTTTACAACTACTATCTCACTTGATCCTCACAACAACCCTGGAAGATAGGTGCTATTATCATCTCCATTTTACAGATGAGGAGACTAAGGCAGATACGGTTAAGTGACTTGCTCAGGGTCACACAACTTGTGTCTGAGGCCAGATTTGAACTCAAGTCATCCTGCCTCCAGGTCTGGCACTCTATTCACTGCTTCATCTAGTTGTTGAGACGAAAGCTTCTTGGGGAAGATGGAAAAAGGACAAAACATAAGAGCTTAGAATGTATGTTATGTGATGTGGAGTAATATTTTATTTTTAAAGGTTTAAGAGATCTTTGTTAAATAAAAAGTCACCTGCATTTGAATTTTCTCTTGGCTTTCTTAACCAAACCACCTACACAAGCTTCTCTAAATAATTATAAATCATTAGAGTAATAATTTAAAGGGTCTTGAATGCTAGAATCAGGGACAATGCTTTATATCGTAAGCAACAGGGAGCCACTGAGGTTTCTTGAGAAGAGGAGTGAGTGACAGTATTAAGTGTTGCCTTGGGAATGTATTTATACACACAACCACACATGTGTGTATATACATACATGCACATACATACATACATACATACATACACACCCAAAAAAGCACATTAAGAGAGACCCACGCATGCATTTAGTCATATGGAGCTAGAAGGCACCTTAGAGATCACTTAAGCCAAGTTCCTCATTTTTCACAGGAGGAAAGTGAGGACCAAAGAGAGATTCTAAATAGAGGCAGAACTAGAACCCAGGTCTCCTTACCTCTATTCCGGGGTTCTTTTCATTATATGTAAGTGGTGTAACCTGCAGGTTTTCAGGCAGACAGATACGTAACATATACAACTAGCAGCAAAGTCCTACAGGCAGGAAAATGGAAGGAATGGATAGGAGAAAGCTGGTTTTGTTGTCAAGAAGGAGAGTGGATAGAAGTAGAAGGCCCCAAACTATGAAGTCCAGATACCTGAATTCTCCTCCTATATTCTTGACGATATGACCTTAGCCATGAACGTTTCCTCTTCCATGGAATTTCATTCTATCTCTCACTCTGAAATCTACATTATAATACATCCTTTCTCCCTGCCCCTGGAGTGCAATGAGGGGTAGTGAGAACATGCAAAGATATGAGCCCAGGGAACAGGGGTACTTGTGCAGAAAAGGAACAGGTGTATTAGGAACATATATGTTCATATGTGCAGTTGTTCAATTGTTTCAGTCGTGTCCAACTCTCCACAACCCCATTTGGGGTTTTCTTGGCAAAAATACCGGAGTGGTTCACCATTTCCTTCTCCAGCTCATTTTACAGATGAGGAAACTGAGGCAAAGCTGGTTAAATGACTTGCCCAGGGTCAAACAGCTAGTAAGTGAGGCCAGATTTGAACTCATGAAGATGTCTTCCTGATTCCAAGCCCGCTGTGCCAAGAGACACATGTATATAGACATATATATATATATGTACATATGGAATCATGGGATGTTAGAGCTGGAAGGGACCTTGGAAATTATCTATGGGAAAGGTCATATGCTGTAGCAAAAAAGAATGCTGGATTTGGAGTCAGAAGAGATCTGATTCTGAATGTTAACTCTGGCAGTTGCTAGCTATGTGACCCTCAGTAGTTTCCTTGGCCTCTGAACTTTAATTTCATCATCACCTCTACTTTGAGGTCTCATTCACTTAACAAGCATCATAATACTTACACTACCTGCTTCACAAGGTTGTGAGGCAGGCACTGTATAGACCTTAAAGTGCTATTTAAATGCAAATTATTATTATTATTGATTCCAATCTATTCAGACAGAGAAGAGAGCAAAAATAGTCAATGGCTCTCTATTGCTCTAGATTAAATTACAAATTCCCCCAGCCTGGAGTTTAAAATCCTCCCCAGTCCAGTTCCTAACTTCCTTGCCATTATTATTTTTCGTCACATAGTGTCCATTCAAATCAAACTGGCCTACTGGGCTGTTATTTATTTTATCTTCCCACCTCCCATATCTTTGCACAAACCATCCCCACTGTTTGTAATACACACCCCTCACTCCTGCTGCCTAGAAGTAGCAGTACCCACTCTTGAAATTACTTTAAATATACACTGAATTTAGTGGTATACCTAGTTTATTTCCTTCTCTCCAGTAGAACCCCAGTAGAATATAAACTCTTTGAGGGAATTTAAAACTGTTGGTTTGGTTTTGTTAAGTGCCCTCATACCTCGTGTATAGTAGGCACTTAATAAAATGCTTTTTTAAAAAAATTAGATTGGATGCATCCATATACAAACACAAGACTCTCCATCAGCAGGATTTCTGCTTTGAGTCATTCTTATTGCAATGAAGAAAGGTTGTACTGAGTTAATCTTGCTCTTTTCCTGGTTTACCCTTATGAGTGATTTGCACCATGAAAGCTATAACCCTGGTCATAGAACAGAATTGTCCTTTGTTTGTTGGGTTGCTTTGTTTTTGTTTTTTGGGTTTTGGTTTGTTTTGTTTTAATACCAAGCTACTGGGAATGCATAGGAAGCAAAACTTATGGACCTAAGTCTGATAACAGATCCCCTAATTAGCAAATTGGACAAGAAATGAAGACCTCATGAGAATCAGGGAAGGATTGGTTTTAGTCATTGATTCATTCATTCACCAAATATTTATTGGGTATCTCTTCTGCCAAGCTCTGGCTAGGTGCTGTTTAGTCCATCAGTCAACAAGCATTTATTAACTGCCTGCCATGTGCCAGGTACCATGCTAAGCACTGGGGATACAAAGAAATATGTTATTTATTGAGTTTGAGGCCTCCGATTATTTTCCCCAGAGCTCTTCTCTCAATGACTGGAGTGAGAACTCAATCAGTAATATTTTGATTCATTGCCTATGAAATAAAGTACAAACTCTTTAGGCTGACATTAAAAGCTCTCTACAATCTGGGTACAACCTACCTTATCTCCTATTACCCATTCCCCTACACAAACCTCTCAGTCAGTCAGGGTGATTTGCTCATTGCCCCCTGAACAAATCACGTATGTTCTCACCTCCATGTCTTTGCCCAGACTGTTTCCCTCATCCAGAATTCTCTCTTCCTCTCTCTCTCCATCTTTCCAGACCCTACTTGGCTTTCAAGGACCAGTACAAGCAGTGGCTACATGAAGCCTTCTCAGATCTGCCACACTAGATAAATAGTATTGAAAAAGTCTACTTGTAAGTAGGTTATTTGTAACTCAGAATATGGTGAGGGGGTGGGTTCTCAAAGAAACAATGTTCTATACGATGGATAGGCATGTAGACTGTTACATAAAAGTCCATTTAACCCAAAATGTAGTTCAACTGGCTTAATATAAAACTTAAATACAGCACAAGGATCGTAGAGGCCACTCAATCATAAATCTAGAACTGGGTTGACACCATACTACCTGTATGACCTTCAATAAATCAATTATCCTTTCTGGTCCTCAGTTCTTTCATCTGTAAAATGAAGTGAGGGGCCCAGTTAGGTGGTGGTAATGGATAGAGAATTGGCCCAGAAGTCATGGAGAACTGAGTTTAAATCAGACCTCAGACACTTACTAGCTGTGTGACCCTGGGCAAGTCATTCAACCTCAATTGCCTCCCCAACCCCACCAAAAAAAACCCCTAAAAACCTAGAAGGGGGGGCTAGATGACTTCTTAAGTCCCTTCCATCTCTGAAGCTATGATCCTATAAACAACATGTCTTTGTAATACGGCTATGGAGACACCAGTAATTGATGTCTGGAGACACCACACTGATAAACCAGTAATTAAAAGCAAAATAAAATTGTTCTTGTTCAGTCATTTCAGTCATGTTTGACTCTTTGTGATCCCATTTTTCAGGTTTTTTTGGCAGAGATACTGCAGTGGTTTGCCATTTCTTTCTTCAGCTCATTTTACAGATAAGGAAACTAAGGTAAACAGGGTTAAATGACTTGCCCAGGGTCACACAGCTAGTAAGTGTCTAAGGCCAGATTTGAACTCAGGAATTTGAGTCTTCCTGACTCCAAACTTCTAGCCACTGTACCACCTATCTGTAAAATAAATACAAAGTAACTTCTGAAGGAGGGGTATTGTTCAGTAGTGGACAGAGGGATAACCTTGAAGTCTGGAACACTTGGATTCAAGTCTTACCTCTGACATACCAGCTATGTGACCCTGTGCACATTGCTTAATCTCTAAATGTCCCAAGGCAATTCTCTATAGAGAAGATGTTGCCCTTCACTGGTCCAGTTTCTATTCCTAATTTCTAGAGGACTGGAAGGAGGCAGGGCACTAACAACTAGTGAATGTCTACCTCAACTGAGGGGCAGCTAGGTGGCGAATCGATAGAGTCCTGGGCCTGGAGTCAGGAAGACTCCTCTTTCTAAGTTCAAATCTGGCCTCAGGCACTTATTAGCTCTACAACCTTAGGCAAGCCACTTAACCCTGTTGCCTCAGTTTCCTCATCTGCAAAATGAGCTGGAGGAGGAAATGCCAAATCACTGAAGTAGCTCTGCCAAGAAAACTCCAAATGCGGTCATGAAGAGTTGGACAAAGGGCGAGCTGTAAAGGCTTTGACTATGACCTGGTTGTGGAGTGTATGTCTGGAGATTTTGGACCAGTCTAGCTATATTCCAAGAGACTCATCACTTAGCCACAAGATGATGAGCTTTTTGGTCTCAGCAACTTATTAAAGCCATTTCCTGAAGCAGATGCTTCAATTAGCACAGTACCTGGTACATAGCAGGGGCTTACTAAATGTTTGTTGACTGTAGTACAGAGGGATTGTGGTTTACACCGGTGCATGTATGGGAGGTAGTGTGACATAGGACTCTATTACTTACTATGTGGACTCACTAAACTTCTCCAGGCCTTAATTTCATCATCTGCAAAAAATGACAGGGCTGGACTAGATGGTCCCCAATGTTCCTTCCAGCTCTGTCTATGATGCTATGATCCCAAATTACTCTCTCGGCTTCAGTTTCCTCTTTTGTCCTCCGATCCAGCGAATTGGACTGGATCTGTAAGTTTTCTTCCTGCTCTAAATCCAAGACCCTATGATCTCTGTAACTAGATTATAAAATCCTACATAAGCAGGAATTAAGTTTCACGTCTTGGACACAGCAGGTGTTTCTTATCACCCACAATCTGAATTTCCTAACCAATCAATAAACAAGCATTTAGAGCTTTCCCACCCCTACACTTAATTATCTTTTTTTTTTTTTTTATCTATATTCATATAGGTGAAAGGAAACAAGCATTTATTAACGGTCCACCCTGTACCAAGAGCTGTGGGGTAGGAAAGAGAATAGGCATTTATTAAGCACCTACTATATGCCAGGCACTGTGCTAAGCACCTTACAAATATGTCACCTGATGTAAGCACAAGTTATCTCCGCAAGATTGTTAAGTTCCCTGAGGGCAGGGACTATTTCATGTTTGTTTTTGTATCCCCCAGACCTTAACACAGAGCCTGGAACATAAAATTTGTTTGTTGATTTATTGACTGATCTATACATGGCTACGGATACAAAAACAGACATGAAACAGTCCCTACCCTCAAGGAATTTACATTCTATCTAGAGCGACAACACAAACAGCTATAAGTTCATATAAGATCAGTTTGGGAAGAAATAACAAGCAGCTATTTCCCCCTTTATAAAATGAAGGGGTTGGACTAAATGGTCTCTAAGGGAAGGTCCCTTCCAGCTCTGACACTTTCTGTCTCCGTGATTGGAAGTCAAAAAGATTAGAGGAGTCATATGGCTGGGGGTCCCCAGTGGGGCTGTATCCGGGAGAGATTGGGGACGGGATTGTGAGAAGGGCGTGGGTGGGCTCCCAGTTTGGCTTCAGAGCACAGAGGAAGCAGCAGGATCCCCCTCCCCAACCCCACCCTTGACTTTGGCCCACTCTCCCTCTTGCCCCTCCGCATGCCACTGGAAGCAGGAGTTTAAGCAGATTAGAGATGACGGCTGATAAATAATATTAAGACAGACACTTCCCAGCAGCTTTCAGACGGCTAAACGCGTATTCCCCGTGTGTGTGCGGGCGCCCCCCCTTCCTTCCCCTCTCGGCCCCCCGCCGCCAATGAATGGGAGTGGAGGCTGCGCGCGGGAGACAAGCGCCCGATGCAAATTGGCAGACAAAGAAGGGAGCAGTCGATACGGATTAGAATTAAGTCTCTCCCCTCGCCCCGCGGCCCAGTGCCCGAATTGATCCGCTCACCTACCGCGCGGGGGCGGCGTGCCGGGCCAACAACGACAGTGGGGGAATAGGAGGGCGACTTTGGGCTGGGACAAGGGGAGCAGCGGGGGCTGGGGGGCCGGCCAAGTAAGCAGCAGTCCCGGAGCCCGGGGAGAGCCAAGGGTGGAGAGGACCTTTGGTGGGGTGGATGGGTAAAATGGAGGGAAGGGCTATGAGGAAGAAGGGGGCAGCTGGGGCTTCTCGAGCAGGGCCAGCTTTCATGCTGCTCAGGGTCTACAGGCTTGCAGTGCGGCCTTTTCTTAAGGCTGGGAAGATCAGCCCTACCAGCTTCCAACCCATAAATTGCTAGTGAATGACCCCTGTTGGATTTAAATAGGGAAATGAGGAAGATCTATGACCCCTCCATCGTCCAGATGTACACATCAGGTAGAGTCCTGCATAGCCATCTTGCAAAAGTCCTTATTCTATAAATCTATATCGATACATCAAGAGATCTCATTCATTCACTCCCTTCAAATAGCAACCTGTCCCACTCCTCATCCTCACTCTCATAATAATGGATTTGGAGCTAGTAAGAGATCTTACAGATCCTCTAATCCAACCTCTTCATTTGTCAGACAATCATAATGACATATTTAGAGATGAGGAAACTGAGGCCCAGAGGTTAAGTAAAACCTTGCCCAAGGTCTCAAAGCTGACCTGGGTTCTCTGACTCAGTACTCTTTCAATTTTTATTCTATATGTGATCCACCTAGATCTTTGGATGGTATGGGAACGAGCCTTGGAGTTAAGAGCCAGAGAACACAGTTCCTAATTTCCACTCTGCTGCTTATTACTTGTGTGACCATGGGCCAAGTCATGTAACTTCCCTAGGCCTCAGTTTTCCCATCTATAAATGTGGATAGGACTAGATGGCCTCAGAAATCCCTTCCAGCTCTAGAGCTCAGATCCTCTGGTTCCTTTGAGGTCTTTTAACATTCCTGAGTACTCATTCTATGCTGGAGCTGTCCATTTGTTACCTCTCCCTCTTGATACATGACTAATCCTTTCCTGATCATACATTTCCTAGGTGATATCTTTTCTGCCACCCTTGAGCACAAGTCATCATACCTACATGTACACATAACCATACACACACATCAGGCTACAGAATCCTAGGCATACTTCATAGATAGACACTATCTTATACGTCAGCGTTTCCCAAACTAATTTGGCCAAGGAACATTCTGAGACTTGAAATATATTGATGGGACCCATAAATACAGAAACTTCCCTTGAAGCCACAGTGCTTGGCAAAGTTGCCATGCAGAAAGAGGACAGGGGTTGTGAAAATACCCCATAAAGTGGAGGTCAGGGTTTAAGGAGCTATATTTTTTTAAGGGAAAATGTTTTGAATGAGGAGGCATAAATGGAAGAGCCAGGATGGGGTAGGGTGGAAACTATATACCTCCTGACAGTTGGGGGTGTTTTCTGCTTGTCCCAGGCTAGACCTTCTTCTCTAGAACACAGGAAGAATAGTTAAAAGTCTAGTTCAGCCCTCTCCCCATCCCACCCCCATCCTCCCATCAAAGGACACCTGGGCTGAATTGGGAAGGGTGAGGGAAGGGGGGTGAAGACCCCTGGGACATAACTTACTAGTATTGAAATTTTCTCATGAAATTACCAGTTAAATGTTGAAGAGCACTGGGGTTCTTCAGAACATAGTTTGGGGAAACCAGACAGACATTTATGCAAACATATATTCTTATGCTAGGATTACACACTCAGGGCATTGTTTGTTAGACTAGATTTAAAATGGAGAGACCTAGATAAGAGCCCACGATCTACCAGTGACTAGTTACATGAGTGGAAACAAAGAACACTCCAACAGGAAGCACAAGACTGAGGTCCTGGCCTGACTTGTAGCACATGCTGCCTCTCTCTAGGCCTCAGTTTCCTCAACTGTAAAATGAAAAAACAAGCAAAATGAAAGGATCAGATTGTATGATCTCTGCTTGCTTTTTAGCTTGAAATCCTACGATCTTAAGGGATTTAACTTCTCAGCTTCAGTTTCCTTTTCTGAAAAAATGTGTTTAATGACCCTACTTACCTCACAAGGTTATTGTGAGAAGCTAAAG
Organism: Phascolarctos cinereus; assembly: GCF_003287225.1. Taxonomy (NCBI): domain Eukaryota; kingdom Metazoa; phylum Chordata; class Mammalia; order Diprotodontia; family Phascolarctidae; genus Phascolarctos; species Phascolarctos cinereus. The sequence goes on from NW_027555958.1 coordinate 319,941,077, forward strand.
AGGCAATGTCCTTAAAGTTTTTTATGGTTGTAACTCTCTCTATAAATGTCAGCTGTTATCATCAGTGCCCAGAACATGTGGTTCTACCCATTCTATAGATGTACATATTTTTAAATACAGTTATAGACCTATACACAAACATATAATCATAAATAGCTTGAGCTTAGAGGAAGAGAAAGGAGAAATTTGAGTGGTTTATGTGTATTTACGAGCAGCTAGGTGACGCAGTGGGTAGCGCTCTAGGCCTGGAGTCAGGAAGCCTTATCTTTCTGAGTTCAAATCTGGCCTCAGATACTTACTAGCTATGTGACCCTGGGCAAGTCACTTAACCCTGTTTGCCTCAGTTTCCTCATCTGTCAAATGATTTAAAGAAAGAAATGGCAAACAACTCTAGTATCTTTGCCAAAAAAAACCAAACAAACCCAAATGGGGTCACAAAGAGTCAGACATGACTGAACAACAACAGGGTATATTTATATACCATATTGTTCTCCAGCTAATATCATGGGTGTTAGTCTTGTCTCCTCAACTAAATTATGAGCATCTTGAAGTCAGGGGCTGTGTCTTACACATCTTTGGTACCCAAACCCCGCCTCTGTACTGGTCCAGAAACATATGTTAGGAACAGCAACAGCAGAGAGGGAACTCAGCAGCAGAAGGCAGCAGCATCCCTTTAGAGAAGCAGAAAGTGGCAGCTTCAGGAGCAGAGAAGAATAGTCCCTATAGAGAGTGAGGTAGAGCTTTCCTAGTTGCCAGAGTAGTAACCTGGAGAGATACTACACCTCCAAGCTGGGAAAAAGCCTATGAACATGAAAGAGAATACAGCATGGAAAGCTGAAGATTACACACTTTGTATACGGAGAATTTTCCCTTCTTATCCACTTTGACATTCTGTTCTAATTAAAAGCAGTTGCTATTTGATTCATTGTTCTTGGTCTATTTGTTAGATAATGCACCTGATGGGGGCTCAAACTGTATTTATCTAACTGGGATTACTCGAAATACCTCACACCAAACCTAGAGGGTAGCAACCAGCTACATATCACATTTTTATCATATATATGTACATATATATATAAATGTGTTGGTAGATTGAATGTCAGAATGAATGTGGGGAAAGAAGACATTGGAGTAATTTCTTTGAAAGCACAGGTCTAAGAGCACTGGCCCTGAAGTCAGGAGGACTTGAGTTCAAATCTGGCTTCAGACCAAACACTTGACACTTACTAGCTGTGTGACCCTGGGCAAGTAACTTAACCCCAGTTGCCAAATAAATAAATAAAATGATTTTTTAAAAAAAGTACAGGTCTTCAATGATGAGCAAGCTGACTTCAGAAAAACCTGGAAAGACTTGTATGATCTTATGCTGAGTGAAGTGAGCAGAACCAAGAGAATGTTGTACACAATAACAGCCGTGTTGTGTGATGACTGATATTGACAAACTTAACCCTTCCCAGCAATACAAGGATCTAAGACATTTCCAAAGACCTCATGATGTAAAATTCTCTCTATATCCAAAGAAAGAACTATGGCGTTTGAATGCAGATCGAAGCATACTATTTGCTATTTTTGTTTTCTTCTGTTGAGTTTTGTTTTCTCTTTCTGGTGGTTCCTCTTATTGGTCCTACTTCTTACTTACAACATCACTAATGTGAAAATATGTTTAATAGGATTGTATATATATATATATATAGCCTATGTCAGATTGTGCCCCATCTTGGGGAGGGTGGTAGGGAGGAAGAGGGAGAACATTTTTAAACTCAAAAGTGTATGGAAGTGATTGTTGATAAATCAAAATATATTAATTTTTAAAAAAAGAAAGTACAGGTTTTCTAAGAAAGTGTGCTAACAAGTAGCAGAAGGAGTTTAGGCTCTTCCCCCACCCCCAAAAAAATGACTGGAAAGAAATCTGCCTTATTCCATATTGAGCATTATTAGTGCTACTATACAAAGACACATATACACACCTACATGTATACATACAGATATATATGCACAAGACACACATAAGATGAGCCCAGGATTTACACTTGCTTCTAAATATGTACCCTCCCAGCCCTAGCCATATTCCATCCCATCAACATGACTGAGGTTCAGAGGCTTCTGCAGGGAGAGTCAGGCTGGGTGCCAAATTGCCAGGAAGTGCCCATGCCTGGGTCTTGGAGGAGGGAGGGGGTTGATACCAGTTTCCACCAAGAACCATGGGGGCAGAACGAAGAGTTAATGGATTACAGGGCCAGGCAGGAAGAACAGAGGATTTTCCATTTTAAAATGTTCTGAAATAATTCATATTTGCTTTGCAAGACAACGTTGTGCGTTGTCAGCTCTGTAATAACTTCCAGGCCTTTATTTATTGTTTTGCCTTAATGATTTCGTGTTACTCTGGTGTGGAGAATTCGAAGTGTCTTGTAACCCATAATGGCAGAGATGCTTCCAGCTCTGCCGTGCACAGGAAGCGCCAGAGGCACCGGAGAGGAACAACTCTTTCTACCCTGGGGTTTTAACTCTCAAGATACCATCAAAGTAACCTGCCTCCATCAGCCTTCTCATACCCCTACTCTTATAGGTAAGATATCTCAGGAGTCCCGAGCTTGAAACAAGCCTCTAGTGCTATGTCACTATTAACTCTTTCCCACCTGGTACCATCCCTGGTACCCACTTTATACCACTTAATCCAGCAATGCCAATCCCTTTCAGTTACATTACCGAATTTTTGTAATGATTATATTACCATTACAGTGGTTCCATCCATAAGCAGGGCATCTAAACTCACTCTAATTTTCCTCTCTCACACACACTGTGCCTGACCCATTGTCTCTCTGTCCTTTGCCAGGCAATAAGCATTTATTAAGCCTTGAGGCAGGGAGGCCAAAGAGAAGTCCGTTGCTGTAATCCAGGTGTTGGGTGATGAGGACCTGCACCAGGGTGGTGGCTGGATCCGAGGAGAGAAGTGGTAATAAATGCAGGTAAAATCAACAGGACTTGGCAACAGATTGGATATGGGAGGTGAGACAGAATGAGGAATACAGGATGACACCTCAGTTGTGAGCCTGGGGGCCTTTCTGTCTACATCCTGAACCTGGGTGGATTGAGGTTCCCCATTACACTTTTAGACACTCTGCCAGAAAATGAAAGAGCTGTTTGGATAGGCGGGGAGAAAGTTTTCCTGGTTGCCATGGTGACCCCTCCCTCCAGCATATTCATGAGTCCAGGGGGGTGGGGGAGGTATCCAGCTTCATTGTAGTCTCCAGCCAAGGCCTGGAGGGAAACAAGCTGTCCCGAGGAAGGAAACCGGCCAAGGGACAGGAAGAGCGGAGAGTTACTGTTATGAAAAAGAAAAGAGATAGACAAAATCTGGGAGACCCTGGTTGTGTTAGGGGTGGGAGAATGGAGAATGGATGAGGACCCCAGGGACCAGGGAGTGGTGTCTCTGGCCCCGGGTGGCATGAGCACAGAGCCAGCCCTTCCAGATGCTGAGGCAGCCTGTTTCTGTCTGGGTCCCAGCCGCTTTGCCTCGCCCCCGCCTGGGGAATGAGGGCAAAGGGTGTGTGGGAGGGAACTTGAGTTGACAAGACCTGATCAGAGCAGAGCCCAGAGCTGGCAGGAGAGATGGGCCAGGTGGTGGCACAGAGACAGAGAAGAGAACGAGATAGGTATGGAGACAGACCGGAGACAGAGACAGAGACGGATGGAAACAGACAGAGGGGGCAAAGTAACAAAAGAGCCTCAACATGAAGATAGGAAGTATCTTGCTAGAGTTCCCCAGTTTTCTTGCTTCCTCTCATCTCCCCCTCCCCAGGGTCCCTCCTACAAGGGCAGGGGAGGGGGCTGCCACAGACTGGAATTTTGGCCCAGTGGGGTGGGCTGGCATGTAAATGGCACAGAGATGGGCAGAGTCAGATGGAGCTCTGTCTCCCAGCTACACCCGGAAATTTCTGGAACATTTTATTCTTCCTCCTCTAGTCCTTCTTTAGCTCCACCCATCCTCAGCTCCCAAACCTCTTTTCTTCTGGTGTTTTTGCTGGGGGCGGGGGAGGAATAGGAAAAGAAGAGGAAAATGTTGGAAACAGAATTTCCTACCTCTTGACTAGCTTTCATGTTCTGCCAACCAAATGGTACAATCTCCCTCCGGTCATCCAGATCAGCCCCTAGGAAAGGCAGGGTTCCCATGGCTAAATAGGTCTTACTGGGAAAATAAAGAATAATAAGGGAAAGAAAGCAAGGGAGACTTGGAGAAGAAGAAAGGAAGGGAGAAGACCCTTCCCCCGGGGATTGTCGGGAAGGGGAGAAGGGGGAGGGCATCCCAATCTTGAACTGCAATTAAAACATACCCTCCTTTGCTCTCACCTCACTACTCTCAACCAACTTAATTTCTGATCCTACTCTCTCAATGTTTATCAAATCTTCATCTATTCTTTCAGAGATTGAGCCTCCTCCAGTCTCCTGGTGCAGGTGTGGTGAACAAACACTACTCCTTGTGTCATGGACGCGTATTTCTCTCTGATAGAATATAAGCTCCTTGAGGGTAGGAAATGTTCCCTTTTTTTGTCTTCATGTCCCCAGAAACTAGCATAATGCCTGGCACATAGCAGGAAGCTAATAATTGAATGATCTATGCACACACATACAGAAATGCATCTGTAAACACATACAATGTGCATCCCCATACCTGTTCATGTACAACACAGAAACATGCACACTCTAAATATGTATATAACGGCAAACATTTAAGTAAATGCAGAGCGCTGTGCTAGGCACTAGAGGAGACACAAAGTTTAGATAGGACACATAGAACATGTATATACACCTACAGATATAAAACATGCACATATATAGTACTGGTTGTTGATTGTTCTCACTAAAGGAGGGACGATAGATACATAAAGCTAGGAGAGATGGAGCATAAGTAATTCAAAAATAACAGTTCATTTTAAAAAATCTTTCTATGCATCTGGGGACAACATATCTACCTGTCTTGTATTTGCTTTACAATTCTAAAGAGATTGTATTGGAGGATCTATATGGACACAAAAGGACCCTGAAAGGGTGGCTAGGTGGCACAGTGGATAGAGCCACCACCCTGGAGTCAGGAGGACCCGAGTTCAAATCCAGCCTCAGACACTTGACACTTACTAGCTATGTGACCCTGGGCAAGTCACTTAACCCCATTGCCTGGGGGGGGGGGGAAGACCCTGAAAAGCCCTTTCACTTATCTAGTTTATTGTTCCCACTCAAATGAACCTGAGAACATCAGTTTCTGTCCCTACAGGTAGTCTCCAGCTATTCATGTTTACAAGGTTTCAAGACATAAGTTTTTCTTTCTCTTTCAACAAAGTAAGGGACATAGAAAGAACTCAGTCCACAGAGAATCGAAAGATACTGTGCTCCAGTTGGCCACCCTTTTCCCCAAGGAACTATAAAGCCCCTGTGACTTCTAGTACTACCCAGGGAGGAGCTCCAGCGAGGGGGATGCCTAGGCTCTGCTCCATGACATTAATTCTTTGAGTCTTGCCGCTCTTTCACTGGCAGGTCCCCTGCTATTGGTCCTTCACTGTTGCTGTGCTCTACTCCCACCTTCTCCTCATTGTGGCTGTCTTCAGCTCTGCTTCACTGACCCCTAATGTTTGGCTGTCCTCCAAGATGTGTGTGACAGCTCCTCCACAGCTGACCAACCTATGGAGGGATTGTGTTGGAACTGCAGATGACATCGCTACAGCTCTTTCCTGCTTCCCAGGCATCAAGTCTCCAGCCTAGAGGAGATTCAAAACCTATTTAAACCTCCTGTTTTATACTTTCAAACAAAGGGTGTATTCAGGTAGCTGTGGAAGTACCTCTTTTTTGTCCTCATAGAATAGGTTGCTCTTTTCTACTTCAGATTCACCAATGGTAAGTCCTTAAACATTTACTTTTCTTCTCTCCCAGAGCCCAGACTATATGTCTACTGTTTGTATCAGCCCCTCCCATGGGGCCTTTTGGAGTTTTGAAAGATATTCCTATTCTCTTTATATTTGTTGATATATCTCCCATCTTCTTCCAGGGCAGCCGGACTGTGTTATCTAAATTCCTCTGGGCTACTTCTTCTAAGATCTCCAAAAGGGAGGGGAAAGAGGCAGAATCAGCAGCTCCTGGACTCAGGAAAAGAAGTTTAGGATCACAGATTTAGAGTTCTAAGAGACTTTGGATAACATGTGCAGTTCAACCCCCCTCATTTTACATATTAAGAAACTGAGGCACAGTGAAGTTGGTTGTTCATGTTCCCATAGGTAGTAAGTATCAAAGTCAAGATCTGAACCCAGATACTCTGACTTCACTTGCATTGTAGAACCTCTTGCTACATATCTACATGATAATGTGTATGTGAAGTGGGCTAAAAGATATCATTAAGGACATGTATGACTAGAAAAGAAGTGGGCTGATCACATAGAGAGATAGTGAGAGATGACATACAGACAGTGCAAATGCTACATTGGTCTCCTTGAGATTTTTGTATGTATTTTGTATTTTGGAAAGATTGGCGAATTAATGCATTGTTGGTAGAGCTGCTAATTAGTGCAATAATTTTGGAAAGCAATTTGGAATTATGTATCTACTTAGTATGCAATTATTTTGTATTTACTTATATCTGGACCTGCTGTCTCTCCTTATAGAATGTAAGCTCCCTGAGGTCAAGAACTGTTTCATTTTTTGTTTGAGTATCCCCAATGTCTAGCACAGTTCCTGGCATGCAGTCGGCAATTAGTGAATGTTTGTTGATTGGTTGAATGAATGAACCAGAAGACAGCCTCCAGCATGTTGAGTAAGATCCTCTTTGGAACATTTACAAAACGCCATAGCCGAGAATTACGTGGTATGGAAGGCAAATGGGAGTCGCGATCTGCACCAGTGAAGGGAGTATCCATCAAGATGAGATCATGGCTCTAAGTTAATTTGAGTTTGGCTGATGTTGAACTGAGTTTTTCTTTGCTGAGTGCCCATCAACCTTCAGGACTAGAAGGTGGCTTTGATACATTACTGAGGCGGTGGGGGGAGAGGCGTCTCAGAGTTTAGGCAAGAAGATCAGGCCAAGGTGGATAATGTGTTCACCACAGCTAATAGGCTCCTGGAAAATAAAGGGTTTCTATTGGACACTGAACAAATGTTTATTGAATGTTGAATCAATGAATGAATTAGCAGGTGTGACTATAAAGTAATGAGGCCTGTAATTCTTCCCTTTTAAACAAACACACCAGAACTTAAACATCCGAATAAGAGTTGTCCTAAATCCTCACTATGGGGCACTAAATACTTATTCCAAAATTGTGTCTTCTGCTCAGCACTTGCTTACAATTCTTCTTTAAAAAAAAAGTCAACTTGTTTAAAACCAGTACCAGCATCATCAGCCTCGTCACCCAGATTTGGCTCTGCATGAGTTTTACCTGTTTGTGAAAATCCAAAAATCAATTTGCCACCACTGAAGATTTTTTTTTTAATGTGCTGAAGGACTTGTCTAACGTTGCATTTAGAGCTATAAGACCATCTAATTCAATGCCTTCATTTTGTTGGGGAGGGGGAAGAGACCCAGAGTGGAAAAGTAACGTGTACAGGGTCACACAGGTGGATTTTTGAAACCAGGATTTCCTGGGAAGGGCCGTATAAACTGATGCAGAGTAAAATGAGCAAAACCCAGAGAACAATTTATGCAGTAGCAACAATACTGTACAAGCAATCAACTTTGAAAACTTTATGAACTCTGATCAGTGTGATGGCCAGCCATGATTCCTGAGGGCCCACGGTGAAACATGACCCACCTTCTGACAGAGAGGGGACAGACTCAAACTAGACATAGCTCGAGGCATATACTTCTTTTGGACATGACCAATGCAAGAATTTGTTTTGCCCCATATTTGCTGCAAGGGCTCTGTCTTTTTTTTTTTTTTTACCATTAGGCTGAGGGGAAGTAGGAGAGAGAAAAGCAAAATTTGGTTAATTTTTTTAAAAGAAAAGACAATTTAAATAAAAAAAGGAAACCAAGAATTTCTGACTCCAAATGCACTGCTCTTACAACTCCATCAGATTGTCTCAATGGGAGCATTATTGGAAGAAGTGTGTAGTTTCCTAAGGGGACTACTTTGAAGGAAACTACACTCATTTGGATGTGTAAGTTATGATTTGTTTGTGCGTGTGTGTGCGTGTGTGTGTGTGTGTGTGTGTGTGTTGGGGAGGCGGGGTGGGCAGGAACCAGCCACATCCCTGATAGTCAGACCTTACAGAATCATAAAATTTTAAAGCTGGGAAAGACATTAGAGATTACCTAGTTCAACCCTCTCACTTGATGGATGAGGAAACTGAAGACCAGGGAGATTTAAATGATTTTATGTTAAATGTTTTTTGTCTGTCTATTCCCAGTGCCTAACACTGTGCCTGGCACTAATATTACATAAATGCTTGTTGATTGTTTAGTTGAAATAATTGATATGAACTCAATGCAATGACTAACCATTCCAGAGGACTCATAATGAAGTATGCTGCCAACCTCCTGACAGAGAGGGGATGAATTCGAGATTGTGGAATGAGATATAGTTTTTGAACATGGCCAACGCGGGAAACAGTTTTGTTTGACTATGTTTAGTTGTTACTAAGGTTTGTTTGTTCTTTTTTTCTAATGAGAGTGGAAGGGTGGGAGGGAGAAAGAAATAGATTTTTGTTCAATGAAAAAAATTAATTTAATTTAAAAAAAGAAATGAGTGGTCTGAGGTAACACAGTGAATTAAGAGCATATATATGTATGTGGTTTTATATATATGTACATAGACATAGTAAGAATAATAATAAGAATAATAGCTAACATTTATATAGTGCCTACTGTATGCCAGGCACTGTGCCAAGAGCTTTACAAATATTACCTCATTTGATCCTGACAACATCCCTGGGAGGGAGGTACTATTATTATCCACATTTTACAGCTGAGGAAACTGAGGCAAACAGAGATTAAGTGACTTGCTGAAGATCACATAGCAGACAAATGTGTAAGGCGAGATTGGAAGTCTAGTCTTCCTGACTCCAGGCCTAGTGCACTATCTGCTGGGTCACCTTGCTGCCTATACATTCATATACATATATACATACATATACATTCACATACATAGTCACACACACATACATATACATTCACATTCACACATATACACATACACATTCACATACATGTGCATGCACATATGCATGTGAATGCACACATGCATATACAACACACCTACACACACACATACACACACACACATACATATACTCTGCTTCAAGCCCAATCCTCCCTAACTTCCTGCCTAAAATGCTATTCTCCCTAACCTGCCCTCCCTGTGGCTTCTTCACAGTCCTTTCCCACCCTGGCTTAAGTGTCTAAGTCTGTGGCCTGTCTGTGCGAGGTGTCATGGCAACAAATCTGTTTCAGACTGTAAGTCCCTAGAGGGCAGAGCCTAAATCTTCAGCAGCTTGGGTAGTGTCTAGGCCAGTGCCTCAGGCCATTGGGGGTTTAAGAGAGAACTTTTTCATGTTGATGGTTCAGATCCCCCCAGATACTCTAATGATCTGCAGCCCTACATACCAAGATGGACAAATTTGAACGGAGGAAGAGGCTAAGATCCCTAGTTTGAATTCCTGATCCCCACACTCATTTTTACAGAGGACTGGCTGGGCTGTCCTCTGGCGTATCACCCCCAGAACCATTCTTGCCATAGATGGAGAGGGGGCCTCTTTTCATGTGTTTCTGAGCCCTGTAGAAGCTAGGATGGGGAGGGGTTTGATTAATAGCTGTGTCTATGCAAAGATGAAATAGAAACATAAAATGGTAGATGTAACCCTTTCATTTCACAGAGTACGAAACTGAGGCACAATCAATCAATCAGCATTTCTTGTATACCTACTACGTACCATGCACTGTGCAAAATACTGAGGATATGAAGACGCCAGTGTAATATTCTTTAGGAGGAAGTGCCCATTATCGGTGCCCTGATAATGAAGGATAAGAAGGCACTATTAGCAGTTGGGGGAATCAGGAAAAGCTTCATGTAGAAGATGGCTCTTGAACTTAGCTCTGAAGGAAACAAGGAATAGTAAGAGGAGGTGAGGAAAGAGCTTATTCCAGGCATGGGGGACAACCAGCACAAAGGCACGAAGACCAGAGAGACAATCTATAGATGTGAGGAGCAGTAAGATCTTTCAGAAGTAAGCCTGGGGGCAGCTAGGTGGCACAGTGGATAGAGCACCACCCCCAAAGTCAGGAGGACCTGAGTTCAAATCCAACCTCAGACACATAACGCTCACTAGCTGTGTGACTCTGGGCAAGTCACTTAACCTCAATTGCCTCACCAAAAAAAAAAAAAACAGAAGTGAGGCTGATGGCCACCTAACTAACTGATTTGGGGACAGGGGGGTGGCATGGCATAGTGGAAAGAGGGTTGGATTTGGAGTCACAGAACCTAAATTTAAATTCCACCCAGTCTCCTCCCCTCCAGAAAAAGTCAATGTAGCAGGTAGAGGGGCCAAGTACATGAAAAATTCATGATACCTTAGTATTCCAAGGTGGTGAGGAAACCTTGAAAGGTCACACAAGTACGTGTAATATATCACTCTCCCTCTTTTGACCTCAGTTCCTCATCTGGAAAATGATGGGATTAAACTAGATGGCCTCTAAGGTCCCTTCCAGTTTTTAATCCATGGCCTGGACTCAGGGAGACCTCAATTCAAATCCAGCCTCAGACACTTACTAGCTGTGTGACCCTGGGCGAGTCACTTAACCTTGTTTGCCTCAGTTTCCTCATCTGTAAAATGAGCCAGATAAAGAAATGGCAAACCACTCCAGCATCTCTGCCAAGAAAACCTTAAATGGGGTTATGAAGAGTCGGACATGACTGAAAGGACTCAACGACAACAATAATCTCTAATACCATGATCTGCTTACCAGCTATGTTACTTTGGGCATGTACCATCCCTAGGCCTCAGTTTCCTCATTTGTAAAACAAGGGGTCTGAACTGGATGGCTTCTGAGGCTCCTCCCCTCTCTAGATCTATGATTCTATGACCTTTATGGCTCAGTTTCCTCATCTGTCAAGTGAGGGGGTTGATTAGATGACATCTACAATCCCTTCCAATCCTAGACCTATTCTCCCTTGACCAGAACCCAGGTCTCCTAACTCTCGTACTCAGACACCTCCTCCTTACCCCTACCCCTACAAACACCCAAGAGTACCCCCAAGGTCAGGTCAGGTACCTGAGAACCCCGGGCCTCTGTACAATTAGAGAAACCATTGCATCTGTTGTGATGTGATCTCAGCATTGAGGCAACCTCCCCTTTAAGGACACGTCCTAGATTGTGAGCAGAAGGAGGAACCTTCGAGCCATAAATCCCCCATTTCAACTGCTGTGCCCAGCAAACCAGAGCCCGGGCTCTCGACAGCACTCGAGTCTCACTGCAGCGACCCTGGCTAATCCAGCCTTCTGGCCCATCTGACACACACTTACACTTAACATTTTGCTAGAGACTCTATAAACGAGCTCTCCCTGACCTTCAATCCCTGGCTAATTGCTAGTTTCATGTACAAGACTAGCTTAATTTTACGTGATAATTACCTGGAAGTGGCAGTACATATGGCATCCCATGTTCCAAATGTCAGGTCTAGGAAGCTATTGAGGAGCTGGCATTAGGGACAGAGGGAAGAGTAAGCCCAGAAGGTGGAAACTGAGCAAGGTGAGAGTGGAGAGGGGTGAGAGGATTGGGGGCTGAGGCCAGAGAAGTTCCAAAGGCACAAGGTAGGAAGAAGAAGAGGGCCCATTTTGTTTGTACCAATGTGTCCTGAAAAGAAACAGTGTATAGACAAGCATATCACGTGTAAAAGCAGAACATAAAAGTATTGAATTCCAGGGAATAAGAACTAGGCTAACAATAGCTAAGTGACCCGGTGGATAAAACCTGGACCCGGAGTCAGGAAGATCTAAGTTCAAATCCAGCCTCAGGTACTAACTGTATGACCCTGGACAAGTCACTTTATCTCAGTCTGCCTCAGTTTCCTCATCTGTAAAATACAGATAATGATATCCCAGGGTTGTTGTGAGGATAAAATGAGATAATATATTTAAAGTGCTATGCAAACCTTAAGAACCACTGAACTCTAATTTTCCTGACTCTTGGCCCAATACCCTAACCACTGTACCATGATGGTTACAAATGTCCCAGTGATCTCCAGTTATGGATTTGCAGTTGGAATGGATATTGTTCTTTGGGTTCTGCTTTCTCAGAGCCCTGGGTTCTAGATTCTGCATCTAGAAAATAATCCCTTCACCCTTCCAAGATGTTAAAATAAAGACTTCTTCCCCTTACTCCCACCTCCCTCAGAACAAATCCAACAACTGACACTTAAACCATGGCCTTGCTATGGCTCTTCCTCAGCTACCCCTTCCCAGATTTGCTTCTTCAAACCTTTAAGGAGGGCAGAGCCATGGACATGTGGTCTCTGTGCTCTGAGGAAGTTGAGGGAAAGAAATGAAGAAAAGATTTCAAGGTTCCCTCACCACTTGGGAAAACAGTTGTCAGGAAATCAGAGGTATCACCCATTCATATCCCCACCCCAACACGTATCTATATTGACACTTTTTTATTTTGAGGTTGGGTGTCCCTATCTTGGTCAGTCTGGAGGTCCAGGGACCACTAAAGGACTGCTGATCAGTATGGAGGCTTTGTTCTTTCCCATTTCTGACTTAGATGGGTTTGTCCTTCTTTAGTGGTCTGGTGGCCCCCTTTCCCAGGGGCTTTCCATATTGGTGCCAGATTTAGTGCAGGACACCCTCACTCTACGGGCTTTAGTGCTCTTCAGCCTATAACTCCCAAACTCAAGGGATCTACCAACCTCAGTTTCCCCTGTAGTTTAGACTAACGGCATGTGCCACCACACTCACGCTCTTTGGAGAATAGAAAAGACCTCCTTCCAAGATTAAAGTAATAGTAATAATAATGAAAAGCAACATGGAAGAGCAGATAGAGGAGACCTGGGTTTGAGTTCCATCTCTGGCATTGACTGGGCAAGTCAATGAACCTCTCTATGCCATAAGCATTGAGACTATAAACTTCAGAGCAGATGCTAATATCCATTGGTAGAAGGAGTCTCCTCACTGAGAAATCAATGACATCATAAGTCTAAACCAAAAATAACAATGATCACATTATGATCACATTATGAACAATGAAAGCCACACAGTGTTTTAGAAGGCTTTACAATTTACAAAGTATTTTTACATTCATCATCTCACCCAGCCAGTGCAGAGCCAAACAAGCTCCCTCTTCTTCACTCCCACCAATCCCAGCAACCATCTGACTTGTTTATTGAGCAAGTCCTGTGGAGGGGTATGCTCGATTGAATTAATTGGTTAATAAGATTATAATTAACAAAAATAAATTAAAATCACTTTGGTAATTAAGTTGCTGCTAACTTCACTGGCAGCCTTCCCTCAGCCCCTCAGGTGGACAACCAGAGTGTGGTAGCACTCTTTGGCTTTAGCAGGAAAAGCTACAGTGAGAAGGAGGGATGGAGAGAGGGAAGAAGGGAAAGAGATATGGAGGTAGGTAGATGAGAGGATAGAGGGATGGATCCATTTAGAAGGATTGGTAGTGTGTTTCTGTGTATGTTGGGGTGTGATCCAGCAACCTGAGCAAAAATGGCACCTTCACAGAAGAAGCTATAACTTCAGAGTCACCTTTTGTAGCTTAACAACTCAACAACTCATGCCCAGAGGGATAAAGGGAGAAACTAAGGACTTAAGGCATGGTATGACCACTTAGCTTCACTGTTGGATTGGCTTCCTTTTTCCTAAAACCAGGGTCAGAAGTACAGGCTGTGAAGTGGGACAAGAAAGATTTCTCTGTGATGAAAGAGTTGTCTTGGAGAAATCTTGAAGTAGAAATTTGGGTTGCTTCACGTAGGGATCAGGGATGAGGAGTTGTTGATATTAGAGAGAAGAAGTCCATTCTAATTATATACTGGTCAGTGACCATGGGTGTGATGTCTGAATGTCTATAGTAGGAAGCATAGTACCAGGCCAGTCTCAAGAGACTTCCCAATTGGCTGGTAGTGAGAATATAGGTTTGAAAAACATCCCCCATGAGAAAAGACTAGGGAATCAGAAAAAAGTGCAGGGTCAGAACCAACCCTGGGCAGGGAGTACTGGAAAGAAGAAGCCTGAAGACTCCAGGGAGATCTATAAGAATAGGAGTTCTTAAAATCTGATGTGGAGGTATCATAGTATATGGTAGAAAGATCACTGGCCTTGTGGCAGAGACCCTGGGTTCAAATACTGGCTCTGCCACTTACTTGATCATAGTTAAGTCTTTTCGACTCATAAGCTTTGTCATATATAAAACAGGGGATTGGATAAGACGACCTCCATGGTCTGTTCTACTTTTAAATTTATCATTACGACATAACTGTTTGTGGTGAAGCCAAGACTCATGTTCAAACCCTCACCAAGATTTGGAGAAATATCTAACTTAGGTGGATTCAGTAAATACAGGCCTTGGGGCAGCTAGGTGGTCCAGTGGAGAGAGCACCGCCCGTGAAGTCAGGAGGACTTAAGTTCAAATCTGGCCTTAGACCAAACACTTGATACTTACTAGTTGTGTGACCCTGGGCAAGTTACTTAACCCCAATTGCTTAAAAAAAATTTTTTTTGATAAATAGAGGCCTTTTTCTTTTTTTGTAAAGGTCAATTAACTTCTCTCTGCACTAAGGGAACTTGTACCCATTTGTATTGCTTGTAGCTAAACTTTTCTCCTTGTAAATAAACCTCCACAAATCTAACTTGGGCCCAGGAGAGGACCGAATACGGAGTGGATGTACAATGAAGGTTTACCACCAGCATAGTGTCGGCTGCTTTGGAATATAGGAGCAAAGGGGCATCATGTTCAGGAATGAACAACACCTTTAAGCAGGCAAGTTCTGAATCACTTTGGACCAAGTGGGTCCTACTGGCAGAAGGGAGAGACAAAAATATCTCACCCTGCCTTGTGTTTTAGGAAGGCTGGACTCCTGGTATCTGAGAGAGAGTGAAGGAGAGAACCTCTTCAGTTCCATCCTTCCTCACTCTTAGACCAGGAATCCTTAGCCTGGGGTTGGTAAAATTTTTTTTTCATAAAAACATCTTTTGATAACCATTTCAATCACTGGCTTCCTTTGTAATTCTATGTATTTTATTTTATATATAAAAAAAACCCATTATTTTGAGAAGGGGTTCACAGATTTCTTCTGACTGCCAAAGGGGCCCAAGATTAAAAAAAAAAAGTTAAGAATCCCTCATCTTAGGTCCTGGTTACTTCAACAAATTGTGGGCCATCTCCTTGTATTCAGTGTGTGAGCTGTAGGTGTTATCTGATTTGATCCTCACAAAAGATCAAGTAATGCAGGTGTTATTATTCCCATTTTACAGATGAGGAAATTGAGGCTCAAAGAAGTTAAATGACTTACCAAGATTGTATTCATAGAGAGTTACAGAGCTGAAACTGAAACTTTATTCTTAGTCCAGAAGATTTTCCCCCACCATCCCGAATTCTTTGGGTAATATGGGCAACAACCCAACTCACTAAAACACAGAAGCTTCTCTTTGAAACATTCTATGTCCAGTGGATTCTAATGCTATGGAATCAGGGAATCATGGATTGGGGAAGGAGATGGAAGGAAGGTTGTGAGATTTTACCCAAGACCCTCTATGTCAGGTAGGAGAGGAGCAATCAATCACCACCTGTTCCCAACAGCCTGTGGAGGGAGGAAGGTCAATGTCAGGGTACACATCTTGCTTTCCCCCAGCAGGCTCTCATTGATCCAGTAAGCCTAGGTGGGTTTTTTGTTTGTTTGTTTGTTTTGCCAGATTGGCAGACAGAGTGTCTAAGCTAGGGGCTCAGGTCCCTTTGCCCCTTCCCATACTCCCAAGAAGACTAACAGTGAAGATCTCATCCCTGCCTCCTAGATTCTCCTGCCTGGAGCCCCTTGCCTGTGGAGACATGGTGGTTTGGCTTCCCTGTACAATAGGTCTTGGCTCTTGGCTGTGTTCTTCTCACACTCACTGTTCCCTGGACTCAAGGTGCTGGGGATGTGACAAGAAAAGCAGAAATCTGGCTGAGCCACTGGTGCTCCTAGCAGATGCCGCCTAGCCATGCTAGCCCTCTCCTTCCCCTAGACTTCATGTATCATATTTTGTGCTGACTTAACGCACCCAACAGCGGGTGGAGAGTTGAATGAGTTGTACTTTCCAAGTAGCTGGCAACCCTTAATCAATGTTAATTGGCTCTAATTAACATATGTTAATTAATGATATTTACTACAAATTAAAGGTATGAGTGCTCCCAGAGGGTTTCCTGTTCATCCAATTAGTGCCAATTAGTTGCAATTAACACGTGTAAATGAGATTCCATTGAACCCAAAACAAACAGCTCAGAATCTGCTGGATTCTCTCTGAGGCACCTCTTGGTTCAGCTTGGGTGAGGGTAGGGGAGAGGCAAGGCAAGAGGTGAGAGTGAGGGAGACCCACCTGGAGAGCAAGGCTGGCTAGCCCAAAGCTGAGAGTGATCTGGATTCCTTGAATGTCAAGAGCCCAAGAGGCATCCTTTCTTCCAATCCCCTCCAGGGGACATCCTGAGTCCATATCGGTTCTCCAGGGCAATGGTTCTCAAAGTGTCATCTGGAGACCTCTGGGGGTCCCTGAGACCATTTCAAGAGGTTCTATGAGGCCCAAACTAGTTTCATTATAACACTAAGACATTTTCATTTGAAATACAGTAAATATCAATAGATACAACATAAACAAAAGGCCTTTAGGAGTGTCCTTAATAATTTTAAGACCGTAAAGGGGTCCCGAGACCTAAATTTTGATAATCACTGCTCTACTGCACTCGTGTGTGTGTGTGTGTGTGTGTGTGTGTGTGTGTGTGTGTGTGTGTGTGTGTGTGGTGTGTGTGTTGCCATTTCAAGAAAGTGGAAGTATCTTTTGTAACAAGGCTTTTTGCAAAAAGCATATCCTTCACTAAACAAAACATTCTAAATTTCCATTTGGAAAACATAGTCACCTTCCTCGGAGGGGCCCTAGAGTCCTCCTCTAGGAGAAGGTTTCATTTGCTGGGGACAGAACCCAAAGTTATGAGCCAAGCTAAGGGATTAACCCAGTCCACAAGCTATAGGGAGCAAGGACACCAAGAGGCAGGGAAGGAGGGTAAAGGAGGAGGCCAAGCACTTGAAAAATAAGCCGGCTCTGGCGATATTCGAAAGTATCTTACAACAAATTCTCCCCCTGTAGGGGCCCGTGGGGAACATACTAGTAAAATTGGAGGGAAGATTAAATATGCCTATTGGATAGAGGGTCTAAGGCACAAGAAAGTGATACAAAGAGGAAATTGGGAATCCTCTATTGAAACAGGCTTACGGTTACCTAGAAAAACATCCCATAACCCCTAAATAGGAAGGGAGTAATTGGGCTCCTGCCTGTTTCCTTTGACCTCTAGCTGGGTCAGAAAAGGTCCCTCTAAAGTCCAACTCTGGCACTTTGGGAGGGGGGCTGGAAGTTGGGGGATGAGTAGATTTGGTCTTTGCTAGAGAGATAAGGTTAGAGATTAGACCTCTCATTTCATAGGTATAGGCAATTCCTGGGGAAGGAAACATCCTTTACTGTTTAGATGGGCACCTTCTCTGAAACAAGTGACCTAAAGAAGTGTCCAACTCATGGCCTGCAAAACTCCCAAGTCTAATAGGGATCATCTTAAAATGTAATTGGGAAATGTTTAATAAAACAAATTAAAATACAACGTAGATAATGTTCATTTGTGGGTTTCTAAGCCAATAGGAGGCCACAAACATCAGTTCTATTTGAGTCTGCCAGCACTGTCGTGCAACCACTTAGCGTCAGAGCTAGCTGGTGTTTTCTTGCTCTGAGGGTGTCTCTGTCTATGCCACCACCATTGCTTAGGCATAAGGGAATCCTTAATCTATAAGGGAATGGTTCTTTTCTCAAGTGTTCTCTGTTCTCTCATTTCCAGGTTCTAGTCCTGTGATTTGCAATCACTGTGTCAATCCCTCTATTCCCTATACTCCCACCCACCTGTCCAACTCACCCTTCCCCCCCCACACACACCACTGACACCACTCCATTCAGGAAGACGAACCCAAGCCTTTGAGTAAGCAGAGAACAAGAACATGCCAGGTCAATGACAGAGTACCAAGTTACATTCTTCTTTCCCCTGAGCCTATTATTTTCTTTGGTGGCTCCATTCTGGGGAGGGTTGGCAACTCATTTAGAACCTACAAGACATCTTGAGCATGAGAGCTAAGACACAGGACCAGATCAAACAGAAGAATACAGGTATTATTGAAAATAAGTAACTACTAGTAACTAAGAGGCTCCATCACCAAGACCTGGGACTGCCCGATGTGAGTGAATGAATAGACAGCGTGGCAAAGTAGCCAAAACAATGAGTGCTATCAGTCCCTAAGCTGCAAAAAGGAAGGCATATTGTCCAGTATGAGGGAGGTGAAGATTCCATTGCATTCTGCCCAGGTGAGGGAGGACACATCTGAAATATTGTGTTAATTCTAGACAGCATCTTTTAGGAAGAGTATTGATAAACTGAGTTATCAAAAGAGACCATCTGGGATGGAGAGTGCACTAGAAACCACAGCATACAAGGAACAGTGGAAGGAACTGGGAATATTCAATCTGGAGAAGAGAACACAAGGGGAAGGTGGTTTTATTGTTCAGTTGTGTCCAACTCTTCAGGACCTCATTTGGGATTTTCTTAGCAAAGATACTGGAGTGGTTTGCCATTTCTCTCCTCCCTCCTCCCTCTCTCCTCCTCTGTCTCTTTGCTCTCTTTCTGTCTGTCTTTGTCTATCTTTCCTCTCCTCTCCTCTCTGTCATTCAGTAAAAACCTGTGGGGTGCCTAATCACTAGCTAGAGCTGCTGTAAGTGCTGGGGGGCACAAAATATGACTAAGACAGGGCCCCTCCTCTCAAAGATCTTGCAGTCTAGCAGGGGAGATAATATAATGTCCACACATGCAACACATAATAATCTGAGATGTTATTAGATCAGGATCAAATAAATAGAACAGATACTAATTTCTTCAGCTCATTTGACAGATGAGGAAACTGAGTTGGGTGACTTATCCAAGGTCACACAGTTAGTAAGTGTCCCAGGCCAGATTTGAACTCAGGAAGATGAGTATTCCTGACTTCAGGCCTGGCACTCTAGCCACTGAGCCATGTGGGGAAAGGCGGTAGCTGTATTCAAATATTTGAAAGGGTGTTATTTGGAAGAGGAATTAGATTTGTTCTGCATGACCCCAGAGGGCAAATTTAGGAGTGAAGAGCAAAGTATGGGAAAACCTCTTAATTAGCTCTGTCTAAAAAGAATGAGCAGCCTTGGAGGGTGGGAGATTCCTCCACCCTAGAGGTCTTTGGAAGGAGGCAGGGCAGTTATAAATTAGATTAGATGATCTGGGAGGTTCCTTCCAACTCGGAGATTCCAGATCGTTGGAGTTTAGACCCCTCAGTGAGTCCTATCCCTACACTCTGGCGCAGAGTAAGCTCCCCTTGATAGGAGGGCAAGCCTGGAATTCAAACTGCTCATACACTTCCCCTCCCCTACTCCTACACCCAGCAAGGAGTTAATGGCTCTGGTCCATAGTGCTAGCTGTCACATCTACATCCAGTGGGCGCTTGGCCAAAATTGTGATGGAACTGAAAGTTTGGTCCTCTTTAATTTGTAATTTAAACCCCTTCACAATCTATTTCCAATTTACCTTTCCAATCTTATATGCTACTCCCTTTCAGGTATTCTTCAGTCCAGTCAAAGAGGCCTTGTTGCTGTTCCTCACACAACACAATCTACCTCTAGCCTCACTGCATTTACACAAGCTGTCCCCCAAGTCAGGAATGCACTGCCCCCTCCTTGTTCTCACCTCTCAGAATGCCTGGTGTTTTTCAAAGCTAAACTTGAGCACCATGAATCCTTCATGAGTCCTTTTCCTAATCTCACCCCCACTCTAAGCTGATAGTATCACCTTCCCCAAGAAAAAAAGTTACCTCCCATTTATTTTGCTCATACTTATATGTGTGAATGTTGTATGTTTCCCTCTCCCCCCAATAAAATGTAAGTTCCTTGAATAGAGACTATTTCATTCTGCCTTTGTATCTTCTGTATATTCAGCAAGTGCTTAATAAATGCTTATTGGTTGACCAATTAAAGACTGTGTCAGTGCATTGTAAGATCTTCACTATCCTACCAAGCTGGACTGGCTTTGAGTATGGACCAAAGAATAGGCTGACAGCCAGCCTAGTTATAGTTAAGAGAGGCACTATAGATGGAAAGATGATTTTTTTTTTTGGCCACAGCAACTCAAGAATACCATGACACCCCTCCCTTCCCAATTTTAACTCTCCTATATGTGTTACATTCCCTATTAGAACTTCCTTGAGGACAGTGACTGCTTTGCATGCTTGTCTTTTGTTTCTGCTTTTTTGTATCTAGCACAAGCACTTTATGGTTTTTTTTTTCCTTTAGGCAATTGGGGTTGAGTGACTTACCCAGGGTCACACAGCTAGTATGTGTCAAGAGTCTGGTCTGAGGCCGAATTTGAACTCAGGTCCTCCCCACTCCAGGGCCAGTGTTCTATCCACTGTGCAATCTAGCTGCCCCTTATAAATACTTTTGCATGCATTCATATGTACGTGCTGCATATGCTGGGGGGTGGAGGTGATGGGAATTATGGTCCAGTCCCCACCGTTGTATACCCCTAAGAGCAACTAGACAGATGCCCCAGGGCCTGGGAGGGTATCCTCACCCCATCATCTCTTTCCCAGCAGGAGAAAGGAACAGTAGATATTGTTGAATTTACTGCCTAGTGGACTGGTCACTCAGAAGTGCCCCTACCACCACCTTTCAGTCTACCATCTTCAGCCTCAAGCATAGAACAGGAAGGTAAGAGAAGAGAGTGGGTCTTCCCACTCTCTGCAGCCTAATCTAATCCTCTGCCACTCCCTTCTCCAATCCTTTCATTACCAATTTGTTTCTCACCTCTCTTTCTCAGCTTTGGAAAGTCTTGTCAATCTGTCTAGAAAGGTGAAATGCAAAATGAGGTGAGTAGTACTTAGAGAGGTGAACAGGAAGAAATAGGAAGGGGTGCTAAGACCAAGCAAGCATGCAAGTAGTGGGGGTGGGGTGGGGGTGGGGGTGGAAGAGCAAAAGGTTTTCAAGGATGGGGGAGGGGCCCTTTTTCTAAAAAAGTAAGGGCAAGGACTAGGAGGGCCAAGAAGGAAGAAGAGGGAAAGGGTGAAGTGTCTGATTTCCAACTCACTAATGCTGCTAGAGGAGTGATATCTCCACAAGACCAAAATTTCTGAGACAAGCCTTAACATAGCCACTTTGAGGGGAAAATCCTCAGCTCCTGTAACATAACAACAGAAAATAATTAAGGTCTAATAAGGTCAGTGTTCCACCTTAACACCTTTTCAGTTCCAGTTAAAACCTCTACTAATTTGCCAAGAAAAACTAGCCTCACTTGGGCCTTATTATTGGAATCACGTCCTGTCTCTTAATTTAAACGAGACTCACATAAGGATTTTTTTTTCTTTTAAATTACAATGCCGACTTTCTTCCAGTTGATTACGGTATATGACTCTCCGTTGGAAGGCCATTATTTTTTTTGCTATGATTTACAAAGCATTTAAAGTGAAATCAATGTAATAAATATTGAAGTATTGTTAATAGATAATTCCATATATTTAACTGAGGACAGAGCCCAGCACAATCTTTGGGTAGCCAGGAGGGAGGCAGAAAACGATCAGGGCACTGGCAAGGACTAGAGGGAACAGTCTGTTTCTCTCTCTCTCTCTCTCTCTCTGTCTTTCTCTGTCTCTCTCTCTCTCTCTCTCTCTCTCTCTCTCTCTCTCTCTCTCTCTCTCTCTCTCTCTCTCTCTTTCATTCCCTCCCCTCCTTCCCTCTACCTCTTCCTCTCCCTCTCTCTTCCCTTCTCTTCTCTCGTCCTTCTCCTCTCTCTCCTTTTTATCTCTGTCTCTTTGCTCTCTGTCTGTCTTTATCTTTCCTCTCCTCTCCTCTCTGTCATTCAGCAAAAACCTGTGGAGTAACTGATCACTGGCTAGAGCTGTTATAAGTGCTGGGGGGCACAAAATATGACTAAGACAAGGCCCCTCCTCTCAAGAATCTTGCAGTGCAGAAGGGGAGATAACATAATGTACACACACACACACACACACACACATACACACACACCCCACATAATAATCTGAGATGTCATTAGATCAGGACCAGAGAAACAGAACAGATACTAAATGCCAATGAATTGCATGTAAAGTAAGGATATGGGTAAGGACAGGACCTTTGATTTTATTGGAAACTCCCTTTACCAATGCAGATCGGCAACTTACAGAGCAAAGATTCTTAGCCTTTTTGGGGGGGGTCATGGACCTCTTTGGCAATACGGTAAAACCCATAAAATATGTTGTTAAATGCATAAAATAAATTGTGTAAGATTGCAAAAGGAACCAAATATATTGAATACAGTTATCAAAATATTTTTTAAAACCCACAATTTCAAGGACCCAGGTTAAGAACATCAGTGAAAGTTGCCCAGAGCACTGAGAAGTTGAGTAATTTGACCAGGTCATAAAGCCCATGATGTCAGAAATGGGGCTTGAATCCAGGTCCTCCTGACTCTAAGGCCAATTCTCTTTCTACAACACATATTTTTTTTTCTTGCACGAATGAGAGTTCAAAGGAGGAAGAGCTTGGTGGGAATAGGATAGTTGGGGAGGATGGCTCTTTTTCCCTCCCTTTCTTCTTTTTCCTTTTCAGTGCTCCCTTTTCACCATCCCTCCTCCTTTTTTCTTCTTCATTTCATTTCCTCCTTTTTCTTTCCCTTTCATGTTTGTCCTTTCTCCTGTTCCATTTCATTTTTCCTTTCTTTCCTTTTGCCCCGTCCTCTTCCTTTCCTCCTATTTTTCCTGCTCTTTACCCTTCTCCCCCCCCATCTCTTCCCTTCTTCATTTCTCCCTTACAACTGACTCATCCCTCTTCAGTTCAGCCAAAAGCAATGACCCTGGATGAGTTCCTCACCACCCCACTCCGACCCCAACTCGCTGCAAATCCAAGCCACCTCAACATGTTAGAATCAAAAGCATGATTCACCAGAATGAAGCCTAATTCTCCTTTGGACAAACTAAACTGAATTTGTGGCCCAGCCTCTGCCTACATCCCGGAGCTATCTTGGCCTGACATTCTCACTCAGGCATGTGATATGGTCCTGTCGCCACCAACACACACACACACACACACACACACACACACACACACACACACACACACTGGAGTATATCTTGTAAACCTGTTCCAGGCTCACATTTTTGGAGGCATCCAAACATGCAAGAAATATCTCCAAAAGAGTGAGGTACGGGTGAGAATATTTGCAGCCAAAGGCAAGAAATCTTCCTGTAAGCCATCCATGGTAGTTGAGAGTTTACTGTAAATTCCCAGAGGGCCAGGACAAGGAAGGAAGGAAGGAGAAAGGAAATAAGGAAGGAGGGAAGGAGGGAAAGGAGAAGGAAGGGAGGAAGGAAGAAAGGAAGGAATGGGGAAAAGGTATTTATTAAGTTCTTATTATGTAGCAAACACTGAAGATACAAACTCAAAAGCAAAGACAGTCACTACTCTGAAGGAATTCACACTCTATTGGGAGAGACAATACTTATAGAAGGTTTCAGCTGTGAGTCAGATGGAAAGGCCCAGTGGTCCAGCAGGTATAGTATGGCCATGGAAATGATAATGCATCTTCTTTAGTGATATTTCTTTTTTAAAAAAATTTAAAATAAGTTTTATTCTAATTAATTCCATTCTATTCAAAGTAATGCTATTAAATTTATTAGCAGTGAAATAGTACAGTGTATAAAATTCTAGGCCTGGAAGACCTGAGTTAAAATCTGACCTCGGACGGACAATTATTAATTGTGTGACCCTGGGCGAGTCACTTAACTATTGTCTGTTTTAGTTTCCTCGACTGTAAAATCAGGATAACAGCATCTACCTCACAAGGCTGTTGTGAGGATCAAATGAAATAATGTTTGTAAATGCTTAGTACAGTGCCTGGCAACATAGTAGGTGCCATATAAATGCTTATTCTCTTCCCTTCCCCTTCATTATAAATGCATTTATTTATTTATGAAACATAAAAAGAGCATTTCCAAATGTACACTGACATACAAAAAGAATTGTATTTGAAACCATGAGTCTTCATTCCCTAGCCCTTGATTCTTAATGTCATTTTCTTGATAAAAATCACATTGGTCGACCTATTTGAGGGTGCCAGGGACTTTGGGGATGAGAACTTTGTTTTCTGGTTCTTTAGCAGATGGGGCTATGTGAGCAATCTGTGTAACATGTCCTGTGGGTCTCTGCGAGCAAAATCTTCCCTACCCCCAAAGTGGCATCATCTTACTACCTGCTCTCTGCTCCCCTCATGCTGTTATGCTGTGTTTCACAACCTGATCTAGAGGGGGAACTGGGGGGCTGGGGGGAAGAAGGCAGGAAACCCTTGTGGAAAGGACACAAAGTTTAATCTGCATTACTAACATTCTCTCTATCACTTTCTCAAGTCTAGACAACCTACAAAACAATAAATCAGGCCCTGCTCTATAGTGTTTTCCAGTTTCTAGGTATAAATGTTCGCACTGAAAATTTAAGAATCAGCTGTCTCCTAAGCCTATGTGAGCCAGCTCCAATACAACACATGACCGTCTATCAAGTAGGTCTATGGACTCCTCTCATAGGCAAAGTGGGGGCCAAATGTCTAGATAACACTGTACAAGGAAGATGATAGCATGGATTTAGTTTACAGACCCAGACAGGGATTCCTTCTGGGGCTGGAAGATCTCAAGGGATGTCTCAGCTTCTATTTCCTCATTTTGGGCCACAGTGAGGATATGCCAATGAGACCACAGTGATGGACTGAATACAGTGGAAGGGGAGGAAGAACATCTAAATTTTTTAATTTAAAATTTTCTGCTTTGTACCTGGAAGTACTTGGAGCAGGGGGAGTGGAATTGTTGTGGTCAGAATTTTTAAAAATAATAAGTAAGTTGTAAAAAATTTCTTTGTTATAAGGGATGGCCTTCTGGAAGGGAAGATGCAGAGAGAGTTAAACGCCAGTCAGAGATCATAGGATTTCAAGCTGGAAGGATCACAGGAAATTCAGAGCTGGAAGGGACCTTAGAAGCCATGAATCCAATCCCCTCATTTTATAGAAATTTTATAGAAAAGTAAAGTGATTGATCAAGGTCACATCAGGCAATAGAAGACATATTCAAACCAGTCCTTTAACCCCAGATCCAGGGTTCTTTCCACTATGCCACACTGTATTTACAAATAAGGACCTATAACAGACCTATCCCTCCATGCCCCCACCCTCAGTTATACACAGCAAATGTCCCTCACTGGAGATCCAAAGAGAAAAGTGGTAAGACTGGGCTGGTTTGCTGGGCTCACAAGAACTAGACCTAGAACCGTTTTCTCCACTCAGTGAACCAGCAGTGAATCGGATACTATATGCTCCCAATAAAGTCTCTCTCTCTCTTCCCCTCCCCTCTTCTCTCTCCTCTCCCTCCCTTCTTTCTTTCCTCCCTCTAGTTCTCTAATCTCTCTCTCCCTTCCTTCCTTCCTCCCTCTAGTTCTCTAATCTATCTCTCCTTCCCTTCTTTCCTTCCTCCCTCTCTTTGTCTTCTCTCCTCTCTCTCTCTCTCTCTCTCTCTCTCTCTCTCTCTCTCTCTCTCTCTCTCTCTCCTCTCCTCTCCTCTCCTCTCCTCTCCCTCCCTCCTTCCCTTCTTTCCTTACTCCCTCTCTCTATTCTCTCGCTGTTTCTCTGTTTCTTCTTTTTTTTTTCCCCTCTCTCCTCCCTCTCCTTCTCCCCACAGGAGAGGAAAGACATATCATGCTACTTCTCCCCACTCCAAACCTGAACCCAAGCCCCCAGGGTCCAGGCCAATTCTGCCATAAATCCCAATAGGGAACACAAGGACAAGAACAACAGAGGGAGAGGCACCAGAGAGCTGAGATTTATGGCAACCCCCTGAGCTGACACCACTTTGTCCCATCCCATAAAAGAACATTATCACCAGATAAATCAGATGGTGGCTCCAGGGACCTGGATGTCACCCCTGTGGGGTCCCCCAAAGGGGAAGCAAATAGGAAATCCCCTGGACTGGGGCCTGCAGACCACTGGTAACCTCAGCTCCACAGGACATGTTCCTATTTAATCCTTGGGGGTGGGGTGGAGGGGAAAGGGCATTTGTGGTCATCACTGTCATCTTTGTCCATTCCCAGCCTCCTCCTGGTTCTCCTCCCCTTCATCAATCTTTTATCTGACTTGCCTCTCCTCTGATCTATCTCTCCATATATCAAGCCCACTCTTACAGCATCTGCAATAGAACTGAGTGCATGAGTATTAGATGAAGAAAGTTGGGGGTGGCCCCTGCCCTCTGGGAGCTTATAGTCTAAAATGGCCAGGGTGACCATCTCTTTTCATCCCTCCCCCCAAATGGGCTTTGAGCCCAAGGAGGAAGGGAACACAAGAGAATATAGGAGGAAGAGGAAGGAAGAAGAGGAGGAGGAGGAGGAAGAGGTATTAGCACAAGTCTGAGTCCCCTGAGCCAGAGTGTCCGCATTCTAAGGTTATTTCTAGTGGGCCTTGAATTAAGCAGCCAAATCAATCAAAAAGTATTCATTAGGTGATTAAGGCTTTCAGCAGAAGGTGGAATTTGAGATAAGACTTAAAAGAAAATCAGGGAAATTGAGAGTCAAAATTGAGGAAGGAAGGCATTCCAGGCACAGGGGAACAGCCCGTGCAAAACCACATAGGCAGGAAATGAAATGTCATATGTGGCCTACAACTAGTAGGGCAGTTTGGGGAAAAGCAGGTAAAGGGGGGTAATAAGGTTGGAAGAGTAGGTAGGAGCCAGGTTGGGTTGGGTTGGTGATAATCTCTTATCAAACGTAATCTCTTAACGCCTTAGTCTCTTCGTCTGAGAATTGGAGACAATAATATTCATTTTACCTATTTCAAAGGGTTGTGGTTAGCCAAAAATGAGATAATATATGTCAAGGGCATTTGTAAATATGTAAGGGCAGAATGTTGTAGTGCTTGGAGTACCAGAGTCTGAAAGACCTGGATTCAAATCCTGCCTCAGACACTTACAAGTTGTGTGACCCTGGGCAAATCACTTAGGTTCTCAGAGCCTCAGTTTCCTCATCTGTAAAATGAGAAAGTTGGATTCGATGACCTCTGAGGCCCTTCTAGCTCTAAATCTAAGAACTCACAAAATTTTAGTTATTAGAAATAATTGAAACTGAATAACAACTGAAAAAAGGAAAATGTGATAGCCGTTGTAACCGGGAAAAAGGCAGAGACGTTCATATGGGCAGTGGCGGAGTGGGGATGTTGCTGAGCTTCACTTTTGGTCACTCGAGGTAGAGGAAACAGGAAAATACCATCAGCTCCTTCCTGAAGGGAAGGGTTTAAAGAGTCACTTACTTCCCCTGGCCTCTTTGGCATTTCCCATCTTGCCAGTCTGTTTCCCATTATGTTGGAGTCTTCACCTGTCCGGACCACCCTGGATGAGAAACTCCCTCTGAGTGCGGAGTGGTGGGCAAGTGACAGCATTCATGGCGCTGTATTGATTAACCATCACTCAGATGGGAGGAAACCACTCCCAGGACAGGGAACCCAGAGGCCTAGGTGACGCCCTGCCTATAATACAGGTCAGCTCCACCCTCATCCCTGACACCTGCCCAGATCACCAGAAGTTTTCCCTCCCCATCTGGGTCCCCCAGACCCAATCTGTGCCAACCGACTCACAGTCTCTACCTGTCCCCTATCACTGGGTCATTTCCAACACAGGATCCCTGCTCTATAGTACTCTCTATGGGCTTTCCCCAAGCATTCCTGATCCTTTTCCTTTCCTCCTCCTCCTTTTCCCCCTCCTTAAAAAAAAAAAACTCTTCTCCCTTTCAAGCCCCATTTTCTCCCCTTCTTTCTCCTTCTCCTCCTCTTTCACCCTTCTTCTACTACCTCTTTTTTTTGTCTTTCTCTTTCCCCTTCTTCTCTGTTTCTTTCTTGGGACCTGGGGGCAGGGAGAGGGGAAGGCCAAATGAAATAAATTAGTTAGAAGGAAAGAGAAGAATAAGGGGTAGGGAGAGGCATGGAACAGGGGGTGACATTCTCCATTCTGGGTTCTTCTTAGGTTTTGTCCACCAAAGGGAGATCCCAGAGTTCACCCACAGGGCAGCTGCCAACATCTGAGTGGATCCATGAGTAGGGAGGGTCGGGGTCTTTAAACAGAGGAGAAAAGAACATCTTAGATAAACTAAAGGCAAGATTTAAAAATAAGCTCCACACTTTGTTCTTCCAACCTGCCCACACCAGCCAGCATCACTACTTTTCTCCAACCCTAAAGTCATTGTGGTTCAGAAATGCCAGCTGATGAAGGCAGGGGAATTGTCTATGGGCTTTATCTGGGGTCTTGCCCTAACTAGGAAAGAAGGGCAAAAGAATGTCCCATTTGCTAGGCCCAGGACAAAGGAGTCATCTACCCGCATTTCACATATGTCTAAGCCCAAAGGAACTGCCTCCAAGAGGCCAGGCCACAGGGTAATTCCTTCTCCAGGCACCTGGGTATGGGCTCTTTAGGGAGAATTCCCTGGAGTGGGAGACCTAGTCACCTAGTTGGTGCTTTGTCCTTTCATCAAGTATTCCCTCCAAGCACATCTGCCTAGCTACTCTCCACCTCTGTGGTAGACTGAGCAGAAGAGACTCATTTTCCCCACCTGAACTCCGACCTCCTCTGTCCAAGGATAAAGAAGCTCCTTAAATTCTTGATCCCAGACACTTTCAATAATTAAGGCCACCACCACCTTCTCCCTCTGCAGCGGCAGGCCTATTAGGAAGCTCTGAGTTCAGTGGAGGTAGGTGATTTTCTGTAATTGAAGCAACTGGATCAAGTAAAACCGGCTGCTTAGTCAGTCTCTTAAAAGGACTGCTAGCATCTGATTCCTTAGTTACCCAAATTCTCATGGGGTCTTGAAGCTGCCTTCTAAGATGGCTAAAGACCTTGAATTGCTACTTTCCAGCTGTTTCTGGGGTGGAACAGGGATCTGGATCAGGATCTCTTCAGATTGAAGAAAGAAGGTCTTTTCCTCCTAATCCTTTCTCGAACACCCTCTGCCCTGGGTATGGACCAAGAAACTGAAATCAGCAGAAAGTGAACAAAATTCAGAGTCAGTCGATCTGGGTTCAAGCCCTGGTTCTGCTATATATTTTCTAAGCGAGCTTGGGCCTCAGTTTTCTCACCTGTAAGAAAAAAAATTAGAGGTTTGGGCTGAGTTACTTCCAAAGTTTCCTCTAGCTCTAAATATATGATCTTTTGATCTGATGGGGTGAGAGAAAGTCATTTACTCACTCCCACACATACAGGGAAAAAAAGAAAAGACCAGACAGCCCTGGAAGGCCCTGGTCACAGGTGAGCTTAGAAAGAGGTGCTTTCTCCAAAGTCAATCTTGCCCATTTCCATTCAGAAGCTAATTCAAAAGAGCCCTGAAGCACTGCCCTGTCCTCAGAGGACAGATGCCACCTGTAGATACCATCCTATGCCCAGTCATAGAACCATAGCTTTAGAAATTTAGAGCTAGAAGGAGCCATTAAGCCCAATCTTCTCATTTTATAGGTGAAGAATCTGAGGCCCAAGATCACACAGCTAGTAAGTGTCAAAGGCAGCATTTGAAGGCAGGACTTCCTGACTTCAGGTCCGGTATTCTACTGTTTCACCTAGCTGTATCTGTTGGCCTTGGAGGAAATCTATCCTCAGCTGTCCCAGAGGATGAGGAGGAAAGATGGTGTGAGGTGGCTGGGAAGGGGAGGCTGTCTTCATCCCTTTCCCCCAGGATGGATGTCCTCCCCTATCTCAGCCCTTCCTCAACAACAACAGGCTCCCCAGCCAGCAGCTGGTCACACCCCCACTGGGTGGGCAAATTCATCACATCCAGTTCCTATCAGCTACCCCCACCTGGTGAAAGGTTACAAAAGGGTCACCCCCTCCATCCCATGCTTAGCTGCTTTGCCCGGCTTTGAGATCCAGAGGTCCAGAACCTCCCAACCCTCTCACCTCTCCCCCAGAACACACCAGAAACCCCCTCTGGAACCAAGGTTCAGATTCTTGGCCCATCTAAAGGTTCCTAATCAGGAAAGGTTTTATAATCTCCTCTGACCCCCACTGCACCTCCACCCCTTTTCAGGAGGTCCTCATCAAAATAAACAATGTTTATGACCAAAGCAGGATTCAAGGTCCCTATTGCAAACAAACCCAGAGTCCTTTGAAGGCAGACAGGAAATCCATCATGTCCCGGTGTGATGCTCCCCAGGTCCGTGGGGGAGATGGGAATTGAGAAGTAGCCCAGGATACCCAGCCTGGAGCTTGGGTATCCCCCCACCATCAAGCCTCTCCTCTCCCTTCTCCCAGCTTCTCTACCACAAAGCATTCCTAGGCAAAGAGAAGGGAGAAAGATATGGTGGTGTAGACAAATGAGCTGAGACTCAGATGACCTGGGTTCAAATTCTACCTCTGATATTTCCTACCTTTGTGACTTTGGTGAAGTTATTTGACCCCCCCCGATCCTCACATTCTTCATCCATAAAAAAAGAAGCCACTTCTTTTTAGATGCCCCTTTCATCTCCAGATTTCTGATCCTGGGTGCTAATTCTATTCACTACCTACATGTCATTGAACAAATCATGTAACCTTTCTGGGCCTCTCCTTCATCCGTAAAATGAGAAGGTTGAGCCTCTTAAGGTCCCTTCCAGCTCTAAATCCACAATTCTATGATTAATAATGATAACTCCCTCTGCATAGTTAACAATAGCTAATATTTATACAGTGCCTTAAGGTGTACAGTGTTTTACATACCTGATTTCATTTGATCTTTATAATCACCCTGTGAAGGAGGTGCTATTATAATCTTCATTTTACAGATGAGAAAAAATGAGGCAGAACAAGGATAGGTGACTTTCCCAGAGTCACCCAGATAGTAAGTGCCTGGGTATGTGTGGGGGATAGGTGGGGAGGGGAGGTTTAATCTTCTTGCCTTGGACTCTAAGTCTAGGACTCTATCTACTATATCCCCTCAGTCCTGAGAGAGGCTGAATGATGCCTTTACAGACCTAAAGCTGAGACAGATGAGGAGCAAACAATAAAAGAAGGAGAATGAGAAGTGGAAAAAAAATCAGAAGAAAAAAGGAGGAAAAGAGAAAAGACATGAATCCAATGAGGAATGATAAAATCTGCCCAGTTACCTCTGGATCCTGTCAATTTGACCCAAGGCCATAAGATGCCTAAAACCTAACAGTTGGCAGGCAGGTAGTCAATAAACATTTAAGCACCTACTGTGTGCCAGGCACCTCACTAAGTGCTGGGGGTACAAAGAAAAGCGACAGGCAACTCCTGCCCAAAGGGATCTCACAGGCTAAAGGTGGAGACAATAAGAAAACAACTAGGTACAAAAAGCTATAGACAAGAAACATTTTAAATAATTAAGAAAGGAAAAGTACTATCATTAAGAGAGAGCAGGAAAGGCTTCCTATAGAAGGTAGCTGGGACTTGAGGGAAGCTGGGAAAGTCAGAAGCTGGGGAGTAGAGATGAGAAAAAGAGCATTCTAGGCATGGGGGACAGCCAGGAAAAATGCCTAGAGTCAGGAGCCAAAGTGTCTCGTCTAAGAAACAGCAAGGATGCCAGCATCACTGGTTTGCAGGAGTAAGAGGTGGGGGTCTTTTGGGGGTGGTAGTGGTAGAGGTGTGAAAAACCTGGAAAGGTTGGGGGGAGTGGCAAGATAGGTAATGAAGGACTTTGAATGCCAAACAAAGGATTTTATATTTGATCCTGGAGGTGATAAGAAGCCACTGGGGTGGTGGGGATGGGGTGGGGTGGGGTGGGAGGTGGAGAGGGAGCTGCTTACCTGGTCAGACCTGGGCTTTAAGAAGATCATTTTAACAGCTGAGTGGAGTTTGGACTGGAGGGGACTTGAGGCAGGGAGACCAAACAGAAGGCTATTGTAATAAGCCAGGCATGAGGTGAGGAGGGCTGGCAACAGAGATATTGGTTGGGGGGGGGGGTCCCAGTATATGAGAGACTTTTTTTTATTTATTTTGATTTATCAACAATCACTTCCATATGCTTTTGAGTTGAAAATTTTTCTCCCCCTTCCTCCCCCCAACCCTCCCAAAGATGTTGTACAATCTGATATAGGCTTTACATTTACATACCCATTAAACATATTTTCACATTAGTGAAGTTGTAAGTAAAAATTAAAACCGATAGGAGAAATCATCAGAAAGATGAAACAAAACTCAACAGAAGGTAAAAATAAGTGATAGTGATTCCACTTCCATAGTTCTTTCTTTGGATGTGGACAGCATTTTCCATCCTGAGGCCTCTGGAGGTGTCTTAGATCGTCGTAATGCTGAGAAGGGTTCAGTTTAACAATATTAGTCATTGCATGGCTGTTATTGTGTACAGAGTCCTCTTGGTTCTGCTCACTTCACTCAGCATCAGACCATATAAGTCTTTCCAGGTTTTTCTGAAGTCAGCCTGTTCATCATTTCTTACAACACAATAGTATTCCATTACATTCATATACCACAACTTGCTCAGCCATTCCCCAGTTGATGGGCATCCTCTCAATTTCCAATTCTTTGCCACCACAAAAAGAGCTGCTATGAATATTTTTGTACATGTGGGTCCTTTTCCCATTTGTTTGATCTCTTTAGGATATAGCCCGAGAAGTGCTATTGCTGGATCAAAGGGTGTACACATTTTTGTAGCCCTTTGGGCATAGTTATGAGAGACTTTTAAAAGTAAAAATTTTAGGACTACAGATTTGGGTAAGAGGGAAGCCAACCTGGCTCACTAGCATTTCCCTAAACTTATGCTTTATGTTTGAGTCTCCATCCTTTCACCCACGCCTGGAAAGGAATAGAGGAACCTTCCCCATCTTCCTCACTTCTACCTCTTCCTTCAAGGCTGACTCAGGTATCATCCCCTCCATACTGCCTTCCCTGCTCCCCACCACCCTGTCGAAGCACTCTCCTCTTTCTGATTACTTCTCTGTGTACCCACCATATCTAGCACCACTACTCCTGCTCCCTTCCCCTTATAGAATACAAGCTCCTGGTAGACAGGTTCTATGTCCTATGTGTTTGTGCACCAGGCATCTAGATTGCTTGGCACCCAGTAGTCATCTCATAAGTGTTTGTTGAACTGAATAAAATTGAATTGAACAGAGCTGGCCACCCATTTTCACTGTAGTCTAACTGCCACGGATTCCTACTACCCACAGAGGTAAAGTGGTATAGTGATAAGTACACTGGATTTGGACTCAGAATCCCTGGATTCCAACCCTGGCTCTGGTGTGTACTACAGACAAGTCCCCTCTATTCTGTGAGACTCATTTTTCCTCATCTGAAAAATGAGTTTGGATAATATTTGCACTATCTACCTCGAAGGAAGGTAGGAAGTGATCTCTAGCCCTCAAGGAATTACTAAAGTGAGATTGATTAGTATTAGGCTCATCTACCCTCTTCAAGACAGGGAGACTCAGCATGGTACAGAGCCAGGAACACAGGTTCTGATAGGGGTCAAACCCGGCCTCTGACATTGCCTATGTGACCTGGGACAAGTCACTTTCCCTCTGGGAGTCTCAGTTTCCCCTTCTCAGAGGACAGGACTAGATGGCTTCTGAGGGGCCTTCTCACTTTACTTCTATGATCCTGTGAGTCTCAATCCTGCTCTCTGAGCAGGGATTGTTTAATCGATCACATTTGAGTCCCCAAAAGTGGGGCAGCACCCAGCACCAATAGGTGCTTAATAATTGCTTGTCAATGGATGCTGTATTGATTGATTGACTGCCTCCCTAAGGTGCAGTGTGGAGAGAGGAAGAGACCCTGGGCTCACAGTTGAGGATAATTGGGGAAATGGAACTGGCGGGTAGCTGTGCTGACCCTTGAGACTCAACGTTATCAGATCCTCCTATTCCCAACCTCTGCCTCCCCTCTCACAAGGCTGAGACCTTTCTATCACCATTCTCAACAGTATAAAAAGTAAAGGCAGCCAACAGTACTCCTTATGCTTGCTGTATCTTACAGAGGGAATTTTACATAGCCTAAATAAGATGTCTTACACGGAGGATCAG
Organism: Phascolarctos cinereus; assembly: GCF_003287225.1. NCBI lineage: Eukaryota > Metazoa > Chordata > Mammalia > Diprotodontia > Phascolarctidae > Phascolarctos > Phascolarctos cinereus. The sequence continues at coordinate 319,975,377 of NW_027555958.1, forward strand.
AGCTTCAGTGTGTGCATTCCAAATCGGATTCGTGTTTTCAAATGGGACTACCTCTGCCTGGGGAGTTAGCTCGGGAGAATATTAATCTGGGATTTCCAGAGGCCCAAGCCAGAGATCAGCTTTCTAGGACACACACACACACACACACACACACTGTCCCTGAACTGTTCCTCTGCTGGTTGAGCTCAGCCTTCAGAACTGGGGCATGGAGTTTGCAGGCTTAGGGTCTGGAAGAGGAAAAAAAAAAAGAAAAGGAAAGAAAAAAAAAAGGAAAAGAAACCCTCTCCATGCTTTGCATCACTCATCATACTCACTGTTAAGAAATAACAACATGTCCAACAGGTTGGACCAGGTGGCAGACATGTGGACGTGATGGCTCTGTGTGTGTGTGTGTGTGTGTGTGTGTGTGTGTGTGTGTGGCATATATATCAATCAGTCAACATATATTTATTTAGCACCTGCTATGGATCTTAAGATATTAGCATAGATTATGTATGATGCACATGTAGACAGTGAGGCAAATACACAAAGATCCTGACAGCAGAAGAAGAGACAGACAAAACAGAAAGGATGAAGCTGAAGAGATGGAGCCATGGGATAATATAGGAAATTATCTATGACAGACATATACTCAAACTGTTTCCAAAAAATATAATAGGCATACCCCCACAAAAGACTGCCCTTAACAATGTTGTTTCCCATTAGTGTCATTAATTCATTAGAACCAAAGCCCGTGGTAAAGTCATAAAAGCCTGTGGCAATGGGGCTCAGCCCATCACGAATTTAGAACATTGTTCCTGTGGTGCTAACTGCCCCCTATAAGGTCATTTCACCTAACATCAAGATTTTGAGGAACCAATTAACCGAGTTAGGTAGGGTATGCCTATATTCTCTTCCCAAAATTAATGGAGAGCTAGTTTAATTTGTTTTTATGACCTTATAAAAGTGATTAATTCAGAGCACCTAGTACAATGCAGCTAGGACCACACTGGAATTGAATGAATGAATGATCCAGGTTTTGAAGCCTCTTTGTACAAGAAAGGCAGAAGCACGCTGCCCCCCCGAAATCCCACTATTTTCAACAGAGGCCAGGCCTTCAGATAGCAGTACTTGCCTGAATAGGAATTGACATCTGCTCCAAACCCAATCCCATTGGGATATATACTGGGCCCGGTACAAACATTGACATTGCTCCCAACTCAACAACCCTGAGCCAAGACTGTAGCCTTGAAGAAAAAGCAGGAGTAGCTGCTGTTGTTTTTTTATGTTTCTTTTTTTATTTTTATTTTTTTAAGTCAACAAAAAAAAGTTTTACTAGTAATATGGTTCCAAATTTTTTTCTCCCTCCTTCCCTTCTCTATCCCCCTTCCCTGAGATGGCAAGCAATCTGATATAGGTTACAATCATATTAAACATATATCCACATTAGTCATGTTGTGAAAAAAAAGAATCAGAACAAAAGGGAAAAATCACAGAAAGAAAAAACAAAAAAAATGAAAATAGTATGCTTTGATCTGCATTCAGACTCCATAGTTCTTTCTCTGGATGTGGATAGCATTTTCCATCATGAGTCTTTTGGAATTGTCATGGATCATTGTATTGCTGAGAAGAGCTAAGTCTATCAAAGTCAGTCATCACACAATGTTCCTGTTACTATGTATAAAGTTCTTCTGGTTCTACTTACTGCATTCAGCATCAGTTCATGTATGTCTTTCCAGGTTTTTCCGAAATCCGCCAGGAGCAGCTGTTATTCAAAGTGTAGTGGGGAGTGGGAGGAGGCAGACACAGAGTGGGCACATGGAGAATGTATGTAAGATGTGTGCAAATGTATATACATGTATAAATGCATGTAAAGACATGTATGTGTGAGAATGCCATGTCAGAAAGTAGTAATAAGTGTATATATAACATGTAGAAATATGTACACATATAGGTATGTGCATGTATACATACAAATACTTATGCATATCCAGGCATATATATCTATAGATATCTATGTAGATGATATAGATGTAGATGGTATAGATACAAATGATAGAGACATTCATGATGTTGCTATAGTTATTGATGTAAATGTAGATATAGACATCTATATGGATATGGATGTTATAGCAACAAAATAGCTATAGCTATCAATGTAGACATAGATATAGATGTAGATCAAAATGTAGATATAGCGAAATATAGATAATATAGCTGTAGATATAAATATAGACAGACATAGATGTCAACATTGATGTAGACAAAGATATAGATATAGATGATATTGCTATAGACATAGGTATAGACATCAATTTAAGGAAAGATATAGATGTAGATATGGATATAGACATAGATATAGACGTAAATTGGAGAAGGAAATGGCAAACCACTCCAGTATCTTTGCCAAGAAAACACCAAATAAGGTCATGAAGAATTGGATACAACTGAAATGATGTAATTATAAATATAGATTATTTAGATATAATCATGGATGTAAATTTAGACAAAGACATTCACATAAATGGAGATTCAGGTGTAAATACAGGTATAGATGTAGATGTATATATAGACATAGATATAGAAGATATGTATAGACATAGACATAGGTGATATAGATATTGATGTAGATGTAGCAGACATCAACATAGACATAGACATTGAAGATATGTGTAGACATAGATATAAATGATATGGGTATAGACATAGATACAGATATAAAGTGATAAAAAGCAAGGGGTGATACTTGCATGTAACTATGTAAATGACTGGATGGGAGTCTATGAGTGTATGAATAATATATGACAGATATTTGTTTGGGAGTAAATGTCAGTGAGTGCACAATGAGTCTGCCATGAGTGAGGGCTGTGTGATTTCATACCCATTTCTGAGCAGATCAATAAATAGAGGCAGGAGTGTGTGTATCAATGTCCACATGTAAAAGACATGTACATATACATCTGTGTAAATATGTATGAGAGGGAGTATGTGACTACAAGTGTGAGGCACATGTGTGTGTGATGGGTCAATATATATTTGCTAAGTGCCAACTGTGTATCATATAATACATGAGATACATATAAGAGAGGCCATGTGGAATAATGGATAGAGTTAGTCTTGGAGCCAGCTGTGTGACCCTGGGCAAGTCATTTAGCCTCTTGATGCCAGAACAGCTCTCTAAGGCTATAAAGCTGCAGAGTATTTGCCAATCTGCATCAGTGGAGAGAGTTTCTGTATCAAAAGAGCCTTGCGCCAATGAAATCACAAGTCCAGTCCACCCAGTAACAGTACCATTACCCCCCCCAAAAAAATTGCACTTTTGGTACAGATTTCACTAGTAAAGAGAACTTGAATGAATGAATGATGAATGAAAAAAATTAAGTGCTAAGCGCTGTGCCAAGTGCTAGAGATTCAAACGCAAAGTTAAGACAGAAACTTCCTGTAGATTCCATGTAGATCAATAACTTGTCTATAATTTATAATCTTAGAAAGGTCCAAAGATGAAGCATGCCACCCATCTCCTGATACAGAAATAGTGAACTCAAGATAAAGAAAGACGCATACATTTTTGGACATGGCCCAACGAGGGGATTTGCTTCTCTTGACCATGCATATTTGTTACAAGGGTTTTCTTCTTTTCCTTTTTCTTTCTTTCTTTTTTTCATTCAGTGGAGGAGGAAGAATGGAAGAGAGAGAAAATAAAGGATTGATAGTCGAAAAAATTAAATTAAAATCTTTTAAAAACAATCTCTGGAGCACTCTGAGGCAAAGTCACTTGCCAGAATCGTACAGTCAACATAAATGAGAGCCAGGACTTGAATCCAGTTCTTCCTGGTTGCAAGACTGGTCTCTACATACTATCCCATAATCAAATAATCATAGATTTAGAGCTAGAAGAGCCCTTGGAGACCATCCGGTCCAGTTCCCTCATTTCGAAGATGGGAAAATCAAACCTCAAAGAGGTTAAATGATCCAGGCCAGATCACTCAAAATTATAATTCTGTCTAAGGCAGAATTTGAACTCAGATCCTCCTGACTCTGTCACTCTGTGCTGATACCACTCTATGACACAATATATGATATGACATAACAGGATAGGATAGGGTGTGATAGGATGCAACATGGTTGGTGTGATGTAACTAACATAAGATATAATACAATATTTGCTGTTGGTCAGTCGTATCCGATTCTGTGCGACCCCGTGGACTTTGTTCATAGGATTTTCTTGGCAATTTGTCATTTCCTTCTCCAGTATGTCCACATTTTACAGATGAGGAACTAAAGCAAATACGGGATTGAGTTGCCCAAAGTCACACAGCTAGTAAGTGTCTGAGGCCATATTTGAACTCAGGTCCTCCTGACTCCAGGGCTGGCACTGTATCTACTGTACCATCTAGAATGTAATATAGTATAATAAAATATAACCATATGAAGTTATGCTGCTTATATTATATTACATGGTATCATATCATATCATATTATATATTATGTTATATTATATTATCATATCATATCATATCATGCCATGTCATGTCATGTAATATTGTGTTGTGTTGTATTATGTTGTGTTGTGTTATGTTATGTTATGTTATGTTACGTTACGTTACGTTACGTTACGTTACGTTACGTTACGTTACGTTACGTTACGTTACGTTACGTTACGTTACGTTACGTTTGTTATGTTATGTTATGTTATGTTATGTTATGTTATGTTATGTTATGTTATGTTATGTTATGTTATGTATCTGTTCCAGGCTTCTTAACTTGGGGCCTATGAACTTGTTTCAAAAATGTTTTGATAATGGTGTATTTCAGTGTAATTGGTTGCCTTTGTAAGCCTGCGTGTTTTATGTTACGCCTTTAAAAACATTATTCAGTGAAGGGCTCTGCAGGCTTCACCAAATTGCTGCCAAAGATCTCCAAGATACAAAAAAGATTAAGAGTATCTGATCTATTCAATACCCCACTATGTCTTAATATAACATTAAATTTATATTACAATAATTGGTACATTATACATTTATACATTGATATATCAATGTCATATATTATATTGTATTATATTATGCTATATTGTTATATTATATTACAATAGTATATTGTTGTGCTTTATTTAGTGTGTATGGTTGCATTTGCAAGGAGAATGTGAAAGATTTTGGTGGTGCCCATAAATGTACCAAGAGCCCTGGAACCTTTATTTAACTGCACAATAGTGCATGCCCATATTCCTCCATAACTGTACATAAAGGTGGGTAAAATTCACGTGTGCAAAGGAGGTGTGTAGACACATTCACCAGATTATGAGATTTTTGCCTTTGTGATTGCATTTCTCATTAGTAACTAGTAGAAAATACACATCTGTAATCTGTATCTTGCCTGCTTAAATATGTATGGGCATATATAAATGAAACATGACATCATGGAGTCTGGAATGTTACACATTAACATTGTTTATCATTGATAGAATTAAATAGCCCATGCAAGGCCCTGACATCATTTTGAGCAAGTTTATTTGAAGATGCTTTGGCAGAGCAGCATTTGGCAAATAGGAGTACACAGGTTATTATGTGCAGATACAATTAAAAACAGTGTCAGACAATTCAGGTCAACGCATGGCAGGAAGGACCGTCTGAGAGCTCTGTCACTGCCTAGGGCTTTCAGTGGGTCATCATTTCTTCCTCCAATCCAATGCCATCCCACTTAGTATCTGTTCCCTTCATTCTCTTCATTTGCTAGAAGAGAGCAACTGAAAGGTGAATGATTGGAGGTGGAATGATAGTGGGAGAGGATCCTGCTTTAGTGCTAGCCTTTGAAATGCTTCTCTGTCCTTTTTCCCTAGTCTCCATCACAGACGTTAGCAGAGAGGTAGAAGGAAAGAGGCTTATGGTCCTGAATGAGCCTCAGACTCATAATTGGAAGCGTTTCATTCTGAATCAGTGAAAAAGATAGGTGAAGGTCCCAGCTCCCCACCCCCAAAACTAAAAATATACTGCCATTCCACAAAGGACTGCAAATAACTATGGGCCTGAACTGACCAGTGCCATTAAAAATAGTTGTCAAGACTATAGGATGGATTATTAGCTACCTTTACTGTAGGTTATGGCTTATGGGCTGCTCACAGGGAAAGAGGACCTCAGAAACCATGTACAGTTATCCCTTCCACATTGTGACTTTCCCCATCACGGTTCTGATATATCATGGATCAGCATGAGAAACTAAATGGATATTTTTCAGAGTTTTGTGAAAGCTGCAGAAGACATGCAAAGGCCAGCAGATGACACAGAAAAAGTTTAGAAACTCAGAAATGCATAGAATATATGTATAATAGTGTGTAATATCAGCCCAAATTTTACAATAAGGTACTGTGAACACCCTATAGAAGAAAAAGAAAAAAATTCAGAAATCTTCTCCGGTCCAAAGGGAGGGCCAAAAATGTTTACACAAATTTTCCATATCACAAGAGCCCCTATTCCCCACAATGTGGAAGAGATAACTGTACTTTACTAAAGGGTAAGAAATATAGGGTAGGAGAACTGGAGATAGGATATGGGGGTAACTAGCAGATAAGCACTAAAGAGGCCTTCTTACTGGCCAACCAAGCAGTTTAGGACCTAGGTGACCAATGCCTGGTACCAAACACTAACCTTTGAGAATAGCGGTGTTAGTTGGAAAAACTACTGATGGTTCCACTCCCTACCCCCACTCCCGCCCACTTACTGGTCCACCAGTATTCATGCTCCCCTCCTAGGCGTCGGAGAAGGGGTCACAGAAGGAACATGGACATAAAGGAATGTTGTCCTTTTTTTACTTGTCCTCCAGAGTGACTGGTAACTATAAATCCTTCTAAAATCCATCAAGGGCACTTTCAATCCCAGGATCTAAGTCCAAGGAACCCCAAAAGGACCTGAACATCCCTGCTAGCTACTGTCCAGTTTTCATCAATCTTATAGATTCATTTTGGCTTAGTGGTGCCAAGAATTAGGCAGACAACTGTTGTTTCTCTTCCCCCTAACACACACTCGCACATACACACAGAGCAGGCATGCACGCACATCTGCCTCCCTGTGTTCACTTTTAGCTATCCAAGCTAGTCAGGTTCAACCTGAGAATCATTGAATAATAGAAAGTCAGAGGAGAAAAGCACCTCAGAGATCATCCCACGTGCAGGGTGGAGAGGGCCCACCCCCTACCATGTCTTCCCACAACACATATACCCACACCCCAACTGAGGTTATGACCTCCACCCTCATTGCCTCTGTTTGGGGCAGTACAGTACCATTTCCTGCACCTCCAGACACAGTGTGGTGGGCAAAGCATGCCAGACATGGGCCTTTGCTTATAGCTCCCATTGCTCATACTAGACAATTAGCATGTCTTCTACACCCTGCTCAGGTCAGGAAGCTGTCTTTCCACAGCCTGGTGATACAAGCTGTCTCCTGAAAGAATAAAAAAAAAGTTTCTTAATGTTCTGTTTGAATAGGAATCTTGAAAGATGCTTGTCACTGTAGCTGTGAGACCCTCCTCCCTTCTCCTCCATACATATACAAACCCTCTCCGATGTACACACACACACACACACACACACACACACATACATACACGGCAATGCAATGAATCTCCTCTTTTCCTCAGCACATTAGCACTCCCGTAATATTCTCAGCAGCCCAAGCTTTCCAGCCAAATCCCAGGTCTGTGGACAAGGACATCACATAAATCCCTCCCCTTATGAAAGGACAGGCCGAGCAGATGGGACCACACTTAAGTAAACTGTGTGGTGCTCCGTTTATCCACCTTGGGAGAAGTAGGGGGGTGGGGAAAGGGGAGACCTGAAGTGAAGAGGGGGGTGGGGAACAGAATAGTCCTTGGGGAACAGTAGAGAGTAATGATTCCAAGGCTGGTGTTCACTCAAATTCTGAGTTGGGCTCTGTGGAACATGTCTGTTCTCCCATATAATTCTCTCTCTGTGTGTCTCTGTCTGTCTGTCTATGTGTGTTTCTCTCCTTCCTCCCTCCTCTTATCTCTGTTTCCGTCTCTGTCTCTGTCTTTGCTTCTCTTTCGCCTTCCCTCCCCTTTTCTCTGATTCTCTCTCTCTCCTTCCTCTTCTTTTCCCTGTCTCTGCCTGCCTCTGTTTTTGTCTCTGTCAGTCTCTGCCTCACACACATATCCCCATTTTACCCCTACCCCCAGCCCAATGCTCTCTGCACTACAAATCACAACCCATAGATTTGATAGACACACACTGGAGAAGGGAGTCAGTGGGAACCATTCCTATGAAAAACTAGAAGACCCAACACAGCCCATTAAGGAGGATTCAGGACCTGGACGAGGAGGAGCAGGAAAAGGTCCCTGAAACAAGGAAACTAAGTCTCCTCCCCAAGTTGGATCTACCAAAGCTATTCCACTTTCAGATAAATTACCTTCTCACTGTCTTCAACAAAAAAAAAATTTTTTAAAGAAAAAGATGATAAAAAGAGCCACCTATTTAATTAAAATCTTAGTGTAGAATGAATAGATGATAGTATCATAGATCTACATTGCCTGTGTCCTCCCCGGAGCCAAGGCCAGAGAGACACCAAGTACACTGCCCACTCCTAAGGCTTGCCTATATCTCTCTGGGCACGCTGGTAAAACAGAAGGCAGGTGGGCGGATGGAGTGGCAGACACAGCCATACCCAGCCCTCACCAGGAAGTGCACAGACTGTGAAATTACACAGGGTTGGACAACTTAGCACAACTCTAACCCTTGGGGTACTGAAATAATTAACTTGCTAATCGGCCACACATTGATTTCCACCCCCACCCTCACTTTTTTATTCTTTTTCTTTCTTCTTAAAAAAAAAGGCAAATCGCCCTTGGTTCAGTTAACTAGAGAAAAGTCACACATTTCAAGAAACATCCTGACTGCCCCTAGACTTATAAAAGGGGGCATCAAAAGTTAGACTACTTCCTACACCCCTAACAACCTTCCTTCCCTGACTCTACCCCATCAGCCTCAGCCTCAGTGGAGAAATACAAAATATTTTGAGGGACTGCCTAACTCCACCCCCACCTCCAGGATGCAGGGAGCTTTGGTAGTCACATTTTCCAGCTTTCTGATAAACTATCTTTAACCTGAATGTTGGCATTAAAAAGCCAAGTGTTCTACGTCAGAAAAGAGGATGGAGAATAAGGTTTAGGGTATTCGAGCCTAATAACACCTAGTTCAGCCCATTTCACAGAGAAGGAAACTGAGGCTATGACAATAGAACCTTCTCACTTAAAGTTATTCAGTTTGTTAGTGAGGCAGGGCTAAAACTAAAACACAAATCTCCCACCTCCCATTCTAGCCTTCTTTCCGCTACAGAGCACAAGAGCTGTGTACATTGCCTTCCTGATGATGGGGGCATAGTGATGGGAAAAAGAAAGGAAAAGCAATATTATTGGTTATACTGAACCCAGTGTGGTAGATAGAGTACCAGACTTGGAGTCAAGAAGACCTCAGTTCAAATTCCAGCCCCTAAAGATACTTAACGAGCTGTGTGACCCTAGGCAAGTGGCTCAGTCTCTCTGGGCCTCAGATTCTTCATCTAGAGAATGAGGCCTTTGGCCTCAGTGACCTCTATAGTCATTTCTAGCTCTAAATCTATGATCCTGTGATCCTGTGAGCAGGGATTTCAACCAAGTCACCAAATAATAAATTATGTAGAAGGGGAAGGAACACTTTGGTGGGGGCAAGGGTAGAGTGTTGTGGAATGAAGAGGTAATTTACCTCTCAAAATTGTTCCCTTGTTCCAGTCCATGTTTAGAACTATGGACATTGTGTAGTTCCAAGGACAGAAGTCTTAACTTGACCCAAAGTTTCTGAGGAATCTTTCACCAGAGTTTCCCAGTGGGAACAGATCTAAAACATAGACTTCAAAAGATTCTAATACCTTGGGCTCAGAGGCTATACCTCGAGGGGTGTGTGTGTGTGTGTGTGTGTGTGTGTGTGTGTGTCTCTGTGTATGTGTGACTTCTTAAGGTGCCCAAACAAAAATCTTGATCTAAAGAATCTTGGGAGATTAAAAAATAATAATAGCTAGCATTTACACAATACTTTAAGGTCTGCAAAGCACTTCACAAATATTATCTCATTTTATTATCCTCACAACAGCTCTGGGAGGTTATTGTTATTATTCCAGATAAGGAAACTGAGGCAAACAGAGGCTCATGTCTGGCAGAACAAAAGTTAAAATGGTATGTGGCAAGGGGACCTCAACCCTGGAACAGAACGATAGAAGATCCATCACCGTGAATGGGATCTGTATCTATTTCAATGGGATCTGTATCTGTTTGGATGTATGTTTCCCCCTCTGTGCATCGATGTATGGTACAGTAGGATTCTAATTGGCCTTACATATTGAAAGGTAACTGATTTCCTTTGTGTGTACATTTATTACTAGGCCCAACTCTTTTTCCCCCCTAAAACTCCTTCTTCTCCCTGTTGAGCTGACCATGCTTCTGGATTTATGAAGAGAGATGTTTTAGCAGAAATCCCCCAGAGTGTCCCATCAGCCCTAAATCCCAGGCCCGCTCTCCCCCCCAAGACCCCATGACACACAGCATGCCAAAACCGCTTCCTCTTGCCTATGCATTAGCCATCCATTGTCGCTCCCTGACATCTCTCACACATAAAACCGTAAGAGAGAAATAAAATATCTGTCTCTTGGCGAAAATAAAGCTTTGCCTCCCTCCTGATCTATAGGATATAAAATAAAGCCGCAGCTTCGATACTGGCTTTTTTCCTTATGCTGGGGTTGCCTTTGCACACACGGAGACAATGAAGATGGATGGCTTGGGACCGGGCCCAACCTCCTGGGGCTGGCTTCACCCTCTTTTATTATAGTCCCTCTTTCTTTCTCTCTTCCTCTTTTCCTCTCTACTTTCTTTCCTTTCTGGCTTTATTTGCCTTTTATATGCCCTTCTTTTTTTTTGTTTCTGTAACTTTATTCCATCTCTTTCTGTGTTCTTAAAGCAAGTATAGAGAGAGGGCCTCCCCATGCTCCAAGTTCTTTGCCCCCAATCCACCCTCACTCCTACCCCCACCACCACCTTCTGCTACTAATGTCTCTCTTGCTGTTTGGGGATTTGCTTTGGTCAAACGGAGGAATGCTTCTAAAGGGAATTTAAAGGAAAAAAAAGTTGGCTTTTTTTTCTGGGGAGCTGCACCCCCTCCCTCTTTGGTCTGTGTGACTTCACTGTTTATGGGCAAAGATGTTTATTTATTTAGTCTTCAGGAGGCCAGCAGGAGAAAGCAGCCTCCTCCCTGAGGGCCTCCCCAGCCACTGAAGCCAAACTCAAGAGCTGTATTCAGCTGAGGATTGCCTCTGGCAGCATCCAAAGCAGACTGAGACTGAGGCCCTTCTCCCCAACTGGATCAGGGCAGTGCTGGCTCAGGTCCAGCCTTATTTGCATCTCTCTCTCTCTCTCTCTCTCTCTCTCTCTCTCTCTCTCTCTCTCTCTCTCTCTCTCTCTCTCTCCCTCCCTCCCTCCCTCCTCCCTTCTTTGCCTTCTTCCTTTCCTCTGTCTCTCTCTCTGTCTCTGTCTTTACCAATCCTTCTCTCCCTCGTGAACACCAGAGTTCCATTGGCAAAGCAGGAGTTGGGAAGAACATTACCCCTTTACCCTTTGGGTTGCTGCTTGGACTTACATACAACCCCTTGGCTGCCCTTTGAAGCCATACAAAGGGCCAGATACATGTATATATATATATATATATATATATATATATATATATATATATATATATATATATATACATGTATATATATATATATATATATATATATACATATATATATATATATATATACATATATATATATATATACATATATATATATATATATATATGCAGTCAGTGAGTCTTCCAGTGAGAGACAGACAGGGACTCTCTTGTACTATCACATACATATATATATTCACATTCAGCAATAGAACTTTAAACTCTCTCCAAGTTACACAGTATGCCTGTCTTTCTCAGTGTCTACTGCTCTATGTGTGATATGTCTTTCTTTTTCCAACACTGTGTAGCTGTCTGTTTCTTACTCTTTGTTTCTATACCTCCCTCCTCCCTTTCTCCTCTTTCTGCCTTTCTCCTTTCTCCCCCCCTTATTCTTCTCTCTCTTTTCCTCCCTTGCTCTCCCTTTCCTTTGGTCTCTCTTTTCTCTATCTTGCTCCTCTCCTCTCCCCCTCTCTTTCCCTCTCTTCCTTCCTTCTCTCTTTCTCTCCCTCCCTCCCTCCTTTCCCTTCTTTCCTTCCTCTCCTCCTTTCTCTCTGTATCTACAGATCTGCCTCTGTAGGTGACCAACATCCATTCCTTCCCCACCCTTAATCACTTAATGTTACCTCCTACACTAGGCCTTTCCCCCCTCAGATACATCTCACCCCTGATTCCTCTGGCTCAGCCATTGCCACATATTCTGTGGGTGCTCTGGAGAAAAGATCTGGAATTAAGTTATATCCGAGAGGGGAAGTCATTACATCTAGAGGAGTGATGTGGTGCACTGAGAGCTACCCTATATGGGAGATAAGGTGGAAATAAGGGAGGAGCTTCATCACTAAAAGATGGAAAGTGCCTCTGAGCTTTGTGCTTGGAGGAACTAGGAAGGATGGATATTCTGTGATAAAGTGTGGGTTAGAACTGAGCAGAATAACCAGAGACAATCTGGGAAGAGAACTGAGCTAATTGAAGGTGGGTTCTTGAGGACACCCATTTCCAGGATCTGTTCTCTGTTCAGAAAGCTACAGGGCAAGCCCTAAAGGTGTAGGAAACATTGGAGGACCTAGGTTAGAAGGGGTGGAAAGATGCCAGATCACAGGTTTAGACCATTCTGAAAATGGTCCCCTCTGTTACTTTCCCCCTTTTCTTTCTTTCTCTCTTTCCTTTTTTCTTCCCTCTTCTCATCTTTTTCTTCCTCCTCCTCCTTTTTATTCTCTCCTTATACTCCTCATTCTTCTCTTACATTTCTTCTCAATCTTTTCTCCTTCTACTGCTGCTGTTGCTCTTCCTCCTCCACCTTCTCTTTTCTCTTAATTTTCTTCTCTGTTATCTCTTCTCTCTTCCTTCCCCTTCTTCATTTTTTCCTTTCCCTCTTACTTCTCATTTTCTCCTTTTCTTCTCCTTTTCTCATTTATCTCCCCTATGTTCTTTTCTCTCCTCCTCCTCCTCCTCCTCCTTCTTTCTTCTTCTTCTTCTTCTTCTTCTTCTTCTTCTTCTTCTTCTTCTTCTTCTTCTTCTTCTTCTTCTTCTTCTTCTTCTTCTTCTTCTTTTCTCTCCCTCCCTCTCATCTTCTCTCCCTCTCTCCCTCCCTCTAACTTGGTATCGCTCCAGATATTGGCAGTGACTGCCGCCATTAGGTAAGGGGAGAAAGTCAATTAGCCAGAGGATTAATTACTGTGAGACTGCAAGAGCGGTTTGTCTTCTTTTCTTCCCGGAGCTCTTGTGTGAGCGCGCCGCGAATGCGTGTCCGCACAGTACACAGACAGCAACACGTGTATGTACCTAAATATACACGGTCATACCATTTTAACACGCTTTATTTATTTGTAGGGCTTCTGCGCATAGCCCCTCACACTCTCTTCCACAACCAAATCGAATCTCCCATTGTAAATGTTCCTCTTTCTCCTTTATGCGATCACCACGCCTTACACACACTCTCACTTTCACGCTTGTCCCTCCTCATAGCCTAACTGGATCTGTGTCCCCTCTGCCTCGGTGTCTTCCTCAGTCTTTGCCTCTCTCCCTGTGCCTTTGTGTCTGGGCAAATGGCTGTTTGTCCGTCTTTCTTATACACACACGCCCGCCCGTACATAGACAGTCAGAGGCTGAGACGGAGAGAGACAGAAGGAGGCGGGGGAAGGGGGGGGGATGAGGAAAAGAGAGAGAACAATCCCCTGATGAATATTTCTGCATACTTTCCCCCTCTTTTTCTGTAAACTTGCATCTTGAACTTTCTGTTCTCTCTCATTCATCCCAGAAAGCTATTCCAAGAGGAACTCTCCTACCCTCCGCCCCAGCTCACCTGTACGGGGAGGCTGGGGGACAAATGCAGAGTGCTCAGGGGCGTGGTGCCCCGACACCGTTCCTAGTCTGGACCACATCCGGGTGCCTCTGGGCTCCCTCTTGGTACCTAGTTTCCCCAGGCCAGGCCGGCTTTCTCTCCCAGGGGGAAGTAGTGTTCTTGTCTAGCACGAAAACCCTGGAGACTAGAAAGAGAGAACTCTGGTGACAGACCGAGAGAAAGAGAAACTGGCAGGGGGCAGAGGAAGCGAGGGGAAAAAAAGGTGGAAATGCAGACAGCCACCCCGTAAAAAGAGAAAATTCCTCCGACAAGTTGCCAGAGCAGGGTGGCTCAAGGAAGTCTCTTCTCTCCCAGGCTGCCTTGGTTTCTGTTGGGCACCAGTAGGGTGGGAAGTTTTCGGTTCTCCTGGCAAAGGCCAAACCCAAAGAGCACCAGCCCTGCTTGCGGTCCTAAAAGCCTCCCTTCTTCGAACTTTGAGGCCCTTTCTGGATAACTCTGAGTTGATTAGGAGGTAGGGACCTTTTGGATTTCTTCTCATCTGACGGGACCTGCCCCAGGGGAACCAGCACAGCCAGGGCTAGGAGAGCGTCAGAACACTCTCTGTAGAACACCAGCTTAGTATTGGAGACGAAAGAACTGGTCTTGAAAATAGGAATACCTGGATTTTAATTCTGACTCTGTCACCTACTTGCTGAATGACCTTGAGCAAGTCACTTTACATCTTAAGGGCCTCACTTTTCTCCTCAGTTAAATGAGGGGGTTAGACTAGGTAATCTATAAGATTTCATTCAACACTAACATTCTGTGATCTTGCTTAATAAAGGACGGGTGCCCTCTCCAAGAGACCAGAAAGACACTGAGTAATATCTGAGGGAGATAGAGACAAGAGAGCAAGGTTGGGCAAGAGGAGAAAGGCGTGTTGTGTGTATTGCCTGCAGACTCAACTCGGACCCATCCAGTTCTACCGTCCGCAGGGGACCTGGGCTATTTGTTAAAAGTCCCTTTCACTCCAACCCCCAACACTGTACTCACACACTCTCTGAAGGGGAAATCGAAGTATTATAGAATTCTGAGGACTCCCTCAGTCCCTTGGATCTTACTTGCTGCTTCCTAGGAGAGAGAAACCAGGACGTTGGGAAGATCTGATCAGGTCCTTCTCGTGCCTTTGGGGCTGGGTGGGAGGAAAACTAGGAACTATTAAGAATGAATGCCAAAGTGGCTGAGCAAGAAGGCCTTCCAGACGTTGGTGAAAGAAACCCTTCGTGGGGCAGCATCGGGTCTACGAATGATTGTGTCCATATCAGTGTGAGTGTGCCGTATGTCCCTGTATGTTTGTGAATGTTAATGACATGCTCTGTGTATATGCATACATAACACATTAGAGTGTGGCTGAGCAAGGGAAACTTGTGCAGCCGGTGGACTGGATGAGCGGTGCACTCGCCACGATTCCAGTTCAGGGGCTTTCAGGTAAATTAGGTAAAATGTCACTGCTCCAGTATTCTACACAAACAGAAGACTCAGGAAGCTGATGGAATGTTGCTGTAAAAGGTCTAAATTTAAGTTCTAATAGGGTTGCCTGAAAATGAGTCTGCCCGCTTGAGTCCTCCAATTCACCTTGGGAACCTGCTAAGTCGTCTTGGGAGATGCAAGAGACAGATTCCTAATTTCTTAAAGCCCTCCTCCCTCCTTCGCTGCACTCCACAATAATACGAATAGCCTGTGTGTGAACCATTTTGCATATTTTAATGAGCTATATAAACACCAATTATTGCTTTTGACTTTTTGGTCTGCTCTCCAAGTGGGTACCGGGAGGTGGGGTGAGTTGAGTGGCATAAGCAGGAACCGCGAGTTGGTGCCCGCTTTAGTCCCTTGCCCCCAAATGGGCTGCAAGTTCAGGATACCGTCCCTGAGCCGCCCCCTTTCCACCCACACGCCTCCGAGGCTCAGGCTTCGGGAGGGGCGGTAGCCCGGTCCAGCTGTCACCCTATAGGTCCCCAGCCCCCAGGGTTCCCCCTGTTTTGCATGAGAAGGAACCCAGCTGGGCCGGGGGCGGGGGGTGAGCCGCCCCGGACTCGGGTAGCTATTGATTCTAGGGAGGGGCGGTTGGGTCGAGGGAGCCAGCGGGCGAGAACCCGGACAGCTGCGGGGGAGAAAGGGCCCCGTCGATGGGACAGCCGTCTCACCCCAGACTCGAACTTTGACCTCAATGGGGAGAGGTAGTTCGGGGGCCCTTAAGCGTCTAAGGACAGTGGAAGAAACTGCTTCGGTGCTGGAGCCTCCTCTTCCAGTAGTCCAATTTTCTACTGGATGCTAGGTCTGCAGACAGAGCAGAAGGAAGCAGTCACCCGAGCCTCGGTCTCTTCCCAATTTTCCCACCCCGAAACGTAGACATCAGGGGCCCGATTCCTGGAGAGAGACTCATAGAGCTTAGAGGACTTAGTGAACTGGTTGAGAAACTTTTTAATTGCGGTCTCCGCTGCCCCTGGGGTTCACACGTGGGGAGGAGGAGAAAGGAGAAGAATTCAGCCTCTCCCTCCATCCTAAAAGGGATAAGGTCCGGGACAACCGTACACCCGGAGACAGAAGGAGAGAGAGGTCAGGGATGGCAGGCAGCGAAAGGTCTGGGCCATAGATCTCAGGTTTGGTTTTAACTAAAAGGTGGCTGCCTCAAAGGCCTGCGCTGTCCCTGCTCGTCAGAGGAGTGCCGGGTTTCTTTCTCGGAGGAAGAGTAAATGAAAGGGGAGTCTAGAGGACCCGAAACCCTGAAGGCCGTAACGAGTCAAAGACAAATTCGCTGTAGCCGTTTCTCGCTTTCGCTGGAAGAGGTGATTCGAGTTCCTGGGGACAAGTCTTTTCCCCGGCTCCCAGCCGGGACACCAAGCCCACTCCGGGCTCCCTGAGCTGCTGCTCTGAACCTCTCTTTGCTTAGGATAGCCTATGTAGGGCTGGCCCTCAAGGTCACCTTAGTCAAAGAAATGACAAGTCCCTTATGGAAGGAATTGGAAGCCGCCGCCGCCGTCGCCAACCCCGGCCTCTCTAGATGGTACACCATGCGGAAATGTGATCTCGAGGCGGAGAGGGAAGTACCGGGAGGAGAGCCGATCCGCCTCGAACAACTAACCATCTGCAGGCCCCATCTCAGGAAAAATCCAGATTAACAGCGGAGACTGAGTGCCTGAAACGGAATTTAGGGTTGAACAGATCTGCAGCAGGGACCAATCTGGTATCTCGAGGTGCCGGTTTCCTGCGTGCCCGACTCATTCCGCACCGCTCCCCCTTCCCCCCTCCCCATCAGCCCATTCCGAGCTACACAAGACGCCAGAGCACACCTCGGAGGGAAATTGCCCTGGCACTGGAGAGGGTTCAAGAACCAGCCTTGGGACCTGAGTGAAGGGGAGTTAACAAGACCCTAGTAAAGGACGATCCAAAGCTTTGGGAGCATGGGGAGGGAGGGGAGATCTGAGAGTCAATTACCTTTCCCCAGTGCCCAATAAGCTCTCCGGCATTTCAGGCTGCCTAGGGCACCCCCGAGAGCCTCCTTCAATCTCCCCTCGGAGCCGCCGCGGGAGTTACTCCTACGACTTCTCGCCGAGCCATTTCATACTGAATTGAAGTTTCTCGGCTCACAAGTTTTCTCACTGGTTCTTGCCTTGGCTGCAACTCCTGATCCGCCGCGCTGTTCCCGTTCTAGCCGTCCCCTCCCCCCAACACACACACACACACGCACACACACACACACACACACACACACACACACACATACTCTTGGCCTCTGGCCTCCAGCCCCTCCACCTTCTCCCCACTACCACCACACCCCCGCTCTCATCTGTGAAGCGTCTAAACAACTTTCATGGAGCGCCCAGCGGGGGGGAAGGAAGCAAAGCCTTCCAGAGCACGGAGTCCCTTGGACGTGGCTGGGGAGGGGGGGAGACTAAGGGAGGATGGGGAAGAGGAGAGTGGCGATTCGAAGGGCAAAGGGTGAAGGCCCGAGCAAATAGCAGTAGGGAGGAAGAAGTTTCGGCTGCCCACCGTACTCTCACCAATTTCCCCAAAAGACGCGCTCTGTGCTGCAGACCCCAGGAAGAGACAAATAAGTCCCCATTGCATTCTTAAACCCGACCATGTGCCCAGATCCAATCCCGTGCTTACCAGCGATGTCACGACCCTGGACAAGGCTCGGTCCTCCAACTCCCGCCCCCGCCCTCTCCTCCCCCCCCCCACAGCCCTGCAGCTACCTGGCCTCTTGTCCCTAGCCTCCCGCGTTTCTTTCTCCCAGGCTTGCTGTTGCCTTACCCGGTCAGGACTGGTCTCCGGGCAGCCGCACCACGCCGCGCCGCGCACTTTGCGGCGGATCCCGCGGCTGATTCTCTATAAGCGGTCTCGCTGCTCTCTCCCCGGCCGCCGGGATGGATAATGGTTTACAGAGGGACCGCGAGACGCTGATTGGCCGCCGCCCGCAGTGACGTCGTCGAGCGCTGCATTAAGGCTAGGGGGCTTCCAGAGCGGCTGGGAACAGCCGAGAGCAGTGACGAAGCCGCTGGAGCCTGGGAGAGACGCACGGACAGGGACGGGGGACTGGGGACAGGCACTCAGGGAGAGAGACAGCCACGAGCCGCGGCGGAGGCAGCAGGAGACACAATCTGTGCAAACCTCGTAGAAGCGGTGGTCACTAGGACTATAGGGATTTCTTTGGCGATCTGTAAGGACCTGCCCCTTCTCTAACCCTTCCAGGAAAAAAAAAATTAGGAGGCGAGAAAGGGCACTGGTATTTGCAACCTCAACCAAAAAAAAAAAAGGCGGGAGGGGGGAGAAGGAAAGAAGGAAAAAAGAAGTGGGCAAAAAACCTCAGTTCTGCCCCAACCCCCATCCCCAGCGATTGCCTCCTGGACACTCACCCACATCCACAAAGCTGGCCGAGCAATGCGGGACTGCGCGCGGAGCTGGCGGGAAGCTGTGACCAGAGAAATGGTTGACCGGGCGCGCTGAACTGAGGATCCGGCCTCCCTGGCAGCAGGAGCAGAACGAGAGGGGAGTACGTACAGCCCGCCGGGCCGCCCCGAAGAGACCCAGGCAAAGGGGCCGTGGGCAAAGGAGGGGCAGCTAGCGTGCCTCTAGGCGACCTTCCTAGTGGCAGCCTCTCTGTCCAGTTTTTATTGATAAAAACATTGCTTTTTTAAAAAGACAACAACAACAAGCAAAACCAACAAGCCAACAGGAGCTTTCCCCTCCCTCCTCCCCTTGTCGCCTCAGCTGGCGCCTTCTGTCTTGCTGCCCCCCTCCCTCCTTCGCTCCATCCCCATCCCCATCCCCACCCCCCTCTTTCAGGCCAAGTGCTGCGTTCCATTCTCTTTCCCCACCCGCACCCCCCCCCCCCTCGACCCACTGGGCTATGCTGGAAGTTTAGGATCCAAAGCTCTTTCACTCATTTTTAAATTTTCATTTATTTCCCCCCCCTTTTAAATCGCTTTGTGGAGAAACACGCGCGCGCGCGCACACACCTGCACCCCTGAGACACTCAGACAGAGACACCCCAAGACAAAAGCAAATGCACTTTGACTTCTGACTGCGCCTACCTCAGACCTGAGAGAACTCATCGCTTGCGTGGTTTCCGTATAGACCGTTCTCCACTGTCTTCTTGCCTCTCCGACTTTATTTATTTATTTTGGTTCCCGCGGTTCTCGGTGACCTTCATTCTTCAGCCAGCTCCTTGCCCACGGGTCGATCTCCCCTCCGGGATTCCGTCTCCCAGCCCCAGGAGTTGCGCCTGCCCCAGTTCTGACCCGAGGACTACTCCCGCCCCCCTCCTCCTGGACCACGCTTTTTCTTTTTTCTTTTTCTCCTTTTTTTCTCCTATCCTCTTCGGTTTTGTTTATTTTTCGTTTAAAAAAAAACGTTTTGGTGTGCGTTTTCGATTCTGCGAATCTGTCTGTCTCTCTGTCTTTTTTTCTCACCTCTTTTTTTTTTGAGGGAAGAGGAGGGTGGTTGGAGGCTCCTGCTGGTCCTCTTCAGGGGGTCGCCTCCTCTTCTCGACCTGCCTGCCCTGTTCTGAGCCCCCGATCCTCCCCTTCCCCTGCAATTAAACCAAAGACAATGGTGCACTGTGCCGGCTGCAAAAGGCCCATACTGGACCGGTTTCTGTTGAACGTGCTGGACAGGGCCTGGCATGTGAAATGCGTTCAGTGCTGTGAATGTAAATGCAACCTGACCGAGAAATGCTTCTCCCGGGAGGGCAAGCTCTACTGCAAGAACGACTTCTTTCGGTGAGTGACTCCCCTTTCTCCCCTCTCTCTTGCCCTGCTCCTCCTTCCTTCCCTCTGATCCTCCTGCCCACCGCTGAGCCCTGCCTCAGGCTTTAGGCGGGAGGGAGCCGGCAGCCAGAGACCTGGCTTTTAGGGTTCTCGGGCAGTTTGGGTGGACGAGCTGGAAGCACCCGGCCAAGGGCTAAGATGCTCAAGTCCTCTGGAAGGAGCTGCCTCCAAAGTTGTCCGCCAAGTCCCGCGGGGCTCTCAGAGGTCCGGGACCTTGGTGCCCTGCCTCTCCTCCAACGTACCCTTGCGCCCAAAGATCGAAGACACAGAATGCTGGACAAACCCCGACTTTCATTTTATATTTATTTTTGTTTCTCCTCTCCACTCTATACCTCTCCCCACCTCACCCCCTCTCCTCCTCCCCGGGCTCACTTGCAAGGGGCTTTTTAAGTTCAGTGCGGAGCCTGGAAGCGGCTCAGGCCTCCAGAGGTTGGAGGGCAACCGCAGGATCAGTCCCTTGCTTTTGGCTTGGGCCTCCCTCAGATTCTTGTCACCTTCTTCGCTCAACTCCAGTGAGGCCCTAGCTTTGACGACCTCCTGACCTCTTGCCGGCCTGGGTTGGAGTAAGCAAACCTACGAGGAGACCAGGGAACTCCAGAACCCCTAGCCCTCCCTATTTCTCCCCCACTATCCTATTACTCGCCACTAGCTTCCAAATCACCGGCCAGATCTTGGAGACATACTCGACTGGGCCTGTTGAGGAGAAATCTCTTCCTGGGTTTTGCTAGGAGCGCTGCAGGAGCGGAGGGACAACCAGGCCCTAGGTCTCAGAACCAGGGTCGGTAATCGGAAGAGCAAGCAGAGCAAATCTAGGCTTCAGAGCCTGGGGCTTGGGGCAGCTTTTACTGACGCCACCCGGTCTTCTGGGGAAAACGAGTAACTGGAGCCTCGGCCAGGACCGAGGAAGCTTCAGGCCAACCAGTATTCGAAGCAGTTCCTACCCCCTGCCCAGGCACCATCACCCCCTACCATCAAACTCTGTGCACCCTTGGCTGGGCTGGAAACTCCTACTAGCCCAGGCTACCAGAACCTGGATGCTAGGAAATCCTGCGCGGGGCTCCGCTGGTTTCCCGGACTGGCTCTGGGTTGGACTGTTCTGGGTTCGGGGAGCAACTTGGCTCCTAGCCCAGCCCCGGATCTGTTCCCAAGGCTTCTTTCTGATTCGTTAGGGGTTTGCCTGCGGTGAGATTGTCAGGCTTCTGACTTTTTTCACGTTTGGACGCTGTGAACCGCCGGCCGCGGGATCACTCCGACGGTTCTCAAAGTGGCCTAGCAACCCAACGCAATAAGCTTCTCCTGGCTATCACCTCCTCTAGTTTCATGTCCTTTAAATTAATCTAAACTCCCCTAAATTGCCCTCCATTTTTTTTATGGGCAAGATTTAAGTACCGGTAAAAAAAAGTTTTAAGTCTTGAGAGCAGGGCTATCCTCTTATTCAGACGAAAATGTCAGCTCTGCTCTTCTTGGAATTTTGAGTAGCAAGCCGAAAAGGAATTTTTAGTTTGAAGTTTGGTTGTGGCCCGTGTTGCCCCTAGGGCATGGGACTTAGGTGGTCTAGACCCGCAAAACCTGACCCGAGATTTGTGCCCTGGGGCACGGGTGGCTTTCCAGGGAAGAAACGTGAACGTTTTCCCCAGCCCTGAGAGTTGGGGGGTGGAAGACAAGGGAAAGGAGACTTTTTCATTGAAAAACAAAAGCATCCGGCCTTTCCTCGGATAGAACTGAGGGGAGGCCAAACGAGGCCTAGATCCCAGGACAATTCAGGAACGAAGCTGAGAACAGAGCCCGAGAATCGGGGAATGGAGCGGAGCGGACAGCCAGGTCAGTTAGGAAACGCCGGGCCGGTAGAATGCTGCTCCCTCTTGGGAGGTTTTTTCTCACGCAGGTGGGAGCTGCCTTCTGAGTCCTGGACAATTCAGGGGGTCCAGCGTTCCGCGCACTTCTGTCTTGGTTTCTTGACAAATTAAAACCAGTCTAAATCACAATTGCTTTGGGAGAGGTGCTCAGTAGCCTCTTCGCGAAGGCCCCAAACCCGAAAAGCTACGCTTCCTTGGCAGCCGGGCTTGAGCGCTGGCTTCCACTCCTCTTTAAGTGAACCCGCCCCAGCGTTGTGTAAATAAATAAAAAGGCAGCCTGCGCCGCGACTCTGTGAGTTTATTTATTTACACCGGTTATGGCACCGGGACCTGAGCCAACCAACCCCCTGTGCCTTTAGGTTATTATTTTTTTAGTGGAGGGGGGGAGAGGAGTGAAAAGTGGCTCTCAGTGTGCTTTGCATTGCGCCGTAATTAACACGGGGCGATTATTTTAAATGTTAAAAAGGGATGGGGCGAGAAAAGTTTCCCGAGGCCGAGGCCTGGCCTTGCGCTGAAGCTTTTTGTTTGTTCGTTTGCTTGTTTTTGTTGTTGTTGTTGTTGTTGTTGTTGTTGTTCCCTTGTTCTTCCCTGAGAAGCGAAGCGGGACACTGGTGGGATGCTGGGCCAGATGGGTTCTTTCTAACCTCCTTTTCCTGACCTTTCTGTCTCTTCGCCTCGGGACTCTCCTCCCTGTTTCTATCTCTCCTGCTCCATCCTGCCCTAGTTCTGTGAGAGTCTTTCCATTTCTGTGTGGTTTTCGAACAGCCCTCTCACTTCTTTCTGTTTCTCTGTCTCCGTATTTCTGTCTCTTTCCCCGTTTTTGCCTTCCCCGCCATGCCCCGACGTTTCTCAGTCCTTGTGTCCATCTCTAAGGGTCTCTCAGTCTACCCATCTTGCTTTATGTTTCCTTCTCCTTCTTCCCATTTCCCTTCTTTCCCTTTACCCCGATCTCTCACGCTGTCTTCCTGCTGCTCACCTTGCTCAGTCTGTCTGTATTTTGTCCCCGCCTTGTCTTTCCTGCAGGTGTTTCGGTACCAAATGCGCCGGGTGCGCTCAGGGCATCTCCCCCAGTGACCTGGTGCGGAGGGCACGAAGCAAGGTGTTCCACCTGAATTGTTTCACCTGTATGATGTGTAACAAGCAGCTGTCCACTGGGGAGGAGCTCTACATTATAGACGAGAATAAATTCGTCTGTAAAGAAGATTACCTAAGTAACAGCAGCGCCGCCAAAGAGAACAGCCTGCACTCGGGTGAGGGTCCAGGAGGAGTAGGGGAACTAGGGATGGTGGCGGGGGGGGGGGCCTGCAGGGCCAGAGGAGAGCAGACCAAACCAGAGACACCACTATTGTCAGCCTCTGGGGAGTAGTATCCCTCACCCTGGACGTTTTTCCTAGAGGCCCACTGGGAAAGGGGAAGTGGAGACTGACACTTTCAAGCTAAATCTGATGACAGGGCCTGAGGAGACCAAGTATGTACCAGACTTCTCCCGCCTCCCCCCACCCACAGGTGTGAGAATGGGAGAGGTGAGTTTTGAGGCACTGATGAACAGTCTCTTCCCTCTTTCCAGCCACAACGGGAAGTGACCCCAGTTTGTCCCCGGACTCCCAAGACCCATCCCAGGACGACGCCAAGGACTCCGAAAGCGCCAATGTGTCGGACAAAGAGACAGGTAGCAACGAGAATGACGACCAGAACCTGGGTGCGAAGCGGAGGGGGCCGCGCACCACTATCAAGGCTAAGCAGCTGGAGACACTCAAGGCTGCCTTCGCCGCCACTCCTAAGCCCACTCGTCACATTCGAGAACAGCTGGCACAGGAGACTGGCCTCAACATGCGGGTCATCCAGGTCAGAAACCCAGAAGGGAAAAGGGGAAGGGTGGGGAGCATTTTTTAGTCTGTTTCCGGGGTGGGCATGGTGTTTCACAGTGTCCCACCCGAGCCCTGCTTGCCCCAGGAAGTGATGTTCAGATCTCAGGCTCAGGAGTGTGATGCGTGTGTGCGCCTTCACTCCTTTCCCTTTCTCCTTTCCTATACAAGCTCTCAAAAGGAAGGGCTTGATTGCATGTAGAAAAAAGCTCGATTCCCTCTATAACCTGCCAAGTTTGTTCAGGGAGTGAGAAAGGAAGGGGAGAATCGAGAAAGTGAAGACTGGTGTAGCATAAGATGTGTGTCTTGCTGGCGGGAGAGAGGGGGTGAGGCCGGAGGCTGAGGAACCGGCCCTACACCCCCTGCCTCCACTTGGCCTTTGAAGAACCGAACACTGAAAAGCCAAGCAGGAAATATACCCATCCCGCGCTTTACTTCTCCTTACCGCCCGTTCCCCTGCCGGGAGGAGAAGAGGGGGTGGCCCCGGGGTCGAGGAGGGGCGGAGACTGTCACTGCCAAGCTGAACTGGGCTGAGCTGCGGCTCTAGCCAGGGGATTGAGGGGAGAGGAAGCGAGGCAAATCTGGCCGGAGTGCGAGCCGACGTGGTCCGGTTCCTCTAAAAGCCTCAGAGAACTGTCTGGCCTATTGCCCCCAGTGAACTGGTTCAAGATTAGTACTGAAGGTCTGAACTCCTGACTTTCCCATCCTTGACTCTCCCAGTCGGGAAGAGCCGCTGAGCCCAGAGGAGTTAATGAGTGATGGGCGAAGCTGACGGACTTTGGTTTTGTTTGTGAGCAAAGGAGGAATAATCGCCTTCCCTCACTTACAAAATCAACTTGGTCTGTCTCTCGCCTCTTTATCTCTTTCCCTGTCTTGATGGCTGAGGGAAAAGGAGGGCAGATTTCCCTCTCTCTCACTCTCTTATAAAAGGAAAGGGAATGGAACGCACGGGGGTGGGGGATGCGGTGAAAATGGTCAGGCCAGAAGACTCTTTCCTTCGGTAGCAAGCTCTGGGACGGAGACTGGGAGGGAGAGGTGGGGATGCAGACATCTGGGGTCAGATGGAACTCTTCCGTGGTGTGAAAATGTGAGACTGCATATGAGTAGGACTGTTTAGCTTGAGCTTGTCTGGTTAGGAGGTTCCGTGTGTGTATGAGCTATTGTTACACTTGAGGTTCTGGGTATCTTCGTTCCTGTGTCTGGAACTATATGTATGTTTGAGGAGAGAATGGCGCTGGGTCCACAGGCTTATGTCTATGAGAATGTGTTAGAAACAGATACATACAGCCCAATGTTAAAAGCTCATACGATCCAACTGTCATTCCTTGTCTCACAATCTGAAACTTTACGCCTGCCCATGCATATATTCCTGTCGGTGAATTTGTGTTGGCTTAGTGTGTGTCGTGTGCACCCCTATTATATTCATAGCAATGCAGTGAGCCTCAGGTGGGCTGGGTTCTGCACGGATCAAGGCGACCGGTCCCTGTTTCTGCGTCCGTGACCGTGATAGGGCTGTGACCATAGCTGTCTGTACGGAGAGAAAAAGTTTCCTCGGAAGGAAGGGTCAGGGCTGCAGCCAGAGAGTGGTGGGAGGATGAGAAAGGGAACAGAGAGACATAATTTGCCCTCCTGAACCAACTCTGCCTCATGTCTCGGTTGCCTGCGCCTTGTCACCTCCAGGTCTGGTTCCAGAACCGACGGTCCAAGGAGCGGCGAATGAAACAGTTGAGCGCTCTGGGCGCCCGGCGCCACGCCTTCTTCCGCAGCCCACGCAGGATGCGGCCGCTTGTGGACCGTCTGGAGCCGGGGGAGCTCATCCCCAACGGACCCTTCTCCTTCTACGGAGGTGGGTTAAAGGGCTTTGGACTGGAGGAGGGGAGAAGCCGGAAGGAACTCAGTTCGCTTTAAGCGGGTCTGAGGGAGGGGTAGATGGGGGATGATAGAGACTGAACATCTCATTTCAGCGTGTCACCGCCTGAACCCTTCTCCTCAAACCCAAAGGGGTCGCTCTGGCGCCAGGAATATTCAGGAGACTTTGTTTTCCAAAGAGAAATCGGAAGTTTGGGAGAGTGTATTGGGTCTAGGGTGCGAGGAAGAGATGGTGCAAAGGGACAAAGTTCCTGCTTCCGAATAAAGCCGGTGTGTGTGTGTGTGTGTGTGTGTGTGTGTGTGTGTGTGTGTGTGTGTGTGTTTGAGGTGGGGGCAGGGTGAAAAGTGCTGGAACCGAAGACTAAGGCGCTCTGGGCTGGCAAAATTGAAAATTCTTGCCTACCTCTCCTCTTCCTAAGTTTTGCCGGTGTGCTTACAGTTCTGCTCTGTGCGCTGCAGGGCTAGCAGACAAATTAGCAAACACCTTTAACATTCCTCCGACCCTAGCGGGTCTCATTTCCTCACATCTGGGCAGTGCATTGCTCCCGAAAGCACGAAATAATCCCAGCCTGTTCCTTTTCTATTTACACATGCAAGGCATTCCTCCAGCTCCACCATCTTTCTGTAACTGGGAGAATCTTTGACGCCGGTGGCTCAGATTCCTAGGGAAAGTGCTCCCCCTTACCCATTTCCATTTAATTTCGGATTACTTGGGGCAAAACCAACACCAGGACCCCTTGCCATCTCTCCTGTCCGCTATGTGAGTCTCTGACACTTCTCTTTTCCCTCTTTCCCCCACCTCCTTTTTGTTACCTCCAGATTACCAGAGCGAGTACTATGGCCCCGGGGGCAACTACGACTTCTTCCCGCAAGGCCCTCCTTCGTCGCAGGCGCAGACCCCGGTGGACCTGCCCTTTGTGCCGTCGTCTGGCCCGTC
Organism: Phascolarctos cinereus; assembly: GCF_003287225.1. Taxonomy (NCBI): domain Eukaryota; kingdom Metazoa; phylum Chordata; class Mammalia; order Diprotodontia; family Phascolarctidae; genus Phascolarctos; species Phascolarctos cinereus. Next base: position 320,002,233 of record NW_027555958.1, read on the forward strand.
GGGGACTCCCCTGGGAGGCTTGGATCATCCCCTGCCCGGCCACCACCCATCCAGCGAGGCACAGCGCTTCACCGACATCCTGGCTCATCCGCCTGGAGACTCTCCGAGCCCGGAGCCCAATCTCCCTGGACCCCTGCACTCCATGTCGGCCGAAGTGTTCGGACCCAGTCCGCCCTTCTCTTCGCTGTCAGTCAACGGCGGGGCCAGCTACGGTAACCATCTTTCCCATCCTCCCGAAATGAATGAAGCGGCGGTGTGGTAGCCGGGGCCTTTCCTGAGCCAAGCTGCCTGCTGCCTCTGGACTTCCGTGGTTGTACAGAAATGAGTCGTTATTAAAAATACACACACAATAACAAAACAAAAACAAAAAAAAATCCCACAAAAACAGAACCAGCCCCCAAGCAGCTTCCTCTCTTCCCACCGGAGAGACCGTTTTCCTCCTTGAAGTGTGGTAGGAAGGGAAGGGAAGACTTGGGGATGACTGCGAATTGAGATCCGAATGCACGATGAGACGGGATTGGAGTCCCAGCCCCGGGGGCGACGTGCAGGACTTGGGGTGAGTGAACCAGACTAAGGCGCAAACTCAAAAACGTTCCCCAATTCGCGTAAAAACTCAAGGAGGGAGCCACCGCCGGCAATCCAGTGAACTCGCGGAAGGTTGAGGCGAGCTCTAAGGACTAGCCGAACTAAGGACAGCTCCCGGCAGCTCCCGGGAGGAGATGAGGGTGACGATCCGCCGGTCTAACCGGCGCCCAGGATGCACAGAGTGGAGAGGAAGTGACACCGGCACAAGTCGAGAACCAAACTCGTCTCGGAGACCTGAGGAAGTGAAGCGAATCCGAGTCAGGGAGAGGGAAAAGGCCGGTCCTGGAGCATTCATTGCTAGGATGAACGAAGCTTCTAGCTCTAGGAAACCTTCGATTAGTTTTTGTCTCAGAATTTACTAACAGCGACAAACAACAGACTTTTAGCTTCAGAAACACCGATCTGCTGTGCATCAGGTGGGACATTTTTTTTTGTCTGTCTGTCTATCCGGTTCTTTTCGGCCAAAATAACAGAAATACGAAATGCCCTCAGCATCAACTCCACCTTCAACAGCTACACACGAAAACACACACACACACACACACACACACACACACACACACATCCCATTAGGATGATCTCCAGCCAGACCTCTCACTAAAATGACTTGAAACAACAGCTATACAAGAAAGTATTCTACCTTCACGAAAAAAGTTTAAAAAACAAAATAAAGACTATTGAACTAAAAAAACAGTCAACTGTTTACGTATGATGTTAAATTCAGGAGTTCAGTGTTTTACTAATATATCCTGTTTTGAAACCTCTTGTTCAAAAAGCAAAATGTTTTGAGCAACCAACCAAAATCGTTCCTTTCTTTTCCCTTCCTCCCTTTTTCCCGCCCTCCTTTCGTCTTCTGTAGATGTTCTCTGACAGATTCGCAGGGCTTTCGGCTCACTGTGCTAGTTTGTAAAAGGTGTTGTTTACAGGAGGCAAAGAGAAAACATGATATTCAGACAGTTGCCAAATAAACTAATTATAGCACAAATACTGTAAGGTGCCTGGCACCAGCAACCCGAGAGTGTTAAAAAAAAAAAGTGTTACAAGGTTTAAGAAAAAAGAAAAAGAAAACATCTTTGCTAATTTTTAGTCCTGTTGAACATTCATGAAGTTGTTAATATGACTTATATAGACCCACACAGGTTTTATTTTTGTGTCTTTAAAATAAAAGTCCAAAATATTTAAATTTTATGGTCAAATATGCAGTCAACAGCTGCTACTTTTTTCTTTATATATTAAATTTCTCATATGTCTTTTATTGTTCTAATAAACCTAAGCTTGTGTGACCTCCAGTGCATATTAGACCATTCACTGTATGAAAGAAAACATGTTGAATAAATTTGTGAGTTTTTAATAAAAATAGAAAATCTGATGTTTAGATAACTGGTGTTTAATTTGCTCTTTTGATGGTGGAAGGGAATCCTGGTAATGAGTGCAATGGTCTCCACCGAGGTGGGGAGTAAATTTGAAGCAGGAAGAGGAAAGGTCGTTTGGGGGAGTATGTCTGGTGCTTTGGTTAGAGGGCTAACACTTCCTTCAGTCTCCCACCCCTACCGCGACCCATTCCCAAGAAAGCAGAGTGTTTCTTTGTGGCTTCCTTCTGTCAATAAGTGCAGATTTGCATTTGGGGACTTGGCTAATACAGTGGAAGAGATGTTCACTGATAAATTAATACAGAATTGGAAAAGCAGACTAAATCCATGGCTAAGTGAGAATGTTTGAGGGTCTATGGTTAGGCACACACACACACACACACACAAATCCAAAGTTAGTCATTCAGTCTGTCCGCATGCTTGCTTCCCCTTTCTCTTAGCCTGTACAAAAACTTTATCATGAATGCCAGAAATCTGTAAATATATAGCTAGGGATGGGTAGTTCTCAGTTCAATTGGCTTCTCATAGGTAATCCTACTTTCTAATTTGGTAGCTTGAAAGATAACATAAAATGAATGTACAATGCAGACAGAAATGAAATATTTTAATCCCTTTCTCAGAACTGATCAGAAATCATTGTTTTTATAGCATTTTTTATATTTGAAGTTTGGGGGTGGGTGGAGGCATAGTTTTCCTGGCTCTGGATATCTATTGAGTTTCTCTGCAAGAAGAACAAAAATCATTACATTAGTACAGAAATCAAATTTCAGCTGTGAAAATATCTAAATCCTTTCCAAAACTTCATTAGATATGGGAAAAGTTTAAATATTTTACCTACTATAGAATAGGTATAAGTTTGTCTATTATTCTCCAGGTGTCAGAAAAGTAATGTAGACCCAGCTTTTTTCTATAGTTCAATCCTTTATCTCCCAGATTCCAGTCTGAGTTATTTTCTTATTTAAAAAATAAAAACATTTTACATTATACGTATGTAATTTCCAGTGCTGTTTTCATAGTTTGTTAAGAACACAACTGAGTTTATCTGTCTGGCAGAGAAGAGCATTTAAAGTGAGTAATATTTCACTACATCCACAGGCTGTCTTATCTAATAAGGTAAAATAGAAACTATCTACAAGGGATCTGGCAGTGTTCTTTCAAAAATCAGAATTTATTAAATACCAGAGAGACTTTTTGAAACTCATAGTCTCTGTGTGCAACTCATTTCTTTATCTGCACTATGAGATACATTGGCTTTGGTGGGGGGAGCATTTTGCATTTATATAAATTAAATCCCTGGCAATTTATTCATTAAAGGCTTTCTTTTCTTTTCTTTTCTTTTCTTTTTTTTTAAGGAATTCATTTTACTGGACGGATGCTCATTGGGAAGCAGGGTTTTCATATCAGAACTGCTGAATTATTTAGCAGTTTTATTGTTGAATCAGGTATTTTATTTGAAGCATTTTACCATCATGAACAATGTTTGGACTCACGGCTTCTTACTTCCCATTGTAGCAGTTTCTCTCTCTCTCTCTCTCTCTCTCTCTCTAACTCTCTCCCTCTCCCCCCCACCTCTCAGTCTGTTTGTCATACACACAGACACAGAAGAACAGAAATACAAGCCTTGGCTAAGACCTGGAACAGGTGGTCAATCCCATTGAAAACCCAGGAATATGGCTAACTGGGAGATGCAAAGTCCTTTCCTTTTCCCATCAGAGCTCTGAATGCCTTGGGCACAAGGTAATGGGAGGGCAATTCATGGTCCACATCCGAGCCTGTGGAGTATAGGTGGTGAGACCAGCAAGAGAGTGGAGACATTTGATAGTATTAAAATATCAAAGTCAAAAGGGGAGGCTCCCTTCACCCTCAGGTCATGAGATCTGGCTCTTCCCTATAGCCATCTTAAACTGCCTTTCTTTATTCCAGATGTAGCCTGGGTCTCTTTCTGAGAAAGTTTATTTACCAACAGAGGGATCTGCTTGTGTCTAGAAACTGTAGGGCTTTCTCCTTTCCACCACTCTTCTAAGCCTTGTGGAGGCTGAAGATTTGCTTAAAAAGGGGAAGGGAAGTGGTGACTAAGTGTGTATGGGAAGGGGGCAGTGTGTGAAAAGTAAGGCCTTATCAGAGAGAAGGAGAGGATCAGGACAGGTTTTAAGAGGGAATGGAGACCTAAATAGGAGTAAAAACCTTAGGGGGGGGGTGCTGGCGCTGGCTGGAAGTACAGATGGAAGAGACTTGGGTGGCAAAGGTTAAGTAAAGTCCCCTGGATGAGTTAGTGAACTAGAAAAGAGAAGGTGGAGCTCAACATATAGGGTCAGTCAAAGGCATAAGCTGGGGGATAGAGGGCAAGTACCCATAGGAAGAGAAAGAATCATGTTTGTGGTTCCTGCTTTCAATCTCTGTTCTCCCTGCTCTGCTCTGTCCCCTGCTACCATCTTGTCATGGAGGGAGAAAAGAGTGATGATGATCTACCATTTCTTCACTCTCACAGTCAAGTCTGAGGGACCTTATACACATTCTTGGTCCTCTATATGGAGGGCCACCTCCACCCCCACACCCCAACACAGGCAGCTTCGGTGATCCAGAGTAAGGAGATAAGTATCAGGGCAGGGGAGTGAGCATTTGTTTTTCCCTAATCCTGGTGTCTGATTTTCCAGGCTTTTCTTCCTCCTACTTCCTCAATTGCCCCAGCAGTCTATGGTTGGGGCTTAGCTGCTCTTACTTTTTCCTCTTTGGGTGGCCAAGTAGTATTTATGAGATTAGAACTGAATGAGATCTTAGATATTTTCTAGTACAACTCTTTCATTTTACAAGTGAAGAAACTGAGGCCCAGGTCAGACTAGTATTTGGTAATGGAGTTGACTCAAAAGCTGGTAGATCCAATGATCTTTCCAGTACACCTAATTGCTTCCTGAGCTTCTCTCCCTCCACCCATTTCTTGGGGGGAGGGGCTCTCTACCCTCACCTCTGGGTGTCATGGAGCTGAGAAGTCTAGAAGCTTCTGTGCTTTGATGCCCAAGCTCCAGAACCCAGCCATCTGTGGGAAATAAGAGTTTGTTATTCTTTAGTCTTGCCAGAGGAAGACAAAGAGAATTAGGAACTGCAAAAGGTCAGACCTGATTAAAAAAAAAAAGGCTCTGGATTATTTCTATAGGCTCCTTCCCATCACCAATGTGCATCATGATGCCCGAAAACTCCTATGTTTGTAAATACCAAGTCTTTACCTCCATTCTCCCTCCTCCCTTCACTGCTTCCTCTTTCCCTCCTCAAGGTGGTCGCTTTTTAAAGAGTTCATAACCCCCAGAGAAGCAAAAAGCAGCATGATTTTATGGAAAGGGGACTGGATTTGGCATCACGAGACCCGAGTTTGCATTCTGCCTCTGCTACTTACTACTTCTGTGACTGAGCAAATTTTTCTGGGCCTGTTTATTTACATGAAAATGAAGGGGCTGGATTTGGTGACATCTAATAAATCTATATCCATACTAATATTAAGAAAAGAGAGAAAGCTGGCAATGGAGAAAGAACAGAGATACCTTGAAAATGAAGGTGGGAAAAGAAGTTTCTTCATTTAAAGCCAGTTTGGGTTGCCAAGAGAAGTAGTCTACACCAACGCACAAGTAAGCATACCCCCTCGGGGCCACAGACTTGGCACCTCTAGCTACTGTAGTTATTATTACATTTATAGAGAGCTTTAAACACATTATCTCATTTATTTCTCACAACAACCCTGTAAGGTAGGTAGTGAGAATGCCACTATCTCCATTTTATAGATGAGGAAACTATCACAAGGGATGGGGTAAAAACTGCCTCTGAATTCCTGAATTATTTTCCAGGCTTTGATTGAGACCCATGTGTCCAGCAACTTCCATTCAACTTTCCAAATCTTCCAGGTAGATCAATTCTAGGAAAGCTAGCCCTTCTTCCTTTGCTTCTCTAATTTTCAGGAAACTAATCCTTAACTTGAGAGTTGCTTAGGCTGAGGAAAGATTCTGATCATAAAGAGGGTTATTCATTACTTCAGGAAGAGGGTAGAATGGAGGAATGGTGGAATGGAGGAATGGTGGAATGGAGTTCAAAATCTGTGGTATCTTTGAATATGCCTGACGTTCCTTAGGGACATGGAATGCATCCCATAGTTAAGCACTGGGACAAAGTAGGCTCAGTTAGCACCCAAGATCCAGTACTTTCAGACTCTAGGAATTTACTGGACACCTGTCTCTTTCTGTAGATCTGGAATAAAGTCTGATTACACTCAGGTCTAGGATCTGATCACAGGATCAGATATGTAGAGGTGGAAGGGAGCTTAGACATCATCCAGTTCAACGCTCTTATTTCACACAGGAGGAAACTGAGGCCCAGAGAAATTACATTATCTGCCCAAGGTTACATAGGTAGTAAGCCTAGAGGTGGGATTTATACCCAGGTCTACTGGCTTCAGTATTTCTTCCACTTTTCATGCTACCTTTTTTTCTTTCTTTTTTTAAGGTACACCAAACATTTTATTTTCCTCAGTTCAGGAACGTTAATGGGCAAATAACTCTTTAGATGGGCTTTGCAGGGGGTCTGAAGCAGGGTGGGTGTGTCTGATCCTTTTGTGCCTCAAGGGATCAATTCCTCACCACCTTGCTGTGGCTCCTGAAGCTCATATAGCAGTGTAGCTTCACATGTAGTTTGGGTAGCACATAGGAGCCCTAATGGCCTCTGTTTCCTTGGTGCTGCGGATGATGAACTTCCTGTTGCCTTGTTCTTGGGCAGGCAGCAGGTGGGCTGCACATGGCTTCAACCCTTCTTGGAGCACCCGTTGCTCCTCCTCTTCTTGGTCATCTTGTAAGCCAGGAACCGAGAAAGGCTTTTTTTTCCTCTATTTCTTAAAAAGACTTCTTTGTTTCAAAGATTTTGTGTCTTTGTGCATGACCTAAACAGGATTTACTTCCAAAGACTTTCTGCTGTCCCACAGTCATAGAAACTAAGGCTGTAGTTCTTATTTCCCAGATTTTCTTCTGCCCCGCTGTCAAAAAAAAACCTTCACCCTGGGAGTTCCCTCTACCACCTCTGGTCTTCACACATTGAAGTACCGTCCACCCATTTGGCCTTTCTCTTCAACTGGCTGGTTCCTCTGAGAGCCACCATTTTGAGGACGTCCTGGCCAGCCATACTTTCAATCCTCTCCAGACTGCATTCTTGACTCTGGATGTTTATTATGCCCCCCAGCAGGGTGCTAGCATTTCTCCCACTTGTACATTTTCAGGTTCCATTTACATATCCTATAAGGGATGGACTATCTTTCTGCTTCTATTTGTATTTCCATCACTTAGCTCAGTGACTGACCCATAGTGCTTAACAAATGCTTGTTGATTTGACTAAGGGACCCTCAGTGGATCCAGGAAAAGGGGAACTTAAAGGTGTGTTGGACTTAACCATTGTCCTTAGTGCATACTCTTATTTGCCTGTCCGAGGGGGAGTTATTTCGTCTTTGTTTGGTGTGTACTTCTCTTCATGTGTGCATCCTGAGTGTGTCTATGGGTATGTAGGGGTATGAACACATACACAGAAAGGTAATATGAAACGGATAAAATGCTGGATTTGGGAGTCAGGAAGGGCTATATCTGAATCCTGCCTCAGACACTTACTAGCTGTGAACTCTGGGTAAGTCACTTAACTGTTCTGTCTCACTTTCCTCATCTGTAAAAAGGGGGTAATAATAGTACTTGTCTTTTGTTTGTGAATTGGCTCACATGAGTATTGTAGGTATAGTACTTTGTAAAGGTGCTATGTAAATGTTAATTATTCTTATGTATGTTTAGTTATATGTGGGAAGGGCCTCCACACTTTTGTTTCAGGATGTCTAAGGTTGTAGTTGACTTCATCCTTGGATGGAGGAATCTGGGATGATCTCTGTGCCTTGAATGAATTCAGTGTGATAACAGTAAATAAGCATTTATCTTTTTATAAAGGTTAATATTTATTGCTAAGTACTTACTTTTGTAGTTTTTTGGGGGGTGAGGCAATCGGGGTTAAGTGACTTGCCCAGGGTCACACCACTAGTGTCAAGTGTCTGAGGCTGGATTTGAACTCAGGTCCCCCTGACTCCAAAGGCCGTAGCTTTGCCCACTGCACCCTCTAGCTGCCCCAAATAAGCATTTATTAAGTGCCTACTATGTGCCAGGCACCTTGCCAAGCCCTGGGGATACAAAGGCAAAAAATAGTCCCTATTCCCAAGGAGCTCACAATCTGATGGAGGTGACAACATGCAAACAATTACGTACAAATGAGCTATAGATAGGACAAATAGGAAGTAATTAACAGGGAGAAAGGCACTAGAATTAAGGCGGAAATTTAAGCTGAGATTTGAAGGAAAACAGGGAAGCCAGGAGGCAGAGGGTGGAATACATCTCAGGCATGGGAATCTGTGAAAATGTCCCAGTGGGCAAGTGGAGTTTCTTGTTTGAGCAACAACAAAGAGCCGAGTAGCACTAGATAAAAAATCTGGAAAATGTGTCGTGTAGGACGATGCCCTGTTCAGGCTCTTCCAAGGCAGGCCAGGTGCGCCTGCCACACGACTCCCGCACTCCACTGCTCAACCCCGCTCCAGCGGCACCAGCTTCTCCTTCTTCCTCTTTCTCTATTTATCATTCGTCAAGAGCACCCTTAACCCCGCACAACCAAGGGACTCCTTGGAACCGCCAGAACAGACCAAAAGACACGCAAGCACATCGTCCCTGCAGGCTACCGAGAGTGCGGACGCACAACTACCCACACGCCCCCAACGCCCACCCCACCCTACGCACGCACGCGCACAGGCACGTATTCTCGCACGCACGCGCACACGTTGTCTCCGTTGAATTTCCCTCTCGCCTCTTCTCCCCGCCCCTCCCTTCGTATGCCGTGACGTAACGGATAGCCCCGCCCCTACCGTCTGCCGCGCCTCCCGGAAGTTGCCGGTGTTGGAGCCACGATCCGGAGCGTGAAGTCGGGGCGGGGGTTGGCGGAGCAGCTGCCGGGGAGCCGGCGGCGGAACGCGCGAGGACCAGGCAGGCTTGGGGCCCGAGATCATGGCAGCCTCTCAGCCCCTGTCGCGTCAGCTGGAGCGGCTGTTGGACCCGCGGCCGAGCGAGGTGGACCCCGAGGCGGATCCCGAGGAGGGTGAGTGCGGAGGCTCGGCAGGGCCGGGGACCACGTGCAGAGGGGGCGCTCTCTGCCCCCCTCCGAGCACCGCGTGCCTGGGGGAGGGGCGAGGGCAGCCCTTGGCCCGCGGCCCAGCTTCTTGCTGGGGTCCGCGGCCTCTGGTGTACCCCTCTGATGTACCCGCGTTGCCTGGGGCCTGGGCAGGAGGCTCTCCTGTGGGAGTGGGCGTCGTGGGGCAGCAGCCTGAGTGCTGGGTTGGGGTCACGGGAACTGGGTTAGAATCCTGACCCTGAGCTCCTAAACAGTAAACGCTGCCATTTTCCTTTATTTTGATCCTTAGCTTTCGGTAGGCGCTTAGAGACCTTGGGCGAACCAGGCAGCCTAAAGCATTTATTAAGCTTCTGCTGTGTGCCGAGCTCTGTTCGAGACGCTGGACATACAGAAAAAGGCAAAGACAGTTCCTTCCCTCGAGGCACTTAGGTTCTAATGAGGGGGAGACCATGCAAATAAGACAGGCATTGGCTGTGGAGTTAAGAGGACCTGGGTACAAATCCTGCCTCTGTCATTCACTGACTGTGGGATCTGGGACAAGTCAGGCTTTCTGAGCCTCAATTTCCCCATATGTGAAGTGAAGGGGTTAGGCCAAATGGCCTCTGCGAAGCTTCCAACTCTAAATCTGTAAGCTTATGATTTTCTGAATTTACTATATATAGCGTGTATATGAAGAACCTGGTTTGTTGTTTAGATCTCCCCCCCCCTTGCATATTTCGTTATATACAGGTGGGTCCTAAGAAAATAAATTGAGGCTGTACATCTTGTTGAAATCTGATGTGCTGCTTGGCTCCACTTTGGAGAGTCAGATATTGGGTGACATCTTGGAGTTGGTGTAATGGCAATGAGAGGGCATATGTGGATAGCTGTCCTATTGATGATGGACCTTTTTAATGGCTCCCCTCCCCCCCTTTTTTTCTTTCAGCCACTGCTGCTCGAGTTATTGACAGATTTGATGAGGGTGAAGATGAAGACAGTGACCTCCCTCGTGTGGGAAACATTAGGAAAAGGGCCTTTGCCTCTCTCTTAGATACAGACAAACGATATTCAGGCAAGACTACTTCTCGAAAGGCTTTGAAAGAAGACCTGTGGGAACAACCTCTATCAGAAATGTCTGGTGAGATAGACATTACATATATCTAACTCTTTCTCTCCCTATCTCCTGTTTCTTTGGGGATAAAAGCCTTTGAGAATTGCCAATCCAACAACAAACATATATTGGCCACCATATATAAGCCATTAAGGGAAGATAATAAATTCAAATGAGATATATGAAACCTGCCATTAAGTAAACTGCAGTCTAGCAAGGGAGATGAGATATGTAGGCAAATACCAAGTACAATGTGATAATCGTATAAGAAGGTTATGAACAAAATGCTGTGAGAATTCAAAGAAAGGAGAGGTCAGTTCTGGCTGAGGGGAGGGCAGTGGCATTTGAGCTTGACTTGCGCTTTGCCCAGACTGATTAGTAGTATTTCATTGGACAGAAGAGGTAGGAGGGCATTCTAGGTAGAGGGAGCAGTGTAAGCAAATGCCCAGAGGCAGGAAAATAATTGTATATGTTTTGGAAATCTTAATTAAGCTTGGTTGCATCATAACATGTGAAGGGAAGTATTGTGAGATGGTTGGAAAGATAGGTTATTATAGCCAGGTATGAGAGGTATTGGTTTGGAAAGGTTATCATAGCTGTAGGATGGATTGGAGCAGTAAGACCAGTTAGGAATTAGTTTTAGTGTATAGGAGAGCTTGGTGCTGTGGTTCCCCAGGGTCTTGGAAGACATCATGTGATTTTAGAGCTGGAAGGAAATGTCCAATCCAACTCACTTATTTTAGAGCTGAGGAAACACTGGATTCTAGAGAGAATTTGTGATGCAGTATCTCCTTGTTCAGACTGTCCTATAGTTGAGTAGGGATGAGGAAATGCAGATGGGATGCTAGAGAAGCATTATGTTCTGGTAAGCTTAGTTTTTACTTGGGATATTGACTCCTTAGATTGTTTCCTGCTCCACCATTGTTTCATACTAGCTGACTTAGTTTTATCATTGGTAAAAATAAAAGTAAGCCATGTTTTCTTTCTCCACAAAAGGGGCTTATGAGAATGAATAAACTAATGTTCTTAAAGCACTGAGTTCCAGAGGAGTGGCAAGTCAAGTAGAAGAAGCTGAAGATGGTGGTCAAAGGGTGTCCCCATTTGGAACGTTTTCAGTAAGGCAGGGCAAAACGTTGGACTGTCCTATTGTGAACTCGTAGTCCCTGACAAAGAAGTTACACGATGTTAGGGATATAATAGCTGGACGTTTTCCTTATTTTAGCTCTGGGATCAGCTGGTTACCCTATTTTTTATTCTTCAGCTGTAAACTGGTCTAAGGATCAATAATAAGACGTACAAAGGATGGGAAAAGGTGCCTTCCTGATCTATGTGACAGAAGAATTAGTATTGCTTTAAAAATATATGCCTTGCTGTGGAGTCACAGATAGAGTTGAAAGAGACTTTAGAAGTCATCTAGACCATTGCTTTAATTTTCTACAAAATGCCTGGAGAGAGGCACTGACTTACCTAAGGTCACACAGCAAGTTAGTGGCAGATCCTGGACTAGGAACACTGATCTTTTGACTTCCTAGGTCAGTGCTCTGTGTGTGTCTTATTCTGTTCCCCAAAAGGGACTACTGAATTTTTCCTGTGCATTTTTGATTTGCGTAGTGTGCCTCAATGCATTGAGAGTGAATTGAGGACCTCCGGAGGTAGTCTGGTAGTCCTGCCTCAGTGCTTATTCAAATGTAAATCGATTACATAGTTGTACTATGCTTTGTGTTTCTGTGCAATTTTTCAATCTAGGAGTAAAACCCAACCATCCTGTTTTCTATAGACTTTGGTAGTTTGTTGGACCTGCCAGTTAAGCAATAAATACTTATTAATTGCATACTATCTGCCAGGTGCTGTGTTTGGCATTAGTAATACATCCGGTCAGTGAAACATTGGAACTTCCATTCTAATGAAGACAACAAAGACAAATGTAATTATGTAGAGAATAAATATGTATAGAAAAAATACCGACAAATACAAAGTGATTAAGTGCAAGCTGTTGGGTGGATCAGGAAAGGTCTCATGCAGAAGATGGTGCCTGAGCTGCATCTTGAAGGAAGAGAGGAAAGCTATGAGGCAGAGCCTAGGCCTGGGGCAGAGCCAGTGCAAAGGCTTCAAGACAAGAATGTTCTGTGTGAGGAACAATAAGGTGGCTAGCTTGACTGGATCACAGCGAATAATATACCAAGAATCTGGAAAGATAGGTTGGGGGCCAGGTAGTAGAGGGCTTTCAAAGCTAAATGGAAGAGTTTGTATTTTATCATAAAGGCAGTGGAGAGCCGTTGGAGTTGAATGAGTTAGGAGAGTAACCAGACAATACTTTGCTAAAGTCTCTTTGACAGCAATGGGGAGCAGAGGTGTCAAATTCTCCCAAGTAACCAGATTAAATTGTAATTGGGAAATGTTTAACAACATCAATAAAAATTTCACACAACCTAAGTAATGTTAATGTGTGGTTTTCTAAGTCACTATTTAGCCTGCAGGGATCCTTTTCTATTTGCATTTGACACCACAGGTGTGGAGGATGAATCTCATTGGGGAGAGCCTTGAGGCAAGGAAAGCAACTGGGAAAAGACTTTTGCAATAATCTAGGTGATAAGAATTAAGCTGTGAGGAGAGCGAATTGGATGCCAGCAATGTGTCGGCAAGGACTGGATTTAACAGTCATTGGCTGAGTGAGGTGAGAGAGAGCAAGGAGTTCAGGATAATGCCAAATTTTCCGGTTGGGGAGCCTGGAAGATGGTGTTGTCTTCCACAGAAATACGGAAGTTTGGAAGAGGAATTCCATTAATGAAAGCATTTCCTTTCCAGATGCAGATCTGATACCTGTCCCCATTCATTCCCAAAGGTTTTCCTTTGCTGTCTCATGGTGATGGATGTTCTCAAAGACTATGCCATTAAGGCCTAAACTCATGGTATACCAGGAAGACTTGGAATAAAGGCCTGGTGACAGATTATGTGGCTCTTGAGGGGATCTTGTAGTTAGGTGGGGAGGGATTAATTACCACATGCTTTAGTTAATCACTAAATATTTATTAAGCACTTTGTGCCAGGCACTGTGATAAGTTCTGAAGATACAAAAGACAGTCCCTGCCTGTATTAAGAGAAGACTAGTCCTGGGTGGAGAGACATTCAGACACAGGGATCAAGGGTATTTACCACTTGAGAGTTTAAGAGAAACAGTGCTTTTTAAAGAGTAGGTTGGGGAAGGTCAGTTTCATTACGTTTTTATACCTAATAGAGAATTTTGGAATTGCTGAATATCTGAATCCACGATCCATTTCTGTATGCTTTTTATTACACTTTGACTTGAAATGCTAGGATTTTCCTCTGCAGAGGGGATCCTGCAAGATTTAGGTAGATTATGTTGTAATTTTGGAGCCTTATGACTCCATTATTTTTCTTTCCCCCATTTCACTTGATACAGTGCCTTGCACATAGTAGGCACTAAAAGTGTTTGTTGAATGTATGAAAAACTGAATGAATAAATGAATGATTATCTCTTATCAGGACCATAACATCAGTGTTTAGTCCCTCCCCCACTTCAGTCCATCTTGTTAGCCAAGGCAGTATCAGTTTTCCTAAAGACTAGTTCTGATTATATTATTCTCAGTTTGGAGCTGTAATGGTTCCTTATCTCATTCTTAAGTAAGTCCAAGTTTCTTTAGTTAGATTTTCTTTCAGTGCTTTTCTTGCTCTGGCCCCGGTGTATCCATACAGGCTGTCTTCTGTTCTTCTTCTGTACTTGTCTGTGTTCCAGGCAAACAGTACCGTTTGTCATTCTCTGGATGTGGTTTTCTCTTTTTTTAACCTCCTTACTTTTTGTTCATACTTTTCCCATTTTAAATGGACAGCCTCATGGTAGCTCAAGGTAGGTGGGGGAGAGGATTCTAGGATGATGGCAGAGTAGGTCAGAAAACTTTCAGCTCTTCAGATTTTCTCTACCAAAAAAAAAAAAAGACAGAACATTGCCTCAGAGCAGCAGAAATAAACAAAGGGTAAAGCAGATGACCTTCTAAGATCCAATCCCCAGGGGCCAAGGTTTGGCCTGAGTGAAGTACAGACCCCTCTAGGGGAGTGGAAGGGGTCTGACAACTGAATAGATTGAAGGATCTTCCACTGTCTGAGCATGCCAAGCGCGGCTGTGCTGACCAGATGTGTCCTGGACTGTGGCTGCACGGAGAAGGATCTAGCACATATCTGGTGAGTGCAGTAGCAAGGGGCAGAGACCCTGTTGACTGTGGGCACTTGCAGGAGAGCAAAGTCTCTGTTTTCAGTTGTGGGGCAGAGAGGACAGCTGTAGTTTGCAGCCACTGGAGGGACTTCAAGGAGCAAGATCATTTGCAGGACAGTGTAGCTAGGGGCCGTAGCTGTGGCTTAGGAGTAGAGAAGAGAGTCCAAGGTGGGTCCTGAGACAGACCTCAGAAAATAACAGTAAGAAGGGCCTAAGGCTTGGGGCATCATTCCCAATACTTCCAGACTACAATTTGATTACACTAATAGCTGTGAACAACAAAATAAAACAGTAAATAAATAAATAAATACATGAGTAAGCAAAGGAGAAAGAATCCAACCATAGGTAGTTACTATGGGGATAGAGAAGTTCTGGATCTATATACAGAGGAAGATAGTGGAGCTAAAAAAAAAACCACTCCTTTTTCAATGAGAAATGTCAAATGGTCCCAAGCACAAAAAGAGTTCTTGGAAGAACTTAGAAAGGACTTTGAAAATCAAATAAGGGAGGTTGAGGGAAAATTAGAAAAAATAAGAGCAATCCAAGAAAATTATGAAAAGAAAGTCAGCCAACTAGAAATAGAGGATCAAAAACTTCCTTAAGGAATAAAATAATTCCTTAAAAATTAGAATCAGGCAAGGGGAAACTAGCGACGTTCTAAGACACCAAGAAATCATAAAACAAAATCAAAAGAATGAAAAAATAGAAGAGAAAGTGAAACATCTCATTAGAAAAATAACCAATTTGGAGAACAGATTGAGGAGAAATAATATAAGAGTCGTTGGACTACCTGAAAGTTACAGTTAAAAAAAAGAATATACAATATTACAAGAAATTACCAAAGAAAATTGCCCTGAAGTTCTAGAACAAGAAGGCAAAGTAGAAATTAAAAAAAAAATCTACCAATCACCATCTGAAAGAGATCCCAGGAGGAAAACCTACAGGAATATGGTAGTTAAGTTTTAAAGCGCCCAGGTTAAGGAAAAAATATTGGAAGCAACAAGAAAAAAATAATTTAAATATCACAGAGCCCCAATCAGGATTATACAAGACCTAGCAGCTACTGAACTGAAGGATTGTAAGTCTTCGATCAAAAAAGTTGGGTTATGACCAAGGGTAACTTGCCTAGCCAAGTTAAGTATAATCCTGAATGGGGGAAAAATGGACATTTAACAAACTCAAAGATTTTCAGGTTTCTGTTACAAAATACCCCACAACTTAAGGGAAAATTTGATATATAACATAGAGGAGAAATATAAGGTAAGCATTAAAGACCAATTATAAGGGACACCATTACTAGGAATGGGTTAAAGAGGAGGGGGGGGGTAGGGTGTGTCTGTGTGTGTAGCTTAAGGAATAGAATGACAAGGTACGGGGTAGCAATAAAGTAGTGAGGAGGGATAGGGTAAATAGGGTGAGAAGGATAGTGAAGAAAAATAGGAAAAAAATACACAAATAATTGTAGCTTAGAATGTGAATGGGGATGGATAGCAGATTAAAAATTTTCAATAGTATGTTGCTTTCAGGAAACATAAAAATGAAAGATACCCAAAAATATAAAGTAAAGGACAGAAGTAAAATTTAGTGTTTAAAAAAAAGCAGGGGTAGTAATCATGATCTCAAAGTTAAGTTAAAATAGGTTTAATCAAAAGTGAAAAATAGAGAAACTGCACTATGTGTCAGCAATATTATTCAATATTGTTTTAGACCACTTAAAATACTTACATAGTATAAAATACCAGAGCATATACCTGCCAAAGCAGACATAAGAACTATGTGAACATAAACATAAAACACTTTTTATGCAAAAAAATCTCAAATCTAAATAATTGAAGCAATATTTATTGTTCATGGGTAGGTAAAGCCTATATATATATATATATATATATATATATATATATATATATATATATATATTGTGTGTGTGGTTGTGTGTGTGTGTGTAAGGCAGTCAGGGTTAAGTGACTTGCCCAGGGTCACACAGCTAATGAGTATCATGTGTCTGCGGCTGGATTTGAACTCAGGTCCTCCTGACTCCAGGGCCAGTTCTGTTATCCACTGTGCCACCTAGCTGCCCCTAATATAATTTTTAAAATGACAGTTTAACTTAACTAATCTATTTGTTTAATGTCATCCCAATTAAATTACTAAAAATTATTTTACTGAATTAGAAAATAAAACAAATTTCATTTGGAAGAACAAAAGGTCAGGAACTTCAAAGAAATCAGGGAAAAAAGATGGAAAGGAATTAGATTCAGCAGTATCAGACCTTAAATTATAAGGTAAAAGCATTGTTGAACTGTAAAAAAGATAATTTTGATTACTTTAAATTAAAATTTTCTTGTATAAATAAAACCTACATGGCCAAGAATAGAAAGAATACAGAAAATTAGGGGAAAACTTTCATAGACAGTCTTCTAGGTAGGTTGTGATTGGGTTAGAATATTGCTGTGGTATAGGAAATTATAAGTTAGTTGATTTAGAAAATATGGAAAGACTTGGACTTATGAAGGAAGATTCTATCCACCTTCAGAGAAACATGATAGGAGGAAATAAGCATCATACAATCTTACATATATGTGTATGTTTATTGTGTGTGTGTGTGTGTGTGTGTGTGTGTGTATATGTGTATGTATCTCCGTGCTTAATTGTAGCCTTCTTTGGGGTGGTGGGGGGAGGAAGGGGGGAAAATAAAGTAAAAAGTGTACAGCAGAGAACAAAAGAATACCAGAAAGAAAGCAAAGAAAAGCTAGGTAGCTTTGAAAACAGTGTGTAGTATTTATTATATAAGTTTTCTTGAAATGGAAATTTTTTGTTTTGGTCTGCCATGTACATGGCAGTGTTTTTTGTCTTTTTTTCTTCTCTCATTTTGTATTTAAGTTTAAAAATTACCAAAAAAAATATAAAAATCAAGGTAGGTGGAGGAGCAGGATGATGAAGAAGATGAAGAGTTGCTTTGCTCCCCCAGTGCCAGTCTGTTGTAATCTTACCTGAAGGGAAGGCTTAGCAGACATACTTTGTTTTCCGTGAAGTCTTCCTAGATATTCCCCCAACTTGATATTAACTTTTTTCACTGAGTGCACAAGGTGCTTTGTACCTCTCAAATGAATGAATGAATGCAGAATAGATCTAATGGTTAAAGCACTGTGCTAAGTCCTGAGAATACAAATAAAAAAGTCAGACAGTCCCTGCTGTCAAGGAGCTCCCCTTCTGATGGGGAAGACGACACAAAAGGAAGGTTTCAACTTTGAGTTGGAGAGAGGTCTTTTGAGGTCCTTGGAGTGCTGCAGCAAGGCAGGTTTAATGCTGCTTCTTTATGTCGTTTCCACTGACAAAATTCTATCAGTTTCTTCTTTCGTGTCTTTTCCACTGGTAAAATCTTGTCAGTTTCTGGTGTTGAGTTGTTCAACAGAGCCAATGGCTTTGGTGGCAAGAACTTTCTGAATCTTTAATAGCTGTGGCTGTAATACCTGCCGGATCACTTGCCAGGCTGCCTCTCCACCAGGATGGGTTGCTTCTTAGGACTAAAGACATTGGGCTGGAAGCATTACTGTTCCCAATCCTCTTGGGCCCAGGGCCCTGGGCTTTCTCCATCAGGGTCTGAGGGGAGATGGTAGTCCAGGTGTGGTGGTGGTAATGATGGCTTGACTTATCTGGCCCATGCTGCCTCTTGTCTTTCTCAGATGCCCTGCTGCTTCAGTGAGGCAGGTTTGAATGGCAGTTGATGGTGATAACTGGCCCCTTCTCCATAGGAATTACCTTCACACAGGATGGCTGTGAGGGATGAGCTGGCAGCAGGACCTGTGGTCTGAAGGTGCTGCTGCTTTTAGGACTCCTGTGCCTTTTTAATTGTTGATGGCAATCAGAAAGGGGTGATGGAGGTGATAAAGAAGGTGAGCCCTTCTCCTGAGGGATTTCCCTACTCAATTATGGCTCAGTTATGTGGGGCTGGTCTAGAGTCAGGTCTGGTGGTTTTGGGGAGTACTGCTATTTCCAAGGCTCTTGGGTTAAAATCCTGTACTGCTTCTCTATCAGGAATATAAAGGGAGATGATAGTCAAGTTGCTACTGGCTGTGATTTGACTTGGTTGGTATATTTTGCCTCTTGTATCTCCCACAGGGTGTCTTGCTGCTTTGTATTTTAGGTGTTTGTCTACTTTCCCTTTTTCCCTTACTAGATTGCAAATTCTTCCAGGGCAGAATCCTTATTCATTTTTGTATCTCTTACAGTGCCTTGTATTTAGTGGATACACAGCAAATACTCATGGAATGAATGTACAGCTACGCCCAGAGTCCCCAGTAAAGGGGAGTTATATTCATACTCTGACTATAAGTCACATATAATAATTATGTACCCTTGTTCTGACAGAGAGAGAGAGAAAAGCCATTCCTAAGATACAAAGACGAGGTTGGTGTCTAGGCTTTAATGGCAGTTTGTACCTTGTGTTTAAGTCTTCCATCTATACCTGTTCCTTAAAAGGTGAAAGAAAGGGAAAAGATTATTAGCTTTAAGCCATGACTTTGAGGAAGTTTGTGAGGTTGTGGTTCACATTTTTCTTCATGTAATATTCATTTTGTCTTCCTTCTTTCCTTCCTCCTTATTAGACAGAGATGCATCTGATGAAGAGTCAGAGAACACAGGGCTAGTGGAGTCTGATGAGGAACAAAGGAGTTCTGCTAAGGAGCTGGAATCAAGTGATGGTGGGGGAAGTGGTTTGGAAGACAAAGGCCAGAGAGAGAAGAGGGACACTCATTCTTCAGGCTTAAGTTTCCAGAGCATCAGTGACTTTCAGAAATTCACTGAGGGAATGGATGATGTTGGCAGTGGTGAGGAAGAAGAAGAAGAAAACAGCATGGAAGAGGAAGCTGATGAGGAAGGAGACGGAGAGGAAATTGAGGAGGCTGTGCCTGAAGACAAAAATGATGATGAGACAGTGAGGACCTTCTCAGGAGGCAAAGTGTCAGAGGAAGTGGAGAAAGGGAGAGCTGTGAAGAACCAAATAGGTTGGTGCCTGGGTTTTGCTGATTGCCAATTTCTCTGTCTGCACATTTGATCTACTTTCTTTTGTTTGTTCTCTTCCTCCCGTGCCCTTCCAATTACTCTGTGACATGCCCCACTTATCTGGAGGCCTAGGGCCCCATTGCTTTATGTTAAGTCAGTCATCTCCATATTGAGTGGCACAGTTGGCTTTGCCCTAATACCTGAGGCAACTAGATTTCGGCTTCAGACTTAAAGAAAATCTTTTTCTTTTCCTCTTGGGTTTTGGAATCACAGATGAATGAGTTGTCACTCCTATGTAATGACCATTTGTTTCCAAAGCAGTGTTTGTTCTTCTAATTTGGGAAACCACTAACTTGGCAAATAACTATGATGGGACTATGCAGGTAAGGGTCCTGGGATTATTACTGTTCTAGGAAAAGACATCATAACTAAGTGATGGCTTTCTGTTTTTCTGATTCTCAGCGCTGTGGGACCAGCTCTTGGAAGGGAGGATCAAGCTGCAGAAAGCTCTGCTGACAACTAACCAGCTTCCCCAGCCAGATGTTTTTCCTATTTTCAAGGACAAAGGCGGGTCAGAGTTTGCCAGTGCCCTGAAAAACAGTAAGGACTCTTATGTACTGAAATACTTATAGAATGAACATATCATTTGCACCCAGGAAAAAGGGAAGAGTACCAAGAATTCTGTAATTCTGTATTATAAGTTTAGGGAAGAATAAGATTAACTCACTAGGTGGCTTGCTTCATTTAGTAAGAGTGTTTACCTTGGTTTAAGGATCAAGCACATCATAAGATGACATTTCTCAAATTGTCCTTTTCTCTAGGTGTGTAGTTTGAAGGGAAGGTATAAAAGCAGATGGAAGATTTCCAGTACTGGAAGAATGGCTGAGGTAGATTTGTACTGTACATATCTGGTCTCCAGTACAAAGGGTTAAGGTAGGGAGTAGTGAGTGAGTTGCAGATATTGGTTGGGAGCACCAAATCCTCTGATCGCCATGATGCCTGTTCATTTTGGTCAATTGACAAGCAATTTTTAAAGCACCTGATATGTGCTGTACTAATTATACATTGTTCTAATTGATTGGGATACAAAGACAAAAATGAAGCAGTCACTACTCTCCAGGAGCTCAAGTTCTGATGGTAGGAATAACAAGTCAAGTCTCCTTAGAAGTTATCTAGTCCAACCTCATTTGACAAGAGATGAAACTGAGCTGGTAGATGTGTGTGAAGGAATTTGCTGAAGGTCACACAGGCAGTAAGCAGTAGAGCTAGGAGGATTCACACCCAGGTCCAGTGACCCCAAGATTAATGCTCTTTCTGCAGCCCCACCCTGCACTGTTACAGAGTCAGAGTCACCTGAGTTGAGAGAACTGGGCAAGGCTTCCTATAGAAGGTGATGATCAGACTGAGTCTTGAAGTCAGGCATGCTAAAAGTTGGGGATGAGAAGGAAGGGAGCGCATTCAAGGGCTGGGGGACAGCCAATTAAAAAGCACTTAAAGATGGAGTGTCATAGGACAGTATGGCTATACTGTAGAGGGCCTGAAGGGGAAGAAAATTTAAAAAAAATTTTTTAAATTAATTTATTTTGATTTATCAACAATCACTTCCATATGCTTTTGAGTTTAAAATTTTCTCCCCCTTCCTCCCCAGGATGACACACAATCTGATATAGGCTATACATTTACATTCCTATTTAAACATATTTTCACATTAATGAAGTTGTAAGTAAAAGTTAAAACCAATAGGAGGAACCATCAGAAAGAGGAAACAGAACTCAACAGAAGAGAAAAAAAATTCACATTCACAGTTATGATTACTATCTGTGTCTTTTTCTCCATCCATTTTTCCCCCTGTTTATGCTTTTCTTTTTCCTTCCCCCCCCACTAATGTTTTGCTTTTGACCACCGCCTCCTTCAGTCTCTCCTTCCTTCTATTATCCCTTTTATCCCCTATTATCTCCCTTACTGCTTCTTCCCTCCCTTCTGTTCCCCTTTCCTTTTCTTTCCCCTTTTCCTTCCTACTGCCTATAGGGCAAGTTAAATTTCTATACCTAACTGATTATGTTATTCCCTTCTTGAGCCAAATCTGATGAGAGTAAGGTTCAAACTGGAATTTTTAAATTTTTAAAATTTTTTTATTTTTAGGCATTTGGGGTTAAGTGACTTGCCCAGGGTCACGAAAGCTAGTGTCAAGTGTTTGGTCTGAGGCTGGATTTGAACTCAGGTCCTCCTGCCTTCAGGGCCAGTACTCTATCCATTGGGCTACCTAGCTTCCCAGGAGAAGGAAATTTTTGTAGAATCTTGGAGTCTTAGAGCTGAAAAAGGACCTCAGGAGGTCATCTAACCCAGTTCGTTATCTACCTTGAGGCAGAATTTCACTTGACTCACTAAAGGCAAATGTTTCCTATTTGTTATTGTCAGATTTCTAAGCCTTGAGATTATAAAATCCTGGACTCGTACAAAAGGATCCAGAGATGATGTGATTATCTCAGCATAAATTTGTTGCTTGCCATCTTAGGGGTGTAGGGCTCTCTAAAGAAAGGCTTATCCTTTTCTAAAGACCAGTAGTTAGAGGGGCACAGCCCCAATTATTAGGCTTTCCAGCTTTTTAAAGAATTACATTATTTTGTTTCACCTTTCAAATAAACTGCCTCCTCTCCTCCCATTTTAAGGCAAGGCAATAAACATCTAACTTGAGGCTTGGGTCTGTGTGGAATGGGCTTGATCTCAAGGAAGCCGGTGGCAGGGCCTTATTTGTAGAGCATGGTTTTGTTCTCCATTCATATTCTTGAGCCAGCAGTAGACTAGCATAGGCTAATAATTTAAGGCATTGAATCAAAAGCTTTTACAACATCATTTCTAAAGATTTTGAGGGAGGGAGGTTCTGGTAACCTCCTTCTTGGAAATACTTAATCAGGAATTACTTCCTTATTGGCTTCATTTAATTATTTCTTTCATTTGTGTTAGCTTTGTGTCATGACAGCTGGAGTATGACATTTTACTTACATATTGTGCCCTTATATTGAGGCACATCATCATCTTGTAAACTTTAAGATGTTACTACTTGACCATTAAAGTGAAGTTGTGCTTTGTAACTACAGGTGCAAATTACTTTATGTTTGGTTTTCTTTGTGGTGCTGTCTTATCAAAATTTTTCTTGGGTTCATTAACTTTCCAAACTTCTGGGTGCTAGATAATTGAAATTTTACTACAGTTCATTTTTCCTGAATTTCACTTTTCCCTATTGGTTGTCATTTGTGGGTAAGGAATTAAATATAAAGGCATTGGTTTGGGAATGTTTGCCACCTTTTGTGTTCTTTGGTGAGGTCTCTTCAGCTTTATGCTTTTGTAGACTCCCCCATTTAAAAATTATTCATATTTTTCCATTAGTTTATATAGTTAGGGCATGTTGGTTTTATGGGGGAAGGCTTACCTCAATGGATCTTCAAATATTTCAGAGATAGAGCATTTCTAGGTATGAAGTTATTTTTAAAAAATATTACCATATTTTTATCCTATAGGGAAAATGGCCACTGCAAACTAAAATACTTATTTATTTCCTCTGTGATTTACCAAACATTAAGAAATTTGCAGCATCAGTTGGTAACACTGTTTGACAGTTTTGTGGGATGTGGCTTAGACAGTCAGATGTTTAGCAAAGAAAATTGGCCTATTCCTCCCTGGCATTTTTTCCTAGCATTTTTAAATAATGAACTCTGGTTCCATATCACCAGCTGCATTTTGGACGTCTCAAACTTGACCTGTCCAAAATAGAGCTCAGGATTTTTTCACCTCATACTTTGTACTCTTTCCAACTTTTCTGATACTTTTGAGGACGCCCCTATTCTCCTCACTCAGTCTCATAACTGAAGAGTCATCTTCAGCTTCTCACTAGAATCCATCCTACACATCCCATCTGTTTTTAAACCTTGTTTCTGCCTTCATGGTATCTCATATGTCTTTACTGACAAAGGTATCTACCTTTGAGGGTTGTTGTGGGGATTGAATGATACCATATTTGTAAAGTACTTTGCAAACCTTAAAGTGCTATGTAAATGCTAGCTATTAATAAATGTTCATTGACTGGCTGAATAAATAAAAATGAAGTTTGAGTCATCCAGCTATAACATAGACCAAAAAGCACTGTGTATTTGGAGTCTGGAGACCTGGGTTCACATCTAGATTTTACCACTCACTAGTTATGCAGTGTTAGGCTAATAATTAAGCCTTTTATGAGCCTCAGTTTTGTTGTATGTATAACACTTTATAAGCTGTTATATAAAAGTCATCCGTTACTTCATTTTAAATTGTTTTAAATTTGATGCTATGAAATTTCATAATCAAATAGTTTTATTGCAGGTGGAATTTTTTGATGGTTTTACCTTTTTTAATGAATAGTTTTCTGTACTCATTAAGTGTATCTTCACTTTAACATTAGGATTGGATTTGGCATCGGAGTGAAATTTATGGACCAGTTTGATTCAGCAAGCATTTATCAAATGCCCATTGTATACAACGGTATGTTGTTAGGTTTAGGAATAGACCTCCTTGTCTAAGTAGATATTACTGTGGATCGCAGGTACCGCTAGCACTCAGGTTGGGAATAGATCTCCAGTGGCCACATTCATCATCCAGATATTTAAATACATTTTTTTGTTGGGGAGATGGGGTGGGAATCATCTATTCTAACAATTTCATTTTACAGATGAGGAAACTAAGACCCAAAGAGGTTAAATGACTTGCCTAAAATCACAACTTTATAGTATATGGGAGAACCAGAAGTAAAGGCTAAGTTGTCTCCCTTCACTCTGCAACTCTACCTTGCCTGTGCCCCTCTGGTTCTGTTCTCTTGATATTCCACATCTGCTTTTTTGTTTGCTGGATTCTGTGGGAAGTAAAAGGGAAGATTTGTTGGTCATTTAACTTCTGAAAAAGGCAGCTTTGCATATTGAATGGATAGAATTGGGGCGAGCTGGATTCAAGTTCTATCACTGATACCTACTGGCTGTGTGACCTTGGATGTCACTTTTATCATTCAGTGCCTTGGGCAATTCTCTGAGATTATAAGTAGCAGAATGCTGATTATCTCTATCTCACCTGAAACTGCTTTCTACACTTCTGATTATGATTCTGAAGTCATAGTCATGGGACAAAAAAAAAATCTTATAATTTGAAGGAAGCTTTCTGTCAGGCATTGGCTTAGTAGCCAGATTTAATAGGGAAATGATGAACAAATTTCACTTTTGGAAAGAGTTGTCCCCCACTCCACCCCCTCAATATAAAGCGCTTTCTGTATATAGATCTGCATGTCTCTAACTTTCTCAAAAATCTAGTAATGTATTGGTGAGAGAATTTCACATTTATTTGTAGATAGCACAGAGTTATAAAAGAATGGCTTATTTTCTTTTGGGAAAGAAGAAAAGCTACTGGAGGAAGAAGCCCTAGCATATGTGACCTAAGTGGGTAGGAGACCTGGAAGAGAGAGAGAGTAGATGACATTTCTGTAACAGGTACATCTCACTGTCTTTATTCAAAATTAGCTCTACAGCTTTAAACGAAGTGATTAAAAAAAGTCAAACTCCAGCCATAATAAGATGACCTTTTAGTGAAATGCATGTTATTAACGTATTTAATGATATGCATTACAAACTGCAGTGAGCACCATGTTTCATTACAGGTCTAAAATGCAATATCATTAAAGACCTTTAATAGAAACAATGGTTGACATTTTGATATTTCCCATAAGCAAAATATATCCAAGAACACAGAGTATAATGTAACATAAATACAGGAGAAGTGGATTTTTTTTAGTTGCAAAAGAATTTGAAAATAAATTTCACTGGTAATAACTTGCCCTCTCTCCTTTTCTTATTCAGTCATTTAATTCAGGGAAAGGTATCTCGTCCTCTAGTCCATTCGTGCCAGTATTGTGTCAACCTGCCAGTCAAAAAATTCTTCCTTATATCTTACTAAAATTGTAAGCTGTTTCCTCTTGTTTGGCCTTCCATTGACATTGACAACAATTGTTCAACATTCTCCCTGTGAAAACTTAATGTACTCAGCATTCCTAAGGTCACCAGCCTTCCCTTTTCTAAACTAAACAACTTTTATTCCTTTAATCTTTTCTTATAGCACCTACTTGTCATTCACCTGGGCCCTATCTTAGGAAAGTGTGTGTCCCCTCTTCCCTCAATCCCCTATCCCAAGGAGTGGATGGTGGGATATATATTGAAAAGAACTACTGTTTAATTTCTGCATGTAAGTCAAGGGTACCATTTAAGTGCATCCTCCAGAAAAAGAGCCCTCAGAGATGAGTTAGCAGCTTAACAGTGATATTTATTTCTTGTCCTCAATAACACTGACTATTAAGGCCCAGGCTGTATATAAGTGCAGTGAAGCTATGCCACAGGTATTTGCTATCAGAGAATTACAGGGGAGCAGCTAGGTTGCGCAGTGGATAGAGCGCTGGCCCTGGAGGCAGAAAGAATGTGACCTCAGACACTTTACTAGCTGTGTGACTCTGAGTAAGTCACTAAACCGCTGCCTGCATAAAACTGGAAAAGGAAATGGCAAATCACCTTAGTATCTTTGCCGAGAAAACCCCATGGACAGTTGGTCCACAAGGTCACAGAGTCAGATGTGACTGAACAACAGCAAACTGCAGGACACTGGCCTTTGTCTAAGAGGTTGGCTCTATTGATGAACCCCCATGTCCATGGAAAAGAAAGCCTATTTCCATCTAAAGCGGGTATTCTGAACCTTCTTATGTGTCCTGGACCCCTTTGGCAGATTGGTGAAGCCTTTGGAGCCCTTCTCAGAATCATGTTTATAAAGGCATCAAAAAAATTGAATTTCCAAGGAAGCCAGTTATATTGAAATACAGTTATTAGAATATATTTTTAAATGCAAGGTCTTGGACGTCGGGTTGACAACTCCTGATCTAAAGCAATTGCTGTATTAGCTTGGTGACAGTTCTTCTAGAAGTTAGTTGAATCGTGGTCGATAGCTAAGTACTTTTAAGTTTTGTAAAGTGCTTTAAAAATGTGGCCTCATTGGATGTTCCTCACAACCACCCTGGGAGGCAGGTGCTATTATTATCCCCATTTAGAGACAAGGAAACCGAGACAGTGGTTAAGTGACTTGTTTAGGGTCATACATCTAGTAAGTATCTGAAGTTCCATTTGAACTCAGGTCTTCCTGATTCCAAGTCCACTGATTTAACCATGGTGTCCCCTAACTGCTTCCTTATACTTACTGTTATTGGAGGCAGGTTGCCATTTGTCACATTGCTGCCTACTGAATTAGCTTTTTGTTAATTGTTGGATCCCTTCAGCTATGTGGAAGTCATCCTTGTGGTACTGGCTACCCTACTTGATTGGCCAGAACAGTGTTTCTCCCTATGGATTTGACAAACTTAGTTTCCTTTCTTGGTATGTTGACTAGTTTATCGTTATTTTTGAGGGCTCTTATTTTGTAGGAATCAGTCCACAAGCATTTATTAAATAAAGTGTTTACTATGTGCCACGCACGGTGCTAGGCCCTAGGGACACAAATACAATAAATGAAACAATCCCTTTTTGTAAAGAGTTTGCATTTTAATTAGGGGATGAATTAATACCTTATGGAACTGAAATCTTTCTAGTCTAGCAGACTTTTCTTCTTCCCATTTTGTACAAAGCCCCATTTCCTTCTTAATTTACTTTATTTCCTTAGAGTTCTCCACATCTCCCCACCTTAGAGTTTTCCCACAATGCTCCTCTTACTTCTGTACTCTTCTTTTCTTTAATAGAAACATTTTTAGGAAGGGTAGATTCCTGGATAATTCTTGGGGGTCTCTCTCTTATGGTAATGGACAAATGATACAGTATTTCTAGGGATAAAGGAATGGGCTATATTAACCCATGGTGGCATTTCTGCTCAAAAAAAAATTATCTCTAGCTTTAAAACCTTCCCCAGAAGAGAATAATAGATTACACACAGCTTCCGGTTTTTGATGTGGGTTAGTACTGAAAAATGAGATGTCTTTAAACTCCTTTTCCCTCTCTTTTTGATAAGTGATATAATGTGGTTTGGACACTCAGAGATTCCTGAGATTCCAGGTTCTGGTTGATGATTTACTGCAAAATTGCTTATAAATTGAAGTAGAAAATGTTTTGCAGACCTGGCAGCTTTCTGGCTTCACACCCATTTGTCACCCAGCATTTCCCTTTGTGTATAGAACAAGAATTAATTAGGCTGCACTGCAGGAAAAGTTTATGGCTATAATTTATATAGGATGAATTTCTTTTTAAAGAGACAGCATTGCTTTGTTTGTACCTTTGTATGTGTACATG
Organism: Phascolarctos cinereus; assembly: GCF_003287225.1. Classification (NCBI taxonomy): domain Eukaryota; kingdom Metazoa; phylum Chordata; class Mammalia; order Diprotodontia; family Phascolarctidae; genus Phascolarctos; species Phascolarctos cinereus. The sequence continues at coordinate 320,030,013 of NW_027555958.1, forward strand.
TGTGTGTCTGTAGTTGCACACATGCATATATGAAATGGATATGCACATGATTATTTTTTCTCCATAAAGCACTTGAAGATGAGACTTTCTGGGCTTTGGAGTTGGAAACCTTTTATTCTTTGCTTGGTGAAGAAGCTTTAGGCTTTGAGGAAGTAGATTGATGCTTTTGAAAAACAGTGGTTACTTTGAGATTACTGTGTGTGCACATGTTGAATTCTGACTACATTTATACTAACAAACACTCAGGTTTAGGTTCTCCTTGTAGATATTGGTCGGAAGTCTGATTGGAAAAGAGCTTTGTTTTCTAGGACCATTATCTCCCAGCCTCTTCCATAATCTGAGATTCTGCCTTTTCTTAGGGTCTTGCTCATTCAATTAATGTTTTCATAATCAATGCTAGTCAGAACTTGCAATTTGTTCCTGATTTGCACATTAAAGAGCTCCATCAATTAAGAATCCTGGTGTTTGGCATGTTCCCGCAGGATCTGTGCATTATTTACATGGTAAAAGTACAAGATGCAAGTTTCCCAGTTGGAGGGGCGACGGCTGTTAATCCTGCCTTTTTTTTCTTGGTGAATAACAATTCTTTCCCAACTCATTGAAACTCCTCAGGGATTTACAGTTCCAAAATAGGTACAAAATGATCCAAGTGAGAGAATCACAATGGAACTGTAGAAGATGAATTATTTGTTTAAGGTGTTGGGAGGGGGGAGATCTCTGGAGAAAGGTTCATAGAAGTGGTGTGTTTTTAACTTGTATTGGTTCCTCCAACTTAGCCAAATGTGCAAAAATCACCTAATTGTTTTCATCACTGAATTTGCAAAGATTTTTTTAAAGTATTAGTGTGAATAGCATGTGAAAGACAACTTTATTAAATCATGATTCCAGCAATCTTCCTGAGTTTATTATCCTATGATCTAGGAGCCAGAAGGTACCTGTTTACTAGAAATAAGTGACAGTTGTTAGATTCAAGGCATTTACATATACCGTTCCTATTTAGTGATTGCTTTTGAGGAATATCACTCCAGCGTGTTCGTTTGGATTGTACCATTATTTCTGTCTGAGGATTGATGGTAGCTTCCATCTTGATATGTGGGAGATCATCTACAATGGATCAAAGCTTGAGATCAGGCCACCTGTGGGAAGCAGGATTGAGACAGCATTTGATAATGCCTAGTGCTTGGCAGGCAACCTGTATCTGTCTATAAAGTGCAACTCTCTAAGCATGTATGTATTTATCTATAAAGCCCACCTAAAAATTTTCAGTTACGAAGTATTTTTTTATAGGACATGGGGAGATTTTTTTTTCCTGATCCTTACAAATGTTGTGTGTGACTTGGTTTAATTGGCTCATACATCTTTTCCATTAATTTTAAAACCAGAATTATGGTAGAGAAAGAACTATAGGAGAGGAAGGGGGAAAAAAGCATATGTTTGGTTTAGCATTGCTATTGCATCTTGGAGGAAGCCTACGTGACAAGAAACATTTATTACATATTAATTTTGCCGTGATTGTGGGGGGGGGCCGGGAGGGGCCAATCTTCCAAAAGTGTATTTTGTTGTGCTTGAACTGCACTTGACCTTAGCTTAACTTCCTTGGGGATTGTTTTATGACCTAGACATAGCATTGGAGTACCCTCTTTGGAATATGGACTCAGATTTACCGGATGCTGTTGTGGGGAGGCAAGCTGGCTATTCAGGGGCAGCAGGGGGCAAAACAAGAAATCTGACCCCCACCCCCATTTGTACTGGTTAGAGAAGCTGTTCATATAGTCAGTAACTTTTAAGTTGTGACCTACACTTTACACATTATACTCATTCAGATAAGGATGTAGATAACATTTTTGGTATCCTCAGGAAATTAAGTGGATTTAATCATGAGAGCCCACTCAGAAGAGACTATAGACAGCCAAGATGAGTATAGGAATTGTTATTCTCTTTTCTTCGTATGTGACATATAATAGGGACTGGACTTGTGATTTCATTGCTATATTGAACTCTCTAGATGTGGAAATTTCACTCTACCTTTTCAGATTGCCACCTTCTGCAAAACTTAAAAGTCTTTGAGAGTTGTCTAGATCACTGAAAGGTTCCCATGACTTACCCAAGGTCATACAACTAGTAGAGAGTTGGCATTGAAACCTTGGTCTTCCTTGTTTGGAGGCTGGCTCTCTATTTATGCCACAATGTTTATATAATAAGCACTCAATAAATACTGGTTAAATTAAATTATATTTTTTAGTCAAGGTTCTTTGAAGAAGAATAATGATGATGAAGGGATGTAGAAATGGGGAGGGACAAAAGGCTAGAGATTTAGGTGCATTGTAACATTTATAATCGTGGTAGATTATAATATAGTGCTATTTCTGTGAAACACATTTATGTTCTCAATAAATAGGAAGTGACCTTGAGTGATCATCTGATCCATCTCCTTGTCTGCAAACAGGCAAATGCTTTAGTCACTAGGGACAGGTTTTTGTTGTTGTTGTTGTTTTTTATTTTTTGGACATTTTTAGGGATAAAGAGTCTATGAATAGACTTCATTTGGGTAATTCATTCCAATGTTCTCTCACCGTTTTCAATATGTCTGACTGAAATTTCCCATTTTCATTTTAACTTCTTTCCTTTTATTTGAGTTTTTGTTGATATGGACAGCTGCTTGGTTTCCTTTCATGAAAACTTTTTACTTAAACACATGAAGTTACTCTTTAGCTTTCTCTTTAACATACTAAACAGTTCTTTAAAATATTGATGCTTTTAGATTTCATATCACCTTCATTTCCCAATGAAATTTCTCTGCATTCCAGAGAACCATCACTTAGAATAAAGAAAAAAAGGTTAAAAAAATTTCTGCAAAATTAATTAAAACATCAGAAAAAGTTCATCATCATCTGTAATGTTCCATGTCCATGTGAAGGTGTTCGTACTTCAAAGAAGGGAGAAAAGTGCTTTCTCATCTCTTCTTCGGGGCCAAACTTTGTTGTTATAGTTTTTAAAAATAAGCTTTTTATTTCTGTCTTTTGTTTTTATATTACCTACATTTCCAAGTTGTTTTTCTCTCTCTCTTTCTCAGAGAGGCATCACTTATGACAAAGAATAACAAAAAGAAAAAAAAAGCAGTTCAGCAGAACCAGCTACCCAACACGTTGAAAAAGTTTGACACTGTATGCAGTGTTCCATACCCAGAGTTACCAATCTCTGCAAAGAAGAAAAAGAAGTCTCCTATTTCTTCTTCAGGGCCAAGCATGGTCATAATTTTGTAGTATTCTGTTTCAATTTTTGTTACTGTTCTTTCCATTTACATCATTATAGTTATTGGGTATATTATTTTCAGGGTTCTGCTTATCATCGTACTTTGCATCAATTCGGGTCTTCCTATATTTCTTTGTATTAATCATTTTTTACAGTATAGTAAAATCCTTCTATATTCACATACTACAACTTATTTATAGATTTCCCCATTTTCAGGTATCTTTGTTTCTAGTTCTTTTCTACTATAAAAAGTGCTGCTGTAAATATTTTTATGTATATGGGACTTTTTTCTTTAAATCATTGACCTCTTTGAAAGATATGCTTAGAAGTAGAATTTTTGGGTCATAGGCTATGCATATACTAGTTATTTTCTTAGTGTAATTCCAAATTGTTTTCCAGAATAGTTAGACCAATTCCCAGCAACAGTGCTTTAGTTGACCCTCTTTCCCTATCTCCTTTGACATTGACCATTCCCATCTTTTTCATCTTTGTTAATTTGAGGAACCTAATTGTTGTTTTGACTTTCATTTATCTTATTAATGATTTTGAACTTCATGTAGTTGTTAGTATTGCATTTCTTTGGAGAACTATTCTTATCTTTTGACCTTATCTCTTGGGGAATGGCTTTTGTTTTTTTATGTTTATATTAGTTGCCTATGTATGTTGAATGTCATAATCAGAAATTATTGATACAATAGTTGTTAGCAATATTTGATAGAAGTATTTTCCCATTTAATCACTTTCCTTTTTACTCTAGTTGCTTTAATTTTGTTTATACAAAAGCATATAATTTCATGAAATTGAAATGATCTATTTCATCATTTTTAATGACCTTTGTTCCTTGTTTTGATAAGAATTCATTCCCTAAGACCTGTATGAACTGATGCAAAGTGAAGAGAGCAGAACCAGGAGAACGTTCTACACAATAACAGCACTATTATAAAAATAATCAGTTTTGAAAGTCTTAGTAACTAATCCAACACAAAAACCCACAACAGTTGCAAAGGATTCATGATGAAACGTGCTATCCACAGCCATCAGATGGGCTTGAGGATGGATTGAAGCATGCTTTGTTCTTTTGTTGTTGTTGTTGTTGTTGGTAGTGGAGATTTAGGGGGAAAACATAGCTAACGCTGAAATTTGTTTTGTATGATCATGTATATATATTTGTGATAGATTTTATTTTTCTTGCCTTCTCATTGGAGATAGAGGGAGTGTTAGAGGGAGGAAGAGAATTTGGAACTGGAGAAAAAAAAAGAATAAAAAAAGACAAAATTTAAAACAAAAAGAAATTCTGCCCTAGCCACCGTAAGGTGGTACCTGATTAATATCTGCAGATTGGGGGGGTGCAGCTTTGACAAAGTGTAACACTCATTTATGCTTTAAAACTTTAAAATATATAATTAAAAAGTACTTATGCAAAAGTTAACACTATATACAATGGAGAAATACTAGAAACTTTCTAAATAAATATAGATTTAAAGCAGAGATGCTTTCTTTCCTTTCTGTTGTTTGATGAGAAATGCCAGGAGTAGAAATAAGACAAGAAGGAAATTCTTGTGTAAAGAGGCAAAGGAGAGACAAAACTATCCCGATTTGTTGTTGATGTATCGATTTACTAGAAAAATCTTAAGGGATCAACAAAGAAACTAATTGAAACAATGGTTTAGAAAAGTAACAGGATACAAAATAAAGCAGTAAAAATCAGTATATTTCTATATAGCAATAACAGAATCCAGAAGGGAATAATAGAAAGGGAAGTCCCAATCAGAATAACCACAAAATGCACAGTGTACCAGGGAGTCAGTCTACCAAAGCACACCCAATATTTGTATCAATACAATTACAAAATACTTCTTTAAGAAATAAAGGGTAAGGGAGATACCTAAAGATATTAGTGCTTATGGCTGAGTTCTATCAATATAGTAGTGACAGTACAACCAGAATTAATTTACAGCTTCAATGTTATATCAAGGAAATATTTTTTACAGACCCAGACAAAATAATAATTTATTTGTAAGAACAAAAAATCTTAAATATCAAGAGAAACAATGAAGAAAAAAAGTAGGAATAGAGCGGGGGGGGGGGGATAGTACTTTCAGTAAAGCACTAATCAGCAAAAATGTTTGGTACTCTTTAAAAAATAGATCAGATGGAATTGACTAGACAAGGAAGAATAAGAGATAGTTGGACTCAATCCAATGAATAATAAGCTTGAAAACTTAAATTACCTAGGAAAGGACTCTTATATTTGACAAGAATTGCTGGGAAAGCTAGAAAGAAATCTAACAGAAATTAGGTTTAGACCACCATATTATATCATATACCACAATAAACTCAAAATGTATATGTGCTCTGTTAAAGGTTATGCCATTAAAAAAATTAGAAGAGAATCAAACTAAACAATTCCAACTCCTTTAGTATTTTCTCATGGGACATAGTTTCCATCCTTGGGAATTGGTTCCACTTTATTTTCCTTAATATTCCTTTTAAGGTACAGTGATCAAAACTGGACATAGTACTAGAAGGACTTCCTCATGTTTTTTGATTGGGGTTTCCTTTGTTTTATTGGTTTTTAAATGATTAACATTCAGACTTGCTTTCAGTTTCCTGTATGGTTTGCACATTTAACTGAGAACAGTGCTTCTTAAAGGCTTTTTTCTTTAGGAAAAAGAAAGTGTGTTTAGATTTTACATGTATCTATTTTACTTATGGTCATACAGTCTGTGAGGTTCTTGTATTAGTCTGAATCCTGTTTCCCCTTTCCAAAAATGCTGTGTAAGTGAAACATCAGTTATATAAAAAAAGCCCTTTAAAGACTAGAAATGCACCTTTAAAAGTACATGCCAAGAAGGATATCCATCAGCTATCATTTGTACCTTCATAAATATCAAGCAGCAGTTTTATTTTTATTTTTTAATTTTTAAAAATTTAACTCAATTTTTATTTTATATATGATCAGATTCTTCCCCAGAGTAGTGAACTTGAAGCAAAAAAGAATGAATTACTATATAGAACTCTTCCTGATCCACATGATTCATTTTATTTTTTCTGAATCTCAGTTTAACCCATAAAATAGAGATAACATGATGACAATAATATTCTTTGCAAGAGCATTTTTAAGGAGTAGCCGATAAGTTATAATGGCCTTTGCATTTATAAAGTGTCAAGCATATTAAAATGGCTTTGAGGATCTCAGTAGAAGCTCTTGCATCTTATATACCATGGCATGTTTGAAATCTAGCAAAAGGCCTCCAGCTTTCTTCTGGGTGCCACGAAAAAGGCGGGTACCTCTAGCTGTTCAGTTCCCTGCTAGTGTGCAGCTTTGGAATGGATGTAGCAAGAATGCTTTAGAAGAGATTTTTAAAAGTCTATAGGCTTTTTTTTTTTGAGATTGTGATTCCCTATTTTGTCATTAAGTATAGCAGCCACTCACTGGCCTGATCCATTGCTGACCTGCATGGAAATTTTGATTAATTCTGTTTCTGACTTAGGCAGATTTGCCTCTCCTAAAGCAGCCAGAGGGCTCCTCACTCTGGTTCCAGACTCAATGCCAACATCCACACCTTATAGGCTTTAGTCTTACTGCAGCTCAGAACTCCTGAGCTCAAGTAGTCCATCAACTTTAACTTTTCTAGTAGCAGGGATTACAGTTGTATACCACCATGCCCACCTAAACTTTCATAAATAATGAGTTATGAGGTGAATGCAGTGTGCATTTAATGTATGGGAAATTTCAGTTTGACCCCATTTGATTCCAGTATTTTTGTGACTGAATAAACAAATGCCCTTATTTTTTAACTATGTGATGTATTATTTCTCTAGTCTCACTGAAAAGCTGAATTTTTTATTGTGTGCTACCTGTGGGAATTTAAGGTATTTGGTTTCTTTTCCTAAGGAGAATTTCATTACCTAAAAGCCTGTTTGTTTATGGCTTACAGTATGAATGAGGAAGATTATTTTAAAAATTATTATTTCATAAAAGAGAGACAGCCTTACTTTGAATGCATTCTGATTTCCTTCCTAATAAGCTCCCCTTGCTATAAAGTTTTACGCCATTGCTTTTAAATATAGTGAGATATCACAACCCTCACATTTTGTGCATTTACTTTGTCCACTTAAAGGGAAAAAGCGTATTTTCTCTTTCAGGAAATAGTATTGCCAGGAGAAATGAAGGTGTAGGTACTGCCAAGTTGTAGGTAACAGTGGAGAATTTGGGGAAGTCCATTGATCAGTTAGATTGCTCTGTCCTATAGGGCTTGTTAAGGATTTATTGACACACTCTATCAAGGTGTTTGAGAGAGGTATTCAGGGAAAGCTAAGAAATTCTACAGTCCTTTTCCCTTCCTTGTAAATTCATGCTGGGTCAGAAATTACAGCTTGAGTGGGATATCCCTCCATAGAGCTCAAATACACCCTATCTATCATTTTACTTAGTGTGGCAGTAATGTAAAATGGTGAGGACTTCCTTTCTTTCTTTCCTTCCTTCCTTCCTTCCTTCCTTCCTTCCTTCCTTCCTTCCTTCCTTCCTTCCTTCCTTCTCTCTCTCTCTCTCTCTCTCTCTTCTCTCTCTCTCTCTCTCTCTCTCTCTCTCTCCCTCCCTACTCTTTTGGTTCTGTTCCCTTCCAAACATGTCTTATCATGTCTCTTCTGTTTTCTCTCTACTTCCTCCTACTGGCTACCCCCTCCTCTCCTTCTCATTTTCTACCTATAGATTTTGTTAAGACTTAAAAATAAACTTTCTCCAGAGTCCTCTTCTATGATTTTACAATGTCTTGGATTGAATATTTCTTACCTATTTTGTATTTTGAATTAACCATAAATTGTTTTTTTTTCCATAGGACCCTTGCATTGACTGGTCTCCCTGCTATTGTGGAGCCCTTTTACAGTTCAGAATACCCACTTCATATATTAAGAATTTAGTCTCCATGCCCCTATGTTGCTGCCCATTTAAGCATTTTCTGCTTTGGGGATTGTAGAGCCAGAGAATCACCACATTGCAAAACTCTTGGCAGAGTAGTTCAACTAAATCCACGGTCCTCCTGGTAGCACATGTGTATATGTGTATGTGTATATGCACACATATGTACTTAACATCATAAATAAAAACCCTGCAGTTGAACACACTGTGGGAGTAATGAAAACTTGTCCAAATGGCCCACGTTAAGGAATTTGTAACCGGTAGGACTCTTTCATGCTGGTTAATGCCATGCTGCTTGGGGAATATAGAACAAGCCCAAACAGTAATACTGACAGAATTCGGAATTATGATACAGTGGAGCCTTCACGTAATTCTTTGTTGAAGAAGTTAGGGCCTAAATGTTAAGGCTTATTGTTATTCTGAGTTGATAATCTCTGCCTTGCTTTAATAATTTTTCCTCATGCCTGGGTAGCCTGCGAGTTGCACAATAATCACTCACACAGCTTTGTAATCAATGCCCAAAGTAATAGGATTCCTCTGGCCACCGGCAATTAATAAATTTGTGTCTTTTTTAAAACACTAGCAAGTCGGGCCTGAAATACGACTGACTGGCTCTCCTCATTTGCATATTTATTGCAGTGGAAAAATTCTTACCAGATGATTGATGCTGAGCCTGCCTCTTGAATTCCAAGCAGCACATTATTATGAAATGAAAAATGCCGGCCATACAGTTGATTAAAGTTGAAGACAGTGGAATCGGTGTTTTTTAAGATTGTGGGAGAATTAAAGGCATATTTTAATAGATGTTGACAAGAAGTGAACTAACAAAAGCAAAGCAAAGGATTTGCTTGAAAAGATTTAATCAAACGTCTTTCTTGGGGGATTAATTGCTGGGGATGACTAGTGCAAGTGGCAGGCTTGTGGATTTGAATGAAAAGTATTGTTCTTAGGCCAACATATTGTGTGTCATTTTGACCTATAGTTTAGCTCCAGTTTCCGAGTTACTTTTAAAGGAGAAAAAAATTGCCTTGTAATTTGAACATCCTGCTAAGCATATATATCTAGCTTAATGAAAATGTGTTTTTATGTAGCTATATCCACATATGTATTTATATATTTTAATGCTTATATATGTTTTTTAAAACAGATAAGGTAAGCCTCTTTCTTGCTTGTAAAAATGCATTCTTCTCTTCTCTGCCCCCCACCCCCCACCCCCCCTCTGAGTCTTCTGGGAACCAGCACTCTTACAATTTTAATTGATAAACTGTATGTGAATGTGTTCAAACTAAAAAAAAAAAATGCAGGGTATTTAAATGTCCAAAAACTTAGATGAATCAGAAAGCTTATACAGCTATTAGGTGATAGCATTTTGTACATAAGATGTTGTTTTTTGATGTAGGCTGTTGGCATATCAGTAACATGTTACTGAATATTTTAATAGAGAAATCTGTGCATACCAGCCTAATCCTTTAACTGTAGATCAGTAAGCAGACATTTAATATTATCTCACCTGTACAAAGACAATTCCATGATAATATACTGCCTTACATTTTTACAGCACTTTGTACTTTTCAGAATATGTTCACATATTATTAATTCACTCACTTAGTCCTGACATCATTTCTGTGAGGTAGCCAGGGCAAGTTGTGTTATTCACATTTTATAGATGAGGAAACTAAGACCCAAAGAGATTAAATTGACTGGCCCAAGGTGTCGCTGAGCTAGTTAGTGGGAGAGTCAGAATTAGAATGCTGGTCTCCTGCCAGCCCTCTTTCTGCAACATTGTACTCTGAACGTTGTTAACAAAGTTGCTTACCAGAGCCTATTACTGTTGAGGTGAAAGAAATCCAGCCTATCTCCTGTTAAAGGAAGGTCCTCTGGAAATTTGGCCCAGGGATCTGAAGGTGGCACATAGGAGCTGTCTTTTATTGGAGAGTCTTCTATCAAGAAAGATAGAGAACAAAGCCTGTGCTTTCAGTTGCTTTTTTCCACTGCTAGTCACATCTAATGACTATCACCATCATAAAGTGGGAAGCTAGTGGTGATGATTGCAGGTGTCTGGTCCTGTGTGTATACAGGCTTTCACTAGCTAAGGGACACTCACTGGCAGTGGAGAAGTCTCCGCTAGATCTGGAAAAGTTGGAGCCAGTGGGGTAGTGGAGATTCCTCTCATGGCCTTGGCATTGGAAGGGAAGGAGAGTTTAGAATGTTAACACGTCTTCACCTTACTAGGCCACTTAGTGACATTAATGTTGATAAACCTTTTTTTTCCTTGAGTAGAGGTGGAGTTTGAAGAACAGAATGACGGATTTCATCTCTGGTAGGTCTCCGAACACTTTGATTCATGGCAGTGCTATCCCTGAATGGAGCTTAAATACTCCAGGGCTACTTTTTGACTGGGTGAAGGGGTGTATAAAATGAGAACATATGAGAGAGTATTAACAGAAAGGCATTCTTTGATTTACTGATACTGGCTCTCAGCTTTCTTGTTGGATTGATATGCTGTCGAATAATATATCTGCAGTAAGTAGTCTTTTTTTACTTGAACTTTTTCTTTATTTGGCTTGAACAAAATTAAGGGTCTTGTGAAGTATTTGAAAGTGGCCTTAAAAGTTAGGGCCATGCTATAGAGGCCATCACAATTTCCAGATGTACTACATGTAAAAATCCCATTTTGGTGTGGTATTTGTAGGAAGCAGCTTCAAACTGTATAGGTTGTCCTGTGGCTTCTGCCCCATCTGGCTCTTGTTTCCAAATTTTAGATAGTGACATCTAGAAAGGCGACAAATTTGTTCCTGACAAACTCAGGAAGGCTGGGGAGCACGAATGGATATTGGTCTGTGTACAGAGCTGAACTGAACTGCAGATGGTGGTGGTCATTCCTGGTATTCAGGGCTCTACATTTGCAATTCACTTTTTTCAGGTAAAAAAGTATATAATTCACTTCACATATACACATTCCCTCTGGAGAGGAGGGGAGAGGCATAGTCGCTGGGTACATTAATAGACTTTGAATAAGAGAACTGGGTTTTTTTTCTGACCATTCCAGCCCATCCCATCTCTCCACCTCTATCCCCCCCCCTCACTGGAGTGTACTTTTTTCCCCTTTTATTTTTCACCTAGTTACTGTAAATGCTTTAAGAACTAGGAGCTACTGTGGAGTCTCCAGTTAATTGAGAAATTTTTAGCTTTTCCTCTTTTGATAAGCACTAGTGAGTTCATATTTGTAAGTATTGTTTACATCCTTCCCATTTCCTGTATCTCCCTTAAACATTTTTTCCTTCTATTTTTCATAAATTAGCATATGTTTTATTTTAGAGTCTGGCTTCTTTGAATAATTTATGCCTTTAAAACAGAAATATATTGATTTTTTTTCTATCTTATATATTTGTTTCTTTTTTTTAACTCTACTTGTTTCTGTACAGTTCTTTTCTGAAGATTAGGTTTGAGAACAAGTCGAGAACTTTGGTTGCATGTAAATAAGCATCTTGAATTGTTCAGCTCATATTTATTGTAAACCTACAGGGTGTATGGTACTAATTGCTAAAGGACAAGAAGTGGTACTGAAAATAGAACAGATAGTCTTGGCTCACAGAGAGCTTTTAATGTAATAAAGACAGTTAAAAATGAACAGGCCACTTTTACATGCAAGGGCAATGTTGTCTTTTATAATTTTAATTTTTTAAATTTATGAATTTATCACTTTGGGGACTTCTGCATCGAGGATGCTTTCTACCAGTGTGGGTTGGCAGCTATTGTACAACAGTCTTACAAAGTTGCCAGGGGCTCCGTAGAAGTCATTTACCTAGTGTGTGTCAGAGGCTGGACTTGAACCCATGCCATCCTGACTGAGGCCAGCTCTCTCTGCAGAGCTGCCATTTTAAAGTGACCATGGGCAAGTCGTTCTGAGCCTCAGTTTCCTTATCTATAAAATGGGACTGATAATACTACCTACCTAACTACTTCACAGGGTTGGTGTGGAAAAGGACTTTGTAAAACCTAAAGGGGCAGCTAGGTGGCACAGTGGATAGAGCTCTGGCCTTGGAGTCAGGAGGACATGAGTTCAAATCCAGTCTCAGACACATGACACTTACTGGCTGTGTGACCCTGGGCAAGTTACTTAACCCCGATTGCCTCACCAAAAAGCAAAAAAAACCAAACAAACTTAAAGGCACTAACTGTATATATATGAGTTGTTCTTATTGCAACAAGAGTAACCAGGTGATAGAACTCCTGGAGACATTTCCAACTTAGCGCGTCCAAAGCAAAATTTATTAGTTTTTCTTCTGAACCTTTTATTTTCCCAAATGTTCTTATTTCTCTGGAAGGCATCACCATCCTTCTGGCCTCCCAGGGTTGACATTATATAACGTTGACGTTATCCTCAGCTCCTTGGGTCTCCTTCAGCTGCCAGATCTTGCCATTTCTACCCCTTACATCTTGACCTCTTCTCTCTCCTTATTTTTCTACTATTATAGGTCAGGCCGTCATCATTTCTCCTTTAGATTACTATAATGGCTTCCTAATTGGCCTCCTTGTCTCTTTCCACTCAAGTTCATCCTACACATAGCTGCTAACAAGATTTTCCTTAAATGAAGATCTGATTATCTTGCTCCCATATTCAAACTCCTGTGGTTCTCTATTGACTCTAGGATAAGATATAAACTACTTGGTTTAGCTTTTAAAGCCCTTCATAATCTGATCCACTCTACCTACTTTTCCAGCTTCATTGTATACTACTTCCCATCTTGTAGTTTCTGATGCAGCCAAACTGACCTCTACCTGTTCCTCCCACATGACACTCCACTTCTTTTCTCTGCCTTTGCACTGTCTATTCCCATTCCTAGAATTCACTGCATCCTCATCTCCACCTCATAGAGTCCATCTCTTCATTCAAGATGGAGTTCAGGCACCACCTCTGATATGAAACCTTTTCTGATCCTCCACTAGCAGCTGACATTGCCCTTCCTCTCAATCTGTTTTGTATTTATTAACTTTTATTTATTCTGTGTATATTTATATATGTACTTCTATTTTTCCCCATTACAATGTATACTTCTTCCAAGTAGGTATTGTTTCATTCTTTGTATTTCTATCGCCAGTGCCTAGTACTGTGCCAGGCACATAGTTAGTGCTTGATAAATATACCTACAATTAATAAATGTTGAGTGAGTGATTGATTGATTTGAATGAAATGTTCTTTATTTCCTTCTGTCCAGTCTGAGAAGTTTTTTGTTTTTGTTTTTGGTTTTTTTTGGTTTGGTGTTTGTTTTGGGTTTTTTTTTTGGAGTACGTGAGAGCTTAAGTGTATTTAAAATTTTTTTTAATTTTTTTAAATCTGGATTTAATAAAGAACCAAAAAAGAACATTTCCCTGTACAGAGTAGAACAGAAAAAGATTATTTGTGGAACTGAGAATCTCTCTTATGTATAGCATGCTTTGAAATATATACACAGTCAGTTTCCTTCTGAGCTTCCTTCTGTACATTTCCTTGCATTTAAAAAAATGCTTCAGTGAGCCCTTCTTTTCTTTTTCTGGCAGTACTATTACTAGCTTCCTTCTACACCCAAATACTCTTCCCCCCAACAAAGAAAGAAAAACACAATCCTTTTGGCAATTAGTAAGAAATACCACCACCCCACCCCAGCACCTCCCAATCTACACGTTTGCCATATCCAAAATTTATATCTCAGTCTATACCTTGAGTCCATAACCTCTCTATCAGGAGGTGGGTAGCTGGCTTCCTTGTCTCTCCTTTGTAGTCATGTTTAGTCATTACATTAGCCAAAGTTCTTAAAACTTCCAAAGTGTTTTCCCCCCCAATGGTTTTGTTATTTGCAAAGTCGTCTCCTGGTTTTGTTCACTTAAATCTGTATCAGTTCACCTAAATCTTCCCAAGTTTCTTGGAAACTGTCTATTTAGTAATTTTTCACAACTTAATATTCCATTACATTCATAAAACATAATTTATTTAGCCATTCCTCAATTGGTGGGCACTCTTTTTGTTTCCAGTGCTTTGCTACAACAAAAAAGAGCTTCTGTAAATATTTTTACAAACAGGGCTTACTAGGTGTAAGTCTAGTAGTGGTATTGCTGAGTTTATTTATATTTTTGAAGTAAAAATTTTGGCTTATGTAGAGGAAAGGAAATGTTCAATGCATTAAGTGATGAAAGATTGTTTCTGCCAGGCTGGCATGGGAAAGAATGAGGAGGCTATTCAGATTGATATGGGCAAATGGGCAGGTCAGAAGCTCGAAAGGCAGAATAGACTTATAGAGGACTTTGAAACTTATGGTTAGAGGATAGTATAGGCTATAAGGATATCTAGGGTATGCAGAGAAGAGGGAGTTACAGTGACCTAAGTGAAAGATAATCAGTCATTATGTGGAAAAGACCAGTGACAGTGGGCTTTGACAAAAAGGGACAAATATCACTGATAGTTGCATGATAAGAATTGATGAGATTTAATGACTCATTGAATATGCAGAGTAAAGGGATCCCCAAAAGGTGTCAGATCTTGAGGTTTCAGAAATAGATAATATATATTAATGAATAAAAAATTAATTTAATTAATAACTAATTTTTAAAAATGATAAATAGATATAATTTCCGGTATAGATGATGAATTCAGGCAAGGATAAAGTTAGAAGAGAAAACTTGCAATTCCATTTTTGCTATGTTGTGTTAGAAGAAATATTAGAACATTCATGTGAATATGGTATAGGGAATATTGTTCAAGTGGAAATGGATTATAGAAAAGCACTTTGCGGGAGAGTTTGTAGCATGTCATTGGTGATAAACTCTGACTGTTGGCAAGGAGATGAAGGCAAAAGATACATAGTATGTTTGGAGGTAGAAGGGACCTTAAGACTATCTAATCCAACTACTTCAGTATTAAACTGAAGCCCCCAAAAGTCAAGTAAACATAGCTTGTCCAGAGCTGACAGAGTTGGGGCTTAAATACAGGTCTCCTGGGATCTCAGTCCAGTGCTCTTTTCACTATACTAGGCTGCATCTAGTTATGGGTTGAATGACCAGAGATGGGAGAGCTCTAAGAGGCCATCTAGTTTAGCTCCTTTTTACAGATGAGGAACTAAGACCCAAAGAGGTAAAGTCAAAAAGGAAGTAGCAGGGATCAGAACAGAACCCGGATCCTTTGATTTCAAATCCAGCAGTCTTTCTATGTAGTGTGCTCAGATCCTTAGCTCTTTTTCATTCTTTGTCCACAGACTCTACCTCTAGTATTTTTAAAAAAATTTTAGTTCTGAATTCTTCCCACCTGTCCTTTCTCCGTCTGTTGAGAAAGCAAGAAAAACAAAACTTGTTACAAGTATGTATAGTCAAGGAAAACAAATTCCAGCATTAGCCATGTCCAAAAATAGTATGTTTTAGTCTGACCTCTGAGTGTGTTGCTCTCTGTTTAGAGGTAGGTAACATATCTTATCATGAGTCCTGTGGAATTTTGATTGGTTCCACTGTGTTGATCAGAGTTCAAGTTGTTTGTTTTTATAATTTTGTGTTATTGCATAAATTATTCTCCTGGTTTTGCTCACTTCAGTCTATATCAGTTCATACAAGTCTTCCCAGGTGTTTCTAAAACCATCCCCTTCATCATTTCTTACAGCACAATAGTGTACCGCTGTAACTTATTTAACCATTCCCCGGTTGGTAGGCACTCCCTCAGTTTTTAATTCTTTGCCACTATAAAAAGAGCTGCTAGAAATATTTTTTTAAAATGTGTGTGCCCTTTTCCTTTTTGAGCTCCTTGGGGTATAGACTTAGTAGTGGCATTATTGGGTCAAAGGGTATGTGCAGTTTAATAATTTTTTTGTCATACTTCCAAATTGCTTTCCAGAATAGCTGAACTAGTTCACAGCTTTACTAGTTGTACATTAAAGTACCTATTTTCCTACAGCCCTTCCAGCATTTGCCATTTTTCTTTTTTACCGACTTTGCTGCTCTAATAGGTGTTAGGTGTTAGTGTACGTTTCTTTACTGGTGATTACAGCATTTTTTCACGTATTGATAACTTGAATTTCTTTCTGTAAAAATTTGTCATCCTTTGACAATTAATTGGAGCATGGCTCTTATTCTTACACATTTGAGTCAAACATTTAGGGATATATCTTAGAAATAAATGAAACTTATTGAGAAACTGGCTGCAAAGATTTTCTCCAATTTCCTGATTTTGTTTCTGATCCTAGCTGCATTGGTTTTGTGCAGAAACTTTAGTTTTATGTAATCAGATTGTCCATTTTGCCTTTTGTGAGTTTTTCTGTCTCTCATTTAGTCATATGACTAGTAATTTCTTCCATGCTACTCTAATTTGTTTTTGATGTTGCCCTTTATGTCTAAATCATGTACCCATTAGGAGCTTTTCTTGGTATATGGTTTTAGAATGTTGGTCTCTGCCTAGTTTCTGCCTGAGTACTTTCTGGTTTCCCAAAAGATGTTGTTGACAGCAGATGATGATCAAAGATCTCAGCTGAGTTCTTGACCCAATAGCTGAGATCTTTGATCTACCCCTCAGCTTAACCAGCTAGCTGCCTCATAATTGTAGTCTGTTAATAGGCAATAGCACAGTGTAATGACCAGTGTTAGACCTGGAGCTAAGAGACCTAATTTCAAATTATAACACTGATTAGCTGCATGACCATGGGCAAGTCACTTCACCTCATTTTCTTCATCTGTAAAATGGAGTTAATAACCCATCTCATAGGGTGGTTGTGAGAAAAATCCTTTGTAAAACTTAAAACATTAACTATGTAAAAGTGTTATAGTAGTGGGGAATCCAGTGATAGAGAGGATTAATCAACCCACAGTCATTGCTCTTAGTGCAAAAACAATTCAAAATCCAGGTTCTGCCTGCCAGCTTTATCTTATATGAATTTCAGTAAATTACTCATTGATTAACTCAAAGAGTGAAGTTGAAGATTGAAAGAATGATAGGAGGTAAGATTCCCAAAGGAAGAAGTCTACAAAGAGAAAAGTAGGAGTCTTAGAACAGAGTCCTAGGACATTGTAAGGAAGAGAGATAGATAGTAGGAGAAAATGGTCAAGTCAGAGAGCATTTTTAGGGACAAGGAGTTGCCAAAACAAATGATAGAGGAAAATTATTAAAGAGGTGAGGGGTAAATCACCAGACATTGGTGTTTCAGAAACTGAGATTGAAGAATGAAATGGTTAATTCTGGTAATACTAATTTATGTATTGATTTTTTATTATAAAATACTTTATGTTATATCCCCATTGGACTTCACAATAGTGCTTTTGGAAACAGCAGTAGCTTCCTTTTCTAGTTAAGCTAACCAGGGCTTAAGAGAAGCAAAAGTACTTTTTCAAGGTTATGTAACTAGTCAGTGGTAAGAGAGGTAGAAGTGAATTATGTCAGAGACTTGCTAATGTGCACATGGACTATTTGCCTTTCTTATTATACATGGTTATAAAATGGAGATTGGCTCCCCATTTTCCTTGGTGCCAGAGCTGTGTATTAGTTGCAGCTGGGGAGTGATCAGCAGTTGTCATAATTGTATGCTCTGTTTCTAGGCCACAAGGCACTTAAAGCATTGCTTACGTCATTGGTGGATCTTCAGGAGGAACTGCTTTACCAGTATCCAGACACAAGATACCTCGTAGATGGAACAAAACCTGAAGAAGAAAGGTAAAGAAGGAATGGACCCTGGGGATGGGAGTGAGGGGGTCTGCTCCTCCCTTACTTTCCTGGTAGTATTTTATTATTTGTGAACAAGAAACCCTTATCTTTCCATGTAGAGAGCAACAACTAATGTTTATGGCATAATAAGCAACTGCCTGTATAGAAGACAGGATGGCTCATGGACTTGTGGGATTAGTCAGTGCTTGCTCTGTACAGAGCCCTGAATTAGACATGGGGAAAGTAGAAAGCTTCTGGACTGATCCCTACCCTCATAGAGTTAGTAATCTACAAGTTAGGATTGGAGGAGGGCATACCTTTGGGGTGGCAGAACAGAAATAGACATCAATATCTGGGATTATGTAATTTTTTTTTTGATTTTTAATTTTTTTGATTTCCAGATTCTCTCCCCAGCCATTGAGAAGGCAAGCAAAATGACACCCATCATACATGCAAAATGTATTTCTTTAATAACTATGTTCCCTCTCCCTTCTCCCCCTCTTGCCCCCAAAAAAGCAAGAAAACAAAGTAGGAAAATATCATGCTTCAGTCTGCACTCAGTTCATCAGCTTTCTGGAGGTGGATAGTATTTTTCATCATGAGTTCTTTGGAATTGTCATGGATCATCATATTGATCAGAATAGCTAAGTCTTTCACAATCATCCTTACAGTATTGTTGTTACTGTGTACAGTGTTCTACTGGTTTTGCTAACTTCACTTTGTGTCAGTTCATGTGAGTCTTCTGGGAATACTTTTAATAAGCAGTGTACAGAATGAGTTTGGCAGGCATGGGTACTCACTGTGGGAGATCAAAGAAGACTTTTCATGAATGGGGTTGTCTCTGAGGTTAGCTTTAAAGAAAGGGTAGAAATGCAGTAGAATGAATGAATGAAAAAGCATTTGTTAAGCACACGCTGTGTCCCAAGTACTAGGGATGCAAATAAAAAAGCAAGACAGAATCTGTTTCTGAGCTGGGAGTGGAGGGAGGATTTGTTTACAAATTAAGCTTCAAGTAAGAAGTTGGCCAGTAAGGTGGTGATATGAAACATTTTTGGAGTGACTAGAGAGTAGGTCTTGTGAGGTACTCAATCAGAGCAGCTTGGGCCCCAGGATGGGAGTTCCAGAACTGAAAAGGGAAGATGGACTTTGGCAAGGAAGGTATTATAGGAATAGGAAAGAGCAGTCCTCAGGGCTTATAGCAGGAAAGTATGGACATGCTTAAGGGAATTGTTTAATTCCATGGCCCTCAGGCATGTGGAGAAGCCTTTCCTGAGATCAGCCTCATAAGTCTGGATGATGACATCTGATTGCGGAGGACTTTGCCAGGCCAAAGCATATTGGATTTTTAATTTTAGATATTTACTGTTTAAAAGACCAATTAATTTAGCATTGTGAAGCACCCTGTGGTTCATTACTGTAGAATCTCTGAATTACCATCTTCTTCAATATGATAAGGAGGATAATTCTTCTAGAAGATTTTATTTCAACAACTACTGCCTCACTCTCATATGTCCGTCGGGCAGAGAGTTGTTCATTTTCAGCTAGCTTTATGTTACTCTACTCACTTCATGCTTGTCTTTTTTCCTCCTTTCCCCATGTTTATCATAAGGCCACAGGTTTAGCACTGGAGGTACCTCCTAGGGTTTGTCTCATCCAGCTGATGAGGAAGCAAGCAAAAGGAGGTGGGAATGATTTGCCCAGGGTCACTGACATAGTCGATGATTAAGGTGCTCAAAAGAGAAGGAATTGGTCCCCTCTCCTGATAGACTGTGAAAACACTTGGACAAGGCAAAAGCGCGGATACAGTTAGCTATTACAATGTGATTCATGAATGTAATGGAATACTATTATAAGAAATGAGGAAACAGATAATTTCAAAAAGGCATGATATTAACTGACTATATATGAAGAAGAAAAGACTATATGAACTAACAGTGAAATAAGCAGAATCAGAAGAACGGTTTATGCTGTAACATCAATATTATACAAACATAATTTTGAGGACTTTTATAAACTGATAAAGAATGAAATGAGCAGAACCAGGAGAACGATTTATACAGTAACAACACTGTAAAAACAGACAGTTTTGAAAGCTATGAAAACCATGACCAATACAATGAGAAGGACCAGTGGTGAAGTATCAATTAATTACTAACCATTATTAAGTACATGCTATGTACCAGGCACTGCTATATATGACAGAGGGGTGATGGTTATAGTGTGTAGACTGAGCCATAAATTTTTTGTGTGCAACCATTGAGGGAATTTGTTTTATGTGACTGCATATTTGTTACCAGAGGGTTGTGGGTTGTGTTTTTTGTTTTGTTTTGTTTTTTGTGGATCAGGAGGCAGGAGAGAGAAAGTAGATGTTTTGTTCATTTTTTAAAAAGTTGGAGGGTTCTACAGATGTGGGATGTTGCATGAACTTTCAGATGAGTCATTATGTTTTACTTTTACGTAATAATTTTGCTTTGATACAAGAGTCCTCTCATGAAGTGAGAGTAACCTGTTAATGTTTGAAATGTAAAAACAAAACACACCAATAAAACTTTTTTAAAAGTTGAAGTTTGAGTTGTGCAAATGCCCCTTTTGAAAATCAAACTATACGCAGCAGTTGTACGTCTGTTGTGCTACATATTTGCCCTGATACTTCTGTCTGTCTTTTTGTCATATTTCTTGGGGCTAAGGTATTGGGTGAGCCTGATGCTTCCATTTTTCATGAGTCATTATTAGTCCACATTTCCATTTTGGCTTTTGATTAAAAGTTATATTTGGGAGTTTGCTTTTGAAATCCATTTTTTGATGTTCATCAGTAATAATCTAGCTGACTCTAATGTTATTAAAAGCCTTTATCATGTATTTACTTCTGTTTCTGGTTTGTTGTACAGTCATTTTAGTCATGTCTTACTCTTCATGATCCCATTTGTGGTTTTCTTGGCAAAGATACTAGAATGGTTTGCTATTTCCTTCTCCAGCTCATTTTGCAGATGAGGAACTAAGGCAGATAGGGTTAAATGACTTGCTGAGGGTTACACAGCTGTGAAGTGTCTGAGGCCAGATTTGAACGCAGAGAGATGAGTCTTCCTGACTCCAGGCCCAGCTCTCTATCTACTGCACTACACCTCTGGTTAATTTTCTGAAATTCACCCATGTTAGGCCACAAAGACAGATTGCTCAGTTTTCTTTTTATATTTATGAGAATGACCTTTTAGAAATAACCAAACCAAACTGCCTTTTTTTTTTTTGGTCTAGGCAATGGGGTTAAGTGACTTGCCCAGGGTCACACAGCTAGTAAGTGTTGTATGTCTGAGGCTGAATTTGAACTCAGGTCCTCCTGAATCCAGGGCCGGTGCTCTATCCACTGTGCCACCTAGCTGCCCCTATTTACTCTTCTTTTTACCAGTGACTCTCACCAGGGTATATTTTAGTTGTGGAATCTCTGAAACAAAAGATATGGGCATTTTGGTTACTTTATTTCCAAAATTACTTTCAAAAATGATTGCACTAATTTACAGCTTTACCAACGATAGATTTATGTGTCAGTATTTCCAAAACTCCTCCAACACTGCCTATTCCCATCTTTTGTCATCTTTGCTGATTTTCTGGATTTCCCTTATTATTAGTGATTTGGACCATTCTTTTATGTGTTTGTTAAATGGCTTAACTTCTCTTAATGAAGTCTAGCCTGACATTAGGTTTTTTGGCTATCACAGTGCTACTGGCTTAAAATTGAGCTTGTGGTCCACTAAACATCCCAAGTTGTAGTTTGCTTGGTTTACTCTGTGGATATCCTATAAGTATGAGATGGTCTCAGCCTCATATTCTTTTCCCATCACAGTTATTTCTTAACCCCCCATCTACCAGAGAGCCTTCACTTGTTCTCTGCTACTTGTGCTCCATGTAAGAAGTAGGCTGAGTTGGCAGGGTATCAGGCTCTGGATCTTACCTCTCTGGGGTTCTCCCCTGATTCCTCACATATATAAGCCCTTTCTTTTCACTAGATGATTTCTCTCAACAATGGGCCAATCTCCTTGTTTTTCCTAGTGAGGAAGAGATCCCCAGTGAGGAGGAAGAGGCCATGGTGAGGGAGTATCAGCAGAGGAGAGGCCCTCCCAAGAGAAAGCTGGGGATGGATGACTATCCGGGCTTTATGGCAAAGCGCTTTGCTGATTTCACAGCCTACAGGAACCGTACACTTCAGAAATGGCATGACAAAACTAGATTGGCTTCTGGCAAGCTGGGGAAGGCAAGTATGTGTGTTGGGGAGGGTTGGTGCAGCATGTCTGTGCGTGTACCTGGGCACACAGCCCCTCAGGGTAGGGCAGGAATGGTTTTAGGAAACTGACGTTTTGGCTGTCTTGGATGGGAAAAAAAATCACATTATGATAGTAAACAAGAATTCTACGTGCCTTCCTTGCAGATGCAGGACATTGGGTTAGTTTCATGGTCCTTAGATCTCCTCCCTCCCCTTCAAGCCTTGTCACTTCATTTGCCCAGAGCTATAACCACCACAGGCACCAGACTTTTTTTCATTAGAAATAGTACATCTCTAGAAATCAAATTTGGTGAAAATGAAAAATACTATAGGAATGGTTGGTTCTTTATTATTAGAGGAACAAAAAGTTGTTTGCCTAAGAAAGGGTGTTGACCAGGCCATTAAAGAGCTTTGGGTCCTTCTGAGGTTGATTTTTAAAGAACCAGCTACCCCCAGATGTAGTTCTAAACAATAAGCACAGCTGCTTTTCCCTTTGCTGACATGAAAAGATAGAGAAGCCAGTACTGCTGCGTTTAACCCTTGGACTTCTGCATTGTTTGACGCTGGCTAATGTTTCCTTGCAGGGTTTTGGTGCCTTTGAGCACTCAGTCTTGACTCAGATTGACCATATTCTGATGGACAAAGAGAGATTGCTCCGAAGAACACAGACGAAGCGCTCCGTGTACCGTGTGCTTGGCAGAGCTGAGCCAGTAGCTGAGCTCGTTCCTGAGAATTTGCCAGGGCAGCTGGTAAGGGCTCTGTGATGGCGGCAGCTTATGGAGAGCAATATCTGTGTGGTTAATTAACTGAAAAGCCGAGCAGTTCTTGGGAATATCACTGTCCACAGAAAGTCAGCTTGTAAGAGAAGTATAGAGTGGAAAAACCAACTGAATGGATAATTGAGAAAGAGAAGAATACAGAGGATAGAAAAATTTGGCTTTTTTTAACATGGGTCATCTGAAATATGGGAACATTAAACCTCATGTGCTTTTAGTTTTGAGTTTTGTTTGAGGCCAGGAGATATGAAGCAATAGAAATCCAGGTTTTTGGTTGATCCTATAACATCACTTCTATAGAAATTTCTAATTTGGGACAGGTCAAGACTGTTGTCTGTGTCTCAAAGGCTTTTCCTGAACTTGTTTCCCAATCCACACTCTCTTGTGAACCAGGAAAATATTTAAATTCTATACCTTGGACTGTGCTACCACCATTCAGAGTATAGATGGGGCTCGCAGTGACTTGGGTGGTAAAGATGGAAGCAAGGGGGAAATAGACAAAGAAAGGGAAAGGAGCAGAAGGAAGTTGCAGAGAAGAGGATAGTGACTTAGTTTTTTAAGTTTAGAGATTTTAGAAAGTAAAGAGTATTGGCAGTGTGTTTTGTGAGCCACTGAGTATTTGCCTTGGACCATTGCCAGTGAAAAGCGAGTGTTCGGGAAGCTCTCTTAGTGAAAAGAGGCTGAAGTTGGGATCATTAAATATTTTTATCACATCCATTGAGCAAATCAAATAAGTAGATGTCTGCCCCCTTGTGAATTTACATTTTAAAAGAGAGAAAGTGTGAGAGAGAAAAAGAGAAAATTTGGGGCTGTAGATTGTCTTAATATAATGCTTTCATTGTATTCAGGAGTGATTCCATGTTCACAAAGTCCCCAGTTTACTTTGTTAAATTCATTATAGCATGTCTCTCCCTCTGGTACATTAAAAAATTTTTTATTGATTTATTTTGTTTTTATATCATTTAAGTTTCTCCTGTTTTTTTACATATTTTAAATTTCTTATCCCTGCCCCTATCCCAGAGAGCCATCCCGTATAGAATTTTTAATAGAAAAAAAAGAAAACAAAAAACAACCAGTACATTTTTTTAAAAAAACCCAAAATACATGCAATATTATTCCACATCCATAAACCTCCTACCTCTGCAAAGAGAGTAGGGGTAGAGGAGGGAGGTATCTTTTCATATTTTTCCCTTGGAGCTGTGTTTGTTTGTCATCATTTTGCAACATTCACTTTTGACTTTTTTTATATGTATGGTTGTTCTTTCCATTTACATGGTTATAGGCATTGTTGATATTATTTTCTTGACTCTGCTTACTTCACCTTGCATCATTTCATAGAAGTCTTTCCATGCTTCTTTGTAGTCATATTTATTTTTTTTACGTCATAGTAATATTCTTTTGCGTTCATGTACCACAATTTCCCCCACTTCTTTTTCAGAGAGTATCGTTGATTCTTTAAATATATATTTATATATGTCACTTCTCAATAACTACATCCCTCCTGCCTAATAGAACCCACCCTTATAACAAAAATAGTTAAGCAAAATATACACATTAGCCATGTCTGACGTCTTATGCCACATTCTGTATCCATAGTCAGTTGCTTCTCTGTCAAGGATCAAATGAAAAAATTTATGTAAAATGCTTTGCAAAATTAAAGGAGCCAGTTATGATAATGGTGATAGAAATATGTTTTGTCATCAGTCCTCTAGAGTTAAGATTGTATTAATCTGAATTCTGATGACTTTTAAAAGTGTTCCTGTACATTATTGTGGTCAGCATCAGTTCACACAAGTCTTACGAAGTTACTCTGCATTCCTTGTCTTTACCACTTAGATGGATTTGTAATCTCGTCAGCGTAGGTATTCCCTCTGTCCATACCTGCCTCTCTTTTACTCATATGTCCATAAGTTTGGCGTGGAAGTCTACTCGATATTCTAGGAACCTTCCTTGATTTCTCTTAACATTGTGAGAGAACTACTGGGCTGTTATCAGTTTTCCCTCACTTTCACCACAGGACCGAACTATCTTCTTTTTTGTTAATATTTTGATGACATCTTTTCCTGAAGTTCTTAATTCCTTGTTTGGTATGTGTTGCTTTCTGCTTGCAAACACCACTCATCTATCCTTTGACTTGTGGACGATAATATTTTTTGGAAACTATCATGCTTCATGACTCAGAGCCATATAGCAACACAGGAAGAATATCAGTATTAAAAAGGTGGGTCTTTGTTTCAAGGAGAAGTCTCTGGAAATCATTAAAAGAACTTTGCATTTTCCAAAAGGCAATACATCGCAATCTGCTGTTCATTTCTGGGTCCAATTCAATTTATTGTCTCTTTGTTCAAGATCAATATGTACTGATAGATGAACTTTAGAGATTATTTACCTAAATGCATATCTGGACACTAGGCATTTTTCATCCACTTGGTTTTTCCTGTGTGTTTGGTTATATCAAACTCTTTTCAGTGGTTATAGATCTTGTCTTGGAGGCTCTGCACTGTTCCTGGATCTGATACAAAGTCATTTCTTATAGTATTTGATTTCATTCACATTATTTTTCATCTCATTTTATTTTATTTGTTGTTTAACAAGCACTTATTTTCTCTTCTCACTCTTCCCAATTTAAAAGATAAAAAGAAAACAAAACCTTTGCAAACAAATATTCATAATCAAATAAAACAAATTCCCAAATTGTCCATGTCCCAAAATATTATCACAGTCATATTAACACAGATACACAGACATAGGTGGGGTTTGTGATCTTGATTGTTGAAGGAAATGCATTGATGTGATCTCAGATCTGTATTAATATGCCATAATTTGTACAGTCATTCCCCTATCAATGAGTGCCCACTTTTTTTTCCCTAATTTTTTGGGTGGTTGTTAAAAATCTTT
The DNA here is from genome assembly GCF_003287225.1 of Phascolarctos cinereus. Classification (NCBI taxonomy): domain Eukaryota; kingdom Metazoa; phylum Chordata; class Mammalia; order Diprotodontia; family Phascolarctidae; genus Phascolarctos; species Phascolarctos cinereus. Next base: position 320,055,767 of record NW_027555958.1, read on the forward strand.
CTATGAATATTGAGCCTTTCAGTCTTTGACCTTCTTGGGCTACATGACCAATAGTGAGTATTGCTCAAAGGATATTTTAGCCAGTCTTGAAGAATTTCAAATTGTTTTTCAGAGTAGTCGGACCAGTTCACAACTCCATGTATAGTGTCTGTTATCCCACAGCCATTCCAACATTGACTGTTTGCCAATTTGATGGGTACGTGATGACTCCTCAGAATTGTAAAAATCTTCTAATCAGATATCTTTGCTAAAATAAAATAAAATAAAAAAGACTTTTAGTCTGTCATTTAAGCTAAATGTAGAATGAACAAGCCCAAGAGCCATTCCCCAGTTGGTCAAAGGACTTTTAACAATTTTCAAAAAGAAGAAATTCAACCTATCAACAATCATAATGTGGGGGCTATATACCACTATTAATAAGAGAAATGCAGATTTAAAAATCTACACACACTCTTCCCCCTTCTGTTTGCTGATGCAGGAAATATTGCCTGAAGTCCCAGCCAATGCTCACCTGAAAGACTTGGATGAAGAGATCTTCGATGATGATGATTTTTATCACCAGGTATGTTTTTTAGACTCTTTCATTTCAGCATATGTTTTGGAGTTTTGAGAAAAGTACCAGTTTGTGTTTTGGACTGGCAGCCAGACCTTTGGGTTCAGGATTTTCATCCTGTGTGTGCTGACTTAGTTTCCCCTTTATGATAGGAAAACCAGTATGCCTGTCTCATTAGGATTTGTTTACTGTACAGCAAATTATACACATGGAACACTTTCAGCTCTGTGATGGAGGGAGAAGAAGATTGTTTTTTCCCAGCTACTTTGTGGTATTTTTTAGTTATTTGGTTTTGTGTTGTAGCACTGTTGTTAGAATGTAGAACATGGCCTGGCATTTTAACACTCCACTCTGAATATAATCCCAGCTCTGTTATAATATATTTAGATTCTCGTCTTAGATGCTTTTTCTTGTCTATTCTGATCAATTCAATGAGTCTTTATTGAATGTCTTCTATGTACCCACCATCATTGATTAGATTAGAAATGAAAACATCTAACTTCTAAAATTATCCTAGTAAAATGTGTGAAGGTGGAGAGTCTCTAGGTGTGTAAATGCCCTCATTTGCAGCCACATCTCACACCGTTTTCCTCTTGAACCCTGATTTCTGAAATTTGTATTCAATTCTGTGGTGTTATTGATGACTGTTGTATCAAGAGGTTTTTAATGTTCAAGCTGCTCTGCAGAAGTAAAGTTTATTTTCTATAATATTGGCTTTCTTTATGTGCCACGTTTCTTATTGAATGGGCTTTAGCATCTTCCCTGTTGTCTTCAGGTTGTACCTTTCGTAGTTCAAAGGATGATGAGTGCTATTCAGAATTGAGAAAGCTGATTTTTATCAAGGTTTTTTGCCCTTGTAGAATTCTGAGGTGGCTGAGGAGGTTTAGCCAAAAAAGCTTAAAACTGCTTGTTGCAGGTGTGACCAATGGCTACACTTATTAAAATACAGAGATTCCAAAAAGCATTTTCCCTAGAAAGTAAGTGAATATTGTAGAACCCAAAGAATAAACCAGTTCTATCAAGGGATTCTTCTGCCTTTGCCCTGCAGGGGGGAAAAATGAGAGTCCCCTGTTACTGTCTCATTCCATTTACGCCATAGCATTCTTTTATAAAATTGTAACTGTACGTGAATCTTAAGAGCAGTGGTGAGGGGGCTGGCTAAGAGGGATTGGTAAGTCCTCAGGTGTTCTCACTCGGAGTTGCTGATTCTTTTTTTCTTTTCCCTTTTTTTTTCTTCCCTGTATTCTCTTGTCAGCTGAATAGGGAACTCTCTTCTGTTCTGGAGTGTCTACAGAATAGCATGATCTGGGATATTAATGCTGGATAATTGTGTGAGATCACGAGAGACAATCAGAAATGTTCCAATCCCCATTAATTCAAGTGTGTATTGTTAGATAGAAAGTGCATCATAAATTAAACGGCTTAATAAAACAAACTGAAATTACTAGGGAGAAGACGCTTCCACAGGCAATCCTTAGGCTCTAACAATTTTTTTTTTTGGCCTGAAGAGACATTTAAAGAGAAATAGCATTAGTTGATTGTCCCTTCATCTTGACTAATAATTTTAAATTCGATAAATTCTGATTTCAGAGTTATGACGAGTCACATCTTAGCTTTTCCCCTTGCTGGTTAATTGGGGTGCTGGGGTTAATCTAAATTAAAACTTAAACTAATAGAGGTCAGTGAGGCAGCCGAAACACCTGAGTAAAACAAATGGGGCTGCCAGGCGCAACTTTATCTTGGCTGTTTCCCAAGAGGGAAGTGGCAGCAAATTGGAGTTGTTTCAGCCTTCTGTAAAGGTGAATGATGGGTGACACTTGTTAATGTACAGCATCTCCGGAAGCACTCCAGATTGCTTTGCTTCTCTACCAACTGCTGCCATCCGTGCACAGTCAGTAGGAACAGGACCAGTTGCCAACATCTGGCAGCACAGCAAGGAATGGGTGCAAGTCTTGAAACCCCGCAGACTCTAAATATGGTGCTTAGAACTGTGCAGGCTTTAATCACTTACCACTATTTGGCAGCAGGCTACGACAGCTTATCCTAGCCTCGTACATCACATGCCGACATCTGCTGAGCCGCAAGGCAGCTGCACATTCATTTTCCTTTCTTGCTTTTTTCTATTTGCCTCCTACTCCTCTCCTTTCCCCTTTCGCCCCCTCCCTTCAGCTTTGCTCCCCCTTCCCAAAATGCTTCTTGGGAGAGATGATCTGTAAAGATTACTGCTTCATTGTGTGCAAGTAATTGTGGGGATGCCAGGCTCTTGACAGACACAACGTAGCACCTGTTCTGCTGACCTGGTTAATTTTTTCTGTTGAGTGGGATTTGCCAGAGATTGGAGCTGAAGCCAATTCAATGATAAGGCTAAAGAAAATGGCTGTATGTTTTCTGTCACCTCCCAATTAAACTGGTTTCATAAAGTGCTTTCCTTTATTTGTCAGATTAGTAAGCCAGAGCGAAGTATTGCATTCAGAAGTGGTACAGTGTGTTACAATTGGCTTGTGAGGTTTCATTTTTGTTTTTTGTATGGTCACAATGAAGAGCTTGTGTAATACGCCTTACAAATTTACTTCTTTTATGACCAAACTTAAAGCCCAGACTTTTTGGATCCTTGTGTTTTTCAAGAAAGAGATAATAATTGTATTGAATTTTAATGTTCACTGTAAGGTTTCAGAGGCATACTTTGTTAATTCTGGTGTCATGAAATTGTGCAAATGTCCTAACAGCTCCACTGCCTGCTGAGGGACTTTAGTTACTGTGGTTTTAAACAACATCTTTTTTGTAAATCCCTGAAAAGTATTTCTTAAATTTGCCTTTAAGATATAAAGAGACTTCATGGTAACATAACGATACTCAGCTTTTAAACTAAGCTGAGTTTAATTTATGTAGAACCTATATAAGTTTTTACTTTAGATGAATAGCAGCTTACTAAGCTGATGTTAATGGATATTTTTAATTAAAAATTAGTTCCGTAGTTTTGTGTTGGCTAGTAGTTTGATATATACTTGATAATGGAGATTCGATAGAGGAAAATGAAATGTTCACTTACTGAAAGGGTCCTGTTGATCATACGCACTCCAAGAGGAATTATCTTACTTGGGGTTAGCCTGTTCCCTGAGAGCACTTAGACCTACCTACAAACAATCAAGAATTTTTGTGAACTTTGATAGGGAAGGAGGGAATATTCTGTTAATCCCTGTATACTCTCTCACAATTTTGTAACTGAACTTTCTTTAAATATAAATTGCTTTCTATCCATAAGACCTACATCACCATCTGTTTTCCTCTTATTATTTATTAGAGAATTTTCTGATTAAGACTTGCTTTTTTGCAAGTGATTTGCCAGAGCTTAGGACATTAAAGCTATACAAAGTATCTTCTTTTACTTCCATTCTTTTTCAGGAGTCTGTAAGAAAACTTAAGTTAGTTTGTTTACAGCTCATAGGAACCAGTTGAACTGAGGTGTATACAAATCAATGTTTGCATTTCTGAGGGCTCGTTAAGCTTTTGCATGTTGCTCCTGGCTCCGTTTAGTTTTTTTTACTGGCTATTCCCATCATTTTGTATTGAATGGGCAGTGTAGAGAAAAGCGTAATAGGTTTTGCTCTTCTGGTGCCCAGCTTGATGGGTTAAATTTCTCCTCTGATTTGCTGTCAGGACATGTCTATGATTGTCCTTGGTCACACGCTGGGTTTTTGTCTCCCAGGCATTTGATAATGCCATAAACAAGTAATTACTAATCCAGTGAACTATTAAGAGTCGATAATGTTGAGAAATAGAGAAGAGGCAAGCTTTCTGACAAGATGGTTTACTTTAATTAAATTGGTGAGTGATTAATATGGACAGTTGATTGGGTTGCTTTAATTGAATGCATTTAGATTTTTGTGTGAATAAGAGATGTTTTCAAGCCATTCCTAAGATTAATGGCAATATCGTTCTTATTGTTGTCATGTATCTTTCCTATGGTAAGTTGATAGTTAACAACATTATGAAGTTTGATTTGAATCCTCCTCTCCTTAATGAGGTGTTGGAAGAAGAGCAAATTTTTGTTGTTGAGAATATTTCATTTTTTTAAGGTTGTTTTCAAGTAATTCTGTCAATTGCTGGATCTAAGTAGTGTCTCTCAAAAGTTTATTGAAACCTATTATAAAAATAAAGACCTTTATAGTTATTTTTTAAAGTTGCCATATATAGCATATATACTTGAATGACTGAGATTGAGATTGAAAAGATAGCTAGGACCTGGACTAATAAGTTTTTGTTTTGATAGAATGGCCATATTAAAAAAAAAATCCTAAATAACCAAGCCAACCAACAATCACCCCCCCTTTCTCTGTCCCTCCCCCCGTACGTGTGTGTGTTGTGTGTGTGTGTGTGTGAGAGAGAGAGAGAGAGACCATAAGATTTTAGTAATAATAGTCATTTTACCAAAAAATTCTGCTTGAGATGTGTGTGGTTTTATTTTTAGTGCAATGTCTCCTTAAAAAATCTGTACAGAAAATTCTGCCATTTGTAGGTCTGTCAACTTTCAGATCCAGATGGTGCATCAGTATTGGCATTTGATCGATAGCCTGTGCTTACTGTAATGCAGTCTGCACAGGATGGAAGGCCCAAAGTCACACTTTAAATGCAAGGCCCGGAAACTTCATCAAATAGCAGCTGAGAGGGAAGGTACACATGAGTGGTCCCTCATTTCTTCCGGTGTTCTTGCTTTGAGAAGCATCAGAGCATGACTTCACTTAACTTTAAAAAAAAAAGGTCTAAAACAAAGGCAAAACTAAAACATAGGACACTTCATGGGATAAGCCAGCAAAGAGTTGACTGGAAGCTGTTGAGGAAACTTTTTCAAACAAATAGTATACAAGGAGTTTGCTAAGCAAATATGTGGCCAAAACAGCCTTGTTACTACTTAATAAGTTGTCAGCTGGTTACGTGTAAATTAAACAAGAATTTGATGCTCCTCAGGAATCATGGAACTCTACTAATTAACCATTAAATTAAGCATAGTGCCTTAGTATTAAATATTGTTCTTATAAGTTAGCTGTCATTTGAAAATAATGCCTAACAATGTAAGAGTTAGTTGAACGTTCTCTTCCTGGAGAGTTAGCTACCAAGGATCTAAGTGGTCTAGTGTTTGAATCCTATGTGAGAGCTTTCCTCAACAGTATGATGGAATCGGAAGGTTAGAGCATTCTCTGCACTTCTGTGATCTTGTTAGATCCCATTACATGTACAATACATCTTGCTTTGTAGCGTGACCTAGAGTTGTATCATTTAGTAAGTGTGCATCTGATTTTGCATAGTCTTCTGACACGTTTTCAAAAGAGGGAGGAGGATTGTCTCAATGACCTTATTAAAATTTGAGTGGAGAAAGTGAACGAAAAAGAGAAATTGCTTCTCTAATATTAAAACACAACCTAGTTGAGTTTTTAATAATGTCACACGTGCTCGTTAGCAGCAGAATACTTCTTTACAAACACCTGATAGATTTCCTAAAGGCATTTATCTCCCCATATTAACCAGAATAATCTTAGGAGTTCCTATCTGATAAAAGCCCAGAATGATGCAAGTTCCTTCCTCTTCAAAATTGTAAACCATAGAGAGAAGACAAATGTAGGTACTAGTTCCCAAAGCAAATTATTTCAGATGAGAAGGTTCTTTAGTTTTGTTCCAGTTTGTCTTCTACTTATAGGATATAACTTGAAGAATAAGTTGGAATAAGTTCTGGAATTCCTGCTTGTAGAACCTTATGGATTATGACTATGAATGATTTTTCTGTACATCTTTTAGAACATAAATGCAGCATTTTAGGCCCTTAAAAAGAGAAGTTAGCACAGAGTATCCTGAATGAGATAGTAAGCAGGGATCCTAAGCCATAATCACTTTCCCTATTACAGTAAGACCCACTGAGATCATTGCCCCTTTTTGCACAAGTGAGAAATAGTAGGGCTAGTGAACTCACCTAGACCTTTATATAGAGTTCATTTTAGAAGCACCTTTTGTCTGCTATTTATTTATTAGGAAGTGGGAAAGGAAGGAAATAGAACTCCGACTCAAATGGAAGAAAGGTTTTTAATGTTGAAATTGCTTAATTCTTACTCTGTCTTCACACGTCAGGGCTTAAAATGCTGATGGTGATTTACTTACACTTCCTAGTTAATAATTAGACATTGGGAGACACTATATATCACAGCTAACAAAATAGATGGGATCTGATGAGAAAGTTTTCTGTTTTGACTAATAAATTTTAGCCTCAGTGGCCAAGCTTAGTGAAATATTAGAGCTTTGGAAGTATTTTAGGACTTTATGCTGAGAAAACAGTGTTACTTTATTCAGTAAATGAATTTATCATTCATTTGGAATCACAAGCTTTAGATAGCTCTGGAGTATAGGCAGACTGCAACACTGTGAATCAGTAAGCGGAAAAACTAATCAAATCCTTAAAGACCAGAGGCAGTGAGGCAGAGATAGACAGACTTTTCCAGTGGTAGCCTCTAGCTATATCCCCTTTTATTTTAGTAACCAGCGGTAGGTAATTTATAACTTCACTATTAAGAGTTATACTAGTTATAAGATGTTTAGTAGCTTTTATTTGTGTATTCTGATTTCTCTGCTTGCATTTACCTTCCTGAAAATATTGTCTTTTCCCTTTCAATAGTTAGATGGCCTTCTCTAGTTACCATGTCATGAAGATTGTTTGTTATTTGACAGTACTAATGTAGTTTTTATCCACACTGAGGAACAAAGAATTGTCTGGCCCACAATCACCCAATGTAAAAATGTAGCAACTCCTAATTTGTATGTCTGGCCTCTTTTAAAATTAAGACTAGTTATTTCTCTAGGTCTGTTTGTACGCTAGCTATTGTAGGTACTTGTTATATTTCTAAGACCGAGCTAGAGCAAGCTAATGATTCTTTTGGTAGAAAGTCATGTCTGAGATCATAAGATCTGTATGAACCTTCAAAGCCTTAGTTTTCACTAACTTGATGCAGTCAGTCCACAAACCTACATGCCAGGTCCAGTGCTAGGTGCTAGAGATACAGATAGAAAGACTGAAACAGGCCCTCCTCTCAAGGAGATTACATTCTAATGGGAATGGGATTGGGGTGGGGGACAAAAGGTAAATATGTATAGAGGAGAGGAGTATATACAAGGTAGTTGAAGAAAGGGGGCACTAGCAGTTAGGGGATCAGGAAAGGATTCATGTAGAAGATGATGTCTGAGTCGTGTCCTAAAGGGAGAAGGGGCACTCTGAGGCAGAGATGAGGAGGGAGTGCAGTACAGGCATGGGGGATGGCCATTTTAGGAGTGTGAGGAACAGAATGAAAGCTGGTTTGACCAGGTCACAGAGCGCAGGACTGAGAATCATGTACAATATGGCTGGGAAGAGAGGTTCAGGTTGTAAAGAATTTTAAAAGCCAGATGGGGAGTTAGTTTGATCCCAGAGTAATAGGGAGCCCCCCAGAGTTTGATAGGGGAATAACACAGTCAGATCTGTGCTTAAGGGAAATAACTTTGGCAACAATGTGTAGGAAGGACTAGAGCAGAGAAAGTCAAAGAGACCGATTCATTAGGAGACCACTGAAGTAGTTGTGATGAAAGATAATAAGAACCTGGAGTGTCTCAGTGAATATAGAGAAGGGGTCAGATACCAAAGATGCTGTGGGGGTAGAAATGGCAAGATTTGGCAACTGATTGGCTATGTGGGCTAAGGGAGTGTGAGGAGTTCACAATAATGGTGATGTTTGATGGATCTCGGGGACTAGAAGAATGGAGGTGCCTTCAACAGAAATAAAGGTGTTTGAAGGGGGAAGGTAAAGATAATGATTTCTGTTTTGGACATGTGAGATGCCTCCAGGGTGTCCAGTTTGAAATGTGCATTTGGTAGCTGGTGATAATGCACTTCTTAAGCTCAGGGGAGAGACTGGGGCTGGTTATATAGATCTGAGAGTCATCTGCATAGAAATGATAATTAAACCCATGGGAACTGATGAGATTGCTAAGAGAGTGTAGAGAGAGAGACACGATGCAGGACAGTGTCTTGGGGACATAGCTGGGAGCATGATATAGATGATGAGGCCAGCAAAGGAGACCAAGAAGCAACAGTTTTAGACATGTTGGAGGAGAACTGGAGAGAGTGGTGTCATGAAAACCTAGAGAAGAAAGAGTATCCAGGACAAAAATTTGGCAAATATACTGAAAAGGATGAAGGCTGAGAAAAGACAGTCAGATATGATAATTAAGAAGTCATTGGTAACTTTATCATCATCATTATTATTATTATTTTATTTTTAGGCAATTGAGGTTAAGTAACTTGCCCAGGGTCACACAGCTAGTAAGTGTCAAATGTTTGGTCTGAGGCCAGATTTGAACTCTGGTCCTCCTGACTTCAGGGCCAGTGCTCTATCCACTGCGCTACCTAGCTGGCACCCCCCCCCCCCCATTGGTAACTTTGGAGAGAAGTATTTCAATTGAATGATAAACTTCATTTTTCCTAATCTATAAAATGTATTGGACAAAGTGAGCTCCAAAGTCCCTTCCAAATCTAACATTTGGTGATAATGGATTTCATAGTAAGTGGGTTATTCACAGCATAACCCCTTACTGTTGGAAGAGCTACCAGTACTGACCAAATCGCTCCCTTTTTAACTACTTCTAGCTCTAATAAGACCAGTTCCCTGATGCTGATTCTTTCCTTCCCCTCAAAACATGAGGAGGCTTTTCCTAAAAGAAGGCAAAGCACTCTGGGACCTGATCAAGTTTCCCTGGCTTCCCCAATGTGGCTTCCAGGTCATTTAGAGCCAGGGTGTCGTATGTGGGCCACAACACTCCTGAATATGGCCCAAACCAGATTAAAATGTGATTAGGAGTATTTAACAAACTAAATAAAAACAGAACAAAACATAGATAATACTAATATGTGTTTTTTAAGTCAATATGTGGCCCACAGGGATTCTTATGTATGGTTTAGAGGCCCCTGTTTCTATTTGAGTTTGACACACTGACCTAGGGGCATAAAAAAGTTCCAGCTCCATGGAGTCTAGGCCTCTCAGAGTTGGTGGGTGCCTAAGACCATGTCCATGCCCTTAGCACCTTCAGGCCGGATGAATTTCCAAATGGAGATGAGGGAGGCAAAATGCCAATGGATCCTTGCTATATCAGGGCAAAATAAACCTCCTCTTTGTTAAATGTTCAGTGACTTGTGAGTGCCTCATTTCATCTAACATTGAACCTAAACTAATTGGAGCTGCACCTCCAACAGTAGCCTAGAAAGCGCCAGAAAATAGAGTAAAAGTTACTCACCAGAATCATATCCAGAAAGAAGAGGTCATTGTTTCTGAACAGTCTTCTAGTCTACAAAAATGAGGAATCTTTGCTCTAAGAAGGTATTGGGAAGATTAGGTTACTTCAGCAATTAATAATCTGGAGAGTTAGTGTAGTATAATGGAAAAAGCATTGGACTTGGAATTTGGAAAGACCTGGGTTTGAATCTTGCCTTTGACACTTAGTGACTTACTTATAGTCATTTAGCTAACCTCTGAGCCTCAATTTCTCCACCTGTGAAACAGAGAGGATAATACCAGTACCTACTTCATAGGGTTGTTGTGAGACCAAAGGAGATAATATGGATAGTGTTTTTCTTACCTTAAAGAGCTCTATATAAATTAGCGTTCTTTTTATTATTGTTCTCATTATCAGGTTCACCCCTCCAAAACTCAGTCAAATTAAGTGAGGCATAAGGAAGTAGTGATTTCCTGTCCATTCCTGATCCAAATCATTACTGATAAGTTTAGTAAAGTGATAAGACTCACGTAGTTAGCATATTGTTTTTCAGGCATTGATTTGTTCATTTTCATGGATTTTCCTTGCTCCTGACCTTTCCTTTTTTCTACTACCTATTTCTTTTTTAGCCAATCTACAACTTACATCTATAGAACCTTTCTATGAAGAAGAGAGGGAGAGGAACTCAAAAAGCCCCATTTTATGTGTTACAAATTTTGGTCATTTGGATATGGAAAAATTTTAATCTGTTGCCTCAAGTTGAGATTTTGGATTAGATTACTTGTGGATTTCTCTCTGTGTGTTATACTTGAATTTTAGTATACTTGAATTAAGAGTCACAGTTGGTCCAGAGTTGCCCAGAAATATGTTCTTGAAAAACGCTGAAACTTGGAACCATGTTATGTAAGTAAGTTGGGGGCAGGGTAGTACAGTGAACAGAGTGGTGGGTTTGGAATTAGAGGAGCTGAGTCCAAATTCTGGATTAGCCTCGATTCACTTTATGAATCATTGGGCGAAGAACTTAGTGTCTCTGGTTCTTACTTCCCTCATCTTTACAGTAAAGGGGTTGGAATTTATAGCTCAAAATCTATAACCTTATGAAGGCATTAAGTCTATGAAATGTTGGAAAATGGAGACTTGTGTCCAAGATTTGATAACCTCATTTCATAGAAAAAGATATTTAAATATATAGTATTGTAATGGGGAAAATAGCTCTCTTGAAACAGTGCTCACAAATTAAAGAATGCTACAAGGTGAAAAGAGGGACAGAAAAGGAGATCCTTCCTCACCTTTAAAAGCCAGATAGGAAAGGAGAGGAAGGGCAAAACTTCACAGATTTCTCTTAGAATGTATGATGAATGGAGCAGCTAGGTGGCGCAGTGAATAGAGCTCTGGCCTTGGAGTCAGAAGAACCTGAGTTCAAATCCAGCCTCAGACACTTAACACTTACTAGCTGTGTGACCTTGGGCAAGTCACTTAACCCTGATTGCCTCATGCAAAAACAACAACAAAAAAAAAACAAAGAGAAAAAAAAAGAATGTATGATGAATGGTAGGTTGTCATATGTTCTAAATTCTTTTGGGTTGAGTTCCTTTTTAAAAATACAGCTGCTTCCTGGGAGAGCCTAATAATAATAATGACCGCACACTCATATTTAGTACTTTGATATTTACAAAGAGTTTTGAGCCACGATGTCTCTGTGGGGTAGGTAAAGTATTATCAACTCCATTCTGCTGAAAAGGAAATTGAGTCTCAGAAAGGTTAAGTGATTTATACTTGCTCCCCCATCTGGTAAGTAGCAGAACCAAAATTTAAACTCAGTTCTCTATTCCAATGCTTATTCCACTGTAAAAACATCTAAACTCCATTTGCACCTTAGTTTGATTACTTTAATTTGATTGCTAACATCGAGCTAAGCTGTGTGAATGGGGGAATTTTGATTGGGAGGTAGGAGAGTAATAATAAAGAAGAAGAAATTTTTGGAGGTTAGGGCTCTTTTTTTTTTTGTGAGATGGGGGACACCAGATGTGGGCTGGAGTCCTAGATTAAGGAGTTGGGACAGCCAGAGGATCACACTGGGGCACTTGTTGACTAGAGGGTGAGTTAGATAGCATGCCAGAAAATATGAAGAAGAGCCCAAAAAGGGAGGTGGAGGGTGCTCCTGATGGTAGCAAACATTGGTTTTTCACTGGAAATAATCTTGGTACCAATAAACATTATTTCAGTGCCCACTTAGGTAGATATCTAGTGTATTCTGTAAATGTCAAGTATTGTGTAAATTGAAACATTGGTATTGCCATATAAAGCATGGAAAGGTATACCCAAGTAATATCATTAAATTGTTCTTTGAAAATTTGATGTTGGACAGAAAGCATTACAAATTGTTTCCATAGGAACAATGTTGTTAATGGGTACTGGCCTGAACCTTACAGTGGGTTTCTGGGCCGTTAAGTGAGATTTGGCAATATATACCACATTAATAACACTGTATAAAATGATGTTGCCCAGGCAGCACTTTGCCATGTCTACCTGCCTACAGAAGTCAGTGTAAATTGAAACTGTAACTCCAAGTCATACTGTATCTATGTTCCAGCTTATAAAGATTTTCCATAATGTTTGTTCAGTAGAAAACAGCATTTCTACCAGTGGGAATTGGTGCATTGTGGATATTAAGATTAAGGAATATTAAAGTCACCCCTGGTTATAGTTAGTCAAAAAAAAGTAATAGACAATCTTGACTTATAGGATCATAAAATTTGGAACTTCAAAGTCATTTAGTCCAGTTCCTTCATTTTACAGTTGAGGAAACTGAGGCCCAGATACTTCAAGTGACTTACCCACAGTCATGTGTTTATGAGTAGCAGAGCTAAGGTTAAAGGCTAGGTCTTCTGATTTCAAAGCTCTTTCCACTACACCATGCTGTTTTACTATCTCTTAATAATTTATGGGGGTGTGTGGAATGCCATGGGGGAGTGACTTTCAGTGGTACCATCTTTTATAAAAATACAAAAGATTAATGAATGCCCAGATCCCTGCCTTTCTCATCTCCTGTACTTCTCATGGTGCCCCTGACTCTAATTCTGCTCAAGATGGAGTTACCTTTTGGTATCTGATTAGTTGGAAATTAGAATTTGTTTTCTCTTAGAAATAATGTTATTAATGATGATTAGCTGTGTACAGTATTCAGTTCAAAAAGCACTTATTAAGTATCTACTCTGTGCCTAGGCATTGTTCTAGGTGCTGTGAAAAGAAAGACAAACAGGATGACAGTTCTCAAGGAGCTTGCAGTCCATATTATAGGCTAGGTAGTTTGTGGACTGACAAGGACATTAAAGTACATTCATCCTGATGCTTCCATGAGAAACTGTGTTTTGAGTGCTTAAATGACTTAGATGCTTTTCAGTTTTTAGACCACATTTGTAAGTTGTGGACTGCTTGTGTAAGTGATAACTGAATATAATAACATACAAGGACGTTTCATGGATTTCACCGTCATCTGAGAAGATGCACTATAAATTTTGTGTAGTCAGGGAAACTGTTTAACTTTTGGAAAAATCCAATAACTTTAATGGAGATGTGAACTTTAATCTTAGTAGAAAACTTTTATTCCTACTTTAAAAACAAGATTATGCTTTTAAAGCAGAACTCAGTGCAAAAGTAAATTTTGTGCCCTACATCCTAGAAGCTTTATTCTCAGTAACTATCAAAAAGACCATTTTCTTCCAAATTTGATATAAGTAATAAGTGTGTAAACAACTTGCTTGTTTATAATTTTTCCTTGCTTTCTCGTTCCTATCCTGGACATTGCAGAGTTCCCTGAAACATTGGAATGAGTAAGCTAGACATAACCAGAAAGTCTAATAAAATAAAGTTCCCAATAATGAATGACTAAATAGAAATAGCAGCGTAAGTCACTTGGCTACTAAGGTAACAGGCCATATTTTAAAATGCAGACCAGAATATATAATATACACAGTGTGCTCGAAAGTAAATGCTACCCCAACTTAGTGTTTGGATTGTAGAAACCGCAGCAAACCTAATAGATCCGTTGAAGTTGTGCAGCTCCAATGTTTAGACTCTGAAGAAGGTAGAGACAGGAGCTTCCTTCTGAAGAAGGCATTCCTATTGTACCAGTTGAGGCTGCTATATGCATTTTCTGCCTTATGAGTGTTACTGCCCTTGTGCCAAGGGACCAGAGAGATTAGGAAACCTAGAACAGTTGTGATCCTTGTGGAGAAAGAACCACATAAGGTAAGGGCAATGAAAGTCAGCTTTTTCATTCTTTTTTTTTTTAAGTCTCCCTCCTACCTGGCTTTTGACAGAATATTGACTAGAAACCAGAAGCCCATTTTTGCTTAGCCTTAAGGGCAACTGTTTACAGAGTCGCAGTGTTACATAGGTTTACTGTGTCGTATGTCCGTGTAACACTGGATTTGGATCTTGTATTTAGCTGCCAGAAGTGACTGTGATGAAGTAGAAGAGATAAACTGATAGATTGGCTGCCAGAAAGATGTTGGGAATCAATCAGATAAACAGGGCAGAGAAATAGCTTGCTGTTTTCTAGTGATAATAAACCAGTGGCCTCTGGTCCCTGCATTTTTAAATGTAATTGCTGTGGTAATAATCTCCAAAATAAGCAAATGAAAAAACATCCTGGGAGGTTTTTTAATTGCGATTGAGATACCCTTTTCCCCTGTTGCAATAAAAATGCATCTTAAGGAGGTGGGTATTTTTTTAAAATGTGTTTTATTTCTTAGAATGCCTACTTAAGTAAACAAATGAAAATTAAAAAGGAAACTATTTTCTTAGGAATTTATTCCCCCTCTTCTACCCTCCTAATGGGTTTAGCTATTTAATTTGGTAAAATATCTACATAGTTACATGTGCCAGCCTTCCAAGATAATTACTTATATGGGTTAAAAAAACAAAAACAAAACAGGCTTTGAAATCAAACCTGTGTTATTGGTGTCTGGTTAGGACAATCATGTATATTTTAATATCTTCTCAGAGGCTTTTCACTTGGAAGATTTAAAAAAATTTTTCAACCTCTAGTGCAGAATCCTGGTTTTAGTGGTGAGTCAGGAGGGCTTACTTCCAGGATTATCATTATGACCTTTTAAAAGAATTCCATTCTGTTTCTTATTGCCTTTCAATACATTGCTTCACATTCACTTAAGACTTGAAGGCCTACTGTGAATTCCAAGATCTCTGTTACTGCTGATGGGCACTTGTAACAAACGTGTTACAGCAATTAAAAGGAAAGCAGGAGAGTAATTTAGGGTTCCCATGGAGTCATTTGTATAGAGTGAGAGTCTGGGCCTACATATTGTATCTTCTGATGGGTGACTTATTATCCTTTGATTTTCTCTTAGAAATCTGTCTCTGAATGTGCTAGCATCTTATATATAGGCTCATCACTTTATAGTAAAGTAAGTTTAGCCATGGGGAGAGTGAAGATGAGGTCTATACTTTTAATTATATATAACAATGAATTTTGCCTAAGGAAGATCTACTTTCTTGTAGGAGATTATAGGACTATAAGTTAACCATCATCTGCCATTGTCCTCCTGTTGGGGGTAGGCTGATGCTAATTCCTTTTTGCCACGGAGCCCTTCCTCTCTGACCTTTTAAAGATTCTCCATTGATATCGATGGAGTGGACAAAACTAATCATAAAACGATGAAGGGAACGTTGCTCCCACATATTGATCCATTTGAAATGAACTGCAGGACAATAAGTCTTCCTAATGGACTTCTGTTCTCTGCTATAACCCTAGCCACCTTTTTAAAAGATATATAAATATGAAGGGGTTAACATGAATTCAGTCATGCTCTTGCCACTGGGTTGCGTCTTATTGATTGTAGTTTTAGAGCTGTCACTGTGCCATTCAGAATTCCTACTGTGCCCTTTTAAAGTCAGTGCTTGGAGATGATGAATAAATCAGTTACTTTCTTTTCTCTTCTAGCTCCTCCGAGAACTCATAGAACGGAAGACCAGTTCCTTGGATCCTAATGATCAGGTGGCTATGGGCAGGTAAAAAGTTAGATATATATATACCTTCCTCTTCATCCGTAGAAGCTCATATAACTTTTTTTTCCTTTGAGCCTCCTTAGCTCTAAACATATCACTCAAAGACAATGATTGATCTAAATTATAAAGCTCGAGTACTCTAATAGAAACCATTGAGATAAAACATCAGAAATTGTCATATGCAACCTGGGCCTGTGCTGTTCCTTTGGGAATTTGTAAAGAGAGTATAAAGTGTACATATGTATTCTGTTTTTGTTGTTGGTTTTTAAGTCCTCTTTTGATTTCAGCTGTGACCCTTTTTACCTGCTTACTTACCAAAGGGTAAAGAGCAGCCACTCTGATTAAGTGCTGCCTGCTGTCAGAATTTGGCCTTGTGTCACAACAGGTCCCTTACTCATAGTCAAATCTGCTTTGTTAAGACTACCCCAGTGTGAGACCTCCAACCCTCCCTTGAAAGATCCAGCACAATTAAAAATTGGAACCCAGCAACATTGCCCAGATGTCAGGCTAGAATGTAAAGTTGTGTGTGTGCGCGCACACGCGCACGTACCTCATGTAAAGTTGTCTGTGTGTGTGTGTGTGTGTGCGCGCGCGTGCCTCATGTAAAGGGGGGGGTGCCTCATCCTGCGGTTAGAAAATGAAAAGGGCATTTAGAGTGCTGTCTAATGAATAGTATACATTCAAATAGCCATGAGCCATGATTTGAAAAAGCATAAAAGGAAACAAAAGCTGGAAAAGCCAGAATGGGATTCTGGGCAGAACAGCATTTGAGGAAAGCCAAAGAATGCGTTGCAAAATTTGTGTTGATGAAATAATTTTATTCAAGTAAAATATTACTTGAATTTTAGGTTAATGTGTCATGGTATTTTGTGTATGTCTGGAATATTATGGAGAACTATTCACTATAAATTTAACATGATAGAGCAAAATTGCATTTAAATAGTGATTATATTATACATTTATCTGACTTTACAATAAAATAGATTATGGTAATTAAGATTATATTAAGATTGCAGTAATTGGATTTTGCTAGATTTTTTTCAGATGTCGAGTTTTCATTGTGTAAATCAGGTAAAATGACTAGCTTATTTTTTCTTTCTTTTTTTAAACATTTGTTCCCACCAGCAATTTATGAAAACTTTCTCGGCTAACCACTCTTTACTTGAAATTAACTCCTTAATGCCACTTCCAATTGAAAATGACCACAGAAACAAATTTATTGTTTTCTCAACTTTGTCTCCTTTTTTAGGTAGGCAGATTTAAAAGCAGTCAATGTGATATTTAAAATTGGACATAAAAACACCTGGGTATGAGCAGAGTAAAATTTACATTTAGAGTATATCTGCATTTAAATCAGAAGTAGCAACAGTAATTTAAGAAAAAAACTTACCCATTTAAAACATTTCAAGAAGACACAGCGTCTCTGTTAAATTGACTTTTTCTGAACTCTGGCAAATTTAGCACCTGTCACAACTGCTGCATAGAGTAAGGATCCTTGTTAACCAAATTTGCCATACAAGTTCATAGCTTGCCTTTTGTTTTTTTATAGTTGCCAAAATGCTTTTCAGTTAGTCACTTTGGTTACCACCTGTCTTGAAGAACAAGTTGATGGATTGATAGTTTCTTTCTGCGGGATTATTAGTGAGAATGGCTCCCCTTTGTTATTCTGTATGTAATAATTTCTGCTTGTGATGATACCTAACCTTTTCTGTGGGTGTTCTAGGCAGTGGTTGGCCATCCAGAAGTTACGAAGTAAAATTCACAAAAAAGTAGATAGAAAAGCCAGCAAAGGAAGGAAACTCCGGTGAGTTGTAACTTGTATCTTGAAACATTGTGGTTTGTCTGTGTGTTTTTGCTGTACTGTGTTTGTTACGCTTGTCCTGATAACTCTTTACATTGATGATGAGGGAAAAGTAGCTAAGGTTTTGGGGTTTTCTTGCCACTGACTTTCTATATGAACTTCTGCATGTTCCACCTTATGTGACTTGATTTCTCTGGGTCTGAAGTCGTGATAACAATTCCTGATACTTTCTTATCACATTGTATGGATAGAAGAAATATGTGCGAAGTCCTTCAGAGAAAGGCAATAGAAAAAGATTGTCTTTGGAGTTTTGTTTTGTTGTAATGCAGTTAATAGCATATTATAATGCATTTATTCCATCATCTTCTTGAGAGTTGTATGTTCAGTGCTTAGTGGAGGGGGGATGGGACTTGGAGCTTGGAAGATCTGGTTTCAAACTGCACTTAAGGTACGTATTTGCTAAATGACTCTGGGCAATCCATTTAACCCTTAGTGCCCTGGTTTCCTCATTTGTAAAATGAAGAGTTTGGATATGATGGCCTCTGACTTAGGCTCTAAATCAGTCATAATTAACCTGGAGCCCATGCACTTGTTTTTTTGTTTTTGTTTTCGTATGTTGATAACTATATTTTAGTGTAATTGGTTTCTTTTGTAATTCTGTGTGTTTTATTTTATGCATTTAAAAATACCATTCTGAAAAGGGGCCCATAGGTTTCACCAAACTGTTGCCAAAGGGTTCCAGGACACAAAGATGGTTAAGAAACCCCGTTCAAAGTCTATGATCTTCTGATTATTGATTTAGTTTCCTTAGCTTTCTTGGTTCTGTGTACTTACACAATATGTAACAGAATGTTTTCGGTTAAAAGGTCATGACATTCATAACATTATGCTTGTGTGTGCATGTGTGACAGGAAATTTTGAAAATCCTCCTTTACTCAGTGTTTTAAGAGAAGGTAGAGATTTTAGTCACTAGGAAATCCCTTGGTTCTTCAAGCCATCACTTAAAGGGATTGCAACTGAAAGAAGGACCAGGGGCAAGATTTGGAATGGTTGGGCTTTTCAAATCAAATATTTCCAGAAAATGTGTTTTTCATCGTAGATTTAAACAGACCTAAGCTCAGAAGAAGCCACACATAATTCAGAAGGTCCTTTGAGGAAAGGTATAATCATAGTGTTTTGGAAGGACTTTGAGCAGCTAACCAGTCCATTTTCCCTGCCTTAAGGGAACAGCTACCCATTGACAAATGTGAATCCATTATCTTTTTAAACAGCTCCAGAGGAGATTTAATAACCATTCTCAAGAATTGATACCAGTATCTAACAACTCACCATTAGGAGGAGAGCATGTCTTTATCTAACCTAAAAGCTTCTTGTTGTAGTTCTTTCTTAGAGGAGGTAGGAAGTAATTGTCATCCTCTCCTTAAAGATGATTAATCAGTTAATCAAAAATTGATTAATCACCTACTGTGTACCAGACACTGGACTACAGAGACGAAAATGAAATAGGCCATACTATCAAATGGTTTACATTCTAGGAGGTGGAGGGGAGGAGGAACAACATATATGTATATGAGTATAAATTGAGTAAAAGTTTACAGAATAAATACAAAATAAATGTGAGGTAGTTACTGAGGGTGCTGGATAGAGCTGTCACCTAAAGGAAATTAGGGATTCTTTGAGGTGGAGGAGAGAGAGAGAGCATTCCAGGCATTGTGTGGTTGGTGAGTGTAGAGGCACCAAGATGGGAGGCGGAGTGATATATGTGAGGAGCAGAGACAAGGCCAGTTTGGCTGAACCATATCGAGCTAGAAGGGGAATAATTTTGTACAATGAAGCTGGAACAATAGGTTGGGCCCACGTTTTGAGGGGCTTTAAAGGCCAAACGGAGGATTTTATATTTGATTCTGGAAGTAATGGGGAACCACTGGAGTTGCAGTAGGGCAGTGACGTGACTGGGAAAGATAACGTGTTCTCTTTTGGACCTCTTGAGTCTGAGGTGTCTATGACACATCCGTTTTGAACTAGAATAGGCAATTGGTGATGTGGGATGGACCTCAGGGAAAAGAATGGGGCTGGATGTATCTCTCTGTGAGGCTCTGCTTAGAGACTGCAAAAGGCCGAAGAGTGAGTGAAGGGTGAGGAAGTGGAAGCAAATATTCCAGTTTACCAAAAAGAAAGATGAACGTAGACTCTTCAAAATAAAGGCTGATGAGCCTGGCTTTGATTCCTGGCTAAGGAGTCAGAGCACATTATTAAAGACATGGTTTGGGAGCACTTGGAAAGGAAAATGGTCATTGCTACAAGTACATGTGAGTTCACTAGAAATGAGTTATGCCAAATTAACCTCATACTGGATTGGTAGATTTGAGGAACATTATAAATATTGCATACTGAGATTTCAGCAAGATACCTGACACAAAGTCTCCTAAGATATCCTTATAGATATGATGAAGGGGTAATTTTTTTCCAATCAGCAAAAATCCACTTTCATTTCCCTCCTGCTCCTATACCCCACCCCCAATAAGAAAGAAAGAAAAATAAAATCCTTGTTACTAACATGTATAGTTAAGCAAAAAGTCTCATTTTACACTGAGTCTTTCATCTCTCTCCAAAGAGGTAGATGGCGTGTTTCACTATTGAGTCCTCTGGAATTATAAGTAGTCATTATGCTAATCAGAATTCCCAAGTCTTTCAAAAAGGTCTGTCTTTACTATATTACTGTCACTGTATAAATTGTTTTCCTGGTTCTGCCTATTTTTGCATCAGTTTATACAAGTTTTCCCAGGTTTCTCTGAGTCCACTCCCTTCATCACTTTTTATAGCACAATAATATTCCATCGCATTCCTATGCCATAATTTGTTGCTATTCATCAATTCATAGCACTGCCCCCTCAGTTTTAAATTCTTTGTTTAATTCATTGTAAAAAATTATATTTCTGTACATCCTTTAGAGTTTATTTTGCTTAAGATTAGCCTCTCCTTTAACATGCCCTCCAATTTCCCCCTTCTCCCCTTTCCTTCCTATTTCCCTGTTGAATGAAATCTATTTTTATACCCAACTGTGTATATGTACATGTGTTATTCTTTCCTCCTTTGACCAGTTCAGAAAAGAGTAAAGTTTAAGTGTCAGTCACACTTCTACCCTTCAGCCTATCTCTTTATTTTGTAGATTTCTACCCTGATTATGGGGGATGATTTTCCCTTTCCTCTCATTCCCACCCAAAGTGTATTCCTCTTTCCCTCCCTTTCCATTCTTCTTTTAATATCATCAAGACATAAGAGAACCCTCCTAGGTCTTCTGTCTGCATAGGACTCCCTCTATGACCCCTTGATGATGATAAGGTTCCAAGGTGACACATATACCATCTTCCCACATTAGGATGTAAGAAATGTTGATCTTTGTTTAATCCTTTATGACTGTCCATTTTTATTTTTTAACGTTTCTCTTGACTCCTGTGTTTGCACTTCAAAGTTTCTAAACAGCTTTGGTACTTTCATCAGGAATGCCTGGAATCCTCTATTTCATTAAAGATGTGTTTTCCCCCCTGCAGCATTACACTCCATTTTGCTGGATAAGTTATTCTTGGTTGTAAGCCTATATCCTTTAATCCCCTGGAACGCCATGTTCTAAGCCCTCTTATTCTAAGCTGGCAGCAATAGTTTTTCTTTGACCTGGAAACTCCGGATGCTGGCTATAATTTATTTCCTGGAAGTTTTCATTTGGGTAACCAACGGATTCTTCTTCCCATTCCTATACCCTAGGCCTTCCATGATGGATCTAGAACCTCTTTTTGCCCTGATACACAGCCTCCCTCTGCATTGGAATGCTGCTCTATTTGGCACACTCCTGGTCAGGCCCCATCCCCAGTATCTGTAGACCCTCTGTATCCCTATACTGACCTGGCCTGGGAAAATGACTCATTCCGATTTTTTTTTCTTAGATTTCCCTATCAGGATTCAGTCTGTGTATCTCCTAGATCTGGTTGTATAGGGGTGGGAAGATGAGGAAGGAGCTCATTATATACTTTTTGCTACTCTGCCATCATGGCTCTGCCTGAGTTAGACAGACTTTTAGAACTGGCTTAATGACTAGACCCAAAATAGTGATAACTTATGATAGGTCAATGTCAATTTAAACAAGCAAGAAAGTGGAGACATATAGTCCCCCTTTTCTTTTGTCAGCATCAGTAGTCTTAGTAATTAGTTTTGTGACTTACCATGGAAAACTTATCATCTAGTGGCCAAACTTCTATTGATAGCCCTCTCTGAACTGAGCTAGGCTGATCCTGAGAGAACATTATCGGGCCCATACTGGAAAACTTTTCAGATTGACAGAATTTACAGATTTTGTGCCCTACCAGCATAGCCTCTGAGAACTAAGGATAACCTCTATGCCACAAAGGAGAGCAGAAAAGGCCATTAGTTCAGGACCTATATTAGAAGAAAAAATACACTTTATTAACAGAAACATAGTGTCCATAACAAGGAAGGTGATTCTCCCATCATACTCTGCCCCTGGGCAGACCATATCTTGAAAATCATGGGCATTTCAGAAGTGATACTGACATGATGAGGCACGTCCAGGACAGTTACTAGGAGAGTAAGACAGCTAGAAAAACATGTCATAAGATGATCAGTTGAAGAAACTAGGAATGTTCAGCTGGAGAAAGAGAACCTTGGGGGGGAAGGTAAAGTATATTTTGAGACAATATGTAATACAGTCTTTAAAGATTTGAAGGGCTTTCATGTGGACAAGGAGTTAGTCTTACTCTCCTAGGCTCCGGAGGTAAAACTGAGATTATTAAATGTGTGTACGTAAAGGGGATGGAGTAGTGGAAGGGAGGGAAGGGATAGATGAGGAGGTAAGAGGGGAAAAGATACAAGGAAAAACTTCCAAGGCTATCCAAAAATAGAATGTGCTACTTCAGTAACTAGTGAGCTCTCTGTTCCTTAAAGTATTCAAAGGGAGGCTGGATGATCTCATCAAGACTGTTGTAGAGATTTTTGCTTTGTGTATGGTGTTGGACAAGATGACTTCTGAGGTCCCCTCAATTCTGAGATGCTAGTATTAAAGATTTGAGAGTAAATCACTCATAATGTTGCAATCATGACAAGATTCACAGAAAGAATACTGACAGTCAATAATTTTCAATGTTGCCAGGCAACAAAGTAATTCTTCCTGTTTTTAAGAAGCTACTGTGGGCATACCTAAGATTTTATGCCAAGCTTGACTCTACTGATTCCACTGACCTTCCATACGACCCCATTCAAACTCAAGATTTAAACAGACAGCTTCCTACAAAACAAACCTATCACAAACCATGAACAAAACTAGGATTTTTCTGACATCTCTTTTGGCATCAATCTACACTTTTAAGAGTCTCATTTCATTCCAAAATAGAAAACCATTGATAAAAAAATAACAAGAAAAAAATTTCTAAATCATCAGTAATATAGACTGTTCTTACACAATCTTGGACCCTTAGATTTAAGCACAACACCAGTATAAGGCCAGAATATAGTTTCGTCTGCACAGATGAGTTAGCCTGGAAAAAGTCTACTACGGACTGCATGGTCCTAATCCTATCCAGGAGGCACTTCACAGCTGGGTTGGTCACAGGGAGAACTGGGAGCAACATGGGTAATGGCACCAACACTTGGAAAAACAACTCAAGGCACATGCTTTACTGATTCAAAATCAAAAGACTATGGGGACTGCTAATCATGATGGTAAAGCTGAAGTGGATGGTGAAGCCTTGCCAGGGTGCCACACCATGTACATTATCCTCAAAAAAACAAAACAAAAAAACCCCCCAAACACCAGAAATATTTCAGCTTAAAAAACCGATATAACAAAAATTTATTCAAAAAAGAAAGCACACAAAGTGAAAAGTGTTAATACCATTAAAAAAAAACAAACCATAGATCAACTAAAATAGCCAAATAATCCAAAGTAACATAGATGTCAAAGGAAGCAATGCAAGATATTGCAAAATGGACAAATGCCACAATTACAGAGTTAAGGCAAGAATTAATACTGGTAAGAAAAACAAAAGAAAAGCTAGTAAAAAATGAAATGCCAGAATTTTCATGTGAGGCAGATTGACCTAGTATAAGTTTTTGGAGCAATTCCACAAGCACCTTATACGCCTAAGCAGTCCATAATTTCTGAGATTTCCCAACCTTAGAAAACATCCCAAAATGGTAATCTTAACAGAAAAAAATGAAAAGATATACCCCCTAAAGACAATGACTCTCTCAGGGAAACTAGATTGTAATTACTAGCAAAATACTCTACTGGCAAAAGTTGTCTTGCTTTTGATTTAACAAACAACTACTAAGTACCTACCATGTGCAAAGCACTACTCTAGGCTTGGAGAACAGAGTCCCAGCCTTTAAGAAGTCCACCTTCTTTCAGGAAGTAGGAGATGTACAGAAATAAATATAATACAAGGGCACTGATGAGGAAAAAGAAAGGGTTGAGGCAAAGAGTCAGGAGAAACCTGAGAAAGGGCAGATCCCATCCAGAGAGTGGCACTTCCCCAAAGGCTCTATGACAGGTGGACTCCAAGTTGCACCCTTCAGGAAGAGGAGGCTTTCAACAGGTAAGATTTGAACTTTCCCAAACATTCCAGGCACAGGGAACAGACTGTACATCTCCTTCCTTATAATTTAATGAACAGCTTAAGAAGGCTAATATAAAAAAAAGAAAAATTTTTTTTAAAAAAGGCTAATATGAGAGAAGAGCTGCCACCGAAACAAACCATGTCTCCATCCTTTCAAACTGAGAATCACCAAATCTGATGAATTTAGTATGATCTGTGAGACTCAAGAGACTGCATTCATCTGCTAAACTATCTGCCATGCTTCTGAAGTGATTTCTCCTCCAACATTCATTTAGATTTCTCCACTTAGGTTATAGTTACAGTTACAGACTTTCTTTCTCATTACTTGATGAGCATTGTTCACATTTAAAGGTGAACTAAGGTAAACAAGATACTGTAACAGACTACAAGGGGAGTGATCCTTAAGAAGAAGATGCCCTGGTCCTCGTCCTCAAGGAGCTTACAACACAGAAAGTCTGCACTGACATTTTTAAGTCCCCTAAAATACAGCACAACGGGTGGAGGGAGTAGAGGCAAAGGCAATATATTTTCCTATTTCGGCTGGAGGTGATACCAACAAATTACATAAACTCAAGAAGATTAGCAGCTGGTCATGTATAATTACAGTGTACTTCACTATTCTAACACATCTGTGATGTGGGGATCCCCTCCACCACATCAGATTTCAGCTCATCCACACCATCTCTTGTGTGACACCCATGAATCTACTACAGGGGATCCACCAAAAATGATGTGGCTTCCTCTAGATCTCTGACATGGATATCTATCCAGGATGTTACCTTAATTAAAAAAAAACCAAACCCTAACCACAAACTTGAAATAAAATGTTATCAAGGTTAGAAGTACAGTATTACAGAGCAAAAGCTTGAAGATAAAAACCACAGAAGCACCAGGTAATCTCAACTCAACACTATTTAAATCCTTCATTTCTCACCAAGCTGCCATCTGAACTCCTCCATCATACCCCAGAAAGCTCTTCATCATGGAAGATTACTTCAGTCCTGACACCATGGAAGTACCCTCAGCCCCTATAGTCTCCCCTCTGATTGAACATCTCTCCTCCCAGAACCTCCCTTTAAGAAGGGTGAGCAGGCCAGCTTTTACTTCTCACAAACCTTCAATAGACACCTCCACCACACGTTTTTGATCGGCACTCCACTCTTCATTTCCAATTTCCTTTTGTGTTGTCTTATCCCATTAGAATGTAAGCGCCTTGAGGGCAGGAATTATCTTTCTTTCTGCTTGTATTTGTATTTCCAGAGCTTAGCTCAACGCCTGGCACATACTAAGCATTTAATAGATACCTGCTGCACTGCTGTAGTCTTCTTCAGTTTTTCAAATATCACCAAATTCTTTCAGTCTTCATCTAGTTTACTTGAACAAATAACATTAATTCCCTGGCATATTGCTTGTGCTGGCCTCATGACTTGAACTTGTTTTGTTCTCAACTTATCTTGAGTTTCAGATTCTCTGGAGTTAACCATTTTTGTTCTGTCCATGGTAGAGAAAACAGAAGTAAAGTGGGAACTGAGCTATGCTGCTGCCTTCTGTTGGGTACCAGTGGCACCCAGGCCTTTGTTTTTCCTCTTGCCCTGAGTGCTGCTTTACAAAACAGAATGAAACACCCCTTTTTGTTACCCAAAACGTTTGTGACAAATTTTAACTCATTCTGAGCTTTAACTTCCTGACATCCTGAATAGACCATGTTAATTTTTATATGCACCTTCATCCACCCTCCTGTTTTTCATCTTCTCTTGGTGTCTTTCTTGAATCTGAGTTTATTGGTATTTCCTGTGTAGTCATGTTGATGTGTTTAGAAATATTTCCCTTTTTTTCCTTTTCAGAATTTCATTCTTGGGAAAGTCTTGTCCCTTTTCACTGGACTTTTTTTACTTTGTATTTTACTTTTGTATTTGTATTTTACTTTGTATCTCTACTGATTTACAATCCTTATGAACTGTTGGGGTGAGGAGACAGTGTAGCATTTTGTAGACATTTATAACTTCCTTTGACTTCCTTTTTGATCTCCTTTTTGAATTAAATGTATTAAATGATAAAAGATATTTAAAATACTTTGTGAGTAGATAAAAGGTTCTGTTATTTTGGATAGCTTACTTTAAATTTGTCTTCTAATATTTTTAAGTATTTTAGCAGTTCTGCAGATGGAGGAGACAAAAGGCATAGTGGAGTTAAGTGATTTTAAAGTGATATCTTTTCAGAGAATATGAAGTTTGTGTGACTAGCTGAGGGCTCTAGTCACAGGAATATGTTCATTTGATAGATAAATAGCTCATTTGCTAAGCGCTTGCTGTGTTCTAGGCACTGAGGATAACAGTATAAGCAAGCAAGATAATTCCTGTCTTCAAGGAGTTTACATTCTAATGCAAGAAGATTCTATCTACGTAAAGAGGAACTGGAAGTTGTGGGGCGGAGTTGGCACATAGAAGACAGCTTACTATGCAGCAAGGGAGAGGTTTGACTCCAGACATGATAAGGCAAAGGCTTGTCTATCAGAGCTAAGGATGATTCTCAGGGGGTCCAAGTTTCTAGGGAAGAAGTGGGAATGATGGCTAGAGTACAGGGAGCGTGGTTTGGAGATGGTCGCAAGAAGCGAGGTGGAGGCTGAGTTTTGGACAAGATGAGGCAGACACTCGAAGTGGATTCCAAGTTTTCAATAGAGAGGAGGCCTAATTGGTGGGCAGGTGGACGTGGTTCAGAACTGGTGGCCAGAAATCCACTTGGAGAATGGGTTGTCCTTGTCTTGCTTAAGTTGTTTAGGCTTTTGTGTGTATTCATAACGTTTTATATGTAATCGTATACCTGTATGGGCCCCTTCATTAGAGGGTCTCGTGATACTTCACCTGCCAAAAAAAAGCCATCTCTTCTTTTAGAAGATTCCTCTGAAGAGCCAAGAGTAGAAAACTCAATATATAGTTTTTCTTCTGTCCTAAAGTTTTTAAGGGTAGAAGTAATGATAGATTATTTCTTCATGATAGTGACCCCAGTGGGACTAGTGAGATTGAGCGTAGGAGGTGGGTATTTCAAGGTCCTTGTCTTTGTTAAGCCGGCCAGCCCCGCTGTGAGGTGTGGCATTGAGTTCTAAAGAAGTGTTAATAGGTAGCCTTATTGGTGATAGTGCTGAGAATGATCCACATGTAAGGAAAGGGGGAAATTGGATCCTCTTTTGCCAGGATTAAGAACATTATATACCGCTCAAGGACACAATTGGGGCTACTTTGGGGGGGGCTGCGGTAAAAAAGGATTTGTTATTGTTGAACCACTGTCACTTCTAACATGCTGTTATCCGACTTTTCCCCTGTAGTGTTAGGGAAAAGGGGGTAGTTACAGTTGTGAATAATAAGTGGTTGTCAGTTATCCCCTATTTTATCACCAAGCCAGATGGTCAGTACTGGAGTCTCTTAGCTCATGTAATGTATTCCCTTTTCTATGTTAATAGTTACTAATGTGCTGCCTGTTTGTTTCTTGTTTTATTTAGGTATCATGTCCTTAGCAAGCTGCTGAGCTTCATGGCACCTATTGACCACACTACAATGAATGATGATGCCAGGTGAGTAATAGATTAATTCTGTGTCTCAAATAGCTTCATGACAGCCTGATATTGACCTATTCTACAGCCTGTCGCCCTCTCCATTTCTTCTTATCAGTTAACCATTTGTCATTGGCATCATAGCAAGGTTCTTTACGTCACATCTCTTCATGCAATCTAGCTGAACCCTTATTATAATTACTGTAAAACTAACTTGGAAATTTTCATAAACCTAGATTGCCACTGGGGGCTTTTTACCTTTAGTCCACTAGTCCCGGAACAATGGAACTCTTCACTAGGACAAAGAAAAAGATTGTGGAATCACAAGTATTGGCTTCAGGCTGTGTTTGGGCTTCACTTACCATTAGAGAAGAAGTCATTGAACTAGAGGTTGTCATCATCATTTCTTATTTTGGAAAGTACTTCCCACCCCTTTAGGAGATGATAGATAAAATGATTTTTATAATCAAAGCTAGTTAGGCCAAGTTTTTCTCCCAGCCTGGATTTTATTTTTTACATTGAGGTATATGTGTATATGGCATACTACTGTACCTGCTCCAGAAGATTCAGCTCCATCTCCTTTCCACTACATCCTGAAAAAGGCAGTCCTGTATGTTTTTTTGAAGAGACTTAGCTGCTTGGAGAGAACAAGCATTTGGCTTTTTCCAGAGCCTTAAGTTCACAATCAGGATTCTTTTACCCAGGGATGGTTTGGAGTGGACATTACCTCCCTCTGACCTCACTATGACTTCATATGAGCTCTCAAAAGAGCACCTGTATGGCTGGCTTTTAATTATTGTTGCTCTCCTCATGCCATAAAAACTGAACAGCAACACAGTTGCATCAGTCTGTCTGTGAAGGTGTTAGAGAATGATATATTGGTAATAACCTCTCCTATTTATGATTTTCAGAGTACTTGTTTTACAACAGTGCTCTGAGTTAAGTAATGCAGGTAGAAACACCTCTGTTTTACAGATGAGGAAAATAATGCTCAGAGAGGTTATGTCACTAGCCCAGAATCACATAGCTAGTAAGTGGCAGACTGTCAGACCTTTTCTCTTCACTACATTGCCTCAGGTGATACCAGTAGTTTAGCCTGATATAGATCTTAGTGATTCACACTGGTAGAAAACATTTCCTCTTTCTTGTATGACCTTATTTTGCCATAGGGGGCTTTTCTGAATGATGTCAGCATTAATTACCAAATGATAATGAGGAGTAGCAGC
This sequence comes from Phascolarctos cinereus, assembly GCF_003287225.1. Lineage (NCBI taxonomy): Eukaryota > Metazoa > Chordata > Mammalia > Diprotodontia > Phascolarctidae > Phascolarctos > Phascolarctos cinereus. The sequence continues at coordinate 320,084,832 of NW_027555958.1, forward strand.
AAAACAATTTGAAACTTAAAACCAAAGTCTTTTAGATTTAAACAATGACGTTAATGGTACTTTTAGGACCATGTTAAAATTTCGTTTCTGCTGTTTTTAGTCCGATTTTTCTTGGGCACAACTTTACCATGGAAATAAGCTTTACAGTATTTGGCGATGAGAGTTAGAAACAATTCCCTGATGTACAGTCCTTATGGAAACAAGGTTATGGCCCTTGAATGGGGACTAATTGCTAGTTAGCCACATCGTTTTCACGCGACTGATTTATCCAGTCACAATGAAGAGATTTTGTAAAAGCCTTGTTTTATGATGATGAATTGTAGCTGGGGAACTTCTGTGTGTGGAGTTCCACCAAACTGCACTTCATTTCCATCACATCTCTGATGAATGCGATGGCATGCATCTACAGCCACATTACATCTCAGCCAGATTGGCAGAGATCTGATTGTATATGTTCACGGTGGCCTGCACGGGATGCTTTGAAGAAGAACTGGAGAGCATCTTGGCCTGTCAGTAGAGCAGTACCACAGCTTTCATTGATGGTATTTGGATTGGTATCTGGGTTTACGTCCAGAGAAGGGTAGTTGGTAAAAGCCTTTCTTTGTTTCTGTGTGAAGAACTCCTCATAGGAGCCTCATAGATTTACAGCTGGAAGGGACTTTCAAAGATGACTTAATCCAGCCTCTTCATTTTACATGTGAGGAAATTGAGGCTCAGATAAGTGGAATCCCTTGTGTAGAGACACAACAAGGGGAGGAGGTTAGGGGCAGGGCCAGAATTTGAATCCTGATCCTCTGACTCCTATGTCAGTGCTCTTTCCATCATACTATTCCTAATCCATCCTGTGTGCCATTGAGTAGGAATTGTTTGTGACATTACCTACTATCAAACCTGAGAGATGGGGAGTGTCTTCCATTGAAGTGCCCCAATTTAGGCGGAAATATCAGTGCCATGGAAAGCAGCATATTTTAGTAGAAAGTGAAAACCCTGCATTTGGCCTCAGGGGAGGGAGAGACAGAGACAGAGGCCTCCCTGGCTTGGAAACATATTTCAGATGCTTACTAGCTGGGTGTTCATAGATAGGCAAGTCAGTACCCACATCTGTCAAAGGGGAATAAGGATGCTTGCACTACCTACTGAACAAGGTTGTTCTGAGGGTGTTTCACAAACCTTAAAATGCCGTTGAAACATGTCATTCCTGTTGAGTAGCCCATTGGGAAAGAAGAAACTTAAGGAAATCTGAACCTATACACGATACTGGGCTGCCTTGGTATTTCTTCACCTGGGCATGTAGTGAAAGAGTCCTTATCTTTCATAGTTTCTAAAACCTGGTAGATTTTCAGTCATGTCCCACTGGTATCATTTTCCTCTCAGCCAACCCTGAGGGCTTCTGCCTTTTCTTAGGGCCTCACCTGGTGCCCTCAGCTCTCTTGGATTGGCCTCATTCCTACCCATTGGACCTAGCAAAATATTTCGTGTCTTTCAGGTAGTTAAACTAATAATTTTAATTGTGTCATTCATTCAACAAATATGTAGTTGAGTTACTGTGTGCAAGCTGCCACATTAGGCTTGTCTTGATTGCTGGGAATTTCTATTGTGAATAGCTATGTGTAGATAATTTAATATGATTCATTTTTACTAGTAACTCAGCCCTTTGTCTTCACAATGGGAATTTCTCTCTTTAACTCTTATTGAAACTTTACTCTTTCTCTTAACCATGTGCACAGTAGCCCAATTTGATCACCCAATTCCCTAACTAAAGCTTCTTTTCCAGGGTGTACACTGGTTGTTAATTTTTGTTAGCTTTATGTTCTGGAGGTGTCTTTTTTGTAGTAAAGGATATGTGTGACTCATGCAACTTCAGATATGTTGTTCAAATATAAAAGCCATTTGGTATCCCTCTCAGAGCATGACAAGTGGTTGCACTATGCCTCTGTACTTGCTATATTTTGGGGGGGGAGGGGCGGGACAGATGGACGCAAGGCTAATGTTGAGATTTGTTTTGCATAACTGTATATATCTGTAATGGATTTTATTTTTCTTACTTTCTCAATGGGTAGGGGAGAGGGAAGGGGAAGGGAGAGAATTTGTTACTGAAAAGAAAAATTTAGAATGAATTAAAACAAATGAGATATTATAAGGGTAACAAGGAAAAAAAAGAAAAATTTTTTTAGCTCTAAAGGATGACATATTCACTAATGACTAATATTACCATAATCTAAGTTTCAGAAGAATAAGATAGTAGAAGAGTACATACAATCGTAATCTTCCTTTCAGTCCTTAAACCGTGACTGGGTAACTTCTAGCATGGAAGACAATTTTCACTGGCACATAAGCAAGCTGTCCCTAACTAGCCCTTCCTCCCCGCCACTGATGCCAGCTTTGTGTAAGAGTCAGCAAGCAGAGAATATTGTCTTTCTGCTTGAAGGATGAGGCCTGTAAGCAGGTACTTAGACTCTCCCACTTCTGAAGTGGATGCTACCCAGACCTCCAACCCTTTCCATCCTGTACCAACACACTTTCACTTACTCTCCTTGCCTCCCAGCAGGCTAAATATAGAGGGACTAGCAGTTTAGTACACTTCTAAAACTTAGCGCCTTTTAGAAGACATGTCAAAGAATATGTGGAAAAATCATCTGATCATTTCCTTTTTTTTTGTTTTGGTTTTTTTGTTTTTTGTTTTTTAAGGTAACTGGGGTTAAGTGACTTGTCCATGGTGACACAGCTAGTAAGCATGAAGTGTTTGGTCTGAGGCCAGATTTGAACTCAGGTCCTCCTGATTTCAGTCTGTGTTCTGAGTATCAGTTCTCTTTCTGGAGGTAGATAACATCATCATGAGTCCTTTGGATTTGTGGTTGGTTATTGTGTTGATCAGTTACTCAGTCTTTCAGAGTTGATTTATTTTGCTTTTTGTCATGTTGAGTTGTTATTTCAGTCGTGTCCAATTCTCCGTGACCCTGTTTGGGGTTTCCTTGGCAAAGATACTGGAATAGTTGGCCATTTTCTTCTCCAACTCATTTTACGGGTGAGGAACTGAGGCAAACAGAGGTAAGTGGCTTGCCGAGGGTCACATAGCTAATAAATGCCTGAGACTGGATTTGAACTCAGGTCCTCCTGACACATAGCTAATAAATGTCTGAGACTGGATTTGAACTCAGGTCCTCCTGACTCCAGGGCTGGCACTATATCCGCTGTACTACCTAGCTGCCCTGAAGACTTAGACAAGACTCTCCAGGAATTATTGTTGTTATTGTTCAGTCATATCCAATTCTTCATGACCCCATTTGGGATTTAGGTACTGTAGTCTTTTGCCATTTCTTTCTCCAGTTCATTTGACAGATGAGGAAACTTAGGCAAATAGGGTTAAGTGACTTGCCCAAGGTCACACAGCTTATAAGTGTGTGAGGCTGGATTTGAACTCAGGTCTTTTTTTCCTTTCCTTTTCTTTTCTTTTTCTTTTTCTTTTATTTTTTCCCACAATTACATATCAAGAAAATTTTTAGGGGTGGAGCCAAGATGGCGGAGTGAAAGCAGTGACTTGCTTGAGCTCTCCCCCAAATCCCTCCAAATACTCATAAAAAATGGCTCTAAACAAATTCTGAAGTAGCAGAACCCACAAAAAGACAGAGTGAAACAAATTTCCAGCCCAAGACAACCTGGATAATTGATCAAAAAGGTATATCACGCCAGGCTGGGAGCACAGTGTGGCATGGGCACGCAGGCCAGACCAAATCTGGAGGACTGAATCGCGGGCAGCTGTGGAGGTTTCCAGACTCCTCAATCCGCCAATGCCAAAGACAACTTAGAAGGTCAGTGGGAAAAGTCTGTTTCTGTCGGTGGTCAGAGAGGAAGGCGGGGTTCAGCTCCATTCCCCAAGAGCGTGGCCCTGGGGGGGGGCAGCTGCTTCCCGAGCTTCCGGCCCACAGACTGAGGGGGAATCCAGTGGCTGATCAGAGAGGGACCGCAGGGATCTCTTTGCCAGTGCTGAGGCAGGAATCTCTTGCTTTGCCCGTGTGTGGATCTGGGTCACAGTTCTGGGCAGCAGTGCTGGGGTGAGGAGGAACGCTGGCGTGGTGGAGCTTGTAGTGGCTGTGGAGAGGAACCCCTCCTCACAGTTACAGGACAGAAAGGAATACTTGTGGTCACAGGCCAGGAAAGGAGTAAACACCTCTCCCCTTATCATACCACTTTGGTAGAACTACAAGTATCTCTGAAAACAGCTACACAAACCCCTGAAGCTTAGGACAGTACACTTCTCACATTGGAAGCAGACTCTTACCTTAACAAGAGTTTAAAACTCAAGTAATTGGCTGGGATCATGAGCAAGCAGCAAAAAGAGTCAGACTGGTGAAAAAGAAGATCAAAATATACAACCAGAAGAAGACAACAAAATCAAAGCTCCTACATCCAAAGCCTCCAAGAAAAATATGAATCAGTCCCAGGCCTTGGAAGAGCTCAAAAGGGATTTTGAGAAGCAAGTAAGGGAAGTAGAGGAAAAACTGGGAAGAGAAATGAGAGTGATGCAAGAAAATCATGAAAAACAAGTCAACAGCTTGCTAAAGGAGACCCAAAAAAATACTGAAGAAAATAACACCTTAAAAAACAGCCTAACCCAAATGGCAAAAGAGGTCCAAAAAGCCAATGAGGAGAAAAATGCCCTAAAAAGAAAAATTGGCCAAATGGAAAAGGAAGTCCAAAAGATTACTGAAGAAAATACTTCCTTAAAAATTGGAATAGAGCAATTGGAAATAATGACTTTATGAGAAATCAAGACACTGTAAAACAAATCCAAAAGAATGAAAAATTAGAAAACAATGTGAAATATCTCATTGGAAAAACAACTGACCTGGAAAATAGATCCAGGAGAGAGAATTTACAAATTATTGGACTATCTGAAAGCCATGATCAAAAAAGAGCCTAGACGTCATCTTTCAAGAAATTGTCAAGGAAAACTGCCCTGGTATATTAGAACCAGAGGGCAAAATAGAAATTGAAAGAATCCGCAGATGATCTCCTGAAAGAGATCCCCAAAGGAAAACTCCTAGGAATATTGTAGCCAAATTCCAGAGTTCCCAGGTCAAGTTGAGAGAAAATATTACAAGCTGCCAGAAGGAAACAGTTCAAGTAGTCTGGAAACACAATCAGGATAACACAAGATTTAGCAGCTTCTACATTAAAGGACCGCAGGGCATGGAATATAATATTCCAGAGGGCAGAGGAGATAGGATTACAACCAAGAATCACCTACCCAGCAAACCTGAGTATAATCCTTCAGGGGAAAAAATGGTCATTCAGTGAAATAGAGGACTTTCAAGCATTCCTGATTAAAAGACCAGAGCTAAACAGAAAATTTAACTTTCAAGTACAGGACTCCAGTGGAACATGAAGAGGTAAACAGGAAAGAGAAATCGTAAGAGACGTATTAAGATTGAACTGTTTACATTCCTACATGGAAAGATGATATTTGTAACTCATGAGAACTTTGTCAGTACTAGGGTAGTTGAAGGGAAAAAATTGTATGTATGTATATATAGATAGATAGAGGGCACAGGGTGAGTTGAAGATTAAGGGGTCATATCTGGAGAGTAAAATTAAGGGATGAGAGAGGATGATACTGGAGAAGAAAGGGAGAGGTAGAATGGGGTAAATTATCTCACAAAAAAAACAGAAAAGAAAAGTCTCTCACAGTGAAGGGGAAACAGGGGAAGGTGAGAGGGAATGAGGGAACCTACAAGAAAGAATAAAGAAAGTGAAAAAAATATATTTAGATCTGCTTTCAGAGTCCATAAGTTCTTTATATGGATAGGGATAGTGTTTTCCTTCATGAGTCCTTTGTACTTGTCTTAGATCATTGTGTTGCTGAGAAAAGCTGAGTCATTCACAGTTGATCATCACATGATGTTGCTGATTTTGTGAAGTGTTTCCTGGTTAAACTTAGGTCTTCTTGACTCCAGGCCAGATGCTCTGTCAGCTGCACCAGTGAGCTGCTCCACAATATTGCTGTTACTGAATAAATTATTCCCTTGATTTTGCATCAGTTCATGTAAGTTTTCCTAGGTTTTTGTGAAGCTGTCCCATTCATCATTTCTTACAGCATAGTAGTATTTCATCACATTCATATGCCATAACGTTTTAGCCATTTCCTGATTGATGAATATTCCCTCGTTTTCCAATTCTTTGTTGCCACAAAACAAGCTGCTATAATTATTTTTGTACATTTGGGCCCTTTTCTTTGTTCTTTTTGCAGGATAGACTTAGTAGTGGTATTATTGGGTCAAAGTATATGTACTGTTTAATAGCTTGGGGGCATAGTTCCAAACTGGCTTACAGAATGGTTGAACCTAGTACACAGCTCCACCACCAGTGCATTAGTGTACCTATTTTCCCATATTTCCTCCAGCATTTGTTATATTCCTTCTTTGTCATCTTAACCAATCTGATAGATATGAGGTGGTACCTCAGAATTGTTTTAATTTTCATTTTTCTAATTATTAGTAATTGAGAGCATTCTTCCATATAGCTATTGATAACTTTGATTTCTTCTGAAAACTGCTTATTCATACCCTTTGACTATCAAGTGGAGAATGGTTCTTATTCTTGTAAATATGACCCAGTTCTCTATATATTTTGGAAATGAGACCTTTGTCAGAGAAACTTGATAAAAAGATTTTCCCCTAGTTTCTTACTTATCTTCTAATTTTAGCTACATTGGTTTTGTTTGTGAAAAAAACTTTTTAATTTTACAAATCAGAATTATCCATTTTACTTTCTGTGAATGTCTTTATATTTAAGACTCTTGTCTTTTTTCTGATCACTACTCCCTTTTATTCCCTAATACCCTATCCTCCTTCCCCCATCTTCTCTTAACCCCTTTTCCTTCTACTTCCCTGTTAGGTAACGTGAATTTCTGAACCCAGCTGTATGTGTGTGTACCTGTATTCCTCCTTCCTCGAACCAGTTCAGATGAGAGTGAGGTTCAAGTGTTGCCCACTGGTGCACTCCCCCCCCCCACTTGCTCTCTCCATTGTATATTTCTTCCTTGCGTGCCTCATTTGTGTGAGATAATTCTCACTATTCTTCCTCTCCCGAGTTCTCCCAAGGCGTTCTTCCTCACCCTTCCATTCTTCTTTTGAGATCATCCAAGGATAATAAAATCAGACATCTAGGTTCTCTGTCAAATTAGACTTCCTCTAAGACCCCTAGTGATGATAAGGTTTTGAGGGGTTACATGTATCATCTAAAATGTAAACAGTTTAACCTTTTTTAGTCTCTTAGGATTTCTCACTTGTATTTACCTTTTTATGTTTTAATCCTGTGTTTGAATGTCAGCTTTTCTCTTCAGCTCTGGTTTTTCATCAAGAATGCTTGAAAGTCCCCAATTTCCTTAAATGTCTATTTTTCCTCTTGTAGGATTATACTCAGTTTTGCTGAGTAAGGTATTCTTAGTTGTAATCCTAGCTCCTTTGCCTTCCTGAATATGTTTCCAAGCCCTCTGTTTCTTTATATTGATTGCTGATAAATCTTGAGTGATCCTGACTGTGGGATCTGGGTAGTTGAATTCTTTTTTTTTTTTTTTAGTTGCTTGCAGCATTTCCTCCTTGACCTGGAAATTGTAGACTTTGGTTATGATATTCCTGAGAGTTTTCATTTTAGGGTTTTGTTTTTGGTTTTGTTTTTTTTTTTTGGGGGGGGAGGTGACCAGTGAGTTCTTTCACTTTCTATTTTGCCCTCTAATTTTAAGATATCTGGGAAGTTTTCCTTTATAATATTTTGAAATATGATGTTTAGGCTTTTATTTGGTTATGGCTTTCAGGCAGACTAATGATTCTTAAATTCCCATTCCTCAATTTGTTTTCCAGGTAATTTGTTTTTCCTGTAAGATATTTCTTTTTTTTGTTTTTTCAGCCTTTTGGCTTTGTTTATTATTTCTTGATATCTTATGCAGTCATTGGCTTCTATTTGGCCAGTTCTAATTTTTAAGTATTTATTTTTCTTGGTAAGGTTTGGTATCTCTTTTACCAATATGTTAATTCTCTTTTCATAACCTTCTTTATTAGCTCTCATTTTCCAATTTTTTCTTCTGTTGCTCTTATTTGCTTTTTAAAAATGATTTATTTTTTGGTTTTTCTAAAAATCTCTTCCTCTAACTCTTCTACAAATTCTTGTTGGGATTATGTCCAGTCTGCATTTTTCTTTAGGGCTTTGCTTATTAATGTTTTCAAGTCATTCTCCTCTTCTGTGTTTGTATCTTCAGCTTCTGTGTCACCATGGGAACTCTTATGGCCTAGATGTGAACTGAATCACCTCTCTGCTTCTGGGCTTAGAGCCACACAACTAAGTTTCTGGAATTTGTTTTATACTCTGTACTCAGCCAGGGCCTTGCACTCCATTGTGGCCTTCTCTACTCTGTATCTGACCTGGAACTGAGTAATGGGTATCAGATCTGCCAGACAGCACTCTTTGCTCCTCCTCATGCTAGGTTAGAGGTCTTCTGGGCTGTCTTTCTGTAGCAGTGCTTACTCCTTACTTACTGCTGCTGCCATGCTTCACTCCTGGCCAGCCCCTACCCTGATATCTGCAGACCTAATTGTCTTTCTGAGCTGCCCTGTGCCGGAAAAATGACTCAGTGTGACTTTTTATTAGCTTTCCAGATTAAAATAAGAATTTGAGCACATTCAGTTTAAGCAAAATGGAGTAACATTCTGGCACTCTGCTCCAAAGTATGGCATTATGGAAAACTCAGGAAAAGATTCTTTAATGCTAAGCACTAGCACCAAATGCATTGTTGTTTTACATCTTGAGTTTCAGAAAAGAAATGTACACATATAATCCAGCCTTGTAAAATGCTTTGTCAACATCACTGCCTCGTTGTTCTCGTTGTGCCCTGGAATAATAGGATTTTTGTGGGCAGTTTATCTTTGGCTTACCATTTTACGTGTGGTTGTGCACCCTAAACCTTAGTATATAGTACCACTTTGTTGTGGATACTTGCCCCACATAAGATGAGAGAGTCCTGTAACTAGCTTTACCACCACTTGCCATTTCCATCTCCTTTGTTATTTAATACAAATTGGCACTAGCCAGTGGTGAAATGATGTCTTGATATAGTTTGTGAAAGTAAGGAATTCATCATCTAATAACCCAAGATGTACTGGGTGGCACATCCTCCACATCACCACTGTATGGTGCAAAACTTGAAAGCAGGGGGCCTTTAAAGATACGGATGCTTTTTCTGAGGTTTCTTATCTCCCAAGAAGACACAGGTTATTCTGACAAGTGAAACAAGTCTGGGCAAATATGCAACATTGATCTAATCAGTAGGGAACAAGAGCAATATTTTAACTGGCGCTACCTTTTAACAGTGTCATTAAGAGCTCTCATTACTCTTTTATTAGAGGTTCCCTCTCTTTCTTATCAGATTATGGAGTGAACATAACTCATGGCACTGATTTGATCTCTTGTTAAAGAGGATTACAGCTTTGCATTAACTCGGATTGACACAGTTTATAATTCGCTTGTTGATACATGGGCTGACGGTGTCACATGTTTGACCCCCCAGCAGTGCTGTGGGAAAAGACCCCCATACATCATCATTAAAGATGGCATCCAGCACAGAACTGGGAGGCACAGGGGCCTGTTCACTAGTAACATCGGCAAGGACAAAGGAGACACTATCAAATGCAAAACTGAAACTTGGGGCAGATGTTGAAAAGAGAGTATTCCTATTGTTTCTTTTTGTTTCTTCTCCCTACGTGATTGGTTATTGTACAATCCCAAGGAAGTTGAGTGTAAAAGTTGGAGCCCTGCTGTCCACCAGGAAGTGGGCTGAAAAGGATGTTTTATGTGAACACACTGGATCCAGGACAGGAAAAAAAAAAGGCTTTTTCAAAATGGTCCTTCTGATAGTAGAACAAAACCTTCATTTCTTCAGCCGTTGTCCCAGCTGGATTTTTCTTCTTTGTTCAAGATGTCTCCCACTCTTAGACTATTCTTTCTATGCCTCATCTTCAAGGAAGATCCTTTCTTCTTTGAAAGCCCAGCTCAGATGCCACCCTGTTCATGAGGCCTGGGCACCTGGTACCCAGCCCTTGTCCTCGAACTTTTCTAAATCACTTTATATGCAGCTCTTCTTTGCTCCTATCACCTACCTTGTATCATACTTACTTACAGACACCTTATTTTCTCTGGTTAGATTGTAACTCCTTGAGGGCAGTGGCTATGTGTCATTTCTCATATTTGTATTGCTAGCTTTCATCTCAGTGCCTTGCATGTAGTTCTTTGAGACTTTAAAAGTTCAGTAATCTCCTCAATGGCATTATTTCTCTCAGTGATGCAAACTGCCCGTGCATTTTGTGTGAGTCTCGACAGTTTGCTTTCATAAATCTTTCATGAGGGGGTCCTCCCCAACACCCTGAGGTGTTCTAAATCTCTAAACAATGAAGTGGATGAGACTGTCCGTATTTCTTACGTTTATTATGTTACTGGCCCATTTCTTCTGGTCATATATGTCAGTGTGTTTGGCATATTATAGGGAAATAGTATATTCTCTCTCTCTCTCTCACACACACACACATACACACACACACACACCCCCTTAGGAATTTACAATAATTTATAGATATACTATTAATTCTAACTCTTTCATTTGTAAGGAGTGAGGGAAGACTAAGGGGTTTGTCCTTAATTTAGAGTAATGTAACTAGTAAATAACTAGATTTTGACTGTATATTTATTAAGCACTTACTATGTGCCAGGCACTGTTCTAAGCACTTTACAAATATTATCTCATTTGATCTTGGGAGCATTTAGTTTTGGAAGCATCCCTATTACTTGTTCCAGCCTTTTCCTGGTGGCATATACCTATAACTAAACTTTCCTAAGTTGGAGGGACTGGACAGGACAAAGTATCACAGAGAAGATGCTCCCCTCCCCACTGAAAAGTATGTCCTTCAGACTTTTTACCAGTTAGAAATTCATTTGTGGTAAAAGGTTTCTGTAGAAAAAAAGTGGAACTATCCCAGGTAGTGGGACAGCTAAGTGGAACAGTGGATAGAGCACCAGAGCTGTAGTCAGGAAGACCTGGGTTCAAATCCAGCCTGAGATACTTACTAGTTGTGTGATCCTGGATAAGCCACTTAATCTCTGCCTCATTTTCCACATCTGTAAAATGGGTATAATAATAGCCCCTACCTCATAGGGTTTTTGGGATGATCAAATGAGATCATATTTGTAAAGAGAATATCACAATGCTTGTCAGATAGCAAGCAGTATATGAATGTTAGATATTACTGTTATTATAAATGTTAGCTATTCTCATCAGCTGTTTGCCTCAGTTCCTCATCTGTCAGATGAGCTGGAGAAGGAAATGGCAAACTACTCCAGTGTCTTTGCCAATGACCCACTGGAGTCATGGAGTGTCAGACATGACTGAAACAACTGAACAACAACAAAATATCATCATCATAAGCCTATCAGCCATTCATTTTTAATGTAAGTTGCTTTAATCAGCTACAGTTAGCTTTTCTCCAGACTACTAGCTTGAGACTGTCAGTAAAGAAGTGATAGGCAGGAAGGGAACAATCTTCTTATCCTAGTCTCAGCTTCACCTGGATTTTCCTTTTCTTTTTTGAGATTTAGAGCTGAAAGAGACTTTAGAGGCTCTTGGATCCAACCCCCTTCTTTTACCCCTTTCCTTTTAAGGAAATTGAGACAGAGGCTAAGCATCTTGCCTAGGGTGACACAGCTAGTTAGTGTCTGAAGTGGGATTTGAACCCAGATCCACTCCAACACTGTCCACTATAACATCTCTACTGGATTTTCATCCCTGAGTTGCTGGAGTGGTAGCCTCTCAGTCTTTTCACAAAGGTCACCAGTTGGAGCTCTTTTTTGGTCCTTTTAGAGGATTGAAATAGGTTGGATTTTTCTAAATAAAAAATAGACTTCATCATTGACTAAAAGGAAAAAAGAGGTTGAACAAAATAAACTTGTACATGTAGAAAGCATGGGACTCGTATACGAAAATATGCCTACTCTAAGCCATATGAAGCAGTAAGCCAGCTAGCCTGATCCTATCTAATTGGCTTCTTAAGAAGTAGGGTGCTGATTGAAGTGGAATTTTGATTGGAGAAAGGGGGAATAATATGAGGTACTTTGGAGAAGGGCAAAAAAAAATGTCCCAGTAATTGGGGACAAATGAGAAATATGAGAGTACTGGGCATCCCAGGAAAAGAGTCAGAAGTAACGGATCCCTAGAAATGGGTGAAGAACCAGAGGGGAAGTGGCCAGAGTGCCAAACAAACATGCTGCTTTGCAGTCAGCTGTTATGGATCCTGGTTGGCATACATATGCCACTGAAGACTCTCCTTGGCACCAGCCTTAGGGTGATGACACCTGCAGCAGCTGAGTTTAGGATCTGTTCTAGAGTCTTATTTGCCTTTGTCTTGATATAATTTTGTTGTCTTTGAAGTCACCATTTCACAATGCTATATGTATTTTGTTCTCTAGTCCTTTGTCTTCATTTTCTTCTTAGTGATTGGTTAAAATTTGTATCACTCTGACCCTAGAGTACCCCAGTTTTTTATGATAGTTGGGTGCTCTGAATCTTTTTAACAGTGAAATTAAGATACATGAATTGGTGAAGATCTTGTTCAAGGTCACAAAACTAGGGATAAAACTCAGATTTTGAAACTCCTAGTTCTGCTCAGTTTTCACGATACATATATATATGGCTGCATTATTCGTTTCTTGCTTAAAATACCAACTTTGTGAAGCAGATGCTGAGGAGGATTCTATTTCAAGCTATAATCTTACAGTATTAGATGTCATCAAATTTCTGTGCTCTTAAATTTGAAATAATATAGTTTGAATTCCAGTTGCATCTGGCCTTATTATTTAGCATTTCTTTGGCATGTATATTATTTACATAGTATGTTACAGCCTTTTCCAGTGGAGCTCGGCATTCTGTGGTGACTTGAGTAGTATCAATTCAGAATTCTTGAGTATTTATCATGTCTTTGTCAGTAACTCTCTATATCATCAAGAGCAAGTGGAGACATTGTGGTGAGATGGAGAGAACCCGAGATTTGGAGTCAAAGGACCTGAGTTCTGGCCACTTCACTGCCTGGGTGACCTTGGGCAGTCTTGGTTTTCAACAAGCATTTATTAAGTGCCTGCTATGTTTCAGGCCCTGTTTCCTCACCTGTAAAATAAGGGGTTAGAATAGATGATGTTTAAGTTACTTTTGAGATCTAAATTCTGTGATCCTAAGTCATGTCTTCTCTCTACAGCTTAGTTTCCTACTCCATTAAATGGGAATAGTGCCTCTTTCTTAACTCATAAGTTTTTAAGAATGAAGTGAGGAGTTTTTTTTTAACTAATTTTTGTTTCTGTCTCCTGCTTGTACACCTCCTTCATGTCCAAATATTTATATTCTTTCTTCTCCTCTTCCTCCTCCTCCACCACCCAGGGAACCATTCCCCATAATGAAGATGAGAAAGGAAAGTGAAAAACAAAAATAGCTACTGATTCTGATAGGGAATGTAATGTTTCACACCCATAGCATCTCACCTCTCTGTTGAAGGGAGGACATTTTCACTTTTTTTCTTCAGGACCAGCCTTGATTATTATAATTAGCATTTAGTTTCCCCTTTTCCCCCATTTACATTGTGGCAGTCATCATGTATGTTGTTTTCCTGGCTTTTCCACTTTACTAAAAATTCGATGTTTGTAAAGAGCTTACTTAGCACAGTGCTTGGAACATAGTAGGTACTCTATAAATGCTTATTCCCCACCCCCTCCATTTTCCATCGGTTTATATAACTCTTCCCTATATTCTTCATATCCGTCACTTCTTATAGTACAGTAATATTATATGACATTCATGTATGACAGTTTGTCTGGCCCCAGAATAGATATTTTGTGAGCCCTTAAAAACTGTGCCCTGTCTGCTCCATTTCTTCTATTCTCACCTGTGTCACAGGCACAAGAGACTGCAAGTTTATGCCCACAGCCAACATGAAGATAGGTTCCTGTAGAAATTTTTTTTTAATTACTCCTAGATCTGTTTTTAAAAATTTCTTTTTCCCACGCTTTAAATTTGTGTTAGTTTGTGTGATATATCAAGAAGTTTATTTATGTATCAATTCCTTTAACATGGGTGGAGGTTTCTCTTTTTTCCTGTTTGACAGAGGACTGGTCAGAACCCCAGAGAGCTAACAAAGACCCTTGGCCAGAGTCATGTAAGGAACACATCGGGAAAGGGCTGACTAGAGTCGTCTGGGTCCAAGCCCTTTGCTTACTTATACTCCTCCCTCTGGGCATTTTTGAGGTTCTTTACCACTTTATGTGTAGGTGAGCTCTGTGAAAATAATTTTGCACAGATGATTAGCAAGAAGTAAACACCTATACCAACTGTATTTTATGTTGCCCCCTGGCCCTCTCTCTGATGTTTATAACTGATTGAGTTTCTGGTGGCACCTTTCTAGAAGAAATAAGGTGAAAGAAAGAGCTTTGTGAGGCCCTACTGCAGCATCAGATGGGTTGATCTGTCAATTACAAGGCTATTTGAAAGCAATGCCTTGGATTCTGTATTGCCCCAGACAAGGTACATAGTCCATATTAGGTGTGATCTTTTGTTATTTTTGGTGGTGGTATTAAGTATTAAGCCCGAAGGTTATTGTCTCGTCATGTACCTTTGAGTACAGATTGCAAGGAAGAAGAACAGTGTTTTCATTGGGATGCTATTCTTGACTATCCTGGAAATGAGGTCTGAAATGAGTGCTGACCACACCTTGGTCTTCCTCTGGGGAGCAGAACACTTTATAAACATTAACTCCTTTACCCTCTGGGCACCTGTACTTAAAAGGTAAATAGAACTGAAAGCTTTGATCAAAGACAGTTGAAGAGTTCACAGGCCATGCTTGTGTTACAGAGATCCATTGTGAAGGACCCATCCGAGGAGTATTGTTCCTGTGCCCCTGCTCCACTGTGGGCTTCTTGGATGGTGTGGATTGAACCTTTTTAGTGTGGGTCTCTTGCTGTGTGGAATCTGAAATGCTGCAAAGATGACCACTTGTCCTGTGCAGCTTCAGAGCTCCCTGCTTCTTTATAGGAAGAAGAAATCAATACACATTTTCTCTTACATGCACTCAGCAGTACCCGCCCATCTCCATCTGAGATCCTGAGCCTGCGGGGAGGGAACATGGTATATGGAGCAGAGCCCAGTTAGCTCTCAGGTGAAGGAAATGCAAACTGCTCATTATATTCTTGAGAATTGTATTTTTAAAAGCAATTCATATGATTGACTTAGGTAACAAGATTCTTGGCTTGAGTGAGTAGTTAGTGGGTATGGACTGGGTAGGAGTTGACTTCCGCAAGAGGGAATGAGGGCCAGAACATTATTGTGCCACCCAGCGAGTTGTCTTTGCTGGGTAAATGCCCAACAGCTAAAATAATCAAATAGCTATAGAAGTAGCATTGGTAGTAGAGTCTCAGCTAAGTCTTGCCAGGGAACAAAGGCAGGGCCTAAGTTCACCTTTTCTTTTCCTAAAGAATTTTTTCTCTAGAAGGGTGAATTAGAAGGCATAGCACAAAGAGGATTGGCAGGAATGGAGGGTGATAATTTATGTGCAGTAATTTAATATGCTTGCTAACTACTAATAGGCCAGTTGTGTTGACTTACCCCTCATTTTTCCTCTGTGGGCCCCTTCCCCCAGCCCCATTAGAAGACTAATGCAGAAAATACATGAAGTCTGTCAGAATTTTTTCTTATAGATTCTTTTATAGGAACTATCACTGCTAGTATAAGATTTTCTAGTTTTAAAGAACTTTAGAGATGTTGGAATCATAGGGTTTAGGGCTGGAAGCCCCTTATTGCACAAATAAGGAACCCGAGTCACAAAATGGTGAAGTGATTCTCTCCAGGTCTTATAGCTCATATGTTGCAAAATTGAGACTTGACCCTCCATCTTTTGCCTTCAAACTTTTCCTTCTGCATCATGCTATACAGAAGCCAAATAGAAAAGACTGACAGCGATTACGCCCTCCCTGGAATGCCCTCCTTCCTCATCTTGCCCCAGATGCCACCTTGCGCATGAAACCTGTGCTCATTCTCTGAATTCTACAGCCCTCCCTTTGTGTTTATTTTGCATAGTCAGGCGGTTCAGCTGTAACCAGATATATATGTTCCTAAAAATTACCTCCGAATCAGTTATACCACGTCATGCAATGGAAATAGTACTTAGGGGAACAGTATGGGAACACTGACCCCGGCAAAGCCATTGCAACCAAAGGGAGGAACGGTCACCCATTGGGTCTCCGATGATATCAGCCATTGGCCCCTTGAGGTGCAGAGGTGGGATTATCCTCTGGTGGGATTACCTCCCGGTCAGAACAGGAGACTTTTGATCCTATCTCTTCTATGAGGTGCCTCAGGGGACTTCCCTCCTTCCCCCATCCCAAGTGCTGGGTCCATTCCACAGGGGTGGTGATCTCAGCTAGGCTTTTCCTTGAGCATGTGGCCAAGGGTCAAAACGGATCTGGTCATTGTCACGTATATTCAGGGGTAGGTGAGGGGCTGTTCAGGGTCTCTCTGTCTTCCCTTCTGTTTAGTGCCTGCCTCTTTAGGCCCCCCACCTCTTGATTTTGTGGAATGTTATATATCCCTCTAAAGTAACTCACTACATTCTGGGTTGTTCCCTACCCCTCACCCTTCTGGGAGGCATGAGTGGCATGTCTGTCTTTCCTTTCCTTCCATGGCCTCTCCAGGTCACCACCTCTCAACCCTATTCTTCCCTAGTGAATAGCTCTCACTGAATCCTGAGTTTGTATCCTCCCTCCAGAATCTGTCTGTATAGGTCACTCCCTTGATGCATGTCTGAGTCATCATAGGATCTGTTCTTGGGTAATGGAGACTCTTTGGGGGGATGTCTTCCTGTCACCTCTCACTCCCTTGAATGTTATCACCAGTAGTTGTAACTGGAGTATCCAGGATTAGTGGATCACACACACACACACACACACACACACACACACACACACACACACACACACACCCATGGTGCAGTTTTCCTCAGTAGTGAAATTGTGTATCAGAAGATGCAAAATTCACGTTATGCTCAAACTGTTCCTTAATCGTGTTTTCAATGCAAGTGTTACAGCAGAACTTTCTGTACTTACCTGTACTGTTGTCTGATGGCTCCTGATAGATGGTGAGCTCCTTGAGAGCAAGCGTGGCTTCATCCTAGCAGTCACAATGCCCAGCACTGCCATTTATAGGTGCTTGTTAGCTCATGGATGCTAGTGACACCGCAGCAAGGTCAAATGAGTAATAGATAGAAAACAATCTTGAGTTGACTGAGAAGGAGGAGCCACGGGAATCCAGAGTGATGGTGATATGATTGAAACAGTGGTCTAGGGAAAAGGCTGGTGATGGCGGCAGCACCCTAGAGTTAGGCAGCTTTATTGGACCAGTCTGCAAAGCTCTCTGCTTCAGTCTTCCATTGCTTAAATGAATGTAGCATTACTTATTTGTACGATAGGAGTATTATAAGTGAGAAGCACTGACTTTGGGCTGTAAAATGACGACATCCATAGCTGTTGGGCAGTCCTCTGTGGTCTCTAGTACCTGGCATTAGATGCCTTGAATTGGCATTTTGGAGTGCAGAAGAAGAGGGCTAGTTTGAAGTGATGACAGAAGGAGCAACTCCTTGGCAAAAGTGTGAAGCAGGGGCTAAAGTAAATTGCTTGTACATGGGTTGTGATTCCTAAGAATGGTTTCCTGGAGCGCCTAAAAACCTTTTCCCTCTTCCTGGCTGTTATTTTGGTTCACATGCCTTTCAGCCATGGAGCGCCCAAATGTGTCCTATTATTTTTCATGCCTTTGCCGCATCGTAGAGGATGGCTCTCTTCTAAACTGTGATGACATGGAAGGTAAGGCCCTCGCCTGCACATGGAGATGGGATGATTTAAGCTGCATAGCATATTTTTACTGGGTGTTTACCTCAGAAGTTGCATCATTAGGGTTGGTACCCTGTCTTCAAGTGGAGTGGGGGCTGTGTTTCCTCTCACACTCAGTAGTATTAGCAGACTGCCAGTCAGCAACAGCACTGCCGCTGCATTAGAGGTGTTTCGGCCTTCACAGATAGGAGTTAAATGCAAACTGGGAGATGCTCAACTGAGCTGCCCCCTCCAATGTACGGGGTCATTGTGCAGTGCCCATGATGTGGATTCTAATGTAACGGCAGTGTCCTGTCTCACCCCCAATTCAGTTGGAGGAAGTGATTCACATCTAAGCAGTGAAGCATCCCTTGGCTTTTAACAGGAGCTGTTAGAGGGGCCGGTGTTTGAACAAGGAGCTTCATCTTCTCAAAGCTGGCAGTCACAAAACCGTAAACACAACACGGACCAACTCTATTGCCTAGAATCGTGGTGGTTTGACATTATTTAATATTAAACATCTCCAGCAAGGCGGGGAGCTCTGCAGCTCAGCTACGGAATAAAAATAAATAAAAATAAAGAGAAAACCCTGTTAAAAGCAGCAAGATGATTTGTCATCTTTCCTTTGTGAGGCAATTTGTCTTTACTCGCATCAAATCTGTTAAAACAGTCAAACTGTGAAAGTGGAAATCATCTTAGGAATATAGAATATTAATGCACAGGAAAAGAGGAGAGGTCCCTTTTGTCTGAAGAATGTCTCTCCCTCTTTTTGAAATCTGAAGGAGGCAATTTCTTTTTCTTTGGCAATTGTCTTGTGAATGCTGAGAATGTGAACCTGATGTCAGGGAAGGGAGAGCTGCAAGTACTGTATTCCTTCTTCCATCGGTACACGTCCAGTCTTCGATAAGGGGTCCAGATGAAAGCTAGAACAGAGTCCTTACTGGCTTGTTCGGGGCTGGATTTCTGATGTGGAGATGTGATTGGAGAAGGAAAGAGCCAAGAAGGAAGTATATAGCTGATGAAATGAGGTTACCAGGAAGGTGTCAATTTTGAACTGCTTTGAGGTTAATGAAGGTATAGGATTGAGGGAAGAAATATTTATAAATAAACTATTGTTGCTACCCATATCTATTTGCTCTCTCCCCTCCTCTCCAGTCTCCTTTGTTTGGGGTCTGATCTTGCTTCTTAAAAATTTATAAATCTTGTGTCTGATCTTTAGGAGACAGGCCGGAGGTCACATGTCAGCATCTGTAATTTAAAGCTGCAGGGCTAAAAGCATTTGCAGGGACTTGAAGGACCTAGTTTTGACCTGACCAAAAGAGCGAATTGAAACAGCTCTTCTTGAGTCTCCTTCAAGCGCTGGGGAGGCTGGTGATGAGAGCTGTCACACTGGGTAATTTATGGGCTCCGGTTTGCTTGGAGTGGCCAGGGTGGCCTGGCTTCGGTGGAAATGCATCACGCACTGCCATCGTGTGGCCAACTGAGAACACGTGCCCTAGTGGGTTCTGTGAAAAGGGTAGTGGGGTGGATGGAGAGGCTCACTCTTTCCTCTCTTAATCAGCTACTGTGTTAATGTTAATTTGCCTCTATTAAGGATTGAAATTTGGGAATTACTAAAGAGGATTTTGTGTTTCTTTATAGATAGTTGTGTTGAAGTTTCAAAACATCCTTTCTAATAGTTACTCCCCTGTCTCATAAGAGTCCCAGTGTTTAAATAAATATTTTTAAAAGTCTGACATTGGGATATTTATTCCTTGAGGAAACTGTGTCTCACCACTTCCTTATTCCCTCTCCCTCATTCCCTTCTCTTTCCCTTCCGTATCTCCCCTCACTTCTTTTGCCTTTCCCCTCCCAACTAAATGTGTTATGTGTTTACTTCTAGATTCTCAATATCTATCCGTTCCCATATTCATGATGATAAAAGATGGGTTAGTCACCCTCCATCCACCTCCCTGGAAAGCATTCAGGGTTGCTGCCTACTGTCATTTGGATCACGATGTTCTTTTTTGGAGGGAAGCCTTTCTTGGGCATCTGTCTCATGCATAGAAAGTCATGAATGTGTCCCTGTGGACAATAAGTGACATGAATTGGGGTTAGAGGAACTAATCCTGAGTAGTTTTGAAACAAAGGACAGATCAAGGGAAAAGGTACTGTCTCCAGTGGTAGACGAAGGGTGAAGGAAAGTGGTAGCTGAGATTCTTTGATTCCACCAATGAGTGCCCTTGGGTGAGTTGAGTTTGGGAGCCTGCCATGCTGTGCCATGAGAATAGTTCCTGTACCTGGTATAAAATTTGCATGAATCTGACCTTTATTTTGATTTGTGTTAATCTCTAGGCACCTCTGGGTAAACTTAAACAGTTAATACATGATCTTTGCCACCTTTTGTTATACATTATTACTGTTCCAAAAACCATATAATTCAGCAGTTATTTTAAAATGTCCAATCTGAATAAGGCCCCGTGCCAGGCACTGGGGACACAGAGATGACACAAAACATATTTCCTGCCCTGAAGGAGCTTACAGCCTAGCAAGGGGAAAGAGACATGCAAAGGTAACCAAGATACAGGTTAGAATCTAATTAAATGCCACTAAATTATGTCATTCATAGTGCTATGATAATGCTGTAAATCTTTTTGTGGTTCACTTAAATCCTAATAGATGGTTTGGATGACTGGACCAGGGTCCTTTTTAGTGTTTGGTAAGTATACCCCCAAAATGTAGAAATTAGGGTTTCCAAAGCACTTATGATCGTAGGTTTAGATCTGGAAGGGACCATAGAGCTAAGATGGTAAAGCCAAGGGGTCTTCTCTCTTACTTATCAGAACCCATGCAGAATCTGAACCTTTGGGGCTGCTTAGATGAGATAGTGGTTGAATAGGCATTGTTACCGCCTGTTCTGCTTCTGTGCCCTCAGGACCCTGTCTCTGTCATCTGATCTACTTATGCCACCCCAGGATCCCACAGCTTTACCTTGGCCGTGTCATCTGCCCTGTAGCTAAACTCTCTTCTCTCTGTTATCTCCCCGAATTAGAATGTGAGCTTCTTGAGGGCAGGGACTTTCTCACTTGTTCTTTTTCAGTCCCCAGAGCCTAGCACAGCACTCGGCACCTACTGGTTTAAGCGACACTTGTCTGTGGTCACACAAGCAATAAGGAGCAGAACTGGGACTCAAACCCAAGTTCCTTGACTTCAAAGTCAGGCCCCTTTCTGCTACACCTTGTCGTGCTTTTAGTTGACAGGACGTCATCATCAGTAAATATCTTGTACATTGGCAGTATCATATGCCAATAAGCAGACACAGACTCAGAAAGTTGCCTTTCGAGGTTTGAGGACAAAGACCATCTCTCCTGTTTCATGTTCTCCCTAGTGCCTTGTACACAATCTGTCTCCGGAGAAGGCCAGACACTTATTTGATGGATCATCTAGCCCATCCCCTCATTTTACAGAGCAGGAGATAGAGGCTCAGTGAGATGACATGACTTAACCAGGATCACACGGCTAGTTAGCAACACAGTCAGGACAAGACCCCAGACCTCGTGACTGGGTCCCAGGCCAGCAAGCTTTCCGCCGCATCAGGCTGTCTCACTAAGTTTATTGTTTGATTTAAAAAGACAGACAGACACGCACTCACACACACACACACACACACACACACACACACACACTCTCTCTCTCTCTCTCTCTCTCTCTCTCTCTCTCTTTCTCTCTCTCTCTCTCTCTTTCTCTCTCTCTCTCTCCCCTCCCCCCCCATGTGCTAAGTATCCCCACAATGCTAAGATCATTCTTGCTCCTTAAATCATCATTACAGGTCCGGAAGCAGTCTGGAGTGGCTGCCCATCCTCCTTGGTTTGGTCAAGACTTTGACCAGATCCTATATTCCCAGCTTGAGAATTCTGGACTCCCTGTAGCTGCTTGAGTGCTGTGTTCATCTCCTTTGATTCTCAACTGTGTGTTTTCTAAGCAGCAGTGTCAAGTCAGTCACCACATTTACTACACAACTACTGTGTGCAGAGCAAGGTCTCCAGCACTGTAGGAAAGAGGGCAGGAGGTGCAGAAGAAGAGAAGGCACCACCTGCACCCTTGGGGACTTGACAGTCTATTTAGAGAGACAAAGCACACACATGAAACAAGCCAAGGACATGTTTTCAGAGCAACAAATCAACATGTGTAAATCCAATACAGCATGTGCAGTGTCTTATTTTAATCAAGTAAATGACAGGGTTTGCTTGGAAGAGTGTCTTTGCCAGTAGATTTCAAAGAACCAGCCTCAGAGCTTGGAAAGTGACATTCTTTCCTGGGGGAAATGACTTTGGGGTGATAGGGTAGGATGGGGAACAGCAGGGAATGATTGCTTTCTGCCCACATTTCCTACCACTGTCTGTATTTGGGGGCAGCACTTAATGGTGTCCATAGTGTTACAGAAATTGGTGGGGAGGAAAATAGTGTTTGGGAGCGAGGTGGGGGGTGGGGAGGATGTAGGTACAGTTCCTTCAGGAAACACACTCCTGGTTACTGCTGCAGGCTGCAGGCCTCGGAAATTGAGAGCCAACCAAGATCATTTGCAGGTTTCATATGCCCCTGTTGTGCTATTTGTCCTACTACCATCATGAGCTGCAACTGTCAGCGTTTGAGTCCCATGATCAGTGTGCATGTGGAGAACGAGAGCGAGAACGTTTGTATGTGTATGTACGTATGACCATCTGCCTTACGGTGATGAGCATTTGCCTTACATCGTTCAGTAATGTTTAAAATGTACCCACTACTAAGTACAGTTGATTGCATTGTACAGGTGTGCACAGCTTGTACTTTTTTTTTAAGCATGGTCAGAAGAATTGCATAATAAATAATTAAAGTCCAGATCCTAATACACACATACACACATTTTATGGAAGATGGCTGCTAATCCATGACCGTTTTTTCCAGAAACAGGTTTTATGATAATATAGTAAAAATATTAAATTAGAAAATGCCTCACTAAGGGTTATAAAACCTTACTACAGTCGAGATAGGTAATTATCCCCTCTACAGCCTAAATGACAGTTTAAAAGAAATAAAAATGTTAGTGCTCATTACTTGCTTTTGTAGGTTGCAATAAAGGGTAAGTTAAATTTTAATTCAAGGAAGAGCCCCTGCTATCGACCTTCTGCCTCTCTCTACCTCAGGTATAAGTCCTGTTAATTACTCTATGCAGGTTATTCTTCTGCATGGTACTAACAGCAATACACTCTAAAGCTGCTAAAAGTCACCTTTTCGCCAACGGATGTTCCCACTGGCAGTTGAAGCTGAGCATGTTGGGAGGTGGGGGGGTGGACAAAGGGCGGGAATACATTTCAGCTCAGTGACTCAAATCTCAATTCTTAATATGATTGGTAGGAGGAATTTTTTTTTTTAATTCTGACTTCATTATGCATAGCCTTAAGGGGAGGACCAAGAGTATTAAACTGTACACTTAGCCTGCAGAATCAAGTGGAGACAAGGTTAACCTGAAGGATTGATAGTTTGGCTCTCTGCATGGCTAAGCCCTGGTGAAGGAAGATGCTGCAGGGGGAACAGTTTCTGTGCTGTAGAAGAAAACGTGACTCTTGATTCCTTGACAGTTGTTTTGTTAAGAGGGCTAGGGTATTGCTGCTGCTGTTATTTTATTTTGCAAAGGGTAGGGCTGTCTTTCACATGCTGACTGATGCCTTGTCCTGAGCGGTGGCCTCTGGATCCCAGGTCTTTCCAAATCTAGGAAAACCTGGCTAGCTCCCAGTCTGCTGAAACTCAGAAAACTCAGCATCCCTCTAGTTTATGATTCTGAATTTGTCTCTCCAACATCACTAGACTCCTTCAGTGAATGCAAAATTCAGCAAGAGATGAAACCTCTGAATTTAAAAATGGAGTAGAGGACAGTTTGTGTATGATTGTCTAGAAAAAGCCATCTATCTTTGCAAGGCACTTAACCTCCCACTACCCCCAGGCTACTACCTAAGACTGTAAATTGCAGAGCAGTTGCAGATCTTCATTGGTAGAGGGAATTTCCTCACCAGGAGTCCCCTGTACCAGTGAGTTGGTGGAGGAGGGGAGGTAGGAAAAAGAGCCATTCAAAATTAGGAGCCAGGCTCAGCTGCTCACACAGCTCCGTAGAGATCTCACGCATCTTGTCTTTTGTTGGGCAGCACATGGGTAAAGAGGAAGTCTTGAGAACTCATAAAGAACATATAGGGAGAAAAAATTATTTCAAAGCCAGCTCAAACTCCCTTAGTCATCAATACTAGAAGATGTTTTGATTTTCCCTGCTATATAAACTTTGCTCATATACATGAGTGTTTGGCATACAAATGCTTTTAAAAGCCTCAAAATGGAAATTCCTTTCTGTTCTGAAAACTGAAGGGTCCAGTAAAGTCTGAGTTGGTACTGGTGCTAAGACCTTTGGGTCCTGTGAATTGGTGAATCTCTCTCTTTGTATCATTTCCTTCCCTCCCAGCTAAGAATTAAGGGCTAGAGGGAGAGGAGAGCAGAACCCTGTGGAGCCTCTAGAGGAGCTAGTGATACAGTCTGCGACCTTCATCTTGGATTGAAGAGAAGACAGAGGCCTTCAGGGGAGCCACGTTAGGGAAGGTCGAGCCCAGGTGCTTTACATTCACTGGCTCAGATCAGCCTTCATGGAAGTTGTCAAGAAGTGCCTCCTACAGAAAGAAGAAACCTGGGAGAAACCCCAGGGCTGCTGTGGTTCAGCTCAGAATGGGGGAGGGGAGGGGAGGGGCAGTATGACATAAACCTTGCTGGAGTTCTTTGGAGATTATGGAGGAATTGGAAAAAACCATAAAGGGACTTTCATCTTTGGGGGGTGGGAACTGAGTAAATCATAGTATTAGAGTCACATGGGACCCTAGACATCACATAGGTCAAATCTCATTTTATGAATGAGGAAGTTGAGGCACATAGACAAGTGACTAGAATTGATCTTGAACTGTGCCAAGGGGGACGAAGAGAAGAGAAGCAACATTTCTGTAGTGCATACCACCTACTGCATGGGGCTTTACAAGTACTGTTTTGCTTGATCCTCACAACAACCCTGCAGGGCAGGTGCTGTTGTTATCCTCATTTTACAGTTGAGGAAACTGAGGCACACAGGTTAAGTGACTTGCCAGGGTTACACAGCCAAGAAGTATCTGAGACCAGATCTGAACTTGGTCTTTCTGACTGTGCCACTTAGCTGCCTCATGACTAGTCCATGATCACAGTTAATTAGTGGCAGAGCCAGGGCTAGAACCCAGCTCTTGGACTCCTAATACCATTGCCTTGATTGTGCCAACTTCAGGGACTCATGATTTTGTTGTTGTGGATGCTGCCTGCACTATTGCAGATTATAATGCTTCTATAGATGGGTTTAGGGTGTTGCTGTGGCTGGTTGATTCCCTTCAGGACTTTGAGAGTGGCTTCTTATTTTTCTTTAAGTTTCTTTCTTTCTTGTAACTTGATTTCTAGATGAGGTTATTCTTTGTTGTCACAATTCCTGTCCGTAGTCACTGTAGGGAGCTACAAATGCCCCTGAAGAAACTTGCATGGAGGATTTCCCACACAAAAACAGCAGATGCTGTAATGTTTTTCAAAGCTAGGCATAAGATATTATTAAATAATAAGTGTGGCTCACCAGTACTGTGCCTTCATGAGCTTAGGAGCTCAGAAATTAGTGGTAATAGGGATTAGGCCATGAAACTGACCGGTTCCATCTTCATTGGGTTAAGACTGTTTCCTCGGCCCATTTCTTCTTTCATTCAAGATATTTGTTGGGCCATTATGTTAAATAATGGTGCCTGTCCTGTGCCATCAGGTTATCTGTCCTTATTTGGCAAGAACCCACATTGTTTTTCCTGTGGACCAGACTTCATATATTGTAAGGTATACTTAGTTCTGCTGGGGAACTCTTGGTTGGGCCCTCTGACCTCTGAAGTGAAGTTCTGTTCTGTGACCATAGCCTGCTGTATGGGATCTGCCCCTGCCTGGTGTTGGTTGTCTTCTTTTCCCTCCCACCTCCCCACCCCCCAGGTCCTCCACTCAAGTCTGACCATATCCTGCCTCCCTTCGCACTTGCCACAGCCATACACATTCATTCAATCTAGCAGCTCCCTATTGTCCCTAGGATCAAATAGAAAATCTTCTGTTTGTCATTTAAAGCCCTTTACAACCGAACCCCTTTTTGCCTTTTCAGTCATCTTATACTTTACTCTTCTCCACATAGTCTAGGATCCAACCGCACTGACCTCCTTGTCATTTCACACACATAACACTCTGTCACCCACCCCTTGCCTTTTCACTGGCTGGCTGGCCCCCATGCTTACAGAAGCCCTTTCCTGGTACTTCCCTCATATCATCCTTGCCCACCCAGAAACCCCCCTCCAATGCTTGTGCTTCCCTCTGAAGTGATCTTCCATTTGCATTGTATTTTTTTGTGTACATAATTTTTTACATTGTCTTTGAGGGCAGGGATCCCATTTTTGCCTTTCTTTGAGTCCCTAGTGCCTGGCACAAAGTCAACATCTAATAATATGTTTGTTGACTTGACTTTTACCTCTTTACTACCTCCTTTTTTTGGGGGGGGGTTGTTTTTAGGCAATTGGGGTTAAGTGACTTGCCCAGGGTCACACAGCTAGTAAGTGTCAAGTGTTTGGTCTGAGACCAGATTTGAACTCAGGTCCTCCTGACTTCAGGGCCGGTGCTCTATCCACTGCGCCACCTAGCTGCCCCTACTACCTCCTTCTTTAGGCATTTCTTGACACCCCCCACCAAGTGACTGTAAGTATATGTACCTATTCTTGGGGGAGAGATTAGAAGTTACTTCTTTTATTTCTGGTGCACAATATCCTCTGTGTGTGTGTGTGTGTGTGTGTGTGTGTGTGTGTGTAAAAATCCAACCTTTAGAAATAAATAAGCTAGTCTAATTTTTTATTGGGGTGAAGGGAAGGGGAGGGAGAAGGGGAACTCAATTCTACTATTGGAACTGCTGCATATGTGATATTAATTGGAATCTTGTTGCTGGGTCATTTTCATTGTTTTTCAAGTACCGTCAAGTCCAAGAAAATGTATGAAAACTAAATTATATCCCCCACATCCCATTCCTGATTGAATCCTCCTTAGAGTGTGGCAGTCTCATATATCCTATTAAAATATTCAATCTTGTTTTCTTACTTGAAGAGCCTATCTGTAAAGGGCAAACTTAAGAAAGCTCATTCCCTAGAGACAGGGTCCCCATCCACATTGGAGTAGTGACATATTTCAGTGCAGCCTGTGGTTAGTTTGCTTAGAGGCTCCTTTCCTTCCTCTGTGTTTATGAAGGAAGGAGGACTATGGAATGCACTTGGTGGATTTTCTGTTGAAGAACATTAGAATATTTCATATCTCTTCGTCTGGATTTAACCTTGAAAAAGTTACCTGGCATGCATTTTTTTTTCATATTTTCCTTTTGATTTTGTCTTTTAGGACAGAGCTTTATCGATCACTCTTTGGAAAAGTCAGCACACCTGCAGAAGGCCCTCTAAATTAGGGTTACCCACCCCTTTCCAGGCGAGTGTGTCTTTTCTACTAGAATTGAAGAGACAGCCCTAGAACAAGAAGCTGTCTCCATATGCAGTTGTGGCTGTTCATCTAGTTAAGCGATTGACACCTCTTTGACACCTGAGGC
Source organism: Phascolarctos cinereus (assembly GCF_003287225.1). Lineage (NCBI taxonomy): Eukaryota > Metazoa > Chordata > Mammalia > Diprotodontia > Phascolarctidae > Phascolarctos > Phascolarctos cinereus. The sequence goes on from NW_027555958.1 coordinate 320,112,430, forward strand.
TGAATTTAGTGGGAGAGCTAGAGCAGTCCCTCTGGAAGAAGTATCTCTAATATGCACCCACTCATAACACCTGTCGGATACCTCCAGGACATTAAGGATCCTCTCCCTCTCCCTTTCTTAAAAGTGTCTTCAGGGCTTTGTGTGCCAAGAGAGCCATCCCTCATGTCTTCGATGATCACAGAGAAGTGCTGTTGGTTTTGCTGCTTGTAAACATTTTGAAAGCATCATCAGTTAAAGGACCCGGTGTTCTATTGGAATGTTCAGTAATTGGTTGAGAATTATTCTTTCAAGCAAGAAGCTATTTGAGTAGACGTTGGGACTGCGTGCCGTAAGACTTCACTGAAAGAAGACAGCCTGAGAAAAATGCTACTTGTCTTGATCAGAAGTTTTTCATGGCTCTGAGCCACAAGGCACTGTAGAAAATCCTGATGGTCACACCCACCCTTTTTTTGCAGCTTAGAAATATTTGTGAATTTTCAGCTAAATATTGATCTCTCGACTTTCTCTTCTTTGTTTTCCTCTAACTGATAAGGATTCTTTCAGAATCCTTTCTCACCACTCATGACACTTTATTGAGGTTAACTCTGGTGTAAATCTAGCAGGAGCAGATGATTCACTTGTTTTCCATCCAAAGGTCAAAAGCTGGAAATTAAATCCCCATAAGGGGGATTTATTGGCCTGCTGTGGTCAATCACAATGAAGATGATCGTGCATAAGTAATGCATGCATATGGATGGAGCAGCACGTGGAGCCAAGTGCTCAGCTGTACCCTTTGCTCTGCCCAAGTCTTTATTTGATGCCTTAGAGTCTAAGAAGAGACCCTTAGACTGGCTCACAAAGTGTAATTGTCATAAATACAGAGTTGTGGTTTGGGAAATAATATTTTGGTGATGAAAACATCAAAACAGAATTACAGATTCTTATTTTACATGCATATATGTCTTCTAAGAACAAGATGGGAGCAAATAGAAGGGAAGAAGGTTGTCCCACTCTAATTAATTGGTCCTTTTTTCATGGTGACTTGTTTTTCCTGCCTTGATATTCACCTCTTGGGTTTGCCTGTCAAGGAAACATAAAATTTTCAGTGCTGCTCCATTTCCAGAAAATATCAATCACCAGAAATATGAGGCATCACTCAAAAAGGGATCTCTTTTTTGAATATAATGTATGATTCTTTCCATCTGGCCTGAGGACTTTCAGATAATGCATATTATAACAGCACGTAAATAACTCTTTAATATTTCTATGAACGTTAACACCCAGCTTGCTTTCTTAAGGGGATCAGGCCTTTTGTCACTGTCATATTTTATCAGGTGAAGAATGAGATCTAAATAGGTGTTCCAGAATCTTTGGAGCAAATATGCTTAATTAAAGTGAATGAGAAGTTGGGAGCAATGTGAAATACCGAACAGGCAAGGGGTTTTCATCGAAGGGAGGCCCATGTTTTAAAATTCAGAATACCACCCTCTTTTCAGCCAAGAATAAATTGGAAACTATTTTAATTGACACGGATACTGCAATTCAACTGTTACTAGAAAGACAGATTAGTTGATTGATTTGCATTTTAATAAAACTAATACTTTACATTTTGGTGGCTAATGCTGATTTTTAAATGAGTTCAGAGCTGTTATCTAGAGTTTCAATCTAGAGACCTTTTTCAGTGTTGACTGATTCTTTCCTTTGTATGGAGTTTTGCGTATTTTATTTTTGACCAGCTGACTACTTATGGCAGCTACTAACCAGGGACCATGAAGAGCCCAGCAGTACACTGTCGTAGGCAGAAGGAAGGGAGATTTTGAAGAGCTGAGTAATGTCCAAAATGTGATAGCAATCCTTTCCTATCTTCCTTCTGTGCCACAGATATAAGTAGCCAGGAAAGGCTCATTGAGCTCTCCTTCTCTTCACTATATATGAGAGCTTTGTCAATGCTGGCTTTAATGTTGCATTGGGCCTCATCCACCATTCTTTGTCACATACAGCATGAAGGAGGAGGTGGCCTGCTGGGCCGAGGACTGGTCCTGAAGTTCATTCCTTGCTCCCTAGGGGATGTTTCAGCTCATTGTCTTCCTCTGGAAGGATGAAGAAGCTATGGCCCTTAAAGTGCTTTGAGATGCTTGATTGAGAGATGGCAGATAAAGTGGCACCATCAGTCTCCATAGTTTCTCCCTTCCTTGGCCTTCCCCCCACCCCCCTGTGGATCATGGTGTCCCTCACATCTTATTTGCTCTCTACTCTTGCCTCCAGTTCTCTTGCTTGTTGCTGCTTGAACCTTTTGTCCCAATGTCGTCCTAGATTTGTAGAGGGGCAGGGGACGGTGGCTTGTGTTGGCTTAAGTTTATGAAGGTTGAACTGTACTGTCTTTTCCTATGTAAGCATATTCTCACTGGAACCTTTTCTATTGTTTTTTCCCTCCTTTGTAAAACCCCTTGGTGAGTGTTCTTCACAGATTTGTTCTGACCTCATTTAGCTTTTGGACTGAGATAGCAAATACAGGATTCTATTGGTCTTGACCCCTATCCTCCCTTTTCCCCTATCCCTAGCTTGCCCTGAATTTTGTAAGGACTGCTAAATATTCCCTAGGATTCTTTATTCTGTATGGCCACTTTATACCAGTTGATCTAAAAGGAGGACTGAGTCTGTGCCCCTGAATTGATCCAGAATGTGCCTTTTGAAGTACATTGGGGCTTTAGCATTTCCTGCGGCTTCCTTCCACAGACATTTAATGCATTAGTGCCAATATCCTTTTCTCCCGTGGGCCACATTCAAGAAATGGGAAGTGTCATAGCTTAGCACAAACTTTCCAAATGACTAGAGTTGACCGATTTTTATAGGGACACTCCTTGAGGCCACCAGGTACAGAAAATCAGAAGTGTTTGGTTCCAGCATATCATTCTCTTCCTCTGGCTGTACCTCCTGCATTTTTTATGTGTACAGATAATCTGATGACGTTTGTATTCATATGAGATTTTCCCCATTTAATAAAAACCTACCTCTTTGCTTTTTCCTTCATTATTGGAGTTGCATTTGTTCACTCCTGTTTTGTTGTACATTCAGTATGGATTTGTGTCTTTGTAAATAGAACATTTCCTTTCTCTCCCTTACCCCCACCAAGCCAAGCATTTCCTCTCAGTCCTCTCTGACTTTCTCCTTCAACATAACATTTCAAAAATAACTGTGGGTAATTTGGTAAGTTCATTAACTAATACTCTTTAAGACTGTGGAATCTGTATCACCTTGCCTATTTGTATATATTGTGTGTCCAACATCTCTGTTGATGAAGTCTTCATTACTTATTTCTTGTCCAGAGGACCAAGGTATGTGGTAAATGCAGAGAGAGAATGCCTTCTCTTGCTTTTGTTTATCTTATTATCTATGGATTTCCTATAGAGTACCTTTATCTGTTATCATTGTAGGACTGTCAAAAGCTTTGGTGACATTTTTATTGCTAGGAAATTTGGGTTTCTTTCTCCTGGTATATAGAGTTTCTAAGTTAAGACCCAGGACACTGGCTTCATGGAGAAAATGAAAAGGTAGGAGAACGGATGATCCCATATGAGAGCAGTGAGGAAGAGTGGGAGGTCTATGAGATCCTGAGTCAGTCAGTAAACAGTTATTAAACGCCTGCTATGTGCCAGGCACTGTGCTAAACACTGGGGATACAAAGAATGGCAAAAGACATTCCCTGGCCTCAAGGAGTTCACAGTTTAGTGAATAGAACCTAAAAGAGAGATGATTTTTCCACTAGGGTTTTGCGCCTTGGATCTTCAATTAGGCTACTGGGAAAGAAGGGAGCTTAGGCTAGATCTGTTGTGCCATGTTTGCCAGTCATCCAATTTTCTTCTAAAAGTATCACCCTGTAAAACATTTCTTGCCTTCTAGCAAAAGAGGGGCATGTGGGGGGGCAGCTAGGTGGTGCTGTGGATAAAGCTCCAGCCTTGGAGTCAGGAGGACCTGAGTTCAAATGCAGCCTCACACACTTGACACTAGCTGTGTGACCCTGAGCAAGTCACTTAATCCCAGTTGCCTCACTAAAAAAAAAAAAATTCAAGTTCAAAAGCATATGGAAGTGATTGTTGATAAATCAAAGTAAATTAATTTTAAAAAGGGGGGGGCACGTGGAACACCAGAGTAGGTAAAGAGCCAGGCTTATAGAGAACACTGAGTCTTGCTATGGATTCATGCAAGGGCAGACACAGACGTGTGGTATGATGGAAAAGACACTGGCTTTAAGATAAGTAGAATCAGATTGACACTGGGCTTTAAGTGAGTCTGAATGAACCTCAGTGTTTCCATTGTAATATAAGGGGGTGGGATAATTTGAGCTCTAAAAAATTGTGATTCTAAGTTTTGTCTTTTGGTCTAAGTAAAAATATGTTCATGTTGGCACTGGCTTTTGCCAAGGGACCTTCAGTGAGCATGGATGATACATCTTCCGCTTTTGTGGAATATTGCCCACTCTGGTCTGATAGAGGACACTGAATGAAAGAAATCCCATTTAATAAGTGCTTACTCTTCGCCAAGTATTGGCCATAGTCCCTGTTCTCCAGGGGCTCACATGCTAATAGGGAGAGATGGTACGCAGCTTTCAACTGCAAGTCAGATGTGAAAGACCCAGGATCCTCAGGGTATAAGATCTTTCCAATGTCATTGCCACTGATAAACCAAGGAATTTTGTGGCTGTGGCTGCTCAGGAGATGGGGCTATAGCTCCTGCAGAAGCAGTCTCCAGGTTTCGTCTCGACAGAGAGGGGTTCCTTGGAGAATGGCTGGAAGCAGGGCTCGTGGTGTGAGGAGCAGTGCTGTTCCCAGGGGCTTTGGGACTCGGGGTCGTGGGCTGTCTCCATCTGTGCTCGGTACTGTCTGGGTCTGAGAAGAGTTGGTGACAGTGGGTTGCCTTATTCCATCACTTGAAATCAATGTCATTGAATGTTTGCTGCTCCCCTCATCTGTAGGCTCCAGGGTAATTTTTACTGCAGCACAGTTTGCAGGAGCATCATTGCATCATGGCCCTAATGTGTGGGCTGCCTGAGCCAGGGGCTAAGGAATTGGGGTCAGTGTAGGTGTCTGTTCTCGAGAAAACTGACCCCAGTGGTGGCAGGAGGAGTACAGAAGCCCTGAATGAGTTGAGTGGAATACATTCTGAATCTAGAAGGGGCTGCCTGAGAGAAGGCAGGCTCCAGTGCACTGAGCTCTGGGTAATGGCGTGTAAATTAGTATGCAAGTATGGCTTCTATTTAGCACAAAGCAATTAGCCTACTGATCTGAGATTCTTGCCTTGCCTCCAGCTCGAGCCTCGCACAGCAGTACAGAACTGGGGCTTCCCAAAGCCCGAGCAGAATCCTGCTCCCGACCCTCCACCCCCACCTCAAAGCACTGCTGGAGCCCTGCTAGGCCTAGGCAGAGAGGATACTGCAGTGGCAGCTCCCCCTGCTCCCCCTGACAGGCAGTGGATTTTCCTTTCTGAACTCTCTTGAGTGGCCCAGAACTTCTGTTGTGCAGGCTCTTGAGTATGAATACAAAAGGTCCTTGGGCTAAATGGGCAGGGGCAGGTGAGGGGCTTCCATGCTTGGGACCCATGACACAGCTGGTTTCATGTTCCTTATAGTGTTCAAAGGTGGTGAAGAGGGAGAACAGCTAACTCGGGCCACATCTTTTCTTCACTCCGCACCCGATTATGTTGGGAATTGATTATATTAAGCTTTAAAATGATTTTCCAGTTTGACTCCTGTGTCCTTTAAAGTATGTAGCACATTGCACTGGGTTTTAAGAGCTGAATATAATGTTAAAAGGCTTATATGAAACACTTTAAATGTGATAACTTGTAGTTCATATTGTTTGAAAAGATAAGCAGTAAAGCGAGATTCAAAGCTGCACTAAGGATGCTTTTGAATTTACTTATCAGCATTTAAGCAGGCGCCCTTCTACTTCCTCCCCTACCTGGGCAGTAGGAGCAGTAGAGAGAACCTCAGGAAGGAGGCAGCAGCAAACGAGGGCACCCTTTCATCTGCTGGCTCTGCCTTGTGGCTAAGGGCAGTGCTTTGTTCAGCGTAAGAGCGCCAAACTTCCAGGATTTGTTGGTTCACTGAAAAGAAGCAGTGCCATGCCAGGCCTGGGGCCCCCAGGGGCCAGATCCCTAGCACAGACTGGGACTGGTTTTCTAAAGGAGGTAAATTTCAGCCTCCCAAGCCCTGCAGGTGGTTCAGGGATGACCCCCAGCACTGCCCTGGGATAGGAGCTGCAGCCCACAGCCAAGTACAGATTAGCTAGGAACCCCCAGGCTGGGGTAGAGCTGCTTAATGCTTTGAACATTTGTAGTTCGGGCTTTTAAAGGTCACAGCCTGAAAAACATGGTGAAAGATAAGTGAAAAAGAAAGTTAAGCATTGGATTTCCCCATTATGTAATGAAAAACAAGCATTTATGCCTTCCTTTTTAAAAAAAGAAAAAAAGAGGCCAAGGACAACTTAATTGAAACCTCAGGCATGTCTCTTGGACTGCTTCTCCAAAATTCGATTAAACAAATGGGCCAGGGTATATTTCCATCTTTGGCTGAGCAGTGGAGTCCTAAGAATCAGGCCAGTTAGTCACAGGTTTTGCTAGTAAAAGACACTAGAGAGACTGGTTTCACTGATCAACAGCTCACTAGATCCCCATTTTTAGCGTACCCAAGCAGCCCATTCTCTTGGCAAAGGGGGAGGGGGATAGTCAACTGGGCTTAGGGTGAAAGCAGAAGAAACCAACATGCCTAGTATCATAAAAATTAGTGCTGGAAGGGGCCTTAGAGGCCATCAAGGACAATACGTCATTCTGCAGATGAGGAAACTGAGGCACAAAGAGGTTCAAACATAGCAAGTGTCTGACGCAGGATTTTGACTCGTGTCTGCCCTGACTCCCAAGTCCAGCACTCTTACCACTGTGCCACCTAGCTGCCCGATATAAATGAGGAAGTTGAGAGCCAGAGTGTCCAAAGGGACTTGTCCAAAGTTGTATAGCTAGTAGCTGAGCCCCAACTAGCACCTAGGTCTTCTGACTCGCTGACCAGGGGCCCTTTCTACTATAACTCTAGCTCTAATCCCATTTGACCTGTTGCTCGCAGGAGGTTTCCTGCCCCCATAGCCACAGTGGCCTTTGGCAAAGATGGGGATTATCTGGTCTCCAGTAAAAAAGGGCACCAGCCAGGCAAACCTGTTATAAGGAGACTGCCTAGCAACGTTACTTGTTGCTGTCATCTCTGAGGCACTAGAGTCCGTTAGCTATGCCCAGTAGAATATTAATTCAGTATTAAGTTAGGATATGGCTGCTAATGAGAAGACGTTTTCATTGCTCTGTGGTACAATGGAAAGAGCACTGAGATTTGGAGTCAAGGAGCTGGGTCTGAATTCCAGCTTTCCTATTTCCTAATAGTGTGACCTGAAGAAAGTCACTTAACCTTTTTGGACGTCAGTGTTCTCACCTGTAAAATATAAAGCAGTAGATGACCTTTGAGGTCTCTAGCCGCTCTCAAGATTGCTCCTGAACATTTAGCCTAGCTTGGAAAGGTGCAGGGGCCCTGCATGGGAGGAATTTGTCTCTCTCCCCTTACCTTCTCATTTTCTCCCCACCCCCCAGAAGAGAATTTCAACTTTAAGACAAACAACTTCATTTACAAGTGTGTCTCTAATTAGCTGCAGAATTAGTAAAGCTGAGTTTCCCTCCATAGATGGGATAAACCCTCGAGGGAGGCTGGTGGAATAGAGAGAATCGCATTTCCAATTATTTTGTTGAATTGCTAATTTAGTTATTGTGCCTGGTGTAATTGTGATGGGTATTGGGTGTGCTATTCAATTTGTTTTAAATATTTGTGGGAAGGCTGATCAGTAATGGAGCTGACCTATTTTGTGGCCCAAATTGAGAGAAAAGACTAAAATAAAAACAGCTACAAAGATAGTTTGTTTCCATTTTGATTTTGATCTTTCTTATTCCTCTTAAGACTGTTGATGCAACAAAAGGTTTAAATTAAAAGATGCTAGCACTTTGATCTTCTGCTTTAGGAAGCTGACAGTTTCACTGTTATTTTCCTGAGTGTTTTTGAGGCTAAAGACTTAAATGCATTTAAGGAGTTTAGGAGTTTCTCTCCTATAAAACTGAGACTTTGTGTATTTAACTCTCAAGATGTTATTTGTAAACAAATGCACAAAACAGAAGTAGGATTTGTGTGTGTTAGCTATATATAACTTCAGAGTTCAGTGGCATTATTATTACAACTGAAGGGTTGTGAGGTGCCAGGCCCAGCGGTAAGTGGGGGGAAAAATCTCATGGTTTACCTGATGACAGTTAATTTATTAAACACCTACTATGTGTCAAACTCTGTGCTAAGCTCTGTAGATGCAGATGGTGCAAAAGACAGTCTATTCTCGTTTTTGGGGGTTTTTTGGGTGTGTTTTTAGGCAGTTGGGGTTAAGTGACTTGCCCAGGGTCACACAGCTAGTAAGTGTCAAGTGTTGGCTCTGAGGCTGGATTTGAACTCAGGTCCTCCTGACTTCAGGGCTGGTGTTCTATCCACTGTGCCACCTAGCTGCCCCAAAAGACAGTCTGTTCTCAAGAAGACAACATGCAAACAACTATGTCCAAACAAGCGTTAGAAGGAATAAATTGGAACTAATCAGCAGAGGGAAGGCACTAGCAGCATTAAGAGGGATAGGGAAAGGCTTCTTGTAGAAGGGGGATTTGAGCTAGCACTTGAAGGAAGCCAGAAGGCTGAGATGGAGAGGAAGAGAATGCCAAGAGGAAATGGCAAAGATACCTGGTTTTAGAAATCCCGTTAGATTGAGACCAGAGATGGGAAGTGTTTTACGTAAGGTTACTCAGCCAGAAACACTAGAGCTGGTAGGAGAAACCATGTCTTCTCCTGAGTCAGGTGCCATTGCAACCAGCCTGTGCTTTGATAAGGGAAAAATACAAAGGCTCCGGTCAGTTTTGAAGCTAGGATTGTTCATTTCATAATACGGTGAAGTCCATTTAGAGTACAACACCCAAAGAATGTATTTTGTTTTCCCATTCACAGACAAATGCCAGGAATTTACAGTGATAAGGATGTGAGAGAATTATTGTGCTGTGCTTCAGTGATTGAAAAAGTTTTCTTACTTTCAGTAATAAATTTGAATTTGTTATCTCCTATTTCCCACCCCCAAGTTTATTTATATAAAAATATTAGGTAGAGAGCATTTAAATTTTATGGTCAAATCTATTTTGCTCTTGGCTTGTGCCCATGTATAAAGTTTATGTACTTGAAAAAAAGTCCTCAAATATTTGTTGGTTTTGATTATGGTTGCTCAAAAACAGTGAATGAATAGGTCCAAATGAATCTGGATTTGAAGACAACCTGTTCTGACACTTATTAGCTTTGTGAGCTGGAGGAGGTTGCAGTAACAGATGGTGGGAGGTGTGTAGTTGTGGGGGGGGGGCGTTAGACAGTAGGGTCTGTGCAGGAGAAAAGGGAGAGCATTCCTGTGAGCCAAAGAGAGATTGTGTGAACAAAGTCAAGGAGATAGAAAAGTGTGGGTCTTTTCTGGGGGGTGGAGGTGGTTAGTGACCAAGTTTGACTGGAATATTAGTCAGTTAATAAACAGTAAGCACCTTCTGTGTGCCAGGCAGTATGCAAAATGCAGGGGATACATAGAAAGGCAAAAGACAGCTGTCAAGGAGGTCACAGTCTAATGGAGAGAAATGACAAGTGTACGGAATAAGCTATATACAGGATAGATTGAAAATAATAACAAAGGGAAGGCGCTGTCTTTAAGAGAATGGGTAGGAGAGGCCTACTGCAGAAGGTAGGGTTTTTAGCTGGGATCTGAAGGAAGCCAATGGAAATAAGGAGAGAGAACATTCCAGGCACAGGACAGAAAAGGCCCAGAGTCAAGAGACTGAGAGAAATAAAGCCAGTGTCACTGTGGAGAGGGGTAATGTATCACAAGACAGGGTGATACCAGTGGGGAAGGATCCATGAAAAGGGCTGAGTAAATGGGGTGACATCAGCTATCTGCACCGAATTGTGAAGGATGGTTTTTAAGAGTCTGCTAGCCTAGGTAGGGAGTAATGAGTGCTTTTGAGTGAGTGAGTGGCAGTCAGAATCATGCAGAAGGGAGGAGATGACAGGTAGTTTAGAGGAAGAATCCAGAGGAAATAATAGTAATAATAATATTATAATAATTTATTTAGCACTTTACATACTGTCTCATAATAACTGATCATATGTGGAAGGGAGCCAAGGATGACCCCAAGGCTGTGAGTATGGAGGTTGGGTATCGTGGCCAGAAATAGTGAGCAGGTTGGGGAGGAGAAAGCTGTTTTTGACATGTTGAGTCAGGTGCCAGTGGGACATCCATTTCCAACTGAAGGCAAGTGGAAACATAGGTCTGGAGCTTCAGGGGAGAGAGAAAGGTTGCAGGCTTAGAGGTCTAGCTTTGGGCATCACCTTAAGATGATTGCTAGGTGAAGCTGTGGGATTGAATAAGATTGTCCAAGAGAGTCTGGTAGAGAAATTGAGAAGGACTGAGGGATAGAACCTCCAGGGAATAAGGAACCAGTGAAGGAAACTTCTGGATAAAAAAGCAGCTAGAGAAGCAGGAAGAAGCAAGAGAGTAAGGTGTTTCTGACTCCACAGGAGAAAGAGTTCCAAAGAAGGTGGTCAGCAAGGTCAGGGGCTGCCCAGAGGTCATGACCTAAGAATGACTGAGAAACAGCTGCTGCATTGGGTGGTCAGTCAGGGTGTCATTGGTAACCTTTGAGAGGTTTTATAGTGATGTGAAGGTTTAATCCAGGGATGGAGAACCTGCAAGGCCCTTTAGGTCCTTGGGTGTGGTCTTTTGACTGAGTTCAAGTTTTACAGAACAGATCTTTTTATTCAGGGGATTTGTTCTGTGAAGTTTGGATTCAGTCAAAGAGCCACACCCAGAGAGGCTGTAGGTTCCCTACCCCTGATCAAGCAAAGACTGGCTGTGAAGTGGGGAAATGAATGTGAACACTTTTTTTTTTCTTTTTTCTTTTATTAAGTTTGAGAAGAGGAGAAGGGAGAGGACAGTCACTGGAAGAGCCAGAAGGGTCAAAAGGAGACTTTTCAGGATTGAGGATACCTGAGCACAATTGATACCACAGACTATAAGGAGCCATCAGAGAGCTAAAGATTGAAGATGCAGCAAAGTGCTGGAGTAAGGTACTAGGCAAGAGATGACCAGATAAGGGCCCAACTTGAGGGATTGGCCATAACAAGGAATTAGTGCTACCTCTGTCTGATGGAGAAGAGGAACAAAAAGAGGATGCTTCTGAGTTTTCGGTAGAGGAGGGGAATTAAAGGCACTCTGATCAGAGGCCTCCCATCTTTATGAAGGGTTGGTTGGGGATGTGGTCAGAGACTCTGGAGAGGTCACGGCTGGGGAATGAGGCAGTTAGAGGTCATAGAAACATGATGCACTAAAAGGAAGAGGCTGGAAGGCGTGGCTGATGCCATTACCTAGTTGTGTTACCTTGGGCACATTGCCCAACATCTCTGGGCCTCGCTCCACTAACTTGTGAGACGGCTGCTTGGACTAGACAAGCTCCAGGGCCCTGTCCAGTTGTTTCTTCACTTGTGTAATGGGGACAGTAGTGAAAATCAAACAAGAGAATAGAAAAGATCATGTACTTGAGCATTCCCTTCTCGTGATTCTCTTCTTTGGAGCCTGGTCATCTCTTTGCTGCTTCTGCCACCCACCAGAATTGGTCCCATGCTTAGAGCTTACCATCTCTCAAAAGTGTTTCATCTCCAAAATGCTGAGCTTGTGTTCTAGTGGTTTTGTTCAGTTGTTTGCCATCAAGTCATTTTGCCATTTCCTTTTCCAGCTTATTTTACAAATGGGGAAACTGAGGCCAACAGGCTTAAGTGACTTGCCCAGGGTCACATAGCTAGTAAGTGTCTGAGGTCAGAACTCAGGAAGATGTCTTCCTGACTGCAGGCCCTGCATTCTGTACACTGGGCTGCCTAGCTGCCTGTTGCAGTGGTAGAAGCATGAATATGGAGACAGAACATTTGGCTTTAAATTCAGCTTTTGTTTACTAACTGCATGACCTTGATAAGTCAAGTCACTCAAACTTTTGGGGCTGCAGTTTCTTCATTTTGTGTAATTAAGGGGCTGGGTTACACATCAGGGATTCTTAACCTGAAGTTCATAAACATTTTTAAAAAAATATCAGTAACAGTGGCAGGGTGGTGCAGTGGATAGAGCACTGGCCCTGGAGTCAGGGGGAGCTGAGTTCAAATGTGGCCTCAGACACATGTAACATGTACTAGCTGTGTGACTCTGGGTAAAGCATTTAACTTCATTTGCCTCACTAAAAAAAAAGTAAAAATATCAATAACTATTTCATTTAATTGGTTTCCTTTGCAATCCCATGTATTTTTTTTTTCAGCCAAAGACAAGATTTATTAGAACATCCGTCATATTGGGCAGACTCCTAGGGAGTGAGTGAGCTATTGGCTAGATTCCAAGAATCTGAGCAGTGGCTAGATTTTAAGAATCTAAGCATCATGTATATATTTTATGAATTTAAAACCATTTTTCTGAGAAGGGGCTTAGAGGATTCAGCAGATTCTGCCAGAGGGGCCAGGATACAAAAATGTGAAGAACCCCCAGTCTAGATGACTTTTTAAGTCCTTTTCACATTCTTAATTCTGTGAATTTTAACCTGTTTTTGGTTTTTTCATCTCACCCAAAGCCTTATTGCTCCTGAGTCTGTCAGAACTCCTTAAGACCTCAGGGTTCTCAGTCCATCTCTTATCAGTTCGTCACCCATTCTGTCCTCCCTTGGTCAACCACTTCACTACCACCACCTTCTTCCCTGGATTTTCTTATCTTTTTTGCTTTTACTTCCTGCCTTCTCTGTTCCTACTTCAGGTCAATAAACTCTACCAAAGGAAATCACAGAACCATGGTGAGTTTGCCCACCGAAATCTCTAAATTAGGTTGTATTTATCTCTGACTCTACTTAAAGCTTACCACAGTGCCTATTCCAGATATCCTTCTTTCCCCTCAAGCCCCCATCACCTCTTTCTCGTTAGCTGTCTCATTTTACTGAGCTCATCCTTCATTAGCTTTCCCTCATGTCTCCTTGTCTGTACCTCAAAACCTTTGCGCATCTCTTTCTCCTCCCCAGTCTCTTTGCTGGGTCTAACCTCTCCACCTATACCTTTGATCCCATCCCTTTGGGCTCCTCTCCTGCTTCATTTGCCCCTAGTCTCTCATCTTCAGTCTAGAAACTGGCTCCATCTCCTTCATCAGCAAACTTGCTTAGATCTTTCCTGCCCTAAAACAATACAACAAAAAATAGGTTGCTTCGGCAGGTATTGTCTTCCCAATCACTGGAGGAAGTGGAGGTTGCATTACTAGCTGTCCGAAACAGTGTTGGAGATGAATTTCACAGTTCAGGTACTGGTTAAACTTGTTTACCTCTGGAGGTCCCTTTGATCTCAGAGGTCCTGTGATTTGCTGTGGCTTCCATCCCTGTCATCCCACTGAAATGGATCCTTCCAGAATCACCAGTCATCTCATCCTCCCTGGCCTTCCTGTGTGACCCTCTTAGTTCTGACTTTTCTTTTGGGATCTTTGAGTTGTCCTGATTCTTCCTGATTATCAGTGGAAGACCTCTGTCCCCATTCCACCCTCCCCTGTGGCTTTTTGTCTGGTTCTCTTCTTTCTAGATACGTTCTCTCTTGATGATCTTAACGGACCAAACAGTCCTATCATTGGAACATGCTACAGACCAGCTAAACAAAGGAAATAAAGGAGTAACATGGGAAACATGTCACAAGCCTGGCATAAAGGCAGGACCGAGATGTGATGCTGGCTTCACTTCTCCAGACACCTGCTGCTGCTGGAATTTTCTTGCTGCCCAAAATGGAACAGAAAACCATTTGGTGACTCTAATAAGGAAGAACAGGTTGCTGGTGTAGACATACTGGGTGAGGTAACCACTCTGTATCTTAAGAATTTAGAAGAAAGGCAGATTTTCAAGAGCATACCTGCTGTTCTTCACATGACACTTAATGCCTTTGCATTAATTGTGCCCCACGCCCAGAATGCTCTCCCTTCTTACCCCACTCAGAACTCCTTCATTAAAACCAAGTGCCACCTTTTCCAGAATGTTCCTGGTCTCCCCAGCTGCTAGTGTCTTCCTCTCTAAGGCTCTCTTCCCTCTGCTCTCTATCTTCTATGTTGATTTATGATGTTGTCTTTCCTTGACGACAAAGACCACGTTTGGACTTGCTTTGTAAACCTAGCCCTCAGCACAATGCCTGGCACATAGTAAGTGCTTACTAAGTCCTTGCTGTGATTGATTTAAAAAGCATTTTCAAATGATCAGATATATTTTAATCCCAAGTGCCCATGCATATAACCCAGTAGTAGGATGGCAAGTCCTTATGGCAGAGATTTGTATCTTTAACCTTGTATCTTTAGCTCCTATTTAATGAATGTTTAATCGGTGAGGAGAAGGAAGCTTCATTCCTCCATTGTAGTGCAATACAATCCCAAAAGATGGAGAATTTCCCCTAGACGGGGATGATTCCTTTGGTTCCTGTATCTAAATGACAAGTAGAAAGACTCCACGGTTTCCCATGTGTCCATCTGTTTGGAGAGAAGTGTAGGACCCCTTCATACAATACCAACAAAAGACTGGGGAAACACCCCAAACTCCTGAGATTGTTGCCACCACACACGTAGCTTTGCCTTAATGTCTTTAAGGTATCTGGAGGAGAGAGGATCCAGGGAATTTAACTCCTAAGTCTTGCTTAATTTCATAATTTCTACTTTTATATTCCCAATGTAAGTGCTTTAGTGACCTGGGAATTATTTAAGCTTTGTCTCAACATTCTTCTGGTCCACTTTGTGGATGAGAATGCTTAGGCTCAGTGAGACTGCGATTTGACTACTTACATATGGCGGAGACTAAAATGCAAGTGTCTCAACTCCTAGTCTAGCGCTCTCTTCACCAGTGTTGTTTCCTTAGTATTGTTCTGTATATCTCACTCACCAGCCCAGAAACTCAGTATCTCTTGGGTTTCAATGCCTACAGAATGCCCAGATTCTATAGCCTGGCATTGAAAGCTCTCCACAAATTGCCTTTAGGATAAACTTAACTCTTCCATTTAGCTTTTGAAGCTCCTCACAACTCGGCCCCAATCTCCTTCCTGCTTTATTGTATGTGACTTCCCCTCCAAGCACTCAACGATCCAGACCGGTCTTCGCTCTTTTCCTCACACACAACTCTACACCTCCCATCCCCCATGCCTGTAAGGCCCTCCCTCCTCACCTCCACCTCAGAGTCCTGCTCTGCCTTCCAGATGCAGTTCCAGCATCACTTAAGTGTTACTGTTTCCTGTTGGTGCCCTCCCTCCCCAACTGTCCTACTTCATTTATTCTCTGTATACATGCATAGGTCCTTGTCTTCCTCAATAGAATGTCATCTCCCCAAGAGTGGGGATCTCTTCATTCTTTGCATTTCTATCTCCAACACCTGTCTGTAGCAGGCACCTGGATTCCCAACTTTGTGTCTCAGCATTCCCCTGCAAGGACTTCAGCCAAACTGGTCTACGTTAACACCCTTACATCTCGGCCCCTACAATGAAGGCCCTTCTCTACTCTGCCTACTGAAATCAGACTACTTCTCTGAAGCACAAGGTTCTTTTTTGCTTCTGAACTTCTCTATATCCCTGGCCTTATATGTCTTGCACTTTATATGGTATTAGGAGGCAAGGATTATCTTTTTCTTTGTCTCTTTCTTTGTGGTATCCTTACTCAGTGGAGCTTTAGTTACTCTACTATGTTGTCAATGAAGATGACTACAGAAAAGTAATTCTCATCCACCATCATTATTTTAAGTGTGGAAGGAACAGGACTTTTTTCTTTTTGAACAATTGAGATAGTAGGACTATTTGCTCTTTCACTTGACGCTCCCCCCCAAACAAAGCAATGCCACTTGAGGCCATGAAGACAGTAGCTGACTGTGGGTTTTAAATTGTCTTTTATTAAAAGAAACTTGTGAGGTAAGTGAGACTCTGCAGCAGCAGAGAATATGGACATGCCAGGCAGCTTCCCAAAAGGAAAAGGCAATAACAGTAATTGTGCATGGTCTCTTCCCAAACAGATTCAACGTTATGTAAGCCTTCCTTCTTCCTTTCCTTCCTTCCTTCTCTGTGAAGGGAACAAGGAAGGCAACAAATCCTGCTTTGGCCGAGTAGTGAGGGAGGGTCCCAGACCAGGAGGTCTCTCGTTCTCTCTGAACTGAGCAGCAGATGCAAGCTTAAAGGGCATAAATTTCTTCTTCAGCCTACTCATCCCTGCCCTGCCCTGCCTGCCCTTCCCCTCCATTCATCAGCAGTTTCCAGCTTAGGGCAAATTAGACTGCTTTTTCACATGACTTTTATTTCATTTTTAGAAGAGTGATTTTGGTGCCCAGGCCAACAAGCCATCCTTGGTTTTGCCTCAGATCTTGAAAGTGGCAAGTAGAGACAATAACTAGGATTAAGATCAGTATCAGCCACTGCTTTGACTTTGGTTACTCTATTCGAAATGCAGCTTTCTCCCAAGGAGCTCTCCTTGTTTGTCCTTGCAGTATTACATGAGAAAGAACAGAAACAGACTGGATCAGGTTCCATTTTTCAGTGGGCGAAAACCTGAGGCGGAGTGGTACATGTGTGGTCGGTTATTGGTGTGGTGGAACTCAGGTCTCCCAATTTCCAGTGCTTTTTTTCTATGACACTGGCTGGCAGGCAGAATTTGAAAAACAGCTTCTGGTATCCAAGGGCACAGTTTAAAATTCCTGCATGGCTAAAAGGCAAGTGTGCAAGTTGGCTAAATGAGTAAGAAACCTCTCAGTAAAATCTCTAATATCTGCCACTTGGTCCCAGTGTTAATTAGATTGACTGTATTAGAAGAACACATTCTGAATTCACTACAGTCTTGGAAATTAGACTTCTCAAGAAAGACAATGAACTTTTGGGGTTGAATGTTTTTCAAGTAGGTTTTTTTTAAATACACACATGGGATTGTATATTCAAATTCTTGGTAAATGTGATAATTAAGGAGGCATGATGAAATTAACATTCCATCTATCTGTTGTCTAGTCTAGCTGCCATACTGAACTGACCTCTTTCGATGCTACCTCATCCTCCCCAGGGCAAGGACAGTCAAATCATACCTTGGAGAGAAAAGATTCTATCTAAGTGGCACCTGCCTTTTCTGGGAAATTGATTTCTTTATTCAACTCACTACAAGTTGAATCTGGACTGAAAAAGATGGTCCCTATCAAGTTAGGAGTGAGGGAAGCCTGTGTGTAGTGATTTGATCTAGATATTAAGATCTCCAGCTGGACAAGGACACTTAAAAAAAATCAGGTTTAATTTTTTCATTCTGTGTCTTACTAATCACTGTAACCCCCTGTACCAGATAGGTGCTTAATACAGGTTTGTGGGGCAGCTAGGTGGTGCAGTAGGTAGAGCATCGGCCCTGAATTCAGGAGGACCGGAGTTCAAATCTGGCTTCAGACACATAACACTTACTAGCTATGTGACCCTGGGCAAGTCACCCCATTGCCTAGCCAAAAAAAAAAAACCCCAAAGCAAAACAGGTTTGTGGTATCCTTATGTGAATGAGAGGGCAGCTGAGGGCTTAAAAGAGGTGTGGCGCCTCAACAGAACTCCCAATGCTAACTCTCACTGATATCCCTCCCAACCCAGCACACCCTCTCACCAGCTGAAAATGGAATTGAGAAAAGTGAAGACTTGAGGATGGGATTGGGATAAAATACAAGTTGTGATTAAGCTAGAAATGGGGAGGTTTATTTCATCACCATGGGGGAGGGGTGCAGAAGGGGCATTTGCCTGAAGCCCCTGGTTCACCTCAGGGTCTTCATCCACTGGATTATTAGTTGAGACAAGTAAATGTTGATTTGTGAACAGAGTGAAATGATAACATAACAACCTCAGTTCAAGCAAAACCTGGTCAATACATCCTTTCTACTCCTCTTGCCTCAGTAAGCTTGTATCTGTGTAGCACAGTAAAAATATCTGACTCGCCACAAGTTGAGACACTTCTTGGCTATGGTCCCTATGGAAAGATACTGCCCAGAGAGAGGAGCTCAAGGAAGCAGGCATTAGTTCACTCACTTTGAACAAGGCCCTTCTTTCTCCTTGAAACGGGGCAGTAATTGGGGGCCTACAAAAAAAAATGGGTCTGTTTGCTAGCAGGGTGGTCACAGAAGTAACTTGCACAATCACTGAGACGATGCTGTTGTCCAAGAGAGTTGCTGAAGACTGCTGTAGCATTTAACACTGCCTGCAGGTGCAGGGAAGTATAGTTACTGCAGACAAATGTAGTGGTAATTGTATCTCTCTCTTATCTGGTCAAAACCCAAAAGCTGAAAGCAGCTCTTGGCAGGCCACGTCTGATGACTCAGGGGCTTCTTGCCTTTAGTTCTCCCTGTCTTGGTCATGCTGGACTTCTCGTCTCCCAGACTGGTAACCTTTCCTTTATAGCCCAGGTAATAGATACATTAACATACTTCACTCTATTTGATTCATTTAGGCATTAAAGAGTGAGCCTATGATTCAGAATGAGGGGCGAACTTGACTGTCTGCAGGCTGCATTTCCAGGGAGGGCCAGAGCTTTTTCTGTCTGTCAGCTATAGAGTTAAGGCTCAAAACTGCAGCTTTCTATAAAAACTGCATGGCAAAAGATGTCTTAGGGCTTCTCTTGTTTGTAAACAATGCCAGGTGCAATTAACTCTCAAGAAAAAAGCAGCTGCTGCCCTGCTTCCAGGCTCCCAACACATTCTGGGCTAGGTTAAGATTGGCTGAATAGTGCTAATGGAGCACATAAGGATAGAGAGTTAAGTTCTTTTCTTAAATTAGCTACTTGTGGATAATAAATATCTTTTTCTCCACCCCTCAGTATGCCCCTACAGCTGGCTGAGGAGGCCACAGAAGACAGCAGCACCATAACTGAGCTGTAAATGCTACTAATTAAGGTCATGTGGGTCCCAGTTTCATTGGACAGCTTTGCCAGCACTTGAGAATCACGGTCATCCCCGGTGACCGGGGCACAGCTAAGGGGGCAGTCACGTTAATAAGCAGGGCACTAGAGGGGTGGAAAGCACTTGCTGGTCAGTCACTTCCTTCCGATCCTGATGGCAGAGAGATACAAGAAAAGACAAGCCAGGTACTAGGACTCAGGACTGAAGGAAATGGTGGCAAATGCCTGCTACTAGAAAAGCTAATTACAACTGCATTGGAAATACACCAGAAAATTAACTTGCAACTATCAAAGCTCCAGGCTTAATAGTAAAGACCTCCCGTACCCTGAAATGGCCAGAATTAGCCCCTTCTCTATGGCTTAAGCAACTAGAATTTGTGTTGAGAGACAGTAAAGGGCAGGCAAGTTAAATCCAATAAATGGCACTACAGGTTTACCCTCTGGCTATACTAGTAAGCAGCCCACATAGTCCCTTGGCAGAAGCCCAGAGCCTCCACACGATGCTGGCACTGTTCTTCCCAAAGGCAAGACAGGACAGAGCAATAAGATGAGCCAGGATCTTGGCTTAGCCGGTCTTCCACCCATTTGTTCTGAAAAGATCTAGTTCAGACCCTCTACTTTAAGGATAACCACTGTTCCATTTTCTTGATCACTACTGCCCATAACTCACCCAAGAACTCGCTTAATTTTCAAACTCCACTGATTACTTGTTAAACAAGTGTCTTGGTGCCCTTTAACTAGGGATGACACTCCCTCTAATCCCAGGGCCTGGGGGACAAATGGGCTGGGATCCCCTGGGAGAGGGCTTTCTTCTTTTCCCAAAGCTTGCTGCTTGCACCATTGGCCTCACGCCCTTCCCAGCCCTCCACTACTGAACTGAGGGCACAGGCTCATAAGGCTGGGGGGTGGGGTTGGGAGTAGGAGGTTGGTCTTCTGACTGCCTAGAACTCTGCCAATGAGGAATGGGGGAGGACTGGTATGGGTCAGTTAGGGAATAAAAACCTTGTCTTCATTTTAGTAAGACCTCATGGCATGATCCGTGCCCTTCATTGTCTTCTCATTCCCCATGCGGCAAAAGAGGGAGGCCTTCTCATCTCTGTTAAATAAACATTGTAGGTAGTAATCTCTCTTGGGTTTTTCCCAGCATGTCCCACATAACCAGACAAAGTCCAAGGGGAGAAAAAAAGCCCCATTCACTCCAGTGCTGCATCTGTTCTGTGCTTTCAGGGCAGTGGTCACAGTTGAGTCACAAAAGGCAGCTCTGGCCCTTTTCACTTTATAGAGACAGGGGCAGGGCAGGGCAGGAGCTCTTCCTACGCTGAAGGAGAGTCCATTGTGGAGAGAATCCGAACCACTTCCGCCCGCTGAGTTGGTGAGATGTGTTGGGTTATGTGGATGATAGAATCCATGGCAACCTCAGGGTTGGCCTGCACCAAGCTAAAGAAGAAGGAAGGACGAGAGTGGTGAGAGGTGGAGGACAGGGCTTCTTTGTAACAACATGATATTCATAAACTTCATAACAGTTTCAAGAAAGACTTTTTTTTTTAATAAGACTCCAACTCTCACAAGTTTGTACAACAGCTGTCCTAGTGGATGGAGCAGCTGATTCCCTCCCAACCCAAAAGTGAATTTGGAGGACTAACTTTGAGCTGTTTCTAGTAAGTGTGAAGCAAGGACAGTTGCATGGAGAACAAGACTTTGGTTTAGTTACAGGATGATAAAACGTAGGAAGGCCTGTAGTACTCTTGTGAACTGGTGAAAAAGACACAGCTATAATTCAAATCTATGCATGTGTACTCTGACCTTTATTTTACTATTTAAGGGAATGACAAAGCTCCTATCCCTTCTCCCCACCCCACCCCCTTCTGTCTGATTGTGTTGCTGTGCATCTTTAACAACTCATCAATCAGGGTTAGCAAACTTTTTATACCAACTGGGGAAGAAGCTTTGTCCATTTTCTCCTTCAGGGGAGCTCCCTCCCTGCTGGCCTCACCTGCGGATCTGCTTGAGGATGTAATCTCTTGAAATGTACTTGATGTTTTCATCAACCACCGAACGAAAACCATCTTCCTCTGTCAGCTGCTTCTCCAGCCACTCCACCAGGTCCTTGTTGTTGTCCCAGACATAAGCCTGCAGACAAATGGCTGGTTGTCAGGAAGCAGGTTCTAGGCCAGGCACGGGGGCCTTGCTGAACTCATGCTGACTGATGGTACTGTCACAATGTGCCTGTTCCCCCTGCTACCATTCCTGAAGCTTAATTACCAATTACCTACGAGTGGATATAAAATATTACACCAAAGATCTAGGAGATTCCCTTCACAGATGCAGGAGGTAATAAACAATTAGCTCAAGTCAAAAGATGATTTACTCACTCCCCCTTTATTTCTTTTAGTAAACACAAATGATGCACGTTCAAAGCTCTGACTGGAGCTGCCCACCGAGATCACCCATGCCTACATGCTCACTACGGCGGTGATTCACAATGTACTTACTCTCTGTCGAGAGAAAAATGTGGAGGAAAAAGAAGAAACAAAACCAAAAACCATGGGGCTTTTCTCTGAGATCTCATCTGCACTTCCTGACGAATCAGCAGCTGCCCACCCACATCCCAGTTCTAACTGAAGAGCCTCGTAGCTGCAGGTCCTGACCTTGCTGGTACCAGTTCCTCTTTGCATCCCACTCAGAGAGCTCGTGTTCCTGCCCCCATCGTGTGAGTCCGGCCTGTAGTGTGGAGCCCACCACCCGGTTGGACATCTGACCCTCATTTTAGTATCGATGGGAGTGTCAAAAGAGGTCAAGGCACCTACAGCCATGAATATCACAACAAGCCACTTCACTCTTTTTTCTTTGCAAGATCATTTAGCTGGATATTTGCTAGGTAGTTGACTACATAATAATTCAGGAGTGTGTTAGAAGCCTATTAGCCTTCTCGTTGCTCTCTTCTCCTCTCATTTTCTTTACAAACCATTTAGGAATCATTTTGTTAATGGTTTCCGGAAAACCAAGTACCACCATTAGGGCTCATTCATATTTATGTCATTTTGTTTGGGTAATTAAACACAAAGCTTGTCATTTAAAGGTGCGCTATCCTTCTCGGTTATCACTAACGAAGTCAAAGTCAGAATGACAATGAGCTAAGCACTATAATTCAATAGGTGGGTGCATTTAGTGAATCTCAGTGGCTTTGAGACTAGAGATTTGGCTGTGAGATTCCTGCTTACATTAACTCACTGAACACCAGGCTATGAATTTTACTCTATGGCCAATATCAACGTCACTGCCACGAGCCACAGAGAAAAGGTGCTAGAAACTGTGAGGTCTAGAGTATTTCTTTGCTGGCCATTTATTGTTTTATTCTTAAACAGTCCCTTATCTAGCCCTCACTCCCATCTCCGATGGCTGAGCAAGAGCATGGTATGTGTGTTTGTGTTTAAATTACGCCTCAGAACTCTTCCAAATTTCTAAAACATTCCATCTAAAATAGTAGGTGCTCTGCAGGTCCCTAAGCCAACATTTTACGTACAGCATGGGACACCCTAAAATCAGTGCTGTCATTTTAACTCGCGTCAGTTTCTTCCAATCAAAAAACAAGATCATTAAGGAAACTTTTTTTTTTAACAGATTGTCTAAACTCCCTGAACCTTATGGCAGTGTAGTCATCATGGAGAGAGACCAGTCCTGCTGATGACCTTATGATTCTAGTTGTCACTTAAACCAGTTTTGAAAAACTGGGCTAAAAGCAGCAGTCTTACCTTCCAGGAATAGTATGAGAACTAACAGATAAGAAGTGTGAAAGTACTTGATTTTTTTTTTTAATTATAGGGATAATGACAAGTACTGGACCTGTGATTTCACTGACATAGGGAATTCTGGGATGAGGAATCTTCCTCTACCAATGCAGGTTAACACCTTTTCTGCAGCTTCTCCTTTTATAGAGCACTGAGAGGTTAAGTGCCTCCAACACACCATCAGTCTGTGTCAGAGGCACAACCAAACCTAGGCCTTCCTGACTCTTACAGTCAAAAATTTGTACATTTCTTGATGCTCCCTTTAATGTTTTCTGGACAGGATCTAAATACAAGCTATTTGGCTCCTCTCCCCTTCCAACATTACAATAGTTGTAGCATTACCGCTTACATTTTCCTCATGTAACTCCTGTGTCTTTATGGTTAGAGAATGTTTTACTGACATGAATTCATTCAATCTTTTTTCTTTTTTTTAATTAGGCAATTGGGGTTAAGTGACTTGCGCAGGGTCACACAGCTAGTGCAGGTCAAGTGTTTGGTCTGAGGCCAGATTTGAACTCAGGTCCTCCTGACTTCAGGGCCGGTGCTCTATCCACTGCGCCACCTAGCTGCCCCAACTCATTCAATCTTCATGAAAACCCTTGAGGCAACAATAGCATAGGTAGCACCATCCTCATTTTGCAGATGAGGAAACTCAGGCTCTAGTGCATGAACTGTTTCGGCATGCTAGCAGTCGAAGCGTTTCAAGGTTTCCAGAGTGTGTATGTGAAGACGTGCTCTCTCACTGGGACCTCACACCACCCTAGTGAGGAAGGAAGGCTAAGGATTCTCCCCACTCCGCAGATGAGATGAGATGAGTCCTGGGCTCCTGACCTCAGGCTTGGTGCTCTCTCCCTCCACCTAACTGCCTCTAGGGGGCTCTTCCTCAAGCACAGATTGAGTCACATCACTTCCACGGTTTGCTGTTACCTCCAAAGTAAAATTCAAACTTCTCTGCCTGTCACTCAAGGCCCTCCACACACTGATGCCAACCTACCTTTCCAGGTATTCCTTACATGATTATTCTCAATCAGGCAACAAACATTTACTAAGTACCTGCTATATGCCTAGCACTGTGCTGGGTATTCAAACACAAAGGTGAAGCCATCTCCACTCTCAAGAAGTGCAGGCTTCTTTCTCCAGCCCTTGAAAAGCTACTTGACTCGTATCCCTATACCGAGAATGATCACCTTCCTCAATTTCCCATTCTCTAAAGACAACAAAGACCACTTCCCTCATAGAGTTTTCTCTGATCCTCCTGGCCAGTAATGAGCTCCCTTCTGGAACCTTAGAGGACACCTTATTTTCTAGCTCTCTAATGACATTTTCTGTGTATAAAATACTCTATACACACACACACACACACACTCATACACATGTTGGTGTGTTCCTACTGGACTGTAAACTCCCTGAGGGCTGGGACTGTCCTGCTGAAATTTTATCTCTTCCTTAACACCTACCAGAAATGCACCCAAGAGGCCCTAATAAACAACTGTTGTTTGATCAGTCTTTTCCACACAACTTTTTCTTAAGCTAATATAACAATTCTTCCCAAGCTGTCTCATGCTTTATAAATACAACTTCTGGTTTCCTGATATCCTACCTACATACTGTCACTTAAACTTTCACATTTCCATCATCAGTATTTCAGACTTTTTTTTCCCCCCACTGGTCTGGGATTCCAGTGCATGCCCCCTGCATACAAAGCCAAATGCTTATGAAGATTTCATGGGAGGAAAAAAAAAATCAGTAAATGCTTCTTGGGTTTCAGACCTGAAAAGAGCTAGGTTTACCCAAGAATCCCAAAGCTTTTAGTCTAGAAGAATATTTAATACTCTTATTAATCATTTTTAATCCGTTTGCTTTTAATTAAGTAACAGCATGATGCTTTCCTATCAACATATGCCAGGGAACAGATTAATTGTGGCTTAAGATAACTCTTCTTGATTGGTGTAATGTATTAGCTAACAAGATGCCTGCTTGTAAAGATGCTCAGGCACTACCTTGGAAAGCTTGCTGCCCTCTAGAGAAAACAGTTCTTTCTTCCCTTTTTACAACCCCAGAGTGTTGTGTTTAACTTGGACATTTTTCTTTTAAAAAAACAAAACAAAAACAAAAAGACCAAAACCAAACTCAGAAACAGGACTGTGGTATACCTCGAGCTGTTCCTCTAAGGGTATCCCTTTTATAAGACATCAGCGACATGTTTTAAACAGGAGGCAATCACTGGATATGGTTGGTTGGATCTTCACCGCCAAGCTGACAAAATCTGACTTCAATTCCTGGCCAACGTCCAAGACATAATAACAGTCTTAATAAATTTCATTTCAAACAATGACCAAAAAGTGACCTCACGCACCCCTCTGATTGAGGAAAGATATGAACGGGGTTTGTGATGAACATCAGTTTCCCAGTATCATGGAGAAGGAAAACTGAAAATCCACTCAAAAGTAGGGTCAAGCACAGCCCCAAACTGCAAACATCTGGCAGAAACCTTTTATTTTTTGGTCTGTGACAACAGATATCAGATTAAACTGTTTCCCTATTGAATGAGCTAGTTGCTTTGGCCCTAGGTTACTAGTACCCCAGTTGTGATCCCACTTGCAGGGGAGGCAGAACACCTAGAGTTTAGTTTCAAGTCTATCAACATGTGTCTGTAGGTGACATTTCACCTCGAGTCTCAGTTTCCTCCTCTATAAAATAAAAGCTGCTGGACTAGATTGCATCTAAGGCCTCTTCCAGGTCTGACACATAAAGACTATTCTCAATACCAATTTAAAGGCAAGTGAATATCATGACAGAAGGAATAAACACTAGGTCACTGGCAGCATGGCAGTGGTCAGGCCCCATAACACAGGGTCTTGGAACAGAGATTGACTTTGTTTCATATTAAAAATAATCTTTTTTAAAAAACTGACCACTTTAAATACTAATGAAATACCAATGAATTACTAAAAATAATCCCATAGGTGCTACAAATGTTGAACAGACGGTTATCTGTAGCTATCTCCTTGTGCAGTAACAGATAAGTATCTTTTAGAACACTATTCGACCTCACTAATTGTTTTAGTCATTAGGATATCTTATTAAATCTAAATGAACTATTTGGAAAGTTTCATTCCAAGTATTACTTAAATAGGATAGAGGATAAGCTCTCCTGGCTAAGTCAATGCCCAAGTCCAGGACATTAAATGGTAAGTACAACTGTGCCAATAACTCTAACACATGGGGGCACCTGGCCCTTCCTCTCCAATGAGTGAAATTTAGAATCACAGAAGGGGCCTTCCCCTTCCTTACATTTTACAGATAATGAAATTGATGTTTGGAAGGGGAAATGATTTGCCCCAAATTATACAACTAGTTTCTCTGCAAATAGTGAAGCAAAGGTTTTGTGAAAGCCAGGAGAAGAGAGATGTGGGAGTGAGACTGACAAGGCTCTCTTTCCTTGTCAACTTAGCTGATATGGTTCTTACTACTCCATACAGGGAGCTGCAGCTTTCTAGTTCATCTCTCCTTCCTTCATTTCCCCTAATCTTCACCCCCACCCCAGTTTCTAAGGAC
The DNA here is from genome assembly GCF_003287225.1 of Phascolarctos cinereus. Lineage (NCBI taxonomy): Eukaryota > Metazoa > Chordata > Mammalia > Diprotodontia > Phascolarctidae > Phascolarctos > Phascolarctos cinereus. Next base: position 320,138,813 of record NW_027555958.1, read on the forward strand.
AATAACACAATAGTCCAAGCCTTCCCTACCTGCCCCAAGAACCATTTGATTCCTTTTGCTTTCCAGATGAGAGCTGGCATAAGGTAACTGGGCAGTCTTCTGGGCAAAAAGGAATTATATGGTCTTAGTCCAGGATGTCTTGATTCACTTTTTTCATAACTCTAATGTGGGGCCATGTAGTAGAAAGAAAAGCTAGTCCTAGATCCAGCTGTCATCATGTGTCTTTGGGCAAATGGTCTTTCTGTGAAATGGGAATAAGTACCACCAGCTATTCTACTGCTGGAAAGCAAAGGACATAATGGGTGTGTTATTATCCATTTCTAAAACAGGTTTGCAATAATTAGGAATGGCAGCATCTCACTGCAAGTAATAAGGAAAGAGAGCAGCTAACAATAATAAATGTGACCTTTCCAGCACTAGGATATAATCCCCTACCTGATGGCAACAGACTTCTCCAAGGAAAACTAAAAAGTTAAACTTCCATTTGAGTATCACTGCATTTTCAAATTGTCTCACTACACAAAGGCTGGGGGGTGGAGGGGGGGGGGGAGTCTAGGAAGAGCCAACCATGCAGGCCCCTGAGATGCTAGCCTGTCCCCACCCTGCTCTGGGCACCTGCTGCTCACCTGCTGCCTGCTGTGCCAAGAGATTTTTCCAACCACTGAAGAAAAACACAAGACAAACTTGAATCATATAAGGTTTAGGAAAAATTATCCAAAAGCCATTCCTAAGCACGTGGGATTTAGAATTATTTGCCACTTTCTCATATTCCTCCTGAGGAAGTAGAAACCATGTTAAAGCATCCTCAAAAGGACACTGAAGATTTCCTTCCCCGCATCAAAGTGCACTCTCAGCATTTAATTTCTTCTGAGGTGGTAGGATGTAGAAGGTGGTTCCGATCACTAGCCCTGACCCTACTCAGTCATTTGTCCTTCCTTGGTCCTGTTTCTGACTGTCTATCCCCTGCCTGTCTCCTAGGACCTTTTCTCTTCCCTTTGGGTAAACTTCAATTTAAGTTCTGGCTCAAACCGACCAGAGTGGGAACTTTAGACTATTTCAGCATCTCGTAGATATAGATGAGAATAAGGGATGGTGGAGGTGAACAAACAGAGGGAAATCTTCATTTCCCTCATCTCCTCTCCCAAGGGGCCTTCTTGCATTGGCTACACTGGCTTCCATGTCCTTGAACTCTAAAGCTGTGTACTCACAAGCTGGGGGGCTTCTTCATCATCGCTAAGAGAGATGAAAACCACCTCTTTCTTGAGATCGTCAACCCTCCAGAGGAGAGAGCTCTAGGGAGCATCTGAAGCACCCCTCTGCTCCCATCATGCTCACTTCTAGTGCCTAGTGAAGCCATGCTCTTCCATTAGTGACTAATGCGGTGGGAAGGCAAGGGAGACCTTTCCTGGCAACAAGCACACACTCCATTTACCTAGCTGGCCACTCTTAACTCGAGAACAACCTCGATTTTACACTTGCCTGGCTTTCAATGCCAACTTGCACTAGAAGCTGCTAGCAGACATGAAACAATTGTTGTATTCAATTATGATGCCGAGTGACCACAACCTGAACTGGGAATCACACAATGGCAAGCTTCCCCATCATCACACTGGGAATATTTATACACAGTGGCTTTTCCATAATTGCAGCTTAATTATTTTAAAACTAACTAGTGCCCTTAATTAATTATTAAAGCAGAAGCTCTAAACTACCCCTCCTGTCCAGATGTAACATCTCAGTGTTTCATCTTGAAAATGTGTTAGCAGACCAGACACTCTAATGATGGACAGCATCACTCTAATGATGGACAGTGTCACTCTAGCCATGAAAAAAGGTGTAACATGTGGAAAATGCTTTGCAAACAGAAGTGCAATATAAATATTAGCTATTACACACACATCCACACCCACCACCACCAGAAGAATCTAGGCAGAAGTCCCAGTTTTATGGAACGGGATACGTCCAGAGGCACCATCTGTTGTATGTATGTATGTGTTATGTATATATGTTATATCTATATGTATCTAAATATATATATAGCTATCTCAACTCAACTTTCCCAAGAAAAGGAAAGGGATCAGAGCAAAGGACAAGAGCTAGTAGTACCTTATCTCCTAGTCCTGTCTCGAGTTTAGAACTCCTTGGGAGCTAAGCCAGTCAGCATAAAGTTATTCATAATAAAAGATACCTGCTTGTAATAAGATATTCTCTTAACAAAGTATGTTTTCTTTGGGGTCTCAACAAATGGACACCCAGTTCACATACTCCCTAAGAAGAGATAAGATTTGTAACACGTTCCAACCTAAAAATATAAAGTGAGGGAGGTTTTGAGACCACATCATTTCCTCCAGAACAGGGGTTCTAACCTTCTTAACCTGAGGACCACGGACGCCCAGGAGATAGATTTCAGGGTGTCTGGAAACCTGATGGAAAAAGTTCCTTCTTTATTCTCCCCTAACCTCTAACTGAAATTTAGCATTTTCTTCAGTTATGAATGCAGGCATCAAACATCTCCCGAGAAGAGGTCTGCAGGCTTTGGTACTGCTCTAGAAGGCCCTGGCTTCCCTGTACCAGTAGCTGTAGAAAAACCTGGGGAGGCCACAGAAGACAGGCTCCCACTGCCCTCAAGTGGAAGGAGAGGGCAGAGTTCAAGGGCAGACTCCAAGACTGCTCCCTCTTCTCCTTCCTCGTGTCTGGGACTGGGGCAGCTTCTCACCTTCACTGTTCCCTCCACCTCCACAAACCAGCGCCTAAGCATGGCCTGGATCTGGCCGTCTGTCAGCTCCGGATTGGCTGCGTGGATCTTCTTCTTCACTAAGTCCTCCAAGAGCAGCCGCCTCAGGCGCCAGTAGAAGAAGGTGCGGGATGTTTTCCAGTCTAGAACGTCCTGTGTGAAGGGAGAGAGAGAAGTCATTCCAGCACCTGAGCTGGTCTTGTTTCTCAGTTACTCTGTCATAGGCAAGGCAGCACACTCAAGACATGAGGCTGGTGGTGAACTCTGTGTCTTCCAATAAACATTCAGGGAAGGAAAAGCAAGAATCTCTTACCATTGCTGAGAGAGGAAGCAGGCTGATAGCTTACTAGAAGCCCAAGACACCCCCATCACCATATCCCTGCCAGCCAACTTTGTGTCATCAATGTAAAACCTCAGTCCATTCCTATCTCATCCCAGGACAGAGTGAAAAATGTAGCCCTGTGCACACCAATGAGCCAAGCAAACACTTGACCGACATATGGCAGAGACATTCCAGCTAAGAGCCTGTACAGCCAGAGAAACAAATAGTGAGTAATTGGTTTTGAGTAGACATGGCTAAACTGCCTTGCATGCAGATTAGATTTGAATTAGTGGCTGCTCTCCTAAAGCTCCAAGCCCTGAGGCACCCTACAGCACGAGGGGCTGAGGCAGCAAGGTAGCACAGTGGAAAAAGTGCTGGGTCCAGAGTCAGGAAGACCTGGGCTTCAAATCCAGCCTCAGATACTTCCTGGCTGTGTGATCCTTGGTAGGTCATTTAACCTGTTTGCCTGTTTCCTTATCTGCAAAATAGAGATAATAATAGCATCTACCTCAACAGGATTGATAGGAGGATCAAATGAGATAATATTTGCAAAGCTCTCTTGAAAACTATGTAAAGACTAGCTATTAATAATATCATCAACATGATCATTTCTTAGTTCTGACGTTGGCAGAAATGACTCAATTTCCCACCTTTTTAAAATAGGGAGCTAATTCATAAAGTATAAAGTGCTTTATAAGTATGCTCAATGTAGAAGGGGGGAACCACACCAAAGACCCTGAGATCTATATAACCCACACAACCTGACAGGTCTCTCAGCAGACAGTGCACTCTTCCAGTTCTATCTTGCTGTTCTGTAGTGAGCGTGTGGGCCACCTAGGTGACACCCACATCCATGGGTTTCTGATAAGTTAGGAGAAAGGCAGCCATCATACTTACATTAATGACACCCTTTTCCTGCATCCCGCCCGGTGTGTCATGCAAGTCAGCAAACTGCACAGCTACCTGGTGGTAAATGGGAATGAGGAATTCTTCCCGTTCCTTCAGTTTGCTCTCCAACTCCTTCCGCTCAGCTGGGCTTAGCTCTGGGGTGCCTGCAATTAGAGAAACCTGCCCATCACACTCCATGATGATGAGGAATCTCTGCATTAAATCAAAGTCACCCTCGCCTCCTTTCCCTGAGATTTGTTTGGCAGAATTTATATTTCTTTTTAGAGTGCCAAAGGTAGTATATTCTTTAAGTCAGGCAGCTGAAACCTTATAGCCCCTTGGGTCTTCTAAAGGAGACACAGCAGCAAAGGTCATCACCTCTGTATCATAATATTTGAAACTACTTATTCTTGTCCTCCAGAAATCATTTAAAATCAGAATTCCTTCTTGTACTACAATGTCTGCTCAGGCAACAGCTTTGTGGGGCAGCTCTCTTGGCTACCCTAGGTTGGGTCTACAACTGGTCCTTGGTTGAGATATGCCCCCATCGTAAGCTTGCCCATACTACCATCCATCAACAAGCATTTATGCTCAGTCACTGTGCTAATCGCTGAGCAGAGAAAGATAAAAACGAGTAAGTGTGCCCTCAAGGAGCTTACGATACTAGGGGTGCAAAAGAGATACAATACAAAGACCTGCACTTCCTAAACTCATGAGACTAGACTGGTTCTGTTGTCCATGAGAGTAGCAGTCACATATTGCTGAAGAATGAGGAAGTGGCCTGTTTTTTTTTTAGCTGAAGCCAATTCTCTCAATGCCTGCCCCAAACAGCCACCAAATTTTATTCTGCTCTGAACAACTCTTAAATTTGCAGGTACATTATCATATTATAGGCACTAATCTCCCATTTGAAAACTTGTGACTTAAATTAACACAACCCAATAAAATGAAAGCAAGATAAGCGTATCTGGTGGCAATTCTGTGTATTAGCTACTATTCACTAGGTCAACTCTTGATCAGAATGATAAAGTCACTCTTGCTACTGGGCCAAGAAAGAAAAAAACAGACTCTACCCACACCTGACAGCCTAACAACTCTTCCAGGGACCTGAGCTCTGCAAGCACAAGGTTCTATGATGCAACAGTATGGGATGGGGGTGGGGGGTGGGGGTTGGAATCTCCTATAAGGAGGAAAGCCTCTTCAGAAATCAATGCCATCCTAGTAGAGGTTTGTGCTTTTCATCTTAATTAATCTCAGAATGGGGCCTACAATCAATACTGAAAATTTAGCCACTTGCCTAGTGTGGAAGGTTGAGTTCGGCTGAAGGAGCCATAGGTGACAGCTCCCAGCGTCAGAGAAGACCCGAGGTACTTTGTCACCGAAGCTGACAAATAAATACATGCCCCCAGGTGATGGGATGCGTGAGAGAAAAGTCTCTTTCAAGCATGCCTGTCTGAAGAAAGTCCTTGTTGTTTATGCTACTATGAATCATACTCCATGAACAGCCTTGGGCTGCTAAGCAAGCCAGTTTGATGAATAAACAAATGGTAGCAGAACAGAGATGGATCTATAGGACATGGTTCCATTTTTCTGTGGGGTTTTTGTTTCCCAAAGTTGACTTTTTTTCCCCTTAAAATCAATGACTTTTTAAACTATGGTGAAGAAAGCCCAGGACTAACAATTCTTTCTTGCTCTGTGTGAGGGCAATTAATGGTCTTCTGCTGTCAGCCCCAGCCTGAGCATAGGCAAATGGGTTGGATTGAGCTAAATCCTGTAGCAGCTTTCAAGAAGTAGAGAAATCTACTCACTTTGGCAGATCTGAACTCAGCCCACTTAGGGGAAATTTGAGACAACTGTCCTGCCAAATCTCTGAGATGTGACTTTCTAATTTAAAATCCTCTTGAAATAGCTGCCATTGCCTGACTATTTATATTCTGAGGGCAAACGAAGAACGAGAAGCCAAGATTTCTCCTATACTACCTGTACTCATACAGAATGAGTCCTGAAAATAGTTTCACTTTGATTTTACAAAACAAAAACATGAAACTGAAAACAGCCATGCCACGCAACCCAATGAAGAGGCCGATTTCCAAGGCTGCATCTGATGTTGAGACAAAAGCTCCCGTGGAATCTCCAACTCATGGGCCAGGTCCCATTTGTTAGGTAGGCCTTGAAGAACTCTGCTTCTGCTCCTACGTGGTTGGGGATGGGGAAAGAAGATGGCACAGGTCTTCTGAAGGAGTGTCTTCCTTGTTGTTGTCTTCACCTGATAACCACACAAGGAGCCCATAACCACTTATACTGTCTTCTTTGTGAGGGCACACCTAACTCTATGCCCTTTTCCTTAAGTGACAGCACTTTCCAAGGAGATTGCTGTCCAAGGCCCTGCTGTAGAGATGGAAGGCTGTGGCACAGGTGGGATTTTGAGGGAGTCTGGCCTTTTCACCAGAAAAGGGGCAAGATGTGGACCCCACCCACATAGGAAGAATCCAAAGGGCTTCCATTGGCAGATTAGTCAAGCTGCTCTGTGAGCAGAGATTAAGGCTTTTCAGAGATGATTGGCTCCTCATTTAAGTAGGTTTTGCCAGAACATCATTATGGTTTTACAAAACAAAGATGAAAAAAGTTCAGATTTCATAATTTCATCAGGCCAGAAGACCAAAGGGAATGTATTCCCTAGTGAGATTATACATCCCCCTCAATCAAATGCCTCTGACCAACCAGGGCTTTATGGCCTATCTCAATCAAACTACCAAAGTGAAAGAAGGCCAGAACAAAAGAAATCTCCAAAAAGCACAAGTAACAAAAACAAAGATTTGATTGTGTATGTGTGTGGTTTTTTTTTTTTAAAGAAAAAGAGATTTAAAAAATAATAAATTTTACTTTCCAAAAAATAAAAGGTTGCTCTTAAATCAGGATACTCCTGTATTCCATACTGTATTCTACTCTCTCCTTGTACCAGTAAAGCAGCCAGCCCCGTAATGATTTAGGGGAGATTAACAAATATGTCAATGTCCATTTTCTGCTTAATTTAAAAGCAACGTCTATAAAGATTTTTGACTTCTGAACCCTGTTCTCCTGAAAGAAAGAAGGTAAGAATGAGGAGGGGGATAAAGAGTGATTATCCTATCATTGATCGTTTGTCAGAAGCATTTCTTATTCACTGGGCTATTGTAAAAAGCTAAGCTCTCGATCAATCCTGTAAGCCCCCTGCACAATTAAATATCTTGGAATGGTTTTCTTTCTTTTCCAGCCAGATCTAGGAGCCTCAGGGTTTTTAGGAAAGCAAGTTTTGTGTGTGCATTGGGGGTGGTAAAGCTGGCAGGGTCAAAAGAACACTCAATGGAGAGAAAAGTCTCTTTTAGAATCCTGCTCCCAAAGATTGATGAGAATGGTAAAAAGAGGGAGGCGTAAAGAGAAAATGAAAAAAAACCCACATTATTCCCCCCCCATCTCCCTACATTCTCCCACCCATACAAACTTAGTCCTTCAATTTAAAAGTAAATGCAAAGAGTGGAACACAGAACAGAAGTTGAGCAGATGTTCATACCCCAGCAGCTCTCGAGGCACCCCTGGATTAGGAGGCTGTGGCAGAGTTCCACTTATCCATCTACTATCATCTACTGTTTCATCCTCATTACATCCTCCTGGATGAGGTTAATGTTTGACTCCTGGAACAGGAGTCTCTCCCCAGAGGAGCAGATCTGAATCAGCGTCAAACTGAAAAGAAGTGTTAACACTCCACAGTCACTCAATTCACCACGGCATGGAGCACCAGGACACAGGGCCCTCAAAGGCCATCCAGTTGCTGTGTGACCTTACAGAAATCATGCTGCCTCCCTGGGCTGGGGGCTCTAGTCTACATAGGAATACAGTACTTACTGCTGTCAAAGAAGCATTTTGTAAAAGATTCTGATTTTGACAGATTGCATGAGTACACCCAAGCCTAATTTTAAACTCCCATCTCAAATGAGGAATAAATTAATTTCTAAGTTTTGAAAGTAAGGTACAACAAGTACTGAAGTTCATACTTTGTGAAGATTTTAGTATAATTCTTTATTTTAAAGGATTTCAATATAGTGGAGGGGAAGATAGAAAAGAACCTGTTTCTAGACATACAAAGAGTGGCCCTAATTTTGTACAATTTCTGTGTTCTTGAACAACTTTGCATAAATGAAATATTTTTAAATGCCCTAAGAGAGCTACTTAAAGGAATCCTCCTGTGAATCCTCTGGTAAAGGAAATAATTCTTACATAATGGGAATAATCTCTCCCAATGTATGTGTTTTATAAATTCAAATTTTCCTATATCTGCTTTTCTTCAAAGTGGGGCACACCTGAATAAGCATAAATGTATTTTGCATGTTAATTTTTTCACAGGGTATCTGGGAATCCTTTCAAGAAATTTTTAACCCAAAGGTTCTAAGTAAAATGTTGACCCAGGCCAGCAGGTTCTGGTTCTCCACTGCTCATCTGTATAGTTGTTTCTAACAAAAACACAAAAGCCTGCACACAAGGGAATAAAACCACAAAGCATATGCGCCTCTTCTCACATTTCCAGAGCTCTCAAATGAAGCACTTGCCTTGTCCTCACCAGTCTGGCCCGCGTTGTTCCAAATCTCATTCCAGTCCAAGTGGGTTCTTCCCTATTCCGTGATCTCAGCATGCCTTTGCCCAGGCCACCCTCCATGACAGGAATACAACCTGTTCCCTACACTTTGGAGACTCCTCTGGGGCTTCCTACCTCAAGGATGAGTTCCAGCACCACTTCTCATGCAAGGCCTTTCCTGGTAGCTGGGAGATTAGTGCTCTTTTCTTTTTGAAATGACTTTGGATTAACTAGTCTGGGCCCTGATAAAAGCCCTCACTAGCTATGGCTCCCCCTAAGTAAGGCACCAGCATCTCAGTGAGTAGAAGGTGGGGGGTCTGGCAGTGTCCTGTGATGACAACCTCCAAAAGGCACAGAGAGAGCTAAAGAGATGATGGAGAGTATGGTACTGAAGAACCATGGACCACCAGTTCTTGGGAGTGAGGCATGCATGCCCTGATGCTTTTACAAAGAACTGGACTAAAATACCCTTTCCCCCAGAAAACATTACCTACTGCTTCTACTCAGATTGCACTGAACTTCTGAATCAAGGGATGATATAGTATCTAAGCTGCTACTAACAGACAAGGGTGGAGACAAGACCCTATGATGTCCCACTTTATCCAACGAAGACCCTGTCTCCTTTCCTACCCTTGCCTGCATCAAAGCCCAGTGCTAGCGCTGCCTACCACACTGTCATGTGGGGAACATGCTATTAAAACCAGGGGCAAAAAAAGGTGGTGATCCTTGGACATGGGCATCAGCATGCACAGCTAAATGAATGGAAAAGTGTTTATTGAGCTCTTACTATGTTCACTGTGCTAAGGATTAGGGATAATATAAAAACAAAAACAAAGATAGTTCCTGCCTTCAAAGAGCTTACATTCTAATGAGTGAGGGGAATCTCAATCTGAGGTTTGAGTACATTTAGGAGACACAAGAAGCATGGAAAGCCATGGAAAGGAGACTATCTGGTAAATATATCATCCTATTGAAATCAAGCTCTTTTTTCTTAAGCTCCTTTCTTAATTAATTAATGTGTGTATGCATGATTTATTTCCTTTCATATTTAATAAGAGTTAAAGAAAGATTTTCTGAAAGCCAAGGGGTAAGAAGAACAAAAAAGGGTTGGGAACCCTTGAAATAGAGGGGGACAATACAAATGGTGGAGTGGTGGTCAGAGTGGGGTACTGTGGTTTAGAACATTATGGAGAATGGAGCCTGAGGGGAGGAGACTAATATGCCCTTTTAAATTGCAATGCTGATTAGATTATGGTTCCAGAACAGGAAAAGAGGGGAGAAGTAGAATCAAGGTATATGGCCAGGAAGGGAGCTCTGGACATCAGGGATTAAATGCCTCCAGGACTTGTGTCCTGACAGTGGCAGCAGTAATGGGAAGAGGAAAGAAGAGGAGCTAGGGAATTTCCTCACTGTCCACAACTTCCTAATGGACGGTACAATAATTTTCAAATTTTTTCCCCATCCAAATCAATTTGTTCCCTTGAGCCTGACCCTGCTCAAAGATTACCTCAAAATGCTTGCTGTCTTGCAAAGTAGATGGCCAAAAAAATAATAATAACAATAACACAAACTAAAACCCCTCAGATATTTCAGTCATGTCTGCTAGTAAAACAACTCTAGAAAATAAGAAGTTCTCTTTCTTTAGGGATCCCCAAGACTACAAAGTGAGCTCTGTTCTGTTCCCTGTATAAGCCCCAATTTGATCATGATACGTAATTGGTTTTGTTTGGTGTTTGGGTTTTTTTGGTTGATTTTTTGTTTGTTTACTTGTTTTTTTGGTGAGGAAGGGAACGGACTTGAATTTACTGATGTCAAAATATGTGATAGTCCTCATCCCTGACAATAGGTTTGACAGACTAATAGTTAAAAGGGGTTTAAGGGTATTTCAGAGAATGATAGCTCCATCAGGGTAGGGACCAAAGGACAGTACTGGTGACCGTTATGAGACACTCAAGCCTCAGCCAAAGGCCAAGGCACAGTGCCCAGCCCTTGTCGGTGCTGGATGTTTCTGGGGCACAGCCCATGTGGGCAGTATCCAAGGAGGCTTGTGAAAGAGAACCCAGCTGCCTGGGAAAGGGGCCACTACAGAGGTGAGTGAACAATAGATCTTGGCAATCGATCAACAATCATTCATTAAGCACAGAGCAAGATTCCAATACACAGTTTTCCAATCCCAATGAACTCTAATTTTGTAAAGAAGGAAGGGGAAGACAAGGAACCATGATCAGTTCTCACATGTCTGCTACCGCTTTGTTGTTTTTAACTGATTTGTCACTTTCCCTTCTGAATGCAAGAGGATAACTAATACCCAAAAGAGAACATCAGGTCACATGTTCTCAAAGGGCCATCAGAGAGAAAAAGCCTCTAGTCACAGCAAGTGGATAGGAGGGACCCTGGCTTCATCAGTGCTTTTGATTCTTCGTTCATAAGAGCCAATCAAAGCGACACAGACCACTTCAAGGCTGCCTTCCTGGAAGACAGACACACAGGCACCCCAGAGAGACTGGGGCTCATTTCCCAGGCAAGGTAACCAACAACATCCAGCTTCTCCAAGCCGACTGGGATGGCAACCCTGGTCCTACACAAATACCCTGTCTGACAGTAGGGGACAAAAATAATCTCAGTAATGAAAAGCACCAACATTTTGGCTCAGTTCAGTCTCTGATTAAGTAATTCTTTTTACTTCCAAAAGAAGTTAGTATATGCCATTTCACACATTCCCTGCTACAGTCAAAATTCCACAAACTAGCAGTTTTCCACAGCCTTCCTCCTGAAACTAATGCCAAAAGGAGTTCTTGCTTTTAAATTAAAATTCTAAAGGGCATACAAAGTTGGATTTCCAAAGTAAATTATTATTCATTCCCCTTAGGGAATGTTTTCTGAATTCAGCCAATCAGGACGTGCGTGTGTGTGTGTGTGTGTGTGTGTGTGTGTGTGTGTGTGTGTGTGTGTGTGTAAAATCTGATTGGTTAACATCAATAAAGCCAATACACAGAAAGCTAGACAGCTTCTAGGAACGTGCCATAATAATACATAGGCTATGTTTATGAAATCGCCTTCTGACAATGAAGAGATAAGGCACATAAGCTAATATCCATCTATAGCTTTTTTTCCCCCTTTTTCATGATAACTGAATTTTCCTATTGAAATTAACTTCAAACTCCTAAAGGAAAATAATTTTTTTTTTCTTTCTTTCTTTTTTTTTTTGGCTAGGCAATAGGGTTAAGTGACTTGCCTAGGGTTGGGTCCTCCTGAATTCAGAGCTGGTGCTCTATCCACTTTACCACTTAGCTGCCCCTGGAAAATAATTCTTGTTGAAGTTATATTGGGCCCAATAATCAGCTGAATGGTAAGTTGGAGGAGATAGGGGAGGCCAGAATCATCATCCCAGGCTTTGAAATTAAGTCATATTGTAAGGAGGGGCATAACCTTAAATCTTTTTCTTTATCAATTATTTGGTCTGGAAAAAATATGGCTACCTCCAATCTCCTAAACATTCTGTGGTCCCAGTTTCCTGAAAGACAGGAAAGGGAGCCTGGAACCCTCTGCAATGTCAAGCCACTCAGACTCAACAGCCCATCAGCATTTCCCAATGCAGTTTGTACCAGGGCTTCTTGCATTTATGGGTATTTTGCACTGTAACTGTTATCATTTTCTTTTCTGTGTGTATGTTTCATATTCCCAAGAGACTGTAAAGTCCTCTAGGCAGAATGGTACAATGGATATTTCCCTGTGTTCAAATTCTACCTCCAACACTGGTTATCAGTATGACCTTGGGCAAGGTCACTCACCCTCTCATCTGTAGGTGAGGGGGTGGGGCTTGACGACCTCTGAGGTCTCTTCTAGTTCTACATCTCTGACCCTATGACCTTTGGGGGCAGGGTCCATGTCCCAGCACAGGATTCTGCACTTCCCAACCAATACACAGTCATGGGATGGATGACATGTGCTTTAAGGCTCACTCTACCTTTATGTGTGAAAGGGAATAAGAATAAGACCGACAACAAGGCCCCTTTGCCCTTGGTTAGTGCCTGATGGTTTTCAAAGTGGTTATATATGCATTATTTCGTTTGATTTTCATATATGGTTCGCAGGACAAGACACGAAAGCTCAGAGAGCCCTAGACAAGGCAGCCCAGTGGGTGTGGCCAAGTCCTGCTTCCTTCCTGACACTTTGTTCTAGAAGCCAGACCTTACAGTAGCTTGACAAGCATCAGGCAGAAAACTGTATTTTCTGGCCATGAATAAGTCTGCCATTTTGATCAAGACTAAACACAGTTTTCTTCATCAATAATAGAAAATAATAATAATTACAAGATAACTAGCATTTATGTAGTGCTTTAAGGTTTGCAAAGCACTTTACATATGTTATCTCATTTGGTACTCACAACTACCCCATTTTACAGCTGAGGAAACTGAGGCCACAAGGGTTAAATGACTTGTCCAGGGTTACACAGCTAGTAAGCATCTGATGCAGAATTTAAACTCAGGTCTTCCTGACTTCAAATCCAGTGCTCTACTGTACCACCTAGTTTGCCGGATAGGAAATTATAATCAAATAATGTATATGAAATTATTAACTAGTAAGCACTTAAGAATCTCTTCTCTCTTTGCTTTCCTTGATCTGAAAGGTGCTGGATCAAGGCTGGAGCACAGAGTGTCTCTTTCCAATGAAAAAGAGTATCTCTGTCTCTGCAGCATTAGCCAGGCTGGTCCCCTCCACCACAAATACATGTCTGAGAACAAATGCTCTCTCTTCCAACCATCCGGTTGCTCTAGAGAGATAACAGCCATTCGGGGGTTAAAAAGAGGCAGTGAACCCCCAGTTAATGAGTAAGAATTCAGCAGGCAGCGTAAGATAAATGGAGCCCTCTCTGCTTCTGCTGGAGTCAGCATGAACTGCGGCCCTGCGGCTTGTTTGTGGCAAATGGAGTGCGCGAAATATCAAAGGGCAGTGATCCAGAAGAAGACCGACTCTGACAAATTTTAAATTGGCCAGAAAGAAAACCAGCAAAAAAAAAATACAAAAAAATTATGCAATTCACTGTGTCCTGCAATCTTGTTGCTGCCTTTGTACAGAATTAGTGGCAAAACAACAGCGATGATCGCCCAGTGCTGGAAGCTATTATGAGCCATCTAAGAGAGATGCTTATCGGCTCTGAAGCTTTCAGAGCTCTCTCTACATGCTGTTGTAAGGGACCTGCTCTTGCGCTGCAGCCCCTTTAATTAAAGTGTAGAGAGTTGTTCAGGAGTAATTATCCTGTTTGGAAAAGAAAGCAAGAAGGGAAAAAACCCAACAACCCTGGGTGGCAGCAGATTTTTGAGAGATGACTGTGTGTGTGTGTGTGTGTGTGTGTGTGTGTGTGTGTGTGTGTGTGTGTGTGTGTGTGCATGTGTGTGTGTGTGAGAGAGAGTGAGAGTGAGTGAGAGTGAGTTTGTGTCTGTGTCTCTGTGTGTCAATTAAAGGTATCAGGCTGGCTGTGATGGCCAGAGATGTCTCAGGTTCTTATGTCCTACAGGCAAGCAGTGGGGCAGAAGAGACTAACAAAGTCCGTAACATGGGGCCGGGTGCAAAGGACAGTCATCAAGAATGACAACCCTTGTCACTGGCTCTGGCAGTGTCTTAGGGCACTGGCTATGCAGCTGACTGGAATAGGCTCCATCCAATCATTCAACAAGACTGGATTATGTGACTACTAAGTGCACAGCTCTGGCAGTTGCAAAGACAAATGACATGGTTCCTGTTCTCAAGAAGCTTGTTGCATCAGAGTGTAGTGAAGACACTGCTCTTTGAATGACTTTTAGAATGGGCACCAGATGAACAGGACAAAGATACTGCCACATTACCTCCTACTCCTTTCACCCAGCATGCTTCCTTATTTATAAAAGAAAATCTCCCTCTCCCCTAAACCTTCTCACATATCCCAGCAATCCCAACAAAAGATTTTATGAAACCACCTTTATACCAAGGGATCCAGTGGGCAGGCTGGGTAGAAAAGTGATCTTTTAAAGAACAGGCTGAAATTCACTTGGCCTGGGAGCTCAGTACATGACTCCCATGGTTAGTTATTGGTGTTCAAATTACAAGCATCCTGGGCAAAGAAGCCTAAGTGCAATGCTAGGCATCCTAGGAGCAAATCCCCCTACAGCTCCTGCTTCTGGGGCCAGCCTCCTCCTCTAGCACAGAGAAGGCCTTCCTCACTTCAAAGCTCCTTGGCAGAATCCTTACCCTAGAGCTTCCATTTCTTAGAGCAGGATGAAGCCAGGAAGCTACATAGGCCAGGTCTGAGATGATTTAACAAATAGAAGCTGATGTACCTTCTATTCAATTTACTCTCCTATTCAACAGTAACTCAAGGTCAGACATGGCAAGATTCTATTTTGACATCCACAAGCCTAGAGAGTTGGGATGGTTGAGAACATTTAAAGTATGTTCGTTTTTCCACCTGCTGTACGTACACACCCACACACCCACACCCACACCCCCACACCCCCTAGACAGAGCATTTCTTTCTAGCAGGTTTCTTACCATATGGAGGACAGTAAATAAAGATGATCATGAATGTGATCAAATGCTCCAATGCTTCTTCCCCTGGCCTATGAATGCCCTCATTACAAATCAGCTGAATGGCTCATTGAGCTGCCAGGAAGGCAAGCCAGACATACCCAATCGCTCGGCCAGGCGGATGTACACTGGGTCCACCCGACGCATAGTTTTCACCAAATCCTTTCTGCGGAATTTGATTTCTACTGTCCCCTCTGGCTCCAGAATAGATCCTCTGATCAACACAACAAAACAAAACAAACACAAAAACAAAAGCTAAGAGTGAAATTTTAAGGAGGAGACAACAGACTTGCTGGTCACAACGTGTGGATCAGGAAATGAAATTCATTATGGTTCTACCCACCCAGACAGGCACAAGAGAAATGTGTCTGTGCAAAGTATGAAAAAGGGCTGGCAAAAAGCAATTAAATAATTCTCATTACTGGGCCAGCTTAACTCCCATCTCAAAGGAAGAAAAACGCATACCCCACCACCTACCGCTGACAAGGGCAACAAGAATAACGTTAATTTCCTGAGCCAAAAATGAAACCAAGTATGTATTTGTACATGTGTATGTATGTGTATGTGTAGACACACAAGCACACAGAAGCACTGTGACAAGGGGCTAAGATGCATTTAAACTATATAAGAAGGCTTCAGTGATAATCAGTTTGCACACAGAAAGAAGGGAAAGGAAACCCTAACAGCTCTCCTATCCAGAGGCTGCCAGGAACTGATCAGACAGATCGAAGGCCAGCAGCTGGTAAAGCCATGGAGTGGCTGCTACGACAATGTGCCACAGGGAACATGCTGTGCTTTAGGTGAGCACTAGCTTAAACAGCACGGTTAGGATTAGGCTACCTATTACAAAACTCAATAGACTGAGATCTAAATATTCCAGGCAACCTGTCTAAGGTTCAACATGAAACTGGGGTCAAAATCAGGATTTTAAGTATAGACACTTCTCACTTTATGGAAGTGGGCCATTCAGCAGACCTCTAGGTAAAGTGATTTCTACATAATGTGAATTTGCCTGTAGATGTGGGGAAGGGAAGGAGGCAGGAAGGGGGCCTGCACCTGTGAAGGGAGGGGGCTGGCACACAGTTCTAGGACACGTGAGGGCTGAGAAAGAGAGGCAAGAGCAAGAGGAGGAACACGGAGGGGCTGAGGAGAGACATTCAGTACCCAAGCACGGACGACAGAAGACAGGAGCTGGACAGTGGGCAGAGTAGGCAAAGGCCTTTTGATGCGCCAGAGGTCTCAAGCCAAGTGCCTGATCCTGCCTTGCATTCATTCCTCTGCTTTTACTTGGAGAGGTTTTGTTTCAAGGGTGTTTTTGTTTGTTTATTTTTGGTGGCAGGGTAGGAGGCCTCAGAACACCAAGCAGAATGGCAGAAACAGAGAGAAAGTACTATACAGTAGAGTTAACATGGGCATTTTTTGGAATGCACATTTTTCTTCTAAAACTCTTTATGTAAAGTTGAATTTGTGTAATGTGAATTTAAGTAAAGGAAAAACTATCTATAAATCCTGAAATGGGGAATCTTGACATTCGAGTGCTCTGATGCTTTATAAGTTAAGGCTACACTTATAAAGTTCTCAAGGAAGAGCTTTAACATAAGGAAATTGAGGTTTGGGGCCTTTTCTGCAGTGTGTATGTGGGGGGGAGGGGAAATGGAGAAAAGTCAATGCTCCTATGTTTAACAAATTTTCAGGACAGGAGAGAACTAGAGGAAGCATGGATTTATTGAAGAGTCTGGATATCAGGTCAGAATACGTAGACTGAAATCCTAATTTTGCCACTGACCAGCTGAGTGATCCTGGCCTTGCTATTTAACCCCACCCCCAGCTTCAGCTTCCTAATCTGTAAAATGAAGATATTTTGCTAGATGATATTTAAAGTTTCTTGCAACTCCCAAAATCCCATGAAATTTAATTTTCCAAAAGGATCAGGATGCTTTCTCCTATTTATCCAGCTGTTAAAAACGCAATCTTTAAGGGAGCTTGGAAGTCCCAATCAGAGTTCACTAGCTTTCAGCAAGGGGATATAGGGAACAAGAAGCTCTGAGCAGCCAGAAGGAAGGGGAAGAGAAATCTTCAGAGCTCAGCCAAGGCCTTAGAATGAGAAAAAACCACACTAAGAATCAACATCTAGAAGTTCCGTTTATATCTAAGTGTTCTTTAGGAAGAGGGGGTCTATAGAACATAGCCAAGGAGAAATGGGGAAGAGGTACCTGCTTTCCCGGTCAGCATACATTTCCATGTGCCGGGGGTTAATGGTGGGATCAATAACAACCCAGGATCCTCCCCGGAGCTCAGCTTGGGGAGGGATGTAAACCATCACCGGTTGACAGCATTCACGTAAACCATCCACGATGTAAGCTCCAAACTTCAAGACCTGGTCATACATGTCTGTGGAAGATAAAATATAGTTAGAAACCAAACAGTTTACCCTCAAAGCATCATTATGTCAAATGACTACATTTCCTACTACATTTAAACACATACAGGGGTAGAATAAGGAAAACCCAAACTTAAATCTTGCCTCTGACACTTAATAGATGTGTGACCATGGGCAAATCATTTAATTGTCTTTACAATGACTGAGGACTCTCTTTAAGACTATATAAGGTAGAGATGAGTTTTTCATCTGCATTTGTGGAAGATGCTCCCATGCTGGGAGTCTTCCACACTGATGAAATCAAAGGCATGGTCCCCAAAAAAGGGTATGCAAAGAGAAATGATTCTCATACAGAATGTTCAAAGTCCACTTCCTATAAGAAGTCTTCCTGACTGCTTGTTTACTGTGTATCCTCTCTAGACTTCTATGATATGCAAAACACAGCTTGTACAGTCTTAACATATTTTTTAACATGTTGCTTTGTAAGTCGTTTTTAGTTTTCATGCACATGTGCTATTTTATCTTTTCCAGCATAACATAAGCTTTCTGAACACAGGGAATTAATTTTCTGTCCTGTATTCACAAGCTCATAGATTTAGAACTGGAAGGACCTCAGAGGTCATGGAGCCCAACACCATCATTTCACAGGTAAGAAAACCAAAGCTCTGACAAGTTAAATGATTTGCCCAAGGTCACACAGGTACTAAGTGGCAAAGCCAAGATTCAAATCCTGACTCCAGAGCTAAGTTTCCGATGTATTGATGCCTGATGTGTTAGTAAAACACTTTTGACAGCCTACTATCCTACTTATCAATGTGCACTTTAGAACATCAACTCCCAAAATATGACTAACACTACAGTATTTATATTTGTATTTTTTCCTTGAGGATATGAACATTTAACCTTTGAAAAATGCTTCCTGGAAAAGTTACACAGTCTTAAGGGGACAGTCAGACTGGATGTCCTCTTGCTCACTTAGTAAAGGAGAAAACAGTATGACCTGCCCAAGGCCAGAGGCTTAAATCAGAAGCAGCCCTGGGGCAAAAGGGACTCCCAGCAGAACAAAATATGACCTTGGAAATGAAGATCAGTCTTTTGTAGTTGAATATTTTATGGACTTTTCTTCATTTCCCAGTTCACTGAAGTCTAAACGCCACTTAAGTTTCAGTTTTATGATTCCAGATGTTGGGCTGTATATGTCAGAGGTAACATTTTAAAAGGAAAACACCAGATCTTTTCAGATTACCAAGTAACAGAAACAATGGAATTCTTTACAGAAACAAAAGTCTAGGTTTGGCATGAACAAGAACTGCTGAAATTCCATTACAAAGGGATATTCTGAGCAACCAAAACATTGCTCATTATGATTAATGGCAACTTAAGGTATGGTCCTCAGCAAATCAAAACCTATGAACACATACTCTCAGCCACTCACTGCAAAGCACTGCCCTTCTTTTCTTTTCATCAGGCAGGTTTTTGAAGATTCAGGGAAATTCACATCCTCCCTGCCATTCTAAGCAGTCCTACTGAAAGACTATTCCCTGTGTGGAACCTAGATATGTATACATGGTCAGAGAGAAGACAATTGTTTTCAGAAGGAAGAAAAGATCCAAAAAATTTATTGCTAATTATACAACTGCTGTATTATGAAGAGCTACAAATAAAGTGCTTTAAGTACTTTACACTAATTCTGTGGTTATGAAAATAATTGCTTGATTCAAATTATTTTAAGTAAATTAATTCTTTAGTAGATATTTCTACTAGTGCTACATCATAAAATAATTGTGTAATTAGCATTACATTTGTCAGTGCTGCCAAGAGTATATCCCTAGAACAACAACAGAAAAGAGTGGTCCTTAATGGTATCAGTGGAGAGGAAAGAGAAGGCAGGGCCTCAAGGAAGAGAAGAAGGAAAGAAAAACAGTGGGACAGAATATGTGTCTGTATGGTTGGGGAGGGGTACACACATATGTGTACACACATGCATACGTGTTTGCACAGAGGGCCTTATTGTTAGGCAACGCAAGAAATTGGAGTTATCTGTTGTCTTACACTGGATACAATGATTAAAAAAAAAATGAAAAAAATCAACCCAGGAAAGCAGCCCTGTAGAATCAGAAATGTTACTGACAACCACGCTCCCTATGCCAAGGACTCAGTGGCAATTCTTTACCCAACGCCACATGAGTTTTTCCAAGGCCCAGAATTGCTAAGTTGCTGTAAGAAAAATAGAAACTGAAGCCCTCAGGAGTCTACCAAAGCTGGAGACCTTGCACCTGATGCCTGTGTTATGTGTTTGACAGAGAGCTGCAACTGTTATGCAATCTGACACTCACAAGGTCTGAAAAGGCATAGGGACTATTCAAGAGAAACCACTGCTGCAGCCTGGGAGAGATTTGGCATTGTTCAAGCAATGCCACCACTTCCAAAACCATAGATTTTTAAACACAGGTCAAGAAGCAGTTAACAAATAGTCTGATAGAGCCTTGGAGTCAGGAGGACCCGAGTTCAAAGCCAGACTCAGACACCTGACACCTGGAAGCTGTGTGACCTTGGGCAAGTCACTTAACCCCGACTGCCTCGCCAAAAAAACAAAAACAAACCCAAATAATCTGATATATACTGTCATGCCTAAAATCCCTCCATGTTAGAGTGCATAGTTAAGAGTTGGAGCAAAGGCACAGCAAAGAGGGATCCCCAAGAATCTAGGCTGGCAATTCCATCTGCCAAATTTTTAAAGCTACATTCAAGATGACTATTAAAGTCTCATGCCCTGAGGAAAAAAAGCTGATGGAAAAGACTGATAGATCTTCCCCCAGAGACACAGGAGTTTCGTAAGCCCTGGCACACTGCACAGAGAACGGTCACATTCCCCACTGGCAGGGATAACCCTCACCTTCAGGCTTTTTAGTGTCAAGGTACAGACTTGCCTAAGGTCTTCGCCATTACACGATATGCATGAACAGTGATACCACATGCATTAAGCAAAGGAAAGAGGTGGCCAGCATCTTTCTGTGTATCCACAGTGCCCCACACCTTTGAAAACGGAACAGATTTCATTGGTCTGGGCTGGATTATCAGCAAGACACTGAAGGCAAGTATCAGGAGTACACAAGCTGCATACACATAATATTCCTCATGAGCCCATTAAGGGTGGACAGCACCGTATTTCAACATCCAAGTAATCAGAGATTTAAAACAGGCTTTCATTCCAGTTAAAGTTTTCAATAAACATTTTTTTATTGTTATTTATAACCTGTCCCAGGAAAAAATAATAAGTACAACATGAAAAGCCAACTGAGAGTGACCCTGTAGCACCAGCAGTGAAGCAGCTTAATATCACTGGGATTTGCATCCTATCAAACTATTCATGCTGAGGCTGGGACCCTGGTGCTAATTTCTAGTAAATTTCACGCTTGATGTCTCCCTGTTGTGGGTCATTGCCGGTTCGTCTAAATAAACTGCTTGCAAATGGCTCTTCCATCTAAATATTCAGTCAGTTTTTATAATTTAATTTTGCATTATGCTGAATAGCCTTCCGGCCAGATAGAGCTCATTGGAAAAAAAGCCCCAGTACCATCTTGATATGCCTTTATTTATTTATTTATATTTTTACTGCTTGAATTAGACCTCCTAGGCTGACTAGTAAAGAGTTTTTTTTTTCCTTCCACTAATGTCAATTTTCAGCATAGCAAGAGCTGTCTCTAATCTTTTCCTACTCATTACACACAATTTTGGAGTCATTTTACCCACAGTGCAGTCGGCTCCTGGCTGTGTGTTTGTGTGCACTGAGGGATGGCATAATTGTTTATCTTCCCTCCCTGTATAATCCCCAGTCAGTACTGAAACCAAAACTGCAAACATCTCCCCAAGGGACATGGAGAGTGACGAGAGGCTCTCTGCTTAGGTCTCTTTACATGAGATAATATGGAGAAAACATCCTAACCTGTATGTAAATATAAAAGGCACTATTCTTTCCTCTCCTACATCTACCTTGCTCTCCACCCTCCACTCCTGCACCTTCCCCAAAGCTTCCTTGTAACAAGTGATGTGGAAATGCAAACAGCAGTGCTTCCACTGTAAGGCTCCAACCCCAGCTCCAACTGGTGGTTCTGAAACCAAACTCCAGAAGACAGAGTTGGCCTCAGCCTATCCTAGGCCAATAGCTCACTTCTGGATCCTGGATATCTTGTCTGACACATCTGTCTACACATCTAAAGTAAGTTATTTATCAGCAAAGGTGAGATATGCCCACAAGGCATTATCACATTGATAAATATGTTGACAGAGAGAGAGGATAGGAGGTAGGGATTAATTAATTTCAAAGGGATTTGAATTCACATTAGGACTGTTCAACTGTAGACCTAAGTTTCAAAAATCATGCCAACTGTACTAGGGCAAACAGTCCAAGCTGGGAGCTAGCCAAAGCACAAGGCAGAGGATGAGGCTCTGTCCACAAATGGCACACCAGAATGGACTGAGGTTATTTATTAACACTTGAACAATATCCCCGAGATTCACCAGAACAAGCTTCATCAGATGTCAGAAAAAGTAAACTCTAAAAACCCCAAAGGGTGAATTCCACTTAAACCAATGTAGTAAATACTTAACATACGCCAAGTACTAGTATGGGTTCTAGGTAATCCTGTCATACAGTACTTTCATCCAGTGTCCTGATGAAGTGAAAATTCATGGTCAACAAGATGAAGAATTATGGTTAAAAAGAATAGTGAGCTGGTGGTCAAGCAACATCCTTGAGTCATCCCGGTACACTGGTCAATTTCTTCTAATTTTTTGGAGTAGGCGAACGAATTTCTCATTGGAGCGGGGCTGGGGTGGGGGGGGGCGCGGCTGTAGGTGGGGGAAGTATAAGAGGGGTTGGTGAGAACAAATGAACTATCGCAGAGACCAGGCTTCCCCAAGTAAAACACAGGGCAGAATTGTGGCAGTTCATCCAGTAAAAAGTTGCTCTCTGCCTCACCTGCACAAATGTCTCTGCTTTCTGCTTGGCCATGTTCTTGAAAACTGGCTTTCACTTGTGTTTCATGTGGACTCCTGTATACACTGCACTCTGCCTCTGGTCTCAACCTACCATCTGTACACATCCTAGTTCCTCGTACTTAAATTAATTACTGACCAGTCTATGTAGTTACCTTGTGTCCTCCGTGGCCTCTACATAGGCATTAAGCCCATGATCCCCACTAGACTAAAGGCTCCCTATTTTCTCTACATATTCATCTTCACCATCACATCCCAACCATTCATCCATCCAAGACATCCTGCTATCTGCCTGTTGCCACTGCCTAGTTTTTCATCACTTACTTGGACCAGTACTCTCTACAGAGGACCTGGACTCCCAGAATCCATGCCCCAAGTTGCTAGGGAGGTGAATCCACTTTGCTTTGGAATGCCCTTCTTGGAGCTCAGCCACTTGACTGATGAAGTGAATGGGTGCAAACCAACCCATTTGGTCATTATATCTAGTTGGCCCCAGACCCTAGAACCGCTTCACCTTCAAATGCCATTCAGCCACCTACCCAGGCCACCTTGTCACCTGCCTACTGCTGCACTAGCTGTCCTCTCTCTCTGCCCATCCTCCTGCTTTGGGTACAATAGTCAGATCAATCAAACCACTGCTTCTGGAAAGGTCATATAAACTGACTGCCATAAATATTAATTCAATATCTCTATGACTCCTCAGATCCAAAGCTCTCTTTCCTGGCCTCCATTCCCCTTCCAAGTATTATCTTCTCCTAGTAGAATGTAATCACTTTAAGGGAGGAACTTAGTCTTTTAATATTTATTGTTCCAGCACTTAGTACAATGCCTACAACATCTTAAGTATTTAATAAAAAATGCTTTTTAAAAAAAAAATACATGCAAGCATGTAATTTATTCATTAGTAGAATGCTCTTTATCCTATGGACACCCAGGAAAGAGGGGAACTGGTCAATTATGGAGTAATCAACTTCCACAGAAGGACAGAAGAGAAATATGTTCTTTCCACTTAGGGACAGACTTATTGACAATAGTAAGACATGCTGGAGTCACAGGACCAGAATGGTGGTGAAGATAATTATGGAAATATCACAATTTGCCACAAGTGTCCTTTAGTATGGAATCCACTTAACTCTTCCAATCAAGAATCTATCTTTAACCATTATTCAGAACTTTAATGGGATAACTTTAGCAAGGTACACTTTTAGAAGGGAAAGAATGGAGTATAATCAATTGTTTAGTATGAAGTAAAAAAACACTATTTGAAATGCAACTGTGAAAACTGAACTCAAAGCTACAGAAGTAACAGATACACTCACAATGTCCTCAGTGAGGATTCTTCAAAGTTCACATGGAGATATACAACACACTGCCATTTTTTTGCCCTTTCCCTCCCTTCATTTTCCTCAGATACGTGAAGCCCCTCTGGCACAGAGTTAGAGTTAACAGTAAAGGAAATCACCTTTCATTCCACCAGAGAAGCCTCTCCAGTTGGCAAAGACCATGAGGGGAAGTCCCTCCCGGTTGAAGTCCTTGATAGCTTGATAGGTCTTAAAAGCAGAGTCTGGAAACCAAACCTGCCCTGCCTGCTGAATTATCTGTTGGGAAAAGTCAGAGAGGGAAATATTATTAAGAACACAGTTTGAGCGACAGTTTCTTTAAGTTGAATTAGGCTTTACTGATGAAAAAAGAGATTTGGAATCCTATATCCCACAAAATCAAGGACCTTAACTTTTCTAAAGTTATTTCCCCACAACAACCCTGTGAGGTAGTCATGATCTTTATCAGGCACACAAAGAAAGAGAGACTCAGAGAGGTCAAACAACGTGTCCAAAGTCACACAGCAGATAAGCACCACAGCTATGATTCAAACCCAACGCTTTTTGTTTTCCGCTAAATTCAGCACTCTCTCTAGTATATAGAACAATCCTTTTTAAATTTCTCAATCTTTCCCTTTGTATTAGGGAGTGGATGGGGCAGACTCCTTGAAGAATGTGAGCTACCTAAACCCTTCACATATACATCAATATAGCCTGTGACTCTTCAGGGTGTCATGAGCACAACCATGGACTATCTGTTGGCGTGTACTGCAGCAGATCAGAAACATTGTAAATGTCTGATTTTTCAGGCCTGAGATAACCTGAAATCCATTTAGCCTCATCACCTAGACTATCGATAGTCTTGAACATCTAAGGGACCCAACTCTTCTCCTCTAATAAAATTGGCAGTCTGCAAAATCTCAATGATGGTCATAAGCTCTACAGAAGATGACTGTGGCTTTAAGCAGTCCTCCACATAGACACACAGTCTGCCCCAGGGACAACCTACCTTGGCCTCAGAGTCCAGGTTGGCGGGATCAGCCGGGATACTGAGCTCCACTGTTCTGGTTTCTACAGCAACTACTCCTACAGGTATACCGCCTAGCCTGAAAACAGATGAGGAACAGAGGAATCCACACGTTACCCTTCTACAACTAAGTCATTTATTTTTCAATCCCACATCAAAAAGGGGAGGGGGGAAAGAGAGAAGAAGAAGATGGTGTGAAAGGCGAAACAAATAATGCTAACAGAGGGAGGAGAAAATCTAGCTTTTTTAGGGACACGTGTGGCCTAGATTCAATACCAAACAGACATCTTGAGAAATAACTATAGGGAACACAGAAATGTCACAGAGTTTTTGAAAACACCCATATCACCCCAAAGTTAACCATAGCAAACAGCATCAGGGAACTACCGCCAATTACAGAAAAACAGAACAGAACATTTGAACATAGGGGAGATGACAAAACCAGGTTCTTCATAAGAGCTATGGACTACATGATCTCCAAGGTCTTGTCTAGTTCTACAGCTATAACCCTCTGTAGTTTTGTCTTAAGAGTCTGTTTCTTTCAATCA
Organism: Phascolarctos cinereus; assembly: GCF_003287225.1. NCBI lineage: Eukaryota > Metazoa > Chordata > Mammalia > Diprotodontia > Phascolarctidae > Phascolarctos > Phascolarctos cinereus. The sequence continues at coordinate 320,164,202 of NW_027555958.1, forward strand.
CAATAAATCTGGATTTCCAGGAGAGATGAGATTGTATGTATGGGGACTATATGTATGGGAAGGTTGCAAAAAAGAAAGAAGTAGCTAGAAAAACCCTTAACTTCTTCCACTTGGAATGACTGGCAGGCATAACTGCCAAAGACTGAGAATCTTGATAACAGGAGATATCTCTCCAGGTTCACATGGGCTGATTAATTTAAAATGCCTGAACAAAACTCCCTGTAGCTAATTTTTGCATCTCCCCAACTTGATCCTACTCACAAAGATTATCTGGTGAAAACCCAAGAATAATACCATAGAGGGGCAGAGAGATATGATCTATGGTAGAAAAAGAACCCTGACTTCCCAAGAGGTGTTTTGATTATAGCTTTCACAACTCCATTCCTTAGGGGTGAGGCTGGAATGTGTTAGTTTTTCAATCCCCACAGACTGCCCATTACAAACTTTTTCAGGAGAGGTTCTGGCCATTACAATGGCTACTAGAAATAGATTTCTGTTATCCCAAAAGACCTGTTGGGGACTAGGTAGGGACCACTCAACCTTCCCCTCCCCCTGTCACTTGCCTGAACCAAATCAGATGCAAAGCACTTCAGACAGCCCAGACAACGAGCAGGAGGTACACAGGAGGGTTTGGAAACGTTCCTATTCCCAATGATTAACAATCCAACTGGAAACTTGTAATTGCAAGAACCACCCTAAATCGGTAACTTATAACTTATATATTAGGGCCCATGTGACCTAATAAAGAACATCTTTATCCGAGTATTACAGTTATTTATTGAACTTGAAAACAGCTCAGAACAACTTCTGTTTTCCATTATACTTCATATAAATTTTATCAGGCTAGCACATGAAGATGCTACATCTTGTTTTATAGTGTGTCCCTGGACAAGGTGCCATGGAATAATAAAAGACAATTTACAGCCAATAGCACACATATTCCAAACATACATACCAAAGATGAGTTTTGGCAGCACTTACAGTAACAATCCCAGAAGAATACATTTATATTTATTTTTTGAAATGCCACTGCTTTTGAAAGAAGTAAGCTCCATTTGTTTTTTTTATATACTTGTGTGTGTGCATGTGCGTGTAACACAATGAAGCTCAGAACTTGTCAAATATAAAGAAAAGGAAAAAGTGTCAAGCTAGGGACAGCTGTAAACAACATGAGTACAAACAACAAAAACTAAATGTTCTATCTCAAGATGTTTGCTCTAAGGGAAAATTCTGTTGTTGTTTTCTTCAAACATAATAAAAGAGATGAAGCCTTATTATCTGCTTTCTATGGGAAGATCTCAAAGCCCTTTACACTGACTGACAGGCTCTTGGGGTGTAACATTTGTACATTTTCTCTCCAAAAAGGAAGACCGTAGCAGATAAGTTAAACTCGGTTGGGCTCCCAAGGAGCTGGGGACACAGTGATGGGCAGAATCTACACACCGGGCTCCTGAAGCAAGCCTGGAAAGATGGTCAGAAGAACTGGCTGGTTCCACTTCTGTGTCTCTCTTTTTCTCTCTTTGGTATAATTTTCACTAGACATTTTTAAATGATTTAACTGGGCTGCAAGCACCTGTTTGCCACGATGAGGCAGCAGACTTTAAGGACATCTGGAGTCCTGTTACTGTGAGCTTCAGCATTCTCTGGAACCAGCCTTGAACCCTTCAAACTCAATACACAAGACTATCTATGAGACTCACCATCGGACAGCATCTTGTTGCTACCAGCATGAGGGGCACTGCCCTGCTGGGCTAAGGGAACCACAAAACCTAGAATTATTTTTGAGGCTGGAATCTAAATCTCAAGATCATGTGGCATATTGGAGAATGTCGAGCAGATACCACATTCCGCAAAGATAAGGGAAAAGGATTGCTCCTGAGAGGAAGGTGAGCTCCAGATGCTAGTCCCCAGGGCAGTGTGTCTCAGCAGTGCAGAACTAGATTAAGATCAGGCTTGGCAGGTGCCAGTTACAGGGAGCACTGCAGATTATTCCATGCAGGGAATACTGTCAAGTGAACCTCTCCTTAGAATGGATATTAAAATTTAATAGAAACTTCAATTTCCCACTTCAGAAAGGTAGGTATCCCAGCAACCTACAGCTTCTTGCACTCACTTCAGTTTTTGTTAAAAAAAAAAAACTTTTTTTAGAAGTCAAATCTGATTATGGAGCCACATAACGAGATTACTTTGTAATTAATCTTCATGCCACTAAGGAGACTTCTCCCAGGGTCCACAAAGCTATTGGCATTTAATTCACCTCCTGCCTTCTTCTGTGTCCTCTTTCTTTTTAAGGTCCTATGAGGAGCCTATATTTCCAAGATCAATATCAGAAGCAAAAGCTTCATCGGAATTACATAAGAAATGTCCCCGGGGAACCAATGCTCAGTTAGGCTATCTGATGTAACACTATGAATCAGAAAGTTTAAAGCTGGGGTTCTTAACTGGGATCCGTGCATAGATTTGGAATGGGGTGTGTCTATGAATTCAGAAGGGAAAAATGACATCTTTATTTTCTCCAACCTCTAACTGAAATGTAGCATCTCATTCAATTATCTAAAAACACAGTTCTGGGAAAGGGTTCATAGGTTTTTGGTCACCAGCCCGACCAAGGGGATCCAGGACACACAAAAAGCCTTAGACAGAAATAGAAGTATCAGCCAAGAGCTTTTGTACAGGAAGGCTTTTGTTCTTATTTTGGTTGGTGATAGTAAAAAAACATTTATCAAGCAACACAAGTCTTACCGGGCTCTACCAACCACAACTGTCTGTGCCCAAGGCTGCATGATCTCAGAGAAGGAACCATAGTCAAAGAATCCACTTAGCCACTGACCTTTCTGGGCTATAGGAAGAAGACAGAACAATCAGAAAAGGTTTAAAAAATCCACCAAAAATTCCAACACCAGAATTTAAAGATTGGATTTTGAGTTTGCTTTTTAGGTTTCATTTGAAAAAATAAATTATAATACATGTGAGCATTAGGCTGCTGAACGTTCATCTGCCTTCAGACATCATCTCCTATTTCATTTGCTAGTCTGCATAAAGAGAGTCATTTATCAGCAGAGGCATCATTTATTGTTAAACGATGGGGTTCAGATAGCAGAGAGTTTGCATGCTTTTAAAATAAATAACTTGGCTTTTTTCAAGACACCACAAACATTTGTCAGAAAGCAGCCACGTCATTAAATATGTTTTCAAAATGTCTATTTCTGTTTTAAAACCTAGCTTACAATTTTCTTTTAAGTCCATTGATTTTTTCTTTTTAACGGAAAGCTGAAGATGGTCACTTATAAGCAGAAATGATCAGATGATGTCTGAACACAAGGCAGTGAATTTGGGGAGAAAAGGAGATGGTCAAATTGTCACCTAGAAGAATTTATTCACTTTATTTACAGCCAACAAAGTGTATCCAATCTACAGCAAGGGGCCATTTCTACTTCCTGCTTGCTGACTGACAAGGAAAATGCCCAACATGAGCACATTTAATGCCAACGTTCCTTCTAGAACATAGGATTCCCCTTACTAGTGAAACATATTAACTTCAGCATTTTAGTCAAAAGAGAAAACTTTCGTTCCACAGGTTTCTACATTAGACCAAGCCCCTATAAAGCTTGTGCAAATAACTCTTTCCAAGACTGTCCCCTCAGCAGGCAGTTTTCTCAGTGACTCTTTTAATTTGAACATGGCCCTCCACCCCTAAAAACCCAAGTCCAAAACCAATTAAAAGTGGAGATCTGAGCAAGCTAACCTCTGCTGACTTAAACAGGATGGAGAGTGTTTTATCAAGACCAAACTTGTAATTACTGTGTTCTACATTCCTTACCTCCATGGCCCCAGTGTAAAATGTGATCATCCATTTCAAAATTATCTCTCTATCGTGAGCCCAAAGCTGATCGTTTAGATTCTGGTCTCGTGTCGGGCGTCAGTTTGAAGAATATCACAGCACTATCTCCTCTAATAAATGGCTTTAACTTTTCACCTACGAGATATCTGCTTTAACTTATCATGGGGAATCATCTGCTTTCCTTAACGCTTCCACTAAATTAAAATCTGAAGTCACTTGATTTGGGAGCGAGTGTTAGCAGCACACAGACAGCAGGATGAATTACAGAGGAGATGTTGAAAAAATATTATCCCCAAACCAGAAAACTTAGTTTATCACAAATTTCATTTTACTCCATGAAATTCATTAATAATAGCTGAGCTAATGGCCACCTACTTTGTAGCACACATGAAAGGGACATATATGTTCAAACCATCCTTCTCACCCTCACCCTAATTCCACCCTTCCTAAGGAAGAGGCAGGCAGAGACTCAAATTTTGATCATCTCAAACCAAGCCAGTAATTTGCCAATGTCCATCAGGATCTTTAAAAATTGATTCTCTTACATGATTAGATCATTTTATGTTTCCTACTTAATTCAAGAATGGAATGAATACAGAAATCATTTCAGAATTGTAATAATTCTCCTTTAAGAAAAAAAAACCTTCTGCCCTATAGATTTTTCTATTGTCATTGCTGAGCTATTGCTGTGGCAATCTGCAGCTCCCAAAAAGCCAAGGCTGCATTTGGTTCAGATATAGGACTCAGAACTCAGCTCAGCGGGGTCCTTCTTTTCCCAAGGGAACAGTCACCAGGACCTATTGTGAATTCCAGAGGGAGAAGTGCCTATTTCAAACCCAGAGAAAGACACAATTTATCTTAAGACTGGAGAGAAATCTTACACACATGATCCTTATCACGTCCACAGTACAAAAGTAGGGGAGAGAGTTACCTGTGATGATTTTTATTTTTTCTTTCTTTCTTTTTTTTAATTTGAATTTTGTTTACTGAGTTTATACTTGTTACATTTTTTAAAAATGATTTTATTTTTTTCAATCAGCAAACATCCATTCTCCCATTCTAATCCCCCCCACCCCCAACTGAGTATGAAAGAAAAACAGAACTCTTATTACAAACATGTATAGTCAAGGAAAACATTTTTGCATTGGCCATGACCAACAAAATATGTCTCATTCTGCATTGAATACACCTCTCTATCCAGAGGAGGGGTAACATGTTTCAACATTATTCCTTTGAAGTTGTGGTTAGTCATTACGCTCATAAAAGTGCTTAATCTAGGATGATTTTTCTGTGCCTTGTGTGATACTATTTAGTTTTACTGAGATTAATGAAAAGTATTTGAAGATTAGAAGTAAAATTTTAAACAAAAGTCAATCAACCTCTGGTCACCTGCTAAAGTAAAGAATCAGCAATTTACCTTTCAACCTCACTATGAAGATATTTCTCTCTGAACTAATTTAAATGTTCAATTGTCTTTAAATTCAGTGAAACTTCATTAGCACCTTTTCCCTTTTATTCTTTCCTATATACATAATGTCTTTGAAATAGTTGCATCTGACAACTCAAAACAACACAAATTCCTAAGAAACAAAACAAAACAAAACAAAAATCTGAGTGTAGCAAGAAGAACTTTGGCTTGAAAGGAGGATTTCCCAATAAATAACAATCTCTATTCAAATAGTGGGCAGAGTTTCTAAGAGAAGACCTCCTTACTTGGAGTTAGTCTCAATTTTTCAGGAATGGAATAAATGAAATTTATCTGAAGGTGGTGGGACAACCGGAATTTACAGAATTTGAAGTTCTGAAAAATTCCCAGAAGAAATACAGTACTGGAATATCAACAATGTAAGAGGACAACAAAGTGTCATATACAGTGGGCATGATACTAGCTGATGACAAATGTTTAATATTACTGTTTTAAAATCTTGAAGTACTCTTCCAATGTTATGTGATTCATTTCTATTTATTTTCAGGGATTAGGTATGATCTCTATGTCTGACAATATTTGGTAAGGTGTTTGAACTTGTATGTAAAGTGCTATTTAAAGAAGAGAAGAGAAGGCAAATTTATGAAGGAGACTCAGATTTCTGAGCTTGGCAACTGTTCTCCGCCAGTGACTAACTTTTAGGTCGCATCTCATTTGTTCCCGTTGGCATTTGCTAACTCTTGCTTTATAAAGACTGTCATGTGTGGGTTTTCTCTTTGATGAACCTAGTTACTTTCGTATAGCTGCTCATATCAAAGTCCCGCCTTCTCCCGTCATAACCACTATTTAGCAGCCTCTCTTCCTCTGCTACAGGCCACTGTGTGCAGATCACACAGTGACCATACAGCAGAAAGAAGGAAATGGACATAAAATGACAGCTTGCATGACAGATGAAGGAGATGCTGACTAGGTCTCAGAGGGCATAACAAAAGTATACGTACTTGGGTGAGGACGTCCTGCCAGCATCCAGCGGGGATCATAGGGGGCCTTTGTAGGGACAAATTCAATGATTCTATCGATGGGATCCTTGGAGTTAAGAAGAGGAACTGGACTGCGCACATTCTAAAAGGCAATTGGGAGAGGGGCAAAGGGCAAAAGAACACAACAACTGTTAGAAGCTTTCCATATTCAAATTTAGCAACAAAAGCCAAAGACAAACTGAAGGGAGGCCATATGTAGAATTATAAGCTCCAACTCTTACAGTAATTTCATAACACCCCAATCACCTGTCTAGTTCCGGGAAATATATATGGACTTTAAGTCTCACTGAGGGTCCTGCAAAAAAAAATGTGGCCCTTCTGCTTTTGATTTCAAGGAAACAATACTGTGTGATTCTCAGTAATCAAATGGGAGAAAAGGTTGTATGAGGAAAGTGACTGTGCCCAAGGCCAAAGTTTTAATGTACTGGGGTCTGTTGCCATACGTGCCATAAAAATTCATGGGGCAAGAAAGCATTTTTCAGGAAGCCTAATCAATTAATCCAAAGTCATACTGAAAATGAAGGTTTTAAGTAAAAGAAGAGTCAATAGAAGGATGGATAAAAAAAAAATCTAATGTTAAGAATCCTATATATAACGGCCAATGACATCTGGACACTTCAAAAGGGTGGGCTATGGTTTATGTCAGCAGTAGAGACACTCACCTTGGGCATATAAGACAGCCAATGTAGGACTGTAAGAACCCCTTCAAAGTCATCACATACAGTACTGTGAGTCACTCCATTGTTGTGCATAATCTGGATGCCTCCGAGCTGGTTATTAGATGTATATACTTCACGCCCAAGCACCTAAGGAAATAGAGAAAAGAAAAGTGATGTCTGCTGAGGTAGCACAGAGTGTGGACTAACACCACAGCTTTAGTGTTCTAGAACCAGTACTTCCTTCCCTAACCATTTTAAAGTAAGAAGATGACAACAGACCCCTGTTTCAGTGTAGAGTTTTAACTGTGTGGACTTCTTAGATTAGCATCCCACAAAAACAACATAAAAAACAGAATTCATCTACATATCTTGTGGGAAGTTGCCTTTATCAAAAACAGCAAATTTCTCCCCATCAAGTGCCACACATATAAATATCAATCCTCTCTTTCCCTCCATCCTACCCCAAAGTAACACAACATAGCCCTAGACTAAAACAGCAGACATGGGTGACACGGGCAAGTTGAGAACCAAGGCTATGTCATCTTTTTCGGTTCAGGTAGGGGTCACTGCCAATATACAAATGGTAACGAGCCACTAGAAAAGAGCCCATGTTGCCAATGTTCATCGTTTAGACACTGCCCAGTTGAAGAAAAGCTATAGGATCTTGATTTCATAACTTTCTTTTTTATTTTTAAAGACTTGAATGCCTCTGAATTAATTTCTTAAGGGTAGAAAATGGTCCCCCCTCAAGGCTGGCAGGATCCAGATACAACTCAGTAACTCACATATGAATTCACATACCAACCAAGGATTCTATGCTTCTTTCTCTTTGTGTGCTGCACTGCCTGTGATTTATGTCCAAGCCTGCTTCTCTCCCCAACACCCAGGGGAATTAAAAGCTTCAACCCCCACCCCTCTACCCCCACTCCCAATGTATCCTTTGAGAAGAATAAACTCCTGTTAGGTCAAAGGGCATCTACAATTGGAAACCACAAAGTTTCTTTTAAAGAAAAGGGGGGGGCATGCACATGCAATTCCTTGGACTTGGAAATTGTAGGGTTTCTTTTTTCCTTGAAGATTGGTTAATAATTTCTTTCAGGGAGGGAGGTTTTCTGACCTAGCAGATGGAAGCGAGGCAGCCTGATCACTGACTACTGCAAGCTGCTGAGTGTGTAGTAATTGCTGGTCATCTGGGGGAGCCCTGGAGAGCTCTAAACAGTTGTAGAGAGCTTACTGTATTTCACCTTTTCTTCCCCCATTCCTTTCCCTCTTAAAAAAAAGAAAAGGTGGGGAGAAAAGTCCTCTGTCTCTTGGTTCCTTTAATTCACTGGTTTTCTCTGAGAAGTGGAGAAAGGAACAGAGACTACTATCGCAAGGCCACTGTCCTCAGGCTCTTTACTGCTATGCATCTCACAAGCTTCCCTTGCAACTGTGAACATACACCTATGAAATCACAGGCCTAGCTAGAATTCAAACACAGTGTACCTCCAAAGGCAAGTTTAAGCTAATAACTGAAAACATGACACCTTAGCCTGACCCTGCTGGCCTTGGATCTATTTAAGATCTGATAAAGGATGAGGGAACATTGTGTAAAGGGAGAGAGAGAGATGGACAGGGAGAGAGAGAGAGAGGGAGAGAGAGAGAGAGAGAGAGAGAGAGAGAGGAGAGAGAAGAGAGAAACAGAGAGACTGCCTAGAAATAGCACCAATCCTTTGCAGAACCTTCCCCTGCATATATACGAGGTAACCCTCCCAAAGTGGCTTTCAAAGGGCCCACTACGTCTCTGACCACTGGACTCTCATTCTCCTCCTGGCTCGGTCTTTAATCTCAGCCCAGCCACTATGGCTCTTTCTCATTCTCCTGCTGTCTCTTTCCATTTGCCCTCTCACTGACTGATACACTGATCTCTCGGTCACTCGGCTTTCTGCTCCACTGAGTCCATATTACTAATAACACCTCCGCCACGGCCAGTTTACTTCATGAAGGCAGGAGCACATCATTACAAAATAAACTCATAACTTTGACATTCTAGCAAATACACGCCGTTTGTTATTTTTACGGCTTTAGTCTTCTAACAGGCAGAGGGCATTACATACCTGTTTCATTTATATCTTTAAACACACACATACCAAAAACAAAACCCCCCAAAAACCAAAGCAGCCATTTGATTGGGGGGGGGGGAGAGTAGGTGGAGTCCAATGGAAGCAGCAACCCTAGCAGAGAAGCTATGTTCTGATCTGGCTCTGATTTTATGAATGTAATAAACCTGATGGCCCACAACTAGTCCTTCTGGGACAAAATGCCTCTCTTGGAAGTCATTAAATGTGATCAGCAATATTTTTAATTATTAAAATAAAACATAAAAGGGGAAAAAGAATAAAAGGGAGAAACTACAGATCTGGTATCTCCATTCCCTCTTCTGGGAAGACTACAGTTGTGGTCACTTCTTAGAATTCTCAGAGATGTTTACTGTCAGCAAAACTCATGCTAATGCACGATAGCTTAGAATCTCATCCGACCTCAAAATAGAAGACCAATGATGGGCATCAGGAATACTTAGACATAATTAGACTAGGGTCCACTTAACCAAGAACACCTTCTATGGAAGTCTTCCCTTGAGCTTTTTGCACATGGGTGATCTGCAAATATTCTGCAACTCTCCACATACTCCAAACACCTGTGACCAGTTTTGAAGAAGGGAGAACCTAGCATCTAAGCATATGTTCTATCAGCGGTTAAGACTCATGTTCTGATGCTTCAGCAAAAGGCTCAGGAGAAGATAGTGCACAATATCAGGCAAAATGGGAAATTCTCTTGATTCTAGTGTTAATGAGATCAATTAATGAAAAGACAGTAAAAGCATTTGTCAAGATAAGTCATAGACACCCTGACATACAGTGTTCAAATGATCCTTGCAGTCGGGGAATGGGAAGAAGGAAAAGAAGGCAAGGAGCTCTCTCTGCACCAGACAGATACTGGCAGGTAGAATGGGCGCCCCCTCTAAAATGTTATCTTGAGGATCCAGAATTTAAAAGCATAAACCAAGAGCCACCTTCATATGCCAGCAGTTGTCCCTATTAATGCTGGCACAGAGAGCAGTCCATCTTAGACTACTATGTGATCTAAGTGTAGCCCACCAGAATGAGGGAGCTCATGATTTATAGGGGTCATTGCTGACTCAAGCAGTTTTAGTGATTTTAGAATACCTCATGACAAAGGCTCAAACAAAGGTGGTAGGAATCAGTCTGGGCCACAATCCCTTCTGCCTAACTCCACAATCATTGCATCAGTTTAATTCTATGAGCTCTGGTCAGCATTTGAAGGTGAGAAAATCCAAAACATAGCTACTCCCTGATCAAGTCTAGTCAACTTACAATGAAGGGATTCAGCACAAAAAACCCTTTTCCACACACAGCACCTCATTAAGAGGATAAATTTCACTAATTTCTAACTTAACTATTTATACAACTATCCTGATGTTCATTAAGTAACCTGGAATACTTTATTTTCTATGAGAATAAAAATTTCTTTCTGCTTCATGCGGAATTATCAATGGCAACCTGCTCACATTCATGAGCAGTGCTGGATACATGGAAAGTACGCAGTGTATAGTTATGAAGAGAATACCAGACTCATTATCAGAAAACCCCAGTTTTGGCATTTACCTAGATCTGCATACATGAGCAAGCCATGACCTTTTCACTTCAGTTTCCTCATCTATAAAATGGGGATAATATTTGTATAACCTATTTCACAAGGCTGTTGGAATGCACAACTTTATAATAAAGCCTTCTATAACGTAGGAGTTTATCATCACTGTTATGAGACTCAAAGGTGACTGAGAGCAAAGGGAGCACCACCTGAACTCACTAGCCAAAAGGAAACTAGTACCTCATTTGGGTACTCATCACCATGAGACAAGTGCCACCATGGATTCCACTGTGAATCAGCCCCTGAACCTAGGACATATGAAGAGGGGATAGATCTTAAGAAAAGTTTTAGATGCCCTTCCTCTTCCATCCTCAATATAAGATTTAAATTGGAATGGCCATTTCAACCATTGTTGTTAGCAGGCCTGTGAAATAAGGGCACAGAGAGAATACTAGCTGTTAGTAGAATCACAAAATAAGTGTTAAGTGGCTCCCTCAAAGACCCTAAGGAACATTCCAAGATTCCACAACTGTAAGAAGCCTCTTAGAAACTAATGCAGACGTACATACATGCAAAGGCAGCTGCTGTTGTTGCTACTTATCTAGAGACACTGCAGACAGCTCGGGTTTACCACAGCTGACAGGCAATGAAAACAGCCTAATATACCGCCTGCTCTCTCCTTTAAATCCCTTTTTGGAGATCAAGATAAACACGTTCTTCCTTTCCCCAGCGATCCAGACATCTGACTGAAGTGGCAGAGTGCTGTGAGGTTCTGTGCAAATGAAACCACCGTGATACTGAATGAGCACAGTATTTACTTGTCAGTGTATCTGTCAGAACACGTACCATAGTGCCAGGGATATATTTACAAAGGTGCACAGATGCAACTTAGCCCAGTTTATTTTTTAATCATCTTTCTCTTTATACAAAAGCAAAACATCCACAGGATTGGTGGGTGGAAAGAAATAAGAATATAGTCTTGTGCATAAGCATCTTCATAAACAAGTCTGTAAATACCCACAGTATCAGTAAGCAGGGTGATACAATTAACATGCATGGAAGAAAAAAATGAAATACTGAAATTGCTTGCTTTTATGTATGTGCATGGAGGCGGAAAACTTTTTTCAGCCCTGATATCTCTGATGTAAATTTGGGGTAGAAGGGGCCCACAAACTACTTATTATAATTCTAAGGCCTCTATCCTGTACCCTCCTTATCAAGGTTCTTTCATTATCATGAGGAACATTTTTATAAACATTCTAGACAACTGCTATCAGGGCATCCCACCCATGATTCACAGGTTAAAGTTAGTAGAATCTGCCAGCTTCCTGAGAAACTGAAACAAAAAGAAAATGGAAAAGGAAAGCTAAGACAAAGGAACAGCAGACAGAAAGAGAAAGAGATAAAAGAAGAAAAAGAGGTAAACAAGGAAGGAAAAAAATAGTACAATATGGCTAGGAAAAGAGAGGAGGGAGGACACAAAGAGAAAAAAAAATATAGTGGCTCATCCACTCACTGCTGCTAACATCCTCCTCCCTGACCTGAGAGGACTACATTTTTAAAAGCTGACAAGTAATTCAATCTCCAATTAACAATTTTAAGTGGTACAGCACATAATACTGTGTAAATGTTTCTCCAGGAATATGTCCAAGGGTGAAACTGAACTAAATCTCTGGGGAGACAAGACCAGAGCTGATGGAACTTTAGTATTTAGGGCAGCTCCAAAACAGGGAACTTTGCCAGCAATATCACCAAAGCCTGAGGTGTGTTCACTGAGGGAAATCTATGCTAGATGCAACATCTTAACACACTGTGACAAAGTCACAAACCTCCCAACTGGAGAGCCTATGATCTAGCACCTGGTAGGGTGAAGTTATAGAGGTCTTTGGGAGTGAGAGGAAGAGCTCAATAACATACAGCTGGAGGTAAGTGGGGATAGCATATGACTTGAGAGCCACAGCTGGACTCATGGCCATTCATACTAGGGTCAGAAATTTCCCAGTGAGCAGCAATTTTCTGATCCAATCACACATGATGAAGGGGCAATTTGGCAGAGAGGCTGCACCACCAGTGGTAGGCAGAGAGAAAGCATTTAACAGAAAAGCAACGAGGTCACTGACCAGAAGCCCTTGGAAACTTTCCATCCCCAACCCTATCCCCCAACCTCTGTTCACTGAAAGCCCAGGTTCAGAGAAAAAAGTGAAGAAGGGGTTTAGGTGACAGGAGGACGGTGAACATGAACGGGGAATGGGTGGAGAGCAGGGACTCGTTTTTAAAGTAAAGAACAAGGGAAAGCAGCATGTTAGTTTATGGCTGCCTCCTGCCAAATGCACAAGAAAGGATTTTACTTTTGGAAAAAATAAAGGCTGCCAGAAGAAATCACTTATCATAGGGATGGGTTTAAACTGTTCATTTAGCTGAAGACATCACAGCACTCACAACAAACTATAGCCATGTCAGGAAATTCAGAGGGAAAAATTATTCCCAGCCTTGGAGTCACATTATATAGGTTCTCCTGAACTGATCTGGGTATCCAACTTGGAAAGAGTCCTAATAACCAGACAGTATGATGGCTGCTCCTGCTCAGTGGAAGGTGGGCAGGGGCACATGAATATTTACAATAGTTAACAGGCAGCTTCTGCAGGAAGAGTGATGTTGACTTCTGCAAGCACTGGAACTATTTTCTCATTGAAACGAGAACTCTCTATTTCACTGTACTAATACAACCACTGTGCCATTTTTATTGTTGTTTCTTTTATGAGATTATAAGCTCTTTGAAGGTGGGAGTATCTTTTGCTCTCTCACAGCACTTAGTAGAATTTTGCACACAGTAGGTGTCCAATAAAAATACCTGTTGAATGAATATTTCTCTGTACTCCATGAAAAAAAGCTGACTCTTAATTCCCAGACTTCATTTGCTCTGGGTCGTACTTAGAGTGCCCAGATATGTATCTGTAACATAGTGAGGGAACTAGAGCAGCCTCTTGTGTCAGAGCTATCTGGGGCACCTGCTCCATTTTCTGATATCTGATGCTAATCCCAGTGGTGCTAGTCTGACCCAAAGAGTCAAGGCCATAGTTTTACTATTTTATAATTTTACTTGGGCTGGATTTAAATGAATGATCCCACACAATATAAAGTCACACCTGTGAAGGGCTATTGTGCTAAGAGTACATACCTATTTTGCTGGAAGCAAGATGCTTTACAGACAGAAAATCAGAACATTCAACAGGCAGACTTCAGAGTTTCACTGGTCTTGGCTTCTCTTATGTGATAACTATGTTGTTAGCTAAATTGGGAATGTCTTTCCAACACTAACAGCCCTGGTATCGACATTTCGTTCATGCACACCCAACTGTAAAAGGCTTCAGTTCTGATGGTGCCATAGACAGCATTAAAGTAAGAGAATGGACAAGGAAGAGGAAGCCTGGCTGGGCCCTGCCATCTGTAGTTCAGTCTCAGCAGCTCTTAAAGCTTCTGCCTTCACAATTCAACACTTCTGACTGTGTACATTAGCTGATTAGACCGTGTGATAATGGCCCATCTGAGCGAGTGGGGACATGGCCAGATTTGGAGCCCTGCACAGGAGATGCTCCCAAGAATGATGAACAGCCAGGAGTTGGGTTTCTCAGCAGAGTAGCCTTTTCAGTCTTTATCATATTCACACAGCAGCCTGAACACACAGTCTCTGCTCAGGTTTGTCTTCCTCCTCGAAACAGATTGGAGTCCTTGCATTTCTAATCTACCAAAGTGTGCAGTTCTTGCACTTTTAATTTATGAGTGTTCGGGGGGGACCTCTCTGACTTGGGAACATATTGGCTCGGTCTAATGCTTGGAGATTATTAAACTCAGAGCTATGCTCCACTATCAAGTCTACAGATCTTTTATTTAGAAGATATGGTGCTCTAAATGCACAAAGAGCTCCCTGTCACCTTCACATTAAAGCCCCTAGTGCCTGGTAAATGGAATTATATAGCTGTCATCTCCTTTCCCCAAAGTTTTAAGAGTACAATGGGCTCATTTTTTCACACTCCATCCCAGCTTCAGAACTAAGAGACCTACTTTGTATTGATTTAAAGTCTCAGAAATAAATAAACCTGCTTCACCACTGTGATTCACAACAAATTCATGATACACTATTGCATGATATATTTCAAGCTCCTGCTCTGGCTCTCTTTTTCCTCTGGTGAGTGATGGGGGAGGTGGGAGGTGGAGGGGAGCTACAAAGCTGACAGCCTGATGGTTATTGGAGATGGCTACTGACTGCAAATCCAAGAGCAGACACTGCTGGAGGAATCTGGGAATTTTTTTCCTAGGGGGTAGGGGTAGGAAGCTAATTAACCTGGGCCTTAGGCTGGGGGAAAAAGCACTAAGTAGATATTGAACTGGGAATCCAAAGCAATGAACATGTGAAGAAAAGCAAAGGGAAAAGGCCATTCAGCACATGGTGCATAACAGAACTGGATCCTATGGGCTCTCCATAATGCTTGTTGACTGACTGGAAAGCAGGTGAAGCTAAAGCTACTCCAGCTGAGGGAGAATACTAGAATACTAATCAACTCTCAAGAGCACCTGAGTGAAGAGATCAGACTTTATGAGAGACAGCAGGAAGAGAAACACACACTACAGGAGGCCAAACTGGCCACCTATGGCCATCTCCTCTTCTTAACACTTTGTAGGAGGCAGTCATGGAAGCTGAAGGAATAACCATTGTGTGGTAGGCCTTCTCAAGAAGGGGCATATTTCACCCATCCCTTGACTGCTTCTTGAAATAACTATCATCAAAAACATGGGGACCTGTTTTCTATGAAAGCCCACTTTTATAAGAAAACCTCGCCAAGAGTCAAGTTTCTAAGCAGTCTAGTTTCTAGTTTCCTCAGAAAGACCAGGGCAAGTTTCCTCCGTGCCACAGAGGTCACTATAAAGTAAAGTAGGGGTGAAAACCAGAATAAGGAGCCTCTGGCAAGTGAACCTGCTAGTACATATTTTTAGAAAGTGGCTTTAAAAAAAAAACCCAAAAAACTGTTCTGTGGAATTCTGAGATTCCATGGGGTATTTCACAAAGCAGAGAGAAATTTTTGAAGTTTTTTTTAATATTAAGTTTTTGTAAAGACAGAAAATCTATGATCATAAACAGACTATGGCAGAAAAGTGAATTTACCAACCCAAACAGGATATAAAACAAAAGGAAAGAGAAATTTTATTATGAACCTCACAATGAATTGACTATTTTCATATGTAATACTTGGAGGATCCATGACTTCAGTGGGGTAGATGTTCTCTCTAACCATTCAGGTCATAACCCTACCCGTGCTATAGGCAGGTAGGCTATATGGCCAAAAAAAAAAAGTCACTTAGTAGATACTTGATTCTTGGACAACAGATAACACAGTTCATCACTGAGCCTACTTTCTAAATCTTTCCAGTGTGACCTTCCAGAACTTATACTCTGTTGGCAAAGCCTGCAAGAACTCAACACCCCCTCCACACTAGGATCTAGTGTAAGGGTTCAAAATTCTCTCTCTGTATGATGCAAATAATATGCACAATAATAACCATTTTTCAAACCACCTTTAACATGGATCATTGGTTACAAAGTGGTATAAATTATGCTCCATTACTATCTGGCAAGTATAAAGTTAAAAAAAAATACCACTCGACTAATGTACTACAATAAAAAAAAAACTTGAAACATGACCAAAAAATCTTGAAAATTCCTGTCTAATTAAGGTACCACACACATTAAGTAAACTGTTATGTTTTACATCTACGACAACATTTAAAGGACTCCAGCTCTCATGTTATTCAGAATCTATAGATAAGCATCTGTTTTGGATGCTCCTCAGTAATGTTCAACACAATGTCTTAGAGTGCTGCAACCAAGACAGCAAAGTCAGTGGCCCTGATTTTACTCTGAATGGCAGGTCTACCTTACCTAAAGAATCCAAGCTAGAGTGTCTGTGATAAGGCCAGGGTAAGAAACCTCTGGCAGGTGAACCTGCTGGTACATAAAATTCCAAGCTGTATTTTTCAAACATGGCTTTTTAAAAAACTGTGTTCTGTGGAATCCTGAGATTCCATGGAATATTTCACAAAGTAGAGAGAAATCTGGTCACTCACTACAGACATACACGGAAGTCCCACCAAACAAAATGAACAGAAAAAGTAAACAAAAAACTAAAGAGTGGATCTATCCACATCTAATTGGCAGAGACAGAATTTTTGTTTGTTTGTTTTTTAGAGATAGAAGTTAAGTAGGCAATTCTTTCCAAGACCTCACTATTACAGTCAGAGCAAGCAACATTCAAAGAGGCGGCGAAAATGCCCTTTTAGAAGAGAGAGATCCCATCTGGAGGCATGGGAGTGCTGGGACTGTCTATTGTCAGAATAGGTTGTTAGGGACTTTTAAAAATGCAAATTGCTGGACTGATCCTTAGAGTGATTATGGGCTATTGTATCAACAAGTCCTTGGGGACCTTTTTATAAGCAGATGACTGACACATATACTACCCTACCATGACACAACATGGTACCTCTCATGTTAATGGTTTTGTCAAGTATGTTGATTATCTTGAGATAGTGCTTATAGGGGAAGCGAAAACCTTTCTGTGGTGCACCAAATAAGAATTTCAATTTAAAATTTATTTCTGAGGCTGTACAGGAGTTTTGCCGTTTTTTTTTAAACCTTCAGAGAAACAGTGATCATAGAATATACAAGCTTATTGCTTGATTCTTGAAGGAGAGTACTATATCCCAATCAGAAGTGACCTCAGGGGTCAAAAACAACCTTCACAAAACTTGATAGCCAAAATGTTATGTAACAATATCCTCGATTTGGGGAATTGTTTATGTACTCTATATTGTTACCTAGTCTGCAGAAGACCACCTTGAAAGGCATGCAAGCATTAGGATTGTGCAATAGGACTCTCTTCTACCTGAATAAAGATAGAACTGCCTACAGCCACTTCTTTCTTTTCACAGTACCGGCATCTGTCAACGACCAATGTATTTCTCACACACAGGTCCATGTGCCATAAGGTCACAGGCAGGTATGGTCATGGTGCAATGTAGCTATAAACTTTAGCAAGCATTCCACCAACAATGGAAACTCCAGTACTCCACATACTGTTAAATGTCAAAATTACAGGGATACAGAAAGGTGTACATAAAATACGGATGAGGAAACTGAGGATCAAAGAAGGAAGTAGCTTGCTTGTTTGAAACATTAGAAGCAAGATTTAAAGTACTGGACACACTGCTGGGCCCACAGCCCATTCACACTCAACATCTGATCCTTTTGGTTCTAATTAATTCAACGGAAGGAAAAACTGGCATTTTCTAAAGTGGCTGAGAAAATAAATTCTTTTTGAAAGACAAATGGGAACTCTGAGGTGCCTATCACAAAGAAGCTACAGATCACAACAACCTGAGAGCTATTCTGGATCTCTAAGAAAAGAACCTATGACCCATCGGTGTCCACAGGCAGCACTTCATGTTTCCAAATCCACTGCTACGTACCTCACTTCCATTGAAAGTTAATACCTAGAGGGCAAACAAAGTCATAAACTGTGAATTCCACCTTCTTCCTCTGCAGACAGGCTCTTCCTAAGAGATGCTACCATGCTCTAGTCCTACTGCTACTCTGGTAATACTAACCATTTTATGCTGAGTAAAAACAGAGCAAGAAAAGGGTAAAAATCAAAGCCCTTTGGCTTGGAAAGCCCCTGTAGCTGTCTTTACCAATTCCTCTTGACTTGTGAGCCATTTAGGCTCCTTAAAGGTCTAATACGCTACTCTGCGGCTGGTGAGGTGACAACAGTCGATCACTTGGGTTTGGGAGTTCTGGGACAGTGAGGCTAAAGCTGATGAGGTGCCTGCATTAAGTCTGGCACCAATATGGTGATACTCCACCAGGCTACCTGAGGAAGTAAATTAGCCCAGGTTAGAAAAGAGGAACAGGTTAAAAGTTTCTGGGCCAGTCAGCAGTGAGATCAGGCCTGTGAGTGTACTCACTAAAAGAAAATGGGAGACCCAGACTTTTTTTCCTTTTTTAAATTTCTATCATGCCAGTATCTGTAGTACAGAAGTAAAGGTCTTGCTGGGGGGCAGCATGACTCACTAAAGCAAAGTTATTTTTCAGCTCTCCTGGTTCTATACCTACCACCCAAATAGCCTGCTATTCCTAAGGATTAGGCATCTTTGATCTACTTTCCTGGATGACAGAAAAAAGTCTGCTTACCTGTAACGTCATTCCTAGGATGATTTGAGGCAACAAAGGAAGATATTCAGACCACTTTCCAATGGAAGTTTTCAGACCACATCAGGCTTCACCAAAGTTTAGTGTGAGTAAGTTTTCACAAAGCAGAAATTTATGGGACACATGTTCTGTTTCTAATTCTAATTATTTTCATTTAAAGCAATCAGGTTACTTTCCCTCTGGGCCTCAATCTTTTTTTTCATCTATAAAATGGCAGCACTAGAAAACAGGAAACATGATCTTACATGCCTGTCAATAGTCAACCAGGCCACTAGGTGGAGCAGTGGATAGAGCACCAGGCCTGGAGTCATAAAAACTCATCTTCCTGAGTTCAAATCTGGCTTCCATCAGACATTTACTAGCTGTGTGACCCTGGGCAAGTCACTTAATCCTGTTTACCACAGTTTCCCCTCATCTGTCAAATGAGTTGGAGAAGGAAACGGTAAATCACTCCAGTATCTTTGCCAAGAAAACCCTCAAGAAGGGGTCACAAAGCGTTGGACATGACTGAAAACAACTGAACAAACAACAATAGTCTATCAAGAGTTTAGTCAAACACAAGGCCATCTAGATACTCAAGAGTCTCTTGCCATTGAAGCAAGTACTAAATCTGCTACCTTCAATATTCCTGCTTAGAAATATCTGGCAGATTTCACAAGCCATTTCAGGCAGCAGAAAATAAAAGGGCACAGGCAAAAAAGAAAATACAAATATAGGGACCAGAAACCAAAGGGAATAAAAATATTCACTCAGAAAGCACTTTCAGTTCTTAGAACAAAAGATGCAACAGCAAAGAGTAATACCTTGTGAAAAAAGGACTAAATTACTCAAAGTAAAAATAGGAAATAAATTGAACATTTACATTTTTTATGCAAGTTACTGTTGTGCTACAAAAATAAATCTTTTTCAAAGTAAAATGTCTTTAGAAGCAAAAGCACAAAGATCCAAACTAATTAAAAACAGGTCAGCTAAGGACTAGGAACGCCAGGTGTGCACTGAGATGGAGTGTAGCTATAAAGGCTTGAAGCATGTATGTAATGCATTAAATTGGGAATGCAAGTCTCTCCAGCTCCACTTCTATTAAAAAGGGAACAAACTGAAATTTACATGTTACTGCATTCCACCAGTATAATATGCAGTGTGTCAACTCTTTCACTTCAAATTGCACCATGTTAAGCAAGTGACAGGGAAAAAGAGGGGTGGGGGTGGGGAAAAAGTTAAAAAAAAAAAGCTCTGCCTCAGCAAAAGTTTTCATTAAAATTTTAGACAAATGATCTCTGTGTCCTTCTCCCATGCTGCCTGGGGCTCCATGCTATTTCTATGCAAATAACAACCTCGTGGTTTATATCTTATTATTTCCACCGGAGCTGCAGCGACATGACCTGAGACGTGTACGGTGGGGGGCGGGGAGGGGGAGATTGGGAGAGGAGAGGGGAGAGAGAGAGAGAGAGAGAGAGAGAGAGAGAGAGAGAGAGAGAGAGAGAGAGAGAGAGAGAGAGAGAGAGAGAGAGAGAGATGGAGTGGGTGCTCACTCAAGTGTGAAAAAATATTGTCAGGAGTGAGCGTCAGGAACAAAAAAAATTGCAGGGATAACGTGTTTATTTCAGTCCCCCCCTACCCCCCACCCCCCTGCAAACCAGCACCTTTTAAAATTCATTGGGCATCAGGCGATCATGCACAATCCATCTGCTTTCACTTTATCATTTGCATTTCATGCCTCCTGGCTTCTGATGTGCTGATACTTTGATGCAGTCAGGAGACGCAAATTATCATTATTTCCATTTTCAAGGGGGTCAACAGGATCGTCATGTGCATGGGTGCACAAGATTTTTTTAAAAAACCACCTCTGTGTACCCCCTCTTCCAAGCCCTCACCCCAATATTTAATGTAAAAGAGGACAACTTAAAAGGGGGGGGGAGTGTCAAGCACATATGGTCAAAAAGCCTGCACATACCCCTCATATCTCTGTTCTACATACACATGTACACCCCTGTCACAAGCAGAAGTAATGAGACTTAAAATAAAGGAGGCTCCATCGTGAGTCAGAGACACGGAGAAACACAGACACACAAAGAAAGATACACAGACACTGAGGGACCTGAGACACCTTGACATCAAAAGCTGAGGTGCGGAGACAGAAAGAAACAGAGAGGAGAGGAGTACAAACACAGAGACAGGTATGCACATAAACACACAGCAGAAGCCACAAGCATCCCTGAATACACTAAACACACACACACACACACACACACACACACACACACAGAGAAAAACAGAAAAGGACAGAGACACATATAGACAGCATACCACAAAAAGAGTAGAAGATATTGGGGAAGAGGGAACAAATGTGAAAATGTAGTTGTGAAACAGTTTTCTCTTCACACTAGGTGGGAAAAAGGATTGTATGTAAGGATAGTCTTCACGAATCTGGCTGAGACACACTGGATGTAGAGGGTGAAACCTTCAGAACAGGAGGAGAAAAGCTCCAGAACTGACCCTTCCAGTCTTCAGCAAGCAATGCTCATGTTCTTCAGAAGGAGATGTGAGCAATCTTTGGGGAAGGGCCAGCTGCAGCCCGAGTGTCTTTTTCCCCTGCAACTAGACTTTTCCTTTAACACTATGGGCTAGAGAGGAGGTGAATATAATGAACCTGATTGGTAACAGTTCAGCCAATAGATTTTAAGAAATAGTACAAAATGCTTTATAGCAGGAATGAAATGCAACTATCAAGTTTCCAGACAAATAAATACCTTTGATTTCTATAAGATTCTTCACACACAGCACATTATCTAGGGGAAAAATAAAATCCAATGAAAAAAGGATATATTTTGGAAATTAGCTTTCTGCCCATGTATGCAAAGGGCAGCAAACATACAAGGATTCACTTTGAACACTATCTCTGTGGAAAAGGGTATCCACAATTCTCTATGACATTCATCATTTTCTCATCATAAGGAAGTAACCAAAATAGCAACTTAAAAAAATTTAAGGCTCTCAGTTGTTTTTCCCCCTCCAGCAATCTCATTCAGTAGTGGCAGTGTACAATTTCTGTTCCCTGTTATGCAAGTTGCATCTGTCTTTTCTTAGCACGGCCCTGTGTAAAGTGGCTAGTATACAGCACATGGCTGCTTCCCCTAAATCTCACCTTCCAGATTCTATTGTGAAAAACAATGGGACCAAATGTGTACTTTTTCCCCAAAGGGATCAATGGATCAGGTCCTTCTCTATTTCTTTCACTTGAAACTCAAATCATGGTAGAGAATCTCCAAATATAAACTACTTCATATTCTTCTCTAGAAGGCTCAATCCCCTGCAGGGTACCTGGCATGAGACCAAAAATTTCTGAACTTGTGCTGGGAGAAAGCCTGCAGAAGTTTATCACGCTCAAAGTGGGAGCACATGTTGTATCTGCGGTCTACTTACAAAATTAGATGGAGAAGGCTAGAACCACTATTGCTTTGCATACATTCAGTTATCATTTCATACCACTTCCTTACAAGAACCTTGAGTTCATTAGCTACACCTTTCGATGTGAAAAACTGCATATGTACCTGGAGGCTAAAAGGTACCACCAGGCTAAAAAGCTGAAAGAGAATCAATCTCCACAGCAGCCTCTTCACCCAGCATGACAGCCTTCCTATAAGTCTGTACTTTTGTAAACACATGCTACGCACAGGACATTTTTTTTAAAGGACTGAATCTTCATCTTCCTACCTAAAACACACAAAGGTCAGCCCATGCCATGTTGGCTAGTAGAACAGCCTTCAGCCCCAAATGTGCAAAGACAGACACTGATGTTGCTACTCTTTTGAAAGAACAAAAGATCTAAAGGTAAAGAGCAAAGCAAACTTATCTGGCTAAATAAAAACTGAATCTAAATAAAAAACTAAATCAGTGGAGCCAAGAAGGCAATGAAAAGAATGAAGCTCAAGGAATAGACACAGCAGGGAAAGAAAAGAATGAAGGAAAACAATAATTTTTTTGGGGGGGAAGAGGGACAAGAGTAGGATATGCAGAAATCAGTCATTTGGTTCAGCAGCATAAAACTTTAAAAACTTTTAAAATATCCCTGTATTTTTAGGACAATAAACACAGTCTCCTCTGTCCTAGGACCTCAAAACACCCATGAGTACATATCAATTACCATTAATAAAACCACATATCGATCAGAGAATTGGGGGACAGAAGTCCCTCTTCCACTCCAATGATGCAATCAACTTCTGGCTTCTCCAGAAAGACAGAAGAACCCATAAGAAAGAAAAGGGAAAGGATTTGAATTACGAGGACACGGGGACACACACACACACACACACACACACACACACACAGAATATATCCAATATCAAAAAGTTTCATTAAAAACTCCCTCACAACCCTAATGAACTTACTTTGTTGAGGGCTGCAGCTCCGGTCAGAATCAAATATGAGTTCTCAACCTGGATGGTCCTCTGCCCCAATCGGACTAGATAAGCTCCAATTCCAATGGCCCGGCAAGTTACCTTAGGAGGAAAAAAAACCACAACACATACATTAAACATCTGGTATCCACAAGTGAGATTTGTGGGCATGCTGACATATAGATAGCAAACAGACATTACCAGTGATGGGGCATTTCTTTGTATCTGTTCTACTTATAATATTAAACAAGGGCTGATTTCTCAGTCCAAGTAAAAAGGGAATATAATGTCAAGAACACTAAAACCATAAACAAGCGATGACTTTCAACAAACTCAAAACAACAAAAAAGGGCTTTTTTTGGTCATCCTGAGGGCCAAAGAAAGATCAGAAATGGAGAGACAGGATAATAAGAATGGACACTGCAAAGTAAGACAATGCTCCTCAAGTCTTATTTTACTCTTCTCTTCTCAAATATTAAGGAGCTCTAACCTAAGGAAAATGATCATCAGACTAAAAGATACAGAATAAAAATGATTAACAAGGCACTGAAACCAAGGTAAGTGAAGACACGGCAAGAGAACACCCAGTTGCTTTTGATAAGTTCAGGTCACTGGCTTAGACAACTACCATCTCAGAGACCTGAAAGAACTTGAAGACATTACTGCAAAGTCACTGTCAGTTGTCTTTAAAACAGGACAAGAAGGGGGCATTTGCCAATATCACAGGATATCTTTGAAGAAAAAATCAGAAATATATCCTAAACGAGAGAAGTTAGGTGGACTGAAAATTGGCTGAATGACCAGAACCTAAAGAGAAGTGATGGATGATGGAACAATGTCGGCCTAGGATCATAGGGTGCTGTCCTGAGTCCTGCTCTGTTCAACATTTCAAACAAAAACTTCTATGAAGATCCAATTTGTAGATGACACAAAGTTTGTGTGGGTAGTAAACATGTCAAATGACAGAACTGGAATCCCAAAAGACTTTTACTGACTAAAAAAACGGACCAACTCCAATTAAATGAAATTTAATAGAGATAAATGTAAAGTACTATACTTAGGTTCCAAAAAATCACCTACATATTATAGGTGAAACATTGCTTAAAAAACAAAAAACAAACAAAAAAAATCAGTTCACATGATAAAGAACTGTGGGTTTTGTTGTACTGCAGAGCGGGTCATGGTAGCTGAAAAAGTTAATGTGATCTTGTATTAGTAGAAACATAATGTTCAGAATGATAGAAGTTATTACACTTCTATATTCTGCCTTGGTCAGCTAATATCTGTAATACTATGTTCAATTCTGCTGTCACATTTTTCAGAAGGAGATTGGTAAATTGGAGTCGATCCAACAAAATACAGCAAAAGGACATGAAACCATGCCAGGACTGGCAGAAGAAACTGGAGGTGTGTAGCATGGAAAACTGAAGCAAGAGAGGGAGGTATGACATCAATCTAAGTGTATGAAGGACTATCTTGTGGAACAATGATTTGATTTGTTCCCAAATCCAAAACAAGAGCAATGGCTGGAAGTTGCAGAAAGATTGATTTTGACTTGATAAAAATAAAAACTTGCTAACAATTAGAGCTATTCAAAAATGAAACGAACTACTCTATTCTAGAGGAGGTCTTTAAATGGAAGTCAGATCACTGCTTGGGTAGAGCACTGAGAGGAGAATTCTCTGCTTACTAAGAATGAGATTGGATGGCCTCTAGGATCCCTTCCAACTCTGAGTTTCTATAATTCTAGAAAATGAAACAGGTAATTTCAGATTATTCAAAACAAATTTAATCAAACATGTGGATTGCTAAGACTCCTTGCTTTTTCCTCATGTTTTCCACTTTTTGCCCATCACCTTCACTAAATTAGAGGAATGAGAAGAGGTGAAACTCCAACTACTCCATTCTGCTACTTGTCTAGCTCTAGTAAAATGGCCCAGTCAAGAATGTGAAGGTTGAAATTAATGGAGGTACTTGGTTTACTTGGGGATTTCAACTTTTCCAATTACCCTTGCTTTGTATTACCATGACTAACTGAAAGTAAGCTGTAGACATACAAATAACTAATAGCTATGAGAATTCTGTGCACAATAGCTAAAATATACAGGCCTAAAACTTGAATTCACACTAAAATGGATTTTAAAATGATTTAATTCAGACACAAAGTGAACTTTCTGGGATAGATATCCCCTAAGAAGCTTAAAATAGCCTCTCCAAATCACTGTCCAACCCAGGTTATAACAGCAGTGAGAGAAATTTAATGACACTTAAAAAAAAATACACATCCTGACTACTAAGATATTTACCAGGCTGATGGTGATGATCTCATCATATGCCAATGAGGATTCTCCAGCAATCATCCCAGAACCCCTGAGGTTCTCAGCCCCAAGTCCTTCTTCCTTTCCAATAATATCTGTTATCTTATACCTATTAGATACAACCAAGCCAAATTAGGAATAGCAAAGAAATAAAACAATCATTATTAAAAGTTTGCCAAAAAAACTGTCCATTTTTTAATTTAGCATCCAATTTCCTTTTCATTTTTTTGCCTCATGCATACCCCTTTTTCCTTTTGCCTTGTTTCATAGTGTGCTCTTATGTTTCCTTGTTAGAAGGCAAATTTCTTTAGAACAGGGACAATGTAGTCCTTGGTATGATATGCAGTCATCATTAAACAATGGAGATTTTAAGTAGGTCTTCTAATGATGAACACTAATATAGTGAAGTAGTAAGAGGCAGTATAACAAGACTCTATAACATCTCCTTTTCTAAGTCAAAAACTAAAGGGGAGAAGGATCATAGTGTCCACTTTCTGGCCATGGCTTTTTGAAGGAGCAGATGAAGTGAATGTGGAGGTGAGATGTTGCCCAAGTACTACAGAAAGCATCCTATAGCTCCAGTGGGACAGTCATTAGTCTTCTTGACAGGGGATTGGGAGCACTAGCTGACAATGGGAAATAGGAGATGGGGAATTGAGCTAATAATAGGAAGGAAAAATACAAAGTTGAAAAGCAGAGGTGAGCATATATTACTTGTTGTTCTACTTGTGCCCAGAGGGCTTGGCACTGGGTATGCTTTTGCAAATTGAAACAATAAATAAATATACCATAGAGGCTCTTATTGCTTCCCTTTCATATTTCTTTGTTTCCTTTCTTATTTCTATCTTCTCTATTAATTCTTTTTTTTTCGGTATCCTGGACATCAGTCCTGGGGCTTTGTATCTACTTCTCAGACTCTCCTTCATTCTCTGCTTTTATCCTCTTCCAATCCCTCCTCAATTTGTCGTCCGCTGGTATTTAGGGTCTCCCTTCAGGCATGAGATTCACTTCCACTGAAGTTTTTTCACCCAAGGAATGAAACCAGAGGGTACTTTCTGTATACTGAGCAGTCCTAATTCTGGAAAAGATGTGTTCATGTTGTATATCTTGTGAAAACAAGATATACAACACATCCAGAAACACTCATGTGTTCATTGAGCATTATTGAGCATTACTGGTAGGGAAAATGCTTCCAACTCAGGACTCCTCCCACATATCATTTCTTTGGTGATATTATTCTGGTATGTTGCATTTTAGCCTTACTATGACATGTTCAAAGAAGTCAACATTTCGTATTTACTGATTTATGACCTGACACGTTCCTGATCCAGGGCTTTATAACAATTGTTGCAATGACTGTAGTGAGCAACAATCCTTAACATTATTCACTACTATATTCATCAGATAAACAGAAATTTCCAAAGGCTCATCCCCCACTCTCTGTGCACCTACCTGGATTCCCCTTCATCCTCCACATGCTCACAGTGAACAGAGTTCAGGGCACTGACCCTCTTAAAATCTTGAGGAGTCAAATATAAATACTTGTATCCCTGTGAAGTACAAATGGTTTTAACTCGTTATTTCCTGATATCATAGAGCTGGTAGATGCAGCAAAACATATATTATGCAGCCTGTTCCAAAGCCATCTATAAACTGCCACATCGCATCTTGAGAGGTATAATATTATATTAGCATGGCCAGTTGTGCTTTGAAAGATCTAAGTGACTATTTTCTCTAGTCACTCACCATCTACCTATGAAACAAAGACAGCTTTCAGCCTGAACTCCAAACATAGTCCATTCATTTCATTTCCATCAGGGTCAAAGGATGCATTACTCCCTGGCCTTCAACGACAGTTCTTTTTAGAGATGTCACTACAGAGACTCTTAAATTATCACACCTTAATTTCTCAAATCTAAATAGTGTCAGGAGAATGCAACCATGTAGAGAGAAAACAGATAACTGAAGAACCATGCAGAAAATCCTCAGATTCAAAGAAATCAGTGCAATACACTGCTGGTAATTAATTGCAAATTCCTAACCTTTGCTTTAACCACAGGCCCGTTTCTCAACTTGTGGTTTCTAACTGCTAAAATTTCAAATTTCCAAATCATAATATATGACCTGTCTTATTCTATACATAAATTATCTGCTACTATGTTGTGCTTAATTTTAGTCTTCTTACCTTGTAAGGATCATCAGGATCCACCCACGCCACATGGAACATGTGGCGTATTTCCTCTGCCAATCCAATTCTCGCTCCACTGTTAGCTGCCACATAAATGCGAGGGATACCCTCTGCCCTGGCAAGCTCAGAAGCCCTCAGAAATAGCATATCTTCTTGAGGTCCAAAGGACCCAATTCGATAGGTGATGTCATTTCCAATAACAATGATATCTCGTCCTTCTGGGTACTCAGGACTCTTCAGAGTCATTTTCCAGGCTACCATGCCAATCTGCAAATGCATTAAAAAAATACACAAAAAAAGAATAAACAGATAAAGGCCTTTTGTGTCTCAACTCTGACATGCTGACAATTCAATGGGAGAAGGGCATGCAGAAGTAGAAAGCAAAGACAAGAAATGAAAAAGAAAATGATGATTTGAATGGCTCTGGAATTGGGAGGGACTGAGGGAAGGAAGGAAGGAAGAAAGGAGCGAGCCCAAGACTGAATTTGAAGAAATGCAATCTGGGAGGAATAAACAAAAAGCTGAAGGAGGAGATGGACTTAAGCCAAAGGATAACGATTCAAGGAGGAGGAAACAAAAGACTCAAACAGAAGAACCCAAGGAGCTGAGAAGAAAGTGAAGGAACTGAGGAAAAGAAAGAGCACAAGGACTCCAGCTGCAGGAGATGGAAACAGTCTAGAAGCACAAGAAAGAAGACAGAAGAAGTGACAAACTATAGCAGGGATGTCAAAGTCAAATAGAAAAGAGACCACCCCCTGCAGGTGCATGCTGACTTAGAAAACCACATATTAACATTAACTAGGTTCTATTGGATTTTTATTTATTTTGTTCAATATTTCCCAATTACATTTTAATCAGCCACCAAATGTTTGACATGTCTAGATCAGAGGAGAAGAAAGTAGCTGGTAAAAACATGACAATGGGTTAGTAAGAGAAGGGACACAAAGCTGAATATGGTTGTCAAAGTGCTCACAAGCAGTTTGATCCAAAGTCCTCAATGGGTTGTCACTAGTAAGAATAACAAAGGATCTCACTTCCAGGAAGTAAGGAAAGTAGGTAACACGTTGCCATGATCTGGAAAACACATGATGTCTGTCTTTTCAGATAAACAAATAACCATTAACTATGATCAAAATACTGTCTAGTCTCCTTCCTAGACTTCATTTTCTTCCTTCCCAAAAGCAAAGGAGCTCAAAAAATAACAACTCAACACCTTCCATCTTATCACAAAGAATTCTGGGGGGTTTTTTGTTACAAAGAAAAAAAAAGGAAGGACTCTTAAAAACAAAGAAAAAAAGATCAGAACTTCATATATAAAATGGGTATTGCATTTCTTGCCTTCTCCATGGTTGAGGGAGGGGACAGAAGGAGGGAGAGAATTTGGAACTGGAAAGTTTTTTTAAAAGAAAGTTATGAGTGTTTAAAAAAAAGATCTGAAGAGGCAGAGAAAAATCCTGACTTATCAGTGAAAAGAATTTACGGGACTTATTGTTTAAACAAAGGAGAAGTGATTGGTCCATTATATCTGTATCCCCACCATTTAGTAACAAATGTTCTCTGAATTCTTGGTTATGTAGTATATTGGCCTGCATTCTAGGGATTAAAAGAAAGAGTCCTTCTACAGCCAACCCCCATTTCATTGAAGCCAGAAGCAGAAGCAAAACCTAACTCTTGAGTATTATGTTGACATCTAGGTGCTAGATGGCACAGAATGTTGGAAGTGAAGTCAGGAAGACCCGAATTCAAATCTGGTCTCAGATACTTACTGGCTTTGTGACCCTGGGCAAGTCACTTCAGCACTGACCGCCTCAGTTTCCCCAACTGTCAAATGGGGATGATAATAATAGCACTTACCTCCAAGGTTGTCAAGAAAAGTAAATGAGATAATCTTTTAAAAGCACTGACCACAGTCTACCTGGCACACAGCAGGCCCCATATAGTATAAATGCTTGTTCTTCTCAGTTCCCCTCTCCAAACTCTCACCTGATGACCTCAGCCTAAGACTCCTCTAAGTGCCAATTCTACTGGTTCATGAACTGCCCATTAGACAACTGGAATTTGATAAGCAAAAGATATCTCAAACTCATCGTGTCCAAAATTCATTATTTTTCCCCATTATCATTTCTTGAATTATGAGATCCAGGCTTTTTTGTTTAGTCATGATGTTCAGATAATCTGGCAAGTCTTAAGATTATTTCTCCTTGATCTATTTTTCAGGTCAGTTATTTTCAATTGCGTATGCTTATTTTTTTCTCAATCCTTTTATTTTATTACTTTTCTCAGAGAATCACTGTTTTCTGTTTGGCCCATTCCAATTTTCCGTGACTGACTCGAATTCATGTGAAAAGTTTGTCACTGTGATTCTTAATTACTGATTTTTCTTCCCATTTTTCCCTCATCATTTCACCTACCATTGCACTGTGTAGCTTTTGACACATTTCCTTAAATGTTCCTCTTTAGTCCATAGAGTCAAATAATTCTTTTCCCTGAGGATCTACTTGGACTTATTGTGGATTTATTCTTTTCCTGGGATTACCTTTAGAGCTTCTCTTCAATCCACAGTATTTCTTCACTGATTCAGCATTTTTTCACTTTTATCCATACTTCTAGCCTCAGTTTCTAGATAGAGACTTTGTGCCTGGGTCAGATTCTGCTCCCTCTTATACTCTTAGATGATGTGGGCAGGCCCTGATCGGGCTGGATGTTGTAGTTAATACCAGACCTTCCCCTTCTGTAGGAATCTCTGAGTTTCTTGGTCATTTTGGTTCCTTTTCCTTGCACGGATCTGAACACAGAGCTGTCTTAGTCCCTTGCTATAACCTTGAAAGGCCCTAACCATATGTTATTGGTTGCTCTGGTAGCAGGCCTTCTGCAAGATGCCAGGTGCTCTGCTATTCTGGCCCTTTCTCCTGCTGGGGCTTAGGCATGGGTTGCCTTGGCACTGGTAAGGCCCCATCTCCTCTTGCGATTCAAGTTCAGGCTGCCTAGTTCTGGTCTGGCCCCATTTCCTATCTAGTCTGACTTGTCTCCACTGAGCCTCCTTAAGTTTCTAGCACTCATCTGAAGTAGATGGAGTAGCCATTACAGTCATTCCTCTTTGGTTTTCTATAGCATTGTTTCTTCTGGCAAACTTTTAGTGCTTTCATGGCATATTTGTGAGGGATCTGGATTCCTACAGGACTGAACATATCTCCACCTTTCCCTCTTTTCTATTCAATCTTAATATAAACTGGGCCCTTACTAATGTTCAACAGTCATTTTGTTGTTGTTCAGTCATTTTAGTCATGTCCAATTCTTCATGACCCTATTTGGGGTTTTCTTGGAAAGAAACTGGAACAGTTCCTTCTCCAGCTCAACAGATAAGGAAACTGAGGCAAAGAGAGTTAAGTGACTTGACCAGGGTCACAGAGCTAGTGTCTGAAGCCGCATCTGAACTCATGGCAGAGGAGTATTCTTGGCACTCTCTCCACTGCGCCACCTAGATGCCCAGCAGTCCTTTTACTCTTTTCCAATTAACTCTAGCCTACTTTTCACAGCAGGTGTTCCAAACTCCTTCACTCTTCAAATTTTAAATATCTTTCCATTACTGCTCAATCTAACAGAGGATTTCATCTCTTGATGAACTAAGAAACAGAAAACATCTATTATAATCTCTCTCTTCTCCCCTATTCTACATCTCAAAACTGCTCTTCATTGTTTCCCCTTTACTCGTCTCCTCACCAAGTCCAGTTTCTTTAAGTGACCTTGATTCTCTCTCATGCCACATCTGCTGGCAACCTGCTACTTCAATCACTATCCTTACCCCCAATCTTCAATCTTTCCTTCTCTACTGGATTTTTCTCTGATACCAAAAATTGTGACCAGGTCTCCACTACTCTTCTAAAAATCATTTAACTCTGTCATCCCCAATTAGAACTGCCATCCCATACTTCTCTTCTCTTTCACAAACAAACTCAGGAAAAGAGTCAGTACTCAGTAGCTACCACTCACTTATCATTCCTTTGTAATCTTGCTCTCGACCTCACCCTTCAATTAAAACTGCTCTATGCAAAGGTACCTAGAATTTCTTAATGTCTAACGCTGATGGCTATTCTCAGTACTCATCCTAATCAATTTCTCTGCAGTATATCACACTGTTGTCCAAATCCTTCCTCTGTTTCTGTGATACTAACTTCTCTTGGTTCTCCTTCAACCTGTTTCTTCTCAGTATCCTTTGCCAGATTATCATCAATGTCTTGTACCTAAAAGATGGGTATTTGCCCAAGGTTCTCCTAGTCTATTTTCTTTTTGATGATGATGATAACAAGCATCTATAGAGAACTACGAGGTTATTAAGCATGTTCCACATTATTTAATTCGATCCTCACAACAACCCTATAAAGCCGTGCTATTGTTTCCATTTTACAGATGAGGAAACTGAGGATCAGAGAGGTTAAGTACCTTCCTCAAAATCATCTAGCCTGAAAGTGTCAGAAGCATGATTCACTGTACCCTCTCTCTCTGGAGCTAACCAGAATCATTAG
Source organism: Phascolarctos cinereus (assembly GCF_003287225.1). NCBI lineage: Eukaryota > Metazoa > Chordata > Mammalia > Diprotodontia > Phascolarctidae > Phascolarctos > Phascolarctos cinereus. The sequence goes on from NW_027555958.1 coordinate 320,196,502, forward strand.
TTTGTATGGATTCAATTGTCATCTCTATGCAGATAGCTCCCACACCTATATGTCCCGCCATAATCCTTCTCCCAGGCTCTAGACTTACAACAGTCTGTTGGACATCTCCTACTGATGTCCCACAGGCATCTCAAACTCAACATAATCCCCCAGTTTCCCTAAGAAAAGCTAATATCAGCTTGGGTTAATGGTCCTTCTGCATTTAGCCTTGATCAATCTATGCCCAGAATATTGTGGTCAGTGCTGGGCACCACTCATAAAGTAGAAGGTATACAAAGAGGAGCAACCAGAATGGTCAAGGAGCTCAAAGTCATGCCACTTAAAACACGGGCTGAAGGAGCTGGGAATATTTAGCCTTGAGAAAAAAGACTTTGGGGGATATTTTACCCATATTCAAGTATCTAAAGGGTTGTCCCATGGAAAAGGCAATAGAATTGCCATGATCTGCTCTGAGGAACAACGTTCACAAGTATCAAAGGGGCAAATTTAGGCTTAATGTAAGAAAAAACTTCCTCTAACAATCAGAGTTATCTAAAGGTGGAATGTGTTCAACTGGAGAATGGCTGAATGACTTTTGATAGATAATGTAATACAATATCACTACACTATAAGGAGTGATGAGTATAATTACATAGAAACAATGGAACTTACATGAATTGATGCAAAGTAAAGTGAGGAGAGCCAAGACAACAATTTATACAACACAAATGGAAACAACAACAAAATAACTCACATTGAATGCTGCAAAATGATGACAATTAAGTTTGGCCCCAAAGAAGAAACAGGAGAAGACACTTCAATTGATGCATAGAAAAAGACTTTGACAAAATACAATACTCATTTATGCTAATAACTCTACAAAGTATAGACACAGAGGGATCATTTTTAATATCATAAAAGTATCTAAAACAAAAAACAAGCATCATGTGCAATGGAGAAATACTAGAAGCTTTCGTAATAAATACAGGAGGAAAGCAAGTATTCCTACTCTTCCCTCTATTATCTGAATTTCTAAAATTGTTAGCAATAGCAATTTGGCAAAAGAAGTAAATTAAAGGTGTAAAGATTAGAAAAGAATAGATAAAACTATCCTAAATTACTGATGACATAGATCATAGAACATCTTAAGGAATCAGAATTGGCAAAGATGCAGCTACAAAACAAATTCTCAAAACTCACATGTATTTCTATACAACAATATCAAAACCCAAGAGGCAATAACAGAATGGGAAATCTCACTTTAAACAACTACAAAACACATAAAATATTTGGGGATCAAGCTACCAAAGCACACAAAATATTTGTATACATTCTATTAGAAAGTACTCCTTAAAGACATAAAGAATATTCAGTGCCCAAAGCTAGGCTGTGTCAACACAATAAAAAAGAAATACTACCAAAGTCAATTTACAGTATTAACACTATACCAAACAAATTATTAAAAAGAATACATTAGAGTTGATAAAATAATAACAAAATTCATTTGGAAAAATAAAATATCAAGGGAAATAATGAAAAGAGGTAGAGATGAAAGAAAAAAATAGAACTTTCAGACTTCAAACTATATTATAAGGCAGAAGCCATCAAAATCATTTGTTATTGCTTTAAAAAGAGAGGAAGATCAATAGAATAGGCTAGCTATGAGAGAATCAGAGTCTGTGGGAACTCAAAAACCTTGTGTTTAATAAACCAGAAGAAAAGAAATTAGGAAAGGACTCCCCATTTGAAGAGAACTGCTCAGAAAACTAGAAAGCAGTCTGTCAGACAGTAAGTTTAAAATAACACATTATGCCATATTCCACAACACATTCTAAATAGATGTGGCTTTAATACTAAAGATCATACCATAGAAAATTAGAAGACCAGCAAATCACATATGTTTCAAAGCTATGGGTATAAGATGTATTCTTAGCCAAGGAAGCAATCAATTACAAAAGATAAAAAAGAAGTCTTTGATTACACGAAACTGAAAAGCTTCTGCACAGACAAAATTAATGCACCTAGGATAATCAAAGTAGTTAAATGGGAAAATCTTCACATCAAATTCCTCTGAGAGGGTCTGGTATTCTAAACATAAAAACAACATATAAACTCTATGGATACAGACATAGATATAAACACGGCTATAGATATTAAAAAAAAAAAGCCACACCTCAACAGCCAAATGAGCAAAAGATAGGAAGTTTTCAAAAGAACTGCCAACTATTAAGAACCATATGAAAGAATGCTCTAATCCAACCATTTTGGAGAGCAATTTGGAACTATACCCAACGGGCTATAAAAATGTGCATACCCTTTGACCCAGCAATAGCACTTCTAGGGCTGTATCCCAAAGAGATCATACAAATGGGAAAAGGATCCACACACATAAAAACATTCATAGCAGCTCTTTTTGTGGTGGCAAAGAATTGGAAATTGAGAGGATGCCCATCAATGGGGAATGGTTGAGCAAGTTGTGGTATATGAAAGTAATGGAATACTCTTGTGCTATAAGAAATGATGAACTTCAGAAAAACCTAAAAAGATTTTTATGGTCTGATGCTGAGTGAAGTGAGCAGAACCAAGAGAACGTTGTATGCAATAACAGCCATGTTGTGCAATGACTAATATTGATAAACTTAACCCTTCCCAGCAATACAAGGATCTAAGATATCTCCAAAGGCCTCATGATGGAAAATGCTATCCACATCCAGAGAAAGAACTACAGAATTTGAATGCAGATCAAAGCATACTATTTGCTATTTTTTTTTCCTCTTCTGTTGAGTTTGTTTCCTCTTTCTGGTGGTTCCTCCTATTGGTTCTAATTCTTACTTAGGACATCACTAATGTGAAAAAATGTTTAATAGGAATGTATATATATATAGCCCATATCAGATTGTGCACCGTCTTGGGAAGGATGGTGGGGAAGAAGGGGGAGAAAAATTTTAAACTCAAAAGCACATGGAAGTGATTGTTGATAAATTAAAATAAATTTTAAAAAAGAATGCTCTAAATCACTAATAATAAGAGAAATGCAAATTAAAACAACCTGAAGACTTCCCTCACACTCTGAAAATTGGCAGTAACAAAATTTGAGAATAGATAATGTTGAAGGGGTTGTAAAAAGACAGGCACACTAGTTCACTGTTGGTAGAGTTGTGAATCAGTGCAACTATTCTGGACAGTAATCTGGAATTATGGAAATAAAATGACTAAAATGTCAATATCCCTTGATACAGATTCCATTACTAGGTTTATACCACAAGAAGGCTACTGATAAGAAAACTCCCTTACACACCAAAATATTTATAGCAGCATTTTTTGTGATAGTAAATGTCCACCAACTAGGGAATGAAAAGATCTACATCAATTGAAACAGAGTGAAGTAAGCAGAGCCAAGTAAACAATATATACAATAACTACAACAATATAAATGGGAAAAAAATCCACAAAAAAAGTGAGTGCTGCAAAAATTTAAAGAATAAGCACGGCCCTAAAGAAGAGCTAAAATAAGATATTCCCAACCCCCTCCTTTGCAGGGGTAAAAGTCCACAGGTGTGGTACAATGCACATATTTGCAGACTTTTTTTGGATATATTTATCAGTTTTACTGAGGTTTTTGTTCTTTTTCTTTAAATTATTATTTATTATACTGGATTGTTCTCTGAAAGGGAAGAGGTGGTGCAATACTAGGGATATTTTTGGAGATAGAAGAAAAAAGAAGACAACAAAAATTACTGAAAAAGAAAAAAAAAACACCACCCTGCTTATTTGCAGATTTTGGCAGGGGGTGATGTATGTTGAACATTTCATATAATGTCAGGCAAATTTTTTTGATATCTTGGTTAGCTTTTTTGGATACTTTCCTTCTTTTTAAATTTCCTTCCCTATATATACTGTAAAGGGAAACACCCATCCTTCCAGTCCCTCAGACTTCGAAACCTCAATGTCGTTCTCAATTCCTTACTCTTTACCACCTTCCCCCCCCATCCAAATGGTTACCAAGGCCTGTTGATTTCATCTTTGCAACATCTCTCAAACACACCCCCTTCTCACTCTGACTCTGACAGACACTACAGGCCCTCATTACCTCATGCCTGGATTACTTCAATAGTCTACTGGTGAGTTGGCCTGCTTCAAATCTCTTCCCACTCCAATCCATCCTCCATTTAGCCACCAAAATGATTTCCATAAAGCACAGGTCACATCATATCACTTCTGTCTCAAAAAACTCCACTGGTTTCATATTGCCTTCAGAAGCAAATACAAAATGTTCTGTTTGGCATGCAAAGTCCTCCATAAATTAGCCTCCTCCTAACTTTCTAGTCTTCTTATGCCATACTGATAACGTTCTCTTCAATCCAGTAACACTGGCCTCCTGGCTGTTACACAAAATACTCCTCTCAGATCCAGGTATTTTCCTTGGCTATTCCCCATGCCTGGAACACTCTCTCTCCTCCACTGAGGCTACTGACCTCTCGGGCTTCCCTTAAGTCTCAACTAAAATCTCATCTTTCACTGGAAGCCTTTCCAACCCCTCTTAATGCCTACCATGTTAATTATTTCCTATTCATCCTGTATGTGGCTTGCTTTGAATTTGTTTGTATGTTGTCTTTCCCATTAGATTGAAAATTCCTTGAGGGCAGGGACTGTCTTTTGCCTCTCTTTCATATCCCCAAGGCTTAGAAAAGTGCCTGGCACATGACAGGTACTTATTAAATGCTTACTGATTGATTGATTATAAGGAATGGCTCTCTGGAAGGGAGAGGAGGAAGAAGGAATAACTGGGCATCTAGGTAGTGTAATGAATAGAGAACTAGATTTGAAGAGAGGAAGAACTAAGTTCAAATCTTGCCTCAGTTGCTTAACTGGACCCTTGGAAATCACTTAACCTCTAAGCCTAGGTTTTCTCCTCTGTAAGTCAGGAATAAAAACAGCACCTCTCACAGGATTTTTTTGAGAATCCAATGGGAAAACATATTTAAAGAACTCTGAAAACCTTAAAGTGCTATAGAAAGGCTACCTAATAAATGTACATAATTTAAAAACAAAATATGTTAATAAAGTTTTTTTTTTCAGTAGAACGGGCTGCTTTAGGAGGCAGTAGGTTCTCTCTTATTAGAGGTCTTCAAGCAAAGCTGGATAACATCACCTCTCCACCAATGTTTGTCCCCTGAGGCTCTGTCCTAGGCCCTGTTCTCTCTCTACAAGTCACCTCATCAACGCTCATGGGTTAAATTAGTATTTCTATGCAGATGACTCACAGATCTTTGCTTTCAGTACTAGTCTCTCCACTAAGATTCAGGCCCCATCACCAAATGCGTACTGGACATTTCAAAATGGAAGTCCCAGGGACATCTCAAAGTCAGCATGTCCAAAACAGTAGAACTCCTCTTTTCGCCCAAACCCACATTCATCTTCCAAACTTTCCTGTCTTTTGAATGGATCTTCACCCTTCCAGTTTTCCAGATCTGCAAAACCTCAGTCTTATTCTCAATTCCTCAATCTGTCACCCCACATATCCAACCAGAGGCCAAATCTTCACTTTTCTACCACTACAATATCACTTAATCTGCTTCAGTTCAGACTCTCAATACTTCTCACCTAGATTACTACAACAGTCTCCTGGTTGGTTTCTCTGCTTCAAGTGTTATATCACATCGGTCCATCTTACCCACTGCTGCCAAGGTAATTGTCCTTAAGTGCAGTACACCTGATCATATCACTTCCATACTCAAGAAATGCCAATGGCTCCCCCCTGCTTCTAGAACAAAATTGTAACTCTTCAGTTTACTTTTTCAAACTCTTGGCCCCAACCTATTTTTCTAACCTCATGGGATGTTATTTTCCCTCTTGTACTCTGTGATGCAGCCAAACTGACCATCTCTCTGTTCCTCACACTTGACAGGCCCTGTCTCTATGCCTTTGCATCTCATGTCTCTAACATTCTCCTCATCTCTGCCTCTTAGAATACATCTCTTCCTTAAAGACTGAGCTGAATCACAACATTCATTTCCCACCAACCAGCATTCTTTGGATGGGACTCCATCATGGCCTCATTATCGTCATGCTGCAAAACTGCATCAGTTTTGGTACTCATTCCTCAATAATACCCTCAATATCCTCAGTTCCTCTGATTAGAGCCTACACTTAAATAGGATTCCCAGGCCAGTAATCTCTTCATTTCCCACCAGCTTAGATTCCTTGGACTAACCTCTATCAAGGCCCCTCAATGGGTACCTTCTCATCTCCCAACCATTTCTTTTTGTGTTTTATCTCCTATCATTAGATTGTAAACTCCTTGAGGGAAAGGCCTGTCTTTTTTTTTTTTCATGTTTTTATTCCCAATACTTAGTACAGTGTCTGGCACATAGCAGGTATTTAATAAATGTTTATTAACTGACCTTTTGCATGAAGCTTTTTCTCATTCCCTTCTCCCCTCCTACTGCTAGGTCCCTCTCATGCCAACTACCCTATATTTAATTACTTTGTATTTACTTGTATTTCTTTTCCTTATATTTCTTCTGTATAGATTTAAATATGTAATTGCTATCTTCATTGTCAGACTTTAAGTTCCTTGTGAGCAGAGATTATAATATTCTTTGTATTTGTGTCCCTACCACCCAGCACTGCTTGACATGGTAGGTATTAATGCTTGTTGACTGACTGAATAATAAACTTATCAGACATGCTGTGAGGGAGAATTCTTGTTTAAGTATGGATTGGTCAAGATGGCCTCTGAAGTCCCTTCAAATAATTTCTGATTTCTTGTTTATTTAGAGTTAATCTTCCAAAGGCATGAATCATATCTAAACAGGGCCTCCAAGACTTGCTATACATAGCTGTCATACCCCCTAAGGAATGAAGGGGTTGCAGATGACATACTTGTACTCACTAGACTATGTTGTACAGGTTTATTGTGTTAGAGATTTCACACTTTGTATTGTCATAGCTCCTACTACTGGGGCTGCTTTAAAAAGGTGGGAAAAGCAAAGCATAGTATGTTAGAGGGTACATTTTTATCACACAACTGACAGCTAAACAAACGCATGGCTCCACAGGACACATCACGTTCTGCAGCTTTTAAGAGATCCCTTACAGGAATGGATTCCAGGGCTGAAGATGATGAGAGTAGAACAGAGAAGCCACTCACCTCTCAGAGAAAATTACCCCCAAACTTTCCAGGACCACCTACCACCTTTGTTGTCTGAAGGTGCTTCTCATGAGAACAATGTAACCATTCTCTCTACTAAGCTTGGCTACTCCAGATATACACTAAAATCCATCTCCTATACTCTTTCTGAAAGGCTTTTTACCATGTCATGTACCCAAAGAGATTCTCTGTATTGTTGCTCTTCTGCAGCACCATAAAACCAAAGGGGGAGGAATAATCTTTGCTGCAGTGTGGTTTGTTTATGCAAGTCTCTGCTCTCTCTTCAGCAATATCTGTTCAGTCACACAGATAAATAATGTTGGCTTATAAGGGGCATGGGTGGCATTTCTCCCTCCCCTCTGCCCACCCTACATTCGACCACTCCAGTCATCTTCTGCTTTAATTCCCTCTTATACAAGGGCAAATGCTTTTTTTCCCCCCTTTTCTATTCTCTGGTTCCATTTCTTTTTCTTTTCACTCGAACCCCAGTTGTAAGTGCAGTTTTTCATGCCTGCCTGTCTGTTTCCCCCACACCTGGATAAGTAATGCTTTTCATTCTTTTCCCCCTTCTCTCCTCTCTCTTAAAAAAAAAAATACAAAGCCTACCAGATGAGCTCTCCTGGTCCTGCCTAATGGAGCCCAGCAACATCTGCAGCCTTGGTTTCTCGTCTCCAGGCTGCTGCATATCACCTCATTGGGGAGCTGGCCATCAAGAAGTGCCATTAACAGATGTAAATAGCAGCATCCCTGGAAAGCCACATGCATCACCCAGACTCAGCCGGGCCAGTTATCATAAGCTCTGAGTACACATTCCTCAACCCAATTGCACATCCACTGTAATCAGGCTGGTTGAAGCCTTCCACACAGCTATTTGTGATTCTCAACATTAAGAAACAGATAAAAAAAAACCTCAGATAAATATGAGCTATTTAATATATGATACCTTTGGCCAAATACAAATCAAAATGCATATAATACAGAGAAAAAATCCAATCATCTTCTGAAATAAGGTATTATGGTATCTGTTCATTAAAGACAGAGAAAAGAGGGAGAGAGGTATCACTTAAAGAATAGTGCAAAGCAATTCCAAATATCAGGATGATTATAAAATGTCCCCCACTCTGTCCAATCCTCCATAAAGGGCTAATAATGCATTATCTATATCAGGGGCAATAGTTCATTTGCCCTCTTATGAGCTTCCCTACCTCTGAAAGAGAGAGGCAGAGAGGAAGGAAAGGAGGGAGGGGGAGAGAGAGAGAGAGAAATGGTTTGCTATTTATAACTTCTTTTTTAATCTCTTGGCTGTTATAGAGCTTGGCCTCTACCAACTCCAATGATTCTTGAATTTTCACTACACATTGCAACAGTAATACAAACCCAAAATGGAAGACACCATTCCTATATCAGGTTATTGTCTGGATTGATCACCCTCCTGTAACATGTATATTACATTCAGATTCTGGGACACAGCACAAGCCAAACACGTAACCTTTATTTCCAAATACAGTTATCCGCCCCAAAACTCTTCTTCCATACTGTGGAAATGGGATGAACAATCTAGAAAGAAACCTTAAAGTCCCTTTTATCACTTCTCCCAAAACATAAAACAAACCCTAAACTGCTAGCTCTGTTTTGTTTCCTTCAAATCCAAACTTTCCTGCCTAGATCACGAGAGTCATAAGGGATCTTTTAATTAAAACTAAGTTAAGTTAAATTTAAATTAAAACACCTTATTTTCCTTCTTTCCCCTCCCCCTCCCTTTCTAATGGGTTTAGTGATACTACACAGTAGCTTCCTTACTCCTCCCTCTGCACTTTGCTCCACTGTGGCTCATCCACTACTTTCCAAGATTCCTTCCTGAGGTGCATGGAGCAAAAGAGGGCATCTACCATTGCCATATGACATAAAGGACGTCCTAGGGGCAGATGCTGTACAAATCAGAAGTGGGAACCAAAAAACTACACTGGGTATTCCTATTCTTAATGGAGTCCTAATTCCAAGAGATCATTCAACCAGATCAACAAATAGCCAGACTACAACATTTGAGACCTTGACTTTGACTGAAACAACATTCACAGCGGTGGAACTAGAACTGAATTATCAAGGCCAAGACAGAGCAAAATAAATTCAGAAAGAAGAGAGCTAAGTAGATGAGAACAAATGTCCTCCAGATGATACTGATGCCCAGGATGATTTAAAAGAACCTTTGTAAGTGTGTGCTGTTAAACTCTCCATGTGTACGATATCTCCCCCCCACAGACACATACACACACTTTATTTCACCTGTAGTGCTTCGTTACAGTTTGTTGCTGTTGAGGTGTTTTTCAGTCATGTCTAAATTAATGATCCTATTTGGGGTTCTCTTGGCAAAGGTACTGGCGTAATTCGCCTTTTCTTTCTCTAGCTCATTTTACAGATGAGGAAAATGAGGTTAAGTGGTCTGCCCAGGGTTGTACAGCTAATAAGTGTCTGAAGTCAGATTTGAACTCACAAGTTCATGAAGATGAATCAGACTCCAGGCTCAGCACTCTATCCACTGGGCCACCTAGCTGCCCACTGTAAAACCCCTTCAAACTACAGTATGCTATGAGAAGTAGGTAAGGAAGAATGGCAAGCAAGGGAAATCCCTAAGTGCAGAGGGTCTAGGGTTCAGGGTTTAGGTCAGAGCAGCTTGAAATCTGCAATGTGTCCCACTCACTCTCTTGGTCAAGTCCAACACATTATAATTATCAGCTCACATTAAAGACAACAAAGAGAGCCACTCATCTTCTCTTTACCCTTCTCTTCATGCCCAACTTTCTCATCTTGGTGAGTGAGTACCAGCAAAGTTTAACTAACTCCCTTGAAAGTTAACCCTGCATGTAAAGCCTCTTCACTGCCTACCTAAATGTTAAAACACATCCTTTCTCTTCAGTAAAGTTTTCCTGGATGACCTTGGCTAAAGTGACACTTAGATGGATCTATGATCTTATAGATGTGGGTATTTCCTCCAACAATGCAGTTTGCAACCCATTCCACCATGCCCATTTGTTCATGGTATCCCATAAAATCTTCCACAGGGAGTACATCCAACATTCCAGGAGCTTTCTTCTTGCTCAACTGACAATGCAGGAATACCAATGTCCACAGGCTCAGTTAGCCCTCACGCTCTCACTATGTGAGGAGCCCTTTATTTTCTAGAATTTTTTTTTACATTCCTTTGATGGTATCCTTTATGCTGCTTCTTATGTGTAATTCTTCATTGGTAATATGTTCCAGATGAGTCATACCCATCATGCGTCTCTCTATTACCCTTTGGGTGACCCTAAACTTTAATTCTTTGGAGATTACGATAATACAAAACTCACAGACGCAGAAGAATAGTAAAAAAAGATGGGCATTTGCTTCAGACAGAAGCTTGGGTTCATTAACCTCTCTCCTCTTTTTTGTGGCTAAATCCTTGAGGAGGACATTATAATCAGTGCCTCTACTTCTTCTCCTCTCAGTCTTTTAAATCTTGGCAAGTCTGGCTTTTAACCTCATCATTCAATTAAAACTGATTTCTCCAAAGTTACCAATGATCTCTTAATTGCCAAATCTAAGGCCTTTCGTTAACCATCATCTTCTTAACCTTACAGAAGGCTTTGACACCCTCTTCTGGATACTTTCTTCTCTCTGGGTTTCCATGACAATACTCTATCCTGGTTCACCTCCTACCTATCTGACCACACCTTCTAAGTCTCCTTTGCTGGATCTTCATCCAAGACGTGCCCTAGGGCTCTTTAGTCTTCTTCCTCTATACCATCCCTTGGTGGTACCATCAGCTCCCACTGACTCAATAATCATTGCTTGATATGCTGATGATTCTCAAATTTATCCAGTCCTGACCTAGCCTCCAATCTCATGTCTCCAAATTGATGTCTCATAGACATCTTAAACTCAACATGTCATTAGCTTTCCTCCCAAACTCTCCCCTCTTTCTAACTTCCTTTTTATTAGTGGAGAAAACAATCGTCCTCCTAGTCATAAGGCTTATAACCTAGCTGTTATCCTGAACACCTTACTCTCATCATCCATAACTAATCCAGTTGTGAAAGTCTGTCAATTTTATCTTTATAACATCCCTCATATACACCCCCTTCTCTCCTCTGACATTGCCACCACAATAGCGCAGGCCCTCACCACTCCATACCAGGACTGATGTAATAGTCTGATGGCTGGTCTTCCTGCCTCAAGTTTCTCTTCCTCCAGCCCATCCGCTATTCAGCTGTCAGAGTAACCTTCCTAAATTGCAAGTCTGACCATGTCACACCCTCATATTCAATAAACTCCAACAGCTCCCTATCACCTCTAGGACCAAATATAAAATCCTTCAGCATTCAAAGCCCTTTATAACTAGGCCCCCTCCTACATTTCGAATCTTCTTACTTACACCTTACTCCCTAGAAGTACTCTACAATCCAGTGATTATAACTGGCTTACTTATTACCTCTCCAAACTTCCATGCATTTTCACTGGTTGTCCCTCATGGCTAGGATTCTCTCCCTCTTCATCTTTGTCTTCTACGTTCTCTGTCTTATTTCAAGTTCCAGCTAAAATCTCACCAACGTCTGATGAAATATGTGGACTTAAAAGAGTATGGAAACAAAAAGAAATTCCAGAATGGTTCAAAAGAGAAATAAGATCCATAAAAGAAGACGTTAGGAAACAATGTAAATCAAAATATCATTTTTTTTCTTTTTTTTTAGGCAATTGGGGTTAAGTGACTTGCCCAGGGTCACACAGCTAGTAAGTGTCAAGTGTTGGTCTGAGGCCACATTTGAACTCTGGTCCTCCTGACTATCCACTCTATCCACTGCGCCACCTAGCTGCCCAAAATTTCATTTTCAATGAAATGAATTCAATTCAATGAAGAATTTTAAAATTCAATTAACAGGCTAGAAAAAATACCGATCCACAATACAGGGTTTCTCTAAAGTACTGAAAAGGAAATGAACAGATGCAAAAATACTGAAGTAGAGCAAAATTTGGAAAAAGAGGAGCAAAAGGCAATACTGTTAAAGTACACATGATCTCTATACAAACCAAAGAGAGTGATGTTGAAGACCAGATACAGAGACAGCTTTGATCATAAGCCTCCCTGAAGAACATGCCAAATCAAAAAAAAAAAAACCCCAAACACTATAATGTAGTGAATAATCCACAAAAACTGCCCAGAGCTTTGGAATATGGATAACAACCAATGGAGAGAATCTATATTGCCTCCAGGAAAAAATTTTTAAGCTTCAAACTCCAAGACATATAGTGAATAAACTTAACAATTTCAATGAAAATATAAAGGGAGGAAAAAAGTGTAGTCCACAATTTCTCAAAGGAAAGCCAATCTATTCTCTTCTTCCTTTTCAACCCTGGGCCCAGCTCACTGTCCGTGTGCAGTATATCTATAAACTATACTTACTGATATGATACCTCTATGGGCTATCCAACCAACTGAATATTACAACCTATACCAGGGAACAGCAAACTATGGCCAATAGGCCAAATCTTACTTGTTACTTGTCTTTTTGTATGACCTGTGAGCTAACTAAGAATGGTTTATAAAAGCCCAAGTTTGCGAAAATGGCCCACAGGCTATAATTTGCCATCCCAAGGTCTAGGCTAAAGACATTCTTCATCCATTTTGCTTTTCCTATGTTAATAGTTGGACCAAATTCTTTTGAGAAATTATGGATCTGATTTAAGAAGCTCTGCAAAAGAAATGATATGGAATATTGTATCTGCTGTCAGTCAAAATGCTGGTTGGTTTTGATGAAGTTTTTCTTTTTCTCTTAAAATCTTTGACATAAAGGAAGATATGTCAGAAGCAAAGGTTATATTCTGAAATGAAATGTGATATAAAAACAAAAGGAATCACCAAAATACCCTTTAAAAAAAAGAAAAGGAAAAATGGTTCAGTAACATACTATCGGTTCTATGTCATCTACAGTTAGGAAAACGTGGGAAAACCTCACCATATATGAGGAAAAGCCCTCCTTTCATTTGGACTCTTATCTGGACATTGTCAATGAGTATACCAAGATTTTTAGTGAGCATACACCTCCCTGTTTTATTCCTTGTCTTATATCAATAATTCGAGGATTGAACAAAACCATCACTATTACTATTTGTTGTTGTTGTTGTTCAGTCATATCCAACTCTTTGTGACCCCATTTGCGGTTTTCTTGGCAGAGACACAGAAATGGTTTGCCATCTCCTTTTCCAGTTCATTTTACAGAAGAGGAAACTGAGGCCAAGAGGGTCAAGTGACTTGCCCAGCGTCACACAGCTAGTAAGTTTCTGAAGCTGCATTTGAAATCAGGTCTTCCTGACTAGGCCTGACTCTCTACTCACTTTGCTACTTAACTACCCCACTATTAACTATACCTCTCAAATAATCCTTCATGATTCTGGCATATGCATGGGAGAGACCACGAAGAAGCATCTAAAAGATGGTGTTTTGTAATACACCAAACTATCTCCTTTTTTTGTTTGTTTAATAGTCAATGCACAAATAAAGCACAGTAGGATCCTGTACTCTCTAAACCTTTCCATTAATTTGGTAACTGAAAAAAGATAACTACTGTGGAATCTCATGTGATGCTATAAATCTCTCCCATCTCTGAACTCCTATGGAAATTACTACATGAATGATGCATTAGATCACAGAATTAGAGTTAAGAGCAATCTTAGAGATCACCTAGTATAATCACCTCACTTTACAGATAAGGATACTGAGGTCTAGAGGGTGATTTTCTTGTCTAAGGTTACACAAGTAGCAAGCAGCAGAATTAGGATTTGAACCAATGTCCCGATAACAAATCAGGGCTCTTTCTACTGCTACACCACGTTCATTTGAAATTAACTGTGTACAGCCATACAGTATGGTGTTTGAAGGCTGGACCAAAGACGCAAGCTCAGGAAAGAACAGATTCAAAATGCTGTCTAATCAAGTTTTCTTTGACTCCAAACCCAATGGTCTTGTGCACTTTCACTGGCTTTCCCCCATGCCTGGAATGCTCTCTCTCCTTATCTTTTCCTCCTGGCTTCCCTTCAAGTCCCAGCTAAAATGCCACCTTCTACAGGAAGCCTTTTCCAAACCTCCTTAATTCAAATGCCTCTCCTTTCTTGATTATTTCCAATTTAAACTAATTACAGCTTGTGTTTGCACACAGTTATCTTCATGTTGCCTCCCCTACTAGACTATGAGTTCTCTGAGAGAAGAGACTATCTTTTGCTTTTATTTGTACTCCCAGAGCTTAATATAATTCCTGGTACATTGTAGGCTCTTACTATATATTTACTGCCTGACTGGTCTTTTACATTATACTGCATTACAAGTGGGTCTGATTCTTAAGCTCTACTACTTCTGACCTTTTCATCATGACCCTGAGCAAGCCATTCTATCTCTTTGGGCTTCAGTTTCCTGACCTGTAGAATAAAAGGGTTGTACTAAATAATTTCTTCTACTGGTACCTTCAATTGTTAATTAAACCTTTTACTGCCACTTAACTTTTCACATATTTACATCTTATACCTCATTATATCCTCTACAATGCTCCGACAGCACTATATCAGGTACATGACAGTTACTAAATACATAATTTGAGAAAATGATAGCACATCATAATCTGTAACTCTATTATTATCCTTCTAAGAAAGAAACTTAAAAACAAATCAGTCCCTATAGTACTTTACTCAGGACATCTACTCTACTGACAAATTCGGCCCTATTTTCCTGTGACATCTTCAGTCGTTCCTATTCTTTTCAGTCTTGATAAGCAGACCCCAACCCTCACCATGGTTCTCTTATTTCTACTGAAATCAGTGGCTGGCTTCACTGTCACAATCTGTCTCACAGTCAAGGAATATTATCAGTTTTAAATCATCAAGTTGGTCACAAATGAGAATCACCATTGTCAAGGTGAATTTATACTTAAAATTTTCCCTAGCACAAAAGTAGGGAAGGCAGAGCAGCAAAGAGCCACTACATTTGACTAAATTCAGCTAAATATGATAAACTATCAAAAGACTATAAAGTATCTTTTCAGAAAAGACTGGCTAAGGAAATTATTAGAACCAAGAAAAGGAAACTGTCAAAGTCTCTCTCTCTAAACATGAAATTCCAGTTTTAGGTCAGTTTCAAGATATGGGACACTCTAGTTATTAATTTTTTTAAAAATTTTTTTCCTTTTATTTTTATCATTTTATTTATTTATTTACTGCTTATTATTATGTTCATTTTTATTTAGCGGCAAATATCAGCTTTACACAAACTAAGATGAATGAGAAAATACCCATTAAGAATTAACTTATGATTATTTACTCTAAAGACAAAAACTACTCAAACTAGCTGTCTTGGGCTGGTTTGTTCGAACTAACTCTTTTTAAAAAGAATGCTTTATTATTGATGCAGGTAGAGTATAAATACTTGTATGTGCTATTTTATAAAATATTAATCAGCGTACCTGAAAAAACAAAAGCAACTTCATGCTTCAGTGTTATTCTGGTCTGTTGGCTAAATACATATTTATATTTTTTAAAGTCAATATTGGTACAACAGGCAATAACAGTGCCTACCAACTAAATACATATTTAGGGCTGTAGCACATATATTAAAAACATGCACTAAAAACTGATAACTCCTCTTTATCTAGAGCCCTTCGTCCTGAAGGGGAATAAGCACTTACTAATTCAGTCACATGAATGAATATGTGAACTGACAGGCATATGAGGCGCCATGGTGTTCACCACTTTCCTACTTCTCCCTCAGTGCTAGACAAGAATACATGATGCCAACAGCTGCACAGAGTAATGGAACATGTAACCTGATAACTCAAAGTGCAGTGCACAGTCACTGAAAGAGGGGCTTTCAATACTGGGAAAAGCCATTGGTGTCCTTCGGTTTATACTGATTTAGTCATGTCCTGCTTGGTGTGTTTAAATTATCCTTTACCAATCTCAATTAATCACTTGACAAAATGAAATTTTTTTCAGGAAGTAATTCTGAATCCAAAATACTTTCTTTCAAACTCGGAAAATCAAGTTGAAAGAGCAGCCCCTGTCCTCATTGAGATTTTTCTTTTTTTTAAGGTCCCAACATTCTGTAGTTCAAAATATTTCTTCTAAAAATAGTTTTGAGGATTGGGTCATTACTGCAGAATACTCTAGCTGTCTTTCTAAAATTAGGGCATAGTGAGATATCTTGGGTTGACTGATAGATCCACTGATATCATGTTTTGTAACCAAAACTATGCAGCCACTATTAAAGTATACATGGAAGTACCAATGGGTCAACATAAGATGTCACTAAGGTACAAGCTGTTTTGAATGTCATAATGAACAATTCTAGGCCATCCCTTGGAAAATTTAGTCCTCTCAGGAATCAAACTCTATGAATCTTCCACCTCCTCTACTAATAGGCCAACATTTGTATCCAAGTGAAAGTATCAAAGTCAGCCTGAAAATAGAAAATCAAAAAAGGGCTACCTAGAGGGTGTTTATGAAAGGATTGAGCCTTATTCATGATGGAGGGAAAGAGGAGAACCCAGAGATTGTGACAGTTTTCGAGTCTTTTTTATAGCCTCAGCTGACCATTCAACCCTACCCTAAGCTCCAGGGCTTCTGCCAAATTTGACACACCCTAGAAATAGCTCTGGATGCATTCAATATATTCAATAACTACAGGTACTGATTCCAAAGTGAACTCTGAGTCAATTAAGGTCTTTATAAAAACCCTTTTAGAATATTTGTTTTCTACTTCTCTTAAATAACGAAACACTAAAAATGAGATTTTACAAATTCAGGTTTATCTACCTAAAATAGTTCCCTAAAAGTAAAAAGAAAGAAAGGTCAAGAATTTCATGAGCCATGATCAAGAAAACAACACTCCCTTTTCATCTAATAGAGGTTTTCAGAAAGGAAACATTCTGCTGGCCATAATGTGATCCCTGGAACAAACATGCTCAAATGTGGGAGGAGGGGAAAAGGAGGAGAAAGGAAGCAGGAGAGAACAGTCTTATTTAACTGTTTTTATGTGGATAAAATGATTTGTGCCATAGTATTTCCATAAGAAGTGGGACCATTATTTTCCTGTAGAAACACATTTGGTTTGAAAAGTATCACTGGACAGGACGTGAAAATCAAACTGAATGAATTATTCACAACCTCCGATCAGAGGTGATCATTATTTCTGATGCTCCAAACAGTGATTAGGATTCTGCACCGAGATGTCATTTTCTCACTGAGTAACACCAGCGATACAGAATGGCATTATCTATCTATCCTTATATGTACTTTTTCCCCAGGAGGATCTTGACTTAATGTTGCTGTAACAGATACTAAAAACATGATAATTTTAACATTCATTTTGATAGTGCCCATAAATGTCATTAGCCTGACATACAATGTCAACACTAATCATGACCCAAAATTAACACTGAAATTGACATCAACATTAATTGGTCTTTTGATGTGAACAATAATGTGGAACTGCTCACCCCCCCAAAGCAGCTATTATCAATGCCAAATAATCTATTCAACAAACTGAAAAATGGAAATTAAGGGAAAACCAGAGGAAATCTGGGGAACAAACCAGCATTCTGCTCATTCAGGGTGGCATAAGATATAAAAAGCTTGCCACAATTAAGGCAATGTTGTGGAAAGCAGAAAGGGAACTCTTTGCTATTTATTGTTCCCCATCTTCTTTCTCTCTTGCTCAGAGGACAGCTAAAAGAAGATTCTCATAATACTCCAGGATCTGGCATCCAAATTACGGCTTAGGCTGGGACTAAGAAGGTAGGGCCTATGTGACTATTTGCAAGGTGGAAAGTTTGCAAATCTGGTTGTGGTCTTTCTGCAGTCGCCAAAAGCTAGGTAGTTTCTAACCTTGCTAACATTTTTATCAGCCGCCTCCTTCAAGCATACAATGATATTGTGAAGAATTGCTTTATATTGCTATATATGCCAATTTAACTGACCTTTTTTTTTCCCCCTTTGGCATCCTGTATGGAATGTTAAGTCAGATTTTAATTAGACACCAGCAAGAAAATAATTACTATACAATTTTAGTTCTGCTTCTGTTTGTGACATTTGCATTTCATTACATTATGACAAAATATGCTTTTATATAATCCTGCAAACATATTACCTAGATCTATCCTAACACCTTCTTAAAGGTGTCTTTTTAAACCATAAAGCAGTGCGATGTTTGACTTAATTTGTGCTCCTCAGAGAAACCATGTAAGAAAAACTGTCAATGTCCTCCCACACTGTATTATCTGCTGGATATCATGTTCCACTGCCTAGTGTTGTGTGATCACATAAAAAGAGCTCAAAACAATTTTCTTAACAGCTGAAAAACTCTTTTTTCATGCTTGGATAACTCAAAAACGGCCGAATAGACTTACCTAAACCCTTCAAAAAGGCAATAAAAGGAAGAAGAAAAAAAATCGCTCTGTAGCATGGAAACTTTCACACTGGTAGTTTTTTTAAAATATTATTTAAAAAATCAGAAACAGTGGTTAGAACAAAAGAACTATATCCAACCCCAATATTTCTGCACATGTATGAAGACAGTATGTGTACCTACAGCAAAGTAAGATACCTATGTGCCAACATTTCATTAAAAGCACAATAAAGTATAGGGAGTCATCTGAAGAAATGGGGCACTACACTAATTGGCTCCTTCAAGAATTAACCAAGTTCAGCTATGTAGAGCTCCTCATGGCATCTCCTATTAAACTATATAAATGAAAGATGAAAACTTCAGCCACGTGCTCTGCAAATCTCATGCTCTGGTGTCATTTGTGGCTATCTTTATCTTCATAATGGTCTGGAGCTGGAGCTCTATAATTCCCTGATATGAGGTGCTCCTTGAGGACTTTCTACAGCAACATTTCATTCATAAGAAATTTAGAAACGCATATGCTTTGGACCAAAGGATATTTCAAGGACTTGATTTTAAAAAGATGCACAAAGGCATCCTGAAGCCTTTGCTTATTGTACTGAAACATCAATACACAAGGTCAATCAAATCCCTCTGCCTTGGTCTGTCTATCAATAAAATGGGTCAAACTACTACCTGCCCTGATGAGGGAATAACTAACATCAGGAGCTACCTTTTACAGTGTTGCAAGAAACAGTAGCAAATGTATTTAGGGGAACAATTTTAGAAATCCAAGAGGGATAATTCCATAATTGGGAAGATCTCTTTTCCAAAGTGGCATCAAATTAGTGCTAAGGAAGGCCTGAACTGTTTTGATAATTCAGCAAATGCCTCTAAGTTTAAGGGAGATATTATTACCCAAACCTGTACATTCAAAATGAAAATGGAAATAGAAAAAACATAGGCTAATTCTAAATAAAACTGTCTCAACTAACATAACATTTTGCACATATACTATTATAGTATGGGAGGTAACATGGTGTATTTACAGTCAGAAGGCTTAGGCTGTACTGGCTCTGACACTTACTGTCTGACTTTGGGCAAGTAATTTAACCTTTGAAAGTTTCAGTGCCCACATGTACAACAGGAATCATAACATCTCCACTACCTCTATTCACGGGGGCGTTGTGAGGATCAAACGAGACAATCTAGGTAATGAGCTAAATATATGTGAGCTATTAATAGTGATAGTTCTAGATAAGTAGCGTGACATGTTAGAAGTCTTGGAGTTACTCAGACCTGACTTCAAATCCTGACTTGGATATGATAGATACATGTATGCCTCTTGCCAACTCACTTAACTTCTGAGTACCCAGGCAATTTTCTGGGACTCTAAACTGCAGAGCAGATGATACAAGGCATCATGAGTAGAAGGAAGTTTACTCCTAGTAACAGTAGCATACCAGATGACAAAACATGAGCCAGAGAAAAAAATCTCAGAGACCAAGTTCAGCCCCTTATTTTAAAATGCGTTTTATGAATTATTTTTTGGTTTTGTATTAGATTCCTTTGTCAATAACCTACTCCATTTCCAAAAATACCTTCCCTTATCATCAAAAAAATAGCTAAGCCAAAAAAAAAAAAAGGCACTAAGCAAACCAACCAGGACAGAGACAGATGCAAACTCTCACACCAGCAGCCACCATCTCCTCTTTACCAAGTGAAGGACGATGAGTTTTACTACTAGTCCTCTGCAACCAAGATTGGTGACTTCATTTAATCTTTATTCTAAGGTCTTTGTGTCCTATTTAACTCATTTTGCAGATAGGGAAGCCAAAGAAGCCCAGAAAGTTTTAAGTTCTGTGCCTACTATTAATTCTAACTCAGGTCTTCTGACTCCAGATCTAATCCTAAATAGTACTGCCTCCATCGTTTTCTATGAAACATACTCTCAATTAATTTTGTGGCAGTCATAAGAAGGTTCTAATTTGTTTTTTGAGGTTTTTAATAAAATATCAAGTAAATAAGAATGAAAGATGCTTATATATAACATATATAAGTGGTACGGGAAGCCATTCTGCTAAAGATCTCAAAGCATTTATTAATAGACTATCTTCAGGGACAGATCATGGCAAGTATTATTTTCCCCATTTTATGGAAAAAGAAATTGGTGCTTGGAAAAGGTACAGAATTTAGGGTCCCAGTTCAATAATTCCTTCTCAGGATTAGGCAGCTTCTCATAACCACTACTCTTATATCAGAGCTGGGTCAAACGCGATGCACTAAAACAATGCAAATACACCTAATTCTCCGCGCGTGCGCGCCCCCCCCCGCACTGTTAAAAAGCTGACAATCGTGACTCAAGTTGCCACAGCCACAACCACCAAAAAGTAAATATTCCAAAAGAATAAGGCACAAATAAAATAAGGTAAATACAAATTACCTTAAGTCACAGAAATTATTATTTGATAAATTATAATGAACAGTACTTAACTTTATGCTGGAAAAATACTTGTTCTTGAAAAATAGTATACCATTCAGCCTTTCTTCCCCTCCCTCTCTATCACGAACACACACACACACACACAAACGTGCGCGTGCGTGCACACACAGATTCATACTGGAGTTAAAGTTGATTCTACTTCTACTATAGTACTAGCTAAACAAATAAATTCCTTTGGGGCTATGGGATATGCTTATGGATTGAACTGGGGGACAAGCTGTTCCAACAGCTGCAATGCTTTTAAACGAAAGAAACAGCTTTGATTTAGGAACCCCAATAAGAAGTATGAAAATGGATCCAGTAATTAATTTCTTTCAATCCACTTGGCTTACACAGCTTAAAGTCTTCTCTTCTTCCCATCTCCTAAAAATGTCACATTCAAGTTGAAAATTTCAGATGGTCATACCAACACAAGCTAGAAGGACACACAGTAGTGGTAAAGAAAATTATTACCTCTAAGAAACCTTACTGTACAACTGTTAAATTTGAGGCATTTGGTGGATGTGAGCAATCCCAGAACTAAATTACTATACATTCTCTTCCTAACTCTCTCTTTTCACCAATAGGCCTAAGAAGCAGAGAGAAAAAAACCAACACCAAAGATCATTACAGTTGTCTGGTCATTAAATTATTTTATGCAGGTATTACTCACTTGTATTCTCATCCTTTGCCCAAAAATAGTTTTTCTAAGACATTAAGTCAGAATATGAACTTCCACAAATCTCTAGGCATGAAGTTTAAAATGCGGACAGATTTTGTGGGGCCCACAGGGTAAAGCTTTTCACTCCCACAGAAAAGCAAAAGACACCATGTGGAGCTCTCACCAACTGGAGCAATTAGAGTAGCAGGTCTGAATATAAAATTGTTGCAAAGGAAAAACCCTGACATCTAGTGTCCATGTGAAAAATGGCAAACCAGAGCCACAACATTAATTCAGTGTTGTAGTGTAGCAAAACAGAGGATCTGTCAAATTGCATTCCATTCTAAAATATATTCCCTTTCTATAAAAGTTTGGAAGGAGAAAATGCATTTTTGTCAAAATCTGGACAACTTCTTTTCTTGACGAATTAAAAAACAATAGATTAACAACAGTACTTTCTGATGTATACATTCTTTTCTAATTTATTATAGATAACTCTAAAACCTACAACTAGTTCTCATCACAACAGAAACATGAGAAACATTGTTAATCCAAATCAATAAGAGCTGAGGAAGCCACAAAACATATATTTAGGGATGTAGAGATCTGGTTATTCTCCCAATTCTATCACTAACTAATTGTGCCATCTTGGTCAGGTCATTTCTTCTCTTAGGGCCTCAGTTTCTTCATCTGAAAATGTAAGGGTTGGATTAGAACATTCCCTTCCAGTTCTAAAATTCTAAGAAATTTGAAGTTAAGGATTCCAAGGTTTTAATTCCAGCTCACTCCCATAAACTACTGAGAAAATCATGCCCCTTTCCCTCACACTCCTCCATTTTATAGATGACTTTGCCCACTTGTACACTGGGAGAGGTTACTAACCTATTTCACAGGGTTGTTAGGAGGTACGAGGATGATGGAAAGCTGAGAACATATCTCAGAATGAATAAGACCAAAGTCTCAAAGAGGCCTGTCTGTGCTCTTTCTCACCAGGCTCCTACAATGCAAGAGTGAGCTGCTCTCGGTCAAGTCCCAGGCGCAGCCCTCTGCTTGCTTTTAGTCTGAGCCCTTTAATAATAGGATTTCACGCGATAAGCAGCTGCACTGGATTGTGAGCTGTTACTCAAATTTTTCCCACCTACAATTACAGTTTCCACTGAACAATCAAAACAAGTTAGCAAACTGGCAGCAAAACGAACATGACTTCTTCAAAATTGGGAAGCAGTCAAGTCAAGCTGCTGTTCTGTAGCCTTTCTTCTGATTTTGGACTAAATGGCACACATTCATCTAGCCGGCTATTTACATATAGTGCCCCTCAGCCTCTAATCATATTCCCCTCTGTTTCCATCTTTCCATGAAACTACTTTAAGGAGAAAAAACAAAACGAAAGGAAAAAAACTCATCTTTGGAGCTATCTAAAAGTAACATGATTCATGGATTTAGTAGACAGTTCCCCTATCACTGTGACTTTAAACTCATACTAGACACAATGCCATTCAAATGTGACAGTGAAAAAAAATGTGTCTCCCTACACCTTTCATGATACCTTGGTCATTAGGAAGGGTCAGCTAGTGTGTTAGCACCAAGAACAGTGGTCAATATCATGCAGGGAAAATACCCTCACTGCCCCTAATTCAGACATAAGTGTTTTGAAATGCAGGGCACATTTCTCTTAAAAGCCAATATTCTTCCTCCCTCAAACGGAAAACAAGTTACTAAAAATAAAATAAAATTAGATTTTGCCAACTATTTCCCCATTATCATTTTTTCCATTTATTATTCTAGAAAAGAAAATGTAAGGATAGAGATTTCTTTCTCAATGGCTCTAACTGTTAAGAAATTTTTCTATAGGTAGAGTCAAAGTCTGATTCCTTGTCATTTCCTCCCATGGGTCCTAGTTCTACACTGCAGGGTTAAAAAGAACAAGTGTCATTCCTCTTCCACATGACAACCCTTCAAATATCTGAAGACTTACCATGTTCCCTCTGAGCCTTCTTTTCTCCAGGCTAAAAAGCACCAATTTTTTCAACTGATTCTTTCAAGGCCTAGCTTCTAGTCGTCTGACTTCTGGGATCTACCTTGTACACATGTGATCCAGAGAATCTATGTCCCCTCTACAAAGTGGCACCCAGAACTGGAAATGGTACTCCCAATGCAATCTGGACATTATAATTACATTATATCACAGCCATTCAGGCCTCTACTGACAAGCAGTGGCTGGATAGAAGAGTGTAAGTTCTGTGGCTTCTAGCTATTCCAAAGAACTGTTAAAAGTGATCAATTCTACTCTTATCCTAGGTATCCTTAGGTTAACAACCAGAATCTGAAACTGAAATTCCACTCCTTCAAGGGTAAAGGGACACCACCCATGATGGCAAGCTGACAGAGGCTATCATCTCTGGAGAATATCCCATTATGATGATTTAATGTATTTGGAGCATCACTGCATCTACACTGATCCTTGCCTTTTGGAAACAGTATGACTGATTTAGGCCCATTTTTATTCCTTTTTAATAAAACAATTTTCCAATCCTCTGTTCGGATGCCCATTCTCTTTAGGAAAAGGCAGATATGCTCTAAGTCTCATCTTCATGAGCCCTTCTATTCCTCTCAACCCTGCATTATTCTTCAGGTAATACAAGGAATGCTAGACTCATGACAAACTTGTCTCCTTGATCAAAGGAAAATTAAATGGAAATAGCCAAAAGGCAGTCTGTCCTGATAAAACTGGGCTCAGCTTGAAGAAATATATCCTCATGACACCCCATCATCTTCCAAGTACCAGCTGTCCCTCAGAGCTCTGACTACTGAAACCCAGTCCTTGGATTGGCTGGTGTCTCAGTAGACATGACCCATTGTATGTGGAAGGGACTGCTAACAGAGCCGGATACTAAACCCCCCAAACTTCATTCCTACCTTATAATCTAACTGAGGCTTCTGACAGACTTCCTCAGGCACTGGGGGCATTCATCACTAACTACACAGAGAAAGGGTATCAGTCTTTACTCTGCCCCAGCTGAGATACATAGAGAAACAGCAAGCTAAGACTCAGGCCTTTAAAAAAAAAAAAGAACGAGAGCGAGAGCGAGAGCGAGAGCGAGCGAGCGAGAGAGAGAGAGAGAGAGAGAGAGAGAGAGAGA
The DNA here is from genome assembly GCF_003287225.1 of Phascolarctos cinereus. Taxonomy (NCBI): domain Eukaryota; kingdom Metazoa; phylum Chordata; class Mammalia; order Diprotodontia; family Phascolarctidae; genus Phascolarctos; species Phascolarctos cinereus. Next base: position 320,221,318 of record NW_027555958.1, read on the forward strand.
GAGAGAGAGAGAGAGAGAGAGAGTAAGAGAATAAGAAAAGGTAACAGGCAATTAAGAAGAAAAAGGTGTACACAAGGAAACTGAAGTTTACTAAAAAGCAGCTCATTTACTCACTTCATTAAAATAGTTTGTTTTGTTTTGTTTTTTTAAATAGGCACTGAAAGATATTCTACTCAGATTTCAGCATAGCCCCGAAGAAACGGGCTCAAACAGAGGCCCCCATGTCTAGTTCCAAACCAACAGCTATGATACGACATACAGCTGTTCTTCAGTGCATCCCATTTCCACAGAAGATATGTTGGGTCTTAAAAGGGTTAAAAAAAAACCTTTAATTTTTTTATTCTTTTTTGTGGTCTTTGGGTACAGAGTCCCGTATAATAAGACTATTTGTATTCATACTGGCAGAGTAAACACTACATGTTCATGCCCAGGCAGCTCTGTGCTTGTAATTTCAGCAAGAACAGAGCTCTGTCCCTCTGGGACTTCACTATTCCCCCAGTTTCCATCCGCTCAAACATAGAATGAGAGCAAGAAAAAGCAGGAGAAAAAGATCATGGAAAGAGGTTTCTCACAGCACTGCAGATGGTTTTCACTTGGCAAAAAAATCTCATTTTGTGTTTTAATTACATTAGTTAAAATATTTTTTCCTCTCAGCCCTATTTTTGCAAGGGTGCCTCCATTCCTGAAGAATCCCCGTTCTCGGAATCAGAATTTCAGTCTAACACCAAAAAAAAAAAAAAAGATTTTGTTCCCCTTCTCAGGGACTCACCAAACAGATGCTACCAGCAGTGCCACATTTCTGCTTCCACTTTGTGTGTGAGAATGAGTGTGTGTATACCTAGTCTCATCAGAATTCATCATATTCTCCTTTCCCTAACCTCCTATTTCTTCTGCTTATCAAAATGTCACATCAGAAGAACCCCTATGAGTCTGATGCTCTACATCTGGCTGAATGCTTATGCCAACCCTAAAACAAAATCATTTACTCTCTGCATTCTCAAGGTACACTCAGGGCAAAGCTATACCTTAGATGTACAAGCAAACAGCCTGTGTTTGATTAAGATACATTCTCATTTGGAAGACAACATATTTTCCTTATAAACAAAAGTGTACCCAGCATAATTCTTTTATAAACACAATATTCCCAGATGATATTAATACAGGTAGTCCTTTCTGAGGAGCTGAGTATTTATCTGAGAACAGTAGCATAAAGCCGAAAGAGGCCACCTCTCCTTTTAGGATATTCTTTTCATACATTTAACCGTCTTCATTCTTATCAACATTAATATAAAGTTTAAAAGTAGGGCAAAAATTAAGCAGTCTCAATGCAGGGGTTTGGTGTGATTACAAAACAGTGAGCAATAGAAAACAGTGGATTATAGGGAGGAAAAGCTAAAAATCTAGCAAACGTATCCTTCCTTGGCTAGTACTTAGGAAAAAGAAAACTGGGCTCTTTATTTCATGTTTAAATCTTTGGTTATGAAAGTGCCTTTTTAGGCACCTGGAAGACAATTCATTCACCCATGACCACTGAGGCAACAAATAAATGATGTGAAGAGGGAAAAATCAAAGAAAAACAATGACAAGTCACAGAAAACACCAAAAGGGGGGAAGGCAGCACCAAAGCAAATGCTTTCCACTTTTAACTACCTCTATCAGCCTGACTGCTTTGCAACTACAAGTGAGGTTGACACTTGACAAAGACGATTTTAAGTGAGAGTGAGAGAGGCCATGGCTAGCGAGTGGGAGGGAAAAAAGAAGGAAAGAAAGAAGTAAAATGATAAGCGACTTGCCTCATTTCCTCCTGGAAGCCTGTTCATGTGCACCAGCTGACCTTGATCATCCAACACCAGCTCAGTATAAGTCAGCATATCAGAAGGCAGTGGTGGGGCTGGCAGGAATGCTTGAGCTGACATAGATTCCCAGAGTTTTATCAGAGACTAAAAGAAAACGGTTTAAAAAAAAAGGTTCACTGCTAAAACAAATTTTTTGCCACTTTTTAAGTCAATTTTGCATCATACTATTCTTTCACTTCTTGACCCCAGTTTCCTAAACAGATAAAATACTCCAGATCCTAATGAAAGTAGGAAAGAATTAGTTGAAACTTTAAATCTGTTGGAAATCAAGAGCCTTCCCAATATTTCCCAATTTACTAACAAAGAAAAAAAGATTCCATCAACAAACATGTATTAAGTACCTACTTTGTGATACGCACTATGCAACGCAGTAGGTATACCAAGACGAAAACAAAACAATCCCTGCCACAGAGGAATTTCATACATACTACCAAGGGAGATGTATAGATAAAAATGAAGTAAATGCAGGGGAATTTCTGGTGAAGGCCATAGGAGCTGAGGGCCAAGAAAGGCTGAGGTCTGAAGGAGGCCAGGGATTCTAGGAAGCAGGTGAAGAGGGAGAGTATTTCAGGCCTGGGCGGGGGGAAACAAAACAACAAGCCTAGTTACATCCCAGGAAAATTCAAGGGAAGAGCTGGTAAAGTCCATTGGGTTCAGAAGGGAAAAAGTCATTAAAGAAATGGTGTGGTCTTCACTATACAAGATAAGTAATGAATACAGTGGCACTGCCTTATTGTGCGCCCTGCTATATTAATAAGGATTCAGGAAGCAAGGAAGAAAATGACTTGCAGGAACTCCAAAAGAATATTCTTCTTCCAATAGCTATATCCAGGGTTTTCCTATATGTGCTACAGGGCTGGCATGTGGAAATGGTTCATTGGAGACCCACACCTATCTGAAAATGGGTAATTTTGGCCATGACTAAACTGGAGAAATATTTAAGCCTATTCAAAATTGTTTGTACTGCTGGATCTGACTTCTGAGGGAATTAGTTTTTCTACCTAACTCATCAAAGCCATACTCAAAGCCTGAATGTCTCACAAATACTAACACATCATCTCCATCATCTCTAACACAAAACAGACATGAGTAGGAAAACACCCTGGAATAACAACATTGGTACCAGTGGAGAAGGCTAACACTCCTTATCACCTACTAACCAGGTTATATCAGGCTTTTTTTTTTTAAACTTTAGACAGCTGTTATGTTTCAAGAGATATAATTTGATTTGCAGTATATCCAAATACTATGTAAAAATGTCTTGTGTTATAAAGGGACTCCATTATATTTGTAAATAATACCAGCATTACAGACAGGTTATTTACCAAGGTCATATATTTCATTAAAATTCAAATTCACTAATGTTGGATAGTAGTAGCTTCAGAGGCTTGGGAAAATCCTGAATTCGTATTTTTTTAAAGGACAAATAAAATATTCTTTCTGTCTTATTTTTTATCTGCCGCATTTTCTGCTGTAATATACTTTTTTTCCTTCTATTGATGGAAAAAAAATCTGCTGCATGGAGGAGATCCACTATACAGATCAAAAGAATTTATTTTCATATAGAGTATGAGATTCAAAATGTCATGTTTTCTTATAAGCTAGTTTTTATTCAGCCATGATACATCTCTCATAAAAAGAACTTGTACTTTAAACTGTGTACATGGCCTTTCATATACTTTTTCTGTTTCAGTATTATTTCAATATTATTAACCCACCCCATCAGCTGGGGAGCTCAAGTTATCCCTGAAAATAAGACATTGGGAACTAAAGTTTCATACCCCTTTGTTAATATCAGAACCTGAATGTAGTCTTAGTCAAGCACCCAACCTTTGGATCCAAATATATAGATACAGGCCACTGTAAAACACCAATATGTTTGTGGCCTTAACTTATTTACTTCTACTCTGTGAAGAATTTGCATTCTCAGGATTCCTTATATTAAATTATTAAGAAACTTTTTGCTATCTCACATTCATGTTGGGAATGACCAAATCCCAAACTATGAATCAAATGGGAGTAGAATCATGACCTCTCTCTCTTATTTTTCAAAAACATTTCTTTTCCAAGCAAAGATGTATCAGGCAGAAATTCAGGAAATCCTTACTTCCTGAAATATCCACTCCCAGCACCTCCCGGGCCTCCTTTACCTGCCGGAACATTTCTGGAATATCATAAATATATGTCGTCCCTAAAGTTTGTGCTTGGAACCTCTTGGATTGTAGCAGGTCTTTGGTCACATAGGGAGTATTGATCAACATTCCATGCAGTGGTCCCTGTTTGTCTCCATATGCCTGGAACATGATCTGCAGGAAAAGGTAAATAACATGGAGAACTGAGACACAAGTAAAAATCACTTCATTTCCACTAAATTAAATTCATCAAGAAGCTATTACACCTATTAAGTACTAGTTGTTGTTACCGTACTATTATTATTATTAATTTTCAAGTCAACATGAGAGAGACTGGGGATATAAAGACAAAACAAACCTAAACCATTTCTTACAGTAAAGGATTTTACATTCTACCTCAGGGAATACAACATATGCAAAGAAAAATACTAAACCATATTAGAAGATGAGGAAGAGCTACAAAGTTCAAACAGAAGGATGGATGAGAAAGAAGTGGGGGAAAGGAAGAGTGAAGGGTTTTCAAAGAAGAGGAAGAGCTGAGGCAGCTTTTTCGGGAGTTTGGCAATGATGGAAGGAAAAGCTGGGTATGAAAAGGAAGAAAGATATAGGGCAACAGCTTGAGGGAATAACAGGGTCAAATGAAGGATTTTTAAAGAAAAGGTAGATCTGAGCATGGCTGTAGGCAACAAAGAATTCAGTGCAGGCAGTATCAAGAGAAACTGTAGATTAGTGAGAGTGAGAAGACTGAAGTGACAACCTTCTGGAGGAGACCAAAGAGGATATGATCAAGGGCACAAGTATAGGGATTACCTTTGGCAAGAAGGACCTTCCCTTTGTCAGAGTGGAGCAAAGAAGAAGAAAACAGGATTATGTTGCGGGAATTTAAGATGTAGAGCTGGGAAGACAGAGATCACAAAAGAATAGCCTCTATACTTCTCAGTAAAATGAGGCAAGACTCTATGCTGAGAAAAGAGTATAGGGTTGGTACAGGTGACTTGAGAAAGAAAAAGAAGCAAAATAAAAAGGACTGTTTTTTTGAACTAGAAGAAAAATTCATTGGAAAGAACAAAAGTCAAAAATCTCAAAGGAAATAATGAAAAAAAGGTGGGAACAAAGAAGACCTAGCAGTATTCTACAAAGCAGTAATCCAAGTAACTCCTGGATACTAGTTAAAATAAAAAGTTAACAATAATGAGTAGGAAGAGGAGGTGGAGAAGGAGAAGGATAACTAATTTTGTACAACACTTCAAAGTCTGCAAAGTGCTTTACAAACAATATTTGATTTGATCCTCACACAACAATCCTGTGAGGTAGGTGCCACTGTTATTCTCATTTTACAGATAAGGATACTGAAGTTAAAGGACCTGCCCAGGGTCATACAGTCTCTGAGATGGAATCCCATCTCAGGTCATTCTGATTCCAAATCTAGCACATAACCTACTCACCATAAACAGGTTACAGACACAAGACCCAAAAGTAATTAAATACCGTAGCACAGCATTTGAAAAACCCAGGACACACCAACTACTAGGGTTAAGAATACACTATCTGACAGAAACTACAAAACACTGGAAAGCAAAAATTCAGTTTATACCAACATCTAAAACCATATACCACAATCAGTTCCAAATGGATATATGACCTAGTTTTAAAAGATCATGTCAAACAAATTATAAAGGGGAGAATAGTTCTTGATCAAACAAGGGATAGAGATGACCACAAGAAATAAAATGAACAAGTCTGATTACTAACATTAGGGGAAAATTTTTAGCACAAACAATATCAGTTTGGAATTAGAAGGGATTCAATTAACTGGGGAAAAAATCTGTGCAGCAAATTTCTCTGATAAAGATCTGATATCCAAATTATTTAGGGAACTGATATAAATGAATACAATAAAGCAATTCTCCAATAAATAAATGGTCGAAGTATATGAACAGGCAACTCTGGAATAAAGAAAAGCAAGTAAGCTTGAGGACTGTGGATGAAAAAAATCATTCCAAATAACTAATAATTAGAGAAGTACAAATGAAAACGGTGAGGTTCCACCTCACACCTATCAGACTGGCAAAGATGACAAAAAATGAAAATGATAATTGTTAAAAGGGCTAAAAGAAGACAGTCGCATTGATGCACTGATGGAGGAGCTGTGAATATTTTCAATCATTCTGGAAAGTAATTTTGATCCATACCCAAGAAGTCATCAAACCACATATAACCTTTTAATCCAATGACATCACTAGTTGGCCTACACTCCTAAAAGATCAAAGACAGAGGAAAAGAATGCCTATGTACAGAAACAGTTACAGGAACAGTTTTTGATATAACAAAGAATGGGGGGGGTGTTCAATCAAGGAATGGCTGGACAAATTATAGCATATGAATATAATGCAATAGTATCACACCAAAAGAAAGGTATGGAATTAGAGAAACCTGGAAAACCTTCTATGAAATGATTTAGCTTGACATGAGAAGAACAAGGAAGACAACTCATGCAATGACCGTAATTTTGTGAGAGATTAAGCATAACTGTAAAAGACTGATAATGAAGTATGCATCCCACCTCTTGGCAGAGAGTAGGTGGACTACAGGTACTAAACAAGACATGCATTCTCAGATATGTACAATGTGGGATGTGTTTTGTTTGACTATATTTGTTATGAGATGGCTCCTGGGGGGGGGGAGTGTTCAGGGATAATGACAATGATACCAAAAAGAAAAGAAGAAAAGCAGTAAAACATTTTTAAAAAAATACTCAGAAGATAGCAAAAGGGGATACATACAGGAAGGGCAGTGTTAATATATTACATTAAATTTAATATGTACTTTAAACAAAACAAGCACTGCGTAACAGTTTACATTTTAACATACTTTTTTATTGGGAAATGTTCATGTGTGTTGATATTTGACAAGTTCATAATTTTTAAAACAAAGTTATGAAAAAAATAAAGCTGTGTTTAAAAAAAGAAGGGGAAGAAAAGAAGGTATGGAATAGAAGCCCACAAGGCAAGGTTAAAGGTAAATAAGAATAACTAAGTGGAACAATTGGAAGGTGGAGCAAATGGATATAGTGGATCAGTGGATGGGACAAATGAGCGAAACAAAGAATTCGCTACTAAGTTGGACAACCGCTTGTTGGATATGTTAGAGGGGTGATTCCTCCCATATGTGAGTTGGGCTTAACGGTCTCTAAAGTACCTTGCAACTCACAAATTCTATGATTCAGGCAGATATCTAGAGAAAATGTTTTTTCCTTTAAACATTATTTTTTCTTTCTTCAAGCGTGCCTGCTGGGTGGGTGGCTTAGCTAGGCATCTGTGATAGAAATATATTCAACGTTCTCACTCCCTAGAGATTATCTGACATCAAGAACCAGCCACTTTTACTTCTGAAAGGCAGTAATAAATCAATACAGAAGTACTGCCCCACGTTCAAGTTCACATACCAGAGCAGTCATGTTCTAGATTTAGGGCAAAGTGAACCCTCTTCTCTCTTCTTTTCCTTGCACTCAGAAAGTGTGCCAACTAACCAATCAGGACTGTTCTAAATAAGAGCTCAGACCAGCCAATAGATTCTCTTTTTGTCTCCTCTTTGATAATGGAAGCCAGGTCCATTCTCAACAAAGGTAGTTCATAAGTACTGCATTACATTTTGATTAAGGCTTCAAATTTACAAGTATAAAGCTCTCTGCCAGAGGCATGGCATAAATCATCTTCACATACACCTACTGCCAAGTGAGCTATCATGACGTATTCTATAGTAACTCTCTCCAGTGACAGAGGTATTACCCAGGTACATATTGCAGTACACTATGGATAGGACTACAGCAGACCCACCATATCATATGATGGAATTAATAAGATGGTTTTCAATCATTTTAACTCAAATATTTCCAGGAGGGAACTTCATACTCCATATATTTAGATAGTTTTATTTGCTGATGAATATTTACAAGGGATGCTATTATTTCAATTCAATTAATATTTATTGAGTGCCCACAGGGTATATGACACTGAACTAGGCACTGTACGCATGAATACACAAACCATACATTCACACAATGTGGTGAATAATAAATGGGGAGCAATATATGTTTATGTATGTAGGTGCACATATGCAAAAAACAGTCACTAGTCAGTATCAGTGACTGTATCTGGAGGCCTGATGACTCGTCAGTGGAATGGAACTAAGGGCTTCTATCAATACCTGGCTCTGATCCCTGCCCCAATCAGATCTATGGTCTCAGTTTTAGGATATACACAAAGAATACTAATCCATTTCCATCCATGGGATAGATCTGCCTCACACGCTTCTGGAAGATCATGTAGATCAGAGGTGTTAACCAGACTGAGTGTGGCCTAAGCCAGATTAAAATATAACCGCATAAACTGCGTGTGCAAAATGCATAAAGACACAATAAAACATAGATAGTATCACGTTTTTAAACTAAGTTAATATGCAACTCGCAGAGATCTGTACATATAGCTTATCAGCCCCTGTATCTATGTGATATATTTGATACCACTGATGCAGATGACCATCACAAGACACCTAGAAAAGAGTACATTTAGGGACTGTGATGTTGGAAAACTAGAAGAAAACAAATTTTGAGATACTGAAAATGGATAAGTGAGACAGACAGGGAGGAATTCCACAAGCATTTCTTAAGCATCTACTATGTACAAGGTATTGTGGTGGGTATAGAAGAGAATGTCAAAAAAAAAAGCAAGGCCTCTGATTTCAAAGAGCTTAACTTCTAGTATGGAAGATAAGACTTGTACACAATTAAAATACAAGAGAAGTGGTAAGTACTGCAGGAGAGGTACAATATGCTACAGGTAGTCAGAGGAGGAAGAGTACATAGAACTGAGAGGGGATTTGAGAAGCTTTCTTGGAATCCTAGGTCTCTTCTCCCCACAGCTGCCTGAGTTTTGGCCATTTCAATATGCATTAGCACCTACACCAGACAGTATGAGGAAGAAAATGAAAGATGACACTCAAGCCAGCTAATTTTCCTCTTTGTTAGCAGATTCAAGAAAGACATGGTAGGCCAGGCAGTTTAGTCAGTGGTAAAAATCAGTGTTTGGGATTATCTTGTGAATTTCAGCTATCCATGTTAACCTTATATCCCCATTGCCCTATGAACACAGTTTAGAGATCTACGGATATTCATATCTTGAATTCATGAACATAAACATATACACACCCATGTGTGTGACTTTTACTTATGTACATATATAAAATATACCCCACAAACACATATATGTATGTAGCATATGCACACACACACACACACACACACACTTTTCACCAGACACTGTCAGACCTGTATACCTTCTTTCAATTTCCATTCACCCCCTTATTTCCACACTCCTTAAATTCATACATAAATCAACTTAAGTTGCTCAAAAGAAGTCACCAGAATTGGGCCTTTAGGATTCCCTATCTGTCCAGTCTATCCTCTGGCCATTAGCCAGGGTCCTAGTTTATGTGGCTACAGCCTTTTAACTCATCTGTAACAGGGCCCCTGGGAAACCCTCCCCATTAGCCTTCCTTAAAATGTACCACAGCTATCCTAAAAGGAAGCCTGACTTCATACTGAAGGTGGTTTGTTCATTCATTTATTCAATAAATATTTACAGAACACCTACTATGTCTAAGGCATTGACTGAGAGAACCACCACTTGGTATCTCTAAAATGAGTGTGAAAAAATCTCAGATCTTTCTAATTTTTTTTAAAAAAAGCAGTTCTAAAGAACAAACATATTTATCAAAAACATTAAAAATCTCAAGAGGCCATCTTATTTTTCACAAAAACAGACCTGCCTTGAAGCCACTGGATAATTTCATTAAAAACATCCCTGCCCATGGAAAACTCCAACTGAAAACATCTTTAAGGATGTTCAGAAAAACATCAAATACAGCAAAAAAATTCTGAATACTCATATTTGCTTCCTCATATTCTCGCCTTCTTTCTCTGTTTTAACTGGTGAGTCCTTACAAGGATAGACTTTTTTGACCACCACCCACTGAAAACCAAAAACACTACAAAATTAAAGGTCACCTTGATAATACTCCAACCAACTCAGATTTTTAGACCTGCTTCAAAAGACTGGCAAAAAACGACTTTTTCTGCTTCTGTTCCTAGATTCAAAAGGACACAACCATAGCCACGTACTCCATACTAAGAACCAGAGTGCAGGAGAAAGGATGAAAGAATTTGTGAATGTACATAAGAACAATTTTCTAAGCAGCAGACCCCCAAAAATATGACATCTCTTTCCTTCAAAAGAGAAGGGCAAAGATGAACCAATCTAAATTCCAGTTTCAGCAAAAAGCAATCGTGACTGGGTTTAGCAAACCTCCATTTCCCCCACCTCCCGCCCCCAATGGAGTCGTTACTCTATGGGTTCCCATTTTTATATTTGAAGAATAAGTCATCCTCTTAAAATTATTACCCACAAATGTGCTAGGATAAAATAGCAACAACACCTTCAACTTTTAAGAGGAGAGGTGACATGTAAATGGCATCATACTTAACAGATAAATGTTCCTGTTTGGTATTCCTTAGGCTACTAGAATTATACTGAATTTCTCCTTCTGTTTTTTATCTTCTACTTGCCCATGAGTGAAAATAATACTTTGGGAGGAACAACACCCAGATAAGTTAGAGGAGAAATCATGACTGCAAAGCAGGCACAAGAGTCCTTTCAAAGTGTCCTGAACCTCGACCTAGAGACCCCCGAGAGGAGGCTCACTGGCATTTGCCATGATTTAGTCTCAAGAATGTCTAACGAGAAGTTGAAGTTCTCACTCTAGAAGCCAAGGTCCCTGGGGTAGGCACATCTTTTGGAGCAACTGTAGTTTACTAAGCTATTTGATATGTTAGTGGGTCTTTTTCCAGTCTATCCATTAAAAGAAATCCAGGGGACTTAACTTTAATGTCACCATCAGCGAAGTGATCAGTGAAGCTCCTCAAACTCTGGCTATCATACCTGTGCTGTCCTGGAGTCTGTCACTTCCTTATATAGACTGATGTCCAAGTAATAACCAGACTCATTGGTCAAGAAGAGGCGGATGGGAATTGCTTTTCCAGTTGGTGTTAAGCGGATGTTAATTTTCAACTCTGCTTGGAGGACTCGGAGTTTCCACAGCCGGCTTCCATAGCGCATCACCATGCTCCTCACAGATTCCTCAATCTGACAGCAACAAATCAGAGAACACAAGGCTTAATAAATACTTCGTTCTGAAGAGCTCCTCCAAATCTGCCCCAATCTTTGGTAGGATACTAATGGGCTGCTGCTTTCCAAAGGCACAGTCCTTTCCAAAAAACAAACAAACAAAGGACCCTCCAGATTCTATTCCTGTTTCTGGATGAAGCCAGTGAAGACTTTGTGAGGCCCCTGCCCTGGCAGGAAGGCCCCTGCCTCACCGTCACTGCAAATTGTGCAGCCAGGTCTCCCCTCCCCCCTCCTCCTTACATATGCTCACTCCAGTTTATTTCAAAGATCTGTGATATCTAAAATTAGGAGCCACAGGACTAAAGAGGAAGCCCCAAATAAGAATGAAATCTGGTAAAAAGCTATTAAAGTAGCATTTATATGCATGATAACCATGTTTCATTGCACTTACAAGACTTTAAATCAACTTAGCAATTACTACCATGAGCTTTTTTCCATTCAGTTTTATTAAACTTTATAATATACGCCTGTTGGTAAATCGTACAGATTAAAGAAAAGCAATTTGTCGGAGGCACTCAGAGTTTCTCTTATGCCCAGAAGCTTTAAAGCATGGTCCGTGCTGCATATACCCGTGAGATATCTAAGGGAATGGTACAGATGAAGTTCTTTCTACCCAACAAGATAGATCAGTATACCTAGTTTTCAGGGAGAAGGAGGACTATTTTAACTAAGTCCATGTTCTCTCTTCACTAACATTAAGTAATATTAAGTTGAGATTTTTTTTTCAACATAGCTACCAACAGTTCCCAAGAGATGCCACCCCAAATGAAGTGAATGCTTTTTCTCAAGATCTTAGAAGACCTCTAAACTACTTTCACATTTCCCTTTTCTTGGGTCTCATCTGCATGCTTCTCTTTTCACATGGTATGGCCTGTACTTGTAGTTTCTTTTGGCAGTAAAACAAATTCTCAAACCAGAAGAGGCCATTATGCCTACCCCATTGTATTTAGCCATGGTTACTTCAGCCCAAAAGATTCTCTCTATTCTTTTCTTGAAAACCTTTAGAGATCAAAAGTCCACAAATGCAGGGAACTTTTCTATTCAAGGAACTGATATTCTTATGGTAAAGAAGACTGATAACATCTGATAATTTATTAGGAAACTGAGAAATAAAAGAATAGAAAATAGCCAGGCCATATTTTAAACTAGAATCGCAGCTTGCTTAGGTGAGTTTTACTCAAAGAAAAAAGTAATGAGATTCTAGAGGGTCACCGCTTCTCTGCTCCTCCCCAGCTTTCTTGATAGGTGACAGATGCTACAGTATTAGCCTCAGTCTTGATAACAAAATCCTGAGATTCACATTTTAGACATAAGGTTCAAAATGCAAAGGACCATTGCCTATAACTGGGCCTGAGAAAGTTAGATTATTTCCCCGTCTACTAGTCTGCACCATCACCAAAACCTCCCATTCTCAGGAGAAGTAATGAAGAGAGTGGGGCCCAATAAAAAGGGAAAGGGAACCCAGGGAATGGTGAGAAAAGACTATCACCCTAAAGGTAAGAGGTCAACTACAGAATCCCTTCGTTTTTATTCCTTGCATGCTATGCCATGCATTTTAAAAACAGGTCCTCTAGGGAAGGGACCACATGTAATGTGTGTGCAATGTCTTATTAACCAAATTCTCACCCCGTGAAAAATACTCAAGAGGAATATGTTAGGCACTTTGGGAAGCTGCATTAACTCTTGGAGGCCACTAGGGTGATGTTTAGTGCACCGAAGCAGGAATTTACACAAAAATATCCATATGACCTGTAGAGTTCATGCAATTTTCCAGAATGCCCAAATTAGTCTCATTGACTTGCACACACAAGGGAAGACTCTGTCTAAATAACGACAAAAGATATCATTCCAAATGAGAAAACCTTCACAAATATTACACAAGAGGAAGCAATGAAAAAGAATGAAAGATTCTTCCTTTTTCTATGGATTACTACAGTCTCTTACTGTTAACTCAAAATAACATGATGCTATATTCAAGTCTGACTTCCCTAGAGAGAGACAGTGGGTAGCTTCTTGCTATCAAGGTTTTTTAGCATGCCAAACAGGTCTGTCTACGAGAAGTGTCTCAGTACACTCTTGGGACCAAAACAGACTGAGTGTGTATTACCTAACTCCCTCATTCTTGATGGTGCTGACAAAAACAATTAGGACAGATGTACCTTTGATGGGTCCATGATGACCGTGGGCACAAAGTTGAGGAAGATATGGTTGCAATCAGTTCGGACGTTGGTATTGTTAAAAGCAACCTCCAACTCATCCATGGCTTCCAGGAGCAGACGTTCCCCCTCATTCTGCAGATACTCAAAAGAGGCTTCCTGTATAGGGAAGAAGTCAACCATCAACCTATCATAAGAAATTTGTTTATAGCATATAGGGGGCAATGAGAAAATGGTCTTAAGTAATCAAAAACCATTCTCCAATAAATAAAAAAAAATCAAAAAGCATAAACAAATAGTTCTCAAAAAAAAGTCAAACTCTTAATAACCATACGTAAGAATGATCCAAATCACTAATAGTAAGAGAAACAAAGATCAAAACAACCCTCAGGTTTCACTTAACACCAGCAAACTGGCAAAAATGAAAAAAGCTGGAAATAGTTAACATTGTGCCTGGGGAAAGAGGCACTGTTGTTGGAGTTGTGAATCGGTCTAACTATTCTGGAAAGCAATTTGGAAAGAAAGTGAATAAAATGTCCATATCCTTTGATACAGATATCTCATCTCAGCACACACCTTAAGGATGTCAATGACTGACAAAAGAGAAAGGCTCCATATACACCAAAATATTCAGAGCAGCATTTTTTTTTAGTAACAAAGAATTAGAATCAAAGCAGATGCTCATCAACTGAGCAATGGCTACACAGGTTGTAGTATATGAATGTAATGGAATATTAATATAAGAAAAATACTTATGACAAATAGAGAAACATAGGGAGACATTTATGAATTGATAGAAAATGAAGAAAGTAGAATGAGGAAAACAATAAACACAGTTACTACAGCAACGTAAATGGAAAGAACAACAAAATAGTTGAAAACAACATGATGTGAAGTTATTTTGACCAAGCTTAGTCCCAAATTAGAGATACTAAAAGCAATCTTCCCTTCTTTTTTGCAGAGGTGAGGGGCTATGGCTATGGAGCCATATGATGCCACACATTTTTGATGTGTTAGTTGGTTTTACTGGATTATTTTTTCCCCTCTTTTTAATAGAGGATGACTCTCATGGAAGTGGAGGGAAGTAGAAAGGAAGGGCTAATTGGAAAATAAAGGGATAGGATAGAAAAACAAAAGATACCAATAAAAATAGTTTTTTCCTAAAGAAAATGGTATTAAACACTAACATTATACAGAGCACAGGGGCCTTGAGAATCACTCCACTGTATGCTCAGAGTCAGTCATTCTAAAAACTACTCACAAGGTCAGGCAGTGGACTTACATATGCTCTAACTAAACTTGTTGCCTGCCTCTTGGCATATTATTTTCCTAATCCAGACAGAAACACCCAGTCTCTTCTAGGCACTTCTGTTTCTCGACAGTTTAGCTGCCAGAGGCTATGCTCAGGATGAGACATACAACTCCAAACTCCTAGACTAGGGACTGTTTTTCTTCATCCCAACCACCTTCTGCCCAGCCACCACTCTACCAGACTACCAAAGGTTTCCACCTCTTGGTGTGGAAATGGTAGTCAAATCAACACTATCATTGCTTTGGAGAAGAACTTGTTAATTAACCATGATTATTTTGTTCACAATTCCTATGACTTCCCCAGACCATGTTTTTATCCAGGAGGCCTTGGAAATTAACTCCCACCAAAGCACAAGACTCACCTTGGTGACCAGATCAGAATGCCTGATGATTGCCCTCACAAAGAATCTATAGTCTGTCACTTCAGTGCCCACTTCCACTTTGGCTGCCCCAAGGTATAAATGCATCTTGTGGTTGGCACATGGAATGGCAGTGAGGTCAAAATTCCTCATTCGGTTTAGCTCCAGCTGGAAAGCCAGGGCAGGCTCCAAGTGACGATAGATACGATCTTCCTCAAACTGAACTCAGAAATGAAAAGGGAAAAGTCACTTATAAAGAAAACCAAGAAAAGACTTGCTGGAGAATTAGTGATTATAACGGCGGGGGGGGGGGAGCTGAGGAAGGTAAATTCACACTAGGAAGCAGGAACAAAGAATATGTTATTCTGCAGATATTTCTTAGCAACTACATGAAAGATAAGAGACTATTAATGAGCTTAAGTAGGGATGGACAATCAAAATGTCTCCTCACCATTTAATACACATGGACTTTCATTAGTACCCAAGAGAATTAATACTTAAGGGCCTCTGTTGAGATACCACCCATTTAAAAGAAGGGAAAAAAAAGACAATTCCTACATCACTTCACAACTTGACAACTCATTACTGCCAATCATATAGGCTCTGTCATTCTCTACTTAACATTGTGTTTGTATGTTCACGAAGCCTCTCCTGATCCCCCCCCTAACTGTAAGTAATCTCTTCTTCCCCAAATTTCTCATGGTCTTTTGCATGCACTTCTCTTTGGCAATTGTTAAAGTCTAATTTGTATTATGGTTATTTATGCACATATCTTATTTCTCCTACTAGATTATAAGCTCTTTGAGGTCAAGATCCATCTGATTTCATCTTGATATCCCTATCATCTAGTAAAATATCCTATATGTGAGTAAACATTCAATGTCTGGTGAACTGAATGGTTTTTCCCGATTAAACAACAGATGAAAAAACTCTTTGGGGAAACAGACCATGTCTTATAATTCTTTTGAAACTTCTAATGACTAAAAGTGCTGGGTATATAGTAGATACACAATGACACATTCAATTTAATTATCTACACTGACAGGAGCCCAGTAGCACAAAAGAATAAAAAACATGAGATGATTAAAATTTGATACTGGAATGCACTGTTTGAGTTGTCGGGGGAGAGGGAGTGTAAGTCTGAAGCAAGAGATTTTCCATCCTAAATTTATTTTGCTTATACTAACATTTTAAAATTGCATTCCCAAAGAACATATAAACTAATAGGACAGGGATAGAGCTCAAATGTTGGGTGGAAGAAGCAAGCACAGGATGAAGATTTCTGCCTCACAAAATGAAATTGTTTAGTTAATTTTTTTTTTTTTGCAAATAACTGGGAGCTGACTATATGTGTATTTTCTTCAGAAAAAAGGAGCAACCCCTTTTAGCACAAGAACCTTCTAATTTCTTTTGATGACCACTCCAAGGAACGCCAGAATAGATCATATTGGGATTGCCTTTTCTTTTCTGACAGTGCAAAGCTTTCTGCTAGTTTCTGAAATCAAATATTCCCTTAAGAAGGGAGTTGGTTTCAGGTCCACTGAACATCTCAGACACAGGCAAACACAAAATCAAGAAGACGAAGAAGGCATTCTATCTCATATATAGCAGAAGATAAGGAGCTGTCCCTTGGTTAATTAAGGGGAAAAAAGGAAAGGGGGTAAAATAAACAGGCAGGAAAAAGCTATGGTTCTTACCTTATCCCTTGCTCGGAATGTGAAAAATTTAGGAAACTCTCTCTGTATTTAAAGAGGAAAAAAAAGTTTTCAGTCTTTCACAAACGTACCTCCTTTGGGCAGGTAACACACAGTAACAATAAAGGTGCATTGACAATCAAGCACCTGCAAGTCACAGGGTTTCCAACTGCTCATGACCCAGGTAACATATGAAGAATACTTGGAGCAACCTGGCAGCCTGGGACCTAACAGCAATCCAACTCTTCATCATCATGGCCCAGAAGGTTTGAAAACTGCTATCCTCAAACACTCACTCTAACATAACTCTGAATTGACAATGTCATAGAAGAACACGGTGATTTTTCTACTCTTCCACCACAAAAGCTCCCTAGGGGCTACCCCTTAGCACACCTGGGCAAATGGCACCAGTGTGTATGTACCTGGGTTGTAGCTACTGCAGCATTAGCTGCTCAGCTGATTTCCCAAGTTTCTCCTTAAACAGCTCTTAAAACAGACACAAACTAGCCAGCCAGCACAGCGAATCAAAACCCTGGCTCTTTCTACACTCACTGTCAAGTCTGTAATTCGAAGAGCTGATGTCATAAAATTTCAATGCAAAGGAAACTGCAAGGCAGCTACTTCAGGCACCACCACTAACTTTGTTGGAAAGGCCAGGATGGGACCAGTGAACTTGTTATCATGAGGTCTTACAACTCTCTGGAACGGCATTACACAAAAAGGCAACCCAATTTACTAGAACCTTATTAATTAACATAGATGAATCCAATTAGTGGAGTTCATTAGTTTCTGAAATTTAACTTATTAACACGAAATACCCGTTTCTCGGATGGGGAGCTCTACTGGCAGTGCAGGAATCAGGTTCATTACTATTTTCCTCTATAGGAGGTTTCATTAGACTTCATTATGAGCAAAAAATAATCAGCTAATTGTCAGCACAAAGCAGAATAACCAAGAAAAGTTACATGACCATTTCTCAATGAGATCTGGAAACTGTGAAAATAGAGGGAAATCTCGCTCACTGGAAGCCAAAAGTCTAAGACTCCCTTCTGATGGGACAGAATCAAACTTCTAAAACCTGACATTGATGGATGGAAGGAAGGAAGGAAGGAAGGAAGGAAGGAAGGAAGGAAGGAAGGAAGGAAGGAAGGAAGGAAGGAAGGAAGGAAGGAAGGAAGGAAGGAAGGAAGGAAGGAAGGAAGGAAGGAAGGAAGGAAGGAAGGAAGGAAGGAAGGAAGGAAGGAAGGAAGGAAGGAAGGAATAGAGAAGGGAGGGAGGGAGGGAATGGGAAGGAAATAAGGAGATGGGGGAAGGGGGAAGGAGGGAAAGAGTGGGGGAGACAGAAAGAAAAGATAAGAAGTGGAGAGGGAAGGGAATGGAGTAGCCAAAAAAGAAAATGCCATGCTGATAATTTAGAGGTTCACAATTGAGAAAGAATTTCTCTGATTTCTTAATTATAACTTCATACTAAACATTTCTTCAGTTAATGGAGCTTCTATAGCTCCCAGTATCTTGGCATTTAAACTGCAGAAATGCATATGACCACTACAATGAGCAGATTTGAACTGCATGAAGCAACAGAAAGGCAGCTGCTGATTTTGGATTCAGAAGACTGGGTTCAAATTCAGCTTCTACTACTTACTATGTGTATGCCAATGGGCAAATCAATTAACTCCCTGCCCCCCACCCAAGCCTGTTTTCTTATCTACGTAATAGTAACAAGTGTCGTATGGAGTAATGACCTCTGAGTTTCCTTCTAGCTCTAGATGTAATCTCAGAGTCCCTGCACTGAGCTCCAGAATACTTCTTGCTAAAGCTTGGCTGCTTAAAAGCATCCTGACATGGTTTTACCCAAGGCATGATCTTCTGAAGAAAATGTTTTGTCCTAAAAAATTTTCTGCCCCCACCAAATGACAATGAAAAATATAGGGCTGGCTTTAAAGTTAAGCGGGAAGATGTGTCATTTGGCTTGTCCATGGATTTCACACTAATAGTTTTGCACAATCTAGTTTTTGCACTGTTCCTTCCATAGGGGTTGGCTTTGAAAGCATTACATAAAAAGTGACAAACTCTCCCACCTACCCACCAAAAGGATAAGAATATTCTTCCATATGGCTCTCCTTCTAGTTAAGGTCAAGGAAAGTGACTTTTTCTATTCCCCATAGCTTCTCCTTATATACAATTTAGTTGGAAAAAAAAAAAGGGTGTATGTGCGTGTGTGTGTGTGTGTGTGTGTGTGTACATACACACACACACGTAAACAAAATCAAAATTCTTTTCCCTATCCACTGGTCAAACTTTTTTTAAAAAAATTTCAATTGTAACTATTACGGAATTCTGTATAGCACTAATATGCAGTTCAGATTTAAGAACCTTTACCACTATTTCTAACTATGACTATTGTTACTAATAATGAATGAGACAGTCCAATCACTAGAAGACCAACAATCAAAAAATACTTTCAGTCTGAAGTTGACCATATGTGATACAGGAGAATATAAGAGAAAAAATATTTACTTGGGTTTTTAATTTTCACAATTGTAACTAATTTTAAACATGTGAAGTACCCAAATAAGAGATTCCACAAAGGCAAGAACCCCAATGTCAAGAGACATTTATAAATCCCTAAGAAGCATAGCAGATCTTTCTGAGAATGACAGGACTTTTCCATTTGGGCTCTACAGAAAAACTATGACTATCTATCAGTTAAGGGCCCACAGATACACAGACAACACAGAGGATGAAGTATTGATATCTCAGAAATACTACTGCCCCTCTTGATTGCTCTTGCTTGCTCCCTCTTCAAGCTGCTAATTCTCCCCTAGCTCTATCCATGCTCATTCCATCACTAATTTAAATGCTTTCAAGACATTCTACTAGGGTTATGGGCAAATATCATAACTGAATGTGCAAAAAGAGAACACTCTTAGTGTTCTGGTACCAAAAATCTGAAAGAGTACAGCATTTCCTAGGAAGAGGAATTATACCCCTGCTGTGTGTTCTAATCAGCCAACCATCATCAAGACAATCAAAATAATTTGCCTAAATTAGCCAATCAAGACACCCTGCAAATCAGAGAATGTGAAAACCTACAACAGAAATCATCATAGCTGATTATGATACTAATAATCGCGTTAAAAACCTAATGAGATGAAGAAATTGGAAGCCTGCTGGTGCAACTCTCTTTTACCTTAACATGCTGGGAACTAATTATATAGGCTGTAATTAAAACAAAAACTAACCCAAACCAAATCCTCTGTAAACTAATAGTTGGTTAGGTAACAAAATGAACTGCCTCCCAAGATTTTATTTTAGATTAACTACTAATATTGACCAGCATACAGAATACACGGTACATAGTACATTCAAAAAAGAATCCTGAAAACAGACATTTTGGTATCACTAATAAACAAAAACGAAAAGGCATGGAAATCAGCCCCTACTTCCCAGTTTGACAACTCCACATGCCAACAATATGAGGAGTTCAGGTGGGCTAAAAACCTCAAAGAGTACCTCTTCTGTTGTACTCAAGGCCTGAATCCATTTTCACGTGAAGAAGGAATCAATAATGATATATGTATTTTTCTTTACACTCCTAAACATCAGAGCTCAGCATTTGGTATTCATTAGAAACCCAAGCCTTTTAGCAATGCTTGATTTAATTAGGGGCTTATGGAAACAGAGACCAAACACCAAGTCTCCTTGTTGCTAGTTAACATGCCTGTGTGGTGTCAGGGTGCCATGACACTAAAACAAACCCAGACACTCCTACCGGACTGGGGGCTGCAGTACTTGAACAAATACGGCTGGAAACGCTTACAAGAGTCACTGACTTGACAATGGAACACTAACATAAATGGTCCGTGCAGAGCCTTTTCTCCTCACTCTGCCCTCTCCTGTCTTGCCCTGCAGTGGCACCAAGAGAGGATGAGTGAAAAACAATATGCAACACTGTAGATGTCTTCACGCCACATCTGCCAGGGTAGGAGTACCCTCCTTCCTCTCCTTGCCCCATCCTGTATTCTCTTTCCTATTCAATAATGTGAGGATTTCACACTGTAGAACAGGGGAAGCTGAATACATCACAGTGGATTACTAGGAAGCCAAAGAGATCAAAGGATTCATCTCTAACACCCCAAGAAAGCTCCCTCTTTTTCACACTACACTAACTACGAGGCAAGCACACATCGGATGATATGACAAAGACCAAGCATCCTTTAGCGAATGGTGAGCCACCACCAGTACAGGTACTCTGAGCATCACTGCGACAGTGAGACTAGGATTTGTATACTTCTTGCTAAGGATTCCAGACTATCATAGATCCTGACCAGAGCTCAAAAGAGGGTGCCCTTTTCCCACTGCACATCCACCACTCATCATTTCTAAGGTGCCCTCAAATATAAACATGCAAGTCTTCTGTCATTCAACCTGTAAGAAATAATCCAATCCACATCAATCCACTAACTTCTGCTCCCTCAAGCAAGAAAAGCACATACATGGAGAAATCACACCACTTTAAAATTTCATGCCAAATAATAACCATACATGTCAGGCCTGGGTAATGATCCTAAGTGAAAGTTCCCTGAAGAGCTATCATCCTAAACTACAGATTCTACTAGTATAATCTCATAATCAACCCAAATATATAAAAATATTAAAGGGGATTTTTAAAAGCCTGGTCAACACTCCTGAAAAGCTGGAAGGTTTATTTGTCTGTTTTGGGGGGGAAGTATGCATTTTAAAGCTTAAAAGAAATCAGTAACTCTGATTCCCTTTTAATTTTTGTAGATGGTTTTAATAGTAATGAGAAAAATTCATTAAGTTAGCTTGTAAGCTACAGAGACCAGGGTCAAACCTACGATATTACCAAAAACAAACAAACAAAAAAAAAAACCCAGGGAAAAAATTTTAGTTTCTTAGAAATATCACAATTCAAGAATTTTCTTTAGAACAACATGATTTCATTACAAGGACAGGCAGAAGCAGAAGGAAAATCATCTATCTGTGTTTGGTCTCAATCTGCCATGAGCCCTGGAAGCACAAGTCTGTTACCCTTTATATGAACCCAGTCCAATGCTCTTTCTTCCCAAATTCAGGGCCTGGCTTTTGCATGCCTCTCGTACTCAAGATTCTCCCCTGGCTTCCTGATCAGCATCTCCAACCACAATATTTATTCATAGACTCTCATATTCCATCCTCAAGTATCAATTTTATTCTCTAAGCTCCTGATTTTTTTTCCTAAAGCCCCAGGGTTCTCTCTTAAGCTCCTCATACTTCTCCACTGACTCTTGTTTCCTATCTAAAGTTACTGATTGATACATATCTGAACTCTGCTTGGTTTTCTACCATCAATAACAGAGGGGAGTTGTGCAGTCCACAATACTTCCTAAAGCATTTCAAAAAACTGTAGCTTCTTTAGCTTTCAAGATAGATTATCTTGTTACCATTTGGAGCAAAGCTAACAAGGCTCACTGTGAGAAGAAAAACATGCCAAGCACCAGAGTTCCCATAAGCAAAAGGGCAATAAGGGCAATCATACACAGGTCCTTAGGTTAAAGCAATGCTTTGCTAGCAATGCCCCAAGTGTTCACATAATTATCAGAAATAGTGCTACAGAAAAACTGATCCAAATGGCTACGGATTCTAGTTCGGAACATTAAGACCTCCCAATGACACAGGTTTCTTAGTCACATTATTAATTATTATTAATATTTTTAAAATACAATTTGTAACATAACTACAATAAAATTTTTAAAAGATAAATTATGGAGTACTAAGTCACATCTGACTGAGAACTGCTAGGTTTTTTTTCCTCATCACACATGGTCTCGATATAGCATTACCTTGAGTCCCTTCATGTCTACCCCCAAACATTCTCTTCTCATAATGAATGCTTAAGTCTCATAAAGTCATTTTCATTTAAAAAATTTAAAACACCATTCACTTTTATTTGCTGTTGCTATAATTAACACGATAAAAGGAAAAGAATAATTTGGGCTCCCTTTTTAGGCTTCTAACACCTCAAAACAAAAGCTCAGATGTTGATCTTCTGAATGTATGTTCCCTTCAACAACAGAACACATCAACATCATTACTAGAGTAACTAGCAGAGCAGAAGGGAAAGCAAAAGGCTTACAGACCACGACTTTAAAGTTCAAACTGGAAGTTCTTAACCATTAACTCACTGTGTAAATGGGACAACTTACCCAACTACATAAATGGATTTGTTCATTCTTAACTATTTTTAAATGATATACTGAATATGCATTGCCATATAAAAACCTTTTGACGAAATTCTACAGAAAAGTTCAAAGTTCATTATAATAACTTCTAAAAGGAGAAGACTAAGCTTACTTTAGCCCTCTGAATGTATTTAGAAATGAAATGAAATTATCAAGTGCTACTGACTTACTACTCTATTTTAAAAAAAAACAGTTGAACAGGAGGCAAAATATTAAGAAGCTCTTTGTTATTATGCCTTTTACTTACATGAAATCTTTGATCCACCTCACAGTTGACCTGTTTTCTGAAATCCTTACAAATGAAGCAAAGAAAGGGGAAAAGAGCAGAAGCTAGTAATTAGTAACAAGATTTTAAACAAATTAAGAGTAATAGGTAAATTAAACCAACATTTTTTCCTTAAACAAATTCAATAAAAAGCAACTATACCCCCTTTAACATTTAGAATTAAACAATTTTCATACCCCACTATTATAAGACTGATTTTTAATTTAAAAAAAAAATTAAGATAGCAGATTCAGCAGCAGCTGCATAAAAGGCTTAAGAAAGATACAAGACCCACATCAATACCTTTTGTGCAACCAGGAAAGTAAGCCGCCGGATTCCATGCTCAACAAGAGCAGCTTTCTGTGAATAAAACAACATAAAACAGAAGACAGATGAAACCCTCCTTTGACTTCTGACTACCCCCCACTCTGTCCATTCTTGCCAAGTCTCTAATTTAACACAGGTTAGGAAGCCTTTCTGAGAATTAAAATTTTAAAAAGCCATCCCAACTCATTACCTTGCAACAGGTAAAACAAGAAATCTATCTCAACCTGGCCCTCAGTACTATTACAGGAACTGACTTTGTGGTCCACAGAAACTAAATGATTTGCTCAAGGTAACACAGCTAGTTAGCAGCAGACAGGAACTGGACCCAGATTCTCGGGATGATAATGAAAGCAAGTCTCGTAGAGACGGCGAGGGTTGTATGAGGCCACAGGAGTTCTTTCAAGATTGATATATATCAGAGGCAGACCTTAACATGACTTCTGCCCACAGAGGTCACACTGGTGGGAGTTTATTAAACACATGGAGATTGCATAGATCTGGAGCTCAAAACAAATCAGATCCTAGGTAGAAAAAAACATTTAAAGAACACTGAAAACAGCCACTGGAATGTATTTGGTATTTTAGAGTAAAGGTGGCCTTTTCCATCAGATAAAGCATTACTCAAATAGTGGCAAATGTGAGAAAATAAGTAATACTGATTTGGAGAACTACTTTCTACAATATTTTCCCTATTTTTGAATAGAAAAAAAAATTTAAACAAAATTTGGAGCTGGAAGGGTCCTTAGAGAACATCTATTCTAAACTCCTCAACTACAGATGAAGAAACTGATGCCTAAGGAGACCAAATGATTTGTTCAAGGTTGCACAGGTAGATAGATAGCAGCTTATGGAGACAGAACACAGATTCTCAGTTCAGTGCCCTTTTCAACGTACCCTAGGCTCTCTTTAAAAATGTTCTAAAAATTACATCAAATCATGGTTTGTAACTACAGGCATACCTTATCTAATGCCATTAATTAGCTAGGTGAAACAATCGAACAGTGACAGCAAGTTCACTTGATCATGGATTTAGAGCTGGAAGGGATTTTGGTGACTATCTAATCCAACCCCTTCATTTTACAGATTAGGAAACAGGCTCAGAAGGCAAGCCACATGAACAAGGATGGGGAAAAGGGAGAGAAATAAACACTGATATAGCACCTACTATATGCTAAACACTTTGCAAATATCTAATTTGATCCTCACAACTTCGCTGCAAGGTAAGTGCTATTATTATCCCCATTTTACAGTTGGGGAAATTGAGGCACACAGAAGTTAAGTGATTTTTGCAGGGTCACACAGCTAGCAAGTGAGCAACAAGATCTGCACCCAGGTCTGCCTGACTCCAAGTCCAGCACTCTATCTACTACACCATGTTGCCTCCTCATAGCATCAGAGTCTATTACTATTTAATGTTTTCATCACATTGTAAAAACAGTATTGGTCAGTGCAATACTACCTTGGATAGACTTGTAGCAGATTCCTTCTCACACCATAAAATCATAAAGAGTTACAAGATAGATGAGAGGTCATCTTGGCCAACACCATCTCTTACATACATGGATCCCACTAGCACTTGACAGTCAGCAGAGGCCAGTATTCTTCACATTGGCCTTTCATATAATTCTTGTCTCCCAGGCCTTAGCCTCCCCTTTTGTGAATAAAGATGCTATCCTGCTCACTGATCTCAAAAGATATGGGGACCATTAATGTGATAATTTAATATAGACCTTTTAGAATTTACGTGGCCATAAGGAATAAGATGATGCTACCAATCTAATGACTTAAGAAAAGTAATCAAACAATAAAAATAGTAAAAATAAATTCTGAGTTTTCATCACAAAAAAAGTATTTTTAATCCAGATATTAGCTTGTCCTTCTCCCTTGGTTATAATTCCTTTACAATATTTTCTTATTATCTTTTGTATTTATACCACCTTCATTTCTAAATATATCCATCCCCACCCAGACAGCCATCTCTTATATCTGTTACCATTCTGACAAATACAAATTTGTCCACATAGCTAATTTCTAACAGCCAACATGTGGATGAACCACTGCAATTTTTTTTTTAAACCAGCTTTTTCCCTACAATCCGACATGTTTCTGGGTCATCTCTCATTCTGTCAGCTGCTGTGTGCTCAGAAATAGAAATAATTTTAATGGCTTAAAAAATGAGAATTAGAAATGTAATAATGTCTTCCCCAAACAGATCAGTGATGGTTTATTTTTCTGGATTATTTGTGACCCGCCTATTAGCGTGGATAATTGAGAATTGATGATAACAAGAAAAATAAGAAAGGAGAAAGGACCTCTTAGCTTCTTAACATATTCAGA
The DNA here is from genome assembly GCF_003287225.1 of Phascolarctos cinereus. NCBI lineage: Eukaryota > Metazoa > Chordata > Mammalia > Diprotodontia > Phascolarctidae > Phascolarctos > Phascolarctos cinereus. The sequence goes on from NW_027555958.1 coordinate 320,247,238, forward strand.
AACAGAACCATTCCTTCCAGCACCAATAAAACACTCAGCTAAGGCTAAGCCCTTCAAACACAAGCATCAGCAGCTATGTTCATGGCAAGCAAAGAAAATAACTTTAATAACGCCGTGATTTAAAATCAAAATTGTTATTGCTTTTAAAATTCCACAAGTGGCTGACAATAACAGCAGAGCAACAGGACTCTGATTACATTGTAATAATGCAGGTCTCACAGCAAGTCCACAGCTATTACCCAGCGATTAGGCGTCAGCACCTGGAGAAACTCCATTTACACTGACTGCTTCAATCTCCTCCACAAGTCATTTACAAATATATGATCCTAATTTCTATGAGAGAAAAAAAAAAGACATGCTGGGACTAGAAGATTATTTGGACAATTTGGATCAACCTATTTGATAGTTTAATGTGTGTGCATTTTTTTTAAAACTTTTTTTCCCCTAAAGTGCCTCAAGCATGATCACACAAATGAAAAACAAAACTAGTTTTCATTTCACCTTTTTTTATGGTCTTCTTTTAAAAAGAGAGAGGGAGAAAGCATCAAATACCCCTGGACAAGCACAACTTTAGAGACAACCAGTCCCAGCCGAATTGTTGCTATTATCTCTAAGCCAGAACTCTGGAAATTGGATCTAGCTCCTAGCTCTGCTACCGGCTTCTGAGAGAAATAGGGATTTTGTAAATGACTTTAGTTGTCTGTGCCTAGGTTTACTGGTCTGTTAAAGTGGGGCAATAATTCTTGTATTCTCTCAATGCTACAAATTTGTAATAAGAATTTTTAAGAAGATACTACCTATGAAGACAATAAACAGGAAAGTACAGTGGGCCACAATCTACTCCTCCACTATATCTCAGCTACACAGAATAATACATAATCTTGACATTGACTTCACCCATGTGTTTCAACTTTTATGTCCATGAACTCCAAAATTCCTTTAATTAATCATAATCATTTGTCATTCCACCTTTCCCTATTCCTTATCACCTCCAACCTTGTTCTTTGTCCTCACTGTGACCTTCAGTTCCTGCTCAGGCCATCAATCCTGCAAGGGCTGCATTCTCCCTCCCTTCCCTTCCCTGACCCTTTGGTGAATCAGTTCAACTACAGTTAAAACCTTTCACCTTTTATGCTACCACCAATCACACCTTGCTAATCATAACCCACCATCCATTTCTGATAGTGAATGAAGATGGAGAAAACCATAGAACTGTGCTGAATGGATCCACTACAAATTAATCCTACATAATTTCAACTGGGATCTCAATGCAGCAAGGCAAACATTCTATTTATGTCTAATTGTTTTATTGTCCCTTTTTCCATAGTGGTTATTCCAAAACTTCACATCTGTCCTCAAGACTCCAAACTCATACTTCACCAAAATGATTGTGTCTATTTACCAAAAGCTCCCTCTTCTCTCTTCCCCATCTTATCACTTAAGATACCTGCCCCTGTCTCCTCCACTCCATGTTTCAAAAGAAAAGGGAATTTTTTTACTTGCTAAAGGATCAAGAGTGCTTTCTTATCAAGGAATATGATGCTTAGTAATGGAATCTCTGGATCAGAGTATGGACATTTTACTCACTTTATTTGCCCAATTACAAACTGCTTTGCAGAATGGTTCTATCAATTTACAGCTTCACCAATAATGTATCAGTAGTGTGTATAAATTCCCACAACCCCTCCAACCCTGACCATTCCCACCTTTTGTTATCTTTGAGTTTGCAGGGTGCCCCTCATTCACTTCACTTCTAAACCTTTTGCAATCCAGCTTCTCAACTCATCACTCAACTGAAATTGGTCTCTCCAAAGACACAAATGACTTCTTGATTGCCAGATCCAGATGGCCTTTTCATCCTTCCTGAATGTCTTTGACATTTCTGACTACCCTCTCTTCCTCCTACATACCCCTCCTCTGAGTTTATGTGACTGCACTCTCCTGGTTCTCCTACTTGTCCGAGTGCTCATTTTTAGCCTCCTTGGCTAGATGTTCATCCAGGTCAGGTCTACTAACTCTGGATGGCCCTCCAAGGCTCTGTGCTGGCTCCTTTTCTCTTTTCCTTCTATACAATCCTGCTTAGTGACCTCCAATTCTCATCTTCACACAGGCGATTCCCAGATCTATATATCCAGACCTGATATCTGCCCTAAGAGCTAGAGCCTGCGCTACTGCTTCTTAGACACTGTGAACTAAATGTCCTCTAGGCATCTCAAATCCCACCTGCTCAAAACAAAACACGGTATCTTCTCCCCTAAACCTTCCCCTCTTCTCAATATTCCTATCACTACCAAGGGCAATATCATCATGCTCACAAGCTCAGTGTCATCCTCTACTCCCCACCAGCACTCATCCAACATACTGTTGTCAGATCCTGTGGTTTTTACATTCACCCTATCTCTAACACATATCCCCTCACCTCTCACCTAGACGACTGAAAATAGTCTTCCAATTGGTCTTCCTTCCTCAAGTGTCTCCTCACTCCAAACCATCTTTCACTCAGCTAACAAAGTGATCTTCCTACGTACAAGTCTGATCATGTTACCCCAGCCCTTTTCTCCAATCAATTCCAGTGGCTTCTCATTTACCCCCACAATCAAATATAAAATGCTCTGTTTAGCTTTTAAAGCCCTTCATAACCTGGCTCCTTTGGAGCTTTCCAGTCTTCTTTACTCACCTCTATACACTCTCCAACAGTCTTCTTACTGTTTCTTCAACACTACGTCTCCTGACTATGCATTTGCACTGGCTCTCTCCCCATTCCTGGAACACTCTCCTCCTTCACTTTTGACCCCTAGCTTGTCCGGCTTCCGTTAGGACTCCACTCAGTTCCCAGGCCTCACCACTGGTAGTCCATTTCTTGAGAGGGTCTGTCATTGGCTTTCTTTGTTTCCTCAGCTCTTAGCATCAAGTTTGGGGAATATTAAGTGCTTAATAAACACTTGTTGATTGACTGGAGAAAAATCAGCCCCAGTCAGGATGACCCAGGCTCAAGTCTCTTAACCTCTCAGTGTGTCCCAGAAGACGTTGCTCTGAATTGGAAGAAGAAGTTTCCCATGGGGAATTTCCTAAAATGAATAAATCACGGGCCACAAAAATCTATGAAAGGGTTTTCAGCTCTTGTTTGAACAGGTGTAGGTATGTAATATTAGCTATATCAAAAAAAATCAAACCCAGCCTCTATGTTTTTTCCATGCTTGCTACAGTGCCTAATATAACAAGGAGTATGGAAGTGTTCAGGATATTAACCTAAACCTTTGCCTCCACATCCACAAAACGGGAAAAATATATCTGCCTCACCTACCTCATAGGGCTATTATGAAGACCAAATAATTCTTTCATAAACTTGAAGTTCCTTTTCAAATAGGTGGTAACGGTGACTTGTTAATGACAGCAGGGCTTTAAGATGCTGCTACATTCTTGCCGCTCAATGCTTCAGTGCCACAATGTGTACCCAAAGTGGCAAAAATAAGTGACACCAATAGTCTGAGTAGGAGGTTAATGCAAGACGTGAATTTGGGATTTAGTTATGGAACTGAGCACAAGTAATTATTATCTCAAATGCCAAGATGTGACTTTCATAACTTCTGAGATTAAAAGGTATAGGCCCAGCTCTCAGAGAGATGATCCTTCTGCCACCTATTTCAAGTGAATTTTCCATTGCTGCCACCTTAATCACAAAAGGGGTTGTGTGGGATGTTTTTCTGGTGGGGAGGGGGGAGGAGAGACCACCTCCAAAGAACTACATTCCAGGGTTCAAAGGCTTTTCTTCATTTTTCTTCCTTCTCTGATGATGCCCATTCTCTCTACTCTGTCCCCACTCTAATTCAGACTATACAATCAGTTCAAACACAAACTAATCTTTACTAAAATGTGAAAGATTTGTGGGGTATGAAATATGCAAAGCTGAGGCACGTTATAGGCCTCATTTAAATATCTGACTCAGCCACCAATTTCCCTGGAACAATCAGTAAGTAAATATTAAGCATCTACAAAGTGTAAGACATGGTATGAACTCTTATAGCAGCTCCTCAATGATGATACTTATTCAGCAATTATCACATACCACCTAGTAATATTACCTTTGCTTATGCATGTCTTAACACCTCCTTGGGACAGGTACCATGTCATATGCCTTCTTATTTTTGTTTTTAAACAGTTTCAGGAATGTACTCATCAAGTGTATTCAAGTGTATTAAAAACAGTAGGCTCAACAAACTAACTGCTAAAAGATCTGGGTTATAGTCCTGCCTTCTCCACTTACTAATCATGTATATGATGGTAGGAGAGTTTCTGAACTTCTTGGGCTTTACTTATCTTCATCGGTAAAACTGGAATAATAGCAATTCAGGCTATATAAAAACAGTCGTAAGATCACAGATTTAGAGTTGGAAGGGCCTTTAAAGGTCATCTAGTCCTTACCTTCCCTCCATCCTCCAATTTTACAAGTGAAAAACTGAGACCCAGAGAAGGTAACTGGTTTATCCAAAGTCACACAGTGACCAACAGAAGTAGGATTTGAACCCAGGCCCTCTGACCCTGACATCAGTGCTCCATCTACCATATCATGGCTGTTAAGTGTAAATGAAATAATTCCCCTATATAAATTATATGGAACTAAACAAATACAGAAGCAATGTGGTACAGAGACCAAAGATCTCGCCTTGAAATCGGGAAGCCATGGATTCAGATGTTACCTTGGATACATGCTGGCTGCAGAGCTGGCCTGGGTGAGATACTTCCCATCTATTAGTCAAAGGAAGGGACTGGCTTAGCCCACTTCCAGGTCAAAAGCTCTAATCTTCAGGCTATGACCCAGGCAACACTAACAGGATCACTAATCCCCACTGTCAGAAGGCTCTTTCTCACCAGGACTTCCTTTTCAACAATGAAGTCACAGAGCCAATACAAAACTGCACATGCAGCGTTATTATCAATGAAACATTTGTGGACTGACCAGTGCCAGGGAGAAAGCATAATCAAGAGGAAGAAGAAGAAGTAGAGCCTGAGCCAGGGGATATGAGGGTAGATGATGGTCATGTAACTGATCAGCTGCATGAAACTACAGGCAAGTCATTTAATATTTCTGAGCCTTAGTTTCTGTATATGCAAAATGAGGAAGGGGATTAAGGTGATCTTCAAGGACCCTTTCAGCTCTAAAATTCTAAGGTCTGATGGGGATCTAGAATTAGACAAGAATTCCCAGACAGTGTTATCCAGAAAATATTCACTGATGAGAGGAGATATAAGCTAAAACTTGAAAAAGAGGTAGGATTTGGATTGGGAAAGAAAGTGGGATAAAATATTTCACGTTAAAAGAATATTATGAACAAAGGTGAGAAGGCAAGAAATCCTAGTATATGTTTGGAGCAAAGTTCACTTTGGTTGGAGTGACAATTTTGCATAAGTTAATACTAGAAGAGAATGTCATAGTCAAATATACCTTAAATGTCAAGTTAATGATTTTAGAATTTACCCTTCTGGCAACAGGCCTATTGCAAGTTTTTGATCAGGGAAATGGCAAGATGGAAGTGTTATCTAGTAAGACTACTTTTGTGGTATTGTATAGGAAAGGCAGATAGATTAGTGGCAGGACAATGCAGCCATTATCTAGGCATGTGGCACAACCTAAGGTTATGGCAAAGGAAGAAAAACATGAATACAAGAGATACCTAGTAACTAAATATTAGTGGGATAAGGAGGAATAAAAGATGACTGGAAACTTTTAAGCCTACACACAAACAGGAAAAGGATTATAACCAGAAACATAGATGGGAGTTGAGAGGATGACTTCTGTTAACGATAAGGTTGAGTTCATGCTATTATATTCAAGTGGAAATACACTTATCAACTAACACTATGGAACAAAGTTTGGGAGTGAGGTCAGGACTATACACTTTAATTCAGGAGTCAAGTAAATAGTTCCAGCACTATCTGTCCTAACAACATTCAAAATTTAAAGTAAGATATAAATTTTGGAATACCCCAAAATCCAAAATTCATTCCGTGGAGAAAGTAGGTTTTTCAGCCTCAGCCTCAAGGATACATCTATAACCTATAGGTACCCCAACTAGCTTATCAACAAGCCACAGAGATTTTTCCTTTCTAGGAAATGATAAGAGTCTCCAGACTCCTTCACCACCTCTGTGGCCCACATTCCTGGGATGTGCTGTGACAGTAAACTGATGAATCAAACACTTCTACAGAAGCAAGTGCTCATTCCTAAGAATTTTTTTTTCCTGGATGGTGAGTCCATTATTCAAAGTGGTGAATTAAAAGGAGAGCTAATTCATTTATTAGTTCTACTGGTATCAAGGGAAAAAAATTTCCTTTAAGAGTTTAGACATAACCTATTATATTTCTGTTACTCTCATTCTGAACCAAACATGGTTCAATATATCAATATTTGAATACTTCAACCTCCACTAGAGTTCTCCAATGACTCATCATGGCATGAAAATGGCCTCAGGATTCTCAAAGGCTATGTCAGCCCAGTACAAGTGCTAGCCAGTCACACGCTGAGCTGAAAGGCTTCAAGTACTGACTATATGATTACTATCCAAGGATCAGCTTAATTAAATTTAGAGAGGCTTTTCAGCATGCTGGCCCCAACAACGCACGAAGATAATCCGTTAAGAAAAAGAAGGGCTGTGATGGGCACTAGAAGAGAAATTGGCTATAACAACAAAATCACACATCCTTGTAATATGGAGTACTGAAATCTCACTGGAAAGAGGGTTAGACATGTCCTGTTTGGCCTCAGAGGGCAGAACTAAGACTTATGAGTAGAAAAAGGATAGCATAGCGTCTCTGATATCATAGGATCTGAGCTCAAATCCTGCCTCAGATGCCTATTACCTGTGTCACCTTGGGCAAGTCCCTTAACATCCTACTTCTCAGTTTCCTCATCTGTAATATGAAGGGGCTGCACAAGAAGGTCTCCGAGGATCCTTCCAGCTACAGAGCTATCAACTTCTGTTTGGGAGAGGCGAAATTTGGCTCAACATAAGAATCTTTTACCAATTAGCACTGTCCCAAACTTGCCTAAACTTGTTCAGAAGACAGAGTTCTCTGTCCCTGGAGTATTTCAAGCAGAAGCTGGATAATCACTTTTGGAGAATTTTATAACAGGGATTGATGTTTCTGGTACAAGATGGATTACATCACCACTGAGGTCCCTTTGAACTTCAAGTTTTCATGAGTCCATGACTATTCTTATTATCAGTAGAACTCCAATAAAGGGCCAAAGTGCTACAGGGCCATTTGTTGGCTTACTGGATGAAGGCCCAGAGACAGATCATTCTTAGGAGCAACAAGATCCGAAATGCACAGCCATAGACAGCAACAGCTCTCCTAGGGAGCCAGCAGAGAAAGGGCCACCAGACACCATCCAACCAAGGACTCACATTTTGCTGAGTAAAATCTCTAAACATGGCTGCTAGTCTGTCATCCTCAATGTCACAGTCAGTCTTGATGGCCACGTTCAGGATGTGAATGGGTTCATCCCTGGCAGCCTGTAATCCAAGCACACATACCAACAAGAAGTTATAAGATGACTAATTGAGAATCAGGAGAGGTGTGATCACACACACACACACACACACACACAGAGGTACCCCTACGTACAGAGGCAAAGCTACTTCAGCCTTGCTCAACAGGCAGCTGACAAACAGATGTAAATGGCTGCCCAACTACAAACATACCTAGGCAAGGATGAAAACTGCTTCATACAACAAACGCACTAGGCAAAAGAAATTAAAAATCCTGATTTTTAGGGTTCCTGGATTATGCCTTAATTTTTCATCTATAAAATGAGACTTCAGTAAATTGCCATCTTCTCATTTTGATGAAGGACACCAAGAAGAGAAGGAAATCTTCTGAATGAATTCTTTTCTACAATCTATTGAATACTGGGAATTTCTAGTCACAGAATGAACAAACTAACAGAGAAAAACTGGCTGAAGCAATTAGTCTGCTAAAAAGAGAAAGGGAAATAACAGAGGGGGAAACCAAAAGCCTATCTTTCCTCTAATCCAGAAGCTTGCACTCTATCATTTGACTGGAAGAGAACACAAACCCAGGGGTTTTCAGACACAATTCAAACATAACACAGAGACAGTGAGGATAAATATGTCGTGTCTCTTCTGCTGTCCCTATTTCAAGTTAAAAAAGAATCCTCATCAGGTTCCAAAGCCAGGATGGTAGTCAAACTGCTACTACATATTGTACAAACCCTACATCAGCGGCAAGAAATCTACCTCCCCAAGGGAAGGCACCATACCTTATCTTCATCATACAGCGAAGTGTGGCCCGCCTCAGGGAATGTAGGGCTTTGGGGTGGGGAGTCACAGAAACAGCCCATTACTTCATCAAAAATTCTGAAATGCACCAGAGAAACAATTACCATAAAAACTCAACCTCAGGTCACCTGCAGGGGCAGCAAGCTAACCCTGCCGATCCCAGCTCTGCCAGGAAAGCATCATCTCTAACCCTGGGCTCAAAAGCCAGCTGGACAGAGTCACCAGTGAATAAAGGTGACATGCAAAATTTCAACAAGTGGCAGAAATTAGGAGGATGGATTATTTAAACATTAATAAACAACGTATGTGTGTGTGTGTGTGTGTATGTATGTATGTATATATACACATATACATACACACACACACAAACACATACATACATATATATGTATATGTATATGTATCTCCTCTTAAAAAAAGAATGATCTAAAAGCTTCATTTCTTTTCATATGTAAGATACAAGCATTGCTGTCATCATCAATCTACAAGTAACAGAAAAGCCCGGGTCTGAGGCAGCGACAGACCAGTGTAATTGCCCCTCCCCCTAGCATAATGCATCAGTATACAGCAAGAGATAGATGCTGAATGCATTTAATCAAAAGATGTATCGTCTCTGGTGGGACTGACTCTCATGTTGTGTTTAATTTCTCCTGACATTTCACTCATCACAGAGCGGAAAGCTCCTTCTGCTCCTGGCTCATGAGGAAAAGATGATTTTTTTTTTGTTCGTTTCTTTTCCTCTGACCAGTCTCATGATACAAGTAGAGTCTAGCCTAGCATAGCCAGAGTGAGAATAAAACTAAGTAGAAAGGCAGAGAGGGGTCATGACCCTTTCTCAGGGAACATTCACCAGAAGTATCAGGCTTCAAGGTTACTTTAGGGATCTAGTGTTCATTTTTTTTCCACTGATAAATTTAATTAACTTTACCAAAAAAAGTAGATGCATGTCAATTCAGTATCAGAGACAAAACAAAAAACCTTTACACCCCAGGCATGCCACTTCCTCAGAATGTGACCTTGGCCAAGTAACTTTACCCTCTCTAGGCCTCAGTTTTCCCATCTGCAAAAGGATGTTTAACCTTGAAGGTCACTTCCAGCTCTATTAGGATTGGTTCCACCAACAGATTTGTGCGATAAGGAAATACCCTTATAGTCCAATTTGCCACCCTGCCTAATTCTGCACTACTTCATACAATGTGCATGTCCACATTTATGTCACTGTCAGTCTGTAATATTCCATTGCATTGGCCTACCAATACATCTGGCAATTCCCCAACCATGGGCATTTCAGTTAGCTCTATATATTTTTTTTGCTATGATTTATAATGCAACTATGAATAGCTTTGTACAAACAGGTCAGTTTTTATTTCCTTATATATTATTTCTTTAAGATGCATTGTAATTGGCACGATATAGGCATACCTTTCCCCCCATAGCTTTATTGGCATTTGGTTTTATTAACATTGCTGATGTCATAAATGTGAGCTGGTACTCAAAAGTTCTTTTAGTTTACAACTCTTAATATTTCCCTACACTTTCATTATTTGTTTACACTTAGTGAACTGTCCAACCCTATCCCTTGACAATTTTAAGATACAGTAACTCTTTGAATAAAACTAAAACAGTGTAACAAAGGAACCCATTTCTCCCCTAGAGAGACAACAATCTCCAAAGCCTCTTACCTGACAAAGTCTTCGAAAGTCCGGAAAGAAACCATCCCGCCCATCCTCTGGCACGGTGGAGTGAATGAGTTGTCCAGTAGTACATCGCTGACACTAGCTACGTGAGCCATGCCATAGTGGTTGAGGTTGGAGGAGAAGGACATTCTAAATGGCGATTTAAGCAAGTCCATTAGACGAGGAGGGGAGGGGAGGGTGGTTCTGGGAGAGGGAGAGCAACAACAGAAAGGGGGGGACGGGAGAGTACTCTTAAGTAAGGTCAGGTGGCAGGCCAGATCTGGTTTTTTACCCATTCCAGACACTAATGTCTTTATTATATTTACGTTAACCCTTTTATTCAAGCTACTCCCAAGCACAAATATGTGTTTTCTCATCTCAGAAGTTATCTAACGAAATCTTTCCCGTCAGAGCTAACAGCATAGTGGTTTCATGCTACTAATGAGTTTAGTAGCATACTTGGGGTTAAAAAACCATCCTGCACCTTCCACCCCCCCCAAAATATCTCCTTTGAGAGGGAGAAATCAGCAAGCAAGTAAACTGTTATTACGCAATGCCCAAAGCATTTTTCTTTCGGGAATTCTAACAAAGTAAGGGTTCACAGATACATACAAGGACAACTCTAGTTTAAAGCATTTGAAAAGGTTTAGTAAATCATTACCAACAACATTATTTACAGAACTAGTTATTGTCTTAAAAAAAAAAGAAAGAAGTGCTTGCTCCTTCCACAGTTTGACAGACAGCCATTATTCTCCCCCTACTTCTTTTGGGGGTGGGAGGATTTTATTTTGAAACTGTCAGCACCAAACTGTAACTGCCCCTTTTCCTCATTTTAAACAGGCTCACCATAGCACTGACACCTATACAGAATCCTCTCTGTAATTCACTATGACTTAACAGAAGCACAGAGCATGGGTCTCAAAATGTACAAGTAAATCTGCAAAACAGCTGAACAGAGAAGCCTGAAGGGAACTGAGCCAAAGTGTACATTTTAAAAGTACACTGGATACATATATTCTATGATACTCCTCAGCAGCAGCTGATAAACAAACAATAGAAAGTACTTCCAAACATAGAGAGGCTCTGGGAAAGAGCTCAGTGTCTGGGATGCCTCCAGAACTATGCTTAATATAATCTCTGAGCAAACCTTCTGAACAGAGCTAAGTGGCTACAGGGCAATACAATGATACTGTAACTTTGGGGTACAAATGGAAAGTTCTCCTTGAAGTGTACCACCTGCAGTGCGGCAAGCGGAGGAAAAGGAGACAGACTGTGATGTGGACTTTTGGTGCGTGCTGCACATTGTTGCAAATCATCATCATAAAAGGTAATGGAATTCTTTATAGGAAAGGAGTGCTGTTCACACAGGCTGTACAGACTGACACTCCAGGTTTTTTTCCTTGGGCAAATGAGGACTATGAAAAAGGTGCTTCATCTTTTGTCAGTATCAGGAAGTAGAAAAGCTGAGGGAGGGGCAAGCACTGATACTATGAAACATATAACTGTAGCTCCCATCAAGCCCTAAAAAGGTACCTCCTCGACACTGAAATCCATTATTAATATGAACACAGAAAAATGCAACTTCTTAGTATCAGCCTCCTTTTCTCTAGCATCACTTGGTGTAGCCAGTAAAGGAACAAGTTCTTGAGGCCTTAAAAGTCTCTTTTCTACCAACATGTCATTAGACATGAAAGGAATAAAAGTTAAAGATGAAATTTAGAGGAATTACCCTCTGGAGAGGTTAAGCCTGCAGCAAACAAAGGGTTAAAGATCTCTTCAATCTAAAGAACACCAGGGAAGATAAATCTCTGAGCTACCTCTATTGCCACACCAGCCACAGTGGCAAGATGCAGGTAGTACAGGGTTAACTCAACTCCCCAGCAGAAACAGATGAGGAAAACCAACACATGGTTTTCTGGATTCTCCAAAAGTCAATTCTAAGTTATTTTCATCACCTGATATTGGGGGAAAATTAGGGATAACAGCAAAATGTTGGTTACTATCTTGTCCCATGTCATTGTGTAGATTGGATTCCAGCAGGAATTAATAACCTCTTTGGCTTAAATCATGGGAGCCACACTTATTTTAGGAGGAGAAGGAAGCAGACAAACTAGTATTTTATTTGAATTATATTAGTTCATAATATCTTCAGAGATTTACTTATCTTAAACATCCTTCTCCAGCTTTAATCAAGTTACAAAACAATAAACCTCAATATCAACATCATTAAAACCATGATATTTTTATATTTTAATTTTAGGGAAATCTCACAATCTGATGAAACATGAGATCAGCTATTTCTGGATTTGCTTTCCTTGAATAGGAGGAACATAAGGAGATGAAAAAAACAAGAAGTCCTTTACAAGGACAGGAGAAGCTTTAGAGGTTCTCCTCCCCAAACCCTTAAACTCCCTACCAGAGGGCTCAGCAAGAGGAAGTTTCCAGCAAAGCTATATATCGGGACACTGTATCTATCTGTACACTCTCTGTTAAATGCCATTGCAGAGTTTTCCAGACAGGCTGTTCACTTAAGTACTTTTAAGCAGCTGTAAGAAAAGCTGAACACATGTTTTCCAAACAGGGAGAATTATAATTTAGTGTGTCCAAAGGGGAGATCAGGATTTCCTGGGGAAGGCAAACATATTAGCAAGTCAAGTTATTGCTTTTTCGTTTCACTAATTCTAAGTTATAAAAAGCACTTTTAATTGGAAAAGAAACTAAACATACGGTACCTGTTTAGCGTGGGGATGTTCCCTCTGTAATTAAACAACCACAGTTAGTTACTGATAGGTTAGTGAAAGCCACAATAAAAGAACCGTCAGAGCAGATACAGACCAGTAGCAAAGAGCTCCTGTTTGGCAGCTCTGGTATTCATCAGACTAAATTAAGTGATCATTACCCCTCAACCTCCAGAGTGTCTCCAAAGAGGCATGCCTCCTGACCTAGTTTACCACAGCAGCTGTTGGTATAAAGAGTCACACAGAATGTATTTTCTTCTAAAGTTCTATTACAAAGAATAATACCATGTAGTGGTGAAGCATAGACTTTTGCAAACTCATTTAAACCATACGACAGGGTGCACACCGAAAGCTCTTAGTATGAGGATCAGTGCTTGCAAAACAGATGCACAATGGTGCTAGAAAATCTTCTACTAGCTTTTACAGAACTAGTAAAGAATAATAGGGAAGGCCTGGGCAGCTTCCTCTCTTTTTGCCTGCTCTTCTAGGAATAGGTAATGGGTGGACAGGCCATTCTCAAAGGGAAGGAATCCAGGAGTTTAGGTCCCCAGTTGCCCCTTCTGGTCTTGTAACTAACACCCTTCTTCCCAAAATGGTAAAGAAAACCAGTGGGACTACAAGACCTTAAAAGAAGCCAAGAGAATATAGGAACACTGACCATATGTGACTACATAACATTATATAAGTACGGAATAATCAATAAAAAACACAGGACAATAATTGCATCTTAACTATGGGGAGCTAAGCTCCTAGTCACATTAAGAACAAAAATGTCACAGAACACAAAGCTGGTGAATACTAGAATGTTCTCATAAACAATGTGCCAGAACCAAAGTTAAGAGATTAGAACATGGAGTGGAAATGGAAAAGTAAGGACCCGAGAAACTTAATAAAATACAAAACACAGTCTTGTGTTATTTATCTTCTCAAATGGATAAAGTAAATCAGCTTCCCTAGTGTTCAAAAGGCAAAGTGACACTTACTACCCATCTTTTTGGGGTGTGGTAAGGGTTGGTTCAAAGACACCTTATCCCCTAACACTGTCCTATGAGAGGGCAAAGGATTCTATTAGCCCTTAATTTGCTATTAGGGTTTTCTAGCACACAAAGGACTTAATGGGCAGAAAGAACATAGTGGGTGGTGCTCATGATATGTGGGCAGGAGAATAGAGGGAAGGAAATGATGCACTTTCTTTGGCAGTGAAAGAAACAGCATAGATTGAGCTGGATATATAAATAAAAGCCTGTGACATATCACTGCACACAAGCAGTACAACAGCATTTGATCTGTGGCTAGCAATGCTCTTTGCATCAAACGTATAATACAAAGTGAATTCCTAAGACAGCAGGAGTAACTTTTCCTAGAACAAATACGTGAAGAAGAACCTGTACTGTTTTGGGATGTGACCAAACTCCTGGAATCTCTCCTATGGGAATGATTTCAGTCCTAAGAAAAGGTGCTTGGTCGGCAAGCCCTTGTCCATATTAACACCCAGGGAGAGGAAGCACATGGTTCAAAATTACTAGAGATGCAATGCCAGAGAATAAGTGAAAAAACACAGGTAAACTATCCTTTGACAAAGCAAAAAAGGATGCAGTATAGTAATAACACAGCCAGGGCTCAGAATAGGAAAAGAAGCATCCCACAACCAAAACAACCTCTGGCTGGATTCATCTACGCTTCGGCCGTTCAGACCGCGGTGCAATCCATTCTAATTGTACCACTCCATTAGACCCTTTGAGGTCTCACTGCTTTTGCACCTAACACAGACTCTGGGGTCTCACTGCTTTGGGCTCTCACTACACAGTCAGTTACTCTAAATCTTCTTGGGATGAAGGCTGAGTTTCTACTACAGCAGAAACTAAAATGAAAACAAAATATAAAATCACATTCAGGAACAACTCTCCCTCTCCTGTAGGGTGTCCCCAACTACCTTGTTTTAGGAATTTTTACCATCTGCACTATATAGGGCAAAAATATAAGCTCTAGCATCTCTAATTTTTAAAGTGACAGTCTCAAATTATGGGGTAATTTTAGTGCTCATCTCTCCTCTTTTGTAGAACACGAACTTCAGGGGGCAGGGAAAAAAGGAAAACTATTTTCTGAAGCATTTTCTGATCTATGCCTCTCCTGAGAACTACATTCTTTGGTATTTTGAAAAAGGACATTCCAATCAATGTAAGAATATTTAACAGAAGAAAACAGCAAAGTGGGCATTATGGTAGCACACTAGAAAACCAGTTTGTGGCCTGTGCAAAATAATAAACAACAAAAAGAGGGTTGCAGAGAAGTCAAGTGTACTTTTATGCCGTTAAAAATCAAGAGACTGTCATATATACACAGCACATTCACACTGCATATAAAGAGCCCAAAGAGGTCATCTGTGAGCAGACAATCAAGACCACATTCAAACACACAAGTGAGATATGAATTCTCTCCTCAAAACAAATGAGGGTCAGTGCTTAGACTCTGAGGGGCACTTTCCTCCCAGTTGTTCCTCAGCCATAATGTTTGGATCAATGCTGCAATCCCTGCCCACCCACCCAATAACCCCCATTTTTACAAAAGGTGTAAATGAGAACACCAAACGGGTTGAGTGTTAGAGGATACAAAGGCTAATAGTGTCAAAACCTCTGATTCTGAAATTTTCTGGATTCTCAGTTCCTATGGACAGCAATTCAATGCTGATATAGACCTCAAAGAATAGAGATACTTGAATTTTGCCTTTGATTTTATTGATCTGACTGCCCTGAGTGGTTGGAGAAGAGATTCTGCTTCAACATGAATACAAACCCTGGGATGCTGCCTGCTAGCTAAACTTTCTTAATTTAAGAAACACTGTCTTCTTAGGGAATTACAAGTTCTCCGAGTTTTTTTCCATCCCTTCCAGCTCAACTGAATTTTACTAAGTTCTATTGGGACCCACATAAATCTTGTATAAAAATGTTCCTATAACCTTCTCCTAAGTTAAAAAAGTTTCTAGATGAAAATAAGGGTGGTACATACAAACAAGCACTGGTTTTATCAAGCTCGGATTCAGAGCCAGTGTAGGGCAGGTCTTCTGAAATCAGGCAGCAAATCAGAATCAGAAGAGGTCGGCTGAATACCCACTAACAGCACTACCAAAAGAGAAGCAATTTGACTGGCTGTGATCAGTGGTGGTCTCCTTGTGTTCCTTGTGTTGGTTGGGACTATATAAAACCCATTTGGACGATCTGTTCCTACTGTTTTCTCTCTCTCTACCCTTGCAGCTCAGATGCCCTGAATCCACTGGTAAGCTCCAGTTTGGAAAGAAATCATCATTGCTCTATCTGGCTGCCATCCTTTCAAAGCCTGTCTTTGCTCTGCTGGAACATCCTGCACTTTCTGAGGCGGACAAGCCAACAGGGCTACAACATAATATTGCTGCCTGCTGTCTAATTAGCCACAAACCCACAGCATGAAACTACAGGGATTTACAGGTGCCCTGGATTCTGCTTCTTTCTTCCCTCCTGGAATGAGCTAGTCTTCTCCAACAAGGAGGGACCTAATGACAGATTGAAGAGTTCCACACCAAACTCTCCAAACCTGCAGGTCTAGAGTGACAAAATAACACAGCAGAGACCAGAAGTTGAGAGACTGATCCCAGAGGGCACTTGGGAAAGCACTTAAGCCTGCTGAGAAGGTTCCCTTCCGCCAGATGCCTGCATCTAATCAATAGACTACTATGCATGGAGCAGGCAAACACTGCAGGACCATTTCAGCCTACAAGCAAATGCAAGCCATTGTTATGAATTGCTACAAGTTAGCTAGAACGAAAGTCTCCTAATACAAGCCAAGGAAGGGAGGAGCCTCCAGGAAATAAAAAATTATCCAAACCCTTAAAAAATGGCAGTGGGCTGAATGACATTAATCACATTGAAGGAGTATGGTCTCTAACCTTCCCCAAGGATATAAAGGTTTCAGAGACTACCAACAGACATCTGAGCAATGATACAACCTAAAGGTCTGGCCCCTGGCATGGGCGAGGGGCAGAGGGGGAGCCAACCTCTTCTGGAGGGAAAAGGTAAGAAAAGAAAAGTGCCTGAATTAAAACATTAAAGACTACAGAGAGCTGAGAAGGTACACCTCAAAACCTACTTCACTAAACCATGAATTTCCACCGACAAAAGCATAAGGTAAGAAATCACCACCCAGGGCTCCTCCACCAGGAAATAAAAATACAAACACACAGTAGAATATATCTCAATCTCCTATGCCAGCTCTGAAGCACCCTCCTTGCCACAGATTAAGAGGCAGAACTACACATGAATAACACAGCGAGATGTTTAGCAACGTTCACTGTAGGGCAATTTTAGTTTCTGACACTAAACAATCCAACTCTTTCTGCATACTGTATGCATATTAGTAGTAAATGTATGTAATAAAGCACTCTATACCTAGACTCACCTAAAGAGAGCTATACATATGTACATTAAAGAAAGTACAACCTACTGACTAAATTATGATTTGCTTTTTCCAGAGTATTTCAAGATAACCAATATATACAAAGCTAAGGATATGCCTGAGTTTCAAGATTATATGAATTGGTGGGGGAGGGGGGAAGAGAGATACACATTCAGAACCATTTTTTTTTTGTGTATACAATTGTTAAATCACCAAAACCAGTGAGTAACGAATCTCAATGCTGCTAGATTTGGGTGCTAGGACACACCCACTCACCCCCCCCACACACACACCCTCTCTCTCTCTCTCTCTCTCACACACACACACACACACACACACACACACACACACACACACTCACACTCACACACACACACTCACACTCACACTCCTAAATCATAGGAAGAGGAAAGGAAGAATCAATTCCTAACACTCATCATCAAGAAATGGTGAAGGGAACAGACCAAGCTCTGGGATTAATCAATGTAAAATACTGACTGAATTCACTAAAGATCTGGGCTGATGGAATCTTAGACAAGACGAATTAGGATTTGGAAGACTGGGCAATAGCAAAATGCTCATTGTGCAGAGCAGCTGCTCTAGTAACATATGCACCAAAAAGGGGGATGCGTAGATGGCAAAATGACTGAAGAATCTCATTCGGTCTCCTCACAAGTGCCAAATACTAACTCTGATCACAGATCATCCTAGAAAAAAAACTGAGAAAATACCAAAGCAAGCTAGACCTTGAGACCAGACCACAAGCATAATATGTCCCTTACAATGAGAAAAAAGGGGAAAAAAGATGCAGAAATCTTTATGCAAAGGCACAATTCAGCTACATGTGTCAGAACACTGAATTTTGCAAGAATTTCTTAAGTCATCACTGAAGTAATAAAGGAAATTCAAGAGGAAAGGGTTACAAGGCCAACTGCCTTGAATAAGGCTATGAACCCTGAATCTAATGGTGGATGAGCCTAAGACATGACAAGTGAGTTGGAAATACAGCAACCAACTTGGTAATGATCAATGGAAACCCAAACAGATTAATGTACATACTAACAGGCAAAAAGATACTACAGGGAAGAATTAACGCGTGCAGAAGAAAGCACAGTTAACATAAAGGAAAAAGCATAACCAAAGTAAACTGCCAACATGGTGACTCCTCAATAACGTGCTAAAGTGGTAGGCTCACACTCTCCTCTGAGACCATCCTCATTCATTTGCAGTAGCAATAATTTGTATTCCATCTATTTCTATGAAGATCAGAAAAAATCCTATTGAGACACAGACTGACCTTCAATACAAACAGCATCCACAGTACTTTTCCACAATACCTTGCACTTACCAGGCTGCTGTAAATTTATAAGGTGAAGGCCATGTTACAAGCTAACCAAGGAAGGTCCTAATCACAAGGCAGGAATTTTTTGCCTACTTTAAACTAAAATATTAGGAACAGCAAAAAGAATTTCTCCAGATGACACTACAAAAAGGAGGGAGACCATGTCTTTCTATGATAGTACAACTTAACAACAACAACAACAAAAAGCCCACTCAATTCTACTGGCCAGATCTCTGACTACTCTAAGTGCTAAAACCTCAGAAAGACAAGATGCGTATATCAGTTTGCTTGATTTTTTTTTTAATCCTGAGGGATCAATTTTTTGGTTTTTTCCACAAAATGAAAACATTTCTTTTTAAGAACAAGGAGTAAAATATTTCAGGTAAGTGTTCATATGTCACCATATACTATTTAGTCCCACAAAATAATTTCTAAAAACTATGCAACAACTATCTATGGGCTCTGCTCACTACAACTCTTATACACTAAGCATAAACAGGGCAGTTCAACTTTCTAATTTGAGAACAAGCTGCAGCTCTTCCTCCAGATGGCACTGGAATTTTCACCAAAGGAAATTATTAGTTCCTTTCTTGTCAAGTTGATTTTTCAGAGGGAGGGAGGAAGACACGTTCCTGTCATCCCGAGTAGAACTCAGAGGACAGGAAATGGAGTAGGCATTAATAACAACATCCATTTATTTCTGTGGAGATCAAAAACAAGCATCTGATTGCTCTTCCTTGCCCTTTAGAAGGCTTAGAAAAGATACAAGTGAAAGTCTAAAGGTTGAAATATTTTTTTTTCCCAGAAAGTAGAAGTTAAGTTTATGAAACAGTAAAAAAAAAAATCCTAGATTTCTGAAAGTTAGCAGCATGCAGCTAGGCTAGCACAGTGTTTCACACATATAAACACTTAATAAATAGTTATCAAATTAAAGTTTCATTTCTAATAAATTTTTTAAAAATTTTAATGAAAAATTAAATTAGAAAATTGGTAACTGTCTGACCAAATCATACTTTCAAATGTAACATACCAAACATTTTACAAGCAAAACATGGCATATACACTTCTTTCTCACTCAAAAAAAGGGGGGGGGGAAGAAAAAAATTTTCCACAGCTTCAAAGTTTCTAATAGTTCCATTCTTCTTTATTACTCTCTATTCCTGTACCATCATTTCAGATATAATGCTCAATCAAAATTCACAAATACAGACAATTTAAACAAATGTGTTCATGTGTTCTGTGTATATGTGTGTGTGTGTGTGTGTGTGTGTGTGTGTGTGTGTGTGTGTGTGTGTGTGTGTGTGTGTGTGTGTGTACGTGCATCCACGCACCCACACTACTAAGAAAGGACAGGGGATTACAACCATGAAGGCTCAGCTAATATTACAAACTATGTGAATGTACCATGCTCAGCACTGGCAAGAACTGGTTTCAGTCTCAAAACCACAACCAGACTAACCAAGATCCCCAACGTAGTTGCATATGACTAGGAAGCAAAAGATTTCTGAATACAATGGTTTTCTTCTGAAAAGAAGCAGAATCTCTCATTTTTCAACTGGTCTTTCTTGGCCATACATCCTAAATAAAAGGTTACAACAGAGAACTCAGAGAAAGGTATGGGGACAGAAGGGCGGAGGAAATCAGAGGCAACTCTGGAACCATGGGAATATCTGTCTACAAATCACTACTCAACAGTAGAAGCTGGAGTAGAGACCAGGAAGAAAAATAGAATGTATTGAGAATTATAAAAGAACATTAAGTATAGCAGGCAGCTCTATACAATTATTCAAGGAATGCAGGAAACAGAAAGCAGAGCCCCTGTGTGCCATGAGGAGCCTGCCCCTCGCTGAAGGACAACCATTCGTTTCTAGAAAATGAGATTCTGAAATCCATAGAGGCAAAAATGTACCAAGAGATGCTGGCTAAATCAGGGATGTATGCCTTTCTCTCCTAGAAATAAGGTATTTCTGAAGCAAAGAAGTAAAAGGATCTGTGAAGACAAAGAAGGGAAGCTGTGCTTTGCTGAATCGGCTCACACTCCCTTTTCTGCCTGGGGCTGGAGCAACAGTGGCATCCAGTGGCCACGTGGACTCAACACAGATGTCTTTGTCTTGTAAGAGGCTCAACTGCTCTGGGTGAAGTGGCAATTCAAAACAAAACCATTTCAGATGTCTGCAGCTAGGGACCCCAAAGAAAAGAGACTTTGCCATACAATGGGGAAGAACTAAAGGCTATAAAGTAGAAGAAATGACAGAGGCAAGGTAAAGATGGCAGAACACAGGAGGGGCTATTTTAGGTATAATTGTTTTACCTTCGTGGCTAAAATAAAACTGCTAAAATGAATGAGTATCAAACATGAAGGAAACACATCCATTTTAAAGCAAAAGGAAATTGGTCCATTTTAAAGCAAAAGGAAATTGGTTAGGGAGTACCACTCCAAAAGTATCTTTTTAATGGTTTTCTAAAGGAAGAGCTAGAAGTAAATTACAAACTTTTCCTGAATTTAATAAGTTTGGCTTGGCTTGTAAATTTTCATAGAGCTGATTTCCAAACTGAAGTATGTTTTAAAAGACAGTCTTAATTCTGGTCCTAGATTTCAGAGAAGCTATGCCCTGTTATATCAGCCTCCACCTCAACAAAGAGCAGGAATAGAATTCACCAAAATATTGGCTATATTCCAGATGCAGTTCAAAGTTAAACAGATCTCATATAGTTCCTGAAAGCAAAATGTTAGACACACAGCTCTTTATCTCCAGAAAATTGGGAGAACATATCAACAATAGAGTAAGACTAGAGGAAGGCCAAATTTCTGTCTTGATTAGATCATATTTCACCTCTCTTGGGATCGCAGCTTAGAGAAGAAAGGTTCATTGACTCTTCAGCTGTTCAAATGTGTTTCCTGTCTATTCTATGTTTCTTCCCTAAAGGAGCACACATGGACTAGTGCTGTCTTACCACACTGCCTCTCCCCCTCTCCTATATCAGCCCCCCATGGCTTGTGTTTTACATGCAAACTCAAGCTTACCTGTTTGGGTGAGATGTGGGCAGCATGAACTGGAACTCTACCACACAGGTATTGTCCTTCAGTTGTCGATGTTGGACACTGTTGAGTTCATAGGCAATGTAGGCCCTCCGCACATACACCTGATTAAAAAGTAATCCTCAGTTAATCCTGAGGAGTTCATGAGAAAAGAAGGATGGGAAAAAAACAATGGAAAGGGAGAGCAAATATAGAAGAAACAGGCCTTCCATAAGGAAAGGTTTCCCAAAGCCATTCAGGTAACACTTCATTTCACTGACATAGTTGCAATCTTTGCTCTATAAGCATAGCCCAACAGCAACAAAACCTCTCCTAGCAGACGCTCCTAACTGCAGGATAAACCTTCCTTCAAACAATATTATCCTGGTGGAAAACTATACTTCCCGACGTTTAGTGAAGACCTGAACCTCAGCAGAAGCTAGAAGCCTAGACTTGTGACCCTAGTGAGCCTAAAAGAAAAACAAGGAATAAGAAACACAGGAAGTACAGCTTCAAGACCACTGAGTCTGGAAGATAAAAATTATTTAATTCTATCAAACTTTTGCAACTCTGCTGTTCCTTACCCTCCCCCAAAGTCAACACCCCAGGTCTGGTTATTTATGTCCTTAGTCCTCAGTGCAAGGACAATGCAAAATGATACATTTTTCAGAGTCATTCACACACAGCTTAGACTCTAGAGTTAAACAACAGACTGCATCTCAGCAAGAACTCAGTTCAGCCCAAGCCAGCTAGAAGTCAACTTGCCATGCACATAAAATACTGTGTATGAGTCTCTCAATGTGCTATCTGCATGACAAGTACAGAGGCAGTGATGTTCATAACTGAGGACATGAAAGTACCACAGATCATTCAGGGAGTTATTTAGTTTGGTGTGTATTCAAGCAAATTTTATAACAATCTATAACAGGACTTAAAAACAAAAATTAGTAACAACCTTATGGATCTTTTACAGGTTAAAGAATCGAAACCAAACTATGCCAAACAGCTGTTATCCGAAAAGATAACAATGGGGTCAGCTCTATTATACTATGTCACTGCTAAATCAAAAATCATCACTGTTATAAAATTGTGCATATCCTTTGACCTAGCAATACCACTAGGTCTATACCCCAAAGAGATCAAAGGAAAAAGACCTATAGGTACAAAAATACTTATCACAGCTCTTTTTGTGGTGGCAAAAAATTGGAAATTGAGGGGATGTCCTTCACTTGGGGAACAGCTAAACAAGTTGTGGTTTATGAATGTTATGGAATACTATTGTGCTATAAGAAGTGGTAAAGGAGATGGTTTCAGAAAAACCTGGGAAGAATTATATGAACTGATCCAAAATGAAGTAAGAAGAACCAGGAGACCATTGTTCAAAGTAACAGAAATATTGTAAGGATGATCATCTGTGAAAGACTTAGCTACTCTAATCAAACAACGATCCACAACAATTCCAAAGAATACATGATGAAGAATGCTATCTACCTCCAGAGAGAAGTGATGAACTCTGAGTACATGCTGAAGCATTTTTTTTATCATTTTCTTATACACACACCCCCACCTTTTTTGCAACATGCTAACACAGAAATACGGTTTCCATGATTTCACACATATAATGGGTATCATATTGCCTGCCTTTTCAGTGCAGGTGGAGGGGGGAAGGAGCTAGAGGGAAAGAATTTGGAACTCAAATTTTTTTTTAAAAGTTAAAAAAATGATTTAAAAAAAAATCTCACACCCCTTCACATCAGTCATCACACCCCTAAGGCAAAAAATTCAGTCACCTTTTTCCCAGTATTCTTTAGTGGCAGTAAGCAATGGCTATGCTTCAATACTTTTAGGATCTGTGACTTCAACATGATTCAATTTAACAAATAATTATGAAGTATCTACCATGAGCAAGGCAATGTGCCAAGCACTAAGGATAAGAAGAAAAAATAAAATAGTCCCTGCCCTCAAAAAACTTACTGTCCCCTGGGGTGGGGAAAAAGTAGATACAAATATAACATGTATAAAGATAAGCAAATTCAAAGCATAAACAAAGCCATGTAGGAGGAGCTGGGAAAAAGATAACTAACAAATGAAGAGATCAGAAAAGTAAGGAGGAAAGAAAGAAGCATTTATTAAGCACCTACTATATACCTGGCACTTTACTAAGCACTTTACAAATATTATTGCATTTGATTCTCACAACCACCCTGGGAAGTCAATGCTGTTATTAGCTCAATTTTAAAGCTAAGGAAACTAAGGTAAACAAAGGTTAAGTGCCTTGCCCTGGCCCTGGGTCATATGGCTTGAGGCTACACACACACACACACACACACACACACACACACACACACACACACACACACACACACACACACAAAACAACCTAAGGAAAGCAATCTATGTGATAGCCAAATAGGTAGAAGAAATCAATTAGACCAAAAAGGTCATGTCATTTTTACCATGGAAACCTACCTCCAGAGCTGCCATTCTCACCACTTGGTTGCTATGGTAGAAGAAGTTTGGGAGGACATCAAAAATGGATGTTTCAGACAAGATAAGTTTCTGGAAAATAACATAATAATACAAATATAATCAAGGTAAATTCTATCTACACCATGTAACACTGTTAAATAAACCTACCTCAATGGAAATTGTCTAAAGCAAATGGTGAAATTTTACAATGACTTTTTATTCATCTTCAAATGCTATTTTTTGATAAATTAAGACAAGTGCAGGCATCTTATTCTAGTACAAGTATAATCAGGTTGGGGAATGGCTACAGATTTTGTTACATGAATGTATAGAATATTACCGTGCCATAAGGAACTAAAAATATGAAGGATGCAGAAAAGCATGGAAGACTCAATAAACTACAGCACAAAGAAGAAAGAAAATAATAACCATAAAGCCTTAACTCCAAAGAAGGTTAGAAAATGTATATCTCTTCCCTCCTGTAAAGAGACTGGGGAACCTGTAGGAGTGGAATACATAATATACTGAGACTCAGTTCATATGTTGGTTAATTCTGCTAAACTGTTTTTCCTACCTTTCTTTTTTTTTTTAATTCTTTGTTAACAGGAATGGCTTATTGACTGGGAAAGGGAGTTGCGGGGGGTGAGGGAGAAGGAGGGATATATTAGGAAATGAAGGTAACATAAAAGCAAAAGACAACAATAAAATTTTTAAGTAAAAAAGTCAGTCACGTTAAAAAGTGGAATCAGTGTACCTCAGCTCTTATAGGTCCTTCCATGCTGCTCTACCAGAGCAGTCAAAAACCTCTTCACCCTACAGCTAACCTGTTGATGACCTTTCTGAACAAACTGGGCCTACCAGACAAAATGTATGGCACACGATTTACTTTGACCTTCCCCTCTTTCAACAAAAAATCATGCCCTTATTCTCACATTAATTTCCTTACCTCACTTAACTCCTACAGGGGGCAGGGTCTGTTAGCTCCTGATCTAGCTTTGTAGCCTAAGTCATGGCTGAAACAGTTGAGGATGCACATCCTCAACTGAACCCTCTACTTCCTTGAACTAGCTGTGGATTATTTGTCCCAGATCACAATTGTCTTCTGCTTTGATCTATGAAATCTGGTAACTGGTCAGTGAATGAAGGGTTAGATGACACTAGTCTAAGCCTGATCATTCCTAATCAGCAGCAGAATAATATAATGGAAAAAAGACTGGAGTGGGAGTTGAGAGACCTGGGGGTTCCAATCTCAATTCTATCTATATGATACTACATGACTCTGGACAAGTCATTGAATCCTTTTGGCCCTCAGTTTCCTTTGATGTAAAAGGAAACAATTCAACTAAATGAATTCTCTGGTCCCTTCAAGCTTTGAAAGTCTATGATTCAACAGCCCTATCTCAATTACTAAATCCTGACTTATGGTTCCAATATAAGTAACTCTGTGATTCTTACATTCCTGATTTTCAACCCTTTCTGGAAGGGTCAACAGATCCTACATGACATCAACTTCTGGTTTCCCCAAAAGGGGATCTTTCAGACTATCATAGAAGCTATAAAGGTCATCTAGGGCCAGACTATACTAATAACAACAACAACTCCTTCCCTAATTGGAAAAACACAAAGCTGTCACTAAAAATCTGTTGTGGGTTCAGAAATAAAGAGTTGAGATGTTTCCAATTAAACTGATAAAATAAGCTCAATGACTTTTCAATCCCTAGAAAAAAGAGAAGCTAGGGGCAGCTAGGTGGTGCAGTGGATAGAGCACTGGCACTGGATTCAGGAGGACCTGAATTCAAATCTAGCCTCAGACACATAACACTTACTAGCTGTGTGACCCTGGACAAGTCACTTAACCCCACTGCCTTGCCTAACCAAACCAAACCAAACAAAACAAAAAAGAAAGAGAGAAAGAGAGAGAAGCTGTTCCTCCTAGTACTTAAAATTTCAGATGATGTTCTCCCTTTTCCCCAGAGGCACTATGTGTGCCAACAGGAAAGTATCTTCCATCTACTCCACCTTAACTAAGCATCACAAATCAGTCTGAACTGCTAATGAAAGCTGACTTTGGAAGCATTCCAGTTCAAAAAGGTATGTATTCCAATGGGACGCTTCCATAAAGACAAATGTCATCTAATGTAAAGCCAAGTCTAATAGAATTGTACTGGGAGGATCATTTGTAGCTGTGCAACTTTTTAGAGAACAACAGTAAATGCAGGAGAACCTGAAGAATTCTACCAAGTTTAGAGGTAAAGTGGGGCAATACAACAGAAAAGGTCCACATGTACCTGTAGGTTCTCAATGCAAAACTGATGTCCGTACATGTCAATAGCCGATAGGAAAATAGATTCTACTTGGTTATGTCGAAGTTCATAGGATGGTAAATGGGAGGCAATAAGAACCTGGAGTGAGAAAACAAGGAAGCATGAGTTCCAGAGAGAGTCACTGTTTAGGTCACCTATTAGGCAACCCTAATGCAAAGAAAATAAATACAAACCTGTAAGAGTACTGCTTCAAAGATAAAGTCTAACAGAAACCAAGTAAAGCAACTTCCAAGATCCACAACATAAAACCAATGCCACCAAATGCTGAATCTCAGTTGCCTCTGCCCATGATTTTTGTTGTGGGCAATTCCCCATTGGGAGGGAAACCACTTCAATCAAGTTCCATCAGTGCAAGTGATTTACCATTGCAAAGTTACTAGTGCTGAGACTGCATGACTAGCTATTAACTGGAAATCGAGGTTGGCAGTGAGCAGCTGTGGGGATAGCACAGTGATGGCAGCAAAGCCAGCCTTTTGCAGCACTGTGGTAGACACACCAGGAAAAGCTGTCCCAACAGCTCCAGGGATTCAACACTGCAGAGTCGGCGTCAAGAAGCAATAGCAAGGTATATAAGGGGCAGAGAAAAGAAAAGCAGTGTCACAAACAAACAAACAGCGCCACGGTAGGACTTGAATACCCTCAGCAGGTCACTGAGAGGTTCAATAACTCTGAGCAGTTCAGTGACATGGATACAATTCCAGGGGAAGCAGAAGGTCATTGAACAGCTTCAAATGCTGTTTCACTCTCAGTGCCCAGGCACAACAACACAAAGGGGGCTCGGACTCCCACCTCCCTGAAGAAACCTTTTGGAATGGAAATGAAGACGGCAGGAGAAGCTGACTGGATTTCTCTGGGACTGCTCTGATGTGTGTGATTCACTTCATTATCTTTCTGCTTTCCACACCTGAAAACTAAGTTCATGTGAAAAGATCATCTGTTTCTAAGCCCCCTTTGGGAAATCTGAAATGGGAATCTATTTTTCTCCCTTGGTCTCCCTCTCTCCATCACGACCAGTTTGGCCATCAACATGGAAACATTTGTTTTAAGGTAATGAAACTCACATAGAGAATTGCATGACCTTTGCAAGAGGACTGAATGTAAAAGCTTACTGGGTCTAGAACTTTCAACCCAAAGACAACCAGAGACTGTCCTTACCTGCCGGGCTCGAAGTGCCACTTTAGCATTGGTGGTTTTGCTAAGCTGAGTCAGCTCGGTAAGGATATTCAGCAGCTCATCAGTGAGGGTGGGATCCCGGCCACACAACTGATCCTAATTTTTGTGGAGGAAAAAAAGACAACACGTAAGTGAATCGGACTTTAGTTCACCTCCCAACCCCCTTGTTCCACTTCAAAGGAAACACAATTGAGTTAGTAAGGACACACAAACTCCCTCTTTTCTATTCCTAACATCATGGTTAAGGGGATCCCAAAGGAAAGCTGGGAGGGAGAAGAGGGAGCACTAGCAGCCCCAATTCATTCACTAGCATCCTTAACGCATTTCTTTAGAGCATAGCCCTAGACTTTTAACATGCAAAAGGAATCATCAGAGACTAACAAGGGGGTACATGGGAATTCTGTGTAAGAAACAGCAGATGGTGCCTCAAAGTTTTAACAGGTTTTAAATATGTGGGGTCTAAAAGGGCCTTCATGTTTCCTCCCCTATCTTGGGAGAAAGGCAGCATAAAGGGAAAGGAACAGCTCCCGGTAATGTGCATTCTTTGCAACCAAATGTTCAGCCTCCCAGGAGGGGGAAAAACAGGAGCTCAAGAGCTAATTATTCATTTGTAAATATGCACACAAATAAAAATCTCACCACTAAGCTCCCTTTCTCCTTAGCAGCTGAATTCTGCATTTATCTTCCCTCAGATCCAAGAACCACCCCATTATCTATGAATTGGACAATCTTCTCTAAATTCAAAGTAAAACAAACTCTCAACACAAGCCCAGAGTTGGAATGGTCTGGTATCCAGGTCTCTATCTTACCTCTTCTAAAAAGGAAAAAAAAAAGCACGAAATCCTCACTGAACATCTATTCAATTGGATGATGATATATTGTGTGGCAAAGAGATCTCCCCTAGACTCCAAATTTACCTATCTCCCACGTAATTTCATCCAGGTCAATATAAATGCAGTTCCTAAGTGCAGTTCGTTTGACCTTTCTGAATGTTACTAAGCCATGTGGCAGTGAGTTGCCGTTCTTAACTCCGCATTGTTTCAAATTATACATAAATGTGTTTTCTAGGTGTTTAAACAGTTACCCGAGATGTCAGTGCTCCTTTGTTTCCACATTACTACATGAGACAGGAAGAAGTGGTGTTCCCAACGAGGCTTCTGGTTGCTATTCAATCTTCTCTCTACCTTTGATCAGTCCTCTTGAAGTATTTCTGTTTCACACTAAACCATCCCCATCTCAGGAGTATTCTTGACAGTCTGTTGCCATAGCAGTGCCAATAAATACTTAGGAAATGTGGCTTGAGGGGAGCACACATATTTACCACACAGCTCTTTTCCTCGGTTTCCCAGTATCTTCCAAGTCATTACAAATAAGTCTGAGGAACACCTCAACCCCAGTACACACACTGAGATATAGAGACTAAGAGCAACACTTCTTTCAAACCATTTCCCCAATTCACTGTCCAGGTTAGCTCAGAAGGACACCTAGTCACAAAATACGTTATGAGAATTCATAGTTAAACGGCTATCAACCATCGTAAGCAGTTATCTGCCAATTCTCTGAGCAGCTAGCTGGCATTCTTTTCCTTCTTACCTGTGTCCACTTACCTAGATTAGAAGAAAAGGCATTAAAATGGAATAAAACTGCACACCTCTGCTCAACAAATGGCCTCAAATTCCTATCTATCCCAAAACTATAAGAGCAAAGAAGTGGAAGAAAATGTAACCACTCCTTTTTCACTGGAGTCTGACGATCAGAGTAGAATTTCTGGGGAACATGTAAGATACCTAAAGATAAGTGTATGAGCGTGCAGGAAGGCAAGCATGCAGACAACACAATAGGTGTGTGCGCCAAAAAATGGGTCTATGTCACCCAAACATCCTTTTCATTCATTATTCACAACAGGCCAAAGACACCTCCCTGCAATCCAGACAATACCAACCGTTAAGCCCATCTGCCAACATGAGACTCCTCTAATGTCTACAAGGTTCAACGATAACACTACTAAAAATCTATAGTCAGACAACCAGATTCTTCTTTAGAGATCAATGCAGTGATCTAATGGAAGTAAAAAGGAAATAAGCATTCACAGAGGGCCTATTGTGTGCCAGACACTGTGCTGAGCGCTTTACAAATGTTCTCTCATTTGATCCTCACAATAACCCCAGAAAAGACAAGTGCTATTACCCCGCTCATTTTCACAGTTGAGGAAACTGAGGCAGAGAAAGGTTAAGCGGCTTGACCTAATCACATAGCTAGTAAGCACCTGAGGCTGCATTTGAACTAATTTCTTCCTAACTCCAGGCTCAGCAATCTATCCGCTGCATCTGGGGTGATACAAAACAGTTTTCCTTTAAGAAAAGTCAGCTTTAAAATTTTTAAATTAAAATTGCGAATAAAGAAAAATAGACAATTTGTTTAAGTACAGATATGTGTTGAGACCTGTTTTATCTGCTGAAGAAATGAGATCACAAGAGACAGAATGTGAACTACAAGAATTAGAAAAATAAAGAATGAAATAGGTGTTCCACCCTTATCACCAGCTAAAGATTTTCCTGATCCTCTTAACGGTAAAATCCAGAGACAGACTCTTTCTAAAGTGAACAGAGACAAAACCCCCAGCTTTTCCTGACCTAGGAAAACCGTGGCCTTCAAAACTCAAAGCAGGATTTTCTCACTAGTCCTCACTGCAAAAAAGAATCCTAGACTATCCAAACATTTCACCCTCACAAGCAGCAGAATTTGATAAAAAGAGTAAGTCTCCCCTTAGCAAAGTACACAGGCACAGAAGACAGCGTGTGAGAGTCTGACCAAAGGGCTAAGCACAGCCCAGTCACACCCACCAGTCAACCAACTCTGAAATGGACAGTCTTGACTAAAGTCTCTGGTCCTTGGTCCTGAGTACCTGGACAGTACATCACCACCATCATTTCCTGGTGCAACATTTCAGCATCAAGATGACACGGTGTCACCAGTCAGTAGCCAAGTGGATAGATTTCTTTCCTCTGCACAAAGATGTATATAATAAGGGAGTCTACCTGCTTGTTTTGAGACAACAGGTCACTTGCATATATCTGCAGGCCAAAGTGAAAATTGTTATTTAACAAGGGCACAACACAGTTATGTCTTGCTTTCATCCTTGACCTGGATGGTGTTTAACTACAGGGCATTGCTCTGCTAAGAAATCTAACAAGCATGCTAAATGGCAGCACTTAGCCAGGGTGAAGCCACTGACCAACAGTACCACTGCTTTCGGAAGAGCCCAATGCAGCAGTCCTTTCTGATGTGCGTATCTTGGGCAGCGGAGGCAAGAATGGAAATCATTTTAGGATTCAGAAAAACACAATCTAGTAGGAAATGCCTTCAAGACAAGTTACTGCTCACTCAACAGATGCACCAGTCCCAACATTAGTGATAAAGTGGTAGCTTGACAACCCAATGATATCACCAAGCAAATCTAACAAGACAATCTCTGTGTCTCTCAATGTTTTGCCGAACAAAGATAACTGGAAGAGTTTTAGAGGCAGCTGGCGGGAGAGTGGATAGAGCAGGAAGACCTGGCTTCAAATCTGGCTTCAGACACATAATAGCTATGCGACCATGGGCAAGTCACTTAACTGCTGTCTGCCTCAGTTTCCTCAATTGTAAAACAGGAATAATAGTAGCACCTATCTCCCAGAGTTGTTGTGAGGATCAAATGAGATAACATTTGTAAAGCACTTTGCACAGTGCCTGACACAGAGTAAGTGCTACATGAATGCAAACTACCATCATCGTGACTGTTATTATCATAATTAATTATTATTATTATTATTATTAGGGTGTTTTTTTCCATTTCTCAGCTTCTTGAAGAAAAACTGTTTGCAGAGTCAGATTAAAAACTGCTGACTGATCAGCACATGTCTGAAGCAAAACCTCTGAGAGGGAGGAAAACTGTTGGTCAGCATTCCAAATGTTTCCAGTGCAAAGTCAGAAGCTTAAAGTTACATGGCATAACCCAGAAGCTGTGCATTTCACAGCCCTTCCAACGCATGTGGCGTACTAAGATTTGAAGGAGAAAAATCAGTCAGCACAGAGAGAACTCCAAGGGTATAAAGCAGCTACATTTATTCTATTAGCCAGAATCAGAATGCCCCTCCCTTTTTTGTCTACTTTTTATACACAAACTTTTCCGAGCTGCTACTGCAAAGACGTTCCCTACTTTTACCCTCCCAAGTTGCCTAACTAAGCCAAACAGACCTCAGAGGACCAGATCACTTGTCTACGCTGCCTTGATATCTCTGCTGTGGACATCAGCCAAAAGTCTGAAGCTCTAGGCTTTTTCCCATAAGCTCAAGTATAAGGAGCAAGAAACACTTTTTGAATAAATTTAATGATGGCCTTGCAGACTTGTGGTCTTCAGGGGCAACAAAATGTTTCTAGCTAATGGTGCTCAAAGGAAACTTGACAGGGACAGACATTAAGCATCTTACTTAGTACCTTGCCTTCTGGCTAGGGAGAAAGATTAGGAGATGTACATCAGCTAAACTTGCTTAGGAGTCACTGAATACCACCAGACAGGGCTACGCCAATGCCAGGAGGCATCTTAGCAATGGGGCAGCTCTACAGTCCCACTACAGTGATCCTCAGAAACCCTCAGAGAGTAAGACACATGCAGCTGATTTGCTTGATCCTTCCCTTTAGGCCCGAAAGCCCCAGAAGTCATCTAGCACAGCAAAGCACACCATCAACATCACGGCTCCTGGAAAACAGAGACTAGGTATACCCATCAATCAGAAAGCAAAGGCAACAGAAGCAGCAAAGAAAAGGAAACCAACAGAGAACATAGGCCTGAAGGAATTCAAAGGCAGGATCAAAATGCCATCATATTCAGGTGATATCTGTGACAGGACAGAAAAGACAATAAGAACAGAGGAATGTTTATAACTGAGATACCATTACCCAACTACAGCCATCAGTGAATTCACATGCAAATGAGTCTGTGCTTTCTAAAGGAGTAAAAGAAGATCAGCAGAGGAACTCTAGCACCCAGTGTGTCAGGAATATTTTCTAAGTGTTTGTTCATCCCTGCTCTGTACGCCCACCACCTTGAGTTTAAAGTCACATCACTTCACCTCTCATTTTCCACATCTTCAAGATGGGAGTGAGAACAATTGACATTTCAAAAGCACTTTAATGATGAAGTACCCTACAGATCCATCTTATGATTACTAATCTTAAATTTTGTCTAAATGGAGATAAAGGAAAAAAATACAATGAAAATGGCAAATGAAGAACAAGATGGCTTGGTCGTTCCCTCTTTGATTTTCTGTCTCCCTCACCTTCTCTCTCTCTCTCTCCCATCCCCCCAGACCCAAATACTAGAAGATGACTATTTCATAAAGCAATCAGGACAACAAGGGGGAAAATTCCAAGAACAGGAGCGAGTCAGAGCTCCACTGGCTTTTGCCTGTCCTGATGGGCAAGAGCAGAAAGCCGAGCCTCAAACCAGCTCTCTGACAGGACCCAACGTCTCTGCAGCACCCCCCGTGTAATTACACACTTGAGTGACTGGACTCTGAAGAAAATTGAAGGCCTGAGCTCCGAACAGCTGCCATTTTCTCTCTCCATCACACCAGCGTGATTACTTGAGAAATGAACAGCCCCGGCTCAAAGCTACTCCAGAATTCTCAGAGGAAATATGGCTCCGTGTTCCAATAATGAGATTCTTAAGGCAAGCGTTACTTACAATCACTCCGCAAAAGGAGTGAGCCAGGCCCCTATATCTTACAAATTAGAATTTAAGAAACCCAGCGACAGTCTTGGGCGATCATTACTCTTCTGCTGCTCCAAGGGTTCTGGGCTTGAGTCTATTTTTAGTGCAGAAAGCTGTTATGTCCTTAAAAAAATAATAATCATAATAAAATGGAAGGTCCCCATAATTAGCTTCCTTTGAAGCCAAATCCCCCTCTGTTTTCAATCCAAGTAAACCGATTTCCAATTTCCTTTTCCTCCCAATCACCACCAATTTCCTACCATAAAGTCTTTTGGTTCCATCTAAAAGTAACTCTCAATTCCTTAAACATTTAAATAGCTAAACTTACAAGAATTTCTTCTACCTTACATGTACGATAAATTCAAAAAAGTTTCTGTTGACGATATCATCTAGTTCTTGAAATCTACTGTTTAAAAATATTTTAAAAACTTGACCATGGATTTTTTTCATTCACATACACATTTTCCCATTAACCTATCTCCCAATCACTCCAGGAAGCCAAAGGAAATGAAACATATTTGTAATTAGGTATTGCGAAAAATTAGCCATCCTAAAAATTTGGTCTTCTCCACTGAACAAGCCAGGGAAGGAATGGAGTGAGTTGATCTGCCTATTAACTAGGAAAGCAGCTCTGCCCTACGTAGAAGGAAAAGTGAAGTGGAACTAAAGTCTGCCTTCACTGTAAAATAGGAAATAAAAAATGGTGGTGAAAATTTTCTAGCATAGAAATGTCTTCTATCAGGAGAATCTCACTACAGAGCAGAAACATGGCTGCCAGCATGCCAAATTCTAAGGAAGGACATAGAAAGGTCACTTCCAAGGAAAAAGAAATTACTATTATTCCATATTACAGGGAAACATGCTAGATGTTATACAAACTAGTCAGGAAGATGATGGGAATTTTTAGAAGGGACCTATCATTTTCTAACGCCCATTTCAAACTCAGGCAAGATCTAAGACC
Organism: Phascolarctos cinereus; assembly: GCF_003287225.1. Taxonomy (NCBI): domain Eukaryota; kingdom Metazoa; phylum Chordata; class Mammalia; order Diprotodontia; family Phascolarctidae; genus Phascolarctos; species Phascolarctos cinereus. The sequence goes on from NW_027555958.1 coordinate 320,281,420, forward strand.
AAAGAATGAAGGGAAAGAAGTCTTTAAGACAGTTTCCAAAATTCACAAAGCCTGCAATAAATCTGGAAGATCATTTGATTTTCATTAGCCTTCTCTATATCAAGCAGGAGTTTCCCTCCCTCCTATTGATTCTACTGCTACTTAGGTAATAAGGACACAAGCATAGTCTTCCACAGCTTAATGAAAAGGATACTTGGTCCACTGTTATTAGACCCTGAGAAAATAAGTACATGCTTTGTTGGACTAAATTATTGAGTTGCCCCAGTACAAGACTTAAGAGTTCCATGAAAACACAAAGAGAATACAGTAAAAGCAGAGGCTATGAAAATTTCTTTGGGGAGCGCTAATTAGTTTCTTAACTGGAGGCATGTGATTATTTTGTGACTAGACCAAATTTCAAGAAAATGTTTCACCAGAGTGTGGAGACAAGGACAGAAAAGTTTATAGCCCATTATAAACCACAAGAAGATTTTACCAACAGGATAACTGCTTCCTAAAGATGCAAACTCCTCTGTGTTTTCCTCTTTCCACCTCATTTCAAAGTTCACAATCAGTAGCCCAAAACCTATCAAGTTAGGATGGATATTAAGCCAATTCTACCAGCAAAACCATGAGCTTGGTCATAAACAAGAGTCATAATTCATGGTTAGAAGCTCAGTAAGGTTTATCTTCCACTTGACCAGCAAAAATACCTCAAAGCCCCAATTTAGCTCTATTTGGAAGGAAATAGCATAATGAAGTGGGAGCAGTCCAGATAAAAAGATAAAAAAACTGGGTTCTCGTCTTAGCTCTACCACAAACCAAATGTATGGACTTCAAACAAGTCATTTCACCTCTACAATAATAATAGAAACGATAATAAAATTATAACAACTCATGCTTTACATAGCACTTTGAAAATTGCTTCACAAATATTACCTCATTTGATCATCACAAGAGGTATTATTAATCTCATTTCAGAGATGAACAAACTGAGCTTCCAGAAGTTAAATGACTTGCCCAGGGTTACAGAGTTCCTAAGCGTTTTTGAGACTATATTTAAACCTAAGTCTTCCTGACATCAACACAACTGCTCCCTGATACCTCTAGCCTTCACTTACTTCCTACACAAAAGAAGGGCTTGGACTAGATATCTTCTAAGGTTCCTTCTAGCTCTAATGTTCCTGCTTTAACAGCAATCTTTTTCTAGCCAGAACTGCATTTAGATCAAAGACAGAAGAGATGTCACCCTTGAAGGGAAAAGGTGCACAGACACCAAAGTCCGATGCAGCCAGTCAAAAGAAGACGGCACCTTCTTCTCCAAACCCAGCCACCAGAAGCAAGAAATTCCCTTTATCTCATCAACCAACCCACTGAGATGCTATGGGACTGAACTCACAATAAGCATTGTGACCAGAAGGTTCTTCTTGGTGACTTGAGCATGGGAGAAGATATAGTTCAGCACAGTGTTCATATCACTTTTATTCTCTTCCCGGAGGGTGAAGACACACTTATCATAGTGACCTGCAAGAAATAAGCAGGAACTCAACTCATTCTACATATGTGGACTCATACTCACATGGTTTCACATTCCACAATTCACCAGGGAAGGAGAAAGACATCATTTATTGTGAAGCCTAAGTTCTAATGTTCCTTCCAACTCTGAGATTGTGATGCTATGAAAGCCAGTATGAATATCATAGGCTTTCCCTAAATTGTCTCTTTCCACACCATAAAGAATATAACATATTCCAACTTATTAAAATTTTAAATAATCTGCATGGAATTTGAACCTAATGAGTAAAAGGTACATACTAAAAATGTTGCATATTTACAAAAAGAAAAATTGAAACTTACTTTTTGAGAGTAAAGAGAGGGAATAGCAAAACAGGATCATAAGAGTTTATCCCTAAAAAAAAACATATAAAGAACTTCCTCCATCCCATTAAAATATTTTAATTCAGATAAAACTATTCACCTCAATAGGGCTAGGGTCTAAATATCTATTTTCCAAAGCTATGTTCTGTAGTGTTAACTCAAAAAAATTAGGTATTTAGTTTCTCCCCAACCCTCAAAGTCCATTTGAAAGCTGTCTCTGCCTGCTTGGAATCATCATTTTCCCCTCCTGGCAAGAACTAGTAGAACACCAAATTAGAATTTCAAAGCCAAACTAAGATAAGAGACAAAGAAAAACTATTTAGCCAAAAGGTCTGGGAAAGAGTAAGAATCATGTATATTTTCACTGGAGTGTCCCAAGCCACATTCAAGTCTTAGGCTGTCAGAGCAGGTTGATGTTTTGATCTATTTTGCTTAACTGTATTTGTCTACTACAAGAGGTAGTTTGCGGAAGGTGCAGCTAGGTGACACCATAGATAGAGCACCGGCCATAGAGTCAGGAGGACTTGAGTTCAAATCCGACCTCAGACACTTGACACTGAACTAGCTGTGTGACTGTACGCAAGTTATTTAACCCCAAATGCCTCATCCCCTCCTCCCCCCCGCAAAAAAAGAGAGAGACAGTTTGGGGGAGAGAGGATATCGTGAACGAGAGAGAAAGGAAAAGGGTAACTGGGAAATAACAGTGATTTCTTTTAAAAGCAGCAATAAAACTTCTTTTTAGTAAGTTTAGATGTGAACAAAAATAAGTTAATATTTGAATATCCTCCAGGACAAGGAATTTCCCATGGAAAGCAGTAACAAATTCAGAAGGAATGTAAGCTTCTTTGATGAATATTTTTTTTTTATCCTTGGCACCTATCATAGCACCCTGCACAGGATGTGTTGGATTTCAAAGAGAATCTGAGCTCATTATATAAAAGGCTAACTTATTTATGGATATATGGCTATGCCAATTTCCAATTGGCTCCACTTAAAAATAAATGGCACTTACAATAAACGAAGTCTGTTTGAAATAGGTCATCTTGGAGAAATTAACATCTCAACCTGCTCTACTGCTGTGTCCCATGGCGAGAAAAGTTAATATATCTAGGACTTTAGGAACCATAAAGGCCACAAGGCATAAAGAAGCCACCATTCATTCTAGGCCCAAACAACAAAAACATAATAGGAGCTTTGGGGATCCTTGGCTCTGTGGCCCCATGTAGAAAGGAAGCCACAACATTCCAGATATTCCTTAAACAGTTCAAAGGGTGTACCAGGTTTATGAGTGGATCTGTTTTTTTCCAAAGAAGTTCCAACATCTGTGGTATTTCACTGCCATCTTGTGGCTAGGAGCAACATTACAAAGATGCTCAATCTTGGCTCCAATATTTTACATTTATAGACTTTCTACATCATTTAGTGAGGTTCTTCAGAGAGTGCCAGGGATAAATTCCACCTTAAACAATGCAATGAAGAATGTGGGTGAAAAACTTCTCAAGGCCTCCCAAATGATTTTAATATGGTCCACAGAATAGCCACTGAAATGCTAGCTCATAAAAAAGAAACATAACTAGATCCAAAGATCTAGTTATCAGGAAGATAACAAAATCTCCAATATCTATTAGGGGAATTATCTCAGAAGAATGAAGACAAAGAATATGCACAACCTAGCAAAGACAGATTTTTGTTTGTTTGTTTCCTGGGGAATGACATGGATTTTTTTTAAGAGAAGTGAAACTAGTTTTTTTGTTGGCATTTTACTGATAGGAGATTGCAGTAAATAGGTCAAAGGAGAGACAGATTTCTTTGGATATTATATAGTCCTCTGGGGTTTGAGTCAGTCCTCTAGGTCTGGTGAACCTAACTCTGGGCTATTCCTCAGAAAGAGAGACCTACCACCTACCATTCTGGAACTGAGTCTCCACTCGCAGGTACTGTCGGAGCAGATCCATCACCACAGCTTTCATGTGGCCTCTGATACCACTTCGGTACCTGTTAAGATAGGAAAGGTTGCAATTTAAGAGCCTGACTGGCAAAGACTCAACTCAAAAACTAGAAGGCCAAATTTTCTTCCTTAATTCCAATAAGCCTCCTGCCTCCAAGAAGAGCACAGATACAAAGGATAAACCCAGTTACTGTTCTAGCTAATTCACAATTGGAAAGATTAATTTGGGGCCAAAACCTGAAATATATTTGGCTATGGGCAAAGAAGAATTTCAATTAGAAACTAAAACCCAGTACATTAATAATAAGTAATCTGACTTAGGTTCCAACTGCTCTCACTGTCAGTGAGTCATCAATATGCCCCTGGAAATGGCTTGAAAACATTTTTGTGGGTAGTAGTTTTTACAACTATTATCTATAAAGCTTTAGAAAAGAGTTTTGTGGAAGATGAGAGTTGCAGACATCTCCTTCAGCTAGTGAAGACCTAAACAGCAATTATGATGCTGGGCCCACTATTAGGATACGAAAATAAACATACAAAAACAAAATGGGGGGAAAATAAGCCACTAGAATTTCTGTACCTAACTAGTAGACACTAAAAATGCTGAGCAGAAAAGTGGAAAATATTTCTAGCATCAGAAGTTAGAAGTGAAGGAGTCATCAAAAATTTGGGGGAAGAGTTAGCATTGTGAGCACTTTCTAATTCATCTGAGGTCATGGCTGCAAAAAGGTAAAAAGAAATATGTGCTATCAACATGCCCTCACCTCTGGACCAGCTGCACAATGCTCTGAGTGTTCATGAAGAAGACTTCTCGTTCAGACTTCCGGTTCAATGTAGCTGCATGACTGTCTAGGATGTTGGCGATCTAAAGTATAGGAAACAAAGAGAACTGAAGCCCAAGCCAACAAGAGGAAATCTAAATCATTTTATTCTTCATCCCATCTCCAATATGGAACCTTTTCTTTCATCTGCTGACATTACCCAGGAGTAATTAAGTATTAAAGGCTGTTCCGGGGCCTGTGCTATGAGTTAGCAGCTTTCCTCCCCTTTCAAACTTCCCTGTTGGATTTATGTCTGCTTCACCAAAAACCATCACACCAGGGCATGACAGGCAAGTGTGGCATGCTGGTTAAACTCCAGAATGCAAGATAAAAAGCTCTACCTCTCCCTCCTAGGTCAAAGTCATACTGCTAATGGAGTAAAGCAGTCATTCACAAAGCCACAAGAAGTTCCCCATACTAAGTTCACTAGAGAATCTAGGAGCTTCTCTTGTTGGTAGATTCCAAGGCCAAAGGAATAGCGGATACTGTATAAGACCTATCTTGTCATCATGGTTAATTCCAGGGGCATGAAATGCTTTCAAATAACTTCAGGTGTCTTATATTCCATGTATTTTAACTCTCCTTTCAATTTTTTTGCTTACACCCAGTAAAGGTTTCAGAGGGAACAATGCTTACAAATCATAGAAACAGGACAACCCACCAACACAACAATCAATTCTCAGGCCACACATCCTGTTGTGATCCCAGCCCCAAACACCTCGACCTGCAGCACTCTGGCCACACTGCATACCCTCATCACCCCAACTGACTATGACTAAGAGAAATACCTGCTGGCTGGGAAACTGGCAAAGAACAGAGGTGATATTGCTGGCATACTGGGCCATTTCCTTCTTGATGGACTTCTCCACATTGGGGGGTATCCGGCCAGAAACACTGGTCATAATGTCCTGCAATTCTAGGAGAGGTAGGGAAGGGTCTCTGAGGGTTTTCATCAATCTCTCCACCCAATCTTTTACCTGAGGATAAAGAACCAAAACAGTACACAGACAAGACAGGTTAACAGAGCTCCATGTCAGGTTAAACTGACATGTCCAAACTAATGAGCAAAGAGTTCTTATTCTTTGAGGCTCAAAGGTTAGAATGTCTGACCAAATTAACATTATGTTCTCTGAACAGGAAAAACATTACTTCAATTTCAAAACTAAAGATGCTAGTGATAAGACTTGTGGAGGTACTGATTTTTAGGTCCCTATTTCTAAAATTAAACCAGCATACAAGATGAGCAGGTATCTCAATGGAACAGGTTTTATAGGACAGGAATGATGCTCAAGTCTATCACTTAAAAAAAAAAACTCTTAAAAAAGAGTTTTAATAAAAATTGATATCCAGACTTCAGCAAACCTTGGCTCCAAGCCCCTGCCACAGGAGCAGGTAGAAGACATTGGGGAGTGAGTAGATTTTTGCGAACCTGTGGACTAAATAACTTAGTTTCGGGGCAGCTAGGTGGCACAGTGGATAGAAGCTCCAGCCTTGGAGTCAGGAGGACAGGAGTTCAAAATGACCTCAGACACTTGACATTAAATAGCTGTATAACCCTGGGCAAGTCACTTAACCCCCATTGCCTCACCAAAAAGCAATATGAACGAGTGAATGAATGAATAAATAATTTAGTTTCTAGGTAACTTAAAGAAAGGAGAGAAGACTCAGCCACAAATCCCTTTCCCAAGGGAAATGCTTCATACCCTGTTGCTAAAGAAAGGGTCCGGGAGGCAGTATCCATTCATTACATTGACCAGGTTATCCAGGACATAATGGAAGACTCGATGAAGCTTCTCGCCTCTGAGTGCTGTACTCTGGATCTTGGGCAAACTTCCAGTATGTAGCTCAGCCTGTTAACCCCACAGGAAGATTGAGTTACTTGCTATAATACTTCTAGAAGGAAATATAGTTGCAATAATTATGGTGTGTCATGGACCTCCCCCATTACTCCCATCCACCCCAAGACAAAAGGCATCAAGGAAGAATCAGCACATCAAAAGAAATAGAAAGTGAACCACCCTCACAAACACCAGGGTTACTAGGTCTACCCTGCTGCATGAACAAGTATAGAACATACACTGAAAGAGCAAGATCGTGAGGGAAACTAACCAATGAAATGCTAGTACACCTCAGGTCTTGCATCCCTTGGGAAACATAAGCAACCAGAGTTATCTTCACACCTACCTGCTGAACCTTACTGGGGTTATCCAGCTGCAACTTGGCAATCACACAACCAGGGTCAAGAGCTGCTCCAGGCCGCTTGACATAGTGGATACAACCAGACTCAACAGATATTAAAGTCATTACCATCTTCATTACCTACAGTAGAATAACAGTTATCAATAGAGAAGCAGTTCAAATCCAGACAGAGTTTCCAGATGTCACTTTATTCTTTCCTTTGCACCTCGATGAAAAGACAGATTTTACCCCAAAGTGAAAAACAGGTCCTTCTCTGGAGACCTCTAAAGCAGAGGGTCTTGACCTTTCCATGTCACAGACTCCTTTGGCAGTCTAGTGAAGCCTATGGACTCTTTCTCAGATTTTTTTTTTAATGAAGGAAATGCCGAATTTGTTAGAGGTTAGTGAAAATAAAAGATTTTTTTTTGCTATCCAAGTTTTTTGACCCCTTGAAATCTATCGATGGAAAAAACTGGGGTTCCATGGACCCCAGGTTAAGAGCCGCCTACTTGAAAGGACATAACAAAATTACCCTTTGTAACTAGCGCCTGTACCTAATAACTCTGTCAATTTCTTGAAGTATAACACAACCTTTCTGTTGTGATTTGACCCTACTTTTTTTTTCATTTTATCATTAATGAGGCTGGAGAACAACCGGTCTGGTCACCCCCACTCACTGGTTCGAACTCTGCATTCCCAGACTTACAGTGACCTACCTCTCTAGGCTAATTTCAGGGACTCCCTACATTCTGCATTCTTGCCAAACTGGTCAGAATGTGCCCCTCACTCAATGTTCCATTTTCCCCACTCTGTGTATTTATTCATTCACACCACGAGGCATTCTGAGTGCATTCTTGCCTCAAGTGTGCTCGTCCTTCATAAAATATTGCCCTCTTTCAAAAATTCATGAAGCTTTCTCTGAGCTCCATTAATTATTATTGCTCTCCCTCCTCAAGTTACTTACACTTAAACTTACCTGTCAGCATACTGTGTTATGAGCCTCCCCTCTCCCCACCCTGTAGACTGTAAGCTCCTTGCAGGCAGGTATTATTTCATATAACAGTTACTTAAGCAATACTGAATTGACTTGACTCCATTAGTCAACAGAATTCATGCACTGATTCCATTTTGTCCTCCTGAGGGGACAGAGAATAAATACTTTTTTTCTGTCCCTTTTTCACTCTCACACATTCATGCCTGTGGCCACTTGTCTTTTCTTCCAATCACTCCTAACCTCAATCTCAGCATAGCACTGGCCAGCAAACACATGGCCTCCATCCTCCACAATGTACTGGATCAATTTTCCAGCAGAAGGTGAACGGAGTACAGATGGGTCATTCTCCTTCTCAAATACACAGGTCTTGTTGCCAATTGTGATACGGTACCTAAGGAACACAAGTAAGGCAAACAGTTCTTGAATCACTTCAAGATGCAGAAGTGAATAGCAGCATTAAGGTAAAAATTTCTTTAATGTTTCCCAAATCCCATGATCTTCCAGGAGACAAGAGAAGAGGTTGTTCCAATCACGGACTCCAATTGTTACTCACCTATCCACTTCTTCCTTCATGTATGTTGTATAGCTGCTACCATCATAAGACAAAAGTAATCCTCCATCACTCAGACGGTGCACATCCACCTCCACACAGGAGCCATTCATGATCACCACATATGAGTTAGGGGACTGCCGGGTCACCTGTGGACCATCAGAAGCAGCTGGAGTTGGACATGGTATCATTTCTAAGCAGAGCCCTAGAGATGACCCCAGAATAAAAGGGCAAAAGAAAACACCTGACACCAATGTGATAAGTCCATGTGACGCTAGTCACTCCTATTTGCTTTCTTCCTTTTCTCCTATTTCTTAGACCTGCTAAAGTAGCAACAGGTTCCGGCTTGGTCACACTGGTGCTACATGCACCTAAAGCAGTTGTTTCTCCCTAGTCTGAATTCTCTCTTCAGCCTCTTGCCTGTACCCCAAGAAGTTGAACAGAACCGCACAGACACTGAAGTGTGAAGGTGGCTTTCATACATTAAAACTACCTTAGGACATCCTTTATACAGGACCCTATGCCACTCAGGCGATTGTGCTGTATTTGAAAACTGCAAACCACCTCTAAATTCTCTTGATAACACTTACTACCTCACTCCTCAGCATACCCCACTTGCTCTTACTCCTCCTTACTTTCATTTTGTGGAATATAAATGATTCAGTCACTCTGTAGCCCAAATGTTTTCTGTGCCTCTTTCCTTAAAAATAAAAAAGGATGGAAAAGTGAGGAACAGGGTTCCTGAGATGCTCATACCTTCAGCACATATTTGGCCCCTTCGTAGATAAGCTCAACATCAACTGTGTTCAGAAGTGTGTGAGCAGGAAGGACCTGACCCCTGAAAAAAACAGTATGTATCATTCATCATCGTATGGCTCTCAAAGTCAAATAATCGAGTACAGTCAAACCTCAACTACCCCTCTCCGCTTAGTAAATAAATGTTGCCATACAAAAGGTTTTCTACCAGGGGAGTAACATTATGAAAATGGTTAGTTCAGGTTGGCTTAACAATATAAGCCCTGTTCCATTCTATGAACTTTCTGGTCTGTCCTTGCCTTCCCCCTCCCCTCTCCCAATCCATATGGTTTAAGATGTTTAAATTACTACTTTCCTTAAGTTCTTCCCTTCAGGCTTTTAAAAGTGGAACATAGCAAGTGAATCTGTTTAGCTAGCCCTGGAAATTAATTCAGTTTCATACTTGCCTGGCTGATGCTCTGACACAACTCAAGAGCCATCACTGACTATCAGTCTATCGTAACTTATTCTTAAGGGCTAATAATAGCTACGTTATGAAATCAAGGCTAGTAAAGAGTTCAAGAACTTCCTAATCCAAGGCCTAGGAAGTAATGGACAGCTCAGGGAGGGTTCAGATACCCAAACATGTATAATCTATACTTAATCTATACTCTTCACATGAAATTCGAAATGAAGTAAATACTCTCTTTCAGTGTTGCCCCAGCCCAACCCTCAATACTACAATTACCCCCAAGCCATTCTCCATGACCTCCTTCCTTTCTCCAGCTTCAGAGAAAAGAAATCATTGCTTACAAAACTGTTAGAATAACCTGTATGCCCAATGACTGGGTATCGGCCAAATAAACTGTGTTATATTCCATGTAATGGAAAACTATAATGCGATTAAGTCTGACACACAAAGACATCTGGAAAGACTTTTAATGAAGTAATACAAAAGGAAAAAGCAGAACCAGAGGTAGGGAATATATACAAGTTATAAACTTTATTTGAGGAGAAAGTAGCAAATGAGAAGGGAGAGACAAAAATACAAGTGAAAAATGATGGAAAAATTGCCATGATTTTTTACACACTGAAGTAATTTAAATGTAAATAGTAACCAAGTGTAGTTGGCTGCACTAATGTTCAATGTTAAGCTTCAAATAAAACATCTAAATAAATATAAAAATTTTAACTGCTAGGAAGAGTCTTGAGAATGCTTGTCCTGGGGGTTCAGTCCTAAGATCAATACAAGTAGCTGGAGTAGATGACCACTGAAGTGCTAAGGAACCCCAAATAATCAAAATCCTACCTCTCTAAAGAGTGAAGGAAATTGGAGACACTGTTCCGAAGGCTCACATCTGCCACATGTAGAGCCCCACATACAACCCCCAACATGGTATCAGGACGCTCTGCCTGGGAGAAAGGAAAAGAGGGCAAAGAAAAAGCATAGTCAATTGGCACCTCTGGTTTCACTCCTCAAACCTGAAAGGCAAATTCACTGTGGAAAAAGTTTCTATTAGATTTTGCTTCTTTTAGCCCAAATTAACACTGGGACAATGGCCTCACCATTTTCCTGGTGCTAGGGCCCAGGCACACTGTCTTCTGCTTTCAAGGGATTGTGTGCCTTGATGCCATCTGGCTAACAGAAAAATGGCACCAGACTAGCTTTTTGCAGAATCAGAAAAGGAACAGAGGTAGCACGCTTTGTTTTCTCCCCTTCAAAATAGCAGGTACTTGGACAATGAATAGACACTGGTCTTTTTCCCAACCAAACCAAGGAAACCCTAGACTAGGGCAGAACTTGACGACAGGAGCAGGTCAGGAGGAGTATGAAATAGGGAAAGAGTTCCATTTCAATCCCAGAATGCTGTTCTCAGGCTTGGCCCAGGAAGTGACCTGGGGCCTGGGGGTGGGGGAGCTCTTAGCTTCTTAGCCTCTCCCAGAAGCCCCCACCTGTACTTTCTCAGCGATCAGCCTGTCTAGCCAGCCCGTGTCTATGCGGTTATGCTGGAAGCTCTCCGTCTCCAGCAGCTTGATCAGGTACTCAACAGTAGTCCGGAAGTCTCCCCGGATAGACAGCTCCTTCAAAGCCACCACCATGTTTCTAGAAGACAAGAGGATCGGTCTCAGCACAGGCTCCAAGGACAAGAGGGTGAGGCACATGGTGTAGAGGCAGGAATCCAAATGCCAATCCAACCCTTAGTAGCTATGTGACCATGGGCAAGTCACATGGTGTAGAGGCAGGAATCCAAATGCCAATCCAACCCTTAATAGCTATGTGACCATGGGCAAGTCTCTTAACTTCTCTGGGCCAGTATCATCCCCCAAAGAGTATGAGTCAAATGAGTGGCTATGTGTACCTACGAAGAGAGTATCCCATACCAGAAGTTCTCAAAGTGACATAATCACAGGTCTGTGACATACTGAAATAGAGCAACATCAAAACTCAGATCGGTGCCCTGGCCAGGAATTACTGGCAAATCAGTCACTTTTGTGATAATAAGAAGATAAATACACAGGCAATCCCACTGTTATAAAGAATACATATTTTATTGATGAATTAGAACAATAAAGCAATCATTTGTTGGGAGGAAAAATGCTCACCTCCAATTCCTCCCCCTTTACCACATTCATTTTCATTGCTTCACTCACTCACTACTGCCCTTTTTTTTTAAACCTTCACTTCTAGCTGCCTCACTGCTAATTTTTCTTGCTTCTAGAAGAATGACAGTGACCTCCCCCCCTTCCCCACAGAAGCAAGTGAGAGAAGGTGGGAAACACCACCACAGACATTGTTAAACAGCTGGTGTGGGGGCTAACTTTGCTGAACTGTTTTTCAGCCATTTCCATTTCTTGTCACATACATGGCTCATGAAGCGGAGGGACTATAGGGAGGAACACAGAAATGAATGTGACGAAAACATATTCAAAAATAAGATCCATTTTTACAAATTAAAGTAACAGTACACATCAAGTCGGATTACATTATTCCTAGGATTTCAGAGCTTGAAGAGACCTTGAGGATCACCCAATCCAGGGACTCTTAACCTGAGGTCCATAAATCTGGTTGGTTGGTTGGTTTAGTATTTTGACAACTTTATTTCAACGTAACTGGACTCCCTTGTAATCTTATGTATTTTTTATGTATTTAAAAACATTCTGAGGGGTCCACAGGCCTCCCCAGATTGCCAGAAGGGGAGCAGAACCGCTGATCTAATCTAACCTTCTCGTCTCATAAGTAAGTAAATAAGCACGGACAGGTGAAGCAGCTTGTCTAAGTCCCACAGCTGCTTGAGGCCAGAGAAAGGACTAGACCCGGGTGTTTTGACTCCCTGTCGAGTGCTCATTCTAACATGCTATATTTTCAAAGCTTTGATTTTTCAGAAACCCAGGCTATGCCTGAACATCAAAAAAGTCTCACATTCACCAAAATATTCATAACAGCACTTTTTGTGGAATAAAAAAGCTAAGGAAAAGGAGATGCCGACTGACTGGGTTACAGCTTAACACATCACGGCAGAAGAATGCTACGGAATGTGATCATTCTGAAAAAAAACAATTGTTATGAAGAACTCAGAGAATGAAGATAGAGACATATGAACTGACACACAACAAAGCAAGCACGACAAAGAAAATAATGAACACAATGAGTTCAACAATGTATAATTGGGGAGAACAAAAACCAAAACCCTGGAAGCTGAATAATTACAACGACAAGCTTAGCCTCAAAGAGGACATTAAAAATGGACTTCTGTCCCTTCTTTGCAGAACTGGGGGATATGAGAATATAATATTATATATATTGTCATACTCAGTTGATGTGTTACGTTGGCTAGTTTCGTTCATCTGCTTTTTTCTCCCTCCTTCCTTTTGATTCTTTGTTAATAACAGATGGCTCGACAGCAAGGGTAGAGAGAATGAATGTATTTGGAAATTTAGGAAAGGTAAAAAAATAGAACATCAACAAAAATTTAAAAACAAAATAACCCTTTACCCCCAAAATTTTTAAAGTGCACACTGACAAGGTAAATGACTTGAAATCAAGGGTTCTGACTATACCCTTAATAAGAAAGATGCCCTCTTATGATCTCCCCCTTTAGCTAACAAACAATAAACACTTCTTAAGCACCTACTAGTTTAGGCAGCTGGTAGTACCGTGGATGGAGGACTGAGCCTAGAATCAGGAAAACCTGTGTTCAGATTATGCCTTAGACGCTTACTAGCTGCATGTCCCTGGGTAAGTAAATATACTGAATAAAGTAGCAGCTGTGTGAGGAGAAAAATGGGGCTAGATGTGAGATTCAGTGAAGATAGAAACAGTAAGATTTGGCAACTGACTGGACAAAGGAGTAAGGAAAAATGAGAAGATGATGATCATGCCAAAGTTACGAACCTAGGAGAATGGAACAATGGCAGAACCTGCAAGAGAAACAGGGAAGTTCAGAAGAGGGGTGGTGGTGTTGCTAGTATAATGTAAGGTTTATTCTGGACACATTCAAGATGTCTCTGGGACAGTCAGTTGACAATGGCCAAATATACAGTTGGTAATGTGGAACTGAAGCTCAGTGAACAGGCTGGGGCTGGATAAAGATCTATGAGGCATCTATTAGAGATGATAATTTAACACACGGGAACTAATGAGGTTACCGAGAGAGAAAATATAGAGAAAAGAGGGAGGCTCAAGACAGAACAATGATGAACCTGCTACAGAGACTGAGAAGGAACAGTCAAAAGTGGTACAAGAAGAGTAGTCCTGCAAAGATCTAGAGAGGAGAGATTTTTCAGGAGGAGCAGTGTACAGTGTCAAAGGCAAAGGCAGCAAAGATGTCAAGAAGGATGAGGCCTCAAACACACACACACACACACACACACACACACACACACACACACACACACACACACACACACACGATAGGTCACTCCCTAATTAACCATCAGTCTCCTTAGAGCAAAAAGTTGAACACCTCCACATTTTAACAATCATATATTTGAACTATACCATTCACCAAGAGCAATGGTCCTATTTCTTTTCCCCATTTCCCCACCCCAAAATAAGTTTTTTGGTGGTTTTTTTAATGTAACTTTTCTTTTTCCATTTAAAATTAGTATTTCTTTTCTCTCCCTCATATCTCCCCCACCACTGAAGGGGGGGGGAAGAAAAAAATCAATAATAAAATATGTATAGTCAAGCAAAATAAATTCCAACATCAGCAATGTCCAAAACTATGTTTCTTTCTGCATCTTAACTCAGTTCACCATTGCTACTCTAGAATCATGGCTGGTCACTGAATGGATCAGAGTTATGAAGTCTTTCAAAGCTGTGTTTCTTTACAATGTGTTTTACTGTACAAATTATTTAACTGGTTCTGTTCACTACATTCTGCAACTGTTCTTATATATCTTTCCAGGTTCGTTTTCTCTAAAAGCATCCCTTTCGTCATTACTTGGTACACCAATAGTTTTTTGAAAACCTTTTTGATTGTCCTTGGCTTTCTCTGTCAGCCTCTTCTTGCAGAACAACACCACCTTTGTATTCATTCTGTTACCTGCTGCTGTTTCCATCATTTATACATTAACTTTTTTATAAATCTAAGTTGACTTGATGAGTTTCTGTGCATTCACACCTTTGTCTTTTTGGCAATTTCAACTTTTGCCCCTTACCAAATGACTTCTCTTTGCAACCTAAGGATTTCTCTCTTCAAAATTTCCCCATTCTCTCTGAGCTAACCTCAATATAAAATTTTAGTCCTTGGGATCCTGCTTATCCTTTTGCTCAACCCTTTGAAATCGAGGGTGCATGTCAGGCTGAGTCTGGCTGTCTTCTCCTTCACTATCGTACATGCTAAGATGAAATGGTCACCTTTAGTCAAGCTTCTCACCATTACCACCCCCCAAAACCAGTGAGAATCAGGTCCATAATAGGGTCACAGGATCAAATTTAGCATTAGAAAGGACCCTAAGAGGGCACGTGGTCTAACTACTGTATTTTACAGATGAGGAAAATATGGCCCAGAGAAATTAAAAGTGACTTGCCCAATGTTATACAGGTAGTACATACCACAGCCAGAACTGAACCAAAATCCTGACTATAAATCTATCATTCTTTCTAGTATACAACTGTGCCCATCATTAATCATCCACCTTTTAAAGAATTAAATTATCAAATCAAACCAAGAAATTACTAGCTTCTGTGCTTCTGGGAAAAAGATACTTTCTCAGATGTCCAAATAACTAAAGTCACCACTATGACTACAGCATCCATAAGCATGCCAGATGCATATTCTGTTTCCTGAATTCCTTACACCTCCTTTGGTCCAGGCAACCTAGAATACACTCTAAAGATAACATCACTTCGGTCTGGGTCACCACAGATCTTCACACAAATGTTCTCTATCAACCTTTCCCTATCTAGTCCTGAATTTTATAACAGATATCTACTTAACATCTGATGTCATTCCATCCCCTTTCCCCACATCCAGTCTCCTCCCTAACTACTGAATAAGGTATACTGTCCAATTCCAGTTACAGGTCCTATCCTACAAGTCACAGGAATACCCATTATGTCAAATTTACTCCTTTGTGTCCCAGTACAGCTCACTTCTTATTTGTACTGTGTGCAGCCTGTATAGACATCTGGAGCTAAGGGGTTTACTGCTAGCTGCTTTCTTGGATTTTGTCTCCTATGCATTTCTAGGTGTTTCTACTGACATTCTACATTGTCGTTATTCTATTTATTTCTATTCTGTTCTATTTAGCCTGGTGAAGATATATATTTACCTATAGGTATAAATATCAAGCATTTTCACCTTCCTTTTTCCCTTTCAGTTTAAAGCCCTTTCAAACATGTTTTTTAAAAATTCTTTTATTGATATCTTTTATATTTACATCACAGTCATTTCCAGAAATGAATGTTTCCTTAACCCTGCCCCCACAGAATTCCCTCTTATAACCAAGAACAATAAAGGAAAACCACCTGACATACTGACTACATGGATGCAACATTCTGCTCTACTACTAACTTGCCTTCCTGCCATGAGGGAAGACATATGTTATATTATCTATACTCTAGAAGCCCACTAGTTTTTTAATTACTCAAGTTTGGTTTCCTTTTAGTAATCTTTTCATTAACATTGTTGTAGTAATATCATTAAGTACATTCTTCTTTGGGTTCAATTTATTTCACTCTATCAAATCATACAATTCTTCCCAAGTTTTTCTCTGAATTCCTCATAGCAACAATTGCTTAATGCACAATAATAATATTCTATTATACTCATATAGTGTAGTTTTCTGCAGCTAATGACTCAATGGATAAAACCTTGTGCCCGGTGTCAAAAATTATCTAAATTCAAATCCGGCATCAGACACTTACTAGTTGTTTAACTTTGGGCAAGTCACTTAATTTCTATTTGCCTCAATTTCCTCAACTCTAAAATAGGGATAATAATTAAGCATCTACCTCCCAGGCTTGTTCTGACTATATTAATTCATTTCCACCAACTCTTTTTATTAGGTTTGTGAGACTCCTAGAAAATATACTCCTATCAGCCTTATTAGGTAAGCCGCACAGCTTGCCCAACATTCCCACATCTTAAGCTGTAGCTCAGAAATATTTGTTGTTGTTGTTCAGCCATTTCAGTCACGTCCAACTCTTCATGGCTCCATTTGGGTTTTCTTGGCAAAGCTAATGGAGTAGTTTGCCATTCCTTCTCCAGCTCATTTTACAGATGAGGAAACTGAGGCAAATAGGGTTAAATGATTTACCTAAAATCCACAGCTAGTAAATGTCTGATGTCAAATTTGAACTCAGGAAGATGAGTCTTCCTGACTTCAGGCCCAGCACTCTATTCACTGTACCACCTAGTACAATAGGCTATACATCCAACCAACTACATGCTATATAATCTAGAAAATATGCATTCTTCATCCCTTCTGTTTTAATTCAGTGCACTGATAGGTCCACCTCTTTTGAACAGCCATCTGAAAAGCCAACAGTAACCAGAGGGTTGGTGCTATGCATACCTTCATTAGCAAATATCGGCAAACACCTGACTAGTGAACCCCTTTCCATTTGGGCTTGTGCCCAGATATGATCACTCAAGACAGTGCTAAATACAGTAGATGAGCATCTATCTCCCTGTTTCACGATATCTTACTCATTAGTGGTAAATCAGAGCCCTGCTGAAATCCATATGCTCTTAGCACGTGACACCCTATTGAAAGAGAACCATTCAGAGTACAAAAGGATGGCACTGGTAAACATGGCTTTTAGATCACCCAAAGAATAAGGTTAGTTCTGACATGACCCCACAACTTTACAGCATTTATATTTCTGAAGTTATTAAAGTTTAACAGTGCATTAAAGCATTTGTACATGCGTCAATTTAGCTATCCAAACGTACTTCTGTGAAAGACTGCAAGTTCCCAAGTTAAAACTTGAGAGATGCATTATTTCATGAATATAGTCAAGAACCTGAATACTTACGAAATGGCCTCCTCTCGGTTTTCTCCCCAGGAGAAGCAGTGACCAAACTGAGAATCTGCAAATTCATGAAGTCCACCAGCAGCAGCAACACTGAAATAGCCCCAGACATTCTTATTGCTACGGAAATTCAACTCCTGGACTGTTCCTGAGCTGGGCTTAAAACCCTGTTAGAAGATGGTGAATATAAAAGAAATCTTAGTACATTCTCAGGAAATCTTCTCATAGTTTGGTGTCTTGAGGAGCAGCCCTGGGGGGATGATCTGTACAGTTGGTCTAAGGGCCATGAAGCAGGTCTTCACATAAGTGTAACCAGGGGGGACTCATAGTGATCTAAACCTTTCTATGTCTTCCCCACCAGAGTAAAATTTATACATCTGAATACCGTACTTCAGTAAGCTATCTTTAGTTACCTCATCAGGATTCTCACTAGTGATCCGAGCAGCGATGACGTGACCCCTCGGGCAGGGGACATGAGCAGAGTTTTCAAAATCAATTGGTACGTCTCCCCAGGGTGAGACCCCATACATCATTCGGATATCTTTAATTCTGTACAGAGGAATACCCATGGCAATCTGAAGGAAAGTAAACCACATGTGTGTCAGATCACTGATGACTGGTTTTTCTGTAAACGTAGATGTTAACACACTATCCACACAATTCTTCCACCTTACAAACCACTACTGATCATTCCTACAGAACTTTATTCCTTTTTCATGGGCTTAAATTCCACAAATGTTGAACACATCAATACTTACTCAAAATTACTCAAAGTAGACTTGGCATCACTACATTTAATAATTTCCCCTGTTTTATCCTGGTTTACTACAGAAAGAAATTACTATTCAGTTTCTCCGTATAACTCAGAGTATAACTCTGTGTGAACTCTCAGAGTTCCTCTAGTAACCCAAATTCCCACTGACATAACAGGGGTGGCTAGGTGGCACAGTGGATAGAACACCAGCCCTGGAGTCATCAGGAAGGCCTGAGTGCAAATCCAGGCTCAGACACATAACACTCATTAGCTGTGTGACTCTGGGCAAGTCACTTAACCCCAATAGCATCATGTTAAAAAAAAAAAAAGACATCACAAAGGTGAACCCAAGAGATGCCACTGCTTCTCTCTCTCGAAGTCAAAATGCTATTCCAAACAAATAACAATGTATATGGCAGAAACAGGAATATTTAATACACAGATTACAATTACATAAAAAAATTATGAGGAAATAATTTTAAGAATCAAAAGAAGATATACTCTATATATGTTTGGTTATAAAACATATTAAATATAAAAAGAAATGAGAAAAATCAACACAAAAGAGAAAGCCCATGACTATGCAACACTCCCAGAAGGCACCAGGGTAGTCCTCAGAAACTGACAAGGTAAATCCGTCAGAGTCATAACAATACCATCACTTCTCTCAACCCCACAAACCACAGTGAATGAGATAAAAGTTTACTCCCTTTTCAACTTCAGATGCTGTAGAGCACATTTTGAAGGACAGAAAGGTATAATGAAGTGTACACTGAACATGGAGTCAGAAAACAGAAATGAGTCCTAGATAATCAGCTTCCTGATAGGGTGGGTAACTATGGCCATGTCATCTCAACTTTCTGAATCTGGTAAAATGAAAATATTACTTCTACTACCCTTCTCACAGAGGTATTGTGAGAGGAAAGTGCTTTGTAAACCATTTGAGAATGACTGTTCTCGTTTACAAGTAGCACCTAACTTCCTCCTTAGATGTTGCAGCGTTCTCTAGCACATCAAAGTAATTAAGAGGCAACACTATCAGGAGAACAGAAGAATCAGGAGATAAATTTACAAAATAACCACCAAAAATGTAAAGGAAAATAACTTAGAAAGACAAAAGATCTCACAGGAAGGCAACAACCAACTATGACTTGAGAAAACTAATAATGAAGCATACCACACACACAGTCAGAGAGGTGACCAAGCAGAGATGCAGAGTGAGACACACCTGGACATACCAATGTGCTAAACAGTGTGGCTGCTAGAGATGACCGGGAGTGGGGTGGTAGAGAGTTAGAAAGTAATAACAACAAGTGCAACAACAATAATGAAAAGTACATAAACAAAGCATTTAAAAATACATTGAAGAAAACAAATTCAAGAGACACATACCGGACAATTTCATTACGACCACATTAAATTTAATAGACATTTCCCTTTAAAACAAACTGCATAAGTGAAGTTCACAGTTTCATATTCAATCCTTTTTTTCCTCCTTGTATACTGAAATGTTGATTTTGCTGATGATTAAGTTCATAATAAAAAAGAATATTTAAGTTAAAAAACATTTTCCAGGAGTCACTGTTCAAGTCATAGGAATATAGAGGTGCTATATGAGTCATCCTTGCCAGAAAATATGCGGGCTACTTCGCCATTCTGACATGCAACCAAGGCAGCAGATCAACCAAGGAATAACCCAGACTGGTCCCAAACATAAGGAGCCTTCTTCCTGCAGGAGTTTTCCATATATTACTCAACAACCAAAGGTAAATCATTTTGTTTTCATGCATTATACTGCGGACCTGACTTATGGAGTGACCCTAAGAAATGCAACTCTAATTCTTAGGTGGCTAGCTCTGGCATTTCAAAACTTTCCTGTGTTTTTTGTCTTATTGGGGAAAACAAGTTATCCATATATTACATACAAAGAGCACAAATCATGAATCACAAAATTGCACAACAGAACTGAACATCACAAGAGATTCTGATTAAGAGAAGCTTCCTTCCTATCAGACACTGGTAAAGCCAGTTCTTCAGTTATCACTCACATTCCCAGCCTCCCCAGAGGACTCCTCAAGCCCAGGAGCACTGGGACTCACCTGGAGTTGGGCCGCTGGAAGGTTGACATCAGCCACCATCTCCGTACAAGGATGCTCCACCTGCAGCCGCGGATTCAGCTCCAGGAAGTAGAAGCTGCCATCCTGGCTGTAGAGGTACTCCACAGTCCCAGCACTGACATAACCTACCATCTTGGCAAGCTTCACAGCACACTAAGGGACAAAGTCATGGTGAGCAAGTGCAAGAACCCTATTATGTCCAAAATCCAGTCCTTGTCTGTTGCCTCTCACTAGCTCAAAACCTCAACACTTCCAACCATACAAGGGCTCAAAGACTTCTAGCTATATACGGGCAGATTTTTTCCTCCACTCTGACCATAACCCAAAATCTAAAGCCAAAGGAGAGCAGAGAGATGATTTATTTTGTTCACACTTTTACAACAGAAAGCTGACACACCCTACACATTCTTATGTATGGAGAAAGCACAAACAGACAACCCATCAAAGCACTATTTATCTGGCTTGTTTGGAATCCAGCAAAAGGGAGAACATAACTTATCTACTAAAAGAAAATGAGTGCTGATTCACTACATCAGACTTTCCAAACTTTCCAATCTGTGGTATTTTGCTTTCCATGGGCTTCTGAGATGGAGTTTTCCTGATTTTTAAAAAATGGAAACCATGCAACTTAAACATGCTTCTTAGAAAACTCTGCTGAAGAAGGTAGACACTGAGCTAAACTCTAGACTACACTCATGTGAAGAAACAAATATATAGCTCACTTTAACATGTAAGGTCCCAACTCAAGTAGCTACTCTGGAAGACAGGACTGACTTTCTAGCATGATACTCAGACAGACAAGTAATTCTGGGGTGGGTACCTCCTCCACAAATGGAAATTACAACTCCTCCAAATGTCCTCGCCATGGACAAAAAGTTATCTTGTGGCCAACAAGACAATAAACAGCCCATGCTTAGCTAAGCTTGTCTTTGAACCACAGACACACAATCTGCTGTCAGGTTCCAACACACTTAGTACATCTTGAAAAATATAAGGAACAATATTAAATTACTGCTAAATTTCATCTCCCTTTTCCTCTATCTTCCCCCAGCCAAAGGAACACAGTGTGATAGAGTATTGGTACATTTTTGGACAAAGGCATTTGTTTGATGGCTGAATTGTAAGAAGAATAACAAAGTTCTAATACTCTATTTTTTTGCTTCTCAAAAAAGAAAATACAAGATAAAGCATCTCTAGATCCACTGAATGAATTTCTGATATTCTCTGCATATTTACCCATAGGGATAATATACTCACCTCCTACCCCCCTGGATATATATACTCACTCACCCAAGCACCCACACAGAGGCACCCACACACATGTGAATACACTCACCTGTTCCATATGCTCAAATACCACTGGAGTTGCAATAGTGGCAGGAGCCTCTTCTATGATCTTCTGATGTCTTCGCTGCACAGAGCAGTCACGACCAAACAAGGAGATTGCATTGCCATACTGATCTGCTAAGATCTGCACCTCCAAGTGACGAGACTGTTTGGCCAGTCTCATCACAAAGATAGGGGAGCCAGGGACTTCAGCCTGAACCTACAACAGAGAAGGAAATGAACAACACTAGACTCTCTACATTTTTGCTGGAAATAGGAGAGGACAGGACCTGTGATTTCGTTGGTACACAGAACTCCCATATGAGGAAATTCCCTCTACCAATACACATCAGCACTTTCTCTGCAATTTACAGTCATAGAAAAGGTGCCTAAAACCCTAAGAAGTTAAGTGACTTCCCCAGAGTCACATATTCCTATGTCAGAGGCAAGATCTGAACCCAGAGTTTCCCAGCTTCCAAGTCAGTTCTCTATCATTATACCATGCTGCCTTCTCTAGTAAAAGCATTTCTGCTACTCTGATAAAACTCTTCTTCATATCTATCTTTCACAGGCTGTATTTCCAGCTACATTATACAATAAATTAAAAGGAACATAGAGACAAGCATTCATGTACACTGTAAGCAGAGAGGAACACAAAGTAGAAAATGCACCAAGTCCCGCAGCCACACTCTGCACCCTCCAGTACAAAGCCAAAGCCAAGATCCTGGTCCCTGTAGACCAAATGTTGGCCTCTTTCCTATAATTATCACTATCAGTTGCCCTAGAAGACCACTTTATGCTTTTCCAAAATCTTTTACATGCATCCTTACATTATTTCTAGAGTTACTTTTAACTATAAATCCTTTAAAAACAAATGTCTTTGACATACTAATCCAAGCAAAGAATTAAGTGTACTCTACCTGTCTGAAGAGGTTAGGGAAGTCATCTGCATTGTTCACTTTTCTGATTCCCTTCCCTCCTCCTCCTTCTGAGGCCTTGATCATAACTGGATAACCAACTTCCTCAGCTGCCTAGAAGGAAGAAAGAGAGAAAAAAGGCTAAGGAAATTAAGTGGGAAGTATAAGGGAAGAGAGGTAAGAGGGAAAATTATTTACAAGAATAGAAATTGTTTGAATACAGCAAGCTGTTAGTCAAATCCAGCATCCTACTATAACAAAGATAGGTATGACCTAAATTAATCTCAATTCTTACATTGCTAGAATTTTTTCTACATTCAACTGTGATGAGATACAGAAAGAAATTAAAATAAGGTGATATCAAGAATTAACTCAAAGACTAGATTCATAGGGTTGATAATATTTAATCCAAATTCCTATAGCTCCTACTTTAAAGCACCACAATCACCTTACAGCACAAAAATAATACCTAGCATTTATAAAGCACTTTAAGGTTTACAAAGCACTATATATATGTTATCTCTTATGATCTCCACAACAACCCTGGGAGGTAGGTACTATTATTATCCCCCTTTTACAGATAAGAAAACTAAAGCAGGCAGAGATTAAGTGACTTGCCCATGGTCACACAGCTAGGAAGTATGTGAGGCAGAATTTGACTCAAGTCTTCCTGACTCCAGGTCCAACACTGTATTCACTGTGCCATCCAACTGCTTTGAGAACCGAATTACCAAATTATCAACTATTTGTTACGTTTAATAAGACACAAAAGTATATTCGCTTCAGGAAAACTTCCCACCTACATTTAACCTAGAAGCTAACAGTTTCAAGTAGAGAACTAGATGCTCAACCCACTCTTTATTATTTGAATTTCATCCTAAAAGTGATTATAATACTTTCTATGATATAAAGAATTAACATTTTCAACTGAAATGGAACTACCACGATATACTTCTCTTTTCTGCAGTCATCTGCAAAAAACAGCAGTTCCTTCATATCATGGATTTTTTAAAAATTTCAACAAGGATTGAAATTAAAAAGGGGTTTCTGATTAACACTCAGTTAACCAAATTACTAAACTTACCCTCTATTCCCCACCCCACCCCCACCCAGCATTTCACAAATATTCCAAACATTTGACTAAGCTATATTTTACTAAATATTTACTAAATATTTGATTATAATATACCCACACAACCTAAAACTACCACCAGAAATCAGCTGTTCATCCCTTTATACTTTGAGGGGAAAGACCAGCCAAAGCATGGGGGTAGATCAAAGAAATAATAATAGAAAGTTGGTAACTAGAAGAGAGAAAAAAGAGAAGCATACAGTTGTTATTGAGCCTCCTCCTGCTGCTGCTAAGGTGGCCAGGTTGGGATTGAAGTTGAATTGTACAGCTACTGGCTAGACTTAACTTGGAACCAGTGAGTAATCCTAAAAAAAAAAAGGCCTAAACCATGAAAAAGATCATCATCCTTATGAAAGACCCTTTTTTGCCAATGACAACAAAAAAAGACAATTCAGTATATAGTATTTTCTATTTGAGGTGAAAGTGTTAATTCCTCTTATTAAGTAACAGCACAGCTAATGTGAAAATAAAATAGGAGAGTGATTTAAGCATCCAGTTTTCTACTTAGATCTAGTACCATACAAATTAAATGAGTCTATGTCTTTCAAAGAAAATGATATATGATTCCAAATTAGCATCATAAGTAAGCTTATTAATACATCCACTTCAATTAGCAAAGAACAGAAGAGAAATAAACCTAAGAAAAGTATGAAGTAGTACTAGCACAGTGGTTCCCCCAAACTGAGTCATTCATCTAGGAAATAATGTCACATATAGATAAGCAGTTAGTTTCAAAAATAATTTTAATTGTTTACATATACAATAGGCTATTCTACACTCTACCCATTAGAAACCACTGCCCTCTAATATACTATGATGAAAATTTGCCCAGCCAGCTACAAGTCAGACCCTGATGCCAACTTGTGCATCGGAAGTGCATCCTCAAAGCTCCAGCTGCTTGAGCCTATTCCTGGCAGCTGAAGTGGACCACTCCTTAGAGTTTGCAACTTACCTGCAATCCAGCATCTACATCCTTCACATAACCTTTCTCATACAGATCCTGGGGAACATTCAAAATGCGCTTTGAAAAATCATTCTCTTGCCAGTCCACACGAAGACCTGAAATACATAAAAGTAACCACAGGGTCACTGCAAAAGCATATCATCTCTAACAAATACGTCTTGTACAACTTTCTGTCAGACCTTCTCTAAAATGCTCTACTGTACAAAGGAAAACAATAGGGGGTTCCAGCTTATAAGAAATTAAAACTATGTTCTGTCCTTGGGGTTAGCAATCTTTAATCACAGTGAATAATGCTGAAGAACACACGTCAACACAGAGGACAATTCCACCAAAAGTCTATAATTACTTCATACAATGCCCAAGGAAATACGAAGTTACCTTTAAAAATACATGAACACACAAAACAAAAGCATGGAGACCTCTCATAGCAACTCAGCAGGCAAATACCTTGTCTTTGTGCATTTAGGACTGTTCCTGGGGCAGAGTTCTAGGGAATAATTCAATCTTTATGGGCCCTTGGAAATGGAAATTCCAATTTTATTGGCCTCAACAGAGCCATGATTCCATGCTCCCTGAATGTTCCTGTATTCGACAGCCACACAGGGAGTACTACAGCCTCTCAATTTAAACAAGAACAAATTCAACCTTTTCTTTTAAACTTTGGCTATCTGACCTAGCAGGTCTAGGGAGGATATAACAGTCCCCCAAGAGAGCCTGGATAAGCACACTCAGAATCTGCCTGAACACAAAGCTAAAGGGGAAGCTTAAACTGTTATCAGTGATAACAATTTACAAGCCACTCTATAAAGAATTTTGTAAGAATAAATCATTTTTAAAGCATATTGATCCTTTTTTTGTATAAAGAGCAACTAAAGGGTGGAGTGGCTTCAAGCAAGAAGAGCATATCTCCAATAATTTGTGAGATGACATGAAGGAAAACAAAGAGAGGCAAACAGCTGGGTAAATGCTATCCTGCCTTACTAAACTGGTCTCAGGGTTATCTAGAGGTCCAGATCCCTTCTGTGGCAGGCCCCAAAGTCTAAAATTCCCCACCCCTCCCAGTTCATTACAATTCACTTTAAAATAGGCATGGCAAATCCAGAATAATCCACTTTTTCCCGGGTCATGCAAAGTGAAGATGCCCCATAGCCACTCTAGATCACAGTAGAACATCTAGGCATGCTAAGTTCCAGACTCTTGGAATTAGTCAAGAATCACAGATGCTGAAACATGCCACCATTCACCAACTCGCTGTCAGATAAAACAAGCAGTTATAAAGCAAAGCTTGAGCTTCCTTAGCCAACTAGCACCCCAATGAACCACCCTGAACCCCAAGATACAAACAAATATTTATATCTTACCACTGCCACTCCAGGGAAGAGTTGGGATACCTGCCGTTTGAGCTACTATAGAAGAGGCAATCTTATCCCCCAGAGCCCACATGGCTTGGCTTGGAGGACCTAAAGACAAAGGAATGAAGGAGAAAATAAACCTGACTTGCTTAACTATATTTTCAGGCCTGAATGAACAAATGCATAAGAAGACTGCTCTGAATATTTTAAAACCAACACAAGTTTTCAATGGAATCTAAAATAATGACTTTCCAACCAATGATCAAAAATCATCTCTTTGATGAGGTTCAATGTGGAAAGTTACAAAAACACAATGTGAATAGTCTTTGTAGGCAGTGTGGTACAATGGAAAGAGCACTGTAAGTCTTAAAGCAAGAAGGCCTGAGTTCCAGTCTACACTATCTGACACTAACTTAACTTCTCTGTGCCTCAATAACCTCACCTGTAAATGGGAATACTGCTACTTCCATTAGCTACTTCAGAGCTATGAAAAGATCTTTTCTCTCTCTCTCAGAGTAGAGAGGCAGAAAGGAGATTATTATTTTCTCCTAGGACAGCCCCTATGACTAAAAACGAATGAATGAGGGGCAGCTAGGTGGTGCAGTGGATAGAGCACCGGCCCTGAAGTCAGGAGGACCTGAGTTCAAATCCGGCCTCAGACCAAACACTTGACACTAGCTGTGTGACTGGGGCAAGTCACTTAACCCCAATTGTCTAAAAATGAATGAATCAATGAATCAATGAACGAATGAATAAAGATGAATGCATGAATGAATGAAAAAAGCATTTATTAAGCATTTACCATGTGCCAGGCACTGTGCTAAACTCTGGAGATAGAAATATATTTTCCTAAAAAGAGAGTAAGAGAGTGTTTCTACCCTCAATGAGGTGATGTTCTAATAGGGCAAGATAATACATAAAAGGGAATGAAAACCAGGGAATTGAGTTTTTAAATTCTTTATTGACTGATAGATTGCTATGGTATGCTAAATGTTCAACTTTTTTTTGTTCTTCAATTTGTTGAATTTATCTGGGGCCATCTCCAGTTGCCCTGATGTATATCTTGCCACCGGACCCACATGGCTCTGGAGGAGAAAGTGAGGCTGGTGACTTTGCACAGCCCTCCCTCACTTAAATCCAATTCACCTGGAAGTCACGGCATCACCTTCCTGAGGTTATGGTCCTCTTCAAGAATGAAGGACAAACAACATGGAACAACAGATGTTCAACGCCATCTCCACTTAAAGAAAGCCTAATCTCACACTTTTCCCATGGTGAGCAGTCAAAGAACCCACCATGTCAGACTTAGGGTCAGCTACATTTCTATCTAACCAGCACTTCCTAAGGTCAACCAAAGACACCTAGAATATCAAACTTAGCTCCCATAAGGAACACTGGGCTTAATTAAAAACAAGGACTGAAGGGAGATATACCTAACAAAGGAAAGTAATTCGTAAAAAGATCTCAGAGAATAGACACAGGGGAGAATGAAGGTGGAAAAATTACATCTATGGGGCACTAACTGGGAAAACCTGAAGAGATGGAACAGAAAGCAAGGTGGGACAAAAGTACACTTACCCATAAAGGCAATGCCATTCTTTAAGAGGAGTTCGGGAAGCTTAGGGTTTTCAGAAGCATGGCCCCATCCAGCCCATACTGCCTACAGAGAAACAAAGTAGAATTTATTCTTTACAATAACCCTAAAAACTTGCTCACACTGTCTTGCTCTCTATAATGGCTGGCCTGAAGGCATATGGGAAAACAGACCACAGCAGCAGTTGGACACAAGCAAATGCTGAATTGAATCTCTGTGCTCAACTCGCCACAATCTTCTGGAAGAAAAGAAATAAGCAGTTCATTGTAGCAAAACCTTGGAAGAGATTACCATAATATACGGAGTGTTAAAACTCTAGTTACCCTTGCTATTTTGGATTTTTTTTTTAAATACTGAAACAAATATGCAATAAGAAAAAGAAATATTTTTAAACTTAAATACAAAATAAGAAAAGGGGAAAAAAGCCTGTCATGTGCACAGCAGAACATAAGAGGATTCAAAATATATAGTAATAAATTTCCATTTCAAGAAAGCCTATATAATAAATGCTACATGTTGTATTAAGAACTGTCCATATTTTCTTTGCTTCCTTTTTAGTTTTCTGTTGTCCTTTGCTGTGCACGTTTTACTTTATTCTTTTGTCCCCTTTCCCTCCCCCTCCTCCAAAGGCTACAATTAAGCATGGATATATTTTTATATATATATATAGTTATAGATATACAGATACACATTATACACACATACATATATATATACACACACATACATATATATAGAGACATATACTTTCCCTAAAAGATTATACTTCTGATCTTTTTTTTTGTTTGTGCATATCTCTTATTTCCTATCCCTCCTAACTCCTCTACTTTACTTCTGCCCATTATCCTGCCCTCTTACTATTTAATCTACCCCTCCCGCCCCTTCCAGGATCCCTCCCTTATCCTCCCATTCTCATAAATCTAAACATCCTTCTATGACCCCCTCTGACCTATTCCCTCACTCTCCCCTCTTATGCCTCCCTTATCCTCTCCCTGATCCCTATCCCCTTAATGTTTTATTTCTTTCTGAAATTAGAAGACTTTTATACTCTTCTAGATATATATGAATTATTCTCTCTTGAACCCATTCCCAATGAGAGTAGGTTTCCAGAACTAACGGCCCTCCTCTTCCCCATCTAATTCCTCTGTGTCAGTTTTTCCTCTCATACCTCATTTGTATAAAATAATTACTCTTTGTAGCTGTTCCTAAACACTTTTACTTTTTAAAGTCATATCATACTCAGGTCTACCCCAATCTTTCTTATGAACTACCCAACTACTAATAACAATCTTAGACACATGTTTTACACTTCACATACATAAAAGGTAAATAGTCTGTCCTCAGAGTCCCTGAAGATCAGTCTTTGGTATGTACCTCATATTTCTCTTGGCTCTTGTATGCAAAACCTCTATTACATTTAGGTTTGTATTTTCCCCCCTCAACAAAGTCCTGAAAGTCTGACAGTTCATTAAATGTCCATTTCTTTTTCATTCAGGATTATGCTGGGTATTATATTTTCAGCCAGAACCCCAGTTCTTTTGCTCTTCAATATAGAGTGTTACAAGACCTGTGGTCTTTTAGTGTCACCACTGCTAGGTCTTGTGTGAGTCTAACTGTGGCACTGTCATGGTTAAAATTTTTCTTGCTGCTCGTAATATTTTATCCTTGAGCTGGGGGTTTCAGAATTTGAGTATAATTTTCCTATGGGTTTTACTCACCGGATCTCTTTCAGGTGGTGATGGGTGGATTTTTTTCTATTTCTACTTCCCCTCCTGTTCTAATGCTTCAGGACAATTTTCTTTAATTATTTCCTATATTATTATATCAAGATTCTTTTTTTGATCATAGCTTTCAGGTAGTCCAATTATTCTTATGTTTTCTCTTCTTGATCTGTTCTCTAGATCAGTTGTTTTTCTCATGAGACATTTCACATTCTCTTCTATTTTTTTCATTCTTTATATTTTGGTTTATTATTTCTTGATCTCTTATAACTTCACTGGCTTCCCCTTACCCAATTCTGATCTTCAAGGATTCATTTTCTTTCTTAAAATTCTGGATCGCCTTTTCTAATTGGTTGATGATTTTCTTTTCATAATCTTCTTGTTTTTCTGGAATGGTTTTTTTTTAAGTTTTCCTTTAATTTTTCATTTGATTTTTAAAGTCCTTTTAAAGTTTTCTATGAATTCTTTTTGAGCAGATGACCATCTGACATTACTCTTTGGTGTAGAAGAGGGTTTCTTTACTTCAGTATTTTCCTCTTAAGACGAATCTCGGTCTTCTCTATTCCCATAGTAACTCTCTATTATTGAATTCTTTCTCCTTTGTTTTTTTTTTTTAATTTGCAGTAGTTTAGTTTTTATAATCACCTCCAGTCCTGGAGTATGGGGGATGTTGCCTCTGGCCTCAGATCTTCCTTCAGTTCTCCCCTCTGGCCTGGAACTGCAACCAAGACCGACCCCCCCCCCCCGCCCGCCTCCTGGAAGTGCCCGCAGCCAGCAGCAGCCTGCCCCACTGCTTCTGCACTCACCATTTGAGTGCTGGTTTCTTCTTGCCCTGCCCTACCCCACCCCATCCCTACCACGTCTCTGAAGCACAGGTAAGTCTGGAGTTCCTTGTCAGCAGAGGCTCCCTCGATCTTCTCTGGCTCAGACACCCAACACTCCTCACTGTACCAGGGGTAAAAATTTTCGTGGCTGGGGCTGAGGCAGCTTCCCAACCCTGCTAACCCCAGGGCTTGCCACTTGTTAAGCAGATCTAGGACCTAGACTGGAGGTGTTTACTCTTCACAGGAACCAAACCTTGTCCTGGGAATTTTCTTCAGATCTTCTCCAATTATTCCAGAAGGACCGCTGTTCTGCCCCTACTCTTATTTATTTTTTCTACTCAATATTCACCCTGAGGTGCTATTTCATCTCTTTTTGTGGGGGAAAATCTTGAGAGCTTGGAATTTTCTGACCTACTCTGCCATCTTCCCAGAATCCTCTCCTACCCTTGCTATTTTGAAGAAAACTTATTTCCTACCCTTTAAACTAGGTCCTATATCAAATCTTTCAAGAAATGTCTGTCACAGACTCAAACATTGTGCCCATTTAACTCCACTTTTATCTGTGTCTTTGTTTCTGGATTTGTACCCTATCTATGATCCCACTGAGGTAGAAAACTCCAAGCCAGACCTTCCTCTACCCATGCAGAGGGGAGTGGGCTCAACCACCTTTCTTGCAGTGCTTCCTTGGGAAATGAAGTGGCACATATGCCCTGATTCCAAGGTTACCTCTCCTCACCATGTTCCCTCTCACACGGCTGTTTTATGACTGTGAAAATCAAGGGTTACACTGAAAATAATATATGGAAAGTGACTTGCAAACCTTAAAAGACTGTAACTATTACTATGAGCTTGGGTTTTAACATAATGCCTCTAACTAATTAAATCTGTGGAATATGCTTCAACAGCCGACTTCTCTAGAGCTCAGCTCTAAATTATAGCTCACTTTCCACCATTTTGCCAGCTCCTCAGCAATGAGTTCAGGTACCCTTAACTTCAAGTAGTAACTACATGATTATTAGAGGCTCAAAGCAGAGTAGAGAGAATGTTGGACTTGGTGAAAGACCACAGTTCAAATCCAGCCTCTGATACTTACTAGCAATGTGACCAAGGACAAGTAATGTAGCTACTTTGAGCCTCAGTGTCCTCATCTGTAAAATGGAGACATTGATACCTGTAGCACCCTGCATCACAAGGTTATGAGGCATCAATGAAACAACATATACAGAGCAAACTGCATACTATGAATAATGGCTACTATTATTATTATTGGGGGTGCTACAGGTTAGCAACATGCTTAATGAACAATCAACTTCCCCTTGACCCCAGCACAGTCATGTCATTTTGCTTCTCTTCAAGAACAAAGGACAACAACCAATAGGCTTTGCAGTGTTTATACTAGACAGTCCCTGAAGTTGCTCCTGGCTCAAAAGTTCTAGGACTCTTAAATTAAAGCTTCCCTTTAAAAAGTTTACTCACCTCCCTGAGGTGACTCAAATTTGCTATTACCTAAAGGCAGGAGACAGATGGGAGTGAGATTGTCGAAATCCTTTATGGACCCTTTATATTTCTTTACATGCTGATCTCATTTCGACTCATCTCACTCCCAGAGCCATTCTCCCTTTTCCTTTCTTCCTTAATTACTACCTATAACAGCAGACCAATACAATTCAGGGCCCTTTTGATAACAATCACTGAAATTGTTTCCTTTCTTTGCTCTTCCCTTGTGACCTTCACGTCTGATACTTGTCATCCAAAGAGAAAGACCAGGTGGACTAATTCAGATTCAAACAGACAGTAAAATCTCTTACTTGTACTGGGATCCTTTTAGCAATATCAAGAATTAGTTCCACATTTGCATAGTTATTGTTGTTAGGTCCTCCAGGCACTGGGACGTAGTGATCTGCCATCTTAATGTACTCTGAAAACATAAGCAGAATAACAAAGAGCATGTATTTGCTTTCACTGAGGAGCATAAAAATACTGCAAAAACAGTATAATGAACAGAAATCATCACCACTGTACAGCAAAACTACCTTAACAGGATCCTTTTTAATTGAAGTTCAACCTTCTCTCACTTATTTTTTTTCACTGTTTAGGATGTGCAAGAGCATTCTATGTTCTCAAAACATTTTCACAGTGCAACCTCTGAGAATTCTCAGCATGGCATGGCAGATAGAACTGACCTTGGAAGCAGGAAGACCCAAGTTCAAGTCCTAACTCTGACACATACTGCCTGTATAATGCTGGGCAAATAACCTCTCCGTGCTCTGAGAGTATAAGTTAGAGAAGAGATGCTGACCTATTTTGCTACAAGGAGTTTCATTACCAGGGAATCCCTTGTGCTAATGAAATCATAGCTCTAGTCTCTTTCCATATCCCTAAACTCCTATCTGTCATTTATTTATCTGACGGGGCAGCCAGATGACTCAGTGGGTAGAGCACTGGACCTGGAATCAGGAAGATCTTGGTTCATGTTTGGTCTCACTTACCAGCTGTGTGATCCTGAACAAGTCGCTTAACCTGTGTTTGCCCTAATCCACTGGCAAAGAGTAGGGCAAATCACCCTAAGATCTCTGCCATAGCTTTGGCATGGGTCGCAAAGACTCAAATATGACTGAACAACAATGGCATTATGTCAGTCAGCTTAACAGTGACCAACTATCAAATATAAGTACATCTATATCTGAGAGTTCCAGCATTAGGAAGAACAAGACCTCAGCATCTTATATCTTCACATTAGAATTTCACTCAGACAAGACTCTTGAAGAATAGGGAAAAACAAAACAGAAATGGCAAGTTCTCTAGAGGGGGCTAAGTAAGGGTCATTAGAAATTAAGAGCTGAATAAGCAGTGAATGTTGACTAGGGTCAGAAAAATGGGAATGTAGGTTTCTAGAAAAGGAATCGCAGGAACTTGGACTGGGACCAACTTAGGGTATTAGGTTAAACATCATAGGTATTACCAGGAAGGATAGACGAGCAAGAACATACAAAGGTCTGAAAGAAGAGGGGGCAAAGTCATATTGAGAGGCTGCATTCTTTCCATCTCTTCTTGTTTTCCCTTTATCTTCCTCCCTCCTTCCTTCTTAGTCTCCTTTTCTCACTTTGCTTCCCTGTTTTTACCGTAAGTAGCCACAATTTGGAATTAAGGAGTTTTATATATTTATTGATTAAAATTGTTTGCTTATTCTTTCAACAGAAGGCAAATACTTTACACATATCAAATTGATAAAATCAGAAAGAGACAAAAGTTAATATTAGCAGGACTGTGGCCTGATACACACACCTTATAGGAGTACAACTACAGACTGTTGGAATGTTTTTGGAGTACTATCAGACAATAACCAACAAAAATTACAAAATTAATCATACTCCTTGAATTAATATGACAATTCTGGGAAATAGACCCTAAGAGTACAAAAGGTTTAAAAAAAAAGTTAACTGTTCAAAAGTAAGTATCCATAGCACCACTGTTTCCAATTACAAAACAACTGGAAACAACCTGAATATTCAATAGTGGGTGAATGACAAGATAATTTTGTTACGGACCAACAGGGAAGAAGAACTGCACCAATAATATCACAGATTGAGGCATGAAAAGTACTGGAATACATCATATAACGGAATATTGACTAGTCCACCATTAAAAATGACACGAGGAACATAAAAAAATTTGAAGAGATTTTATGAAATAATGCAAAGCAATCAAAGTAGATCTGGGAGAAGAGCTGCACTGTCTACAAAAAAATGGATATAGTTGCAACTACAGTAACAAAGTTAACAGAAAATAGAAGGGAATGCAGTGAATTGTTATGCACATCTTGTACAGAGGAATCCATTTTTTGTTTGTTTGATTTTTGGCTAGGCAATGGGGTTAAGTGACTTGCCCAGGGTCACACAGCTAGTGAGTGTCAAGTGTCTGAGGCCAGACTTGAACTGAGGTCTTCCTGAATCCCAGGGCCACTGTTCTATCCACTGCGCCATCTAGCTGCCCCAAAGGAATTCATTTTAGTGTGAATTGTGGTGTCTGTTTATTTGGTTTGACTTGTTTAACAAGTTTGTGAACATTCTTTTAAAATAAAAAACATAACTAAACATTTTACAAATTTCTAAAGAAAAATCTAGTGAGGTCAATTTAATTCACTTCAATACGCGTTTACTAAATATTTTCACACTTAAATTAATTGAATAAAACGCAGGCTATGTTTCAAAATATCTTTTCTTTATTCAAGATTCCTATAAATGTTATCTGAAATTGTCTTAAGCCAGAGAGTCACATTGAAAGGAATGGGAAGGGGCAGCTAGGTGGCGCAGTGGATAGAGCGTAGCGGCCCTGAACTCGGGAGGACCTGAGTTCAAATCCGGGCTCAGACCAAACACTTGACACTTTAATTAGCTGTGTGACCTTGGGCAAGTCACTTACCCCCAACTGACTCACTTTAAAAAAAAAAAAGGAATGGAAGACCACCCAATTTGGACATCTCTGTCTCTGTCTGTCTGTCTGTCTGTCTCTCTCTCTCTCTCTTTCTCTCTGTCAATCATCAAACTCTTATTAAGCACCTACTATCTGCCAAGCACTGTACAAAGTGCTAAGGATATAAAGGTAAAAGAACAGTCCCTGCTCTCAGTCTAATCTATTTCCAAGCTAGAAATGGCTAGGATTAATGTTAAATTAAATAAAATTGTTTTCTAGCAATTAGGAGTATCAGGGAAGGCTTCTCACAGGAGACCATGGCACACGAGGTGAGCTTTGAAGGAAATTACAAGATTGTAAAAGGCGAAGTTGAGGAGGTAGTGAATTCTAAGTATGAGGTCACATCCTATTCAAATGCATGGAGGTGGGAAATGGGACGTCAAATTCAGAGAATGGCAATTTGGCTAGTTTGATTAGACTGTTAACAGTGAAGGACTTTAAATGCCAAGCAGTGAGGTTTTCATTTTATCCTAAAGGCAATGGAGCCAATGAAGCTTCTTAAGCAGAAGAGTAACATAGTCAGACCTTTCCTTCAGGAAAAGTATTCTGAAATAATTGGGGAATGATTGAGCAAACTGTAGTATATGAATGTGACAGAGTAACTACTGTGCTTAAAGAAATGAAGAAGGAATGATTTCAAAGAAACCTGGAAAGACTTATATGAATTGATAAAGAGAAGTGAGAAAAAAAAAACAGGAGAATAATTTATACAATAACACTGTAAGTACCACTTTCGAAGACTTAATCAAGAATTCTGATCAATACATTAACCAACTATGATGCCAAAAGATTCATGATGAAGCATGTTACCAATTCACCTCCTGACAGAGTGGGGATGGACTCAGAATGTAGATTGAGACATACATTTTTTGAGCATGGTCAACATAGAAACTTGTTTTGTTTGACTACACATATTTATCATATTTTGTTTTTCTTTCTTTTTCAGTAGGGGGAGGTAAGGAGAAGAAAAAAAGGTACTTCTTAATTATGTAGAGGATGTCATGGAGAAAAGAGATGGGAAGCTGGGATTCCAATTAGGATGCTTTTCAATCAATCAATCAACAAGTATTTATTAAACATTAATTATGTGCCAGGTACAGTGCTAGGAACTGGAGATACAAGTACAAACCATGAAATAATCTTACTTGAAATGAGTTCATCTCCTAATGGGAAGAGACAAATACATTTAAGAATACATACAGTATAAATGTAAAATTAATATAAATACATACAAGCAAATAAAAGGTAGTTTGGAAGGGAGGGCACAAGCAGTCGAGGGGATCAGGAAAGGATTCATGCAGAAGACAGTGCCCTCAGCTGCATCTTAAAAGGAAGAGAGGAGACTCTATACCCAAAACTAGGGTAAGAATGGTAGCTGTGTGAATACAGAGATAGTGTGGAGGCATAATTAACAAGATTTGATAAATGACTAGATGTGGAATGTGAGGGACAGAGAAGAATTAAGGATAATTTTGATGCTGTGAACCCAGGTGACTACCAGGATGGTAATGCTCTCAACAGAAATAGCAAAGTTTAGAAAAGAAAAAGGTTTAAACGAATAATGAATTCTTCTCTTTCTCTCTCTCTCTCTCTCTCTCTCTCTCTCTCTCTCTCTCTGTGTGTATACATATGTACATATATGTATACACATATATGTATACTGTGCATACATGTGTGCAGGCCAGCACCCCTTGATTAGCAGAAGATGACCTATATCATTCCTATATGAACATACACGGAGCCTAAAGTTCATCTAGTAGGCAGGTATCACAGCCACCACTACTACCAAATTGACTGTCTGGGGCTTTACAATTCAAGTTTCTCCACTACGAAGGCTGCAGCAGACCTTAAAAGGAAGAAAAGAAGGTCAAGGCTCCAAGACAAAGTTGACGCCATCATTTATCTCTATTACTCTAATTTAATATCTATCCTTATAACTCCCTTAGAAATTGTACCCAATGGCACCACCAGACTAGGAAACCCTGCCCTAGAGAGGACTCTCAAGAGGCACTGCTAGATGTCTTATAAATGTCTCCAAAAACGCACAAACTTCCCTCAATGGAATAACCAAATAAATCATTCTTGAAGCAAATGTTGAATTACTCCATCCCTTTTTCCAGAATAGAATTCTTTGGTCATTAGTGGGAAAAAACGTCTCAGGGGCACAGCATGGACAAGGCTAACACACAGACTCTACTTTGCTGTACTGCTGATTTTTCTACCCCCAACTATTTTATTGGTGCTCATGAAACATGGAAGATAGGTACAGATGATCATCAGAAAGAGGCAACTTTACATGGGGAACATGTGTCTATTAGGAAAACTACGTTCTAATCTAAAGACCCTTTTCCTCTTTCCACACAAGAACACAGTCAAGCCCCCCTGCCTGAGGAAAATCCTTTACTTTATTTCTTGTTTAAATAGAGTAATAGTAGCCTACATCAAAGCATGCTGGAAGGGTTAGATATTCAAACCAAACTTGTCCATATGTACCCTACCTTAAGAAAGTCTGAGACACAAAGTACTGAATGGAAGAAAGGTGAGGACTGGGTCATACATCTTGACTACAGCAAAAGTCTTCAACTCAGCTATAAAATGAGGGCTCAGACCAAATGATCTCTAAGGCATCTTCCATCTCTAAATCTATGATCCTATGATGCACAATCCTGTGGCAGATATTCAAAGAAGGAAAGGTAAAGCACTAGAAAATCAGTTGGAAACAGAGGTAAATAAAAATACCCCAATGTTGTATTCCCTCAGGGCTCAGAGACAGCTAGTGGTAGGAGACAGTTGTGAAAACTAAAGGGAATTCCAATCCCCAGTTTCTGAAAAAAATTTAACAGAGCCTCAGCACAAACTTTTGGCTCTTTCCTCCCAAAGAGCCCCAGAAATACACACCTGCATTTGCTAATTGCCCCCTATATCCTGGCACTGGTTAAAGAGCAGAAACACCTGAGTAGGCTACAAAGCAAATACTTATTACTGAAATGGGAAAAGCTTAAAGCCCAAATTAAACCTCTGGGTAAACTTCTACCTACTTATACTTCAAACACAGGAATCCAAGGTAGGACAAATCGGTTAATGTTTAAAATTAAAGGCCTGTAGGGGTGAACAATATCTCATTTCAAAGTACAACCACTCCCAGATTTCTATGTGATTCCATTTTTTAAAGGAGAAAAGAAAGGCAACATGCCATAATGATGGAGGGTCAGTCTTAGAGCGAGAACCTGGGTTCAAGGCTCACCCCCACCCCCTACACACACACACACACATGCTCACACGTGTGCGCTATGTTATCATAGGCAAGCATTACTATAGGAAGTTTTCACACTCAAAGTCACCCCACACTGATAAAAACCACAGGTCTAAATCCTCCCAAAAAGGAGAGAGGAGGGATAAAAATCAGTGGTCCCAACAGTTTCAAGGGAAACTCTTTGGGTCTGGAAATATATAAGCTATCCTTTTACGTACCTATGGCCAAAATACAGCAAAAGCTCCATGCTTTAGAGTGATGCTAGTTTAAATAATTCTTACATAAGTAACTCACCTGCATTCGCTTTAAGATCTTCAGGCGTCACCATGACAACAAATCGGATTGCACGTTCATTTCGAAACATCTCATAAGACCACCTACGGATAGATCTCATGCATTTCACTGCAGCAATGCCATTGTTGGCAATGAGAACCTAAGAAAAGTGAAGGAAGAGGGGAGAGCAGAAATAAAGTCAATGATGGAAAAGAAGGTAAGGAAAAAAAATCCACATATATCTCTCCTTCTCTGAGCAAACCAAGGTTACAAACAGGAATTCTTATTACAGAGCAGTCAGTCAGCGTAGAAACCAGCTCCCACATGACCAGGAAGATGTCATTTTATAATGTTAGTAAAGCAAGTATTGTAATGCTTACCAAGTAAAACTAAATTCCCCTCCCTTAATTTCCTGGAGGGATAAGTTGTAAATATATAAGTGTTGTTAGTTCTTCTACCAATGGCTTTGGGGGGGGGGGAGGCAATCAGAGTTAAGTGACTTGCCCAGGGTCACACAGCTAGTAAGTGCCAAGTGTCTGAGGTCAAATTTGAACTCAGGACTTCCTGACTCCAGGGCTGGTACTCTATCCACTGTACCACCTAGCTGCTCCTACCAATTGGCTTTTCTAAAGAGAAAAGCACTAACCTTATAGAGGTGATGTACTGTTAAATAACAAATGAGGTTCAAGCATTTTTTTGAGCCCTTGCTATGTGCCAGGCATTGTGCTAAGTTCTGGGGACACAAAGAAAGGCAAAAACAATCCCTGCCCTCAAGAAGCTCACAGTCTCATGAAGCAACATGCAAAGTACAAACAAACTAGATATTAACAGGATAAATCAGAGATAATCTCAAAGAAGTGTTACATGTTATTTTCTTATGACAAAGGCACAGTATTACCTACACTCTACCAACAACCAGCACCATGCTCACCCTTTCGTCTTTTATTCAAATGAAGTAAAGTATTCAAAGGTAGATATTCACTCCCAAAAATGGAGTAATTATCAAATAAGATACTATGGTAAAGATGCGTAAATAGAGCTCAGAAAATCCTGACATTTCCAGAATTTTACAGCCCCTAGACCTCATTCAGTTAGGAGAAAAAAACTAAAGTCAACAATATTCACATTAACCTTACAACTCACCTTTTCAATCACTTTATTTCCCCCAAAACGAGTAACAAACTCTGCTGGAGAAGCAACAGTGAAATCTCTCTGGGAGTCTATTTTCTTTCGGTCTCGGCCTTGTTTTACCAGGTGTAGGCCGGACATGCTGGACCTAAAAGGGGAGAGAAACCATAACAATCTATAGAAAGGATTTTATCATCAAGACTATTTCCCTGGTAGACCTGTTCTTCCCTACAGGACCCTTCCTCATCAGACACATTGTAAGTTCACAGTTCAGATTAGCACCTGTTGGAAACAAGAAAACTTCCACTCAAAAATATAAAACATTTGTTTTCAACACCAAGGAATCTGCTATCACAAAGAGGCTCTATAGAAAAGCAATGCTATTGTAAGAAAATGAACAAATCTATGGGTAGGAATCAAATGGAGAGGTAATAAAATACAATCAGTTAAAGTTTAGAACCGAAAAAGATGTTAGAAATCATCTAGTTCAACTCCTTCATTTTAGAGATAAGAAAAGCTAAGAGAAATTAAGCGAATTGCACCAAATCATGCATCTAAATTAGTGAAAGAGTGAGAACCCAGGTTTCCTAACAGCCAGGTCTAATGTTATTTGTACTACCCCACACTCCACAACTACTTTGTAATATTTTAGGCACTTTCATTATAGGTTGAAGGCCTAGGAACAGAGGCCAGTTCCCAGTTTTTTGTTTTTTAAGGGGAAAGGGACATGATAATAGTTTGAGACTAGCATTGTCTGGATGTGAGAAGGGCAAGGAAACTTGTACAGAAGGTATCAAAGGTGAACTGGGGGAAGGAGGGTATGAAATTTACACACTACCCTGAGGGATTACACGGGGGTGGTGGGGGTGGGAGGGGATCAAAATTACTGCAACAGAAAAGTAGTGCAACAAGGCTCCAAAAGTGGGAGGAGAAGAAAGGGAGAACTCCATCCAGCTTTCAAGAGTAGAATTCTTTCACACAGCTCACATGATAAATTAGAACCTAAAGAAAGGCAAGGAGGATAATGTGGGACCTCAGGTTAATGCCATCTGTGAACTGGTTGAAGAAAAGGGAGATGTTTAGCCTAAAGAAAAAGACTGAAAAAGGGGTACAATAGCTATCTTCAAGTAGTTGAAGGGCTGTAATATGAAGAAGAAAATGACCTGTTCTTGACTCTCAAAGGCAAAGCCAAGACCTCCACGTTAAAGTGGCAAGTTAACAGATTTTGCCTTGACTGTAGGAAAAACTCATCAACATTAGAGCTGCCCAAAAGGGAGAATGGACTACATACGAAGATTTCCCCCAGGGTTTCCCCGTTCACTGGAAGTCTTCAAGCAAAAATCGGATAACCATTTATTGGTTCAGTTTCAAAGGCATTTCTTATTTAGGTATGGTCTCTAAGGTCCCTTCAAAATCTAACATTCTTGGAAAATCATACATGTAGTTCCTGATGAGCATGACTAAATTATAAAAACCACCCGGTGCTGAAGGTCAGTCAACAGGACAGAAAGCTGCTTTCCCTAAGCCAAGTGCTGCATTCTCATGGAGGTGTCTCATTCTGCACTCATCCTAATCCTCAATCCTCGAAAATACTTTGTAGCTCCAAGTCAATTATATACCAGTTATCAGTTTCCTATCACTTCAGCAGAAAACATAATAGATTAATTATGCAGAATGAGACATATTCTGAGGCACAGTCCATAGGGGAATCTGTTTTGCTTAGTTCTACATGTTTATTATAGAAGTTTTGCTTTTCTATTTTTCAGTGGAGAAGGGAAGGTGGGAGGGAGAAAAAAATGATTGTTTTTTGAAAAAAAGATATAATTATAAATTAAAAAGAAAACAGCCCAATAAGCAAGCTGTTTCACTGGCTTCCTGACAGGAGAATTTGAATATGATACCATACAAGAGGGTTCAACTAGATAATTTCTATCATCCTTTTCACACTAACATTCTATAACTTTAACATACAAAAGGCAGTGTGGTATAGTGGAAAGAGTACTGGAATGGGAGACCAGGGGTTCAAATCCAGACTCCACTACTTACTACTTGCATGACGTTAGGCACATCACTTAACCTCATTCTGACTCTCGACTGTGTCATCTGTAAACTTCGAGTTACACTAGATGACTTCTGATGTCCCTCCCAGTTCTAAATCTATAATTCTATAAATTCAATAATTGGTAGAAAAGAAAAAAAACAAATGCAGATTTCTATTCTATCACTAACTTCAATGCCAAGTTCCTTCCACAATCAAAAGAATTCATCTAAACCCCGTAAAGTATCTAAGTAGCTTTCCTTTTTTTGCTGCCAGTTCTTTAAATAAGATTGTTTCTTGCTCCTGGTTCTGGTTTTAAATTTGTATTTGTATCATCATTTCCCTTCTGGAATATAAGTTCCTTCCTTGAATGAACCTTTTATAGGTACATTCAAAAATAATCATAAAATTGTTATTTTTCCTAGCCTATAAGGCAATGCCTACATAGCATACCAGAAACATTTAGATCACAGAATATTAAACTTGGAAGAGATCTTAGAGAACATATATTCCAAACTTTTCATTTTATAAAGAAGAAAAATGAGGCCCACAAAAGGGAAAAGATTTGTCCAAATTCACAGAGCTACTTAATGGGAGGCCTAAACCAGAACCCAGGTCTTCTGACTTGGATCAGAGATCTTTCTTTCCATTACACTACAATGCCTTTCCACATTAAACATGTATACACTATAAACAGAATGAATATTCTCTACTTTCCTCTCCCAAGGTCTGCATCCAGCTGGTTTAGTCACTTCGATTATTTTCTAGATAACACTAAGGAAAGACTGTTCCTCCTATCAAGGAATTCACTGCCTCAACAATTTCCTTTTACCAACTTCTTAATCTATGTAAAATCCTCTGAGTTCAAAGATCAGCATTCACCACAGGAAGGTATCAATGAAAAACCGTTGTTGGCCTGGGATCAGTGTCTGGTCCACTCACTAGGCCTGAAAACCTGCCCTGGAATGGCTATACAGTTTGTGCCTGTTCAATACAAAACCCTCTCACCAACTAGCTCCAACCTGTCGATTAACATTTTTAAGCCTTGTACTCTACCTAAATTCTTCCCAAGCCCACCCCCCCCACCCCCATTCATTTCACGAATAAAGAAATGAAAGCCCAGGCAGAACAGCAGAGCCAAACTAGAGCCTGGATTTCCTGACTCCCAATTCAAGTTCTCTTTCTATATCATCCTGACTCT
The DNA here is from genome assembly GCF_003287225.1 of Phascolarctos cinereus. Lineage (NCBI taxonomy): Eukaryota > Metazoa > Chordata > Mammalia > Diprotodontia > Phascolarctidae > Phascolarctos > Phascolarctos cinereus. The sequence continues at coordinate 320,324,052 of NW_027555958.1, forward strand.
CCAAAAGCAATTAATATAGCTTGTATTTATATAACACCTTACTATTCACAAAAAGCTTTGTGGGCACACAAGTGAATAAGCATCTACAGCAGCAAGACAGATTTGGGTCAGAGAATAAAAAGAACTTTCAGGCAGTGATTGATGAATCGGTACAAAACACAGAGAAGCTATGAAAGGATACAGACTTTCATTGCCTGGGCATCATCTCTAGAAGGCTCTTCTCATTTTTTCCTCCCATCTTTCTCTGCTTCTCCATTTCTACCAGCTACCTCCTATCTCTCCCCTTTCCTCTCTCTCTTCTAACTTCTAGCTTTCTCTCTCCAGGCCTCCTCTTTCATCCATCTTGAATTTATCATTTTCATCTTCTATCACTTCCCTGATCACAAATTTTCAGTGGTTGCTAGGCCTATGTCCCAACTAGGTCAATGACAGAAAAGGCCCTATACACATGACAATATTTATAGCAGCACTTTTTGTGGTAGCAAAGAACTAGAAACAAAGCAGATGACTATCAACTGAGGAATGGCTAAACAAACTATGATACATAAATGTAATATAACATTACCATGCAGTAAGAAATGACAAATATGATATATACACATACACATGGAAGCCTTTGGTGAGCAGATGCAAAGTGAAATACATAAGCAGAACCAGGAAAACAATATATACAACTACAATAAAGTAAACGGAAAGAACAACAATTAAAAAATGAATGCTGCAAAATTATAATTGATCAAACTTTGGTCCCAAATATGAGATATAAGAAGACACCTTTCCCTGCTTTTTTACTGCGGTGGGAGACCACAGGCATGGAACAACACATATAGCATCAGACCTTTTTTTGGTATTTTGATTTGTTGTGATTTTTTCTTCGTTTTTCTTATTACATGGTATGACTCTCTAGAAGGGATAAGGGAAAGACAGAACAGGAGATGAAAACATAAGAACAAAAAACAAAAAAACTCCTAATTTTTTTTAGTGACATTATAGAAAGTAAAAGAGAAACTTCTTAGCATGACACAGTATAAATTCACAATACTTCCCCCCACCTCCCTTCATACACTTATGTGCAGGCCAAAATAGAGGACTAGCTGTTCCTTAATCCCAACATGTCACCTCCCATCTCCATGCATTCAGAGAAGCCACACTCTCCCACTCTGTGCTCATCACCTCTGACCCTTGAGGCTCAGCTCAGGTGACAATACCTTCTGTTCCTCTGCCCAGTGAAAAAGATTCTCTCTTCTCCTTATATTTCCCCAGAGCACTTTGTCTGGATCTCTCCTTTGCCCCATCATACTTTATATTATACTTCTATCCACTGCACCACCAAGGTGCCCCTATATTATACTTCTTCATGTGACATATAAATTCCCCTCCCCTTTCAATAAACAATAAACTCTTTGAAGCCAGGGTCTCTTTCATTTTTCATCTTTTTGTCCTTAGAATCTAGGATGGTAAATTAACTCATTTGTTCACCGCAACAAGCCCATTAGGTAGGGAGTATATATAATTCACACAAGCCTCGGGTCTCGGGGCTAGTCCTAGTTCACATGAATAGGCAAGAAGCTACCTACGCTACTTACTCTATGGTCCTAACTAAACCATGGCCTTCTGAGTTTCCTTGAAAACAAAAGGCCCAGTGCTCCGGTGAGAGATTGTGGAGAAAAAAGTGGGAGGGGCTCAACACTAAGAAAATAAGGTCAATGGACATGGCAACAGGCCATGATTCCTTTAGCAGCATTCAATGCTTGCGCCAACATTCTGGCACTGACTCACAAGGAAATATATTCTGAATCCACACTTAATCACAGGATTTGAGGGCTTGTACCACGACCTTCCAAACAAAAACCAGCACAAATCAAATCTTAACTTTCCCTCTTACTTCCACCATACCTTGGCCTTTTCAGAAACACAAGGATACGTAACTGAAATGCAACACCATGGCTAATATAGATTCTGACATCATAATATAAGATAAAGTTAAATTTCTTTGTATTGTCAGTCTAGTAACATGGATTATTCAAGTCTATACGACTAGAGGGTGAGATATTGAGAGAAAGATGAGTAAAAGCTTATAGGAAGAGAAGTTTTTCCACTTTAATAAACTGGAGTGGGGCCTCAGATAAATTAATGAGAGGTTGTAAATTTAACTTGTGGAACTAGTTTACTACACCACATACACCACACACTATCATGCCTAAAACCTGCTGGGCGTAACTCCCCTGTGACCTAGAACAAGACATGTAGCCCCTCTGGGCCTAATTTTCCTCTTCAATGAAATGAGTAGTAGGACCAGGTGACTTCTGAAGTCCTCCTCAGCTCTAACTCTATGAATGCCACAGCACGCAGATCACATGCACAGCTGCTGGGTCAGGGCTTGACATGAGACAAAGCTACCCTGCTCTGCTCCACTTACTGCCTATGAGACTTCACCAGTCCAGACTGCTGCTTCCATGTGTGTAAAGGGAGGGACGAAACTAAATGATCTCTAAGGTCTCTGTCAGCTTCAAATCCCATAAAATCGTATGATACTAGAGATACCCAAGATGCGCACTGGGCACCTGGCTAACAGCTTGCTGGATCACTTAGCCATCTTTCAGACAGCGAGAGAAGCAGCTCCATCACAAGGACACCAGAAGTAGCACAACATTCCCAAAGGCACAAGAGAAATGAAGAGAAAAATCAAAAAATACCGCCTGCAATGCAAAAGCCATCAAGAGCAAAGATGTGTTCTTCCTGCTGAAAGAAGACTAAAGGGTTTTTATATACATACTCACAACTCAAAATCCACATGTCCACTAATGTACATCCTTTAAAAAGGTAAACACAAGCTTCCAGGCAGTCAGCTAGAGTCTATACTGTATTCATTCCTCTACAATTCACATAAATTCCAAAATTATTTTTGCCACACTAGTGACTATTTACTTATGGCTCCTCAGCTCTGGAGGAATGGGTGGCAATAATTAAATAATATTAAATAATAAGAGCTAGAATTTATATAAAATTTATTTGACTCTCACCACAACCCTATTTAGAACGTATGTCAGGTATTACCACTCTTATTTTAGAGATCAGGAAACTGAGGCACAGAGAAGTTAGGTTATACACCTAGTAATCATCAGAGGCAGAATTCAAATCCAGCCACCTAACTGCAAGTTCAGTGCTCTTTCCACTATACCACAGTAACCAGAAGATTTCCAGTTTTCAGAGACCTGGCAAAAGGGCAAATACAACATACAAAGCGGTTGGATCCTTAAGGCAACAAAGTGACAAAAGCCACACAACATTTAGAAGTAGTTCCACATGTTTAATAAATAGCTAATAATATTTCTAGGGAAGAAGACTGGCAAGAGCCATGGATTTGTAATAATAAGACATTCATTCAAATCCCACCCCTGCTAGTTGATGTGTGTGTGTGTGTGTGTGTGTGTGTGCGCGCGCACGCACATACATGCCTGTGTGTGTGTATATACATGTATGTATATACACATACAAATATACAGCACTTACATACATACACACATATATGACTTTGAGAACATCACTTTATGGGTCACTTTCATTATGGGGATTGATCCAAACGATCTCTGAAGCCCCTTTCTACTCTAAATCCTATGAGATAATATGACTACTCTTAAGCATCAATAGGTATTTGCCCACTGGCCTACTAGATACCTATCACTTTTCCAGCAGTGACAGAAACAGCAGTACTATACTAAGTACCACTGGAATTTTTTTTTTATCTCCTTTGTATGAGTAGTTTCAACTTGGACATGAGTATAACAGTCAGACAAAGGTAAACAAACAGATGCATAACAGTTATTTTAGTCAATAGCCAAAACCATGCCATCATTTTCTCAGATGAGACATGTCTGATGCACTAAAGAAAAATTCACCAGGGCATATGACAAAGAAGAGAGGAAGGGAGGGAGGGAGGGAGGGGGAGAAGGAGGAAAGAAGGAAATAAGCATTTATTAAGTATCTACTATACACCAGGCACTGTGTTAAGCACTTCACAAATATCTCATTTGATCCTCAAAGCAGCCCTGTGAGAGAGGTGCTTCATCCTCCATCCCAGTAACCAGTAACAAATTCTGTTCATTCTACTCCCACAATTCCTCTTGAATCCATCCCTTCCTTTATGTGTCAAATGACACCAATCCATAGCAAGCCCTTACTTTTCCCTTGACTATTACAAGAGTCTCCTGACCAGTCAGTGCCTAAAGATCTCCCCTACAGTGTTTCCAGTTCCTAAGTTATAGTTCTGTTTATGTCACTCCCATGCTCAAAAACCTCCAGCAGTTTCTCATTATTCCTCAATATTACATTCAAGACCACCCTCCAAGTCCATCCTCCACTCAGCTGTCAAAATGATCTTCCTAAAGCACAAATCTGACCAGGTTATCCCTCCCCCTCACCTCCAGTCAACAAATTCCACTGGCTTCCTATCACTATCCCCTTCAAGATCAAATATCAAATCCTCGGTTTGGAATTAAAGCCCTTTATAATCTGCCCACTTCCCCCCTTTTCTAGTCAGTCCTCTTACACCTTACTCACCCCCACACTCTCTCTGAACCAGTGACACTGGCCTCTTCTCTGACACTCCATCTTTCTCTACTCTGGGCATTTTTACTACCTCTCCCCATACCTGGAATTCTCACAGACAATAAGCATTTACTGAGCACCTACTATGTGCAAGGCACTCTGCTAAGCAATGTGCATACAAAGAAAAGCAAAAGAAAGACCCTGATCTCAAGAAGCTCACAGTCCAATGAGGAAAACACCTTGCAAACAACTATTTCTGCCTCCTCACTTCCTAGCTTCCTTCAAGTACAAGCTAAAATCACACCTTCTATAAGTATCTTTTGCACATGGGTTGTTGCTGTATAATCCACTTAATGTTAGTGCCTTCCTTCTGCTAATTATCTCCAATTTATCCTGTTTACAGCTTATTTGTACATAGTTGTTGGCATGCTGTCTCCTATTAGACTGTGAGCTCTATGAAGGCAAAGAGACTTGCCTTTCTTTCTATCCCCAGCACTTAGCACAGTACCTGGGATATAGTAAGAACTTAAGTGTTCACAAACTGACTAAGCACACACAATCTAATCCCAATTTACCTTTCTGGCCTTATCCCCTCTCTATTCAATACAACACAACTGTCTCTCAGTAATAAAAATATTTGACACTTACATGGCATTTTATGGCTGACAAAGTGCTTTGCACATGTTATCTCATTTGAACGTGATAACTCTTGAGAAAGGTATAATGAGCATGATTATCACGTTTTGTAGATGAGGACACTGAAGTACATGAAGGTTAAGTGACTTGCCCACAACCATAAAATAATAATAATAATATTTTGAGCTTAAGTGACTAGAAACTAAGAATCAAGAGAGTGTTCAAAGCCAGGAAGGTCTCTCTCGATACCAAGTCTTTCCATTATACAGCAATGCTTCTCAGAAAAATGAGACAGGTGGTCTGAAAATAAGTTTTAGAGCTGGGGCCAGTGACCCTTATCTATTGGTAGAGGGGACAAAATACAGAGAATTTTTTAATGGGCAATTGGGCTGTGTCAAATTCTAGGTCCTTCTTGTGGAAAGAATTTACCTACAAGAGTTTCACCTGACACCAACCTGAATTCCAAAAGCAGAAATAAAGAAATCTCCAAAGCACAGGAGTTTAGGCACAGATAATTTCATCATATGTCATTACCAACTGTCACAGCCATCTTTCCAGAGCTCCAGACAGTTTAGAAGGCTGCAGCAAATTAACAAAGCTATCACCACAAAAGTATAGCAGCAACCTATATACAACTGTAGGCCACTGGTGCCCCTTCCTCATGAAAGGACTACCTAACAGATAACATCCAAAAAAAGACTCGTCTCCTGCAAAAACAACCAAATCCAATGAGCACAACTTTATGCCACAAAGTCACCTCTGCAAGCCATGGTTTACTTTCTACACTGCTACAATGTTAAACATGTAAATAGGTCCTTCTCTCAAATCCAGACATATTCTAAGGAAAACCTAGTTTTTCTAGAAAATCAAGAGCAGATTCTCTGGATATATTTGTCTATTTTTAAGCTTTACTTTCTTCTAAATGGGATTCGTGCTCTCCATTAAGTCACTGGGTTAAAGAACTAAATCTACCCCCAGTTCAGAGATCAGCCATCATTAGCCAAAAAATTCTTTTTTTTTTAAATGTACCATTCATCACAAAAAAAAAAAGCAACTGAGATCTTACCTTTGGAGCATGTAATACCTCATTTCTTTATTTTCCTCTGCAGAATCCTCCATATCAGTTTAGCAAAGGGCTTGCAGATTTTTCTTCAGATTTCTGCCTTGTAAACACAAGCTGCAGCTCCTCCCTCTTGTTAGAGCTGCTTAAAACCCAGCAGGACAGAGATCATGCATGCCCTGCCTTCCTCCTGGTCCCCTACTAGCCAGACTGAAGTAACAATAGTTGTAGACTGCTTCACACAACAGCTTTTGCAGCTTTGTCCCTTATTCTGGTATTTCCCCACCTCTTTCCCCTGAGCTTATTTCCTCAAATATCTGACTCACACAAGAGTTAATCGACTTCCCAGAGGGGCTGATAGGGGAGGGGAGAAGATACAAAAGATTATGTAACTAGAAAGCAGGGCTGACAGCTCTGTTCTTGCTGCAACAGACATGTCTCAGCAGCGGTCACTCTCTCCTAACAACCATCAGAGCAAACCTCCACAGCCTGCCCTGGCTGCCAAGAGCACATGACAGGCATGGATCCAGGGAGAGAAACAAGGAAGGCAAAGTTTAAAAGGGCAGGAACCAGTTAAAGCAAATACAAGCATCCAGAAACCCATAGAAACATAACACACACTAATCAGGTAATATCAGAGTTAAAAAAGGACTCTCAAAGTCCATGGAAAACTGGAACACTAGGTCAGAGATAACAAAAGCCCATTCAAAGGCTACATAATTTTGAATAAGACAAATAACTGCTAAACCAGTGCAGATTCCACTCTGATATAGAGGGACAAACACCCCCAAGAGAATTTTTTAAGCAACAGTCATAAGCTAAGACCCTGTGGGCAGAAACACAACTAAAGCCAGTAAAAATGAGATGTGAAGCAGTTGCAATAGATGGTGTTGTGGGAGCAATTCAGATGAGGAAAAGAAACCCCTGGGACATATTTCAGAGGAATAGACCCAAACTAGTTTAAACAGGGAAGAGGAATCTTATCTGGAAATGTAGCTGGAATAGGCTTGCATACATATAAAGCCAAGTAAGCACACTTTGACAGGTTCCTTTCAGCATACAGACAAAACGCAAATCCATAGGTAAGTGGAAAAGGAAGAAACACTGTCTTAAAAAGAAATCATTTATCTGTCAAATGTCACAAACAGAAGCTTGAAGGAGGCAGCGCCACCTTGTGTTGGAAAAGAAACTCAAAGGGCCCAAAGGCCCTGGCCAGTCAACCACTAACTTGGAAAATACATACCCATGGCTATGCTGTAATTTTCTGGTGACTGTCACTAGCCAATTCATCAGAGGCAACTTTGCCATTCTATCTCTTCCCCTGGCACCATCAGGTTGCTCAAGAAAACCACCCATCAAGAACACTTAAAAGTGGATAGAGCGCTGGCCCTGAAGTCAGGAAGACCTCAGTTCAAATCTGGCCTCAGACCAAACACTTGACACTTACTAGCTGTGTGACCCTGGGCAAGTCACTTAACCCCAACTGCCTTAAAAAACAAAAAAGAACACTTAAAAAAGGCAGTTTCTTGCTGATTAGATACCAACACTCCTAAGATATGATAGGACTGCAACAGACATAAGGTACAAATGAGACCAGGAATAGATAGAGACTATCATTTTAGGTTAAAAAAAAAACACTCAAAAAACCTAGTCTTGACTACCCCTCCATGATCAGTCATAAGCAAAGAGAGAGGTCCCTGGCTTCTCATACTATTTCTATCAGCCACTCTGCAACATTCATTCAACAAATTTATTAAGTATGCATTATGTGCAAAGCATTGTGTTTAGATACCGGGGAAGATTAAAAAGACAGCATGTCACAGTGCCTGATATACGTATGGTGTGTCAGTCAAATTTCCTTCCTCCTTACATATATCTGAGAAGAACCAGTCTGGCAAGCAAAAGAAGCCTGCCTCCAATCCAGTCGGCCTCCCTCCCCACCTCCACCTCATGTCTTTCTACTCTCTACTGCTAAGGCTGCCAAGAACACAGTGCTAGGGCCTTTGTTAAGGCCAGTCTGTGGTCAAAGAGCTAGCAACAACCTAAACTCACTCTCACTCTCTCTCTCTCTCTCTCTCTCTCTCTCTCTCTCTCTCTCTCTCTCTCTCACACACACACACACACACACTCACTATGTGTCTCCCCCAATGTAAACAGTGTATTAAAATAAAATCATTCACTGTCTTTGTTACAGTGTGTCCAACATTCTGGAAGCCAATAAAGGACTGGTTGCAGAATAAAAGCAGGTCATTTTGCACATCAGGAAATCCACTCATGAATGTGCGCGCGCGCGCACGCGCACACACACACACACACACACACACACACACACACACACACAGAGTATTCCTGTTGCCCTCCCTCCTTTTAAAAACATGCTCATTCTAAGGCAAAAGAACAGCCCGGTTTACCAAGAACCCCAAACACAAAGCCAAGGTCCTTTCTCATTTGCAATTGCTTCCTACGGTCTTATCTGTGATGACAGGATACGGGAAAGACAGACCCACAGTGAAGTCTCCAAGTTCACAGGAACCCCATCCTCTTCCACGATGAACAGATGGGCAAACACACACACCTGACACAAATCCCAGCTAGGAGCCCACACTGATCCCAGCATTGTAACATGCCAGCACCAAGGATGACGTAGCAGTTTACCCCAAAGACAGTGATGCATTAGCTGGTTTGGTTGCAATGCAGTCCGAGATAGACTGCAGCACGTGTGCGCGGGCACGCGCACACGCACACACACACACACAGATTTTTCTTGTACATTACTAGGCCTTTTACAAGCAGGAAAGAAACTTGGCTCAGAGAGGTACTTCTTGCAATGGCTCCCTTAAATGTACAGAATTTCAGTGGGGAACTAAGCACAAAAACAGAGACAACAGCCTTTCAGTAGCCATTGGCTGTCTTGTCCATCAGTCACAATATCATATACAGAGAGAAAGATGGGCACAAAAACAAACAGAAATACACTGGACCAAAACCCAGAGTCAACACATGCTCTGGCCCTTATCTTCCCTACTTACAAAACAGAATATAATGTATTACCCCCCTTTCATGGGATGTAACACTTGGTCAAAGACTCAGATGTGAGATGCTCATGTACAGTCACTAGAATGAAGGTTACTTCCGGTCAGACAGCCAGTTATCATAGATCGTTGTTTCACCGCTTAATTACTTGAATTTAACCCATCTGAAGGTACTGAATACATTCCTTTGTATCACAGTCACATATTAATTACTAAAAGTACAGCAAAAGATTTGAACTCTGTCAGACGAAGAGAGTTTTGCAACTACTATGAGATTTTGATTTATCGGGGGGAAGGGGAACAGAAGGGTGATGAGAGACTACAGGCTTTTCTAGACTAGTTCAAATTACATTTTGAGTATAGACACAGTGGCCTTCACAAAAAAGGTACTGGAATGGACAAGACAGGGAATCCCAGAGTTCATGCAAATCCAAGAAAGGTGAAATGGGTATTCTTTAACATGCAGAAAATGGTGAGTGGGGTGGCATTAGGAGTCAATCAGACATCAATAGCTAAACTGTGACAAAAGCCCAAAGATTTGCTGGAGGCAGCTTTAAGGGATGGTATCTTATTCCAGAAGGAATCAGACACAGAACTTCAACTTCTTGACGTGCAGTTCCTAACCCTAACCCTAACCCTGTTCCAAGACCAGGGTTCAGAGAACAAGTTTCCTGCCATCCAATCACTCTCTCTTGCACCCTCATCATTTGACCATCAGCTCCTGTCCAGTTCAGCAACTTGCTCCCTTAAATATTTTTTATTTTGTCTCATTTTCTATCTCTCTTGCAAATTTTTAATCTGTCTTTATCTGATGGTTCCTGTTCTATCCTTTATCCAATGCCCACATCTCTCTCATTCTCAATAAAAAAACCCTTCACTTCACCCTATTACCCTGCCCACCCCACAAGCTATCATCCTACATCTCTCCTTCCCTCTCACACCCAAATTCTTAGAAAAAGCAATTTACACTCATTGTCTCCTCCACTGTATCCTCTCCCACTCACTTCTCAATCACTTTACAGTATGATTTTCAAATCCACCACACAACTGAAACAGCTCTCGAAGGTCACTACCATCTCTTAACCGATCAATACAAACTCTTTTTTCTCAGTCACCATCCGACTTGACCCTTCTGGAGCATTTGACACTGCTGACCACCCCCTTCTCCTACATACACTTCTGTCCTTAGATTTTCATAATACTAGTAATAATAGCTAATATTTATATAATGTTTACTATGCGCCAGGCACTGTGCTAAGCACTTTACAACCGCTATCTCATTTGATCCTGCTACTATCCTCATTTTAGAGATGAGAAAACTAAGGCAAACAGAGGTTAAGTGACTTGCCCAGGGTTACACAGTTCATAAGTGTCTGAGGCTGGATTTGAACTCAGGTCTTCCTGATTCCAAACCCAGCACACTATAGACAGTGCCCACTTATCCCTCATTTTCATGACTGTTCTTTCCTGATTCTGCTTTCATTTGACCACTCCTACTCTGTCTCCTTCCCTCTTCTTAAAATCCCAAGCTTCTTTCAAAGCTCAGCTCAAATGCTTTCTCCTACAAAAAGCCCCTCCTGATCCTGATCCTGATCCCCACTCCCCACATGCTGGCACCTCTCCGAAAAAGTAATAGTGTAGCATATATTTTGTATATATAATAGGCAACTCTAACATTGTTTGTTGCAGAGCAACTAACTATATTTGCAGAGGGAGTTTCCTCCTCATCAGGTGTTCCACAGGTAGGTTCCGAAATACATACGTACATACTTTAGATATGTATGTGTTATTTCCCTAATGGGATGCAAGTTCTCTAAGGGCAAATCGTTTCATTTTTGTCTTTGTATCCTCAGCCCCTAAAACAGTGCTGATCATGGTAAGTACTTAGTAAATGCTTGTTGATTGTCTTTTTTGCTGAATCATCATCCGTGTCCCCTCCACTATGTGCAAGTACAGCCCAGGACTCTGTCCTCAGTCACTTTCTACAGTGCCTTGCAGTGATCTCGATCAGGTTCCAATCTACATGCAGCCCTCACAGTCTCTCCTGAGCCCCAGCTCTGCATCACCAACTCCCTGATGTACATCTCAACCTGGGTGATCCACAAGTATCAAAAACTATACATCTAAAAAAATTATCTTTTCTCTTCCTTTGAATTTCCTTACGTCTTTCAAGGTCATCACCATCTTTCTAAAAACCAAGGCTGGTTCAGAACCTCATAGTCATGCCTGATGCTTCTCTCTCTCTCTTGCCTCTTAATCAAATCTCTTGCCAAGTCTTCTCGGTTCTACCTTCACAACATTTACTGCATCAGTTTCATTTAGCGTCCACCCTAGTTCAGGCCTTCAACACATCTTTCAGAGACTGCTTTAATAGCTTCCAAATTTGTTTCCTTGCTTCAAGTATCTCCCCTCCAACTGCTCAAAAACCTTCAGTAGCTCCTAATCTACTGACTCCAGAACTAAATACAAATTCTTCTATTTGGCATTTCAAACTCTTTACACTCTGTCTTTAATCTTTCATTCCAGACTAATTTCACATTATTGCCTTTCAACCCTGCCTCTCTTCTATGTTCTAGAAAAACTGACATAATTCCCATTCCCCATGTACAATATTCCATCTCCCATCTCTGTATCTCTGAACGGGCTATCTGCTACCTGGCATGCTCTCAGTCCTTATCTCCGTGTCTTGGAAACTCCCAAGCCTCAGCTATAAAGGGCTTTTCTTAATTCCCCCAGTTGTTAGTGCTCCAATGCCAGAAATTACTTAGCTTTTTTTAAATTTACTTATTTGTGTCCATTTCTTCCCCCAATACAATGTAAGCTTCTTAAGAATAAAGACAATCTTATTTCTGATTGAGTATCCTAAACACATAGCCCAGTATCTGGCACCTAGCAAGCATTTAATAAAAACATGTTAAATTTAACTGAATAAAGGCCAAAGGGAAACTCCCAAAAAGGATCTTCACAAGCTTTCCCTTAAAAGAAGGTGAAATGAAGGCCTAAGTTGCCAAAAGGACTCTAAAAGGACAAGAGAGCATATCACTTATCAGAAGAGTACATGGGATACCTAAAATTGGTGAACTCTGGAGGGCAGAGGGACAAGAGCTTAAGCAGAGCTGACCTAAAAATTAAAGATATTCAATAAGCAAAACTTGAGGAATTTAGGCTTATGAATCATGTTTCCTTTTACGATTTTTTTCTAGCCATGGAACAGTAAGGTAGAAGACAATTATAGAGAGGCAGAGCCAAGATGGCAGAATGAAAGCAGTGACTAGCTTGAGCTCTCCCCCAAACCCCTCCAAATACGCATAAAAAATGGCTCTAAACATATTCTGAAGGAGCAGAACCCACAAAAAGACAAAGCGAAAAATATTTCCAGCCCAAGACAACCTGGATGATTGATCAGAAAGGTGCATCGCACCGGACTGGTAGCTCAGCACAGTGCGGAGTGGGCAGCAAGCTGCAGCAAACCTGGAGTAGGCCTCACAGAGGACTGAATCGCCCGCAGCTGTCGAGGTTTCCAGACTCCTCAATCCACCAATGTCAAAGACAACTTAGAAGGTCAGTGGGAAATATCTGTTTCTGCTGTGCTCAGAGAGGAAGGCAGGGTTTCAGCTCCATTCCCCAAGAGCCTGACGGGAAGGGGGGGGGAGGGCAGCTGCTTCCTGAGCTTCCAGCCCACAGACTGAGGGGGAATCCAGTGGCTGATCAGAGAGGGATTGCAGGGATCTCTTTGCCAGTGCTGAGGCAGGAATCTCTTGCTTTGCCTGTGTTTGGATCTGGGTCACAGTTCTGAGTGGCAGTGCTGGGGTGAGGAGGAATGCTGGCACGGAGGAGCTTGTAGTGGCTGTGCAGAGGAGCCCCTCCTCACAGGTACAGGACAGAAAGAAGTACTTGTGGTCACAGGCCAGGAAAGGAGTAAACACCTCTCCCCTTATCATACCACCTTGGAAGAACTGAAAATTTACAGGTCCCTACAAGTATCTCTGAAAACAGCTATACAAACCCCTGAAGCTTGGGACAGTACACTCTCCACATTGGAAGCAGACTCTTACCTTAACAAAGAGTTTAAAACTCAAGTAATTGGCCAGGATCATGAGCAAGCAGCACAAAAAGAGTCAGACTATATTATCTTACTTTGGTGAAAAAGAAGATCAAAATATACAACCAGAAGAAGACAACAAAGTCAAAGCTCCTACATCCAAAGCCTCCAAGAAAAATATGAATCAGTCCCAGGCCTTGGAAGAGCTCAAAAGGGATTTTGAGAAGCAAGTAAGGGAAGTAGAGGAAAAACTGGGAAGAGAAATGAGAGTGATGCAAGAAAATCATGAAAAACAAGTCAACAGCTTGCTAAAGGAGACCCAAAAAAATACTGAAGAAAATAACACCTTAAAAAATAGCCTAACCCAAATGGCAAAAGAGGTCCAAAAAGCCAATGAGGAGAAAAATGCCCTAAAAAGAAAAATTGGCCAAATGGAAAAGGAAGTCCAAAAGATTACTGAAGAAAATACTTCCTTAAAAATTAGAATAGAGCAATTGGAAGCTAGTGACTTTATGAGAAATCAAGACACTGTAAAACAAATCCAAAAGAATGAAAAATTAGAAAACAATGTGAAATATCTCATTGGAAAAACAACTGACCTGGAAAATAGATCCAGGAGAGAGAATTTAAAATTATTGGACTATCTGAAAGCCATGATCAAAAAAAGAGCCTAGACATCATCTTTCAAGAAATTATCAAGGAAAACTGCCCTGGTATATTAGAACCAGAGGGCAAAATAGAAATTGAAAGAATCCACAGATCTCCTCCTGAAAGAGATCCCCAAAGGAAAACTCCTAGGAATATTATAGCCAAATTCCAGAGTTCCCAGGTCAAGGAGAAAATATTACAAGCTGCCAGAAGGAAACATTCAAGTACTGTGGAAACACAATCAGGATAACACAAGATTTAGCAGCTTCTACATTAAAGGACGCAGGGCATGGAATATAATATTCCAGAGGGCAAAGGAGATAGGATTACAACCAAGAATCACCTACCCAGCAAAACTGAGTATAATCCTTCAGGGGAAAAATGGTCATTCAGTGAAATAGAGGACTTTCAAGCATTCTGATGAAAAGACCAGAGCTGAATAGAAAATTTGACTTTCAAATACAGGACTCAAGTGGAACATGAACAGGTAAACAGGAAACAGAAATCATAAGAGACTTATTAAGATTGAACTGTTTACATTCCTGCATGGAAAGATGATATTTATAACTCATGAGACCTTTGTCAGTATTAGGGTAGTTGAAGGAAAAAAATTATATGTATTATAGACAGATAGATAGATAGATAGATAGATAGAGGGCACAGGGTGAGTTGAAGATTAAGGGGTCATATCTGGAGAATAAAATTAAGGGATGAGAGAGGATTATACTCAGATAAGAAGAAAGGGAGAGGTAGAATGGGGTAAATTATCTCACAAAAAAAAAACAAAGAAAAGTCTCTCACAGTGGAGGGGCAACAGGAGAAGGTGAGAGGGAATGAGTGAATCTTATTCTCATAGGATTTGGCTTAAGGAGGGAATAACATACACATTCAATTGGGTATGGAAATCTAAGGGGACAAGAGAGCAGGGGAATGACAGAGAGGAGGGCAGATTGGGAAAGGGGGTAATCAGAAGGAAATAGTTCTGAGGAGGGACAGGGTCAAAAGATTTGAATAAATGGGAGGGGAGGATAGGATTAAGGGAAATAGAGTTAGTTTTTCACAACATGTCTTATGGAAGTGTTTTGCATAACTGCACGTGTATAACCTATATTGAGTTGTTTGCCTTTTCAATGAGGGTGGATGGGGAGGGAGGAAGAGAGAAAATTTGAAACCTCAAGTTTTAAAAACATGTTAAAAAAAAATGTTTTCACATGCTACTGGGAAATAAGAAACACAGGAGATCGGGTACAGAAGTCTATCCTGCCCTACAGGAAAACAGAAGGGGAAGGGGATAAGAGAAGGAGGGAGAGACAGAAGAGAGGACAGACTAGGGGAAGGGATATTTAGAATGCATGCCATCTTGGGATGGAGGGAGGGGTGAGATGGGTCGAAAATTTGGAACTCAAAAACTTGTGGAAGTGAATTCAAAAACTAAAAATAAATAAATGTATATTAAAAAAAAAAAGACAATTATAGAGCCATGCCCATGAAACCAGTCAGATACACATTATAGCTTGCCACGTAACCGATTTTTTAACAAAAGTAGGCCATTACTTTGGACTACATGTTATCTAAAAAGTAAGAGAGGAAAAATTTATAACAACCACATGATATACTACAATAGCATTGTACTGGGAATTAGGAGAACTAGGTTCCATCCCAGCTATACAAATAATTTGCTGAATGACACTAGGCAATTATATCATTACTGTGCCTCAGATTTTTCATCTGTAAATCAAGGAAGCTGGACTAAAAGATCTCTAAGTTCTTAACTGGCCATATCCCAATCAGAACACATAATTTTACTGCAGCAAACTGCTACCTACATTAAAGAAATTCCAGGAGAAGCACATGCTGCCTCTCCTTGAATCAGCTGACCCAATGGCATAGCTTCTAATTTCTGCACAGAAAGAGAAGATGGTAAGAAAGTGGGAAGAGGAAGAAAATACTACCTTCAGCAAAAGAACAAGTTCAAGATCTGATCCTTAATGGCTGCTTCCTCTATCTACTTACTTCCTGGGCACCACAGCACCTGGGTCATCAGGAAAAGAACAAGCGAGCCACAGTGAGAGCTAACAGTGAGCGCTAACAGCATGGAGAGATGGGGGTGGGGGAGTAACAAAAGGCAGAAGAATATATTCAGACCCTGCAGGCAAAACTTGAAAGTGCTAACAAAAACCAAATCATGAGAAAAAAATATTCCCAAAGTCCATATCCTAGGAAACTAACATAGATCATGTTCCCCAAATCAAAACTAGCTTTCTTGATCCAACATTCAGGTCTGAGGGGTTCTTAGAAATGAAGGTGAGGCAGAACCAATATGGTGGATAAGGGGAAGTCACCCAGCTGAACTTTCCCAACATTCCCCTCCAAACAACTTTAAAATAACACCTAAAATCAAATTTTGAAGCAGCAGAGCTAACAAAAAGTCAGGGTGTGATAGTTTTCCAGCCTAAGAAAACTTAAGACATAGGCAGGAGAAGTCTGTAACACCAGTGTGGAGGTCTGATAAAGGTATGTGTATGTCCAGAGCCCACAGACACAGCAGCAGCAATAAACAGCAACAACAGCTTCTCTCAGCCCAGAAACAGGGAGGGAGTTGTACAACTGCTCCCTTTTCTGACACTGAGTACAGCTGGTGCTGATTGGCAACTCTATTTCCCATATGCAGTTCCAGGTTGTAACTGAAGAGTGTAGAAGAAAAGTGGTAGATGGTCACAAGGGAGAAGGGGCCCTCATCACAGGACCAAAGCAGAGAAGAGCAGTAGCATGTAGCTGCAGGGAAGCAGGGTCCCTTCCTTGGTAAAAACCAGAGAGTAGACCAAAAAAGGAATGGCCATACCTCTCTCCCAGGATCACACCACCTTGGAAGCACCAAAAACTCGCAGGACCCCCCCACACACACACAACCAGTTCCAAAAAGAGCAATACAAAAAGGCCAGAGGCTTTGGACAGTGCAGAGCCAAACTTTAACTTAAAGTTCAGAGACATGAAATAGGCTGGAAAAATGAGCAAACAACAAAAAAAATTTGACCATAAAAAGCTACTATGATGGCAGGGAAGACCAAGAAACAAAAAAAGACAAAGTAAAAATAGCTACCCCCCCCCCAAAAAAAAAGCCTCCAAGAAAAATGTTAATTGGGCCCAAGCCTAACAAGAATTCCTGGAAGAGTTAAAGAAGAGATGGGTAGTAGAGGAAAAATTAGGAAAAGAAATGAAAATGATCAAAGTGGAGGCAAGATGGCAGAGAAAAGGTAGCTCACCTGACTCACCAAACTCACCCGAGCTCTCCCCAAAACCCTTCTGAATACGTTTAAATAATACCATAAAACAATTTCTGGAGCAGCAGAACCCACAAAAGGATGAGGTGAAATAATTTTCCAGCCAAATAAAACTTAGAAGGTCAGCAAAAAAGGTCTGTCCCACCTGGGTGAGAATGCAGCATAATCCAGCACAGACTGGGCCACAGCAAAGCAAAAGCAGGCCTTCAGAACCACTGAATCAGCAGCGACAGCACCCGCTTCAGAAGCTCTCTGCCCACAAATGGTAAGAGAGTGGAACCACTAATCAGCAAGAGATTACAGGGGTCTCTTTGCCAGTACCTCGGCAGGCTTCTGTTGCTTTGCCCATACTCAGAACTGCGTGGCAGTCCTAGGTGGCAGTCCCAGGGCAAGGAGAACTAGCATGGAGCCACAATCAGATTAGCACAAGAGTTAGCAGATTCTACATTAAAGGATCAGGGGGCTGGAATATGATATTCTAGAAGGCAAAGGAGCTAATTTACAACCAGTAAAACTGAGTATAATCCTTCAGTAGTAAAAAAGGACATTCAATGAAATAGAGAACTTTCAAGCATTCCTAATGAAAAGATCAGTGCTAAATAAAAAATGTGACTTTCAAATAAAACACTCAAGAAAAGCACAGAAAGGTAAAAAGAAAAGGGAAATCATAAGGGACTTAATAAGGTTAAACTCTTTACATTCCTACATGGGAAGATATTTGTAACTCATAAGAACTTTCTCATTATTAGGGCAGTTTGAAGAACTAAGTATATATAGACAGAAGGCACAGGTATGAGTTGATTATGAAGGGATGATGTCTAAAAAAATGAAATTAAGGGGTGAGAGAGGAATGTACTGGGAGAAAGGGAAAGGGAGAGGTAGTATGGGGTAAATTATCTCACATAAAAGAGGCAAGAAAAAGCTTTTACACTGAAGGGGAAGTAGGGGAGAGGTGCGGGGGAATGAGCAAACCTTACTCTCATCAGAACTGGCTCAGAGGAAGTAACACTCAATAGGGTATAGAAATCTATCTGACCCCGCAGGAAAATAGAAGGAGAAAAGGATAAGAGAGGGGGGGGTGGCAGAAGGGAGGGCATATTGGGGGAGGTAGCAGTCAGAAGCAAAACACTTTTTGAGGATGGACAGAATGAAAGGAGATAGAAAATAAAATAAACAGGGGAAACAGGATGGATAAAAATACAGTTAGCAATATTAAGTGTGAAAAAAATTTTTGAAGCAAGTTTCTCTGATAAAGCCCTCATTTCTCAAACATATAAAGAACTATGGTAAATTTATAAAAATAAGAGCCATTCCCCAATTGATAAATGATCAAAAGATATCAGTCTTCAGATAAGTAATCAAAGACATCTATACCCATATGAAAAAACGCTCTAACTCACTTATTGCCTGAAGAAATGCAAATCAAAACAATTCTGAGGTATTACCTCATACTTCTTAGACTGGCTAACAGGACAGAAAACGAAAATGACAAACGTTGGAGGGGATGTGGGAAAAATGACACATTAATACACTGTTGGTGGAGTTGTGAACTGATTCAACCATTCTGGAGAGCAATTTGGAACTATGACCAAAGGCCTATAAAACCATGCATACCCTTTGACCTGGCAATACCACTACTAAGTCTGTATCCCAAGAGAGATAAAAAACAGAAAGGAAAAGGACCAACATGCACAAAAATACTTATAGCAGCTCTTTTCTGGTTACAAAGTATTGGAAAATGAGGAAATGCCCATCAACTAGGGAATGGCTAAACAAACTGTGGTATGTGATTATGATGAAATACTATTGTGCTACATAACAAATGATGCAGGATGTTCTTAGAAAAACTTGGAAAGACTTACACGAATTGATGTAAAATGAAACATCCTGTATACAAAGTAACAATATTATAAGATGATCAGCAGTGAATGACTCAGCTATTCTCATAAGTTCAGTGATCCAAGACAAATCTGAAAGATGTATGATAAAAACCACTATCCATCTCCCAGAGAAAGAACTGATGGTATCTGAAGACAAATTGAAGCTCACTTTTTTTTAAAATTTTCTTTATTTTTTTAAGAGGATTTTTTTTTGGTCTATGTTTTCTTCCACAATATGACTAATATGTAAATGTTTTGCATGACTACACATGTAGTCATAACCTATATCAAACTGCTTGCCTTCTCAATGGGGGAGGCAGGAGGGGATTGAAGAGGAAAAGAGAATTTGGAACTCAAAGTTTTAAAAACAAATATTAAATATTGTTTTTACATGTAACTGGGGAAAAGTAAAACACTAAATAAATTCAAAAAAAGAAAGAAATGAGAATGATGCAAAAAAATTATAAAAAGAAAATTAACAGCTTGGCAAAAGAGGCACAAAAAATACTAAAGAAAATAATACCTTTAAAAACAGAATTAGCCTAATAATAAAAGAGGCATAAAAATTGACTGCAGGAAAAAACTCCATAAAAAGTAGAATTGGCCAAATGAAATAAGAGGTACAAAATCTCACTGAAGAAAAGAATTCCTTAAAAATTAGAACTGGGGAAGGAGCAGAGCCAAGACGGCAGAGAAAACACAGGAAGTTGCCTGAGTTCTCCTCAGTTTTCCTTGGAAACAACATTAAATTAAGCCTCTTTTTTTTTTTAAAGGCAATTGGGGTTAAGTGACTTGCCCAGGGTCACAGAGCTAGTAACCGCGGAGTGATTGGTCTGAGGACAGATTTGAACTTAGGTCCTCCTGACTCCAGGGCTGGTGCTCTATCCACTGCGCCACCTAGCTGCCCCTAAATTAAGTCTCTAAATGGATTCTGGAACAACAGAACCTACAAAAACATGGGGTGAAAAAAATTTCCAGCTTAAGATAACCTGAAGGGACTTCAGAAAAGGTCTGTCTCACTTGGGTAGAAGGGGAGCACAGCCCAGCAATGTCAGTGTCCAGGCAAGCCAGCATGAGGCTCTTAGCCACCGCACAGATCAGCAACAGCGGCTCCCCGTTGTTCTAGCTGCAAACTGCCAGTCCATGAACCTAGTGCAAAATAGGCATGACTAGGCCAGGTCACTCCAGCACAGTGGGCAAGCTGCTGGCCCCAGAGTGACCAGACCCCTGGCCCCCAGCACAAGAATCTAGGGACAGTGCTCTCTGTGCCCTAGGCGCAGATATCAACTTTATTTTCTTTTTTTCAATACACTTGTGGCAGCACAGTTTATTGAAAACAGCAAAAACAGAAGGAAAAAAAGTTGATACTATATAGCTCCTTTAAGCCATCTCCCCAAATTTTCTTCCACTTAAGCTCACAGCTCTTCGGATTTGGCTAACAAATTTCTTTTTTTTTTATTTTTAACATATGTTTTTAAAACTTTGGGTTACAAATTCTCTCCCTTCCTTCCTCCCCACCCACCCTCATTGAAAAGGCAAGCATCTTGATACAGGTTATAGATGTATAATCATGTAAAACATTTCCATAGTAGTCCTGTTGTAAAAAACTGAATATATTTCCCTTCATCCTATCCTACCCCCCATTTATTCTATTCTCTTTTGACCCTGTCCCTCCTCAGAAGTGTTTCCTTTTTGACTATCCCCTCCCCCCAATCTGCCCTCCCCTCTATCAACCCCCTGCTCTCTTGTCCCCTTCCCCCTTATTTTCCTGTAGGGTAAAATAAATTTCCATATCCAATTGAGCGCAGCACGTTATTCCCTCCTTAAGCCAAATCCTATGAGAATAAGATTCACTAATTCCCTCTCACCTTCCCCCATTTCCCCTTTACTGTAAAAGCCTTTTCTTATCTGTTTCATGTGAGATAATTTACCCCATTCTACTTCTCCCTTTCTCCTCCCAGTATAATTCTCTCTTACCCCTTAATTTTATTTTCCAGATATCACCCCTTCATCTTCAACTCACGCTGTGCCCTCTATCAACACATACATATAATTTTTTCCCCTCCCACTACCCCAAAGACTCATGAGTTACAAATATCATCTTTCCTTGCAGGAATATAAACAGTTCAACCTACTCTTCCCTGTTTACCTCTTCTATGTTTCACTTGAGTCTTGTATTTCAAAGTCAAATTTTATATTCAGCTCTGGTCTTTTCCTAAGGAATGGTTGAAAGTCCCCTATTTCACTGAATGACCATTTTTTCCCCTGAAGGATTATACTCAGGTTTGCTGGGTAAGTGATTCTTGGTTGGTGTCCCATCTCTTTTGTCCTCCTGAATATCATACTCCATGCCCTCCAGACCCTTAATGTACAAGCTGCGAAACCTTGGTGTTATCCTGATTTTGTTTCCACAACATTTGAATTGTTTCTTTCTGGCTGCTTGCAATATTTTCTCCCTGACCTGAGAATTCTGGAATTTGGCTACAATATTCCTAGGAGTTTTCCTTTGGGGATCTCTTTCAGGAGGAGATCTGTGGATTCTTTCAATTTCTATTTTGTCCTCTGGTTCTAATATACCAGGGCAGTTTTCCTTGACAATTTCTTGAAAGATGATGTCTAGGCTCTTTTTTTGATCATGGCTTTCAGATAGTCCAATAATTTGTAAATTCTCTTTCCCGGATCTATCTTCCAGGTCAGTTGTGTGTTTTTCCAATGAAATATTTCACATTCTCTTCTATTTTTCCATTATTTTGGATTATTCTTACAGTGCCCTTATTTCTCAAATTGTCACTAGCTTCCAATTTCCCCATTCTCATTTTTAAGGAAGTATGTTCTTCAGTAAGCTTTTGGACTTCCTTTTCCATTTGGCCAATTTTGCTTTTTAGGGCATTTTTCTCCTCATTGGCTTTTTGGACCTCTTTTGCCATTTGGGTTAGGCTATTTTTTAAGGTCTTATTTTCTTCAGTATTTTTGGGGGGTTTCCTCACTCTCAGTTTTTCCTCTACTTCTCAAAATCCTTTTTAAGCTCTTCCATGGCCTGGGACCAATTCATATTTTTCTCGGAGGCTTTGGATGTAGGAGCTCTGACTTTGTTGTCTTCTTCTGGTTGTATGTTTTGATCTTCTTTGTCACCAAAGTAAGATAATGTAGTCTGATTCTTTTTGCACTGCTTGCTTATGATCCTGGCCAATTACTTGAGTTATAAACTCTTTGTTAAGGTAGGAGTCTGTTTCCAGTGTGGAGAATGTACTGTCTCAAGCTTCAGGGGTTTCGTGCAGCTGTTTTCAGAGATACTTCTAGGGACCTGTAAATTTGCGATTCTTCCAAGGTGCTACGATCAAGGGCGAGGTGTTTAATCCTTTCCTGGCCTGTGCTCTGGTCTATGAGTGACCACAAGCACTCTTCTCTGTCTTGGAACTGTGAGGATTTCCTCTTCACAGTCACTACAAGCTCCACCATGCCAGCACCCAGCACTCCTCTTCACCCCAGACCACCACCCAGAACTGTGACCCAAATAAGAGAATCCTGCACCAGCAGAGAAAGATCCCTACAATCCCCCTCTGATCAGCCACTCAATTCCCCCTCAGTCTGTGGCCTGGAAGCTCAGGAGGCAGCCACTGCCCTAGGTCCAAGCTCCAGAACTGGAGCTGAGACCACCTGGCTTCTCTCTCTTACTGCAGTCACAGACTTTTCCCACTGACGTTCTAAGTTGTCTTTGGCATTTGTGGGTTGAGAGGTCTGGAAACCACCACAGCTGCCTGTGATTCAGTCCTCTGAGGCCTGCTCCAGGTTCGCTGTGACGCGCATACCCACGCTGAACCACACTCCTCTGACAGCCTGGCGCAATATACCTTTCTGATTAACCATCCAGGTTGTCTTGGGCTGGAAATTTGTTTCACTCTGTCTTTTTGTGGGTTCTGCTGCTTTAGAATTTGTTTAGAGCCATTTTTTATAGGTATTTGGAGGGGTTTTGGGGAGAGCTCAAGCAATTCACTTCTTTTACTCCACCATCTTAGGTATCAACTTTAAAAGCCTCAAAACAGACTAAAAATGAGCAAGAAACATTAAAGAGCCCTGACCACAGAAAGCTACTACAGCAACAGGAAAGGTCAAAACACAATCTCAGAAGAGGACAACAATGTCAAAATATCTACATGTAAAACCTCAAAGAGGATTATTAATTGGTCTCAAGCCCCAAAAGCCTTCTTGGAAGAGCTCAAAAAGGAGTTTAAAAATCAAATAACAGATAGGAAAAAATGGGAAAATAATGAGAGGTATGCAAGAAACAGTCAACAGCTTGGAAAAGGGAGGACAAAAACTGACTGAAGAAATCAATTCCTTAAAAAACAGAACTGGCCAAATGGAAGAGGAGGTACAAAAGTTAACTGAAGAAAATAATTACTTAAAAATTAGAAATGAGCAAATGGAAGCTAATGACTCTATGAGACATCAAGAAACAGTCCAACAAAATCAAAAGAATGAAAAAATAGAAGAAAATATAAAATACCTCATTGGAAAAACAACTGACCTGGAAAATAGATCCAAGACAGATAATTTAAGAATTCTTAGACTACCTGAAAGCCATGATCAAAAAAAGAGCCTGGACAACATCTTTCAAGAAATTATCAAGGAAAACTGCCCTGATAGCCTAGAACCAGAGGGTAAAATAATAATTGAATAAATTAACCAATCACCTCCTGAAAGAGATCCCAAAATGAAAATTCCAAGGAATACTGTAGCCAAATTCCAGAATTATCAACTCAAGGAGAAAATACCACAAGCAGCTAGAAAGAAATAATTCCAATATCAAGAAGACATAGTCAGCATTACACAGGACTTAGCATCTTCTACATTAGAGGATCTGAGGGCTTAGAATATAGTATTCCAGAGGGCAAAGGAGTTTGGATTACAACCAAGAATCAACTACCCAGCAAAACCGAGCGTAATGTTTCAAGGGAAAAGATTAATATTCAATGAAATAAGGAACTTTAAACTTCCCTGATGAAAAGACCAGAGCTGAATAGAAAATTCGGCTTTCAAATACAAGGCTCAAGAGAAGCATAAAAAGGTAAACAGGAAAGGGAAAAAAAAAACATGTAATTCAATAAAGTTAAACTGTTTATATCCCTACCTGGGAAGATGATACTTGTAACTCCTGAGAATTATATCTCTTTTAGGGGAGTTAGATGGGGTGTACATAGATACATGATGTGGGTATATGTTGACTTTGATGTGATGACATTAAAAAAAAAGGAGGGGTGAAAAAAGGATTATACTGGGAGAGCTGGAAAAGGTAAATTACATCACATGAAGAAGTACAAAAGACCTATTACAGTAGAAGGAAAGAAGGGAGAGGGGTGAGCATTGTTTCTACCATACTCTCATCAGATTTGGCTCAAAGAAAGAATAACATACACATTTAGTTGGGGATAGAAATTTACTTGCCCCATAGGGAAGTAACAGAGGAAAGAGTATAGAAAAGGGAGGGGGGCGTGGACAGAAGAGAGGAAAGAAGGAAGGGCAGAAGTAGGAGGGAAAAGAAAAAGGGTAGACAGAAGGGAGGGAAAATTGAGGGAGGTGGTGATAAGCAGCAAAATACTGGTAAGGAGAGATAGGGTGAAAGGAGAGAGAAAAGTATAAATGGGGAAAATAGAATGGAGGGAAATGCAGAGTTAGTAATCATAACCTGGAATGTGAATTGGATGAAATCTCCCATAAAATGGAAGTGGAATAGCAGAGTTGATTAAAAATCAGAATCCTACAATATGTTGTTTACAAGAAACAAATGTGAAGCAGAGAGATACACACAAAGTAAAGGCAGAAGGCTGGAGCTTTTAAAATATATTATGCTTCAGCTAAAGTAAAAAAAAAAAACAGGAGTAGCAATCCTGATCTCAGACAAAGCAAAAGCAAAAACAGATCTAATTAAAAGAGATAAGGTAAGAAACCACATCTTCCTACAAAAGTACCATCAACAATGAAGTAATGTCAATACTACACACACACACACACACACACACACACACACACACATACACCAAGTGGTA
This sequence comes from Phascolarctos cinereus, assembly GCF_003287225.1. NCBI lineage: Eukaryota > Metazoa > Chordata > Mammalia > Diprotodontia > Phascolarctidae > Phascolarctos > Phascolarctos cinereus. The sequence goes on from NW_027555958.1 coordinate 320,349,226, forward strand.
TAGCATCCAAATTCTTAGAAGTTAAGTGTGTTACAGGGGAAAAATAAGCAAAACTAGTAGAGGACCTCAACCTCTATTCTCAGAACTAGATAAATCTAACCCCCCCCTCAAAAAAAGAAGATATTAATGAGGTGAATAGAATTTTTTCAAAGTTAGATATGACAGACCTCTGGAGAAAAGTGAATGGAGACAGAAAGGAATATACCTTTTTCTCCGTGGTACATGGCACCTACACAAAAACTGACCATGTATTAGGGCATAAAAACCTCACAGTGAAATGTAGAAAGAAATATTAAACGCATCCTTTTCAGATCACGATGTAATAAAAATTAAATGTAATAAAGAGCCACAGAAAGACAGATTAAAAATTATAAAGAGCTATGGAAAGACAGATTAAAAATCAATTGGAAACTAAATAATCTAATTCTAAAGAATGAGTGGGTCAAACAACAAATCATAGAAACAATAATTTCATCAAAGAGAATGACAATAATGAGACAACACACCTAAATTTATAGGATACAACCAAAGTAATACTTAGGGGAAATTATTTATCTCTAAATGCTTGCATGAATAAAATAGAGGAAGAGATCAATGAACTGGAATGCAACTAAAAAAGGTGGAAAAAGAACAAATTAAAAATCCCCAATTAAACACCAAATTAGAAATTCTGAAAACCAAAGGAGAGATTAATAAAATTCAAAGTAAGAAAACTATTGAAATAATAAATGAAAGTATGAACTGATTTTATGAAAAACCAATAAAACAGATAAACTTTTGATTAACTTGATTTAAAAAAAAAAGAAGAAAACCAAACTACCAGTATCAAAAATGAAAAGTGTGAATTCACCACCAATGAAGAATATTCTGAAAATCAAGTAAGAGAGTTAGAGGGAAAATTGGGGAGACAAATGAGAGTGATGGAAGAAAATCATAAAAAAAAAAGAATCAATAGCTTGGTAAAGGAGACACAAAAATATACTGAAGAAAATAACATTCCAAAATACAGACTAGGCAAGACGGTTTAAAAAAAAAAAGGTTCAAAAAGCCAATGAGAATGACTTAAAAAGCAGAATTGACCAAATGAAAAAGCAAGTACAAAAAGTTGCTGAAGAAAAAAATTCCTTAAAAATTAAAGATTATGAGAAATCAAGAAACAATAAAACAAAACCAAAAGAATGAAAAAATAGAAGACAATGTGACATATCTCACTGGAAAAACAACTGATCTGGAAAACAGATCCAAGAGAGATAATTTTAAAATTATTGGACTGTCTGAAAGCCATGATCAAAAAAAGAGCCTAGACATCTTCTTTCAAGAAATTATCAAGGAAAACTGCCCTGACATTTTAGAACCAGAAGGTAAAATATAAATTGAAAGAATCCACCCATCACCTCCTGAAAGAGATCCCAAGATGAAACTGCCAAGAATATTATAGCTAAATTCCAGAGTTCCCAAGCCAAGGAGAAAATATTGCAAGCAACCAGAAATAAACAATTTAAGTAGCATAGAGCCACAGTCATGATAACACAAGATTTAGCAGCTTCTACATTAAAGGATCAGAAGGCTTGGAATATGATATTCTGGAGGGCAAAGGAACTAGGATTACGACCAAGAATCACCTACCCAGAAAAACTCAGTATAATCCTTCAGCGAGAAAAATTGACACTCAATAAGATAGAGAACTTTCAATCATTCTTGATGAAAAGACCAGAGCTGAGTAGAAAATGTGACTTTCAGATACAAGACTCAAGAGAAGCACAAAAAAGGTAAACAAAAAAGGGAAATCATAAGGGATTTAATAAGGTTAAACTCTTTACATTCCTACGTGGGAAGATGATATTTGTAACTCATAAGACCTTTTTCATTATTAGGCTAGTTAGCAGGAAAATATATATATACAGAGGGCATAGGTGTAAGTTGAATATGAAGGGATGATATCTAACAAAATTAAGACAGAGGAATATACTGGGAGAGAGAGAAAGGGAGAGGTAGAATAGGGTAAATTATCTCATATAAATGAAGTAAGTAAAAGCTTTTATAGTAGAGGGGGTGAGGGGAAGTAAATGAACCTTACTCTCAACAGAATTGGCTCAAAGAGGGAATGACATACACACTCACCTGGGTATAGAAATCTTGCCCTACAGAAAAGTAGGAGGGGAAGGGGGTGTGTAATAGAGGGGAGGGCAGATTAGGGGAGGGGATAATCAGAAGCAAAACACTTCTGAGGAGGGGACAGGGTAAAAGGAAAGAGAACAGAATAAAAGGGAGGAGGTGAGATACGATGGAGGGAAATACAATTAGCAATAGCAACTGTGAAAAAAATTCTGAAGCAAGTTTCTCTGATGAAGGCCTCATTTCTCAAACATACAGAGAACTTTTTAAAAGTAAGAGTCATTCCCCAAATGACCAAAAGATATGGTCAGTTTTCAGATGAGGTAATCAAAGCCATCTATACCCATATATGAAAAAATACTCTAACTCACTATTGATTGGAGAAATGAAAATTAAAACAATTCTGAGGTACTACCTCATACCTCTTAGATTGGCTAATAGGACAGAAAACAAAAATGACAAATGGAGGGAATGTGGGAAAAGTGACACATTAATATACTGTTGGTGGAGTTGTGAACTGATTCAACCATTCTGGAGAGCAAAGGACTATAAAACCATACATACCCTTTGACCTAGCAATACCACTACTAGGTTTGTATCCCAAAAGATATAAAAAACAAAAAGGAAAAGGACCTATATGTACAAAAATATTTCTAGCAGCCCTCTTCTGGGGGCAAAGAATTGGAAAATGAGGAAATGCCCATCAACTGGGGAACAGCTAAACAAGTTGTAGTATGTGATTATGATGGAATAGTATTGTACTATAAGAAATGATGAGCAGGATATTTTCAGAAAAACCTAGAAAGACTTGCATGGGCTGATGGCAAAGTGAATGTACTTTGTACAAAGGTACAGCAGTATTGTAAGATGATCAGCTGTGAATGACAGCTATTCTCAGAAATACAACGATCCAAGACAACTCTGAAGTTATGATGAAAAATGCTATACATCCCCAAAGAAAGAACTGATGGTGTCTGGATACAGATTGACACATTCTTTTTTTTTTTACTTTATTTTTCATGAGGATTTTGGGGGTTGTTTTGTTTTGTTTTGTTTTTGCTTTTTGGTGAGGCGATCGGGGTTAAGAGACTCTCCCAGTTAGTGTCAAGTGTCTGAGGTTGGATTTGAACTCAGGTCCTCCTAACTCCAAGGCCAGAGCTCTATCCACTGTGCCACCTAGCTGCCCCTTCATGACTTTTTTTTTGTCTGTTTTCTTTCACAAGATGACTATTACTGAAATATTATGCATGACTACATATATATAACCTATATCGAATTGCTTGCCTTCTCAATAGGGTGTGGGGGAGGACAAAGAGGAAGGGAGAGAATTTGGAACTCAAAGTTTTTAAAACCAATGTTAAAATTGTTTTTACATGTAATTGGGGGAAAATAAATTACTAAATAATTGAGAAAAAAATTGACGTGTCTCTCCATTCCAGAGACCAAAAGTAGGATAAGAGTGCAATTCAATACGAAGCAATGGCAGTATGAATTCAACCACGATCTCTCCTCCAAAAGGGAATTGTTTGTTACATTTCAACAGGGTTTTATACCGAAAATATGTACCTACCAGAAAGCAGCAATTCATGCACATAACGTTTGCTGATACTTGTCCAATATAAAAATACTGGAAAACTTTTAGCATTTACTCTAAGGAAAAAGGTGCCTTTTCAAAACAATTAGGTGTTTCAACCACCAGGAGATACAAATCATATGACACAGAAGTTCAAAAACCTGTTCCCCTCAAAGACCAAATGTGAAAATACTCCATACAAGACAAATCCTCTGCTGAGTGAAGTGAGCAGAACCAGGAGAACACTGTACACAGTAACACCTACACTGTGAGATGACTTTGATAGACTTAGCCCTTCTCAACAATGCAAGGATCTAAGACATCTCCAAAAGTCTCATGATGGAAAATGCTATCCACATCCAAAGAAAGAACTATGGAGTTTGAATGCAGATCAAAGCATACTATTTGCTATTTTTTTTCTTCTATTATGTTTTGTTTCCTCTTTCTGGTGGTTTCTCCTATTGGTTCTAATTCTTCCTTACAACATGACTAATGTGAAAATATGTTTAATAGGAATGTATATGTATAGCCTATATCAGATTGCAAGCTGTTTTGGGGAGGGAGGTGGAGAGGGAGGAGGAGAAAAATTTAAAACTCAAAAGCTTACAGAAATGATTCTTGATAAAATCAAAATTAATTAATTAATAATAATTTTTAAAAAGACAAATCCTTTTCCAATCTAACAGCAAGCAGATTTAGTACACTTGAATAATATACCTTGAAGGCAGACATCTCATTTAAATTCTTCCTAAAGTACTAAGCACAAATCATTACAATTCCAACTGTATTTAGACAACCATGGGGTGTTCTGAAATTGTACTACCTTTTAGGTATGTGGGCCAATTTCAAATAATCTCCATCTAGTGTGACAGATCAATTGATCTGGCATTAAAGGACCAGGGTTCAAATCCTGAACCTGCCACTTATTACTTTGGACAGGTCACTAAATCTCTCTAGACCTCATTTTCCTAACCTGTCTTACAAGGGAGGTGAGACTTTTTAAGTTCCCTCCATTCCTAAAATTCTATAACCCTCCAAATCCACCATAACATTACAGTAACAGAGTGTATGTATGTGTGTGTAAATCCACATACTTTGATATGCCAGCAAAGAAGTTATCAAAGTAAACAAACCAAGTGGATGGGTAGATAGCATTCAAATTCAGTCTTAACTTACACTATGAGTGGTCTCAGATGTTGTCTGATGTGTTGTTAGTGAGGTTCATATTTGTCATCTACCAAGTGTTAAGTTCAACTTGCAAAAACAGAAGGCTGAAACCAAAAAATACATATAAAATAAAGCATAGTGCTCTATAATCTCACCAAGCCATGATGGGCCTTTTTTCTTTTTTCTTTCAATTCATTTTGAACTTAAAATGCTTTGCAAACTGTAAAGTGCTAGACCATAGGTTTCCAAAGGGGGCAATACCACCAACGATCTAGGAGGTGGTAGTAGCCTCAGGTGCAACCAGGGGGTGTTGAATAAAAATAAGGGAGCAGTGGAAGCATGAGGAAAGAAGAAAAGATAACAAAATTTTGAAAAACTATTCATACATGTTTCATCTGTTGTGTAACAGTTAAAGTCGTAGCGATTACATTGTTTTCCAAATAAACATACAAAATGTAAGTTATAACTGATCCATCATCAAGTCCACTGACAGGTCTTAAGAAGAAAGTGTTGGCAGGCAAGCCTGTGGAACATTGTTAGGAAGTCCTGCATGCACGGGCAGGAATATGTATGTGTAATGACTTGTTTACAATACGATACTATCAGGTTACATGACACAATGCATCATCAAAATTTCAATGCAGGAAAAAACCCACAAATTTGCAATAAATTATTAAATTTAAGAAGCATCATTTTTAAAAAATTTTGTATTTTTTTGAAATGACATAAATTTCAAAAAACTGTTAAAGGGTTAAAGAAAGTAGATTTCCAAGGGGGAACTGAGTAATTTTCTTTTTTTTTTTAAAGAGGGCAGTAGGCCAAATAAGCTGGGGAACCTCTAAGCTAGACAAACATAAGCTGTCACTGTTATTGGCTCAAGAGATGTTCCTAAGTGGATGACATTGTACTGAGTACACTGAACCCTAAAAACTACAGAGATATATAGCCACTAAAAGACTACTGGTCTAGGAACCCACATAAGAAAAACCCAAGTGAATAAGGAATGAATATTGCCCAGATTATGACAAGAAGTTAGACTGGCTGAGTTACTTCACCAACAACATATCTATCTTCCAACAGATGGACAATAAGACAGATCCAGAATTGAACAGAAAGGAGAGCGTGGCCTGGAAGGCATTGGGGGAAACAGCACAGAGCATTCAAAAGTCCCAAGCTATTCCAAACTACAAAAGCTGCCTCCTACCAAGAGGCTCCTGGTGACACCCAGTGTTTGCAAAGCATGGCACATCACCATCTCTCAAAAAACCAAAACTGAAGTTTGACCTAAAGGACAATGAAGAGACATAGAGTGGGTATAAATAAACTGCAGCATATCATCAATGATGACTCACACTCAAGAAATGGCATCAACAACAGGTATGACAAGAAAAGGAGGTAAGTCAAGGAGTGAGAGTGAAGAATGACAGATGGCCAGCCTAAGGGTTGCACTGGCATTCATGAAACATTACAACCTGGAGGAAGTCCTCTGTTATGTTAGGCAGAAGTTCTGTGGAGGATTTATGGAAGGACATTGACAAGAATCACACAGGAAGAAGAGGCACAAACGTTCAATGATGGAGGAAGTATCCACACTAACAAGATCACAGATTTATTAAAAGCATCAGAATGTTATTGGCTCTGGACTACTGGCAGCTAATATCCGCTCAGAAATGCACCTGCTCATATACATTACAAAAGCTGATTTTAGAAGCTAAGTCCAAATATAATTGATTATATCAATATGTCAATTTGCTTTCAAAAATAATAGCTAATATTTATATAGTGTCTTAAGTTTATTCCTTAAAATTATTCTAAATAACTTACCTTGAATGGAGATGAGCCTCAAATGATTTTTTTACCAGATCAAAAGGGACCTAGGCCTCTTATTAACTAAGAAATGGTACCACCAACTTCTCTAGCCACTGACCACACCAGTCACAGGATATTCACCTGTTGCAGGCATGAGTTTTCTAATAGCAGAGAAGTTTCAAGGCCTTATGCTACTGATCATGCCACTTCAATGTGAGCACCAAAATCTGGCTTACTTCTCTAAGGGTCTGATCTCAATTTAACAAATAACTGAAGCACTCAACATTTTCACACAAGATACTTTATCCCTTGGGACCTCATTTGCCTCCTCTGTAAAATGAAGAGGTTAGACGAGAGAACTTCTAAAATTCCTTCCAACTCTAACTTTCTCTAATCAACAGCATGGAGGGTGGCTCTTTTTTCCCTCCACCTTTCAAATAGCTACCTGAAAAAAAAATGGAAACTCACTGCCTCAAAAAATAGGCTGGTCAGTCTCAGAAAGACTCAGCTGGGGAACTTACCTATACTATATTAAAGTCCTTGTTTTGTAGAAGGGTGACTGGATGATTTTATGACCATTAAATATAGACGCTCCTAGATAATAACAGCATTAGCTTCAACACTAACCCTAGCTTATATTTATCTAAGTCCTTTCATCCAGGAAAGAAGGCATATCGCCAGGTGTCAGGTACTCAAGCAAAAGTCAAAAAATGGCAACAATAATAAATATTTATCATAAGACAGAAACAATTTTGATCCTAAAGAAATTAGAGTGGTGGAACCCTACCTTAACACCTAAAAAATACCACAGTAAGAACTGGCTACTACCAGATATACAACACAGAGAGAGGTAACATGGTAGAGGAAAAAGAACTGGAGTTGGAGGAAGAGGACCTGGGTTTGAATCCAAAAGATGATACTTAAAAAGTCTCTGAAATTATACAAGTCACTTAACCTCTCCAGGCCTGAGAGTCTTATAAAATGAGGGGGCTGAATTAGATCCCCTCTGAGGTCCCTTATAGCTCCAAATCTATGATTCTAAATCCCCTATGAACTTAACTGACGTGATAGGTAGGGTCTAATGAAAGAAAACTACAAACAAATTTACTTACATGCAGGGCGTATTTAATCGCTTAGACAATTTCAACAACGTTAGTTTTTAAAACAGCAAGCAATGTACTAAATTCCTGAGCTCTATCACTTCCCAAAGATCTGGTATTTAAGGAAGATATGGGTGAAGGAGGCAGAAAGAGAGGACTCCAGGTAAAGCATTCTTACCCCTATCATAATCTGTCTATTCATTCATGCAGCATGATTCTCAAGCAATTAGAGTAATTACGCAATGAGTAAACTTCTTCATACCTCATGGGTAAGGCCAAGCCATCTTGTAGGCTTGGGAGTCCCAGGTCAGAGAGAGTATCTGAGCTGACAGAAGCTGGTGACAAAGATCCTTCTTTCTCTTCCAGCAGATCCAGTTTCACCAAACTGCTGATCTCATCCTCAGAGTTATCTTCGGACACAGAGCCAATTATGAATCGAGAGCGCTGGTTCAGCTCCAGAGGCTTGGCCACAGGAGAAGGCTCATCCATTATGTCATCAAAATAGGTTCTTAGAGCTAGGGAAAAAACATAAAACTTACAGAGCAAAACCAAACAGAATGAATAATCAAGTAGGAATAGGGCAGGATTGGAGAAATACCCTTTCTGAATATTTCAGTGCTTTTATTTTCCCAAATATGAGATGAAATCTAGTGTCATACCACCTACCCTACCCCTAAGTAGTAAATAGCAGCAATTAATCCCTTTCTTTCCCCAAAACTTCACACATTTTCTCCAAGTTTCTTAAGCCATCTCTCAAAAATTTAGGGCTGTCCAACTTGCAATTATAAGGGAACCTTACAAATGTAGTCTAGGAAAGCTTCTGGTTTCCAAATATAATACTGATGTGTTAAGTTTTATTGTGTTTTTTTAAAAATTGGTATTTATTTAAATTATATATATTATTACTGCTTGATTAAAAACCAAGTAGCAACGATTGTCTGGCTCTGCTCCTTCCTACCTGTGGGACTCTGGACAAGCCACTTCAACTTTCTGGGCCTCAGTTTCCTCATTTGTAAAATTATGCAGTTAGAATACAAAGCCTGTAAGACCTCTTCTAGCTCTAGGGTTCTAGTTACTTTTTGTGGTCATATCTTTAAAATTCATTGTGGGTAATATTTACATCAACTATGTCAAGGACACAAGATTTCCTTAATGGACGCATTTCCTCAACAATCCATATCAGACTGGCACTGCAGAGGTCCTGGATTTAAATCCTGACTCTACCCCTTCCTACCTATGGGACCACAGGCAAACTACTATAACTCTTTGGGCCTCAGTTTCCTCATCTGTAAAATTGTGGGATTGTACTACACGGCCTCTAAGATCCCTAGTTCCAGCTCTAATTCTCTAGGTCTCAAAGAGTTAAGCAACTGGAGTCAGGGGTAGCGAACCTGCGGCCTCCAGGCCACATGTAGCCTTTTGGGTCCTTGGATGCAGCCTTTTGACTGAGTTCCAAGTTTTATAGAACAAATCCTTTTATTAAGGGGATTTGTTCTGTGACGTCTGGATTCAATCAAAGGGCAGAACTTGAGGACCTACAGGGCCACAGGCAGCCTTGAGGCCACAGGTTCCCCACCTCCGGACTAGACCATGCATGGTCACATCACTAGTAAGTACCAGAGATTTGAACTCAGGTCTTTCTGACTCTAGGTCCAATATTCCCACCACTGTGTATATATCATGAAATATATAATTAAAAAAAAATCCCAGCTCTAACACTCAAGGGCAAATCCATGACATTTTAAGTTAAAGACTGTTTATGATCTTCATTATTGGAAAGAGTCTCTATACCAATGAAACCATAAATACATGACATATTGATAGGGGTGTATATGCACACATATGTAGATATACAGATATATCTCCCAGTATCTAACATAGTACATTATACTTAGTATTCACTTAAAACCTTGTTGAATGAATATATACGTATATATGTATATGTACATATATACGGGGAGAAAAAAAAGATACATCACTTTGGAATAAATTCCAGAATATATTTTGTTTTTTCAAAAATGATCCTACTGGGGCAGCTAGGTGGTGCAGAGAATAGAGCACCAGCCCTGAAGTCAGAAGGACCTGAATTCAAATCTGGCCTCAGACCAAACATTTGACACATACTAGCTGTGTGACCTTGGACAAGTCACTTAACCCCAACTGCCTCACTAAAAAAAAAAAAGATCCTATTATTGGCTTTTACTTCATTGTGTTGAATTATACATGCAGGAATTTCCAACAAAAAAATCATCACCTCTTGACATTGGCTTAAACATGAGCAAGCAATGAATCTATCATCAAATGTCAACAGTCATGAAAATGTCGCTTGAAATAAATTTGATATTCTTCGACAGAGTATCTTATTGGATGTGGACCACACAACGCCAAGCAGAGGCAAGTGACTATATGGGAAATAGAAAGTATGTCTAACAAAAGCATGCAACAAGACAACTAAGGGAAACAAGACTCATTCTGTCAAACAATGCAATCAAGCTGTAATATCAGAAAGCTTCAAAAGCATTGTGTTTAGCTCAGTATCAAACAACTTGCAGCCATTTTGTTCTATTTAAGCGCATCCCAGCACTAATTTTGTGACATTTCAACATGTCTATCTTATGAGAATTATTTGCATTCCATTATTATGCAAGCAGCTTTCAGAAAGCCTAGGAAGACTTACATGAACTGATGCAAAGTAAAATAAGCAGAACCAGGAGACTACTGTACACAGTAACAGCAAAACTATACAATGATCAACTGTGAATGACTTAGCTATTCTCAGCAATACAATGATCAAAGGCAATTCCAAAGAACTTACAATGAAAACCACTATCCACATCCAGAGAAAGAACTGATGTAGTCTAAATATAGACCGCAGCATACTTTAACTTTCTTTACTATTCTTGGGGTTTTTTTGGTCTGCATTTTCTTTTGCTATATGGTTAATATGGAAATGTTTTACATGATTGCACATGTATAATCTATATCAAACTGCTTGCCTTCTCAAGGAGGGGAGAGATGAAGGAGGGAGGGAAGGAAGGAAGAAGAGAATATGAAACTCAAAATGTTTTCAAAAAGAATGTTAAAATTTTTCATTTACATGTAATTGAAAAAATTAAATTAAATATTAAAAAAAATTATTTTCATTCCAAAAAATAACTAAATGCCATAAAGGATCTTGGGAGAGTCAGGTATGAAGAAGTAGGAGTATCATTAAATCAAACAACAGAACACCAAAATTAGGGATTACTGATCTAGAGAACAAAGTTATTTCTTCCCCCTTTATAGTACACATGTAAAAACTGCTTAAGCACTATTATTTTAGAAAGATTTTTTTTTAAACCTCTAAATGAATACAGATTCTCTTAAAGGAGCAAAGCAATTTTCATAAAAGCTAGATGTTAGAGGAATGACTCCCAAATTTATCAGGAACTGAAACATATAAACATCTCCTAAAAGAGAAAAATAGAACTTTTTTTTCTCACAAAACTGTAAGAAAATATGAAAATTCATACAATAGATATAGAAATAGATATATGTTCATTAGATAGTTCTCCAGTGTGTATAACAGGTCCTCTACATAAGTGAAACTTTTGTTTTTCTTTTTTTTTTTTAATATATTTTTCTAGAAGTTTAAAAGGAAAGCCAGTAGGTTTGAGGGTTCTATTTTGTTTTGTCTTTAAAAACAACAGCTAGAAAGAATCACCCAGAATAAAAACAAAGGGTAAAGCAGACAAGAGGAAATTAAACAATTTCCACATTTAAAAAGCCCAGAATAATGTAGTCTGAAAAGAATCACTCACATGAGAAGATCCAATAAAAATACCCAACAGAAAGGAGAAAAAGAATAGCTGCTTTTTTGTTTATGAGAGGTACACAAGTGATAGGTAAAATATTCAGGAGGAGATTCTACTTGTTGGTCAGGGTCAGAACTGAAGCGTAAAGCATTCCATCTGGGATCCACAGTTACACTTCCACATTCAATAAGATGGATAAGGACAGGAACTGGACCTCTGATTTCATTGGTACAGGGAGCTCCCAGAAGAGGAAACTCCTTCAGATGTAGGTTGGTGTGTTAAGAGTCTTAAAGGCTGCAATTTAGGGTCTTAAAGACTCAATCATCTAAAAACTAGCCAAGACAGATATAATAAAAAGAGATGTGAATAAGAAAAGAAAATCTGACCCTGGGAACATTAAACCAGAGGGTCTTTGGAGCCTGTATTGCCAACGTTCCCCTCTTGGGGGAGTGAGACAGAACAATTTGGCAACCTGTCTTAATTAAATGTGCCAAAGGTTGGGAATGGCTTGATCCCTACACCTAACAACTTCTTGTTTGTTGCAGTTTTTTTTCCCCAAAAGTGGGCCAAATAATGAGAAATCCACATGAGAGCCAAGCAGATCAGAAATACATGTGATGGCTAATGTGGAAATGTTTCACATGACTTCCTATATATAATGGGTATTGTATTTCTTGCCTTCTCAATGGGTTGGGGAAGGGATAGAAAGAGAGAGTGAATCTGAAACTGACAATAAAAATTTTAAAATTTTTAAAAGGGAAAAAAGAAATCCATGTGAGTGATCTCTTAAAAAATTATAAGAAACATGGATTTGAAGCAGTAGTCTTAAAACCATTCAAAGGAATTTAACCAACTCTTAATTCACATTTAAATGAAGAGTTATAAACCTAGTGCTAGCTGCTGAACAATTAAAATATTGGTATATTTAAGAGACCAAACTATTCTTGAACTATGGCAGGTACTCAATATGCAGAAATCCCAACTGTGAGAAATAAGATGCTATCACTGATGGTGGTTCCCAGCTCTGCTTTTAGGAGTTTCATGAAACAGACTGTACTTACACAAATTCAGGAAGACCAAAACATGCTCCAGAGTTTGGTCACATGTGTAGAAACTTCAGTTGGTTAGGTCTTATCGTTCGGCAACTGCATGTGTGCTGAGTAATCACCTAATTAAAAGACTAGGTCTTTTTTAAATTCTGAAAAATGCCAGTCAAACTATCCCCAAGTCAGCCAAGCTACAGTTATCCCACAGAAGGTAAGTCAGGTCTAGTGGGGAAGTCATAGGATAAAAGATCTGAAAGAGATCTGAGTACATGTAGCTCAACCTCATTTTAAAGATGAGTAAACTTGGAAATGAACCAAAGTCACCACTAGGGGAAAAAAAAGACAAAGGAGAACCATAGAGTAAATGTCCACATACTTCAAAAACAAGTCCATGTCCTATCCCATCTCAGTTGATTCTATTATCTATTCAGAGAACTGCATTCAGATCTAGAGATCAGTCAGAGAAGGGTGGGGAAATAATTAATTTCTCTACATATTATTTCTGCCATAAGCTCTTTCCTCATACAATACCTTAACACTAGTTTTTCCATTTCCAAATAGCAGGATCACTTTTTTTAAACTCGCCTTGCAATTTAAATATTTTACACATTAATTTTTGTGACATTCCAAACATTATAGACCATTATACTTACCTCTTATAATTCTTACAACGTAAGAAGATATCCACCTCCAGAAAGAACTATTTAAAAAAGAGAGAGAGAAGTTTAATGATGAAGTTCATTTCTAGTCTTTTTTTTTTTTTTACTCAGGAGAGTACAAAATTAATCAACCCTGCCCTCCATTCCTCCAGGCATTTATGAAACACTTACTTCTATAAGCCACTCTGCCAGATATTGAGGATCCAAAGACAGAAAGAAAAACAGCTCTCCTGGAGCTGACATTCTGCTAGGGGTGAGGTAGAGGGGGGTAGGGGGAGAAGATAGAACATATATACAGCCAAATAAATGCAGGATCATTTAAAAAAGGAGTAAGCCCAAACAAATGATGAGAAATGGGCTTCCCTCATGTCACACAAGGGTGGAGCCTTAAAAGACACTATGGTGAGGAAGTAAGGCCTAGGTGACAGCCAGGGAAACGGAGAGTGAAGGGAGAGATGCGATGGCAAGTAATGGAGCTTGGCTGGGATATAGACTGAGTGAAAAGGAGTCATAGAAACAATCTGTAGAAGCAGCAGATTGAAGAGCTTTAAACGTAAAGCTTAAGAATGTGTATTTTGTCCTAAGGAGTCACTAAAGATCCTCAAGCAAGGGGCAGCTAGGTGGCGCAATGGATAGAGCACCAGCCCTGGCTTCAGGGGAACCTCAGTTCAAATCTGGTCTCAGACACATAACATTTACTAGCTATGTGGCCGTGCCCAACTCACTTAACCTCATTGTCTAGCCCCCCCCACAAAAAATAAATTAGATCCTTAAGCAAACGGGTAATTCAAAACACCATCTCTCTGGTGAAGTCTATCAACTTAAAGTATGTTTAGTTCTCCAACTACCACTTTATTCACTGTGCCAACCACAGGATAAGCAAGGCAGCCCAGCTAAAGCAGAAAGGAACCCTGAGAGAGACAAAGGAGGAAATGGGCAGCCGAGCAAGTCAAACATCACCACCACCACCACCACCCCCTACATCAATGCAGATGGCTCAGGACCCTGGGCCCAAGAGCCTTTGGAATAGTAATGCCTTCAGCCCCTCAGCCATCATCCTGAGAAGTAACCAAACCCTTCTGGTTGTATATTTTGATCTTTTTCACCAAAGTAAGACAACATAGTCTGACTCTTTTTGCCCTGCCTGCTCATGATCCTGGCCAATTACTTGAGTTTTAAACTCTTTGTTAAGTTACGAATCTGCTTCCAATGTGGAGAATGCACTGTCCCAAGCTTTGGAGGGTTTGTACAGCTGTTTTCAGAGATACTTGTAGGGACCTGTAAATTTTCAGTTCTTTCAAGGTGGTATGATAAGGGGCGAGGTGTTTACTCCTTTCCTGGCCTATGACAACAAGTACTCCTTTCTGTCCTGTAACTGTGAGGAGGGGCTCCTCTGCACAGCCACTACAAGCTCTACCAAGCCAGCGCTCCTCCTCACCCCAGCACCGCCGCCCAGAACTGTGGCCCAGATCCAAACACGGGCAAAGCAAGAGATTCTGTCTCAGCACTGGCAAAGAGATCCCTGCAATCCCTCTCTGATCAGCCACTGGATTCCCCCTCAGTCTGTGGGCTGGAAGCTCAGGAAGCAGCTGCCCCCCCCCCCAGGGCCAAGCTCTTGGGGAATGGAGCTGAAACCCTACCTTCCTCTCTGAGCACAGCAGAAACAGACTTTTCCCACTGACCTTCTAAGCTGTCTTTGGCATTGGTGGATTGAGGAGTCTGGAAACCTCCACAGCTGTGGGCGATTCAGTCCTCTGAGGCCTGCTCCAGGTTTGCTGCAGCTTGCGCGCCCACTCCGCACTGTGCTGAGCTGCCAGCCCGGCATGATACACCTTTCTGATCAATCATCCAGGTTGTCTTGGGCTGGAAATTTGTTTCACTCTGTCTTTTTGTGGGTTCTGCTGCTTCAGAATTTGTTTAGAGCCATTTTTAATGAGTATTTGGAGGGGTCTGGGGGACAGCTCAAGCAAGTCACTGCTTTCACTCCGCCATCTTGGCTCCACTTCCCCCATTGCCCAGAAGTAACCAAACCCCATGGAGATGCTACCTGGCAACTGCTCTAGCAGGCACTACAGCCACAGCTAGTGAAGACCCTGAAAAGAAAGTTCTTGCTACCAAAGACCTTGGCACCATCAAATGGTTCAACATCAGAAACTGATATGTTTTTATCAGTGGAAATGACATTAAAGAAGAGGCATGAATATCTGCTTTGCCACTGCATCCTAAGGACCAAGAGACCTTTCCATCTGACTTGCAACTTGAAACCTTCCATTCGCATTAGAATATGAGCTTTCTGAAGGCAGGAACTGTCTTACTTTTCTAGTTGTATCCCACAGTGCTTTGCACTAGAAAGTGCTTAAAAAAAGCTTCAGTCATGAATTCAGGTCTTCAAATTAAAAGCATTTATTACACTGCTGATGGAGTTGTGAATTACGGCAAACTCCTTGAAATGCATTACAGAATTATATTTTAACCTCTCACTACTAGAATAATATCCTAAAGATACTATCTATTAATGGGGGGGAGAGGGGCCAGAAAGTAAAAAGGGGAGGCCAAACTGTACAAATATATTTCTAGTAGTCCTTTTTGTAACAGCAAAAAGCTAGAAACAATTCACATGTCCAATGACTGAAAGACAGCTAACAAAACTGTAGAACATTAATATAATGGCATAATACATCAACAAGTCTTTATTAAGCAGCTAAAATGTAACAGAAGAACAAGTATGAAAAACACAAAGACTGATAAGAAACAATTTAGAATGAAGAAAGCAGAACCAAAATAATGATACATATTAACTACAACTATGCATTTTTTTAAAAGCCAAAAAACACACAAAAGACAGAATTAAGTTTAAAGAGACTTAAAAGCAAACAGGATAGTTTTATACAACTTTTTAAAAGATATATTTTAAAAATAAAATACAAAGAAAGTTTACAATTTTACATAAAATCTTCTCTTATCTGAACATTTATATTTGCTGATAATTAGGCTTGTAATAAAATTAAGGGAAAAATTATCAATAAGATTTTGTACTTCTATACACTCATCAAATCCATCATTCAGTGTTAGAACAAAAGCCCTAGCTGCCATTCTACAAATATCTTTTCTAGCTAAAATTACTTTAATGGATCTTTGACTTCACTGATGTAGGTACTCCTCCAATAGTATGAATCACAACCCATGTAATGCCTTCTTACTCTTTTTGACAACCTTCCACATCCTCCACAAAATCATCTACAACATACGTGGCACACCTGTGCTGAAAGCCTTCCCCTGGATCTCAAGTTACTGCATGGATACAAATGGAGCACACAGGCTCTGCAACAATGATCCCTTGCTCACTGCTCTTTGGGTCTCCCCAAATTTTAACTCTTCAAAGGCCATAAGGCATTAGTGAATAAAAACTGATATTTAAAAGGCAAACCTTAATTTTAAGCCCAAGCTTGGACTCATGAGAAGCAGAAAGGCAACCCCAGGAGGAGCCTTAGATCAATTCTGAGCTCAGCTCACCAGCCATCTACAGGGCCTAACCCAATTACATGGAATGATGGACCAGCTTTAGAGACTATCTTACTGCACACTGCAGTCTAGATAACAGGAATTCTTCACCCACTTGGTCTTTTTTGTATGCATAGTTGAGCTAAACTTTTTGAGTGATTAGAGATCTCATTTAGGAGTCTCTGCAATGTTCCAGGACAATAGTGCAATCTATAGAGAGGAGCATCTGGAGAACCTTGCCACATGTAGGCAATATTCCTTCCATTTGGACTCTTCCCTGGATGTCCTTCTGGACAACAGAAAATACCTTTGGTGAGGATACAGCTCCCTGTTTTATGACTTACTTGATATTAATAATCAGAGGGTCAAAGTTATCTAATACATCGTTCAAGGAATCTTGTATGATTTTGATATATGCATGAGAAACCTTTAACATGATATGCACATTTGACTCATTCACTAAAACTTTTGATCAACCGTGACCATAAAGATGTAGCCTGCTATATCATTTGTGAGAGCCTATCTCAATACTTCATTACACTTCATCAAGGATGTCTTCATCATACATGCAAAATATTTCATTAAGATTTTATAGAAGTGAGAATAGGTGTATGGGTTGGTCATTAGTAATATTTTCTTGGTCATTTTTTTTTCAATAGCAACAAGGTTTGAGATTTTTCCCCCCTAATCACTGCATATTCTCCACTCTTTCAGATATCTTGAGAATTGGTCCTTTGGTGCTCTGAAAATTATATTACCTATGGTACAGACTTCCTTGTATATACAGTTTTGTCCAGCAGCAATTCCAATATTTGTTTTCTTTAGTGCCATTTCTACTTCCTCATTCAAGACACTAGTTGCCCTAATCCTAGACCTGAAGTCAAGAAAAACCTGAGTTCAAATCCCACTTCAGACACTCATTAGCTGTGTGACACTTTGACAATTATTTAACCTCTCTCAGTACAGCATAGGCATAACAGCATTTGTCTCATACAGTTGTTGTAAGGATGAGTTGACATAATATATTTAAAGCGTTTTACTTAAAACCACCTTTAATGTGCTATTATGTCGTACATTAAGATTTATCAGGTTAAGAATCCAAATGTGGTGGTTTCAGTGTTTATGATGAAGAAAATGTTTGTTACAGAAAACTTTACAGATCTCCATTTTTCACCTATTCATTGTCCTCCTTCCAGTTTCAGTCCTGAATGCCCTTGTGATGCTTTTGCTTAGTTGAATCTCTCAACAAGCTTTGTGTAAATTTGACTTTTCCCCCACCCCACCGCTTTTGCCTGTTCCATGAGGCAAAACTTCTCACAATCTTCCAATATCCTTTTCCATAATATTTTATGGCTCATTCTCAACTGGTATTGCCCTTAGGAGCCATATCTTTCACCTTAGTAAGAGCATATGTTTACTGGCTGATAGAGTTTCTGGGTTCTTCTGGTCCTCCTAAGTTGTGCTGATTAATATATATTGGTTAAACTTCATTAAGAATGTCTATGTTGACATCCATTTATCTTATCTATTTCCTATTTTTAAGCATCAACAGCTTATTTAAAGAGACAATGCTAGATTACCAGCTAGACAGCTGATTCAAAAACAAATCCCATAGCTTCATTTCTAAAATATATAGAGAACTGAGTCAAATTTATAAGAATACAAGTCATTCCCCAATTGATAAATGGTCAAAGGATATGAACAGGTAGTTCTCAGATGAAGACATTAAAGCCATCTATAGTCACATGAAAAAATGCTCTAAATCACTATTGATTAGAGAAATGCAAATCAAAACAACTCTGAGGTACCACATCATAACCATCAGATTGGCCAACATAACAAAACAGGAAAATGATAAATGTTGGAGAAGATGTGGGAAAACTGGAACACTAATGCATTGTTGGTGGAGTTGTGAACTGATCCAACCATTCTGGAGAGCAATTTGGAACTATGCCCAAAGGGCTATAAAAGGGAGGGGCAGAGCCAAGATGGCGGAGTGAAAGCAGTGACTTGCTTGAGCTCTCTCCCAAACCCCTCCACATACTCATAAAAAATGGCTCTAAACAAATTCTGAAGTAGCAGAACCCACAAAAAGACAGAGTGAAACAAATTTCCAGTCCAAGACAACCTGGATGATTGATCAGAAAGGTGTACTGCGCCAGGCTAGGAGCGCAGTGCAGCGTCGGCACGTAGGCCACACCACCAAATCTGGAGCAGGCCTCAGAGGACTGACTCGCCCGCAGCTGTCGAGGTTTCCAGACTCCTCAATCCACCAATGTCAAAGACAATTTAGAAGGTCAGTGGGAAATATCTGTTTCTGTTGGTGCTGTGAGAGGAAGGCGGGGTTTTAGCTCCATTCCCCAAGAGCCTGACGGGAAGGGGGGGGGAGGGCAGCTGCTTCCTGAGCTTCCAGCCCACAGACTGAGGGGGAATCCAGTGGCTGATCAGAGAGGGATTGCAGGGATCTCTTTGCCAGTGCTGAGGCAGGAATCTCTTGCTTTGCCTGTGTTTGGATCTGGGTCACAGTTCTGAGTGGCAGTGCTGGGGTGAGGAGGAATGCTGGCACGGAGGAGCTTGTAGTGGCTGTGCAGAGGAGCCCCTCCTCACAGGTACAGGACAGAAAGAAGTACTTGTGGTCACAGGCCAGGAAAGGAGTAAACACCTCTCCCCTTATCATACCACCTTGGAAGAACTGAAAATTTACAGGTCCCTACAAGTATCTCTGAAAACAGCTATACAAACCCCTGAAGCTTGGGACAGTACACTCTACACATTGGAAGCAGACTCTTACCTTAACAAAGAGTTTAAAACTCAAGTAATTGGCCAGGATCATGAGCAAGCAGCACAAAAAGAGTCAGACTATATTATCTTACTTTGGTGAAAAAGAAGATCAAAATACACAACCAGAAGAAGACAACAAAGTCAAAGCTCCTACATCCAAAGCCTCCAAGAAAAATATGAATCAGTCCCAGGCCTTGGAAGAGCTCAAAAGGGATTTTGAGAAGCAAGTAAGGGAAGGAGAGGAAAAACTGGGAAGAGAAATGAGAGTGATGCAAGAAAATCATGAAAAACAAGTCAACAGCTTGCTAAAGGAGGCCCAAAAAAATACTGAAGAAAATAACACCTTAAAAAATAGCCTAACCCAAATGGCAAAAGAGGTCCAAAAAGCCAATGAGGAGAAAAATGCCCTAAAAAGAAAAATTGGCCAAATGGAAAAGGAAGTCCAAAAGACTACTGAAGAAAATACTTCCTTAAAAATTAGAATAGAGCAATTGGAAGCTAGTGACTTTATGAGAAATCAAGACACTGTAAAACAAATCCAAAAGAATGAAAAATTAGGAAACAATGTGAAATATCTCATTGGAAAAACAACTGACCTGGAAAATAGATCCAGGAGAGAGAATTTAAAAATTATTGGACTATCTGAAAGCCATGATCAAAAAAAGAGCCTAGACATCATCTTTCAAGAAATTATCAAGGAAAACTGCCCTTATATTAGAACCAGAGGGCAAAATAGAAATTGAAAGAATCCACAGATCTCCTCCCGAAAGAGATCCCCAAAGGAAAACTCCTAGGAATATATAGCCAAATTCCAGAGTTCCCAGGTCAAGGAGAAAATATTACAAGCTGCCAGAAGGAAACAATTCAAGTACTGTGGAAACACAATCAGGATAACACAAGATTTAGCAGCTTCTACATTAAAGGACCTCAGGGCATGGAATATAATATTCCAGAGGGCAAAGGAGATAGGATTACAACCAAGAATCACCTACCCAGCAAAACTGAGTATAATCCTTCAGGGGAAAAAATGGTCATTCAGTGAAATAGAGGACTTTCAAGCATTCTGATGAAAAGACCAGAGCTGAATAGAAAATTTGACTTTCAAATACAAGACTCAAGTGGAACATTAAGAGGTAAACAGGAAAGAGAAATCATAAGAGACTTATTAAGATTGAACTGTTTACATTCCTGCATGGAAAGATGATATTTAAACTCATGAGACCTTTGTCAGTATTAGGGTAGTTAGAAAAAAATATATGTATGTATATAGATAATAGATAATAGATAGATAGATAGATAATAGATAGATAGATAGATAGATAGATAGATAAGGGCACAGGGTGAGTTGAAGATTAAGGGGTCATATCTGGAGAATAAAATTAAGGGATGAGAAGGATATACTAGGAGAAGAGAAAGGGAGAGGTAAATGGGGTAAATATCTCACAAAAAAAAACAGAAAAGAAAAGTCTCTACAGTGGAGGGGAACAGGAGAAGGTGAAAGGGAATGAGTGAATCTTATTCTCATAGGATTTGGCTTAAGGAGAGAATAACATTCAATTGGGTATGGAAATCTGTCTTACCCTACAGGAAAATAGGGGGAGAAGGGGACAAGAGAGCAGGGGGATGATAGAGAGGAGGGCAGATTGGGAAAGGGTAATCAGAAGAAATACTTCTGAGGAGGGACAGGGTCAAAAGAAAGAATAGAATAAATGGGAGGGCAGGATAGGATTAAGGGGAAATAGAGTTAGTTTTTCACAACATGTCTACTATGGAAGTGTTTTGCATAACTGCACATGTACCACCTATATTGAGTTGCTTGCCTTTTCAATGAGGGTGGGTGGGGAGGGAGGAAGACATAAAATTTGAAACCTAAAGTTTTAAAAACATATGTTTTTATAAAAATGTTTTCACATGCTACTAGGAAATAAGAAATACAGGAAATGGAGTACAGAAGTCTATCCTGCCCTACAGGAAAACAGAAGGGGAAGGGGATAAGAGAAGGGGGGAGAGATAGAAGAGAGGACAGACTAGGGGAAGGAATATTCAGAATTCATGGGGTGGGGGGAGGGGTGAGATGGGGTGAAAATTTGGAACTCAAAAACTTGTGGAAGTGAATGTTGAAAACAAAATAAACAAATTTATATTTTAAAAAAACAAAAAAAAACTCCAAAGGGCTATAAAAATGTGCATACCCTTTGACCCAGCAATACCACTTCTACAGCTATATCCCAAAGAAATCATACAAATGGGCAAAGGACCCACATGTACAAAAATATTTACAGCAGCTCTTTGTGTGGTGGCAGAGAATTGGAAATTGAGGAGATGCCCATCAATTAGGGAATGGCTGAACAAATTGTGGTATATTAATGTAATGGAATACTACTGTGCTATAAGAAATAATGAACAGGCAGACTTCAGAAAAACCTGGAAAGACTTTTATGGACTGATGCTGAGTAAAGTGAGCAAAACCAGGAGAACATTGTACACCGTAACAGTCACATTGTGAGATGACTAACTTTGATAGACTTAACCCTTCTTAGGAATGGAAGGATCTAAGACATCTCCAAGCCTCATGATGGAAAATGCTATCCACATCCAAAGAAAGAAACTATGGAGTTTGAATGCAGATCGAAGCATACTAGTTGCTCTTTTTTTTTTTCCTTCTGTTTTGTTTTGGAAATCCCTCTTTCTTGAGGTTCCACCTATTGGTTCTAATTCTTCCTTACAACATGACTAATGTGAAAATATGTTTAATAGGAATGTATATGTATAGCCTATATCAGATTGTGTGCTGTCTTGGGGATGGAAGTGGGTAGAAAGGGGAAAAAAATTTAAAACTCAAAAGTTTACAGAAGTGATTGTTGACAGCTAAAAATAAATAAAAAAGAAATAAAAATTTTTTAAAAGAGTCCTATAACAATAACTTGTCACTTCCTATCTATTAAAATATAACCATTTTCATTTTTGTGATGTTATTTGGTGTTTACCATGTCTTACACTCTACTCTCAAGGAACAGATTTATATATAAGTATGAGTCTTCAATAAAATCTCTAATCCTTTGGCCTCTCTTGTGTATTTATACCTGAATCATGTTTTCCCCATCCTCTCCTATGCTCACCTTTGTTTTGAAATCAACAAGTATTGTTAGCACTTATTAAAGTACATATTTATCAAATTAAGGGCCTAATGGAGTTCTTCACAGAATTTCCCTATCCCCTCATCTACAAAAAATACTGGCACAAAAGGGGCAATTATCTTCATTATGACTTCCAATCCTTCAGTATATTCTCAAGCCATTATATTACTTGCGCTTCATTTTTTTTCCCTTCCCAATCTTGACTCTACAGTTAACCAATTCAATTCCATACTGTTGCCTATTCTCAAATTCCTTTCTCTGTCCTTGATTCATTCCCTATCACCTTATTCAGCAGAACCACCCCCCCATCTCTAATCTTCAATCTGTCCTCTACTGCCTTCAAACATGATCAAGTCTCTCCCATCCTTTTAAAAAACCTTCACTAGTCTCTACCATCCTCTCAAGCATATTGTCCTACATTTCTCCTCACTTTACTTCCTCTCTTCTCATTCACTTCTCAATCTTTTGTAATCTGGCTTCCCCACCCACCTCTCAACTAAAACTATCCCATTCAAAATTAGCAATGGTCTCTTATAATTGCCAAATCTGACAGTCTCTTCTCAGTCTTCATTCTTATTGATCTCTCTGCTCCATTTGACGATGTTAATCATCCTATCTCTCCTGTTAGTTATTCTTTCCTCTCTGGCTTTTCCAGACCTTACTGTCTCCTGGGTCTCATCCTACCTGTCTGACCCCTCCTTCTCAGCCTCCTTTGCTGACTCAACATCCACTTCATGCCCCCTAGCTCTGTCCTGGGCCCTTTTCTTTTGCCCTCTACATACTCTCGGTGACATCAGTTCCAGCACTGAAATGGATTTAACTATCATCTCTAAGCAAATGATACAGAAATCTATCTACCCAGTCCCAAGCTGCAGCATCACATCACCAACTGCTGATGAGATATTCCAACTGGATGTCCAAAGATCTCTCAAGCTCATCATGTATAAACTACTCATTAAACTTACCCCAAAATTTATCCCTTTATCAAATTTCCCTATTTCTGTCTAAATACACCACTATCCTTTCATTCTCCAAAGTTCATAACTTTGACATTATCCTCAACTCCTCAGTCTCTTACTCCACATATCTAATCAACTGCCAGACCTTTCTGTTTCTAGCTCTACAACATCTCTTGCATCTGATTCCTTCTCTCTAGTCACACAATCACTACTTTAACTCAGGTCCACATCACTTTTTTTTTTTTGGTGAGGCAGTTGGGATTAAGTGACTTGCCCAGAGTCACACAGCTAGTAAGTGTTATGTGTCTGAGGCTGGATCTGAACTCAGGTCCTCCTGATTCCAGGGCTGGTGTGCTATCTACTTCACCACCTATCTGCCCCAGCCCTCACCATTTCTTAACTGGATTATTGCAACGGCTTCTTAATTGGTCACTGTCTCAGGTCTCTCCCCACTCCAGTCCATTCTCCACACAGCTGCCCAAGTACATATCCTTAAGTGCATATGACCATGTCAAACCCTACTTAATAAACTCCAGTGGCTCCCTATTGCCTCTAGGATAAAATATGAATTACTCTGTTCAGCTTTTAAAGTCCTTCACAGAAACTAAAACTATCTATAGTCATATTAAAAAATGCTCTAAATCACTATTACACAAATGCAAATCAAAACAACTCTGAGGTACCACATCACACCTATCAGATTGGCCAACATGACAAAACAGGAAAATGATAAATGCTGGACAAGATGTGGGAAAATTGGAACACTAATGCATTGTTGGTGGAGTTGTGAAATGATCCAACCATTCTGGAGAGCAATTTGGAACTATGCCCAAAAGGCTATAAAAATATGCATACCCTTTGACCCAGCAATACCACCTCTACGGCTATATCCCAAAGAGATCATAAAAATGGGAAAAGGAGCCACATGTACAAAAATATTTGTAGCAGCTCTTTGTGTGATGGCAAAGAATTGGAAATTGAGAGGATGCTTATCAAGTGGGGAATGGTTGAACAAGCTGTAGTATATGAATGTAATGGAATACCATTGTGCTATAAGAAATGATAAGCAGGTAGACTTCAGAAAAACCTAGAAAGACTTATATGGACTGGTGCTGAGGGAAGTGAGCAGAACCAGAACATTGTACACAGTAACAGCCACATTGTGAGATGACTAACTTTGATAGACTTATCTAAGACAACTCCAAAAGTCTCATGATGGAAAATGCTATCCACATCCAGAAAAAGAGCTATAGAGTCTGAATGCAGATCAAAGCACATTATTTGCTCTCTCTCTTTTTTTTTGTTTCTTCTTCCTCATGGTTTCTCCCTTTGGTTCTAATCCCTCTTTACAACATGACTAGTGTGAAAACAGATTTAATATGAATGTATATGTGGAGCCTATATCAAATTGCACACCATCTTGAAGTGGGGGGGGGTTGGGGAGAAAATTTGGAACTCAAAATCTTATGAAAGTGAATTTTGAAAACTAAAAATAAATTAATTAAAAAGGAAAAAAAAAGCCCTTCACAACATGGCCCCAACCTATCTTACCAGCCTTTCCACACTCTGTGACCCAAACTGACCATCTATCCCTCACATGTAGTAGTCTATCTCCCATCTCTGTGCCTTTGCATACGCACCAGGGTATGTTTCATGCCTGGAACATTCTCCCTCCTCACTTCTACTGCAAAGAATTTCTCTCTTCCCTTAAGACGCAGTTCAAGCACCATCTTCTACACCTAGTCTTTCCTGATTCCCTCTACCAACTACTAGTGTCCTCCCTCCCCACACCATATTTTGCATTTATTTTATGTATATTTTACATATATTCTTATGTATATACACACATATCTCCCAAATAAAAGGTCCCAGAGTATAAGCTGTTTCTTTTTGTGTTCGTATCCACAGCACCAGCACATACCAGTCACCTAACAAATGCTATTGATTAATTGGTGGTGATCTTTTTTTGCATATCCTTATCAGCTCATGAACACCGAAATATGCAACAATCAAGTTTCCCATGAAACATGTTATGCATTGCTTATTAATGCACAAGAAAATGAACTCAACAATCCTTTATTTGCTTAAGGAGAACCTGTGTCCGTCCTTCCACTTGGATACATTTTTCGTCTTTGGGTTTCATTTCTAATAAGAATAGTTATGGTCAAGATTAATATTTTTCAATAAAGAATAGAAAAGCATGGAAAGATTTATGTGAGCTGACACAAAGTGAAGTAATGAGAACCAGAAAAACAATATACATCATGACCACAATGTAGATGGAAACAACCATAAGTAAATAATCAAAACTGAAAGGTATGAAATCATGATGACCAGGCTTGGCCTTCAAGAAGAGATATCAAAAGGTATCTCCCACTCTTCCTTGAAGATAAAAGGGAGGATGGATATAAAATACTACATATAAGGTCAGATCTGGTTGCATTAATTAGCTCTGAACTTTTATTTTTCTCTTTTTTAATTCTTTTTATAAGGCATTAGTCTCTAGTAGGAGGGAAAATACTGAAAAATGAAGATGTTGTAAAAAGAAAATTTTATATATATATACACATATATACAAATAGAGATTAATATGATTCCATTATTCCAAGAGGAATCTACTTGGTTAACTGACAACGATCTCATATTTAGAGTATCAATGACTTCATATTTAGAGTATCAACAGCTAAGTCACTATTTAAAGGGATAGGGACTGGGCCTGTGACTTCAATGATAGAAGAAATTCTGGGATGAAATAACCACCCTTATCAAAGCAGGTCAGCTTCTTCTCTATACCTTAAGTCTCAGGGAGCTGCCTTGCCCAAGGTAACAAATCTAGCATGTATCAGAGTCAGTACTTGAACCCAGGTCTTCCTGGTCCTGAGATCAGCTCTCAACCTACTATAATATGCCGCTACTATAATGTGTATAGATGGACTAATAACTGTGATTCTTCACACCCTCTTCCCCCATCACTGCAGAAGCAGAAAAGAACCACACAGAATTAGGAAACATCTTATATTCTCCTTTTGTTTCATGGGTTCACATGACAAAGGAATTTATTTATCCCCAAGAGGCCAGACTACTTACTCATGATCAGCCTCTCCTCATTTACTCTACTCAGCTATACTGGTCCTCAGAAAAGAGATATCATCTATTGCTAGAACCACAGGTGAGGTCTTCTCAACATGACAGAACCTCCAGAGCTTATGTTTCACAAGCAGAGCTTTCAGGGTCACTCAGAGTCCTCTCCACACAATGATCATGCAACAGAAGAGGCCTTCTGGAAAGTCTCCTCTTATATGCTTCAGTAAACACCTTGATTCCTAGCCTAAACCCCAGCCAAATCAGTACAAGGTCACACTTAATCAGTGCTATAATCTCCAATTCTCCTCCAAAATAGAAAATGGGAAAAATCTAGTTCTCCTGAGTCCACTGAATCTCTGAATATATTTCCAGCTGGTCTAATATAAAAAAAAGGTGGTCAAGATAATCAAACCAATCATCAAACACAGATGTTAACACTGTAGAACAATGACTGCTGGTTTATCCAAACTGTGATCCAGATAGGTGGCAATATGGAGTCAGGCCTGGAGTCAGGAAAACCTAAGGTCAAATTCATCCTCCAACACTGAGCTGTGTAAGCTGAGGCAAGTTACTTGACCTTTGCTTGCCACGGGTTCCTCATCTGTAAAACAGGTACAATGTATATAAATGTAAAATGTAAAAAGGCCTCACAGGGCAGTTGTGAGAATAACATGAAACAGCATTTTTAAAGAGCTTTGCAGACATTAAAGTAACATATAAATGCTAGCTATTATTATCATTATCAACTGCTAAAGTTGAGTGATCTGCCCAAGGTCTCACTGGGAACCTTGCCAAGATTTGAACCTAGGTCCCCCAATGCCCAATCCAGTATTCTTTCCACTACACAATGGGGCCTATAGTATAACATCTCTCCAAATACATGAACTCATAGCTGCTGAGCTGAAAGGGACCTGATACAACTCCTTTATCTTACAGATAAGGAAACTAAGGTCTTAGGAATGTTAAGCAACTTGCCTAAAACAGCACAGATAGGAAGTATCAGAGACAGAATTTGAACCCAGGTTCTCTGCCTCTAAAGTCCATGTACTCACTGATTCTCAGAATAGTTGTCCCTAAGTATTAAAAGGGCTACCATATGGGAAAGGCATGAGATTTGTTGTTTACCCCCAAAAGACAGAACGAGGAATAGGAGGCGAGTTTGCCTTGCAAAGAGGCAAATTTAGGATTAACATGAGGAAAACTTTCCGTTCAGAGTAATCCAAAAGTGAGATGGGCCACCTAACCCTGCTGCAGCCCCACTGAAGGACTTTCAGCAAAAACTGGACAGACAGACAGATAGATAAATAAATAGATAAATAAACAAATGAATAACTAAATAACAAATAACCATTCATCAAGTATGACTTAGAAGAGATTCTTTTTCAATTTGAGTTAGGAGATAGAGGGCTATAAAAGCCTCACCTGTGATTCTAATTGCACTCTACTGTTCAAAGAATTAATTATTAATGACAAAGTTTGAGTGCTTTCTAGAAATTACTCTTCTGGGGGCAGCTAGGTGGTGCAGTAGATAGAGCACCAGCCCTGAAGTCAGGAGGACCTGAGTTCACATGCAGCCTCAAACCAAACACACTTACTAGCTGTGTGACCCTGGGCAAGTTACTTAACCCCAATTGCCTGAAAATAAAAATTTAAAAATTTTTAAAAAAAGAAATTACTCTTCTTATACTTTTATCAATGAGAATATATGATGTTTTATTGAAATAAAAATGTATAACTTATCCTTTTTATATGGTAGCCCTTACATTTTTTGCAAGGGGTCCAAAACTTGAGATCTATCCCTCAACATGAGGTGAGACTAATCACAACTAATGTATCTGCTAAAGAGTCAGAATAAAAAAAAAAAAACAGGTTTAACAAAACTATTTAAGATTTGCTCCCTAAACTCAAATGCCACTGTATTTTCTAAGCAGCTCTATTAAAAGGGGAAGCAATTTGCTTCAGTTATCTTCTGATAAAAGTATCTGAACTAAATACAACATGTTCTAGCTTTTTTAAAAAAATATTTCATAGGGGCAGCTAGATGGCACAGTGGATAAAGCACGGGCCCTGGAATCAGGAGGACCCGAGTTCAAATTTGGCCTCAGCCAAACACTTGACACTTACTAGCTATATGACCCTGGGCAAGTCACTTAACCGCAATTGCCAAAAATTAAAAAAGAGAAAAAAGAAAGAAAATATTTCACAAAAGAATTCTGAAGACTAAAACAGGAAATAGATTCACCTTGCTTTCCATTTTTGTCAGGTTAATGATCAATATTTTTAAATAGACTTTGCTAATATCTTCCCTACTGCCTGACCCTTTTTTAATAATTTGCAGTAAGTGATCTTTAAGAAGGCCTCAAATCAAAATCCCTTACATTTGGAAAGGTTAGTGCAGCAAATTAAACTTTTATATTTTGAAATATGTTTATCAAGAGTTTTCAGTTGCCCAAAATCAAGTTAACAATATTCTGTAAAGCATATAATGTTCTTCACATTTCTTCATACCTAGCCTCTGAATTGATTTTCCTGCATTTGCCTTTAGTTGGCCCCTCTGCTCCCAATTCATCTTTCTCAGTTGCCAAAATATCTTTCCTTAATGATTCCATATTCAATTCAATAAATATTTATTAAACATCTACTACACATATAAACAGCACAGTACTAGGTACCAGAGATATAAAGAAACAGTTCCTATCTTCAAGGAGCCTACATTTTATTGAAGGAAGGAAGATAGAACACTGATAAATATAAGACCATTTGCCAAAGAAAGCACTACTCTAACAACTTAGGGTATATGGGAAGATTTCAATGAAAAGATATAGCATCTGAACTGAACACAGAAGGAAGATAAGACTCCTGGGTCTGAGATAAGGAGGCAGTACATTTCAGGCATGGAGCCTACTGAGAAGAAGGTACAAAGAGTTTGGAGAAAAGTTAAAAGTCCAGTTAGACTAGGATGTAGTGAAAAGGAGTAACATGAATTAAGACTGGAAAAATAGGCCGAAGTCACATTATAAAGGGCCACAAATTCCAGGCTGAGGAGTTTGTATTTTATCCTACAAGCAATAGAAATGTGTCTATCCCCTCCCAATAGAGGGCCAATGGAAGTTTTTAAGTCACCAAGTCAACAAGTACTTATTAAGCACCTACTATGTGAAACGCACTGTGCCCAGCATTAGAGATACCAAGAAAGACAAAAAACAGTCCTCACTCTACAGGAACTTACAGTCTAACAGAGGAGACAATATGCAAACAATTATGTATAAACAAGATACTACACTTGATCTGGTTATAACCAATTAGAGCCTGCTGGGTGACAGCGGATAAGTGCGGGCCCTAGAGTCAGGAAGACCAGAGTTCCTGCTTGACATCAGACAACAGCTGTGTGACCCTGGGCATGTAATTTAATTTCTAAATGCCTGTTTCCTCATCAGCAAAATGAGGATCATGTGGATAAAATGAGGCACTATTATTGAAGCACGTTGCATAAATTCGACATAAATGTTGTTACCGTTATTATGGCATAATGGAAAGTGCAATGAACTTGGAGACTACCTAAAAGATGGGTTCAAGTCTCAGTTCTGCTATTTACTACACACTCACTATGTACAACCTCAGGAAAGTCACCTTGAGTCTCAGTTTGTTCGTCAATCCACAAGCATTTATTAAGCTACTATGTGCCAGCCATGGGCTAGGAGGTAGGGATACAAGTACAAATATAAATCAGTCCTCACCTTCTTCAAGCTCCATTCTTTCATTCTACTAATGGAAAAAAAATTACAAAACCATACATAAAACAGGTATAGTAAGCGCACTACCTACCTAGTGTTGCTATTGTACAAGTCAAATGATATACGTAAAAAAATGCTTTATAACTGTAAATGCTGGCCCATCGGAGCTCAGAACTCCTAAATATGATTTAGGATTACTGAGAAAAGAAACATCTTATTTGGCTTCTGTACCACCCCCAGTAAACTTATCAATAGGAAATCTCATCTTTTTCACCTGGCTGCACTCATTTTGGACTTCTTTGGCTTCTTCACCATGCCACCCACACACACACACACACACACACACACACACACACACACACACACACACACACACACACACACACACCCTCATACAGAGACTTAAATAATTAGCTTATCTAAAGAAATCCTTGGAGAGGGAATCTTCCCTAATAAATGCAATGGAAAACATAAAGTAATTTAAAATTTGAATTCCTTCCCCAATCTTGTGTCTTAATGATGTCCATCCAAAACACACGTAAGTCCCAGATCAGTTAAACCTGTCTGAGTGTAGAACAGTTTAAAAAAAAAAATTTCCAGTCAGTGAGCTGAAAAGGAGATAAATGCCACAAGGTACATTACAGATGGAACTGCCTACAGCATGGTGGTAAAGGCAAAAACCAGGTGTGTATGTTTTCTCCGGGGCTGCCTTTCACAACGTCACAATCAACTGACATTACCCCAATTTGAGTGTTCAGGCCGCGAACTCATTGAGTAATTTCTTCCATTTTCTGTTCTTTCACTTTAAAAACAGGTACATTCTATGTCTGATCTATTTTAAAACTGCATGATGAAAATAATCCAGCTACCTCAAAAAAGACAGGATGGAGAGTTTTTCTATTCTACGACTAAACAAACTTTACACATTTAATTGTTTGCCCTTTACCTTTTTAATCTGGCAAAATTAGAGTAAGTTTGCCATGTATGAGAGGCAGATGAAAAGATAGATACTCCCAATACTGTAACAGCTAGGCAGCAGTTAAGTCAAGGATAGATTACAGAATGACAGCAAACAGTTGTATCCGGCTTGGTTATATCACTTTGCCTTTTGGAAAAGCAACAGTCAAATGAACAGCACAGAAATGGTTCTCAATTCACAGCCACCCTAAGAATCCCATGAAAGAATCCAGTTTTCCCACCCCCTACAGGAAGAGGAAATAGCGTGTCCATAGAAAGTGCGGTTCCCAGTGTGCCCTAAGGAGAGGAAAGAAAAAAATGAATGAAATATAGGGAGTGTGTGTCATCAGAGCCAATTTCTCAAAGTTAATGTCAGATTATTCCTCACACCTCACGAGACAAATGAAACAGTTTAAGTAGGAATTTAGTAGTAGTATTTATTTAGTCCTGAGTGTTGCTGGTTTTCGTTAAGATTATGCCTTCAAATTAATGAATTCTAAATTTAAAATCCACGCCGTGTCTGAAAGTTCTAGGCCTACCTGGGGGCCCTAACCTGAAAAGATACTTTCCAAACCACCTCCATCCCCCGAATATAAGACCATACTGGGCCTTGGCTTCAGTAGCTTCTTTCCTCCCATCCTCCACCCCAATCTCCCCTTCCCCAAAAGCTCAGTTCACCTTGGGCAGCAGGAAATGAGGGGCGGGGGGGGGAAATGGAGGCGAGGAGAGGACACACGCACACACAAACACATATACACACGTGTGTGCGCGCGCGAACACGAGTACTACTACATCCCTCGTGGGGTGGCTAAAGCAAACAACACTACAGCCGGTCACCCTCCTGCCGGCCCCAGGAGCCTCCACGTGTGCTCCCACCCACCCCACCCGCACATGGATGGCCAGGCCAGGACTCTCTTCTCCAACCACAAGACCTGGCCCTCCGCGGGCGCGCGACTCAACCCGGGGCCCCCCGCCCCCCACGTGGGTCTGGTACTCCAGGGGACAAAGGGATGGATGCCGGTGTCCCGGAAGGAACCTGACTCCGGGAGAAGAGGAGAGAAGGGGATGTGGGAAGGGCACTGCTGCGACTGCAGAGGGGCAGGGGGCCCGGGGCACCCTAGTTCCTGAATACGCGCCCCAATCAAGCCCCCGGGGGCGCGCGCTCACGGTCACATGGGCGAGCGGAGGGTGCGCGCTCCGGTGCCCGCACCTCGGATGGGGGGGGCGCCTGCTCTTTCGGCTCCCGGCCCGGTCCCCGCCCTCCTACTCGGAGCTCGAGGCTCCGGCTCTCCCCGCCCCTCACCTCAGGGTGGCAGCGGTGGCGGCGGTGACGGTGGCGGCGGTGACGGTGGCGGCGGCGGCGGCGGTGGCGGTGGCAGCGGCGGCAGCAGCAGCAGCCCGGGGAGTCCCGTGCAGGCCGAGGCGGCTGCACTGAGCAGGAGGAGACGCCGGCTGCTCGGGCGATGGCTGACAGGCTGTCCGGAGCTGCCGCGAGGCCGCGTCGGGGCGGAGCCTCCAGACCCCACCCCCTCTGTGCTAGGCCCCGCCTACGACCCACCCCCTCCGCGCCAGCCCCCTCTGGGTCGGACGGGCTGCGAGCCCCGGAGTTGGGTGACTTAAATCCCGGGGTTACTCGAGGCCATTCACCTCCGACCCCCCTGAAGGGAGGAGAAGGCATACGAGGTGGGAGGGTAGGGGTGGCCTCTCCCATTGGCCGCCTGCGCTCGCAGAGGGGGACGCTGCAGCCAATGAGAAAGCGGCCCTGGGCGGGGCCGACGTGAGGCGATACCGATGGTCCGAGGGCTGCTCTGCCACTCGCGGTCGTCGGAGTGTCTAGGGAGGGCGGAGGGAGAGAAGAGTGTCTGCTCTGCGGCAGCAGCCCCCTCCTCCAGCTCCGACCCCCCCACACACTCCTCCTTCCTCTCCTGGGGCTGGGTCCCTGGCTTCCTGGGAACCCACCGCAGCCCACGTGGGCTAGGTACAAAGGGACGCCCTGGCCCCCACGTGCAGGCCCTGTAGGGGAGGGTGCGGGGTTGGAGGGGGTGGACAGCTAGACACCTTAAGGTTTAGTTTGCAAAATGCTTTACACACCTGTTTCATTCTCCCTGCAACCTTCTCGGGCACGTACCCTCCCAAACTAGTATTATCCCCATTTCAGGGATGGGATAACTGAGGCTGAAAGTGGTGAAGTGCTTTCCCATGATCACAAGACTAATGATAAATCACGTTGTTCGATAGTGTCCAACTCTTAGTGACCCAGTCGACCGTAGCTTGCCAATAATGTCCATAGGATTTTCTTGACAAAGGTACTGGCGTGGTTTGCCATTTCTTTCAGGAATAAGTCACATTACAGAAGAAAAAACTGAAGATCGGGGAGGTTAAATAGACTTTTTAATAAACACAGTATTACACTTCTACCAGGATTTAAAGGAAGTGTTCCTGACTTCACCAGTAGGTCCTTCTACACCATGCCACATTTATGTAGAAAAGGTTCCTAGGGCTTTGCATTCTGACTCCTGACGGCCAAAGGCCCCTTCCTCAATGCAACTAAAATGCAGCTCGAAGGCTTTGGGCATAAGGAATACTAAGACTGCTGGACTTGTAGTCAGGGAAACCTGGTAGCAAATTCTGTTCCTGATACTGGCCGGCAGAAGGACCCGGGAGCAAGTCATTTAAGTTCTCAGAGTTTCAGTTTCTTCTTCCATTCTAAAGGGGTGATGATAGTACTGGAGAGTCCTATTTGTATTAGGAAGATCAAGTTAATGTATGAATTAAATTCAAGAAGCATAAACAATCCCTACCCTTAAGAAGTTTGCATTCTACTGGTTTGTTTTTTTTAATCCTATGTTAAAAGAAGCTATAAAGAAGGGAGTGAGTAGGAGAAAAGTTTGAGCACCTTGAGGTTCCTATCATTAAGTGAAGCCAAGAGTCTCCCAAAGAGATATTTTGGGTTTTACACATTGAGAGCCGAAGGTGAAGGCTTGGAGGGTACTCCAAAGTCACAGTATATCTGGCCAAGGCATACAAGTCAAGCCAAGAATCATGATAGTGATATTCCAAGGAGATATTTTGGATATTACATATTGAAAGCAGAAGGTAAAGGAGGGAGGGAACTCCAAAGTCACAGTATGTCCAGCCAAGGCTTACAAGTCAGGCAAGGAAGGTTAATCAGAGCAAGGCATATTGCACAAAGTAAAAGTGGGACAAGTGCCACTTGCTGTCTGTGTGGTATTGAGCAACTGACCTTTCTAGGCCTCGGTTTCCTTACTTCTAAAGTGAAGAGGGTAGACTAGATGACCTCTGAGGTCACTGCTGGGCTCTAAATCTATGATCGTATTATCTTTTACTCATTGTAAAGATCCCAGCATAGCTCTTCTGACATTTACACAACAGAATAAAAGAGGAAAAGGAGAACTGAAGGGAGAGAGGACACATAGAGGAGATCAGAGCAGATATACACCCGGGAGCATAGGCATTTCTAGCACTGACTCAGAGGAAGTCCTCACCCTTTGCAGCCTTATGCTAGGGTAGAGTGGGCTGGGGGCAGATTTAGCAGAATAGTAACCCATGGCAGGGATCATTTACCTTTTAAACAGTGAAGAGCAATACCACTAGGTACGTGTGTGATCCAATAGCTCCTCTACTAAATTTTAAAGAATGGACTGCTCACTTCACTCAGCAACATTCCATAGAAGTCTTTCCAGGTTTTTCTGAAGTCAGCCTGCTCATCATTTCTCATAGCACAATAGTATTCCATTACATTCATATACCACAACTTGTTCAACCATTCTCCAATTGATAAGCATCCTCTCAATTTCCAATTCTTTGCCACCACGCAAAGAGCTGCTACAAATATTTTTGTACATGTGGGTCCTTTTCCCATTTTTATGATCTCTTTGGGATGTAGCCCTAGAAGTGGTATTGCTGCGTCAAAGGGTATGCACATTTTTATAGCCCTTTGGGCATAATTCCAAACTGCTCTCCAAAATGGTTGGATCATTTCACAACTCCATCAACAATGCATTAGTGTTCCAATTTTCCTACATCTTGTCCAACATTTATCATTTTCTTGTTTTGTTATGTTGGCCAATCTGATAGAAGTGATGTGGTACCTCAGGGTTGTTTTGATTTGCATTTGTCTAATCAATAGTGATTCAGAGCATTTTTTGTATGACTATGGATGGCTTTAATTTCTTCATCTGAGAACTGCCTGTTCATATCCTTTGACCATTTATCAGTTGGGGAATGGCTTGTATTCTTATAAATTTGGCTTAATTCTCTCTATATTAGGAAATGAGGCCTTATCAGAGACACTGGTTATAAAAATTCTTTCCTAGTTTTCTACTTCCCTCCTAATCTTGGTTGCATTGGCTTTGTTTGTACAAAAACTTTTCAATTTAATGTAATCAAAATTATCCATTTTGTATTTCATAATGTTCTCTATCTCCTATTTGGTCGTGAATTCTTCTGTTCTCCATAAATCCAACAGGTAAACTATTCCCTGCTCTCCCAGTTTGCTTATAGTATCAGCCTTTATGTCTAAATCATGTACCCATTTTGACTTTATCTTGGTGTAAGATGTTGGTCTATGCTTAGTTTGTGCCATACTCTTTTCCAGTTTTCTCAGCAGTTTTTGTCAAATAGTGAGTTCTTATCCCAGAAGCTGGGGTCTCTGGGTTTATCAAATAGTAGATTACTATAGTCATTGACTACTGTGTCTTACATACCTATCCTATTCCACTGATCCACCACTCTGTTTCTTAGCCAGTAACAAGGAGTTTTAATGATTGCTACTTTATAATACAATTTAAGACTTCAGAAAAACCTGGAAAGAATTATATGGACTGAAGCTAAGTGAAGTGACAGAACTAAGAGAACGTTGTACACAGTAACAGCCACGTTGTGAGATGACTAACTTTAATAGAGTTAGCCCTTCTTAGCAATGCAAGGATCTAAGACATGTCCAAAGGTCTCATGATGGAAAATGCTATCCACTTCCAAAGAAAGAACTATGGAGTTTGAATGTAGATTGAAACATACTATTTGCTCTTTTTTTTTCTGTTTTGTTTTGTTTCTTCTTTCTGGTGGTTCCTCCTATTGGTTCTAATTCTTCCTTACAACATGACTAATGTGAAAATATGTTTAATAGGAATGTATTTGTATAGCCTATATCAGATTGCACACCATTTTGGGGAGGGAGGTGGAGAGGAAGGAGGAGAAAAATTCAAAACTCAAAAGCTTATGGAAGTGATGTTGATAAATCAAAATAAATTAATAAAAAAAAAAGAATGGTCTGAAGAGGTTGAGAATGGAGACGGCTACAGACCATATAAGCAGGCTCCCCTACTTTTATTCCCCATGGCTGCCTTCTTTGACTCTCTTTGACTAGGGGTGGGAAATAACTTTTTTCTGTAAGTTAGAGTTTATCAAAGATACTTCAGTTTTAGGTTTACCTGCTGTATGAATTGGAAATGCCCAATGAAAAGCATTTTCTTAAAAGTTGGATGAATGAAGTGATTTTAATAAGGAATAGAAGCCTATGGAAGTCATTATAACATTTACCTCTCCTGTAAGATACTCAATGTGAACCCCTTCCCCCATGCTCCAGTTCCCATTACCTAACACCTCCACAAGATAAAACTTTTAAAAAATTGTTTTTGATTCTTAACAAACACCAAATAAGATGTGCATTTCTATATACAAAATAGAGCATGTAATGAAGATTGTATGTGAAACTGTGATTATTATCTACAGCTTGCTTTTTCTTTTACATATATAATAAATTCAGTGTTGCTTTCAAAGCTGTCCTCCTTATCTGTTTCCTTCTGTTCATTTCTTTAATTTTTTAAAAAATGCTTCCGTGCCCCCCCCTTTTCTCTTCTTTATTTCTTTTGACAATATGATTGCTGGTCACCATCTCCCCCTAACAGCACCCCATACACACACACATACACTGGAAAAACAAAACCCTTATAACAAATACACAGAGCCAGGTTAAACAAATCTATACTTTGGCCATATCTGAAATACATTTCATTTGAACCTTGAGATAATCACATGTCAAGAGATGGATAGCATGCTTTATCATAGGTCATGGTTGGTCATTTTATTGATCAAATTTTCTTAAGTGTTTCAAAGTGTTTGTCTTCACAGTGTATAAACTGTATAAACAGTTCTGCTCATTTCTCTCTGCATCAGTTTATACAGATGTTCCCAGGTTCTCTAAAACCACCCCTTTTGTCATTTCATACATAGTATGTTTCACCAGGTTTGCCCTATTGGTCTTGGAAGCAAAACAGGTACATGGGTCTGTTTATCCCCAAAAACTAACATCCTCAATTGGAATTTCAGTGCAGCTCTGTGCATAGAATGATAGACTGTTGGCTTCACCAAAAATTTAAGGTCTGACCATAATAGTATTGTCATCATCATGGTAAACAAACCACCTATAAAGCTCCCAGGGATTTGGACATCCAAGCTGCAATTTCTTTATCTGTTCTTCCCTTTATCTGTATAATGCTGTTTAGGGTCTGCCTTGGCCTGCCTCCCCCTCAGGCTGCCCTGCCTCTAGGAGTTATTGCCACAGAAGGCATTATTAGGCCAATAGGAGATAGGGGAGGAGAAGGGTGGAGAGAACCTACTATTAAAGATAAACAAGTGAAAGGGGAAGTCTGGTCCTAGTCTCAGAGCTGGAAGGACCCTCAAAGGCCATCTCATCTTAAGCATGACTAACAAGTGGTCAGACAGCCTCTGCTTGAACACTTCTAATGAGGAAACCCTTGGCCTCCCCCAGGCAGCCTGTTCTAACTTAAGGAACGCTTTCGTTGTTAGGAAGTTTTTCCTGACATCAAGACTATAGATCTCAGTCTGCAATTTCCACCCAATTCTCCTAGTTTTGCCCCTGGGGCCAAGAAGAGCAATTCCAATATTTCACATAACAGTTTTTGAATCACTCCAAGACACATATCATGTTTCCTGTTCCTCCTCCCTTCACTCCATCTTTCTCCAAGTTAAACACCCTAATTCTATCAATACATCCCTAGATGGAATGGTCTCCAGTCTCACCATTTAGCTCACCCTCTTCTGGACATGCTTCAGCTTGTCAATACCTTTCAACTGGGGCTCCCAGAACTGGATATAGAACTCTAGATGTGGCCTAATCCAGTCAGAACACAACTGGACTACCATATTCCTCCTCTCAGACATATACCTCTCTCAATACCAAACTAGTGTTTCTGGCTGCCATGTCACACTCTTGAGTCATGTTAAACTTGCAAGCTATTCAGATCCTCAGATACTTTTCACATGAATAATTACCTAGTCATCTCTCCCCTTCAACTGTTTTATTTAAACCCTAATGTGGAGATCTTCTTAGATCCTACCATTATCATTCTACCATGACATCAGACAGCTAGCTAGGTGGTACAGTGGATAGAGCACTGGGCCTGGAGTCAGGAAGATTCACCTTCCTGATTTCAAATCTAGCCTCAGACACTTACTAGCTGTATAACCCTGGGCAAGTCACTTAACCCTATTTGCCTCAGTTTCCTCATCTGTAAATAATCTGGAGAAGGAAATGGCAAACCACTCCACTAGCTTTGCCAAGAAAACCCCAAATGGGATCACAAAGAGTCAGATCTGACTGAAAATATCTGAATAACAACGAAATACACTACATTCATCTTTAAACTCATGTTTATGCTCAGTTTGTGCTGTTGGAGGGAGCTCTGGTATAAGGGGAATGAGCAAGGACTTATTAGGTAAAACCTGGGTTTGAATCTTATGTGCCATACTTCCTAACCTCCTGACCAAGAGCAAGTCCTTTATCTTCTCTGAGTCTAAATTTCCTCAGCTACAAGATGGGGATAATGATGTCTATACTGCCTCATCCATTGGTGAGAAAAAGACTATATAAATTTCAGTTGTTATTATTATATTGTTACCACCGTTACTACAACCACACCACCAGAAAAGCCCTCTTTCCTCCCATCTGCTTAGTTAAATTCTACTACTCACTTGAGAAATATTTAATGAAATAAATAAAAAACATTTTAAGGAAAAAATAATTAATTTCTACTTTCAAAGCCCAACCAAAGTCATTTATTCATTCAATAAGCATTTATGTGATGCCTACTATGTGTTAGGCATTGTATTGGGCATTGAGGATACAAAGATAAAAACGAAAAACTCCCTGCCTTCAAGGAGCTTATGTTCTGCTGGAAAATAAAAATTCTGCTTCCTCTATGCAGCC
The DNA here is from genome assembly GCF_003287225.1 of Phascolarctos cinereus. Classification (NCBI taxonomy): domain Eukaryota; kingdom Metazoa; phylum Chordata; class Mammalia; order Diprotodontia; family Phascolarctidae; genus Phascolarctos; species Phascolarctos cinereus. The sequence continues at coordinate 320,388,893 of NW_027555958.1, forward strand.
TTTGAGGACTCTACCACACACTGATGTCTCCTTCATCTGAATTCAGTATCGCACAACCTGGCACCTACTTTTTCTCTAATTATTTGTTTTAGTTCTATTTCTTAAATTAAATTGTTGTTTACTGGATGATAGACACTACATTTTGTATTTCTGCATTCCCCTAAAAAGTTTAGTTCACCATAGTGAACCCTTGGTTAATACTTAAGGATGAATTGAAATAGAGGCCCCATACCTGATTGTCTGCTCCACTCTGAATGTCTGCCTCTAGAAGGCAAAGCCTCCAGCAGGTATGCTAAGATGCTTCCCAGATGGACAAGGGCCAGCGAAAAGGTCTGTGCCTTGCCCAGAGCCGTGCCTGAAATTGTCAGCTGAGAGGAAGAGAAGACCCAAAGGTTTTGTCTGATCACTCTGTCAGCAGCTAACGGGTATCCCAGACTATAAGTGTTAAGGAACTCACACCATAAGGTCAGAAAGTATCCTCAGTGAGGCCACTCTGAAATGCCAGCCAAAAAAGACCAAAAGTAGAGTTGCACAATGGAGAGTGCTCCTCCTGGAATATAACCACAAGGCTTTCACATGGGCCTCTCATGTCTCTCTCCTTCCTTAATTTCCAGTCCCTAAATACCTCCCTTTCCTCCTTGCATTTTAAGTTAACAGTGTGGTATAATAGAAGTGCTGGCTCCAGCATCAAAGGATCTTGGTTCACATCCTATCTCTGCCTGCCATCTCTTTGACCTTAAGCAAGACACCTAAAGCTCAAGTTGAGTTGGGCCTCAGTTAACCAAAATGCAAAATGAAGCAATCAGGCTAGATGGCCACTGGAAAATCCTAGTTTGTTTGGGTTTTTTTCCCCTTATAACATCTTCAAAATTAATTATTTTTTCCCATCCTCTTTAACACATTTCTATCATTCCTTGTCCCTGCTTCCTGGCTTCCTTTATATCTCAGCTAAAATCCTGCCTTCTGCAAGAAACCTTTCCCAATTCCCCTTGATGTTGGTGCCTTCCCTCTGAGATCACCTTTCATCTATCCTTCATCCAAGCTTTTTTTGTACATAATTGTTTACATACTGTCTTCCCCACTAAAGTGAGAGCTCCTTGAGGTCAAGGATTGCTTTTGCCTTTCTTTGTAGTTCCTAGAACTTAGCACAATGCCTGGCACTCATTTTCTTACTGACTTTATTTGTTGACACCCTCCTCTTGGCAAAATAAACTCCTTAAAATATCAGGTAATCAGCCATTTTGGTGCACATACGAAATGGTTGACTGATTTGTGACCAGCCACAATTCCAGAGGAACCACAATGTAGAATGCTACACGCTCCCTGACAGAGAGGCAATGGACATGCAGAATGAGACATACATTTTTGGATATGTGGAATTTGTTTTGCTTTATTATGCACATTTGTTACAAGAGTTTTCCTTCTCTTTTTTTTCCCCAGTGAGGGAAGAGGGTGTGGGGGGGAGGGGGAAACATTCTTAATAATTGAAAAAAAAAATTTAAAGCAGTTGACCAAGTCTTTGAATCCTTATTCACAGTTGTCCAATACGTCTAAAGTCAGGGATATACCTAGCTGGCTTCTCCAAAGCTTCTTCTAGCCCAGAGATTCTTTGACTACCAACTTACCAACCTCCCTAACTCACACCCACACTGCCCAATTAGAACACTTGCTAAATTGACTTTCTTCTCTTATTTTTATCCCTCCTTACCTTCTCTAATGTTTCCCTATAATAACTTTGTATTTTACAAACTCTTTCCTCTCAACAACCTTGTCAGGTAGGTAGTGTATAATTCCCCATTTTATATGAGGAGACTGAGGCTCAAAGAGATGAGATTACTTGCCCTTGGTTACATGACTAATAAATAGCAGAGGCAGGTCTCCTTCTTCTTAACTCAGACACAATGTATGTCCACTGCCCCATAATACTCTCTCTATCTCCTTTGATAGAAGAGAGAAAAGAAACATTTGTCAAGCACTTACTATGTGTCAGACACTTTATAATGCTCATTTCCTATGATCTTCACAACAACCCTGTACCGCAAAGCTGCCTCAGAAGAAACAGCTTTAAGTAGAGCTGAGAAGATCTGGATTTGAATCCCAGCTCCTACGCTCAAAAGGTGTGACTTCTCTGAGATTCAGTTTTCTCATCTGTAAAATGAGGTAATGCCTACAGATAGTCCCTGCCTTTAGGAAGGAGGAATATAGGTGATATAGTCAAAAGAGCACTAGTCCGGGAGTCAAGAAGACCTCAGCTTAAATCTGGCCTCAAATACTTGCTAACTGTGTGATCCTGGGCATGTCACTCAATCTCCCTCAGCCTCAGTTTCCTCAACTGTAAAATGGGGGTAATAAAAGTAACTACCTCACAGAGTTGTTCTGAGGCTCAAACGAGATAATATTTGTAAAGTGTTTAACACGGTGCCTGGCATGTAGTAGGTGCTTTATAAATGCCTGTTCCCCTTTTCCCTTCCCTTAAAGGGTTATGCTGAAGTACAAATGAGATCATATATATATATATATATATATATATATATATATAAACACACTTTTCAAGCCTTAAAATACTATATAAGTATTAGCTCTTACGTTTCCTGTCTTTTAACACTTTACTCTTCACTCTGTGATCCAGCCAGGGATGTGCCGGCAAAATGTTTTAACACCTGGCTTTCTGAAAATACATGACACACTTTTAAATATGCACTTTAACATTTTCTTCATCACTTTTAAAAGTCTAAATGATCAACAAAACAATAAATCAAGTCCTGAATTTCAGAGTTTGCTGATTTCAGAGGTGTAAATGCTCACCCTTAAAATTTAACAATCCTCTCCCCCACACCCAGCTGTATTTTTCCCTCACATAGGATGTTTCATCTCCTGATAGGTCAGTACCTTTGCACTAGTTGTCCCTCATGCCTAGCATGCTCTCTCTCCTAATTTGAAATCTTAGAATCCCTGGCATTCTTTAAAATTCAGCTCGGGTCTTCTTACAGGAAGCCTTTTCCAATCCCCTCCCCCAACTGTTCATACTATTCCTTCGATGGTTATCTTCTGTTTATCCTGTGATTATCTTGTATGCATCAATTTAAGCATATATTGTGTCCCCTCCCTGAATGTAAGCTCCTTGAGGGCAGGAACTATTCCTACTGCTTTTTCTGTACAATCCCTTGGGCCTGGAACAATTTCGCAACTGCCCCACATCTCAACTTTATACTTCTCTTGTACATCTAGTTGGGCAAGTAAATGGAAATCCATATTTCTAATAGACTTCTTGCCAATTAACAGCAGATCTTGTCAGAGAAAAAAGATGAAAGAACAAAGCATAAAGGAAGACAAATACAAACTGAAGTAAGACCAGGACTAAGGACAGAGGGTGAAACGGGGATACACAGAATACTTAGCCAGATCACGCTCTCTTAGGTAATACACTGGAACAGTTGTTCATTCTGTAAATTGTCTGTCTTGGCATAGAGGAAAATTTACTGGACTGGGGAGTCAAGAATGACATGGGTTCAAACCTGGCTGACCTCTGATAACTTACTAGCCTTGAAATCATAGGCAAAATCATTTTCTGAGTCTCAGTTCTCTCATTAGCAAAAAGAAGATAATATTAGCAGGGTTGTTGTACGAATCAAATGAAATAATGTATGTGAGATGTCAGGGCTGGCCAATGAGTGCCCAGGGCTTTTGAGCATGATCTGGTTTGCTCCTCCTTTGGGGGTGATCCTGACCACCCAATATTCTCTGCCTACTTCTAATACAACATGAGGAAGTTCAGAAGCCCATTTCATCCATGTTGACTTGAGGTTGTTGCTATGTGATGATGAAAAGTCTTCTGCTTGGTTGAGGATGGAGAAGCACTAATGATTTTGTAAAGATAAGCATGCATATAAATGGGGTCCAGTGGACAATCTCTTACTCTCCTTCTAGGCAGGTTTCAAATGAGGAGGGTTGTTTTGAGCTGCTGTTTAGGGTGAGGGGAGGCAAGAGCTGGCTGGCTATTTCTCCCTGCAGAGCAATGTTGCTTCTGATACTTTATGTCTATTTTTTCCTGATATTAGGTCAATAAGTATCCTAAGATAGAAACACCCAGGCAAGTGATAAGATTGGAAGTTGCATCAAAGCTATTCAAGGAATGTCCTGCCAGAAACCAAAGACCATAGCACGGTCTGCTGTTGGTCACAGCGGGTAAATCCAGTAAAGAAGCTTGACTTGCTTGACCCTGCCCCACATCAGACTGGTCCATTAGCTGAGACAAGGACTCAACCATGCCAAACAAGCCTAAAGAGAACTTGGTGAGGAATCTGTGAAAGAAAAAAAAGGATTCCCAGGGCTAGAAGTTTTTAGGTACCTTACACCCCCACGTGTCCCCTACGTATGTGCCTATTATTTGTACCTCAAACTTGAGCCCAGTCTCCCCAGGGACTTTGTGTACGTACAAAAAAAGGGTGCTGGCTGTTGTTGTTGTTGAGTCATGTGACTCTTCCCGACCTCATTTGGAGTTTTCTTGGCAAAGATACTGGAGTGGTTTGCCATTTCCTTCTCCAGCTCATTTTACAGATAAGGAAACTGAGGCAAACAGGGTTAAGTGACACTAGTATCTGAGGTCACATTTGAACTCAGGTCTTCTTGACTCCAGCCTCAGTGCTTTATCCACTGCGCCACCTAGCTGACCAAAAAGGGAGTATATCTCCTGGGGGGTTTTTTGGAGGGAGAGGAGATTTTTTTACAACCACTGTTCTTGCTAAACCTCAATAAATACCTTTTTGTAAAAGATAACTGTTGTCCACTAGTAGATTGATAGGAGCATACCAGATGGAACGAGAATATTAAAAACCCCAAACCTTCAAGGCTACCCCTAGAAACCTGAGGGGTGTGGTAGTTATTCTGGGGAACTTAATCTGTTAGTCCAGTGAGAGTTGGGAAAGTGAACTCAGAACTTACTATGCACATAATATGCTTTGCAGATCTTAAAGTACTATATAAAAGTTAGTTGGTCTTATTATTAATCTTTTCTGAAAGTTTCTCAAAAGCAGGGATCCCCCCCTTGCAAATATCCAAACTCTCAGAAGAATCCAATATGCAGCCCAATGAATATTCATTTCTCATATTCATGATGGCTTACAGACAGATGAAATAGGGAATGTGTCCAAGGGCCCAATAATAACTTGCATTTTTATACTTCTCTTTGATCCTTAATTTCTTCGTCTGGAAAATGAGAATAATATTACCAGCACCTACCTCATAAGCTTATTGTGAGGATCAGATGGGATAATAGATGTGATATGCTTTGTAAGCCTTAAAGTGCTACATAAATGTCAGTCATATGCACATATTTTTGATGGAGATGAAGAGTCAGGAGAACAACAGTGCTCTGAGCCCCTGGGAACTGTCCAGTGACTCCACTGCTTTGTAGATTTGCCTGACCTGTTTTGGAGGAGATTAATAGAATCATAGATATAAGGCTGGAAGGATACTTGAAGTTCATGACGTCTAGTCCCCTCCTTCAAAGTATTTTATAGGCTTTATTTATATCACCTTCATTTCTGAACATATCCCTCCCCAGTTCCCATAAGCTATTCCTCATAACAAAAAAATTTTGTTAAAGAAAGCAGTTCAGCAAAACAACCCACACATAGAAAAATATCTGACATTATCTGCAGTGTTCCACACTCATAGTAGATTACCCCCTCAAGGAAATGAGAGAAGTACCTTCTCAAATCTCTTTTCTGTGGTCATTTGATCATTATAATTTCACAGCATTCAATTTCAATGATCATTGTTGTTCTTTCCAGTTACATTATTGTGTATATTATTTTCCTGGTACTGCTTACTTCACATTTCATCAGTTCATATAAGTCTTCCCATGCCTCTCTGAATTCATTATATTCATTGTTTCTTACAGCATAGTCATATTCCATGACATTCATGTACCACATTTCATTTAGTCATTCACATTTCTACAGACATTTTTCAGTTCTTTACTACTACAAAAAGCCCTACTATAAATAACCCGGTGTATTTGTGGCCTTTCTTTTTATCACTGGACTTCTTAGAATATATACCTCTATCAACAGGATTGCTAAGTCAAAAGATAGGAACATTTTAATAACTTTCTTTGAATAAATTATTAGACCAATTCATAGCTCCACCAATAATGAATTAATGTGCTCTCTAACATTAACTGTTGTCCTTTTTACTACTTAATGCATGTGAGATGAAACTTCAGGGTTATTTTGATTTGCATTTCTCTTATCAGTGATTTAGAACAATGTTTCATATACATGTTAATAGTTTGCAATCTTTTTTTTAGGCAATTGGGGTTAAGTGACTTGCCCAGAGTCACACAGCTAGTAAGTGTGTCAAGTGTTTGGTCTGAGGCCAGATTTGAACTCAGGTCCTCCTGACTTCAGGGCCGGTGCTGTATCCACTGTGCCACCTAGCTGCCCCCGTTTGCAATTTTTTGTTGGGAAATTGTTTATTCATATCTTTTAACTACTTATCTATTATGGAATAGGAATGCATCAGAGATTTAGAGCTGGATGGGACCTTCAAGGCCACCTGGACCAATTATCTCATTTGCCCCTAGTTGAGAAAACTAAGCTCCAGAGGTGAAGTAACTAGGCCAAGGTCACTGGTAGAGTTAAGTTTCATGCCTTATTACCAACTCCCTCATTTTACAGGTGATAAAAGGTCACATCAACTGGAAGGGTCCCTTTGAGCTCTCTTACATTAAAATTCCACATCCAGGAGCAGCTAGGTGGCACAGTGGATAGAGCACCGGCCCTGAAGTCAGGAGGACCTGAATTCAAATCCAGTCTCAGACACATGATACTTACTAGCTGTGTGATCCTAGGCAAGTCACTTAACCCTGATTGACTCACAAAAAAAAAAAAAGGAAGGAATGAAAGAGAGAGAAGGTAGCAGGGACAGAAGGAAAGAAGGAATTTCTTATCTCCCCTGACTATGGATTCAGTCTAGGAGCTGGCCTCTGCTAGGATAATGAGCTATTCTCAGACTTCTACATGCAACTGAAGTTGATGGTCTTATTCATATGCCAATCCTCTTTTTTTGTTCTTCTTTGTATATTGACATGTTTGTATTTGTTGATGATTTTAAGTTCACGATTTTAAGAAAAGACGAAGAATAAAAAAAAATTTTAAATTAAAAAAAAATCTAAAGGGGCAGCTGGGTGGTACAGTGGATAGAGTACCGGCCCTGCAGTCAGGAGTACCTGAGTTCAAATCTGGCCTCAGACCAAACACTTGACACTTACTAGCTGTGTGACCCTGGGCAAGTCAGTTAACCCCAACTGCCTTTAAAAAAAAATTTTTTTTAAATGAAGAAAATTAGTTTTTCTGCCACCCTGTGTCATAGATGAGGAATAGAAAGAGCTCAGACGCTTCTCTCCCTTCCGCCTGCTCCCCCCCCCGCAGGATCCAAACGGCAATACCAGAGTGCCAGGATACCCAGGAACTAGAATAATTCCAGAGCCCAATCTCGGGAAAGGAGCTAGGGTCAAAAGAGCAGTGCAAACAAAGTATGCCAATAATGGACTCTCCACCAATTGTGTGGGAGTTGTGTGGCTAGCCCCCACCCTCATTGGGTGGAACCCTTCATACCAAACTCCTCCCAAGAGGCTTTCTCTCTAGTCCTTACTCTCAGCTTCTCCTGCGTGGGGAAACCTTCCTGGATATCTGAGGTAAGTGACCTCAGTTGGAAGAGACTGCTGCTGTCTCTTCCCTTTTCCTACTTGGGCTTCTATACCAATGTCTGCCAGAGTCATGCAGACCAATTTTACATGGTCTTCTTCTCTGCTATTTGGGAGTTATAAAATATGGATAAATAATATCTTTCAATCTAGTTGTTCAGTTGTTTTTCATTCACGTCTGATTCTTCATGACCCCATTTGGGGTTTTCTTGGAAAAGATACTGGAGTGGTTTGCCATTTTTACAGATGAGGAAATTGAGGCAGAGTTAAGTAACTTGCTCAGGGTCACACAGCTAGTTAGTGTCTGAGGCCAGATTTGAACTCAGAGAGATAAGCCTTCCTGACTCCAAACCCAGCATTCTATCCACTGTGCCACCTCAATGCCTTTCAATCTAGCTAAGAGCCTCTGTATTTTTGCTAGAGAATACTTTTCTTTCACCTTTAATCACACATAATCTCTCCCTCTAAATATCGCCACACACGATCACTTCACCATTGTGTTTAACCTCATAGGATAAACACACACACAGAGCCTTTAATACACTAATGGGCACATTAATTTGTAGAAACTCATTTCCTTAAATGTTAATAGTAAACAACAACAACAAAACCCTTAAAAAATAAATCTTAAAGAACAAAGCCTAGGAATGGCACTAACTTCCCTCCCAGGATAGCACAACAGTGAAGGCAGAGATGTTTGTATGCCACCAGTTTTCTTCCTGGCAACAGAAATGACTACCACCACTCAATGTGGGCTCCATAGTTTAGCTACAGTTTTCTCATTTTTCTCTCTCTCTACTCTCCTTTCTGCCAGTTTGCTAGTGATCACAGCTGATGTCCCTGGCAGTGGTGGCTTAAGTGAGGCATCCCCTCATCACAGGCTGTCTTTCTGATGTCATCATCTCAACTAAGACTTCTCCTCTACTTCTGCCCTTGGAAATAAAGAAGGGCTAAGTCATCCCAGATTCAGTAGATAAGCTCTGTACACTGCTCTCCAGTATTCATGAAGTACCTGGGTAAGGGGGAGAGAAAGGGTATCAGAAATTTGCAGTCCTTTGCAAAATCAAACGTGGTACATTTGACATTTACATCACAGAATCAAAATAAGCACTTATCGCAACACGAATCATTAACCCAACATCCTAGTTAATCATCTCAGGGCCCTATTTGTAGCAAATATACTGTATCTCAACACTAAATGCTATGGACATGGAAGCATATAAATCATTGTTTTAAATAATACTTTAGGGACTACAAATCAAATTCATATGCAGGACCTATTCTATGCACATGTTACAGCAGTTCATGTATGTCCAGAGAGCACAAGCAAATATTCATAACAGCAAAATGAAAATAAAGCAATAATAGCATCAATAGTCCCAAAAAGCAACAAAATATGCTACATATAAGGAACAGGTAAGGTATCTGTAGTATAGTTATCATATTCATGATACTGACACAAGCATAGAACAAAATAGCAAAACAAAAGCATACTCAAAATTTAATAATGGTAATTAACACATATGCCAATGGCTATATGCAATTGCATGCAAGATGTATATTACAGGGATAAATATTAGCATTATCATATGGATATGCATGCAACCACTTTTCCAAAATGGTTGTTGAAGGAAAAAAAATTTTTTTTAAGGCAATTGGGGTTAAGTGACTTGCCCAGGGTCATACAGCTAGTAAGTATCAAGTGTTTGGTCTGAGGCCGCATTTGAACTCAGGGCCATCTGACTTCAGGGCTGGTGCTCTATCCACTGCACCAACTAGCTGCCCCTCAAAGTAAAAATATTAACAGTAATATTGTGTTCTCCAGTTTGGGTCCAAGTCTGTTAGGAATAATTTTCTTAAATTTAACATTAATCTTTATCCAAAAACAAGATGACAGCTGCAGAACCATGCCATCGCTAAAAGATTCCTCACTTGTTGCAAGAGAAGTGAACTTCATACCATGTCAATGACCACGAAGGAGTCATTATCAATTAGTTTATGCTGGCTTGGGGGCATTGCAAATAAGTCAAAGGCACTTCTTCAGGCCAGCACACTGGCAATTTAAGAAAGTCCTCAGTGCTTTTTCTCCCAAAGGACCAATATTTCTTACAGTAACCACCATCTTCAGATGATATATACTCCCACCAATACCTTTGCCATGCCCCCAACTTTCCCATGCCCTCAATTTCTTCCCCTGCCTCAAGGCTTATGAGAGAAGCATCAGCCCCATGGCTTCTCTGACACCTTGCCCCCACTCCTTCCACATGACCTACCCCACCTTGGGGGGCTTCCTCACCCCCTCCTGGCCCACAGAAGCAGCCCTAGGGACTGCAACAATATTCTTGGACTCCTGCCCCCATCCTTCTAGACCTTAAACTGGCCTCCCTCAACCTTAAAACAAGCCACTTCAGAACAGAAGGCCAACTCAACAATGAAGGTGGAAAGAAAGGGTAGCCTGCCTTTCCCCTTTCCTCCCCAAGGCCAAGAGCACACAGGACCAGGGGCAGGGGAGAGGACATCTCCCATGGGCTCCCCTCATTGTCTTCTGTACCCTATATTGATTTCTTTTACCCTCACCTTAGAGACCTGGAGGGAGAGAGACAGGACAGAGTAGTCAGGGACTATCTTACACATAAACATAAACATACATACAATCTTGCACATGTACTTACTACACACACATGCACATACATGCGTGAGTATATGCATACTATATTTTGTACAAATTTGTTCAAAACTATTTGGGCTCAGAGATAGCTGGGTGGCACAGTGGAAGGGGCAGCAGGGTGGCACAGTGGATAGAGCACTGGCCCTGAAATCAGGAGCACCTGAGTTCAAATCTGGCCTCAGACACAAAACACTCACTAGCTGTGTGACTCTGGGCAAGTCATTTAACCCCAATTGCCTCACTTAAAAAAAACAAACAACTCATTGGACTCACATTAAAGAGAAAGGGACCATCTCAAACTCTGAACAGTCACTCTGGGACCTATTTGTCCTTCCACCCATCACCAGAGAGATACCCTGAAAAATCGCTATAAAGTTAGCTCTTAATTCTGGGCAATATGTACCATTATGCACACACATGCATACATATAAGCATGCATACACAGAAACTCAGAAGGCTCTATCTTTCTCTGTGTATATAAATATGTATTTCTCTACTCAAAACAATTGCATAGGTTTTCTGCGCAGCTGGATTTTGCTTATGAATAACTGATTCCCAAAGACTTCTCTGCCCTTGCTATTTACCCTACTTCCCTGCCCCCATCTCTGTTCTCCTATCAATATGTGCCTCACTTGCAAAGAAGAGGACTATGGGAAACTCCAGGACTCTTACCTTACCTACTCCAGTCCCCTATCTATCCCTTTTCCCCACCTAGGGTCACTTGCATGCCTGGGGGATGAAGTCACTATTGCCTTTACCCATTTTAACAAACAAGAAGAAAAATTCCAACCCTTTCCTTCAAATCTGTATTCAATCCATTTCTTCCTTGGAGAGAGTGATTCCAAACTGGCATAGTCTTCCATGTCCTCCAATGTGATTCTTTGATCCAAAAAGGTTTTAAGTAATCTTTATAAGAACAAAGAAAATATATCTTAAAACGTAGTCTGTGTTAACATTCCAGAATTGAGCAACTAAATCATTATCCCATTCTTCCTGAACCTTCACTCCTGGAGTTAAACAAAAGGTCCTTGTCCTTTGCATTAATACCTTAATCCTTTCTCAATGGAGAAGGGTTGGTCCTAGTGCCAATATGGTTTTCACCCTTCATCCATTTATCTACTTCAGGGTCTTTTTTCCCTTTTGTCCTGGCATATCGATAACCTACCTTTCCAAGGAACTTTTCCTAGGAATGTGGAAGGGGCATTAAAGAAAGATATTGTGTATTTTCAGTTTTAATATAAATACGGTTTTAAATATGTTTCACACCTTTGTACATTATAAATTAGTATGTTCACCAGTCAAATAGACCTGGCCCTCCTGTGACCCCCTGATCTATCTGCCACTATACCTGAGCTAGTAGATTTTCTGGGTTGACCATGGTCCTCATTGGAATAAAAGTTCTGCATCCCTGAATTGGCAATTGGGAAGGGCCCAGCTGACTAGCTCTGTGGGATGTGTCTTTACAGCTGAAATTCAAAGTAGGAAAAATGTCATCTCTGTATTCAATCTTCTCACATTATTTGAACTGAATCATAGTAGATGGACTTTTCTTCACTTGAAACATCTGGTTCAGAAGGTCTTTGCTCAACTGGAAAACTGCTTTGAGTCTACTGAGGTAGAAGACCATATGACCCTACCAGCTCTTCAGGGAGTCCAATAAACTCTCTTACGCACAATAACTGGTTGTAGTGAATTGTTTTACAGAACCCCCTCTAGTGTCCAGGACTGCTTTGTGAACAGGCAAGTTTCTCATTCTCTCCACAACTAGACATGGAATGTTGCTTGTCCTTTATTTTCGAAGAGGACCAATGACATCACGAGGTGATGTCTTGACTCCTGTGTGAATTGGATTTAAGTGAGGCAGAGCTGCACAAATTCATGAGCTTCACTCACTTGTCCAGAGTCATCAAAGTCCAGTGGTAAGACTAAAGTGAAGACGACTGGCAATGGCCTGGAATGCAATGGATGGCCCTGGTTTCTTCCATGTCTGACCAAGCTCTAACCATTCCACAGCACCTGCTTCAGCTTCTTTCATGGCCTCTGGAACCAATTGTTCTCATCTGCCGTTTCTGCCAGGAGAAGTCTTCACATGCTTGGATTAGATATCCCCCTGACTCACTAGTAGGTTTGAGGCCTGTTGGTTACCCTCAACCTGGTTTAGCCCATCTGCCGACACGTTTTACTGGGGTGTGGCTGCTGTACATGCCATAGCTCCTTGGGGCCACAGGTCAGAGCTGAGTGCCAGGTGGACAACAAAGGTATATGAGTTGCCCTGAAAAGGGCTTAGCAAGCCCTCACATCAGAGTGCTAGTCCTCCCCTAACACCCCATACTTACACCCCATGTATAGAATAGCTTTCCACTGATCGCCTAACTTGTGTGTTCTGTGAACACTAAGATTTCTCAGAAAAACCCTGTATCTCCCTGTTGAAGAATTCGACAGCAAATTTGAGTGAGATTACCATCATTTGTTTCTTTCAAGTCAACAAGCATTTATTACATTCGTACTTTGTGACTGGCACTATACCAAGCACGTGGAATACAAATACAAGTAGAAAAGGAGACAGTCTCTGCTCTCCAGGAGTTTACCTTCTATTGAGACAAGTCGATACAGAAAAGAAAGCCGAAAAGCCAGAGGGAGGGAGACGAGGTGAAGGTACCAGGCAAGGAGACATGATAGAAAAAGTCCTGAGAGTCAGGAGTGCAGCCTGGAGAGCAATGAAGAGATGGACATCTTTAAAATGAAGACTCTGGGGCAAACTGACCAATCAGAGGATGAGGCTATATAGCGGCAGTGGGTACTTCCAATATAAGAAGTCTGGGGGTAAAATGAGCTTCTAGGGGAAGAGATTTCTAAGGCATATTAGGGAGAGTCCAGAGAATTAGGAGAGGAATGCAAATAGTCTTCTAAGCAGATGCTGGAGCTGGCTGGTTGAGCTTCCAGAAGCTTCTCTCTCGGCTGAGAGATGTACTCATCTTGGTTTTCTGTGGTCTCTTCATCCCTAGAACTTCCAAAGCACAAGTCAACAGGTAGACATGGCTCTTATTTTAACGTCAGCAATAATGGTGAGAAGCTGATTGCATTTTTCCTAGTGGGGGAATGCCCAATGAGATATTTGTTCTGGTCTCAGTGTCTCTAACATGTTCAATAGTAGGTGGCTGAAGTACTTAAACTGTGAATCCCCTTAAGGTTGGAAAGGTATAGTTCTAGATTCTTTTAAAATTTTATTTATTTTATTTGTTACATTTATTATTTATTTAATTTATTTGTCCTAAGAAATAAAACAAGCATTTCCATAACATAGTAGAATAGGAAAAAAAGAAGGTGATTGTACATGAAACTCCAAATCTATTATGTATGATGTGCTATCCCTTTCAAATATATAATGAAGTTATCATGTAACTTTCTTTTTTCCCCTTTTTTCTTCCCTCCCTTCCCCTGCCCTAGAGATGGCTACCATTAGACACAAATATGTGTGTATATATGTATATGTATATGTATATACATGTATATGTAAAACTATTCTATACATACTTCTATTTATCAGTTCTTTCTCTGAATGCAGATAGCATCTTCCTTCATATGTCCTTTGCAGTTAATTTGGGTATTTATAATAGTCAAAATGACTTAGTCACTCAAAGTTGTTCTTCAAACATGTATACAACATTCGCTTGGTTCTTCTCTAGTTCTAGACTTCTTAATGCCAATCAAAGTTAATGTCTTTTTGTGCAAGGTGATTTCAAAGTCTCTGCCTTAGTCTGAAAGGATCCTGACAGAAAGTCTAGGCACTAAGAAATATTAATCCTACCATTCTTCAGCAATCATGGAAGCTTTCTAGCTCTTATTGGATACATTTTTGTATGTCTTGTGAAATGGTCAGTCACTACTAACACATGCCTGATGTGCTTACTATCTCCTTCCAGGGATAGAAGTCAGAAATTTGCTAGTGCTTACATTCTCATTATATTACATTACATTGTGGCCTTAATTAATAATACTTTACACAAAATGAGCATACCTCATGCTTCTTAGTGATAACTTTAGCCATCTTCAACCAGAAAAATCTATTTCTAACTAGTTCTAGGGTCTTCTTTTGACCCATATATCCAAAATCATCATGTAAAGCTTTCATGGCCATAGAGAAATATGTCCTTAAGAATGCCAACTGCTTCCCTGTGTATGAGATCAGGGACAGTCCAGTGTAATATTATGTCACATAGCTCCCACTTCTGCCATTGTCTCAGTAGTGAGGTACTTTCAAAGTACTAGAAATTGAGTCCTTTAGCATCTTTGTCTTGAGTCTGGCCTGTAGAACTTCTTACTATCCCTCATCAGTTATCTGCTTTTGCTGCCAGTCATCCATACACGACTAAGAAAGAGAAGGTTGGTTCACATAGGATATACTGCCAAGCTAGCTGGTGGGAGTCCCCAACTTTCAGTTGCTTGCCTACCTCCTTAGCTTTTGCTCCTTTAAATATTGCCTTAGCTTCAGTTTCTCATGACCTTCAGGACAGGGCCCCCACATTAGTCTTCCTCTGGTGGTAGTGTATACAAAATTCATAGTTGCCTAAGAATACTACCCATACTTGGTAAGTAACATCTAACTTGGCACTAGTCAGCATATATGTCGATGGATTTTTGTCTGGCCACACTTGTAACTCCACTCCATATTTATAGTCTTGAACATCTTAGTGACAGATCACTTCAAAACCATGAACTGCAGCTTGGGTAAGGGGAAAGGAATGAGTCTCTCTCTCTTTTTTTTCTTGCATGCAAACTTTATTGATGACTGAAGAATATAAACATCAGGAACAGCTAGGTGGTGCAGTAGATAGAGCTCTGGTCTTGGAGAACCTGAGTTCAAATCCAGCCTCAGACACTTGACACTTACTAGCTGTGTGACCCTGGGCAAGTCACTTAACCCCAATTGTCCCACCAAAAAAAAAAAAAGAATATAAACATGAAAACCCTCTAGGAACAAACCACCAATTTAATTCCTAAAGGTCCTCCTAAGTGTCTTATACTGGTGCTCATGACAAAGTACCCTCTCTACCCAGCCAGAGGCCATGCCTCCTTAATGAATGAGTCTTGAAGTTGCTCAGAACCCTGCAAACAAATGCAACTGAACTCTGGTGACCAGCACTGTCGATACAGAACTACTCTCAAGTCCCCAAGGCTGGCATCTATTTGCAGGACAAAAGGCTTGCTTGGATCTGCTTAAGCTAATATTGGTGATTGTGTTGACTTAGTTGACCAAATGTTCCTAGCTGTCCCTTCATCGGTCTCTAAAGGGGAGGGGAAAAGAAGGGATTAAGCATTTATATAGCACCTGCTATGTGCCAAGAACTGTGCTAAGAGCTTTTACATTATCTCATTCGAGAGCTTTGTGAAATGTAATACAACTTTGCATTTCTTGTCCTGTTTCTAGGTCTCTTAATCACATGTACACGAATGTAGTAATTCAATGGTAAAGTCATGGAAGCCTAGTTCTTAACAAATGTGTGATAATAACCACCAAATCCTAGAAAACTCCTCAGACATTGCAAGTTCTATAGATCACCATCAGAGTATTCCCTGGGTCAGTGCTCACACCTTGTTGAGATACTATATGAACCACATACTTTGACAGAGATTCTTCAGAACTGATACTTGCCTATTGAAAGCTTCAGACCATTATGTTCTAGCCAAGTCAGTACTTTCCTCAGTTTTCCCTCATGGTTTTTCCAGAGTTTTTCCAAAGACGATAATTTTATTAAACTATGCCAACGCTTGTGGATAATTCATATCTTTAACTACTTTCTCCATCAGTCTTAGGAAAGTAGCTGGGACCTCCAAAATGCCTTGGGACCAGGGATGTGCTAGAGTACTATGGCTCTCTGCAGCAGAGTTCCCCAGGGATCTGTGCTTGGACTTGGGCTGCTTAACATTTTTATCAACAACTCGGATACAGGCATAGGTTGTAAATGATGCAGTGCTAGAATGGATGCACGAATTTGCAGAAACCAGCTCCAAATGACTCACAAGGACTGACTGTTAAATTTTCAATATTAGCATTTATACCTCAGAAATGGACAAGCAATACAAATCAGGGCTTGATTATTATTTTGCTGACTGCCTAGACTTAAGAAAGTGGTGGAAAAATGTTAATAATGCAGATTAAACTTAAAAGTGTGCCATGTATACTTTTTTTGGAAAACCGATTGTTAAACATTTTTTATCACATTCCTACTTGGTATATTACCCCAAATTGGTAAAAGCAAGAAATATGAAAACAGTCTTCTATCTTCTTCTGCCATAGGAATATGGTAGTAACCACTGCTTAAGACCAATACTGAGAACCACTGGCTTCCCAATAGAAAGTCCAGAGCATGATGTACTGGTCCACTTTAGGTTTTTTCTTCCAAGTCTGGTGGTCTACATGCATTCATAGCCTTCCATTTTTTTTTTGTACCAGCACTATAACTGCTGTGCTAGACTCTCTGAAGATGCTGTTAATTAGCAGATCTCTGAGATGGTTTCTGAACAGAAAAAGGAATTTTTCTAGATCATTCCTAAGTCATTTTCTTTTCTTTAAAATTAATTTATTTTGATTTATCAACAATCACCTCCATATGCTTTTGAGTTTAAAATTTTTTCCCCCTTGCTCCCCACCGCCCTCCCCAAGATGGAACACAATCTGATATAGGGTATACATATACATTCTTATTAAACATATTTTCAGATTAGTGATGTTGTAAGTAAAAATTAGAACCAATAGGAGGCACCAGAAAGAGGAAACAAAATTCAACAGAAGAGAAAAAAAATAGCAAATAGTATGAGTCAATCTGCATGCAAATTCCATAGTTCTTTCTTTGGATGAGGATAGCATTTTCCATCGCGAGGCCTTTGGAGATGTTTTAGATCCTTGTATTGCTGGGAAGGGTTAAGTTTATTAATATTAGTCATCAAACAACATGGCTGTTATTGTGTACAAAGTCCTCTTGGTTCTGCTCACTTCACTCAGCATCAGACCATATAAGTCTTTCCAGGTTTTTCTGAAGTCAGCCTGTTCATCATTTCTCATAGCACAATAGTGTTCCATTACATTCATATACCACAACCTACTCAGCCATTCCCCAATTGATGGGCATCCTCTCAATTTCCAATTATTTGCCACCACAAAAAGAGCTGCTATGAATATTTTTGTACTTGTGGGTCCTTTTCCCATTTGTATGATCTCTCTGGGATATAACCCTAGAAGTGGTATTGCTAGGTCAAAGGGTATGCACATTTTTGTAGCCCTTTGGGCATAGTTCCAAATTGTTCTCCAAAATGGTTGGATCATTTCACAACTCCACCAATAATGCATTAGTGTTCCAATTTTCCCACATCTTCTCCAACATTTATCATTTTCCTGTTTTGTCATGTTGGCCAATCTGATAGGTGTGATGTGGTACCTCAGAGTTGTTTCGATTTGCATTTCTCTAATCAATAGTGATTTAGAGCATTTTTTCATATGACTGTAGATGGCTTTAATTTCTTCATCTGAGAACTGCCTGTTCATATCCTTTGACCATTTATCAATTGGGAAATGACTTGTATTCTTATAAATTTGACTTAATTCTCTATATATTTTAGAAATGAGGCCTTTATCAGAGAGACTGGTTGTAAAAATTCTTTCCCAATTTTCTACCTTCCTTCTAATCTTAGTCACATTGGTTTTGTTTGTGCAAAAACTTCTCAATTTAATGTAATCAAAGTTATCCATTTTGCTTTTTGTAATGTTCTCTATGTCCTCTCTGGTCATGAATTCTTCTGTTCTCCATAGATCTGATAGGTAAACTATTCCTTGCTCTCCCAGTTTGCTTATAGTATCAGCCTTTTAATCTAAATCATGAACCCATTTTGACTTTATTTTGGTATATGGTGTGAGATTTTGGTCTATGCCTAGTTTCTGCCATATTCCTTTCCAGTTTTCCCAGAAGTTTTTTTCAAAGAGTGGGTTCAGGGGCAGCTAGGTGGCCCAGAGGATAGAGCACCGGCCCTGAAGTCAGGAGGACCTGAGTTCAAATCTGGCCTCAGACCAAGCACTTGACACTTACTAGCTGTGTGACCCTGGGCAAGTCACTTAACCCCAATTGCCTAAAATAAATAAATAAATGAAAATAAAATAAAAATCAAAGAGTGGGTTCTTATCCAGAAGCTGGGGTCTTGGTTTATCAAATAATAGATTACTAGTATCAAGAATGAAAAGGTTAATCTACCACCAAGGAAGAGGAAATTAAAGCAATAATTAGAAACTACTTTGCCCAACTGTATGCCAACAAATTTGACTATCTTAGTGAAATGGATACATATTTACAAAAATATAAATTACCCAGATTAACAGAAGAGGAAGTAAAATACTTAAATAACCCCATCTCAGAAAAAGAAATGGAACAAGCTATTGATGAACTCCCTAGGAAAAAATCTCCAGGGCCAGATGGATTTACGTGCAAATTCTATCAAACATTTAAAGAACTATTGATTCCAATACTATATAGACTATTTGGGAAAACAGGTGAAGAAGGAGTCTTACTGAATTCTTTTTATGATACAAATATGGTGCTGATACCTAAACTAGGAAGAGTCAAAACAGAGAAAGAAATTATAGACCAATTCTCTAATGAATATAGATGCAAAAATTTTAAACAAAATATTAGCAAATAGATTACAGCAACTTATCACAAGAATAATACCACTATGACCAGGTAGAATTTATACCAGGAATGCAGGGCTGGTTCATTATTAGGAAAATATCAGCTCATTGAGCATATCAACACCAAAACTAACACATGATCATCTCAATAGATGCAAAAAAAGCTTTTGACAAAATACAACATCCATTCCTATTAAAAACACTAGAGAGCATAGGTATAAATGGAGTCTTCCTTAAAATAATAAATAGCATCTACCTAAAACCTTCAGCAAGCATTATATGTAATGGGCACAAGCTAGATGCATTTCCAATAAGATAGGGGGTGAAACAAGGATGCCCATTATTACCACTGTTGTCCAATATTGTACTGGAAACATTAGCTTTAGCAATAAGAGAAGAAAAAGAAATTGAAGGTATTAGAATAGGCAAAGAAGAAACAAAGCTATCACTCTTCGCAGATGACATGATGATATACATAGAGAATCCTAGAGAATCAAGTAAAAAACTACTTGAAATAATAAACAACTTTAGCAAAGTTTCAGACTATAAAAATAAACCCACATAAATCGCTGGCATTTCTATATATTACCAACAAAGCCCAACAGCAAGAGATAGAAAGAGAAATTCCATTTAAACTTACCATAGACATTATAAAATATTTAGGCATGTACCTCCCAAAGCAAACTCAGGAACTATATGAACACAATTACAAAACACTTTTCACACAAATAAAGTCAGATCTAAATAATTGGAAAAACATCAGTTGCTTATGGATAGTCCAAGCTAATATAATAAAAATGGCAATTCTACCTAAGCTAATTTACTTATTCAGTGCCATACCAATCCAACTACCAAAAATATTTTATGGAGTTAGAAAAAATAATAACAGGATTCATTTGGAAAAACAAAAGGTCCTGAATATCGAGGGAACTAGTTGATCCTTCAATTCTTTGTGTCCTATAGAATCTCAAAAGTCAAATTTCTCAGGACCACTTCTTTGCTTGAAGAACCAGCACTGCGGTGATGTTAACTGTCACCAACTTCCTCTCTTTTCATCATGTTGCTCTCTCTCTCTCCTGCCATTGCACATATGGTTTTGAGTGACACCAGCAATTCTCCCTGATTTCATCATCTCTTATGAGACACTCCTCTTCCTCTCTAGGGATGGAGAAGGGCTAAGTATATTACAGCACCCCCATTAGAATGTAAGCTCACTGAAGGTAGGGACTTATTCATTGTTATCTTTTTATCCCTAATACCTAGCACAGTGCTTTACACATAGTAGGTGCTTAGTAAATGCTTATTAAATTTAATTAGATTGAATTAAATCTACTAAATGTGAATTCCCACTGTCTTCTTCCAAATAAGTACTGGACAAAAAGATCTAATTTGATCTTGACTGGGAGGGCTGTGGAGGCCTTGGGCTTGGGGCAAAGGAACTGAGTGGAACATTTCCTCATTTTCCTCATCTATATCTAAGTGTTGCTCCCTTTGAGTCTACTGGACAGGGTGTTAGAGCATGTACATTCCGGTCTTTACCCTTTAAGGAAAATGAAACATTTAGAACAATGAAGAGACAAGATAGATGCATTAATAGAGAGATAGAGAGGCATCTAGGTGGCACCATATACAAAATACTAAGCCTGGAGACCCCATATGGGGTCGAGACTCATAGTTTAAGAAGCGTTGAAGGGGTGGCAAATAGAAAAAGTTTAAGAAGCCCTGACAGGGATGGCTGGAACACAACATGTTCACAATGAACTACGTAGAGGTTTTGCACAAAATATACGCAAAGTTATTTCACGGGGAAACGTGGGAATCAGGAAAGGTCTCTTGAAGGAGGTGGCCCTTGAGTTGAGCCTTGAAGGGAACTAGAGATTCCGTGAGTTGAAAGTGAGGAAGGTGAGCCTTCCAGGTATGGCAGATAATAAGTGCAAAAGCATGGAGATGAGAGCATGTTATGTGGGAGGAATACCTAGAAGGCCAGTTTGATTGGATGGTGGAGTTCATGAAGAGAAGTAAGGTCTAAGAAAGCCAAAAAGGTAGGTTGGAGCCTAGCTGTGAAGGACTTTAAAGGCAAAACAGAGGATTTTGTGTTGTCTACTAAAATAAGGAACCACTAGAGTTTATTAAGTAAAGAGTGACATGGTCAGAGCCATGCTTTAGGAAAATCACTTTCACGGATATATGGAGAATAAAATAGAGTGAGAAACTTGAGGAAAGGAGACCAATTAGGAGGCTATTACAATAGTCCAGTAGAGAGATGATAAGGGACTACACCAGGGAAACAGCCAGTTATGCTAGTAATGATGTTGGTAGAGAGATGAGGAAGGAAGTGAGATATGGGGATATTTAGACATACATATCTGAATTATTTAGGGTGTGACTACATTACTATGTGTAATCCTGGGTTTGCCTGTCTGAACATGGATAAGTCTAATACACATTTCAGTATCCATCTATGTGTGCCCTTCTGTATATTTCTGTCAGTCAGCCAGTCAACAAGCATTTATTATGTGCTTACTATCTGCTTGGCACTGTATTAAGTACTGCTTATGTATGAGTCTTAGTGACAGACAGCACAGCTTAACGGATACAAGGCTAGTCTTGGAATCTGGAAGACCTGGATTCAAGTTCTACATCTGCTTCATACTAACTGTGTGATCATAGGAAAGTAACAACTTCTTAGTGCCCCAGGCATCTGTGACACTGGAAATTAAAATGATTTGCTGATCCCTATCAGCAGAAGGAATTTTCATAATAGAAATTCCCTGTACAAATAAATCACAGGTAGGATCACAGATTTAGAGTTGGAGAGGACTTTAGAAGTCAGTCTAATCTCCTCATTTTAAAGATGAGGAAACTGAAGCCCAGAGAGAAGTTCAGTGACTTGACCAAAGTCACACAGGAAATAAGTGGCAGAGCTGGGTTCTCTGACTCCTAATCTACTTCTTTTCCCACTGCACCCAAGATATATCTCTCCACCTGTATGCCACTCCCTTGTTTATTATATAGACATATATATATATAAATTAAAATTAAATTCTTAAATTATATTAAAATTTAAAATTATAGCTGTATGTATCTCCAGTACTTAGCACAGTGCCTGCCACCTAGAGAGTACTTAATAAATCATTGCTGATTTGATTTGATTTAGTCCTTTGTGCCTTTGCATATAAGCCTCTGGTGGTATTTCCTCTATTAGTGCCAACAAGACCCCTTCCATCCATTCTCATCCTGTGTGTCCCTTTTCCAGTTCCTCTGTTGGTCTACATGCATGTGTTTATGTTTGTCTGTACACAGGGCTCTAGTACTTAATAGCTGTGTGACGTGGGCCAATAAGCCACATAACCTCTCTGTCAGTGCCTTTCTTCCTCTATAAAATGAGGAGGTTGTACTAAATGATCATTAAGCTCTCTTCCGGATTTAAACCTTATGGGTATTATTGTGTGCCTCTGTATACATGAGTATATGTGTATCTGCATGCCCTCTCGGCTTGGGGAAACCTCCCCATGGTACAATTCCCTTTGTCAGCAATCTTGGGGAAGTTAGGGGAAGACCAGTTGAGTCAATCATTAATAAATTATTCAGCCCGTTCTCGTATCAGCTCAAAGTCTTGATCATTGAGAAATGAAGCGAATTTCTCTGGGTTGAACAAAGCCTCCTGAGATCAGACCTAACCTTGACGGCAGTGGGTGCAGCCCAGCAGCCCTGGAAGATCAGCTACCCAAAGGGGAGCATGTGCTGTTGCGAATATGGATACAATTCTCTTCTTTAGCCTGATTTTTGCAGCCTATGATGCCAGTCAGAAAGGTAAGGACCTTTCTTATCTTATTCCCCATAGAATTCAACCTTAGAGAGTTAGTTTATAAAATCTCCTTTCTTGCTGCAGTGGAAAGAGAGAATGCAAAGGACAAAATACCCCAAAGATTATCCATCCGCCTGCCTTTGGATAGGACTGTGCTAACCTGAACCAGACAGATAGGAGTTTCTTCTGATAGAAGCTCTTTGGCAAATATCATATCATCACCTTCTTTGTTCTTGTCATGAATATGAGGATCGTGTTAGATCTCACAATCCATTACTCATCATGAACTTGCTCTGTAACCCACATATTAATCTTTCCCGAACCCCTTTAATTCTAGTACCTTCCTTCTATTGATTATCTCCAATTTATCCTTTCTACAGCTTGGCTGTTTGCACAGCTGAGCAAAGATGCATTGATACATCTACATGCATGTGAACTGTATGCATGTGAGAGTGTGAGCTCCCTGGGACCAGGGACTGTCTTTTTCCTTTTCATTGTACCCCCAGTACTTCAAACACAGACTGGCACATAGAAGACAATTAATATATGTTTACTAACTGATTAGCTGAATGATAGCATCATTGCTGGTTTTGGGGAACTGTTTCGTCTTCATGATTTTGAAAGCATTCTGAAAAAAGATCCTCTCCAAAGCACATTAGTCCAGCCTGAGGCCAAGTGGCAGCTGGTGTAGCCATTACAAATATAATAAATGAAGAAATCCCACAATTTCTTTGTGAGTCATATGCAGTCATTTGTTATGATGTGTGGGTGAGAGGACTTTCATAGAGGTATCCCATCCAAAGTTATACCCAAGAAACTATACAAAATTCTCTTTATTAAGATAGGTCAGATAGGGAACAGAAGGAAAAGGAAGCAAGATTAGAAAAAATAGGGGTGGGAGTATGAGGCACAGCCCTTCTTTCATCTCCAAACTCACAGAATGATAGAATTTCAGAGGGCAAAGGGATCTTGGCAATCAACCTGTATATATATGAAAAATCATTTTCGTTTCAACATCCCCAATAAAGGGTCATTCAGCCTTTGCTTGAAGAACTTTGATGAGGGGTGAGTGGGGTAGAGACCACCTACCCAAATAAAAATTCAGAGGTTTCTCTCAGAAACATAAGTTTTATTCTAGCAAGTCTCCTGCGAGAATTGGGCATCACCTACCCAGCATGGACTGGAGTAAGGAAGCAGGATCCAAACAGCAAACAAGCAGTTATATACCCTTAGACAAACAACTCTAAGAAACCCACCCCCACTTGTTTACCTGAATCTCTTTATCCCCATTGGCTGAGGTAAGAGACAAACAACTTTACCCAGGAACTAAGAGATACATTTTACCCAAAACAAGCTTGGAAGCTAGCAGATTGCCTTGTTTGGCAAAGATAAGGCTAGGGTAGTGGTTACAAAACAAGGGAGGGGGTGGGCAGCTGGTGTAGGACTTTATTTCCCCCAAAACATAAGATTTTCGGGAAAGTGAAACTTAGGCCCAGCTCATGCTAAAGCCTTACTACATTTTTGGAGCATAGCTTCCATTTTATATAAGAAATTTTCACTTGTCCCACACAGGGGTAACAGCTAACCCCATCTTTTAATTGCTGTATTTCTTAGAAAATTTTCCCTGGCATCAAGCCTAAAGGTGCCTCTTTGCCACTCCCATCTGGTTCTGCCCTGTGGCCACAAAGCCAACAAGTCTAACCCCTGTTCTAGGAAAAGGTTATCATGTTGCCCCTGAGCTTTCTCTTCTCCAGTTGAAATATTCCCATTCCTCAATCTTCATATGGTCCAACTGCTCCTTTACTTTCTTCCCTCCTCTTCCTCCCTCCAGTGTTTCCATTATACTGGATTAATTCATATTTGTTTATTTTTTGTGATGTAAGTGTCCGTTCTTTTTATAACTCTTTTTTCTTGTGTCTGTATTGGTCTCTCCAACTAGACTGTAAGTTCTTGGAGGGCAGAGACTTCTGGCCTAGAGAGCAGAAAACCCAAATCTGTTTAATAGCTATGTCTCCTTGTAACCTGTCTGAGCCTCAGTTTCCCCAACAATAAAATGAGGACAATATCTGGCCTCTATACCTGTGCAGTTGATATTCTTCCTCTTTCTCCACCTCTAGCCACATGAAAATAGGGTCTACCAGCTTATTACTCCATCTGGGTCCCATCCTGGAGTGGAAGTAGTGTTAGATTCCAAGTCAGAAGACCTAGGTTAGAATCTGGGCTCCACCCCTTATGATCTGGGTGACCTTGGCTAATTCATTCATCCTCTCTGTGCCTTAGTCTCCTCATCTATAAAACAAGGGGTTTGGACAAGATGACTTCTAAGGTCCTCCTCCACTTCTAAATGTATGACTTCAAGTTTATTTGATTCAATGAAATGCAATTTGACATTTATTGAATGGCTGTGTTATACAGATCACCATGTTGGACAAAGGGGAGATGCAAAATGCACTGAAGGCACATCCCCAGTATCTAGCAGAGTAGTAGGATAGATTCAGATAAGTGTGATCCAAAGTAATATAATCCCAAGATGAAAAGATCTCAGATCTAGAGCAGGAAAGGATCTCAGAAGCCATTTAATCCAACCAAACTGAGGTACAAAGAAATTAAGTGACTTTTTAAGAGAATCAAACGAGATAGTATGTAACAGTGCCATGTAGGCAGACAGAAAGATAGATGCTCTAGATAGACAGAGCAATAATGTATTAAGCACTGTGCTAATGCCATGCACTGTGCTAAGTGCCAGAGATATAAATAGAAGCAAGCAAGATAGCTCTGACTTCCAAAAGCTTACATTCTAACAGAAGACAACACATAGAGGAGTGTTGATGTGGCTCCAGTTGAAAATTGGTGGAGAGCTGAGGAGGGTGCCCATGTGATAGGGCATGGACAGGGATAGCCAGGGAGTGGGCTGGAGGCCTGGGCCCTGGAAAGATATGCAAACGTTCACCTATCCAACTCAGAGGAGTCCAAGTTTCCATTGGGATGGAGATGGTCATAACACAGGATAACCTAGTAGTAGTAGTAGTAGTAGTAGTAGTAGTAGTAGTAGTAGTAGTAGTAGTAGTAGTAGTAGAACCCTCAGAACACCCAGGCATCTACTGAGTGGACCTTTATTTTTTTTAATTTCTAAAATTTTTAAAAATTTTTTATTTTTTCCATATGCTTTTGAGTTGAAAATTTTTCTCCCTTTTCCTCCCCTCCACCCTCCCCAAGACAGCACAGAATCTGATATAGGCTTTACATTTACATACCCATGAAACATATTTTCACATCAGTGAAGTTGTAAGTATAAATTAAAACCAATAGGAGGAACCATCAGAAAGATGAAACAAAACTCAACAGAAGGTAAAAATAAGCGATAGCAATTCGACTTCCATAGTTCTTTCTTTGGATATGGACAGCATTTTCCATCCCGAGGCCTCTGGAGATGTCTTAGATCCTTGTATTGCTGGGAAGGGTTCAGTTTAACAATCTTAGTCCTTGCATAACGTGGCTGTTATTGTGCACAAAGTCCTCTTGGATCTGCTCACTTCACTCAGCATCAGACCATAGAAGTCTTTCCAGGTTTTTCTGAAGTCAGCCTGTTCATCATTTCTTATAGCACAATAGTATTCCATTACATTCATATACCACAACCTTGCTCAGCCATTCCCCAATTGATGGGCATCCTCTCAATTTCCAATTCTTTGCCACCACAAAAGAGCTGCTATGAATATTTTTGTACATGTGGGTCCTTTTCCCTTTTGTTTGATCTCTTTGGGATATAGCCCTAGAAGTGCTATTGCTGGATGAAAGGGTATGCACATTTTTGTAGCCCTTTGGGCATAGTTCCAAATTGTTCTCCAAAATGGTTGGATCATTTCACAACTCCACCAACAATGTATTAGTGTTCCAATTTTCCCACATCCCCTCCAACATTTATCATTTTCCTGTTTTGTCATGTTGGCCAATCTGATAGGTGTGATGTGGTACCTCAGAGTTGTTTTGATTTGCATTTCTCTAATCAATAACATTTAGAGCATTTTTTCATATGACTATAGATGGCTTTAATTTCTTCATCTGAGAATTGTCTGTTCATATCCTTTGACCATTTATCAATTGGGGAATGGCTTGTGTTCTTATAAATTTGTCTTAATTCTCTATATATTTTAGAAATGAGGCCTTTATCAGAGAGACTGGTTGTAAAAATTCTTTCCCAATTTTCTACCTTCCTTCTAATCTTAGTTGCATTGGCTTTGTTTGTGCAAAAACTTTTCAATTTAATGTAATCAAAATTATCCATTTTGCTTTTCATAATGTTCTCTATCTCCTGTTTGGTCATGAATTCTTCTGTTCTCCATAGATCTGATAGGTAAACTATTCCTTGTTCTCCCAGTTTACTTATGGTATCAGCCTTTATATCTAAGTCCTGAACCCATTTTGACTTTATTTTGGTATATGGTGTGAGATTTGGGTCTATGCCTAGTTTCTGCCATACTCTTTTCCAGTTTTCCCAGCAGTTTTTTTCAAAGAGTGGGTTCTTATCCCAGAAGCTGGGGTCTTTGGGTTTATCAAATAATAGATTACTATAGTCATTGACTACTGTGTCTTGCATATTTAACCTATTCCACTGATCCACCTCCCTATTTCTTAGCCAGTACCAAGCAGTTTTGATGATTGCTGCTTTATAATACAATTTAAGATCTGGAATTGCTAGGCCACCTTCCCCTGCATTTCTTTTCATTAGTTCCTTTGATATTCTGGACCTTTTGTTTTTCCAAATGAATCTTGTTATTATTTTTTCTAACTCTATAAAATAATTTTTTGGTAGTTTGATTGGTATGGCACTGAATAAGTAAATTAGCTTAGGTAGGATTGTCATTTTTATTATATTAGCTCGGCCTACCCATGAGCAACTGATGTTTTTCCAATTATTTAGATCTGATTTTATTTGTGTGAAAAGTGTTTTGTAATTGTGTTCATAGAGTTCCTGGGTTTGTTTCGGGAGGTAGACTCCTAAATATTTTATAATGTCTACAGTAAGTTTAAATGGGATTTCTCTTTCTATCTCTTGCTGTTGGGCTTTGTTGGTAATATATAGAAATGCTGATGATTTATGTGGGTTTATTTTATAGCCTGCAACTTTGCTAAAGTTGTTTATTATTTCAAGTAGTTTTTTACTTGATTCTCTAGGATTCTCTAAGTATATCATCATGTCATCTGCAAAGAGTGATAGCTTTGTTTCTTCTTTGCCTATTCTAATGCCTTCAATTTCTTTTTCTTCTCTTATTGCTAAAGCTAAGGTTTCCAGTACAATATTGAATAACGGTGGTGATAATGTACATGCTTGTTTCACCCATGCTCTTATTGGAAATGCTTCTAGCCTGTCCCCATTACATGTAATGCTTGCTGAATGTTTTAGATATTGGGTATTTATTATTTTAAGGAAGACTCCATTTATACATATGCTTTCTAGTGTTTTTAATAGGAATGGGTGTTGTATTTTATCAAAAGCTTTTTCTGCATCTATTGAGATGATCATGTGGTTTCTGTTGGTTTTGTTGTTGATATGCTCAATGATGCTGATAGTTTTCCTAATATTGAACCAACCCTGCATTCCTGGTATAAATCCTACCTGGTCATAGTGTATTATTCTTGTGATAAGTTGCTGCAATCTACTTGCTAAGAATTTGTTTAAAATTTTTGCA
This sequence comes from Phascolarctos cinereus, assembly GCF_003287225.1. Taxonomy (NCBI): domain Eukaryota; kingdom Metazoa; phylum Chordata; class Mammalia; order Diprotodontia; family Phascolarctidae; genus Phascolarctos; species Phascolarctos cinereus. Next base: position 320,417,444 of record NW_027555958.1, read on the forward strand.
TCTATATTCATTAGAGAAATTGGTCTATAATTTTCTTTCTCTATTTTGACTCTTCCTGGTTTAGGTATCAACACCATATTTGTATCATAAAAAGAATTTGGTAAGACTCCTTCTTCACCTATTTTCCCAAATAGTCTATATAGTATTGGAATTAATTGTTCTTTAAATGTTTGATAGAATTGCATGTAAATCCATCTGGCCCTGGAGATTTTTTCCTAGGGAGTTCATCAATGGCTTGTTCAATTTCTTTTTCTGAGATGGGGTTATTTAAGTATTTTACTTCCTCTTCGGTTAATCTGGGCAATTTATATTTTTGTAAATATGTATCCATTTCACTAAGATTGTCAAATTTGTTGGCATATAGTTGGGCAAAATAATTCCTAATTATTGTTTTAATTTCCTCTTCCTTGGTGGTAGCTTCGCCCTTTTCATTCTTGATACTAGTAATTTGGTTTTCTTCTTTCTTTTTTTAATTAAATTAACCAAAGGCTTATCTATTTTATTGGTTTTTTCATAAAACCAGCTCTTAGTTTTATTTATTAGTTCAATAGTTTTCTTAATTTCAATTTTTAATTTTTCCTTTGGTTTTCAATATTTCTAATTTGGTGTTTAGTTGAGGATTTTTAATTTGTTCTTTTTCTAGTTTTTTAGTTGTATGCCCAATTCATTAATCTCCTCTTTTTCTATTTTATTTATGTAAGCATTTAGAGATATAAAACTTCCCCTAAGAACTGCTTTCGCTGCATCCCATAGGTTTTGGTATGTTGTCTCATTATTGTCATTCTCTTGAATGAAATTATTGATTGTTTCTATGATTTGTTGTTTGACCCAATCATTTTTTAGGATTAGATTATTTAGTTTCCAATTATTTTTTAGTCTATCTTTCCATGGCCCTTTATTACATATAATTTTTATTGCATCATGATCTGAAAAGGATGCATTTAATATTTCTGCCTTTCTGCATTGGATTGTGAGGTTTTTATGCCCTAGTACATGGTCAATTTTTGTGTATGTGCCATGTACTGCGAGAAAAAAGCATATTCCTTTCTATCCCATTCAGTTTTCTCCAGAGGTCTATCATACCTAACTTTTCTAATGTTCTATTCACCTCCTTAACTTCTTTCTTGTTTATTTTGTGGTTAGACTTATCTAGTGCCGAGAGGGGGAGGTTCAGGTCCCCCACTAGTATAGTTTTGCTGTCTATTTCTTCCTGTAACTCCCTGAACTTCTCCTGTAAGAATTTGGATGCTATACCATTTGGTGCATATATATTTAGTAATGATATTACTTCATTGTCTATGGTGCCTTTTAGCAGGATGTAGTTTCCTTCCTTATCTCTTTTGATTAGATCTATTTTTGCTTTTGCTTTGTCTGAGATCAGGATTGCTACCCCTGCTTTTTTTACTTCAGCTGACGCATAATATATTCTGCTCCAGCCTTTTACCTTTACCCTGTATGTGTCACTCTTTTTCAAATGTGTTTCCTGTAAACAACATTGTAGGATTATGGTTTTTAATCCATTCTGCAATCAGTTTCCATTTTATGGGAGAGTTCATCCCATTCACATTCACAGTTATGATTACTATCTGTGTCTTTTTCTCCATCCTTTCCCCCTATTTATGCTTTTCTTTCTCCTTTTTCCTTTCTCCCCTTCACTAGTGTTTTGCTTTTGACCACCGCCTCCTTCACTCTCTTTCCCCTTTTATTATCCTTTTCCCTTTTCTTCCCCTTTAGTCTTACTGCTGTTTCCCTCCCTTCTTTCCCCCCCCCCCCCTTTTCTTTCCCCTTTCCCCTCCTACTGCCTATAGGGCAAGTTAGATTTCTATACCTAACTGATTATATTATGCCCTTCTTGAGCCAAATCTGATGATTTCTTTCTCTCTGCTGTAATAGGATGTTGTGTCTTTTCCTGTAATGTAATTTACCCTTGTCTGCCTCCTCCTTTCTCAGTACATTTTCTAAGATTAGATTGATCCACTTATTTGGATCCATTTAACCCACTTGATTAGATTTTTTTTTATCATTACATCAAAGTCAACTAATATCCACCCTCTTTATGTATACTCCTTTAACAAGGTGTAATAACAATACAGTTCTCAAGGGTTGCAAGTCTCATATTCCCTTATTAACAACATATTGTATCCTTCTGTCCCATTTACCTTTTTAAGTCCTTCTTGAGTCCTGTACTTGAAGATCAAATTTTTTGTTGAGCTCTGGTCTTTTTATCAGGAAAGTTTGGAAGTCTCCTATTTCGTTGAATATCCACCTCCTCCCTTGAAAAATGATGCTCATTTTTGCTGGTAATTGATCCTTGGCTGCATTCCAAGCTCCTTTGCCTTATGGAATATCATGTTCCATGCCCTGCGGTCTTTTAATGTAGAAGCTGCAAGGTCCTGTGTAATCCTGACTGTGGTTCCATGATATTTAAATTCTTTCTTTCTGGCTGCTTGCAGCACCTTCTCTTTCATCTGGTAATTTTGGAATTTTGCTATTATATTTCTTGGCATTGTCAATTTGGGATCTCTTTCAGGTGGTGATCGTGGATTCTTTCTATGGTTATTTTCCCTTCTGGTTCTAGGACTTCCGGGCAGTTTTCCTTTATGATTTCCTGAAAGATACTGTCCAGGCTCTTTTTTTCATCATGATTTTCAGGTAGTCCAATAATTTTTAAATTGTCTCTCCTGAGTGGATTTTCCAGGTTGGTTGTTTTACTGATGAGGTATTTTACATTTTCATCTATTTTTTCATTTTTTGTTTCTGTTTGACTGATTCTTGCTCTCTCATAGAGACATTAGTTTCCATTTGTCCAATTCTAGTTTTTAACAGATTCTGTTAGTTGTACTTTCTTCAACTCTGTTTTTAGGACTTGTTTTTGTACTCTTCTGTTAGTTTTGTACTTCCTTCTTCAACTGTCCAATTGTGTTTTTTAGGGACTTGTTTTCTTCAGTGTACTCTTCTGTTAGTTTTTGTACTTCCTTCTTCAACTGGCCAATTGTGTTTTTTAGGGACTTGTTTTCTTCAGTGTACTCTTCTGTTAGTTTTTGTCCTTCCTTCTTCAATTGGCCAATTGTGTTTTTTAGGGACTTGATTTCTTCAGTGTATTTTTTTTTCCAACTGGCCAAATGTATTTTTGAAGGACTCTTTTAACTCTCTCATTTGACTATTAAAATCCTTCTTGAGCTCTTCTAAGAAGGCTTTTTGGGATTCAGACCAGTTCATATTCCCTTTTGTTGTTGCAGATGTGGGTTTGTTGACAATGTTGTCCCCTTCTAATTTCTGTCTTGATCTTCACTCTTCTCGTAATATGAGTCTATGGTATGTTTCTTTTTACTCATGGTGTTTCCTTATTCCCTGGCCTTTAAAGAGATTGAGCTCTCCTGCTGGGGAACAGAGGGTACTGACCCAAGCTTCTTGTGTTGGGAGCCTAGGTCTTGGTCACTGGCTTTGAGTGCTGGGGCCTCTTATGCTGGGAATTGGAGGCTGTATGTTTCTGGCAGCTTACCTTGTGTTGGGCTGGAATCAGCAAGGCTGGAACTTTGAGGCAATTCTAGGTTGCCTGCTTTTCCTTTCCTTTAGCTTTCTTCCGCTCCTTTTAGATGGGTGCTGCAGGATGTTTATCTGCCTGGGACCCCCTGCAGTGTTGTCTCCCTCGTTTCTGCTAATGCACCAGGAGATTCCTTTGCGGTGGAGTGCCGAGGCTCCTGGTGGTTTTCTGAGCTGATTTCTACCGGTTCCCCCTGCCCTCACTGAGGCACTAGGAGGTCCAGGTGTTGGTGTTTGCCTGCTCTACCACCTGGGCTTCAGGATTTCTTCACAATTGGAGGCTTCAGGACTCCTACAGCTCACCTGGTGTTGGGCTGGAATCAGCAAGGCCTGGGCTTTAGGGAGCCTTTAGGTTGTTTTCTTCACCTCCTTTCAGATGAATGCCCCAGGGTACTTGTCTGCCTGGGGCCCCTTGTAGTTCTGCCTCCCTTCTTTTTGCTGAGGCATTGGGAGACCTGTTTGCTGGGCTGCTGCACTGCTGCTCCTCCTCTTTCTTCTAGTTCAAGTGTTCCAGGGTTTTCTTTTTCTGGGGTGATATTTTCTGAGTTTTCAGAGGTTGATAGGGGAGAGTGAGAGCGACTACCTTTTCACTCTGCCATCTTGGCTCCCAGACTGAGTGGACCTTTAGTAAACACTGGTTTTCTTCCATCCACATTCCTCAGACCTCAAAGGCAGTAGCTGTCAAGTAGAGCAACTTCCTGGACTATTTCCAAGGGACATGAGAAGCATCAAAGTGCTGCTGATGCAAGGTAAGGGGACTTACCTTGGAAATTCACTTCCCTTTTCTGGAGAATTTTTCCTTTAGAAGCAGGGCTTTTCCTTACCTGAATCCTGAAGATTAATTATGTGGAAGGTCTGCCTCTCCAAGGAGGACCTCACTGTATGCTTTTTAAGCTAATTACATAGCCAGCACAATCCTGGGGAGGACTGAAGCTCCATGCCTACCCTAGGGGTCTCACTGCCAGTCAGACAGGGGGAGGCCAGAGCACCAACATGAAGAAGGCCCAGATACCAGACACACCTAGGGAGGGGAAATAGGTAACATCAGAGAAGAGATGAGCTTCCTCCCATGGACAGTCTGGCCTCAAGATTCATGACAAGAAGAAGTGAGGATTAAAAGGGTGCCTTGGGAATCATAAAAAACTGATTTCATAATTTAAAAAACAAGTTAGTTTAAAAAAAAATTAGGAATATACTGAAACCTGCCTTAGTCTTCAGCCTGTACCAGGGAAGAAGATACAATAGAAAGAGTGCTGACTTTGGGGAGGGGGAGGACTCTAGTATAACTCTTCCTCCTGCCACTTATTACCTGTGCAACTCTGGCCAAATGACCTCACCTCTGGGCCTCAGTTTCTTAATCTGCTAATTGATGGTATTTGGACTAAATGACCTTTAGGATCCCTTGTAATGCTAAATCTATGATCCTGAAATCAAGCTCAGGGGTATGGAGAGGGAATAGTTAGCTCTTATCATTCAAATCATTATTTACTTGGATCTCACAGCTTCATCTCTATGAAGCCCTGGGCTGTCCACACCTTTGGAACCTCCTCACCCAGCTGTTTTCTCCTCCCTACTCTCAGGCTGTATACAACTTTGGCTATATCACATGGCCCTCCTAGGCCTTAACATCCCCACGCTCATTATGGGGGAAGAAAGCTTTGACCCATAGGATAATAGAGAAACTGTTGACAGCAAGACAGAAGAGCAGGAAGGGGAGGAAACCAGGGGCAACAACCACATCACACAAAATCACAACACGGAAGTACCCACCTGCTTTACCAGGCAGAGTGCCAGCCCCAGCTATTAGCCTCTTCCTCCAGGGAACTGCCAGGGTGGCTGTCTATTAAAAATAAAGGAGGGAAGATTAGGTCAAAAACCATGCTGTTCTGAGTTAGGTGCTGTGTGGGCATACATCTACATCTTTTTTTTTTTAATTTTTTTTAAAGCAATTGGGGTTAAGTGACTTGCCCAGAGTCACACAGCTAGTAAGTGTGTCAAGTGTTTGGTCTGAGGCCAGATTTGAACTCAGGTCTTCCTGACTTCAGGGCCGGTGCTCTATCCACTGCACCACCTAGCTGCCCCTCATCTGCATCTTTTAAAAAAGAAGGGGGCATGCTGAAGAGGGAAGGAAGAAAAGAGGCAATCCAGAAGGTGGGGAAAAGGGGAAGGGAAGGGTGGAGAAAGGAGAGGGGAGAGAAAGAAAGGGGAAGAGAAGGAGCATAGGAGAGGAGGAGAGGGGAAGGAAGGAGAGGAAAGAAGGGGAAGAAAAGAAGGGAAGGGAGGAGAGCAAAGGAGGAGAGGGAGAAGGAGGAGTAGGGAAGAAAGGGAAGAAGAGGGGAGGGGAAGAAGAGAGGGAAGGAGGAGTGGGAAAGGAAGGAGAGAAGAGGAGAAGAGAGGAGGGGAGAAGAGAGAAGGAAGAATGGGAAGGTAAAAGGAAAGAGGAAACAGGTAGAATTTGCATTTGATTTGCAAGCTGCAGATGAGGTTGGTGGTCTTCAGAGGGATTTGATCCAGCTTTTAACAAGGCCTCCTCCTGCTCAGACGAAGAACTGGCTGTGTTCTCTCACCTTTGGCCACTTCTCCTTCCAGAAGCCCAGGAAAAAGCCAAAAGGGAAGCACCAGGCCAAAACCAGACAGTGGCCACCCTGCAATGCCTTGGCTCAGGGAGCAAAGTGACAATAAATCTCCAGGATTCAGAGAAAAGGCCAAAGGCCAGATATACCTTGAAAAGCCTGAGTGTCATCAGTGCTCCACTCCGGGACAAGCTCACCGGACCACGCTGCTACTTATCGACAGCACCCAAACTGTGGTTCCAGGCTGGACACCATCTTACCGCCCAAGGTGAGACACAGGGCTCCTGGTTTGGAGGAGGTCTCTGAGTCACTGACTGGGATACAAAGAAAGGCAAAAACACTAACTGCCCTCAAGGACCTTACATGCTAATAGGGGAGACCACACATAAAAGGGCCCCGAAGGGGTACCTGCTGTGGGATTGGTCCCAAATTCTAGAGAGTCAGAAGCAGAGCCAGGGAAGGGAATTAAATATGGCCAGCCTGGGTACTCTCCAAAGTGGAGGCCCTAAAAAGACATCACCGATGGGAGAATAGGGTCAGCATGGCAGAGAGATATTAAGGGTGAGAAGGCCTCAGCTCCATGGTGAAGAGGCATGATGGCAAAATCTGGGAGAGTCAGAAGCATATTGACCATGCTGTGTCAGACACAGCTAGGCAGGACAATGGATAGAGTGCCTGGCTTGGCGTCAGAAATACCTGAGTTCAAATACAGCCTCAGATGTTTGCTAATTGTATGACCCTCAGACACTTGCTAGCTTTGTGACTCTGGAAAAATCACTTAACCCTTATTAGCCTCAATTTCCTCATCTGTAAAATGTGGAATAAGAGTATTTACCTCCCAGGACTGTTGTATGGAACAAATGAAATAATTGTAAAGGGTCTGGCATATAGCAGGTTCTATATAAGTGTTAGCTATTGTTATTATGTCCCCAAAATGTATCTCTTATTCTGAATTAACTTGCATTAGTTTACATGAAACACTGTTGCTTCATATTCTTCATAAGCCTTAGAGTCTTCATTAAGTCTTTTTGTGTGCACACATGCATATTGTCTCCCTAATTAGACCACAAATTCTTAGAGGACAAGGACTCTTAGATTAGCAGTCAGTCGGCCTGGCAAGTTATTTTCCCTCTCTGGACCTCATTTTCCTCTTCCATAAAATGAAAGGGTTGACCTGGTCTCCAAGTGTTCTTGCAATTCTATTCCAACATTTTGGAAGTATGATTTGTAGTACTACCTTATTTTCAAGGTATAAATGCTCACAGTGAAAATTTAACAATCAGCTCACCAAAGAAGGTGAACATCAGGTGGGCATTACAAACTAAGAAAAGTGAAATAGAGAGACAAGACCAAGTGAATGTCCTCTGTGAAGGGATAAGAACCTGTAGACCAGAGGCAAATGCAGATGCTTGTACTAATGGGGCATGTGAAAATGCTGGAAAAGGATCACACGCCTCCTTTTGAGCCATGACACACTGGCTGACTGAGCTGTCACTCAGCACTTGGGTAGCTAGCTAGCAATGGCCTAACAAACCAATTAAAATCATAGCACCAGTTTGAAGATGTCGTTCCCCTGCATAAGAAGTTTTCCCTGACTCCCTGTGCTCTCCAGGATCAAACACTGGCTCCTTTGTTTGACATATGAAGCACACTCTGACTCCAGCCAGTGACCCATTACTTGCCCTCAGCCCATTCTTCTCTCCACCCTTTGCACACCTCTTTGCACACCAGAAGCTCAGGGGGAAGCCAGAGGGCTCAGACCTGAAACCAGCCAGTGGTTCCCTGCCAGGGCTTTGGCTTACTTGCTGTTCTCCATACCTGTCATTCTGTCACCTGCCTCAGTTTCTTTTTATAGACTCTCGGATGCTCTCCCTCCTTACTTCGGCCTCTTGAAGCCCTGTTACCTCAAGGGCCACCTTCTCCAAGAGGCTTTTCTTGGTCCCCCCAAAGATTATCGCCATAATCCCTCCTTCTCTCTACTTAATCATCTTGTTTTTATGTTAAATATATTTTGTACTTATTCCTTTGAAGACAGAGACTGGTTTCATTTTTGTCATTTTATCCCTAGTACTCAACACAGGGCTTGGCATGCGAGTGTTTAATAAATCCTTGTTGAATTAAATCCAATGGAATAGCTGGTTGGCCTAATGCTGAGCAGTGGCTCTGCCCACCAGAGAGGGAAAGATGGATTCAACCCAAGGATGTGGCTGGTCTTGACCAGCAGCCTGAAGAGGCAGGTACTTTGAGTTCCCTCTCCCCACCTCATAATTAGCTAGGGAGGGAAAGAAGAGGCAACTAGGTGGTACAGTGGATACAGTGACCAGAGTTCAAGTGTGGCCCCAGATACTTCCTAGCTGTGTGACCCTGGGCAAGTCACTTAACATCTGTATGCCTCAATTTCCTCATCTGTAAAATAAGGATGTATAAGGTATCACCTATTTCTCAGATTATTATGAGGATCAAGTGACATATTTGTAAAGTTCTTTGCAAACCTTAAAGCACTATAGAAATGTAAGTGTGTTTTGCTACTATGAATAAGATTCGATATAATACCCTTGTACACGTAGGCATGATATAACGGAAGGAACTGTAGGTCTTCAGTGAGACGACTTAATTTCAAAAGATCATAAATTTAGAGCTGAAAGGGATTTTAGAGGCCAGCATCTCCAACTCCCTTATTGTACAGATAGGGAGACTGAGGCACAGAGAGATTTGCTCAGTATCACACAGCTTATAAATGTCTGAGAGAGGATTCAAATTCAGTCTTTCTGACACCGAATCCAGTACTTTATCCACCATGTCACCAAGCTGCCTCTGGTTCTGCCACTTATTGCCTGTGTGACCTTGGGCAAGGCTTTTACCTCTCTGGGGTGCAGTTTCCAAAACTTTCAGAGGTCTGGACTAAGCCTCTGAGATTCCTCTGAGTTCTAAATCTACAATTCCATGATCCTTAGGGTATAGTCCTTGTAGTGGGATCACTGGATGGGTCAAAGGGTAAGAACAGTCTTATGACTCTTATTATATATTGCTAGATTGTAAAAAAGCCAAACCTCAATGAAGGGTGACAAATTTACAACTAGCAAATATGCTATTGCTAAATTAAATAGGACAGGCAAGGCTGGGAATGGAAACAGGAGTGGGGACTTACGTGCGTGTGTGAGAGAGAGAATGCCCAGGAAGCTGTGTGCCAGATTAAAGCAGTTAGTGGCTAAACATTAATTTAAAAATCTGGATTCTACAAGTGTAATTTTATGTTTTGAGGATTGGCTTTTCCCTTAGTTTCCTGGTAAAAGCTCTATTTGAAACATTCAGACCCTATGGTGGCTGAAGTAAGAAGGAAAGAGATTTTCCACATTTAGGACAAGAGAATTCGGTGGCTCAATGCACCCTAAGAGACCAGATGTTGGGGCACGGGCCACCCCAGCTTGGCATCCTAGAACTAGCCAGCAGAATGGCTGGGCAGAAACATGAGAACACTGAAGGAGAGAGTGAGACAACTGTGATCACGTTTGCATCAGAAAGGTAAAGCTCTTTAATCCACATGAGAGATATTAACTCCATTGTAAATCAATAAATTGGCACTTATTAATCAGACTTCTGTAAGTTTGGTTATCATGAATCAACTTCTTAGGGCCTGATCACCCCCAGGACAAACTAAATAAGCCCCAAAGTGGGAGGGAGGAGATGTGGGCTCTCCTGCTCCTCAGGTTACATTAGACAATGACCCCCCCCCCTCGCTGGCCTCACTTTCTTCTTCTTGAAGAGTTAATCTAGACCAGCGGTTCTCAAAGTGAGGTCAAAGGACTCCTGAGAGCCCCCACAAAGTCAAAACTGTCTGTTTAATAACAATTAGATGTTTTAGTTTCTATCATAGTAAATATTGATAGATCTAACCCACACAAACAAAAGCTCTTTTTTTTTTTAAGAGTGTAAAAGGGGTCCCAAGACCTAAAAATTTGAGACCAGGGATTATAGATGGGATCATGGGATCAAAGGGTCATAGGATTTACAGCTGGAAGGGACTTTGGAGTTCATCTAGTGCAAAGCAGTTCTTGATCCTTCGAAGTCTTTTTAGCCCTAATACTCCATGAATGAAATGGAGATTCTGAGCCCACAAGGCTGAGGATCCAGACCTGCAAGGACAGACATAACCCTGACACACTTCAGCAACCCTGCCAGTCTTATTCCCCAATGATTAGGCAGGCTCACCATTCAAATGAAACTAAGATTCAGTCAACTGAATAATTGCCTCCTAACTTAACTCTTTTGTCCCTGGGGCTTTTGGTAGAGGGGAGGTTCTGAAAGCAGGGTTTGTTTGGGTTGCATAATCCTGTGAAACAGATAGTACAAATTATTAATAATAATAATAATAGCATTTATATGGTTCTTTAAGGTTTGCAAAATGCTTTACAAATACGATCTCATTTGATCCTCACAACAACCCCAGGATGTAAGTTCACCCTGTCTTACAGATGAGGAAACTGAGGCTTAATGGTATTGAGTGACTTGCCCACTTGTCTGATAGTTCTGGAGTCTTTTACTTTTTATATTGTGTTTTTATTTATATCTTGCTTCTATATAATAACAGCTAGAACTTTTATAGGGCTTTAGGTTTTGCAAAGTGCTGTACATTTGACCCTCACAACAATCCTGTGAAAGAGATAGATCCTAATTTGTTGTTGTTTAGTCATTTTCAGTCATGTCTGACCCTTTGTGACCCCTTTTGGGGTCTTGGCAAAGATATTAGAATGGTTCTCCAGCTCATTTTACACATGAGGAATCTGAGGGCAAAAGGGTTAAATGACTTGCCCAGGGTCACACTGTAAGTGTCTGAGGTTGGATTCAAGCCCAGGTCTTCCTGACTCCAGGCCTGGCCCTCTATCCACTGTGCCACCTAGCTGACCCAGGTTCTAATACTATCCCCATTTTACTGAGTCCAAGTGAGGTGAAATCAATTGCCAAGCATTACACAGCCAGTAAGCATCTGAGACATTTGAATTCAGGTCTTCCTGACATCACAGCCAGCATTCCTATCCACTATACTAACTAGCTGTCTTACATTATCTTCATTTCCAAATACATCCTAGTCCCTTACCCATCTCAGAGAGTTGTCCCTTAACAAAGATTTTAAAGGAAAGAGAAGAAAAAGCAGTTTAGCAAAACCAACCAACACCTCAACCATGTTAGATGCACCCCACCTCTGGAAATCAGGAATGGAGGTGTATTTTCCTCTCTTCTTCTTCCAGGCTTTACATTCGATTGAAGGTTTTTACTCATAATTCATCTAGATAGATTGTGTGCATAATATTTTATTATTTTAATTAAAAGAAAGGAGGCAACTGAGGCTTAGAGAGATTATTCTTTTCCCCTGGCACACAGTAGGTGTTTAATAAATGTTTATTAAATTGAATAGAATGGTCAAATAGCTGGTGAGTGGCATATCTAGAACCTGACCCCAGGGCTTCTGAATCCAGGTACAGTATCTTTTCTTCTACACTAGCCTGACTTTTGAGTTTTAGCTAAAGAAAAATCAACAATGAATTTCCATCCATTCTCTCCAGGGAATAACCTGAGGGGTCCCTCGCCAGTCACCTCCCACAGGAGATGACACCTGAGAAATCCGAGTTGCAAATACTGACATAAGCTAAGCAGGACTAAAAATACACTGACTACTTGTCCCTACAAGCTGGACGGATAGTGACTTAGGCTGGGGAGGAAGATGTATTCTGCTGCTTAATACCTGGGTGTCCCTGAGCAAGACATATAATATAGTTCTTCATCTGGAACATGAGGACAGTGGACGAGGTGGCCTATAGGGTTCCATCTGGCTCTAAATCTATGATCCCATGAGATACCACCAATTTCCAAGGGGGACTAGAGCTCTTAGGAAGGGCCAGGAAAAAAAAAAGGAAACAAAAGATTTTCTTCTTTTCAATGCCAGTGATGAATGAATGAAAAGATTTTGTTTGTTTGTTTGTTTTTGTTTTTGGCTAGGCAATGGGGTTAAATGACTTGCCCAGGGTCACATAGCTAGTAAATGTTATGTGTCTGAAGCCAGATTTGAACTCAGGTCCTCCTGAATCCAGGGCCAGTGCTCTATCCACTGAGCCACCTAGCTGCCCCTTGAAAAGATGTTTTTGAAGTTATGATGCACCAAGCACTGTGCTAAGTTACAAATAGAAAAAAGGAAACATTCCTTGCTCTTAAGGTGCTCACAATCCTAATTGGGGGGAGATGATGCCTACAGCCTGTCCCAAAAGTCTTAGTGCAGTTTTACGCTTAAAAACTGAATATTCACTGACAGAATCATCACACTGAAATCACCTATTTTCTCTGCTTTTCCTTTGTAATCTCCGGATTATCAGGCCTATCTCTGTCAGCATAGTCTCTGTTCTCATGACGACCCAGTGTTCTAGAATAAATGGAAAACTCTTGAGGGTGATAGCACTTTTCATCTGAAACCTTATGGATGGTGCCTGACACATGAAAGGAATCTGACATTCTCCAGGCCTCCTGGCCCGGCACCTCCAGTGTTATTTTTGTAGATTCAGGCTCTCAGCAGAATGAATTACGTTAGAAACAGAAAGCAGAGCTTAGGAACCTTTGTCAGAATGCTTTATAGTGGAGTACAGTCACAAAGAGGACTGAGTTCAGAGTTAGAGCACCTGGACTTAGGTTTTGGTTCTGTTCCTTCCCTGGGTGACCCTGGGAAGTCACTTAACCATTCTGGGCTCCATAACAGCCTACGTTTTAGAGTTAGAAGGACCTTAGTCCAAGCTCCTTCTTTTACATATGAGGAAACAGAGGCCACGAGGTAAAACTGAGCATGGTCTAGCCCTGTTGAAAAGCAGAGAGCCTGGGGGGGAGCTGAACCCCGGACATCTCCTCTGATTTAAGGAGCTGGCAGTGCTGAATCACAGCTTCTCCCTTCCCCTACCAACACAGCCTATGCTCTTCCAAGCCTTTTCCAGAGCATTCAGTTGAATTCAGTTCAGCAGAGGAGACGGCAGCTTCAACATCGTCCAGATCCTTGAACTTCAGAGTACTTCATTAAGAAAAAAAAAGACGACATGCCACAGGGTAACTCCCAACGACATTATTACTATGACCCTGAGAGTGATGATACAAGCCAGATACCATCGTTCCCAGGTCTAATCTTCCTGCAGTCATTGGCCTCCTTTGGCTATTTACTCAACATTCTTGTTCTCATTCACCCTGGCCCTGCCTTCTGACCATACCCTGTACCTGTGGGCTAGGTCAGTGAGGTCATGGTATAGCTGACTGTGTGTATACCTGGGGTATTATGATGAGAAAAACAGAGCAGAACACTCTCAAATGCTCTACTTCAATTGTTTCTCACTCTCTAGTGTTATTACCCAGTATCTCCAACTGTAAGCTCTACCTTGTGTTTGAGGCCTCATCGAAGAGATCGTCACCAACCGCCACCATCGCTACCACTGCAGAGGACAGTGAAGAGGAGATGACGCCTATTACTGGTAATGGTTGTCCCTCTACAGCAAGGCAGAGCATGCAGCTGGTCTAAGGGGAAGAGAAATAAGGGCAATCCAGCAATAACCCGGGCCTCTTTGGGAAAACTCTATGAAAGTTTTCTGAAAGCTTGTGATAAACACAAGGTTTATACCGAATGATAATTAGAAGAATAACTGACATTTATTTATCTGCTTACTTACCTATCATCCACACCTGCCATTTCATGATCACAGGGAACTCTGGGTATTGAAACATGTTTCACCAATGTAATCAGCAACTCATGGACAATTTGGTAGTTTTGGAAAGGTGCTTAGGGCACTGAGAGATTAAGTACAGCCAGTATGTGTCAGAGGCAGGATTTGAACCCAGGTCTTCCCAACTCTAAGGCAGACTTGCTATACATGAGTACTTCAGACTTTAAAAATCACTTTCCATACATTATCTTATTTAAGCCTCCCAACAACCTAGTAAGGTGAGTACTAGAATCACCATTTTATGTTTAATGAAACTGAGAATCAGAGAGGAGGCGATTTGCCCTGTAAAATAGTTTGTATCAGAAGTGAGATTCAGACTTAGCTCTCTCTTAGCTTTTTTTTTTTTTTACACTTTTGCATTTGTATCCTCAGGGCCTAACAAGTAGTAAGTAATTAGTACATTTTTTATTTGTTAATTGATTGACGATATGACCACCCTCCTATCTACTATGCCACTTGGGGACATTAGCTTGCCTAAACATACACTTACATCCTGGGAACTTTGCACTCTGACATTAATGACAGCCAAAGACACTGTCCTCAATGCAGGTGAAGTTGAGCTATAAGATGCAGCTTGGCATGGGGGAGAAAATGAAATATGCATTTATTAAGCACTTGCTATATGCCAGGCACTTTGCAAATATCTCACTTTATTCTCACGATAATCCTAGTTACTATTATTATCCTCATTTTACAATTAAGGGAACTGAGGCAGACAGAAATTAAATGACTTCCCCAGGGCCACATAGCTAATAAGTGTTTGAGGCTGGATTTGAACTCAGGTTTTATTGACTCCAGGCCCAAGCTCTGTCTAGTCTACCACATAGCTGCATCCGAAATACTGCACTTATACTCAGAAGACTAGGGTTCAAATCCTGTCTTTGACACTCCCTAGCTGTATATCCCATTGGCAAGATATCGCCACTTTGAGCCTCAGTTTTCCTATCTATAAAATGACAGGGTTGGATTACATCCTCCTATCCCCTGCTAAGGTAGGCAACCTATCCTGTAGGTAATAAAGAGTGCCACTGGAGTTTATTGGGGGAGGGTGTGGGAGGTTGACATGGTCAGAGTATGCTTTAGGAAGATCACTGAAAGCTGAGTGGAGAATGGACTGGAGTAGGCAGAGACTTGAGGCAGGGAGACCAACCAGCAGATTATTGCTGTAGTCCAGATATGAGGTTATGAGGGCCTGGACTAAGGTGCTGGCAATGTCAGGGGAGAGATGTTGCCAAGGCTGAAGTGACAGGATTCAGCAATTGACTGGACATGCGGTGGGGTAGAAGGGGCAGTGAGAGTGAGGAATGGAGGATTTGAAACTGAATAAGATATTCAGCCTCAGAGGAAACTTAAGGAATCTGATCTTATAGGAGACCCCTTGAGTTTACAGAAAAGTGTACACAGTGTGAAGTACATAGGATCTGGAGCCAGAGAGATCTGAGTTGGAATTTGATCTCTGAGATAGAGCTATAGATAGACATAGATAGATGAATGGATAGAGATAGAGATGGAAAGATAGATACAGATAGATAGATGAATGAATAGATATAGATAGATGGATAAATAGATGAATGGATAGATATAGATGAATAAACAGATGAATGGATATAGATGGAAAGAGATATAGATGGATGGATAGATATAGAGATAAATGTATGTGTAGATTTATGTACATATGTGTGCATACACAGATATATACACAAATATGTATATATACAAATATATGTATATATTTGTGTATATGTATGTGTTTATATAGATATATATGTACATATATATACACCAACTAGCTGCTGTCTAGGTATATGTGTATGTGTGTGTGTGTGTGTGTGTGTGTGTGTGTGTGTGTATACACACATATGTATATGCACACACAGGCATGTATAAACGTAGGCCTCAGTTTCCTCACATTCCCTAAGGTCCCATCCAGTTCTAAATATATAAGCCTATGATTCTCTGATCTGTCTGACTCAGGCAAGTGATGCCCTTCTGGGTCCCAGGTTCCTTCTTTGCAAAATGAGTGAGTGAAAGGCAGCATGGTATAGTAGAAGAACCTGAATCACAGTCAGGAAGACTTGGGTTCAAATCCCACCCCTGACACACACTGGTTGTATGACCCTGGCAGGGATATGCTAGAACCAGCTGAACCTTTGAAGAGAGTCTGTTGTTAAATTTCCTTGGAAATCAGCAAATGCTATAAATCAGGGCTTGATATCTCATTTTGTGGATTGTCTCTAGACTGAACAAAGTGATAGAGAAAATGCTAATAACTCAGATTAAACTTAAAAGTGTGGCCTCTGTACATTTTTTTTTTACAGAGAACTATTTCCCAGTACACTCCTGGACCCTGGGCAAGTGACCCCAACCCTCCAGATCCCTCCCTCCCCCAACTCTCTTAAGACTCTCCACTGCACAGCAAGCTCTGACCTCCTTTGGGAAAAAAAGTTTGCTTATGTGGACCTTCCCTGTAGCAATAAAATCATATCCAAATCAAAAAGAAAAAGAAATGGTTCAACCCAATGGCCTTTAAGGTCCTTCCTGTCTCTAAAATAAATGATCCTACCATTACCTTTTCTGGGTGATCTCACGCAAGTCCCTCCCCTCTCTGGGTCCTAATTTCCTCCTTTGTAAAACGAGGAAATTAGACTGATTTTTTAAAATTATTTTTTACAAGTATTTATTATCTTTCTCTCTTACTGTCTCCCTCCCAACTGAACAATTAAAAAATGGAAATTAAAATCCCCATGACAAATACATATAGTCATGCAAAACAAATTCCCACATGGGCCATGTCCAAAAATACAGGATTCATTCTGCTTCTTGAGTTTATTGTCTCTGTCAGGAGGTAGATGTTGCTTTTTACCTTATAGATTGGAATGGATTCCCAGGCAACTAAATGGGGTACTAGAAAGAGACTGTTGGACTTGGACTCAGGAAGACCTGAGTTCAAACCCCTCCTCAGACGTATTACTAGCTTTTTGACCTTGGACAGGTCATTTAACTTCCTCAGTCTTAGTTTCCCCATCTATAAAATGAGGATACTAAAAGCACCTTCCTCACAGGGTTGTGGCAAGTATCTAATGATAGATAACACATGTACAACACCTTGCAGATGTTCAATCTCTGTATCAATGCCAGTTATTGTCATTATTACTGGACAGCCAGCAAAGTCCTTTCCAATTCTGATCACCCTTTGTCTTTCTTCTCCCCTTCCCTTGCCCACTCAGACACAGATGAGTACCTTCTTCTGAGGAAGAGATGGAGCGTTGTGGTCAAAGCCCTCATTGCCGTCATCCTGCTGACGAGTGGACTAGCCATAATTGTGTTTGTCATTTTCGAAGTCCCCTGCCCAGTAAGTTTGCTTCTTATAAGGGGGCACTGGCCCACTGGGTCTAGGGAGACTGTCTTTTGCCCATCCTCCTTCCATAACCCCAGTGACACTGCCCTGGAAAGACTGGGTCTCAAAGAATCCTTTTGAGGAGATAACACCTATTGGTTCATTTTCTTTGAGGGGGGAGGAAGGGCTGAGGCATTGATGGTAAAATTACCGTCCTTACCCCGAGCTTCTCTTCTGCCTTCAGCCTGCATGCCGTAGGGCAGGGAACTTGTGCCGTTGTCAACAGTGGAGAAGACAGAAGGAAGATGGCATCGGTGGAGGGCCCCAGCCTGGGGCAACTGAAGGCCCAATAACAGGAAAGCCTGACAAGGAAAGTTGCATAGTTTTCATAATGTTCCCAATTTGCATGGCAAGGACACCTCATGGGCTGACGGTATTTGGAGGGCTGTTACACAGAAGGAGGAGGGGTGGGGGGGATGAGTCAGAGCTCTCACCCCTGGCCCTAGAGGGCAGAACTAGAATCAGTGGGCAGAAGTGGTGGAGACAGCTTGGAAGGAAAATGTCCCAACAATGAGAGCAGTCCAGAAATGGAGTAGGTTGCCTTAGGGAGGTCATGTGGGGTGCCCCCCAACCCAGAGGTCTTTAAGCAAAGTCTGGTTGACTCTGTTGGAGATGTCAGAGGGGAGATTCTTGGCCAACTGCAGGTTGGACTCAGTGGTCTTTAAGGACCCTTCCAAGACTGAGATTCTGTGATTCTGCCATTATGGATGGCATACAGCTTTGAGAATGGAGGACAAACACCAGTAAGAGCACTGAACTTGGACCCAAGACCCAAGTTCAAATCTCACCCCCCTACCATTCACTTAATTATAAGGTGGCCAGGGGGTGTAGTGGATAGTGTGCTGGACCTGGAATCTAGAAAGACCTGAGTTCAAACCCTGCCTCAGACACTTGAGAGCAGCATGACCTTGGACAAATCACTCAACCTCTCAACCTCAATTTCTCCATCTGTAAAATGGAGAAAATAATGACACATTCCACTTGAATCAAATGAGATAACACATTTATAGTGTTTTGCAAACCTCAAAATCTAGCACTGGCTGGTCATCCATGGGATCGTGGGCAAGTTACTGAACCATCCTAGGCCTCAGTTTCCTGCTAGATGACCTCGACCTCATTTAGAACTGCCCTCTTGGAGTCTGGCAGTACTAGGCTAAGGCACTTCAAATCCTTATACATTCTTAACAAAGCAGCTTCCTTAGTCCTGTTCCTTTCCCAACCATTCATCAGGGCGTGTGTGCTACTGGCTCCCTCTGGTGTCTGACATAACTAGTGCAGCTACCACAACCAGACTCACTTTTTGCTATCACAGATTAAACTCCAGTTTCGTCCCAGGGGTAGATCCCACTTTTGACTATAAGGAAGATTTGGAGGAGAGACCAGACCCCTTCTCTCCCTTGCCTAAAGCACTGTCAGTATCACTCAGGACTGAGAATATCGGGGTCTCTAATTCTTCTAAAGCTTAAACAAATTGTGGATTCGTGCATTGCTTTATTCCTTTAACTAGCAGTTATTAAGCTTCAACTATGTGCAACTAGACATACAAAGACAAAAAAAAAAAGAGATAGTCCTGTCTTCAAAGAGCTAACATTCTTAGATAATTTAAGGGACCTGAAGCCCTAACAACCAGGGGGAATTAAGAAAGGTCTTGAATAGGAGGTAGCACCTGGGATAGGTCTTCAAGGATTTCCAATAGAAAGAGTTAAGGTGAAAAAGAGTTCTGTTCAACTCGTGCAAAGAAAGGAATGAAAGCTGGGCACGGAATGTTGTATGTTGGCGATACAAAGTAGGCCCGTCTGGAATGGAGAATGTATGATGGGGAGTCTTTCTACAGCTTTCTCAGATGACCGGTTGGTGGCCAGGTGGTAAGGGTGACTCCTGCTACCTGCCCCCAGAACCTGCTCTAAGCTTTGCATTGTGAAGGACACACAACAGAGAACTTAGCATCAGGAATACCTGGGTTTGAAACCTGCCTTGGATCCTTAGGAGCTGCGTGGCCACAGACAAGTCATCTCACTTCTCATATTCTTCATCTTTAAAATGAGTATAAGAATACCTGAAATCTCTTCTCTCACAGGACTGCTGTATGGCTCACATGAGATCATATGTATAAAGGCCTTTGCAAACCTTACTATTCTATCTCAGTCAATAGCCAGTCAACAAGCATTTATTAAGCACCTACTGTGTGCTAGGCATTGTTGCTAAGCCCTTAGGCATACAAAGAAAGGCAAAAACTGACCCAAGGAGTGCAGTCTAATAGGAATGATAATGTGCAAGCAACTATGATGAAGTTGCTGGGAGCATGATGGAGAAATCGAAAGGAGTGCAGCCAAGTGGAATTCCCATCTGGGTGGGAATCAGAGAATGCCTGGTCCACTAGGCCTAAAATCTACATCCCTTTTGATAATGTAGCTGGTTTGACCTGGGTCTTGATGCAGAAAATAAAATAAAGTCCTCATGGATCAGCATTTGGCTCTTAGTATGGCTGCAGGTATAGGGGTCCTTTTTGTACATTACAGAGAAGGTCAGACAGAGGTGGACACTTTGGGCTGTAGGTTCTACCCTGTCTACACCTACACCATTCACATACCTTCTTGGAAGAGGGAGCCAAAGCATTTCCTACATTTTTTTTTTACCAGACTTGTGATTTCATTGGTGTGAGTCCCTTCGACCAATGCAAATCAGCACCTGCTCTACAACTTAAAGTCTTTTAAAAAAAATTTTATTAATTTATTTTGATTTATCAACAATCACTTCCACATGCTTTTGAGTTGAAAATTTTTCTCCCCCTTCCTCCCCCCCACCCTCCCCAAGACGGCACACAATCTGATATAGGCTTTACATTTACATACCCATGAAACATATTTTCACATTAGTGAAGTTGTAAGTACAAATTAAAACCAATAGGAGGAACCATCAGAAAGATGAAACAAAACTCAACAGAAGGTAAAAATAAGTGATAGCGATTCGACTTCCATAGTTCTTTCTTTGGATGTGAACAGCATTTTCCATCCCGAGGCTTCTGGAGTGCAACTTAAAGTCTTGGAGAGTTAACTAGGGCACTGAGAAGGTCAATGATTTGTTCAGGGTCACATAGCCAGCGTGTATCAGAAGCAGAACTTGAACTGAGGTCTTGTTGGCTCTAAGGGCAGTGCTCTTTGCAATATGCTACTCTGCTTCTTTTTACCAGGAGCAATGGGTCACAAAAGGGTAGAATGAAATGACCCCAGAACTATAGGAGAGATGATGCACCTTGTTTATAACCCTATCACAGGGACCCACCTTGGACCCATGGAATACCCTGTTTGTATCCATTATTTTGTGTATTTCTTCTTGCTCTCTAGGTTGGACCCAGGACAGAGGCTCCCAACTCATCTTCTCCCAAAAAGCCATCTGAGATCATTTTTATTCACCAGACATACTTCTGAAAAACTCTTTTTCTAGGCACAGACAGATGACTGTTCCACACTGCCTTCTACACTGAACATCAGTGGTCAAAATCAGGTTCCATATTCCTATTCTGTTTTTCCCCATCATTCACATGAGACAGAAGTTTCTTATACAGCTTATGCACTGCCAGATGATATTAAAATCAAACTTCAAACAGCAGTGAAGAGTTTGAGTTTAGGACTCAAAGTGACCTTTGCGCAGCCACAGACTTAGCTTATGTGATTCAGTTTGTGCATCTATTAAATAGCTATCCATCAACACACCTCTAATGGAAATCATGGACAGATGGGGCTATCCTTTGATGGTGGCTTATCAGTGCCAAGATCAGTCATTACTGTTTACTTTATTTCTTCTTAAAAAGTTTTATTGATGCCCTACAGCTTCATTTCATTGTTTACTTTGTCACAGTCATTTTGTCTATTGTTACCCTGGCTCTGCCTGCTTCACCGTGCATCGGTTCATACAAGTCGACCCATCCCACATTTCCCTGTATTCCTTATGGTCATCATTTCTTACATCAAGATAATATTCCATTATATTTATATACCACGATTTGTTCAACCATTTACCAGTCAAGCATTTATTATGTACCTACTACGTGCCAGGCACTGTGCTAGGCATTGGGCCCGCAAAGACAAAAAAAATAATAAAACAATCCTTGCTCTCAAGGAGCTGATACACTACTCGGGGAGACAGAAATATAAGTCAGTTGGGAAGAGATGGCCCTCACAGCTAGGGGGGGCACTGTGGTTGGGAAAGGCATTCACTTTGTCTGGTTCTTTGCAACTACAAAAAAAAGACTGCTATGAATATTTTACTATCTTTGGGCCGTTCTTTCTGTGTTTGATCTCCTTGGGGGCACGTGTCTAGCAGTGGGCTTTCTGGGCCAAAGGATATGAAAAGTTTTGTGACTTTTCTCACACAATTTCAACTTATTTTCCAGAATGGTTGTGTCGTCCAGTTAACAACTCTAACAGCATGAGAACAATATGTCATTTTTGAATGACAATCTTAGCTACATAATTATGGTCATTGAAATTTTCAAGGAGGGAAGCAGAAAACTGGGAAAGAATTTTTACAGCCAGTGTCTCTGATAAAGGCCTCATTTCTAAAATATATAGAGAACTGATTCAAATTTATAAGAATACAAGTCATTCCCCAATTGATAAGTGGTCAAAGGATACGAACAGACAGTTTTCAGAGGAAGAAATTAAAGCCATCTATAATCATATGAAAAAACGCTGTAAATCACTATTGATTAGACAAATGCAAATCAAAACAACTCTGAGGTACCACATCACACCTATCAGATTGGCTAACATGACAAAACAGGACAATGATAAATGTTGGAGAAGATATGGGAAAATTGGAACACTAATGCATTGTTGGTAGAGTTATGAACTGATCCAACCATTTTGGAGAGCAATGCCCAAAGGGCTATAAAATTGTGCATATCCCAAAGAATATCCATTTTTCCCCCTGAAGGATTATACTCAGTTTTGTGGGTAGGTGATTCTTGGTTGTAATCCTATTTCCTTTGCCCTCTAGAATGTCATATTCCAAGCCCTCCAGTCCCTTAATATAGAAGCTGCTAAATCTTGTGTTATCCTGATTGTGTTTCCACAATACTTGAATTATTTCTTTTTGGCTGCTTGCTTTTCTCCTTGACTTGGGAACTCTGGAATTTGGTTATAATATTCCTGGGAGTTTTCCTTTTGGGATCTCTTTCAGGAGGTGATTGGTGGATTCTTTCAATTTCTATTTTGCCCTCTGGTTCTAGAATATGAGGGCAGTTTTCCTTGATAATTTCTTGAAAATGATGTCTGGGCTCTTTTTTTGATCATGTCCAATAATTTTAAAATTATCTCTCCTGGATCTAGTTTCTAGGTCAATTGTTTTTCCAATGAGATATTTCATATTGCCTTCTATTTTTTTCATTCTTTTGGTTTTGTTTTATAATTTCTTGTTTTCTCATAGAGTTATTAGCTTCCATTTGCTCCATTCTAATTTTTAAGGAATTATTTTCTTCAGTGAGCTTTTGGACTCCTTTTCCATTTGGCCAATTCTGCTTTTGAAGGCATTCTTCTCCTCACTGGCTTTTTGGACCTCTTTTGCCATTTGGGTTAGTCTATTTTTTAAGATGTTATTTTCTTCAGTATTTTAATTTTGTTCTCCTTTAACAAGCTGTTGACTTGTTTTTCATGATTTTCTTGCATCACTATCATTTCTCTTCCCAGTTTTTCCTCTACTTCTCTTACTTGCTTCTCAAAATCCTTTTTGAGATCCTGTATAACCTGAGACCAAGTCACATTTTTCTTAGAGGCTTTGGATGTAGGAGCTTTTACTTTGATGTCTTCTTCTGAGTGTATGTTTTGATCTTCCTTGTCAAAGTATGTTTCTATAGTCTAAGGTTGGTTTTTAGTTTGTTTGTTTGTTTTGGCTGTTTGTTCATTTTCTTTTCTTTTCTTTTTTTTTTTTTGTCTTTTGGCTAGGCAATGGGGTTAAGTGACTTGCCCAGGGTCACACTGCTAGTATGTGTTATGTGTCTGAGTCTGGATTTGAACTCAGGTCCTCCTGAGTCCAGGGCCGGTGCTCTATCCACTGTGCTATCTAGCTGCCCTGTTTGTTCATTTTCCCAGACAATTATTTGACTTTTTAACTCTTCATTAAGGTACGGCTCTGCTTCCAGGGTAGAAAGCAAGCTGTCCCAAGTTTCAGGGGTATTGTGCAACTGTTTTTAGAGATAATTCTAGGGATCTGTAAGTTCTCAGTTCTTCCAAGGTGCTATGATCTAAGGAAAGGTGTTTACTCCTCTCCTGGCCTGTATGTGACCACAAGCACTCTTTTCTGCCCTGGAAATGTAAGGAGGATTCTCTCTGTACTGCTGCCACAAGCCCTGCTATGCTAATGCTCCACCTCACCCAAGGACTGCTACCCAGGACTGTGACCTAGATCTAAGTATGGGCAAAGCAACAGAATGCTGCCGCAGTGCCAGCAAAGAGACCCCTGTGATCTCCTTCTGATCAGTTGTTTGATCCCCTTATGTCTGTGGGCTGAGAGCTCTGAAAGCAGCCACCTCTGCTGCTACCGCTGCCCTGGGGCTGTGCTGGGGCCAGGGTTGGAAAGTGCTCCTCCTCTCTCACTCAGATCTGACAGACCTTTCCCATTGACCTTCTAAGTTGTCTTTGGCATTTGTTTGAGAGGTCTAGAAACCGCCACAGCTACCTGCAATTCAATCCCCTGAAGCCTGCTCTGGGTTCGCTGGGGCACTTTCGCTGTACTGTGCACCTCTCTCAGTCCAGTGCAACAGACCCTTCCTGTCGACCCTCCAGGTTGTCTTGGACTGGAAATTTGTTTCACTCTGTCTTTTTGTGGGTTCTGCTGCTCTAGAATTTGTTTAGAGTCATTTTTTACAGGTATTTGGAGAGGTTTGGAGGAGAGCTCAAGCAAGTATTGCTTTTATTCCGCCCACCAGGCATTTAATTTAGCATGGCCAGGTACTGTGCTAAGCTCTGAGGATAAAATGAATAAAAGTTGAAGGTCTTTGGTCCACAGCTTCAGAGGTTAGCTCCTAAGCACTGCGCATGCCCTCAGGCCATGCAATGCCAATGAATGCTGCAGAAACCAGGAGTAAAAAAAGTTTAAGAAGCCCTGTCTAGAGAATCAGAATTTTCTGATGTCAATGTGGCAGAGAAGTACTAGGTTGGAAATCAGAAGACCTAGTTACCAGTTCCTGCCCTGTTACTATGTGATCTTTGGCAAGTTCATTTACTATTCTGTGCCTCAGTTGCCTTCTCTGAAAAAATGAAGGGGTTGGACTACTCATCAAAGTTTTTGTTTCCTAGTTCTGCTAATCTAAGAAGCAGTACATTTAACAGAGCAGATTTTGCCCCAGATAGTTGCACCATGGTCACCACAAATTTCAAACCTACCTATGGGAATTGTGGAAGGTGACAGTGCATTAGGATCTAGAAGAGCCAAGAGCAGAAGTTAAGATTTAAAAATGCAACAGAAGCAATAGTAATTAGAAAAAAAAACTAAAGAGAAATAGCTATAAACTCCTCCATATACAAGACAAGGCCAGACCAGCACCTGCAGGGCCAATGCCTAAGCCACCACAGGAAACAGATCAGAACCTAGATAGGCCATGTCCAACCCAAAAGACCAGGAAGTCCAATCTGAAACACAGCAGGAAACAAAGTCAGAACATCACCTGGGCAACCCAATGTCTAGGCAGACCATGCCCAAACCAGAGGAAATATAGTAAGAGAAAGGACCAGGGGCAGTAACTGGCAAGCAAAGCACCAGCTTTGGGATCTTACAGGAGTCTTGCTGCCAGTACAGTTAATATCTGGTTGGGGCCCACAAGGATCACTTCAAGAGACAGAGCCAACTCTTCATTCAAAACTGTTCAAGGAGACAGAGACAGAAGAGCCACAGTCAAAATCTAAGCCCAGCTACCAGGAGAGCCAACTGAAACCTAGGAATTCCTGAAGGAAATGAGGCCTAGTCTTAGCCATTGTATCCAGGACCAAACAGGATCTATCCGAACCATGAATGAGTATGGAGTAGCAGAATCTGACCCAAACACAAAGGCCCAATCCAGAAACTGAGGGTGGAAATACAAGTAAACAGAAGAGAATGTAGAACACAATGAAGAAAAACCTTCTAATAAGAGAAGTCCAAGTGGTAAACGCAGGAGAAAAGAATAACTTCACATTAAAACCAAATAGAACAGAAAAGAAAAGAAAAGAATCACCTAGCTACAAGGACAATAAGAGTACCAGGAAAAAATAGAACAAGAGATACAAAATGTAACATTGAAAAAAAAGACAGCAAGTAAGGAAAAAATAATGAGAAATAATAGCTTGGAACGTTTGGTGATAAATGTTACTCACAAACTGAATTCCCTGAAAATTAGAATGGGCCAGAAAATTAGAAAAAAATTATGACTCAATGAGACAAAAAGGAATATTAAAATAAAATCAAAAGACTGAAAAACTAGAAGAAATTGTAAGGGATCATATACCAGCAAATCCACCTAATTTCTTCTAGCTAAGCAGGTAGGTAGTACAGTAGGTAGATTCCTTGGTTTAGAGTCAGGAAGACCTGAATTCAAACCTGGTCTCAGACCCTACCTGTATAACCCTGGCTAAGTCACTTAACCTCTGTTTACCTCAGTTTTCTCAATTGTAAAATGGGGATGATAATAATAGCACCTACCCTCAGGGTTGTTGTGAGGATTAAATGAGATCATATTTGTAAAGATCCTTAGCATAGTGCCTGGCACATAATAGGTCCTATGAAAATAAAGGCTTATTCCATTCCATTTAATATTCTGGATTCCTCAAAACTCTAGCAGCCCAAATAATTCTTTCTGGCAATAAGTTCCTGAGGCTGGCACAAGGGAATTTCAAGTATCATATAATCAACTGGAAATAAAGTAACATTTCCTAGTGACTTTTAACAACTGAAGTGTCAATTCAACCATGATGTATCTGTTGGCATCTCAAACTCAACATGGCCCAAAGTGGATCTTATTATCATTTCCCCTACATCCTGCCCTTCCTCCAAACTACTCTATTTTTTCCACTTTTTTATTTTGCTTTCTAATTAAATTTTTTTTGATCAGCAAAAATCTATTTTATCTCCTTCCCACTCTACCCCCAATTAAGAAAGAAAGAAATACAAAACCACTGCTGCAAACATGCATAGTCAAGCAAAACAAATTTCTGCATTGGCCACATGGGTAAAAACAAAAATCTTTGCACTGAGTCTTTCACTTCTCTCTTAGGAGGTGGGTGGCCTTTTCATCATTAGTCCTCTGAAATTATAGTTGGCTTTTACACTGATAAGAGTTCCTAATTCTTTCAAAGTTGCTTATCTTTACCATATTGTTGTCACTGGATAAATTGTTCTAGTTCTGCCCACCTCTCAAGATGAAGAAATCATGAATCCTTTTCATTATTTCTTACAGAATGATAGCATTCCATCACATTTATATGCCATGATTTGTCCAGCCATTCTCTAACTGACGGTCACCCCTTCAGTTTCCGTCAAAGGTACTACCATCCTGCCAATCATGAGGTCTGCAGCCCCTGAGCCACAGTTCTTCCCTCTCCCTCACATCTCACCATTGACCAAGTCTTGTCAATTATTCCCCCCTTGATGTATCTAGCATCTGTTCCCCTTCACTCCACATGATTCCCTTCATGCAGACTCTTATCACCACTCACCTGGACTATTACAATAGCCCCTAACTGCTCTTCCTGAACCTAAACTCTGAACTCTTCAATCTGCTAAAATAATCTTCCCAAATTATAGGCTTGGACAGTTAAAAACCTTCAATGATGCCTATGGCCTTTAGGATCAACTACATATTCCTCAGCCTAGTGCTTAAGGCCCTTCACTATCTGGCTGGAGCCTACCTTTCCAGCATTCTTTTCATATTATTCCCCCTCCCATATCCTATGTTCCAGCCCATCTGGACTAATAGCTACTTCTTGAACTTGAACTCTAACCCTCATAAAGTCACACAAGTTGTCTCTCATGCCTGGTGTGTACTTTTTTTTAACCAACTTGGATTCTCAGAATCCTTACCTTCCTTCAAGGAAGTCACCTTCATTCCTTCAGCTGACACTTCCTCCAGGGGGCTGTCCCTGATTTACCCCCTCCCGTCAAATGTGAGTACTTTCTCCATCCTCATCTTAACTTGCATTTACTGATCTTTGTATGTGTTCTAGCCCTCTCCCACACCACAGTTCTGTAAAATACAGACTCCTTGAGGGCAGGAACTATTTTGATCTCATTTTAGTATGGTGGCGTATGTGTGCCACACACACACAGAGGCTGCCAGCTAACCAATTTTGACACCATTCCCTTATGACACCATTTTTGCAGCCCTCCCTTACCTTCCTCCTCTCCTCCCTCACAGAGCTAGAATGATGACCTAAGGTCATCATAACCCTGTGGTCAGGGTTAACCACAGCAGACCAAAACTCCACATACTTGGGTCACCACATAGCCCAAATCAGCCAGTGACCAAATGCTGAGTCACATCTGCAGCTGGCTGAAAGCAGGCAGGGAATATCTGTACGTGCTGTAAGTATGCATGTGTGTCTGTATGTCCCCAGTGCCTTTCATATATTAGGTATTTAATAATGTTTGTTGAATTGAATTGAACATGAGACCAGAGGACTGTGGCAGGATGTGAAGGCAGCCAAGAGATGATATGGGTTGATGTAAATAAATGTTTCTGCCAAGAGGGAAGCTCCAAAGCTGCTTGTTCTCTTCCTGCCTGCAACAGTTTAGAAGGTATGGAGCTCAAGTCAGCACTGGCCAGCTACTACAGCGTAAGACACAGCTATTCTCTTTGGTTGGTCCCGAGTATCCAGAATCTGGGGCTGAGAATATTAAGTCTGGGCTGATGGCCAGCCTTTAGCGAAGCTAGTCCAAGCACTCACTGTGAACACTAATAATGTAAACCTCTTAGTTTACTAGGGTTTGGGGGCAGCCAATCCATGCCAGCTGAGGGTCTTTTTCCATCTCCTGATTAGTGCTGTAAAATTACCAGATTTCTCCTGGCAAAAGTAAAGATTTCAGGGCTCAAGGGCTATGAAATATATGAAATACTTATTTTTTAGCACCCTTTACAGATGTCAAGTCATTTTGTTAAGTAAAAGAACATGAAAATATATTATGTATAACTAGAATGGCTCCTAAAATGATGTTGTTTTGTGCATTATATTTGAAATCATTGTTTATTCAAGCAATAAATTATAAATTCTCCAAGTGAACTTTATTTTAGAGGATTTAAATGATTAAATCCCAGTCCCGTCCCCTGTTAGCAGGCAGCTTGGCATAGCAGATTGAATGCTGGACTTAAAGCCAGGAAGACCTGGGTTTGAATCCTACCCTACACTGATCTCTGAGCCAGTCCCTTAATCTTTCTGGGCCACCATTTCTTCATCTGCTAAATAAAGGGATCGGACTAAATGGCTTCTGAGTTTGCTCCCAGCTCTAAGTCTAGTGTCCTGTGATACCTATGGAACGTCATGGGACCAAAAGGAGGCTCGTTCCAACTTCCTGGGAGAGTTCACCAGGGACACTATCATACCAACTCTAGCTGGAATCTTTGAGTTAATTAATTCTTACAAGTTCTTCTTTGAATTCACTCTGCCAATTCTGTACAGGCACACCTCATTTTATGGAGTTTCGCTACACAGATATTGCATTTGTTACACATTGGAGGTATGGGCAACACTGCATGACACTGGTCTATTGGTGCCATTTTTCCGACAGCATGTGCTCACATCATGTCTCTGTGTCACATTTTGGTAATTCTCATAATATTTCACACTTTTAATTATTATTGTATATGTTATGGTGATCTGTGATCAGTGATCTTTGGTGTTACTATTGTAATTGTTTTGGGCTCCATGAACGGTGCCCATAGAGGACAGAGAACTCAAACAATAAATGTTGTGTGTGTTCTGACTGCTCCACCAACAGGCCATTCCCCATCTCTCTCCCTTTCCTCAGGCCTCGTTATTTCCTGAGACAGAACAATACTGAAATTAGTCCAATTAATACTCTATGATGGCCTCTAAGTGTTCAAGTAAAAGGAAGAATCAGTCAATATGGCAAACTTCATTGCTGTCTTATTTTAAGAAATTGCCACAGCTATCCCAGCCTTCAGCAACCACCATCCTGATCAGTCAGCAGCCATTAACATTGAGGCAAGACCCTCCACCAGCAAAAAGATTATGACTCACTGAAGGTTCAGATGAGGGTTAGCATTTTTTAGCAATAAAGTATTTTTTAACTAAGGTATATACATAGATTTTTTTGGACATAATACTATTGCACACTCAATACACTACTATATAGTATAAAAGATAACTTTTATATACACTAGGAAACAAAAAAATTCATGTGACTCACTTTATTGCAATATTTATTTTACTGCAGTGGTATGGAACCAAACCTGCAGTATCTCCAAGGTATGACTGTATTCCTTAGGGCCACTTGTCCCTCCAAATTGCTTAGGACAGAAGGAACTATGATTAAGAGCTGGAAGAGAATTCAGAAGTTATCTAATCCAAATTCCTCATTTTAAAGAAGAGAAAATTGAAGCACACAGAAGTTAAATGACTTATCCAGGGTCACACAGCTAATATGAGGTGGAGCTAGCATTTGAACCCAAGACCTTTGACTCCAAATAGAACTCTTTTTACGATACCAGGATGCTTCTTACCTCCTCTTCCTCTAATCCCTGTCATTTATGCAAGATTACAGATTTAGAACTGGAAGGTAACCACTCATTTTATAAATGAGGAAATGGAAGGCAAGGGAGGTTAATTGATTTACCCAAGGTCATACAGGTAGTAAGCATCAAAGGTAGAATTAGAATCCAGGTCCTCTGTCTAGGACCAGTGTTCATCCTACTGAAACCAGCTCCCTCCTTTCATGACAAATGGTCAGAAACTCCTTTCCGCTGCTACTGCCTTGCATACCGTCAACCCTATCCAGCTCAGGCTTCCGATGTGCTCTTTGGTTCTCGCTTTCTATTGTAAACAAATTCATCATCCTCAACCTCGTCCTTTTTTTTTTTTACATTTTTAAAATTTATTTTTAGTTTTCAACATTTACTTTTATAAGATTTTGAGTTCCAGATGTTTCTCCTCCCCCTCCCCTCCCACCTCCCCAAGACAGCACGCAATTTAATATAGGCTATATATGTACAATCATATTAAACATATTTCCATATTAGTCATATTGTAAAAGAAGAATCAGAACAAAAGGGAAAAACCTTGAGAAAGAAAAAAAAAAGAAAATAGTATGCTTTCATCTGCATTCAGACTCCATAGTTCTTTTTCTGGATGTGGACAGCATTTTCCATCGTGAGTCTTTTGGAATTGTCTTAGATCATTGCACTGCTGAGAAGAGCCAAGTCTATCAAACTTGGTCATTGTACAATGTGGCTGTTACTGTGTACAATGTCCTCTTGGTTCTGCTCATTTCACTCAGCACCAGTTCATGTAAGTTTTTCCAAGTTTTTCTGAAATCCGCCTGCTCATCATTTCTTTCTTTTTTTTAATTAATTTATTTTCAGTTTTCAGCATTCACTTCCACAAACTTTTGAGTTTTAAATTTTCTCCCCCTCCCTCCTTAGTTCCCTCCCCAAGATGGCATGCAATCTGATACAGACTATACATACACATTCCTATTACATATATTTTCACATTAGTCATGTTGTAAAGAAGAATTAGAACCCATAGGAGGAACAAGAAAGAAGAAACAAAACAAAACAGAAAAAAAAAGAGCAAATAGTATGTTTTGATTTGCATTCAAACTCCATAGTTCTTTCTTTGGATGTGTATAGCATTTTCCATCATGAGACTTTTGGAGATGTCTTAGATCCTTGCATTGCTGGGAAGGGTTAAGTCTATCAAAGTTACTCATTGCACAACGTGGCTGTTACTGTGTACAATGTTCTTCTGGTTCTGCTCTCTTCACTCAGCATCAGACCATACAAGTCTTTCCAGGTTTTTCTGAAGTCAGCTTGCTCATCATTTCTCATAGCACAATAGTATTCTATTACATTCATATACCACAACTTGTTCAGACATTCCCCAATTGATCATCCCCTCAGTGTCCAATTCTTTGTCACCACAAAAAGAACTGCTATAAATATTTTTGCACATGTGGGTCCTTTTCCCATTTTTATGATCTCTTTGGGATACAGCCCTAGGAGTGCTATTGCTGGGTCAAAGGGTATGCACAGAAAAAAGGGAATATGCCCTTTGGGTATATTCCAAATTGTTCTCCAGAATGGTTGGATCAGTTTACAACTCCACCAACAATGAATTAGTGTCCCAATTTTCCCACATCATTTCTGACATTTATCATTATCCTTTTTTGTCATATTAGCCAATCTGATAGGTATGAGATGGTACCTCAGAGTTGTTTTAATTTGCATTTCTCTAATCAATAGTGATTTAGAGTGTTTTTTCATACAACTATAGATAGTGTTGATTTCTACATTTCTACATCTACATCTGCCTGTTTGTATCCTTTGACCATTTATCAATTGGGAATGACTTGTATCCTTATAAATTTGACTCAGTTCTCTATATGTTTGAGAGATGAGGACTTTATCAGAGACATTGGCTGTAAAAATTGTTTCCCAGCTTTTTGCTTCCCTTCTAAACTTGGTTGCAAACAAACTTTGTGCAAAAACTTTTTAATTTAATGTAATCAAAATTATCCATTTTGCCTTTCATAATGTTCTCTATCTTTTCTATGGTCATAAATTCTTCCCTTCTCCATAGATATGAAAGGTAAACTATTCATTGCTCTCCTAATTTGCTTATGGTATCACTCTTGATATACAGTGAAAGATGCTCAACCTTTTCTTAATATATAATTCCATCTTCCTGCATTAACCAGAATGAGACTTTCTACTGAGAAGATTTCTTTCCTTGCTAATTCTAGTCATAGGCTCTTAAGATCACAGATTTAGAACATGGTAGATTAGAGGCAGCCACCCTGCTGAACTCTCCCAACATTCCCCTCTAAATAATTTTAAAACAACACCTCAAGTCAAATTTTGGAGTGCCAGAGCCAACAAAAAGTCAGGGTGGGATGGTTTTCTGGCCTAAGAAAACTTAAGAGGAAGGCAGGAAAATTCCGTTAACACTGGGGTTGAGGTCTGTCTGGAGCCCACACATTTCTCAGTGGCAACAGCAGCTGCAGCAACAGCTTCAGAACTCTTGCACAACTGCTCAGAAAGACATTACAACAGACCCTTTGCTGGCACTAGGTACAACTGGTGCTGAGTGGCCATTCTGTTGCTGTTCTAGATTGCAGTGCTAGCCTAGAGAAGAGCACTGGTGCTCAGTCACAAGGGAGCAGGGGCCCTGGTCACAGTAACAAAGCAGTCAGCAGCACTAGGGCATGAAGCTGCCGGGGAGCAGGGGCTCTTCCTTGGCAAGGACTAGAGGGCAGACCAGGAGAGCAGTGACTCTATCTCTCCCAGGATCACACCACCTTGGAAGCACCAAAAACTTGCAACCCCCTTAGAACTAGCTCTGAAAACAGCAGCACAAAAAAGCCTAAATCTTGGGACAGTGCTCCTTACCCCAAGGTGAGCAGAGCTCAACTTTAACATAAAGTTCAAGGTCAAGAAATGGGCTGGAAAAATGAACAAACAACAACAAACTGACCACAAAAAACAGTTACAGTGGCAGGGAAGATCAAGATATAAACTCAAAAGAAAATAACAAAGTAAAAACAGCTACCAAAAAAAGCACCCCACCACCACCAAAGAAAAATGCTCAATGGACCCAAGCCCAACAAGAATTCCTGGAAGAGTAAAAGAAAGAGAAAAGAGTGGTAGAGGAAAAATTGGGAAAAGAGAGTAATGCAAGAAAGTTATGAAAAGAGAATTAACATGAGGCAGACAGGTGGCGCAGTAGATAGAGCCTTGGAGTCAGGAGGACCTGGGTTCAAATCTAGGATACTTGACATTTGTTAGCTGTGTGACTCTGGGCAAGTCACCTAACCCCGATTGCCTCGCAAAAAAGAAAAAAAAGAGAGAGAAAGAATTAATAGCTTGGTAAAAGAGGCACAAAAATTTACTGAAGAAAAGAACTCCTTCAAAGTTAGAACTGGGCAGGTAGAAGTTAATGATTCCATGAGACATCAAGAAACAATAAATCAAAGTCAAAAGAGTGGAAAAAATAGATAATTCATTTTCTTTTTCTTTTTTTTTTTGATGAGGCAATGGGGGTTAAGTGACTTGCCCAGGGTCACACAGCTAGTGAGTGTTATGTGTCTGAGGCTGGATTTGAACTCAGGTCCTCCTGACTCCAAGGCCAGAGCTCTAACCACTGCGCCACCTAGCTGCCCCTGAAAAAAAAATAGAAGAAAATGTGAAATATCCCATCAGAAAAACAACTGACCTGGAAAATAGATTGAAGAGAAATTATTTAAGAAGTATTGGATTACCCGAAAACTATAATCAAAGAAAGGGCCTAGACATAACATTTCAAGAAATTATCAAAGAAAACTGCCCTGATATCTTAGATGCATACGGTAAAATAGAAATAGAAAGAATCCACTGATCACCTACTGAAAGAGATCCCAAATAGAAAAATCCCAATAATATTACAGCTAAATTCCAGAGTTCCCAGGTCAAAGAGAAAATACTTTAAGCAGCCACAAAGAAACAATTCAAATATTGTTAAGATACATTCAGGATCATACAAGATTTAGCAGCTTCCACAGTACAGCTGAGTGCTGGATTATGATATTTTGGAAGGCAAAGGGGTTAATTTACAACCAAGAATCACCTACCCAGCAAAACTGAGTATGGATATTTCATGAAATCAAGAAATTTCAAGCATTCCTAATAAAAAGACCAAAGCTGAATAGATAATTCAACAAGCAAACCGAAGACTCAAGAGAAACATAAAAAATTAAACAGGAAACAGTAATCATAAGGAACTCAATAAAGTTAAACTATTTACATTTCTATATACGAAGATGATACATATAACTCCTAAGAACTTCATCATTATTAGGGCAGTTAAAAGGAGTTTACATAGACAGAGGGCATGAGTGTGAATTGATGATGTTGGAATGACCTCAGGGAATGAAGTGGGAAGAAAGAAGGTGGCACTGAGAGAAGGGGGAAGGGAGAAGCACAATAGGGAAAACTTTCTTGCATAAAAGAGGCATGCAAGGAAGACCTTTTACAATTGAGAGGGAAATGAGGAATGGCAAGCAATGTCTCAACCTCATTCTCACTGGAATTGGAATAGATATAGATAGATATATAGATATAGATATAGATATAGATATAGATATAGATATAGATATAGATATAGATATAGATATAGATATAGATATAGATACACACACACCCATACACATACACTCAGTTGTGTATAGAAATGTAACTTACCCAATAGGGAAATAGGAGGGGAAGGGAACAAGAAAAAGTGGGGGATGATAAAAAGGAAGTCGGATTAAGGGAGGCAGTGATTAGAAGCAAAATAGACTTCTGAGGAAAGACAGAATAAAAAGGGGGTAGGAAAAAGAAGATAATGGGATGAAGGGAAATACATAGTAATCATAACTATGAATGTGAATGGGATGAGCTCACCCATAAAATGGAAGCAGATACAAGAATGGATAAGAAACCAGAATCTAACAATATGTTGTTTACAAGGGACACACTTGAAACAGAAAGACATACATAGTGTTAAAATAAAGGGCTGGAGCAGAATCTAGTATGCTTCAGCTAAAGTAAAAAAAGGCAGGGGTAGCAATTACAATCTCAGACAAAGCAAAAGCAAAAATAGATCTAATTAAAAGAGATAATCAGCAAAACTAAATTTTACTAAAAAGTACCATAGACAGTGAAATAATATCAAAAAGTTTTACAGCAAGTTTCTCTGATAAAGATGTCATTTCTCAAATTACTATTGAGGACAGAATTAAATTCAATTTATAAAAGTTAAGAACCATTCCCCAATTGATAAATGGTCAAAGGATATGAACAAGAAACTTTCAGAAGAATAAATCAATGCTATATTTTAAAATGTTCTAAATCACTATTGATTAGAGAAATGTAAATTAAAACAACTCTGAGATACCCCCTCACACCTAACAGAAATGACAAATGCTGGACAGGATGAGGGAAAGATAAGTACACTAATGAATTGCTGGTAGAGTAGGAAATGGTCCAAGCCCAAAGGGCTATAAAACTGTGCATACCCTTTGATCCAGCAATAGCCCTACAAGGCCTGTATTCCAAAGAAGTTAAAGAAAAAGGAAAAGGACCTCTATAGACAAAAAGGACAAAAATATTTATGGCAACTCTTTTTGTGCTGACAAAGAATTAGAAATCAAGGGGATGCCCATCAATTAGAGAATGGCTGAACAAGTTGTCGCATGTGATTGTGATGGAAAACTATTGTGCTATAAGAAATGAGGAGGGAGATAGTTTCAGAAAAACATGGTAAGACCACATAAACTGATGCAAAATGAAGTGAGAAGAACTGGGAGATCACTGTGCACAGTAACAGCAATGTTGTAATGATGATCAACTGTCTAAGACTTGGTTACTCTGATCAATACAAATATCTAAGACAATTCCAAAGACCCATGATGAAAAAATGCTATCTGCCTCCAGACAGAAAACTGATGAATTCTGAGGGCAAACAGAAATATTATTTTCTCATTTTATTTTTCTTGCTTTTAAAAAAAAATATGGTTAATGTAGAAATATAGTTTGTATTATTTCATACGTATAATTGATATCTTATTGCTTGTCTTCTCAGTGTGTATTGGAGGAGGTAAGAGGGAGGGAGAGAATTTGGAACTCAAAATTTAAAAAGAAAAGAATGTTAAAAATAAATAAAATTTTTAAATGCAAAAAAACCCTCATAGATTTACATGTAGAAGGCAATTTAGAGGTCATCAAGTCTAATCTACACATAATCAGTAGAACTGCACCCCCCCATTGTCTTTGACTAGAGCAAACGCCACAGAGCATATCTGAATTGGGCCCCTTCCAGTGCTATATGTACTCTCCTTGGAGCTGGAACCCCTCTAGTGACTCTGGAACTTTCTCATGAGCCCCCCAAAAAAGGCATACACAATAGGCTTTTATAGACTACATTTCCTCACTCTCCCTCATCCCATTAGGAATATGGGGGAGGCTACAGCAGAAAGGGTTGACCACTGGGCCAAGAAGAGCTGCCCACATAGGAGATTCAATTTATTTATTTATTTATTTTTTTGGTGAGGGCAATTGGGATTAAGTGACCTGCCCAGAGTCACACAGCTAGGGAGTGCTATGTGTCTGAGGCCGAATTCGAACTCAGTTCCTCCTGACTTCAGGGTCAATGCTCTATCCACTGCGCCACCTAGCTGCCCCTCCCACATAGGAGATTTTAAAAGGAGTCATTGTTCTTTGGCTTCTATAGCCCTTTTTGGAGAAAACTATCTCTGATTGAGAAGAAGACAGGTTACAACAACTCCTGGCCTGGCTTGCTAGAACACAGAATTTGAGGCAGCTGTTCAGATACCCAGAGCTAACAGGCCCATTTCATGTGTTGATATTTTGAGTATGATGGGGGGGGCAAGGAAAAAAGGGTTGAATTATAGTTATAATATGCTACTTAATGTTTAAGTCTTCATCAACATGTACTTGTGAAGCTTTTATGTTTGAAGAATTTCTTTCATATGGAAGAAATAAATAGCTGTCCTATACTTAGCCTATATTATACATTGAGTTAGGTGCGTTAGGAGGATGTCTACTGCAAGCATGTGAAGACTTTCCCCAGAAGAATGGGTAGATGAGAAAAATTTGTTCCAACAGCCACGAAGGCAGCTGAAGCAGGCACTGTGGAGTGCTTAGAGCTGGGTCAGACATGGAAGAGACCAAGGTCATCCACTGCATCCTGGGCCATCACCAATTGTTTTGACTTTTGTCCGCCATTGGACTTGGATGACTCAAAAAGAAAGAGGTGATGACTCAAATCTGCCTCAAATCCAATTCATGAAAGTCAAGATGTCACTCATGAAAACATTGGTCCTCTTGGGGGCAGCTAGGTGGCACAGTGGATGGAGCATCGGCCCTGGATTCAGGAGGACCTGAGTTCAAATCCAGCCTCAGACACATAACACTTACTAGCTGTGTGACCCTGGGCAAGTCACTTAACCCCACTGCCTAGCCAAAACCAAAAAGAAAAAAAATTGGTCCTTTTCAAAAACAAGAGACAAACAATGATTCCCCTTATTGGAGAGGTAAAAGAGCCAAACCTAAGTTTTAAGTGATTCTCTTGTAGACTCTGGGGCGGGAATATAAAGAGCCAAAGTTTGAGAAGAACAAAAAAAGGCCAACCTCTCCCTTTAGAGATCAGCCCTGCCTCTTCCATCCCCTACTCTGAACTTGGTTTACAATTACAAACCCAGAACTGAGGGGTGCCTGGGCCAGCAGCAAATCTGTAGTTAACTCTAGATGAGGATATTAAAGGCTAGAGACGTGAAGCTATTTGCCAAGGTCACGGAGCTAGTAAGTGGCAGAGCTGAGATTTCAAACCCAAATTTTAGGCCTACATGAATATCACTCTTTCCATTGTATCACATTGCCTCCAATAAGCTGGCAACTTCCTTTGCTCTCCAGAACTACCTTCAGGCTCCTACTTTGCCACCATCACCACTCAACAACTTGTTCTTTGTTGAAGCTCATTCTATCCAATTATTACCAACATTTCCCCAAATCCATATTGCTGTCATATGCGTCCTCTGAGGACACTATCTTCGGTGACTTTAGAAACTCATTTAGAATAATTTTTAATAAGTCCAGTATTCTAATATGGAAATGTTTTATATGATAACACATATATAACCTATATCAAATTGCTTAACATCTCAGGGAGGTGGGAAGGGAGGGAGGGAGGAAGAAAATCTGGAACTCAAAATTTTTAAAAACTGAATGCCAAAAATTTTCTTTACATGTAGTTGGGAAAAAAAATATCATTTAAAAATAAGTTCAGTATTCACATAGATAATCCTTTGTAACATTCTGAACTCATAGCTCTTAACTTTCTAAACTCTTTTTAAAAAATAAGTTTTTATTGACATTTTCTGTTTCTTATATCTCCATAATATCCCATATATTCCTCCCCACTTCCAGTAAGCCATCCCATATGACATATAGTATTTTTTTAGAAAGAAAAAAAAATTAGCACCACTGATGGATACATCAGAAAAGTCTGAAAACATGTGCAACATGTAACACCTGTGGACCTCTTACCTCCACAAAGGGATGGGTGGGGGATGTCTTCTCATTTCTCTTCATTGGAGTCTCACTTCATCTTTATAATTTTGTTATTTACTTTTCATTTTTTTGGTGTGTCATTGTTCTTTCCAGTTACATTATTGTAGTTACTGTGTACATTGCTTTCCTGGCTCTGCTTACTTTACTCTACATTAGTTCATTTATATCTTTCCATGTTTCTCTATATTCCTTACCGCACAGTAATATTCCATTACATTCATGTACCACAATTTGTTTCGCCATTCCTCAATTATTGGGCATCTACTTTGTTTTCAATTCCTAGTGGTCCCAAAAAGTGCTCCTATAAATATTTTGGAGTATATGGGTCTTCTTTCTTATCAATGGCACCCTCGGGGTATAAGCTCAGTAAAAGTCTCTGGTTCAAAGGCTATGGACACTTCAGTCACTTAATTTGCACAATTCCAAATTACTTTCCAAAAAGGTTGTACCATTTCACAGCTCCACTAACAATGTATTAGTGTGCCTATTTTTCCACAGCTCCTCCAACATTGACTATTGTCATTTTTGCCAATTTGCAGGGTATATGTTAAATCTCAGGGTTGTTTTAATTTGCATTTCTCTTCTTATTAGTGATTTAGAGCATTTTTTCATGTGCCTGTGAATACTTTGCACTTCTTCTTTTGAAAAATGTTTGTACATATACTTTGATCACTTATCTTGGGAAGACTTCTTCGACAATTATGAACTCTATTCACTCTACTTGAGCCAGTCCCTAAAGCAGTCATACCTCAGCCCCCATCCTAACTCAAAACGACTCCCTTTTCAAGATCTAGAATTTTGAAATTCCCATCCTCTGACCACAGTCTCCTGCTCTTTCATGTCCTAAACCTTCTCTGCATCCTTATTATGAGCTCTGGTCTTTTGGTTCCTCCCTTTTCTCTGTCACCTCTGGCTTGGCTTCACTTCCTACTCTGTCTTTCCCCATTTGTCAGTCTTTTCAATACTGTTGAATATCCCCATCCCCCCTCCCTCACTTGTCCCTACTCTAGGCATCTCTGGGGTCACCTGCTACTTCACAATGGCATATGGAGAAAGGCTCTGGA
Organism: Phascolarctos cinereus; assembly: GCF_003287225.1. Lineage (NCBI taxonomy): Eukaryota > Metazoa > Chordata > Mammalia > Diprotodontia > Phascolarctidae > Phascolarctos > Phascolarctos cinereus. The sequence goes on from NW_027555958.1 coordinate 320,457,073, forward strand.
GACATACTTTTGGATCCAAATTCACAGGTTGTTAGTGATAGAGTTCTGGTTCATAAATTGAGTCAAGAAAAACAATGTGAAATGGAGACTGACAGTTTCACAGAGACTCCATTTTTGGTGTTCTGCTGTGAGAACAGAAATGCTTTTTGGGGTACTTAATTTCAAAATTTTTTTTTATCATCTAGTCCAACCCCTTGATTTTAAAGAAGGTAACTGAGGTTCATATAGGTTAAGTGACTTGCCCAGGGTTATACAAGTAGAAAGTGGCAGATTTTGATTTGAACCTGGCTCTTCCAATTCTGAGTCTAGACTTATTTCCATTATACCATGTCTCCTCTTCCCTCAGAGCCTGTCCTTCCAACATTCCAGCTCTGTTAATCCCCAATCCTGGGTAACTACCCCCATTTATCTTCTTCATTCTTCCTCTCTAGGCAACAACGCTAGTAGAAAAGTAGCTCCAGTACAAACTTATGCTAGGTAACCTCAACTGAGCTCTCTCTGCTACCTAACAATCCTTTGATTAATTGCTTATGAGCTCACTACTTTCCCAAAAAGTTTGGAGCAATACAGATTTGGCATTAGGAATCCTGGGTCTGAATTCCACATCGAATGCTTATTAGCTGTGTGACCCCTGACAAGTCAATTAACCTTTTGAAACCTCATTTTCCTCAGCTGGAAAATGTGGATATTATTACTTGTACCACCAAATTATTTTTATTTTTAATTGATTTTTTAAGATCACCTTCATTTGCAAATATACTCTTTCTTCTTCCCCTTTATGCAACGTAGAGCAACTACACTTGTAGTAATAATAATTTGCACTTGTGTAGAGTTTTAAGGTTTACAAAATGCATTACAACAATCCCGGGAAGTAGGTACATTATCCCATTTTACAGATGAGGAAACTGAGACTATGAGATATTTGTTAAGTGACTGGCTCAGGGACACAGAACTAGCAAGTGTCTGAGGCTGAATTTGATTTCAGGTCTTCCTGACTCCAGGTCCAGTTCAACCAAATTAAACCAACACATCAACCATGTAAGACAAGATATGTAATATTGTTTCATTTTTTTGTTTTTGCATTCTTAATACCTAACACTATGCCTGATACACAGCAGGTGCTTAATAAATGCTTTTTAAAAAATGGATTAATTAGAGAAATTGGCCTGAGGAGCCAAGATGGCAGAGTAAGAGGTGAGTCTCTCTTACGCTCCCTTATTAACCCCTGAAAGCCCAGAAAATATCACCCCAGGAAAAACCCTGGAACAGCTGAACCAGAAGAAAAATGGCGTGCAGCAGTCCAGTAGCCCAGGTAGCTTGAGGGATTAACTGGAAAGGCCCCTCTTACCCTGGGGGAAGGGGAGCAGTATAGAATGGGGAGGCATCTCGACAAGTGAGTGGAAAGCCCCACCTCAGCATACCAGGAGGAGATCCTGAAGCCCAGGTGGTAGAGCAGGCAAACACCAATACCTGGACCATGAGTGCCTCATGGGTGGGTGGGGAACCAGTGAAAACCAGCTCAGAAAACCACCACGTGCCTTGGCATTTTTCCATTGCCTCAGCAAAACTAAGGGAAGCAGCTCCTAGAGGCCCCCGAGGATAAACACCCTACAACATGCATCTGAAAAGAGCTGAAGAAAGCAAAAGGAAGGAAAGGCCTAGGTGAGCTGGAAACCTCCAGGAGCCACACTACCCAATCCTACCCCTAGAGTTCCAGTATTGCTGTTCCCAGCCCAACACCAGGTAAGCTGCCAGAATCCTACAGCCTCTAACTGCCAACATTGGAGGCCCCAGCACACAAAGCCATGGACCAGGCCCTAGGCTCCCCACACAAGAAGCTTGGGTCAGTGCCCTCTGCTCCCCAGCAGGAGAGCCCCAATCTCTTTAAAGGCCAGGAAATAAGCAAACACCATGAGCAAAAAGAAACATATGATAGATTCTTATTATGGGAAGAGTGAAGATCAAGGCAGAAATTCTGAACAGGACAACACTGTCAACAAACCCACATGTGGAACCTCAAAAGGGAATATGAACTGGTCTAAAGCCCAAAAAGCCTTCTTAGAAGAGCTCAAAAGGATTTTAAAAGTCAAATGAGAGAGGAAGAAGAAAAAATGGGAAAAGAAATGAGAGGTATGCAAGAGAGAGTCAATAGCTTGGAAAAGGGAGGACAAAAATTAACTGTAGAAAACAAGTCCTTAAAAAATACAAGTGGCCAACTGGAAAAAAAGTACACTGAAGAAAAGAAGTCCCTAAAAAATATAATTGGCCAAATGAGGAAGGAGGTACAAAATCTAATAGAAGAAAACAATTTGTTAAAAATTAGAATTGAGCAAATGGAAGCTAATGACTCCAAAAGAGAGCAAGAATCAGTCAAACAGAAACAAAAAAATGAAAAAAATAGATGAAAATGTAAAATACCTCACTGGTAAAACAACTGACCTGGAAAATTGATCCAGGAGAGACAATTTAAAAATTATTGGTCTACCTGAAAATCATGATGAAAAAAAGAGCCTGGACAGTATCTTTCAGGAAATCATAAAGGAAAACTGCCCTGAGGTCCTAGAACCAGAGGGTAAAATAGCCATAGAAAGAATCCACTGATCACCTCCTGAAAGAGATCCCAAATTGAAAACACCAAGGAATATAGTAGCCAAATTCCAAAATTACCAGGTCAAAGAGAAAATACTGCAAGCAGCCAGAAAGAAACAATTTAAATATCATGGAACCACAGTCAGGATTACACAGGACCTTGCAGCTTCTACATTAAAAGACCGTAGGGCATGGAATATGATATTCCGTAAGGCAAAGGAGCTTGGATTACAACCAAGGATCAACTACCCAGAAAATGAGCATGATCTTTCAGGGGAGGAGATGGATATTCAATGAAATAGGGGACTTCCAACTTCCTGATAAAAAGACCAGAGCTCAAGAAAATTTGATCTTCAAATAAGACTTAAGAGAGACATAAAAAGGTAAAAGGGACACAAAGCAACAACATGTTATTGATAAGGACAAACTCTTTACATCCCTACAAGGGAAGATGACACTTGTAACTCTTGAGAACTGTATTGTTATTACACCATGTAAAAGGAGTATACATAAAGGGGTGGGTATAAATTGACTTTGATATAATGATGAAAAAAATCTAATCAAGTAGGTTAAATGGATCCAAGTAAGTGAATTAATCTGATCTAAGAAAATATACTGAGAGAAAAGGAAAGGATGAGTCAGACAAGGGTAAATTACATCACAGGAAAAGGCACAAAAACCTATTACAGCAGAGGGAAACAAGGGAGGTTGATGAGCATTGTTTGAAGTTACTCTCATCAGATTTGGCTTAAGAAGGGAATAACATAATCAGTTAGGCATAGAAATCTAACATGCCCTATATAGGCAGTAGGAGGGAAAAGGGGAAAGAAAAAGGAGGGGGGCTAATAGAAGGGAGGTGGGACTGAGGGAGGTGGTGGTCAAAAGCAAAACATTAGTGAGGAGGGAAAAGGAGAAAGAAAAGCATAAACAGGGAGGAAAAAGGATGAAGAGAAAGACACAGATAGTTATCATAACTGTGAATGTGATATATGAATGTAGTGGAATACTACTGTGCTATAAGAAATGATGAACAGGCAGACTTCAGATAAACCTGGAAAGACTTGTATGGTTTGATACTGAGTGAAATGAGTAGAACCAGGAGAACGCTGTACACAGTAACAGCCACATTAAGTGGTGACTGACTTTGATAGACTTAACCTCTCTCAGCAATACAAGGATCTAAGACATCTCCAAAGGCCTCATGATGGAAAATGCTATCCACATCCAAAGAAAGAACTATGGAGTTTGAATTCAGATCAAAGCATACTATTTGCTATTCTTTTTCCTTCTATTTTTTGTTTCCTCTCTCTGGTGGTTCCTCCTATTAATTCTAACTCTTACTTACAATATCACTAATGTGAAAATATGTTTAATAAGAATGCATATGGGGGGCAGCTAGGTGCAGTGGATAGAGCACGGGCCCTGGAGTCAGGAGGACCTGAGTTCAAATCCGGCCTCAGACCAGACACTTGACACTTACTAGATGTGTGACCTTGGGCAAGTCACTTAAACCCCAATTGCCTAAAAAAGAAAATACATATGTATAGCCTATATTAGATTTCATGCTGTCTTGGGGAAGGAGGAAGGGAAGGAGGGGGAGAAAAATTTAAAACTCAAAAGCTTATAGACGTGATTGTTGATAAATCAAAATAAATTAATTTAAAAAATGGATTAATTACATTTATATTTGACTTCATTTTCTCTCTTAATAGAAAGTAAACTCCTAGAAGACGGAAATTGTTTTTGTTTTCATCTTTGGACCCCCAATTAGTAGAGTACCTGAACACATAAAGGTACTTAATGAATGTTTGTTGACAATTTCTCTACCAGACTGACCTCCTTTTCTGATTTCTTCCATGATCTCTTTTATGCTACTTCCTGTGTACAAGTCATCCTTGGTAATATAAGACATTGTTATACTGAAAAATTAGCGAGTTGACCCAGACTAATTTAAATTGTGGACTTTATTATATTAGCGCGCGGCTGCCAGGGGTATTCACATCCAAATCAAGCAGCAGCCATCAGCGGTCCAGCTAGGGTTTATATAGGGAGTATACAGGACAGGGAGGGGGTGGATCTTTGAAGTCTGGCAAGAGGAAGAGTTTTTGGAGTGGTCAAGGACACCCCTCTCCCTCTGTCTACACATGATAATGCCCTGCAACAAAGGAAAAAGTTTCTCACAATGGAGGCTTCCAGAGATATGATCTGAGGGCTGGAGCCTGAGCAGCCAGATAAGGGTCTTTCTAAGGAATTTGGAGTTTTCCATAGATATGATCTGAGGGCTGGAGCCTGAGCTATGCAAGAGTACATTTCACTATTGTTTAGATTTAGGAGGAAAGAGGTCTGGGGCAAGAGTAAGCAGCAACTTCTGCTTTCCATGGCCTAAAGGGTTCTACTACCTAAATGGTAAAATAATGTTCTGCATTACAACATCATACTCAGGTATGCTGCATCTTTCTTCATTGTCCTTTGAGGGGCCCATCAGTTTGATTTTTCCATGATTTCTATGTTCTATGATTTGCTGCCATATGGTATTGAGGGGACAATATTGTTGTTAAAAAGGATGGTTCAGCTCTGGTTTTGTTTTTATTTGGCTAGGCAATGGGGTTAAGTGACTTGCCCAGGGTCATACAGCTAGTGTTATATGTCTAAGGCTGAATTTGAACTCAGGTCCTCCTGAATCCAGGGTCTGTGCTCTATCCACTGTGCCACCTAGCTGCCCCCTTTTTTTTTGTTTTGTTTTGTTTTTTCATGGTTCAGCTCTTAATCAATATTTGATGAATGAATGCAGAACTACTACACGCAGAGGGCTCTAAATTTAAGACATTCATTCGCCCAATATGTACATACAATAGGAAAAAAAAATTAAGGAAATGAACAAATTTGTGACAGAAAGACTAGTTTGGGTGGAATAGTGGCAAGAATCCTAAATTTTAGTCAAGAAGACTTGGGTTCCAATCTTCTATCTGATACCTGTGACCTGGGGCATTCCCCTCTTTCAGCCTCAGTTCTCTTATTTATAAAATGATTTTCTTGGATCAGGTGATATCTAGAGTCCCTTTCCAGCTGTAAATACCCTGATCCATAAAAAAGTAAGAAAAATTGGGAAAGCCCCACCTTTAGCTTGATTTCAGGGGGCACAACTACTTTCTCCCACATTCCATCCCTTCTATTAATAGTAATCAGAACACCAGCTAACTTCCATTTGTTTATCATTTTAAGTATAAAATATTCCCTGTGGGATAGATGATTTATTTTTATCCCTGGTTTACAGATGAAAAAAGTGAGGCCAGGAGATGATAAATAAATGACTCAGGACTACAGAATGTGAGATCTGGAAGGGACCTAGGAGATCATCCAGTGTTGTCCAAAGTCACAAAGCTGTAAGTTAGCAAGATAGAAGCGCTTAGCACAGTACCTGGCATGTTAACAGGTGCTTCATAAACGAAAATGAAGCAGAACTGGAGCTTCTGTTTCAGATTTTTGGTGCAGGGATCTGGATGGGCCTTTCCTTATTCTCCATAGTTATCTCTATCCCTCTTAAAATTGTATCAATATATTTTCTATTGCCTTGAGCCCAGGTTGTGTTCCCCCGTATAATGTAACCTTTTTAGAAACAGACTACTTCAAATCAAAAAACACGTATTAAGGGCCTACTAATGTGCCAAGCACTGGTAATACAAAGCCAAGCCCTTCCCCTCCAGGGGCTTTCACTCTAATGAGAGAACATGCAAACAACTATGTCTAAACAAAAAATGGACAAGATTAATTGGAGATAATAAATAAGATTGGTAAAGATCGATTTACAAGATTGAACAAAATCTTACGTTGAAGATAATTAACATGATTAAGGAGGACTAGATAAGGTTCTGGCAGATGGCAGGACTTTAGCTGAGACTTGAAGAAAGCCAGGGAAGCCGTAAGACAAGAAACAAGAAAAAGCATTCCTGGCATGGGGGACAACCAGTGAAAACGCCCGGACTCTGAAAATGGAGCGTTTTGCCTTTTTATCCTTAGCGCCTAGCACAGCGCTTGGTCCACGCACAGTAGGTGCTTAATAAATGCTGGTTGGATTTTATGCATGAGCTGCACGTGGAAAGCTATTTTTTCCTGCTCTGTAGGGCGATCCAGATTAAAAACACCTGCACGTACCATCCAGGTAGCGGCACACACGCCCCGAGAGCGAACCAAAGGCCGCGGAAGCGCGCATGCTCGGAGGAACAGCGAGGGGACGGGCCATAGGCGCGCGCGCACACTCCTCGCCTGCGTGCGCGCGAACGGCTCAGGGCTTCCTGGCTCTGGAGGAGGGGGACGCGGCGAGGTGAGGCGCGAGGCCGCGGGGCGAGGGGCAGGGGGGTGGGGCGCGGGGGCCCGTAGGCGGGGGGGAGGAGGGGAGGGAACTGGCGGGCGTGAGCGGGCGGGCGGGCGCGCGGGGTCCCGGGCCGAGGCCGGCGTCGAGGCCGACGTAGAGGAGCGAGCGGGGAGGCACGCGTGGTCACGCAGCGACCGCGCCGGCTGGAGTAGAGCGGAGGGGGGCGGGGCGGGGAGCGAGCCAGCGCGCGGGGCCTCCCGGGAGCCGCGCACGCGACCCCTATTGACTCCCCGGCCGGCCCCTACGCTGAGAGCCCCTCCTCTTTCAAGCCCTGCCCCCACCCCCGCAGCCTCAGTTTTTCCATCTGTGGAATGGGAGCAGTCTGTTCTTCCCTGACTTCCTAACAGAGCAAAAATCACCAGTACTCTCTCCCTGCCAGAACTGTTGTTTGTATGACCCTGGTCAAGTCACTTAACCTGTAAAATGAGTAAGTTGGACTAGTTGGCCTTCCTGCTCTAAATCCATGGTCATATATATATATATATATATATAAATATAAAAATATCTCAAATGCTTTAGGGTTTGTAAAACCACTTTACCAATATTTTCTCATTTGATCCTCACAGCAACCCTGGAACTATTTCTTATATTTTACAGATGAGGAAACAGAGGCAGACAGGTTAAGTGACTTGTCCAGGGTCTCATAGCTTGGACATGTTGGAGGCAGGTTCACTACTAACTCCACGTCTGGCACTCTTTCCACTATACTACCTGGCTCCCTTTATAGTAGTAATTGCTAACCCTTATCAGAGTTTTCAGAGACCTGGAATCAGGAAGATTCATCTTCCTGAGTTCAAATCCAGCCTGAGACATTTAGTAGGTGTGTGACCCTGGGCAAGTCACTTAAACTCTGTGACTGTTTGCCTCAGTTTTTTTATCTGTAAAGTAGGGATAATAATAGTACCCTGCAAGGATTGTTGTGAGGATCAAAAGAGATAATAGTTATAAAGTGCTTAGCACAATGCTATGTAAATTATTCATTCATTCAGGGAAATACTTAGTGTCTGCAATTCATTAAGCTACTCAGGGAAGAGTCAGTCAATAAGCATTTATTAAGTATCTACTAGGAGGGCAGCTGGGTGGTACAGTGGATAGAACACTGGGCTTGGAATCAGGAAGACTCATCCTCATGGGTTTAAATCTGGCCTTAGACACTTAACTAGCTGTGTGACCCTGGGCAAGTCACTTAACCCTGTTTGTCTCTGGTTCCTCATCTGTAAAATGAGCTGGAGAAGGAAACGGCAAACTGCTCCAGTATCTTCACCAAGAAAACCCCAAAAGGGGTCCTGAAGAGTCAGGAGAATATGACATTTATTAAACATCTGCTGTATGCCAGGTACTCAGCTAGGTGCTCAGAATACAAAGCCAAAAACTAAATAGTTCCAACCCCCAAGGTTTTATATTCTGTTGGGGAGACAATGTGACCAGATATAAGTACATATGAAATAAATACAGTGACTTGCTAGTGATTGGCAGGCCTGGGACTGGAACCTAGGTCTTCTGGCTCTTAAGTCCTGTGCTCGTTCCATTCCCTGCTGGCACTTCTTCATCCTTGCCCTCCTTTTCCCTCCACTGTGTGCCTCCTTCATTGACTTTGTCTGTTTCTAGGGATCGCCCCAGGGATTTGTTGACAGGTGCTGGGATCGGGCTTTGAGGGAGACTTCCCATGTAGAGGACGACCGGAGCTGCAGCCTCTGCCAGTGTGGGAATGGACAGATTGGGCTCCTTCAGTAGTGAGTATGAACTCAGGTGACTCTTGGTGGCATTTAGGGCAGGCAAGGGAGGGCAGGGATGAAACATTGTGGGTCTACCTGTAAAGGCCTTTTGTGCATCTGATTCTGAAACTGCTTGAAACACATCAAACCAGATTACAATCGTTTCTGTTCATTGCCCAGTCCCTATAAGGTAGTGAGAAGACACCCTTGTTCTGAAATTAGTGGAAAATGATGCAGAAAATTGCCAGAGTATGAGGCTACTATGGTTATCCTAAAGCTTGATTTCTCCCCCTTTTTTTTCCCTTTCTAATAGCAATTTTCTCATTTTTATTGGTGTCTTTTGTTTTTACATCACATTTATTTCTGAAACTATTCTTCTCCCACCTCCATCCAACTAGTCATCCCTTGTAACAAAGATTTTACAAGAATGGAAAAGACCATGGATCAATAAAACCAACCAGCTTATCAATACAGATAGTACATGCACCATTCCGTATCCATAGTCCTCCACCTCGGCAATGAAGGGATAAAGGTGTATCTTCTCAGTTCTTCTCTGCAGCCAGCCTTGGTCATTAGAATTATGCAGTCTTCATTTCTTTTGTTCCTATTTCAGTTTCTTAGGTGTTTTAAAAAAGAAATCTTCCTAAACCTTGATTTATTTTTTTTGGGGGGGGGAGCTAGGCAGTGGGGTTAAGTGGCTTGCCTAGGGTCACACAGCTAGTAAGTGTCAAGTGTCTGAGGCTGGATTTGAATTCAGATCCTCCTGACTCTAGGACCAGTGCTGTATCTGCTGTGCCACCTAGTTGTCCCTTAAACCTTGATTTTAAAAAAATATATATTTTTAAAATTTTTTTCCCAATTACATGTAAAGACAATTTTTAACATTCATTTTTTAAAAATTTTGAGTTCCAAATTCTCTTCCTCCCTTCTTCCCCTCCTTCCTGAGATGGTAAGCAATTTGATATAGGTTATATATGTTCAATCATGCAAAACATATTTACATATTAGTCATGTTGTAAAAGAAGACACACAAAAAAAAACCACAAAAAAAAGAAAGAAAGTGAAAAATAATACGCTTTGAGCTGCATTCAGACTCCATCGGTTCTTTCTCTGGAGGCAGATAGCATTTTTCATCATGGGTCCTTTGGAATTGTCTTAGATCCTTGCATTGCTGAGAAGGGCTAAGTCTATCAAAGTTGGTCATCACACACGGTTGTTACTGTGCACAACATTCTCCTGGTTCTGCTCCCTTCACTCTGCATCGGTTCATGTAAGTCTTTCCAGGCTAAACCTTGATTTTAAAAAGCAATAGGATTTCTTTAATGAATGTGAAGAATGTAGAGGAGCATGGGGAGATTTCTAGCCCTTGATACTGAGCAAAGTGTATTTGGTGACCGAAGCAACATAAATGGAAACATTAACAACAGTGAGAATGAGCACTGTGTCATTATGAGGCCCAAAGGTTTCCTCAAAGAAGACATAAGGAAACGTGTCTCCCTTCCTTTTTTGCTGAGTTAGGGGACTGTGAGCATGGAACACTTTATATGCTGTCAGGCTTGGTTTGTGTATTGGCTGTTTTTACTGAACTGATTTTTTTCTTTTTTCTTTGTCCTTTGAAGGAATGGCTTGTTGTGAGGTGGAGGGAAGAGGGACATGTTTTGAAATTAAGGTGATGTTTAAAAAAAAAAAGAGAGAGAGCAATAACATTTTAGCAACAGAATCTCTCAAGACACAGCATGAGTGATGTGTTCATAACCAGTGATTGTAACAGGCCAACTGAAGGAAAAAGAAAAGCCCCCTTTTTAGGTAGAATTTATTTTTTTGGAATATATCCCCAACAACAATAACAATATCAATCATTATTTTAAGAATCTGCTTTTGTCAGTATGTGTCCACCTTCCACTGGCATAGATCCCAATTCTTCTGTGTCTTAAAATAGAGTTTGATGAGTTTCTGTGGCTAAAAACAATTCATCAGCTACTGGCCAGCCCTTTAGTGAGGGCTGTCACTAGACTGGTCCTCAAATCACAGCTACACAATCCAGTACTTCTGTCTTGGGAGACCTTTTCAGAGATGGAACTCTACTACTTTAGCCTTTAAGAACTTGGGGAGGGGGACAGCTAGGTGACGCAGTGGATAGAGCACCAGCCCTGGACTTAGGAGGACCTGAGTTCAAATGTGGCTTCAGACACATAACACTCACTAGCTGTGTGACTCGGGGCAAGTCTCTTAACCCCAATTGCCTCACCAAAAAAAAAAAAAAGAACCTGGGATCATGTCTGTTCCACAATGGGGCATTGGAGTAGGACTTTAGTTAAGGAATCAAGCATTATCAGCAATAAATATTTGTTGGGTAAAGGAAAGAAATCTGTAAGAAATTATCTTTTGGGGATAAATTCAGGCAGCCACTTCCATTCAGAAGATTTCTATTTCCCTATCCTCACATCCTCCAGCTTCACAATAAGTATTCTTGGCATTTGAAACATGAAATTCTGTTACTGGGTTTGGGGGATTCATTGGGCCAAGGGTTGGAAAAAGGCTTTATGGATGATCATTTCTATTCCCCTGACAGCGTGTTTTTTTGTTTTGTTTTGTTTTTTGGTTAGGCAGTGGGGTTAAGTGACTTGCCCGGGGTCACACAGCTAGTAAGTGTTATGTGTCTGAGGCCAGATTTGAACTCAGGTGCTCCTGACTGCAGGGCTGGTGCTCTATCCACTGTGCCACCTTGCTGCCCCCCCGATAGCGTTTTTTCAAGAAAATCTCCATTTAGCCTCTTTCCAATTCTGTCTGTCTCCTTCTGAAGGTTATTCTACTTTCTTAAATGATTTCAACACTGGAAATTCATGGAAAAGGCACTAGGTCTTGGGTTCAAATCCTGACTGCCACTCACCATCTGTAGGACTTTGAGCAAGTTGCTTTATCTCCCTAAGCCTCAGTTTTCTCATCTGTAAAATGAGGGAGTTGGGCTAGATGGATTCTGAGGTCCTTCCAGCTCTAAATTTGTGATCCCATGATTCTAGAACCTGAATTAGGAAGGTTAAGCAGCCATATATAGGGAAAGCATAAGGGACCAAGGAGGGAAATTATCTTGAGTTTAGTAAAAACCGGCTTTCTTTAGTAAAAAGTTGGCCTGTGCAATGTAGTATTGAATATTTAATGCATTGTCTACCCATACACCAGATTTAAAATGAGAAGAAATTGGGCACAATATTTTCTCATTAGGTAGTGAATTCTCTGTCACTGGAGGCATTCGAGCAGATGAGATTACCTGTTAGGATGTTGTGGGTGGGGATTCCTACATCCCAAGTTGATTGAATAGGATTTGAGCTGGATAAGTTCTAAGGTCCTTTCTCTGATTCCATTCCCTTATGTTCTTATCTATGGAATTCAGGGCCTATGTCAGAAAGGGCACATTTCTTTCTTAGTCATTTTTTTTCCTAGATCCTCATTTAGAAGAAGTAATAATCACCACAGCCAGAGGTGGTTGGCTGGTGAGCGGTGTTTTCTGTGCTTCAAGTGGTAAATGCTATTATAATACATTAAAAAAAACCCCACAAAACCCTGCCCCAGGCTCTACAGATTCATTTCCTTTCATTTGCCTTCAGAGCTCATGTTTTCTTAAACTTTTATCCTCCATCACAGAAAACAACCTTGCTAAGGCAGCTTAAACTGCAGGGAAGCTAAGTATGGGGGACTGCAGCTCTGTTCCTTGAATTTTTAGAGCCTCAGATGTCAGTCACATCACTAGTATTTCTGAATATGTGGTCATTGAAAGCAAGGAACAGGTTTCATTCTTTTAAAAAAAATTCATAATTTTTTTTTACATTGCTGTTATTTTCTAATGACTCCCTCCTTCTCTGGCACCCCACCCCCCAAACTGAATATTGTCTTTTCATTAAGTGACAAATAAGCACATTGGTCATATTTGAGCACTACAGAGCAGCTCCTGCACCCGCAGGTCACCACCACGTGTCTCCTGAGGGGAGGGAGGTGTGTTTCACTGCAGCAAAGATAGACATTTTAGTTATTTTTTTGTGTAATTCTAAATTGCTTTCCAGAACGGTTGTAAGTCAAGATTGGATACTTCATCGATTGGAGTTCTGAAGGCCATCAGTGGTATTTGCCTTTTACATGATTGTTGTCATCACATAAATTGTCCTGATTCCGTGTGCGTCCTCCCATGTCATTTCATACAAGGTGACCCAGGGTTCTTCAAATTCTTTATGTTCATCATTTGTTATGGTGCAGTCATCTTCCATTATTCTATTCACATAATTGATGAAGACTCTAGCCATTAAAAGAGGTTCATTCCTGGGACTAGGAAAGGGCACGGGAACCAGTGTTCCCATGTTTGTATGTGTGTGTATATGTGTGTATATCTGTACATCTGTGTCTGTATATATGTTTGTGCCTATACACATACATACACGTAAATATATATATATATATAAATGGACGTAATATAAATATATGCAGCTATACATGCAAACCCACACACATATATTCATATACATGCCCACATAGTGCATACCTCCACACACACATGCCTGTATATATATAGGTGTATGCATACATGTATATACACATGTGTGCATGCATATCTAGAGTCATGCATGTATTGTATACATGTGTGCATGTGTGTGTGTACATATCCCCAAAAGTACATTTAAAGGTACACTTAAGGAAAAAACAAATTTTATTGATGTCTTTTGTTTTTACATCATAGTCATTTGTGGACATTTCTTTTCCCTCTACATTGAACCCTCCCTTCTAATAAAGAAAAATAATTACGCAAAAATACTCTCTACAGTCACTGTCCCTGTCAGTTTCTTCAGTCCCCTTCTATCAGACTTGTGTCTGGAAGTTTCTTGAAGTTAGGAGTTCTTTCTGTTTCTCAGTAAGTTACAGCACTTGACATAGGGTGGAACCTGCATCAGTAGTAGAAAGCGAAGCAGTTATTTTTAAAAATTACTGACAGTTCTCTGGTGTATTTGAGTCATAGAACTGTCAAGCTGGGCAGGACCTTGGAGAGTTATCGCCTTTGTATGTGTGAGCTCATCCTCCCCTCGGTGAGGGTGTTTACACAGGGTCCCTGGGTTGTCACTATAAAATCCTGGGTTTTCAGGGATGCTGAAGTGCTCTTTTCAGCTTATGTCTATGGGGAATGCATTATAGAGACAGACAAAGCAATAACAGTGTCCATTTGCAGGAACAAAAAGCCTGGATCTCAGGAATGAAATGGAGTGGGGCTGGCATGCCCAGATCTCCAATTGCACTGTCAAGTAGTAATCTTTAGAACTGTTTGCTACTGGTTATTAAAAAAATACAAAAGTAGATTGGTGAAACAGACTAGATAAGGAAGAATCAGAAACTGTCAAACTCAATAACTCACTGTTTGATTAAACCTGCCAACATAAATTACCTGATAAAGAGCTCCCTATTGGATAAGAACTTCTGGGAAAACCATAAAGCAGTTTAGGAGAAATTAGTTTTAGATTCACATCTTATAGCAAATGCCACAATAAAATGAAAAGCGACTATGTGACCTGAATATTAAAGGTCATGCTGTAAAAGAAGAATTAGAAGAGAACTAGAACAGGTAACTTTCACAGCCATGACTAGGGGAGAGATTATTAACTCCACAAAGGAGAGAGGCTGTTACCCAAGATAAAACAGATAATTTTAGTTACATCAAATTGCAAAGCTTTTTACAGGAACAAAATCAATGGTATTAGAATAAGAAAGGAAGCTCTTGATTCGGGGGAAAAATTATTTTGAATATCTCTCCAATCTCTACACTAAGAGTATGATGTTCAAGATATATATGAAACTACACAAATATATAATACTGAGAACCATTCACCACAGAGAACAAACGGGTCTTAAAAGAAGAATTGTGAACTATAAACAACCATGTGAAAGATTACTCCAAGTCACTTAACTGTAAGAGAAAGGAAAATCAAAACAACTCAAGATTTCTACCTCATGCCTGGCAAATTGGCAATAATGAGAAAAGGCAGAAAACCCTGAATGCTATGTACTTAATGATGAACCTTGGCCATGAAAAAGATAGGAGAAAATACACCTTTCCCTGTCAGATTCACTTGATGTGTTGGTTAATTTTGCTGACCTGCTTTTTTACCTTTTTTTTGGTTTGTTTTTGTTTTTGTTATAAAAGATGGCTTTCTTTGGAAGGGAGACATTGGGATGTATTTGGAAAAGAAGATGGTGTAAAAAAATCACAAATATATGAATAAATTAAGACAAAAATAGCCATAATTTTTTTCTTTTTTTCCTCTTTTTCTAGATGACCCCTTTGATAATCCCCCCTGCCGGGGTTGCTCTTCTTATCTCATGGAGCCCTATATCAAATGTGCTGAATGTGGACCTCCTCCATTCCTCCTCTGCTTGCAGGTAACTCACAAAGTAGCCCAGACATTTGCATCTCTCTCTTTTTTTCCTTTTAAAACATTTTATTGATGCCCTTTTTAAAAAATCACTTACTTCCTAATGACACCCCCACCCCCCAAAATAGCTCTCCTTTGTAACAAGGACAGTTGAGCAAAACGAACACGCAATCTGTGTCTAAAAATGTATGTCTTACTTCATGCCTGTAGTTTACCACCTTTCTGCTTGGAGGCAGGAGACATGCTTCGCCATCAGTCCTCTGAAGTCATGAGTAGGCACCGCATTGATCAAAGTTCTGATCACTTGTTTCTCCTATCCTAGATCTATTGGCATAGTATAGAAGGAGATTAATGCTGGAACATACTTCTTTAAGTTCATCTCTCCTGTGTACACCATCGCTCACACTAAAACTATAGAACTTTTGTGTTAATGAAGATGACTGTAGAGGTCAACTAGTCCAGTATCCCAACCAGTCCAAGAATTTCCTCCAAAACATCCCTGACAGGGTCAGACAGCCCTTTCTGGAACACCTCTAATGAGGGGATAGTTCTGTTTCCTGAGGCAGCATATCTCATTGTTGGACAGCTCTAGCTGTTAGGCAGACTCTCCTTATCCTGAACTGAAACCTGCTTTCTCTGAAGCTGTTGTGCAGTCATTTCAGTCATGTCCAATTCTTCATGACCCCATTTGGGGTTTTCTTGGCAAAGATGCTGTAGTGGTTTGCCATTTCCTTCTGCAGCTCATTTTACAGATGAGGAAACTGATGCAAACAGGGGTAAATGACTTGCCCAGAATCACACAACTAGTAAGTGTCTGAGACAGGATTTAAACTCATGAAAATGAGTCTTCCTTACTCTAGGCTTGGCACTCTATCCACTGCATCAGCTATTTCTGCCCTCTGGGGTCAAGAAGCAAGTCTAATTTCCTTGCTACATTAAAGTTATTTGGGTTTTTTTTGTTTTTTTGCTAGGCAGTGGGGTTAAGTGACTCTGCCCAGGGTCACACAGCTAGTAAGTGTCAAATGTCGGAGGCTGGATTTGAACTCAGGTGCTCCTGACTGCAGGGCTGGTGCTCTATCCGCTGCATCACCTAACTTTCCCTACATTAAAGTTATTTGAAGACAAATATCATGACCCCCATAAATTCTCTCCTCTCCAGACTAAACATCCTGAGTTTTCTTTAGCCAGCATATTGATTACATGGTAACTATCCTTTCAATTCAGCATCTTGGTCATCTTCCTATGGACTCTAGCCAGCTTGTCATTGTCCCTTATTAAAGTGATAATGATGATGATAGCTAACCTTTATGTAGTGCTTACTTTGTGCCAGACACTGTGCTAAATGCTTTACAATTATTATCTCCTTTGAGCCTCACAACAACCCTGGGAGGTAGGTGCTATTATTGTTCCCATTTTACAGATGAAGAAACAGAGGTAAACAGAGGTTAAGTCACTTGCCCAGGGTCACACAGCTAGAAAGTGACTGAGGGCAGATTTGAACTCAGGTCTTCTGGGTTCTGGTGTTTTGGATCATGTTTTGGGAGCAAACATGGTAGGTGTTGTTCTCCCTTTTACCTTAATACTTGTCCCTTTCTCCCCTTGTTTATTTATTCCTTTTAAATACTAAGTTGTATTGATGCTATTTATTTTCACATCATGATCTTTTCTAGATATATTCTCCATCCAAGGAATCCTTCTTTATATAGAGAAAAAATTTAAGCAAAACCAACCTACAGAGTGACCATGTGCAATGGGGTATGCGACATTCTACCCTGTAGACCCCCATTCCTTCAGAAAACGAGGAGTAGTACATTTCCTCATTTCTTTCAGGGCCAGTGATGGTTATTACAATGTATACTGGATTTGCCTTTTTTTTTAAGTGTTCTTTTCATTTATATCTTAATTATAGTGTGTTTTGTTTCCTTCTTTCCTTAGTTATAGTGTATTTTCTTCCTTGCTTGCTTTGCTCTTCAATTAGAGAAATTTTTCCAGGTTCTCTGAATTCCTTCCATTGGTAGGTTCTAATGATTCACTAGTATTCCATGTACTACAGTCTGTTCAACCACTCCCTTGTCATTGTGTCTGGCTTTTGTTTTGTTTTTGGTTTTGTGTTTGTTTTTTTTCCTACATCAAAGGGTTTATGATTAATAGATAGAGAGCTGGCCTTGAAGACAGAAAGATCCAGGTTCAGGTCTCACCTATGACACGTACTGGCTGTGTGAACCTAGATAACCTCTCTGCTCTTGGCCAATCTCTAAGGCTTTAAGTCACAGAGAAAGTTCTGACCTGTGCTGGTAGAAGGGAATTCCCTATACCAACGAAACCATGGGTGGCATTCCTACCTCTATTTCTGCTGCACCCAAATGCTCTGCTGTGAATATTTTGGTCCATACAGACTCTTTCTTTCTGTGCCTTGGCACTCTTCACATTGCTTTGGTTGGGAACATTAAAGCACTGAGATAGCGAATACACCCCAGGGGGAAGAATTGCTGACCTTGATATAATCTGAGATACTGCTTTCTGTCTTAACCTGATGGCAGTGAAACTTGGATAGCAGACATGACAGTGCATGACTGGGTTAGTCCAGACAGGCAGAAGGAGTCAGATCAGTATGGAGAGATGCAGACAAAAGCCCGATGTTAAGGCTGTTGGTTTTATCCTTCTATTGAGGGCCACTCCATCAGTGCCTGTGGTAGCCAGTGCCCTGTTTGATCGAAGCTACAAACAAAAGGCTTTGAAAACAGTTTTTATAATCACAAGAACTGAGATGCAGTGTATCGTAATGGAGAGAGAGCTGGCCTTGAAGCTAGAAAGGCCTGAATTCAAATCTTTCCTCTTATACATATGTGGGGATGGGTCACTTAGGGCTAGCTACTTAACCTCCAATGCTCTAGGCAGCTCTTGAAGATCCTACCTTGTAGAGAAGGTACCTACCTGCTATGGTAGAGAGTATTTCCTCTCATGGAAGTTCTCTATATCCAGTGAATTCACAGGTTCAGGTCCCTACCCCCATCCTATCTTAAGAACTCAAATATGAAAAAAAAAATTATCTTTCTCTAACCTGTAAAGAAGCACTTGGAAAAGCTTGTGAGTCACTTGTTTTCTCTGTTTTACAGTGCTTCACCCGAGGATTTGAGTACAAGAAGCATCAAAGTGATCACACTTATGAAATAATGGTAAGAACATCGAGCTCCATTTGTCTTATGAGTCCTCAGGAATGTTAGAGAAGGGGGCTTTAGGGACTGACTAGACTACCCCACTCATTTTGAAAATTAAGAAGCTGAGGCCCAAAGAAGTGACTGGCCCAAAGTCCCCCATTTAGTGGCAGTAGAGCCACTGAGACGCAACCTAGGTCAGGAGACTCCTAGTCCATTGTTCTTCAGGCAAGTTACTTTTGTTTCTTGATACTCAGTTTACATGTTTATAAAATGGAATGAATAGTACTTGTCCTAACCACCTCACAAGGTTGTTGGGAGGATCAAAGGAGATAATGCCTGCAAATCATTTTCATAGTCCCAAAGGGTCAAAGAGACATCAACTGTCCTCATCCTTGGTTTCATCAACATTCATTTTGCTATTTTATTATTCCTTCCATGTTTGTTTTTCTGGCATTTTCTCCCCTGTATTCTTCCTTTTCTGACTGCAATAGTAGTTGTCCAGTAAGTTTTTTAGAAGCTTCTTAGTCTATCAAGGTATTTTGGCTCAAAACTTTTACTTTACCACACATCAATGATAGAGCCCTTCAAAGCCTCCAGGACCTGGAAGAGCTTCAGAGATCTTCAGATCTTAAAGAACTATATAAATCTAAAAGAGATCATTTTAACATTTATTTATTAATTAACAAGCATTTATTCTCTCCTACCCCCTGCCCTTCCCCTTCAACTAAACAGAGAAAAAGAAAAAATAAAACTATCATAACAAATATGTATAGTCAGGCAAAGCAGATTCCTTCATTGGCCATGTCCAATAATACGTGTCTTTTTCTGCATTTTGAGCAGGAGGTGCTTCATCGTTAGACCTCTGGAATAGTCGTTTATCATTGATCAGAATTCTTAAGTCATTCAGAGTTATTTGTCTTTATAGCCTTGTTATCATTGTATGAGTTATTTCCCTGATTCTGCTCACTTTACTCTGCATCAATTCACATAGTCTTACCAGTTATCTCTAAAACTCCATTTTATAATTTCTTGTGACACGATAACATTCCATCATGTTCAGACACCATAATTTGTTTCGCAGTGGGCACCTCTTTAGTTTCCAGTTTGGGGCTACTATGAAAAAAGCTATCATAAATTTTTTTGAACATATGGGTCCTTTTTTTCTTTCTTTGATCTCTTTAGGATATATGCCCAGTAGTGGTATCAGTGGGTCAAAGGGTATATACAGTTTAATGACATTAGAGGCTTAATTCCAAATTGCTTTACAGAATGGCTATACCGATTGTGAACTCTACCAATAGTGTACTCATGTTTTCACCTGAAGCCCCTCCAACATTTGTCATTTTCTAAAAGGTCATTTTTGAAGTTACTGATATGCAAATGAGTTCTGGGTTTGGGTTGTTTTTTTTTTTAGGTGCACAGGTATACAGTAATCACATCTATCTTGTAATCTCATCAGTTCAGATATTCCCACCTTACAGAACGCCACCATCCATGCAGCCCATCCAGTACAGCTCTTATGCATGGCCTCCCAAAAGTCTTCCATGGGTGGTCCACCCAGCATGCTGGAGGCTTTCCTCACTTTTCTTCAACATCTCGAGGGTACCATTGGAGCTCTGTGGTAATGCCCCATCATACCTCATTCTTGCCATATGAGCAACCCATCTTCTCTTTCTATCATATTTCACTCTTTCACTCCTGTTGTTTGGAATCTCTTGTCAGTACCATGTTGCAACCTACTCACACCCATTGTACACCTTTCTGTGACCTTCTCTTTCTATGATCTTTATCTTTGGTTCTTCAGAAGCAGTGGTGTTCACGGTCTTACTACCATTCAGCAACACCAAGAAAAATTTTGTATTGAAAAGACGAGACTTTGCTGTTATGAGAAACTTGGTGTTGGTAACAATGCTTTGTAATTTCCCCAAAGCTATTCAGCCCACACTCCTCTCAAAGCCTTTTCAACTCTGGACATAGCTCATTGTCCATTTGTACCGTCTGTGCCAGATATGCATGCTGTTGGACAGGCTCTGTTGGAAGTCCATTCAAGTATGCATGCTGAGACTTGGGTAATAGACATCTTCACCGTTTGGTGTGTCTTGTGTGGAGGGACAAACCAAACTCCTTTGAATGATTACAGGCCTCTTCCAAGGAAGCTCCTGCAGTGTCTTGGGGCTTGATACATTTAGCCCAATGTCGTCTGCAAGTAGGAGCAGCTGGAAGATCACCTGGTCTCTGTGCTAGATCTCCCTCATCACAGTGGAGAAGACTTTTGGCATTCTCCCAATATATCTCCCTGGTTTTGGTTTCCCGTTATGCATATTATCAGATCATTGAGCCGGATTATTTCTGTTTTTATGTACTTTAAAGAATCTCAGGGGATTGTGATGTATGGGTGGGAAGTACTTTGTTGTAAAATAGCTTACGTGGTAGCATTTCCTTCTACCAAAGTAAAAGTTTTTTGTTTTTTGGGGGTGTTTTTGGTA
Organism: Phascolarctos cinereus; assembly: GCF_003287225.1. Classification (NCBI taxonomy): domain Eukaryota; kingdom Metazoa; phylum Chordata; class Mammalia; order Diprotodontia; family Phascolarctidae; genus Phascolarctos; species Phascolarctos cinereus. The sequence continues at coordinate 320,477,800 of NW_027555958.1, forward strand.
ATCAACAACCAATAAGTACAATGGGACCTTGTATTCTATATGTCTCATTCAGCTGTGAGATGGTAAAGATGTGGCCCAATTTTGAATCTTTTTGAAAGCCTGTTTGTTTCTTACACATACCCTTATTCATTCACTTATAGATCAGGTTAATGATTATTGATATCCTCTTGATCAGCTTTTTTGTTATCAGTAAGATCTGAAATTTTTTCCCACCCCTTTGCTTTCTTCCCTTTCTTTACATACCTTATGTAGACCCCCAGAGATCTCACAGTTATATCACCTCCAGCTTCAATCTCCTATAAATATACTTGATTTAATTTGGCTGCCTTTCTGGTCTTTGTTCTCTTGAGTGTCATTTCTATTTTCTCTGTAAGCACTTCAGGACTTGTGACGGTAGCATCCGAGTCTTCTGGTTCTACTGTCCTCAATGGAGAAAAATAGTAGGAAACTCTTGTTTATAATATGATTTGAAATCAAGATTTTTATTGTCTTTTTTGGTAATTTAAAAAAATTTAAAAGAGGGCTTTTCTGAAGTGCAAGAGTTTTTAACGTAGGGTCTTTGAATTTGTTTTTTAAATATTTTGATAACTATTTCTGTGTGATTTGTTTTCTCTGTAACCCTATTTTTTTAATTTTATGCATTTAGAAACATTATACTTGAAAGGGGCTCATAGGCTTCACCAGACTGTTCAAGGGGTCTATGAGAAAAATAAGGTTAAGAATTCCTCCCATAAAACTATTTTTGGCCAGGCTCCAAAGTTCATTACTTCTTCTGTTCAGGGTCTGGCCTTTTAACTATCCATCTTAGTTAGAGTTGCATATGTTCAGGGAAAACTAGCACATGCTTTGCAAATGCATAAAAGATCGACTGACACTAGAATTTATTAATTTGTAATTAGGAATATAACTTATAATTAGGAATATAAAATGTGAAGCAGCCCAAATATTCATTCTTAACATTTACAAACTGCTTTCTCTTTCCAGTAGGAAAATCTACTTAAGGAACTGAATTAAGATTTAAAAAGTCATTTGGTGGGTATACAGAATGAGATCAGAAGAGGGTGAAGGTCTGAAAGGGATGATTCACTCAAGCTTGCTTGGTATGATGAGTCACATTTCTCCACTATAAGGATGTATCTGCTAAAGTGGCCAGATTCGCTTCTCAGCCCATCTCCCTTGGAAACCAAATTTCTATGCAGGTTCAACTTTTTTCCTTATTTAGTTTTTCCAATTATGTCATCCCTTTCTTTCTTTCTCTCTCTGTCTCTGTTTCTGTCTCTGTCTCTCTAACACACACACACACACACACACACACACACACACACACTCACACACACTCTCACATACACTCTCCCATACAGCACCTTTATACCAACAAATTACTATCATGTGTATATGTCTGTGTGTTTTTAAAAAATTATCCCTGTTCTTTTTGGGGTGGGGAGCGGATAAGTAGAGATCATGGGATCATAAGAGAGGCCTTTAGTAGATAGACATCAATTGCTCCTTAAGAATTTATGCATTTCTTAGAGAAATGCAAATCAGAACAACTCTGAGGTACCACATCACACCTATCAGATTGGCCAACATGACAAAACAGGAAAATGATAAATGTTGGAGAAGATGTGGGAAATCTGGAACACTAATACATTGTTGGTGGAGTTGTGAAATGATCTAACCATTTTGGAGAACAATTTGGAACTATGCCCAAAGGGCTACAAAAATGTGCATACCCTTCTGGGGCTATATCCCAAAGAGATCAAACAAATGGGAAAAGGACCCACATGTACAAAAATATTCATAGCAGCTCTTTTTGTGGTGGCAAAGAATTGGAAATCGAGAGGATGCCCATCAATTGGGGAATGGCTGACCAAGTTGTGGTATATGAATGTAATGGAATACTATTGTGCTATAAGAAATGATGAACAGGCTGACTTCAGAAAAACCTGGAAAGACTTATATGGTCTGATGCTGAGTGAAGTGAGCAGAACCAAGAGGACTCTGTACACAATAACAGCCACGTTATGCAGTGACTAAGATTGTTAAACTGAACCCTTCTCAGCATTACGAGGATCTAAGACATCTCCAGAGGCCTCAGGATGGAAAATGCTGTCCACATCCAAAGAAAGAACTATGGAAGTCAAATTGCTATCACTTATTTTTATCTTCTGTTGAGTTTTGTTTCATCTTTCTGATGGTTCCTCCTATTGATTTTAATTTTTACTTACAACTTCACTAATGTGAAAATATGTTTAATGGATATGTAAATGTAAAGCCTATATCAGATTGTGTGCCGTCTTGGGGAGGGTGGGGGGGGAGAAAAAAAAAAGAATTTATGCATTTCTAGCCTCTCCATTCAGATGGGGAATTTTCCCATTGATTTTATCACCTTTTTCCAGATTTTATTTTCTACAGTAATAAAGATTATTGATTTTCCATATAGGAGATTTCAGATCATGTTAAAAAATTTTGGGAGGAGGAGGGGATCTAAATAATATCTTAGCTTCATATTAACAAGTTATTTGTGCTGTGGCAGATGGAGCATGAATCAGAAACCCCACAGGCTATACACCTTTTTGTCATTTGATTATTACATTCTTGAGTAGCTCCTTCCACAACTAACAAGATGTTCATTATTGCCTATTTGCCTCATTTTGCAAATGAGGACTGCTGGAGTAATCTTTAAGTCCTTTGGGATTCAACATGTTGTAGTAGAAAGAGTAAGCTGCACGTGTAATCAGGCAAGGACCTGGGTCTGAATCCCAGCTTAGATACTTCTAGTCTTCTCAAGGTGGTTATAAGGAAACCACTTTGCAAACTTTTAAAGCCCTCTAAATCTATTTGATTTTCTATTGTGCTCAAAGGTTGACAGTGATAGAAACACTTTTCATTGTTCTCAGGATCTTTCAGTAGGTATATGACATGCTGTATTTAAGTGTCCTAGTCCTTCAGATTGGTAGTAGTTACTTTTGGCCTCCTGGTGTGCAGGGACTATGTCGTGTTTCTTTTGTACTGCCTAGTTCCTAACAGTGTTAGGCCCCTAGTAAGTCCTCATTAACGATAGTTATAATAGCAGTAAACTCTCAAAGGAATATTTATTATGAAAAGCACATACACATGTGCTTAGACATTCAGAGGGTTTCTCGTGACAGGTATTTTAATGTTTCTGTTCCTTACCCAGCAATGGTGGCTGATAATTTTTTTATACCGTAAAATAATTTTACTGATACTTTTTTTTTAATCCCCTACATTTGACAATATGTCTCTTCTTCCCTGCCTGTCCCAGAGAGCCAACCCTTCTAACAAGGAAGAAAAATTAAAAAAAAACCAATTCAACAAAATTAACCAACACATTGGCCAAGTATGACTTAGGATGTTGTATAGAAAGAACAGTGTTCCACACCCATAGTTGCTCACCTCTTCAAAGAAGGAACAGAGATGCATTTTCTCATCTCTTTTTTGGGACCAAGCTTGGCTGTTATCATTTTAAAGAGCTCAATTTCAATTGTTTTATTTTTATTCTTTCCATTTACACCATTATAGTCATTGTGCATATTATTTCCCTGATCCCCTTTATTTCACCTTGCATCAGTTCATCTTTTCAGGCTTCTCTGTGGTCCTCATATTCATAATTTTTTATGGCTAAATTATATTCATTATATTCATTGGTTTAGCCATTCCCTAATCTATGAGCATTTACTTTGTTTCCGGTTCTTCACTATTACAAAAAATGCTACTGTAAATATTTTGGTGTATATGGGAATTTCTTCAGATTGATGACCTCCTTGGGGCAAATTTCCCAATAGTAGGATCTCTGAGTCAAACAGAATGGACAGTTTAGTCTCCTTCTTTGCATAAGGCCAGATTGAATTCTAGAATGGCCAGACCAGTTCACAGCTCCTTTCCATACTCCCTCCAGCACTGTCTATTCCCATCTTTTGTCAGGTCATGATGTTTCTTAGAGAGGCTTTTATACTGGGGAAATGGAGGTGGGGAGGCTGACAACTTATAGGAATTCAGTTCAGGGACCTCTTGGCACCATTATGATGCAAATCATTCAAAGAGACCAGAAATAGTGGTCAGAGTTACCAGGACCCATTTCTACCATTATTTGTAGTTAATTGATTTTTGTAAAATCACTTTTCCTTCAGACCTCAGACTTTCCTGTCCTTGATCCCAGCTGGACTGCTCAAGAGGAAATGGCCCTTCTGGAAGCTGTGATGGACTGTGGCTTTGGAAACTGGTAAGAGTTTTCCCACTGACTTGCCCTGCTGTGGATGATGTTTTCCTCATCATGTCGTAGGAGAGCAGTTGCCACTGGATAGACAGGGCCTTCAGGAGGAGTCCTGGAAGCCATCTTATGGCTGCTTGGAGCTCTGCTCTGGCCTCTGTGCCTGTGGCCGCTAGGTGGTACAGTAGAGAGAGCACTAGCTTGGGAGTCGGAAAGACCAAAATTCAAATTCTGCCTCAGATACTTACAAGCTGTTGTGACCCTGGGCACTCATTTGACCTCTCTCCTTCTCAATTTTTTCATCTCTAACATAGGGGTGATAATAGCACCTACCTAGTTGTGTGTGTCACTTAATCTCGTTTGCCTTAATCCACCGTAGAAGGAAATCACAAACCACTCCAACATCTGCCGAGAAAACCACGTGGACAGTATGGTCCACAGGGTCAGATACAACTAAACAATAACAACAACCACCTCGCAGGGTTGTTGTAAGGATGAAATGAGATAACATATGTAAAAATACTTAGCAAACCTTAAAATTCTGTATACATAATAGCTATTGTTGTTGTTACTGTTGTTTTTATTATTATTACCACTACTACTATTCTAGTTTCCTTCTGTGCCTCGATGATGGATGAACTTACAGAAGTACATTGGCATGCTTAGGGGATCTACACAAAATCTACATGGTTACATCCTTACCAAAAGCATTGGTTTTTCCTTTCTGAACATAAGGGAAGTTTCATTTTCTCAGGCAGGTCATTTTTTCTGTCTGCTTTTACAACTGCTATGCTGTACCAAGGCTGAATCTCATTTCAGGGAGTCAGGCCCTTGGGGTAGATCTTTCCCATTTTGGTGATTCAATTTCCACAAACTCCCTACTTGAATTTAAAATTTTTCCCCCTCTGTCAAGCTATGGTCCTGGATTGTGCTGGGCAGAACTGTCTAGCATGCAAGGTTTTTGTCTTGAGACATTAAGTGCATACTTGTAGCTGGCCTAGGGCTTCATGCTTTTTCAAAGTACTTTTCTATACGTAGTTTCATTCTGTCCTCATGATACCCCTGAGAAGTAGGTAGACAGGTATATTATGGTCCCATTTTACCAGTGAGGGAATGGAGGTTGACAAGAGAGAAATAAAATGGCCAAGGTCATATATCTGGTGGTCAGGCAATCCTGATCTCCTGGCTTCTATTTCTTCTATGCTGTCTCCGTTTATAATGTCTAAAGGACAGAAGTAGGAGGCTGAAGGCTTTGCAATAGTTCACCCAGCTTCTTCTTTTTTCTAAAATTCATTTATTCCACAATTTTTTTTTATCAAGTGCCCATTCAATTCAATAAGCATTTACTAAATGCTGAGTGTGAGCCAGACAATGTTCTAGGAGGTATTGGTGATATACAGACAAAAGTGAAAATGTCTTTGTCCTCAAAGAGTTTATATTCTACTGGGCTTCCCTTGTGGGCCTTGTATTGTACTAGGAATGGTGGGAGAAACAAAGTGATATCTGTTCTCAAGAATCTTACTGGCTGGCTTTGGCCTGGTCCTTTATATTTTCTCTCCTCCTTCAAAAAGGGTTTGAGTTAGTCCTCTCTTCATCTCTTTTCATATCCTCCACCCCAATGCAGTCCCAAATGAAATGGAGTAAGATTTCCATATCCCTTTCCTCCCAATGCAGTAAAAAGCAAAGCCCAAGACAGCAGAGCTGTCCATCTTTAGGTAGTGATCCTTTCCTTGATGGTAAATCATTGGTCACAGATTTTTTTTTTCTTTTTCCTTTTTTTTTTTGGTGAGGCAATTGGGGTTAAGTGACTGGCTCAGGGTCACACAGCTAGTAAGTGTCAAGTGCCCGAGGCCAGATTTGAACTCAGGTCCTTCTGACTCCAAGGCCACAGTCTATCCATTGTGCCACCGAGCTGCCCCAGTCACAGATTTTTAGGGCCAGGCATAGTAACCTTCTATAACAGGTAGTAAAGTGAAGACTTCTAGTCCTCCCTTGTATTTCTCAGGCTGACTGAATTTCAGAGGTCAAGGTAGATTCAGACCAGGTGTGTACCTGTCTCATTTGTCTACTGCTGCCTCTTGGATGCCAGTTTGGGGCTGCTGGTGTCAGATTTCAGATCTCTGATGGGTACAACTTTAAATAAGGCAAGAGCAGACTGTGCTTCTTAAAGTTACCCATAAATGAAATCTTCACCCATCCTCCCACATACACTTTCCCCCCCTCCTCCCTCTAGGCAGGATGTGGCCAATCAGATGTGCACCAAGACCAAGGAAGAGTGTGAGAAACACTACATGAAACATTTCATCAACAACCCTCTTTTTGCTTCTACCCTGCTCAACCTCAAGCAAGCAGAGGAGGCGAAAACTGCTGACACAGCCATTCCATTCCAGTGTAAGTGCCTGCCTGCTGTTGTAAAGGACTGGGCTCGTCCCAGAGCCTGCTCTTTGACAATTGCAGATAATGACAGCCAGACGACTGACTGCTCCAGCCTGGTGAAAGAGACAGGTGGAGTTGGCCAGGGCAGTTGCTGAGAACCGATACCATGAGGTGGCAGGGAGGGGACCCATCCCTGTGGACAGATGCTGGGTTGGAAGACTGGGTGCCCAAGTCCTGTTTGCCCTTCCACACCTACTCATTGAACCCCGTCAGGTGTATCAATTAACTTCAGTCCTTGCATCCGTAAGATGAGACCTGAAAAAAAAAAGTGACCCACCTCACTGGGCCGTCACGAGGACGAGACTGTTGGTGTGTCCCCTGCAGAGTCTATGTTGAGAGACACATTATAGACGTGCACTGTGTTTGATTATTAATCATCCAATATGAAAGCTATGTAGCAATGCGTTGTTATTGTCAGTACCAGTAATGGTGGCCCTTCTTTAAAATGTGTTTTTAGTTTGTTGTGGCTGAGGGACTCCTGGGCCCTTTTATAAGCACAACTAAAAACATGATGAATTATGAATGGGCGTTGCTTCTGAATGGTCCAAAGCACAGGAGTAACAAGATACCAGTGCTTTTCTCTCCCCCACCACACCTCTACTCCTAACCTCAAATTGCCCTAGCCGTAGCTTTACAGCTGTCTGATTCAGAGTTTTATAATCAATTGGGAACAAAAAGGAAATCCAATAATATTCATCTGAGATCAGTAAATTGAGAATTGTTCCAGGGAGTGAGGGACATCAGGAAGAAGAGTGAATACTTGGGTCTGGGGAATATTATGAAAACCTTCTTCCTCACGTTCAGTGTGTAAACGAAAAATTCATAGGGACTCTTCCCAAGTTTCCTAAGGGGATTCACTAAAGGATGTTTAAAATGCATTGAATTAAAACAACATTACTGTGTTGAAGTCGTTGGGGTGAGGAGGAGCATCTGGATTCTTTATTCTGACATTTATCCTTGAGCTTTTATTGATCCTCTCTTGTCCATCCCTTCTTGGTGTTATGTTACTATTTGTGTTGCTTCTTCATGTCACTGTTTTGTTAAGTGATTGAGTAAAACCCTAAATTCTGACTGGGTTCAAGTCCCCTTGTGTCACCCTGTGACAAGGTGACTGTGTCACCCAGGGCAAGACAGTAACCTCTCAGTGCTTTTGGTAGCTCTCTAAAACTATACATTTTGGAGAAGGTGCAACTGGGATTGGTGGGGGGAATTTCCTCATTCAGGAGTTCCTTTTGCTAATGAAATCACAGTCCCAATCCCTGTTAATTATACAATTAACAGACAATAACAATCAATTAACAATCAATATTTTGATATACATAGAAAAACTCAAAAAAGAGGATTGTATCTTACCTTTTCAATGGGTGGAGGAGGAGATGGAAGGAGGGAAAGAATTTGGCACTAAAAAGTTAAAAAAAATTTTTAAAGAGCATTGTAGAGGAAATTGTGAATTTCTATTATGTAGTTTTTTAAATTGTGTATTACATTTAACAAAGTAGTAAGAAAATTGCCCTTTTTGTGTCCCCTTCTGAATTTCTTTTCGTTTTCCTTTTTGTGTGTATGTGTGTGTTTTTTTAATATGAAACTCCAAACTCTTCCAGCTACAGATGATCCTCCAAGGCCTGCCTTTGATTCACTGCTTTCCCGGGACATGGCAGGGTACATGCCAGCCCGAGCAGACTTCATTGAGGTAGGGAAACTTGACTCTTTCTTTGGGCACAAAGACTGGGTTTGCTTCTGTTGAGGACTTTGACTTCAAACCTGGGAGTTGGGTAGGACTGAAAATGGGCTGTCATCAAGTAGCCTGGGGGGATACATTTTTACATCTAAGTATTGGAGGTTCAGTGGGCCAAAAGGACCATTGGGAAGTATAGGCTCGCCATCCCCCTTTTCATTACCTCATTTATGTGGTAGTAGGAGTACTTGTTGTTCTCATACTAATTCAGTTCAGTAAGCATTTCCTAAAGGCCTGCTCTATGCTAAGCAGGGGCAGAATGACAGACATATGGAGAGCTGGATAGGAAGACCAGACCAGATAGATATGATATATGATAGATGGAAAGCTGGCTAGAAAGTTCAGGGCCCACTTCTGATACTGCTGGCTGTGTTATTCTGGGAAGGTCACGTGACTTTTCAGTGGCCTTGGCAACTCTCTGAGACAATAAATGGCAGGATGTACTGATCTGAAATGTATGAAGGAGTTTCTTCATTGAGAGTTCTCCATGCCAATTAAATCACAGGCCAGGTCCAAAAAGAAGAAAAAAAGAATGTGCATAAAAACTGTATCCAAGAATGAATTTCAACGTAACTCAGGGATTACGGAGGTGATGGGGGCCTAGCAAATCATGATGTTGCCATTTTGCTAATTCACCTAGATTATAACCTTGCATTACTTTAGGGATTCATGATATTATCATTGTGAGCACTCCTTCTACCACTACAGATTGCAATCATTTTCTCCTTAGAGGAAAATTTTTAACAGTATCTGTGATGAAAAAGATTCACCACCCAATGGCCAAACAACCAATTGCAGTTACCTGGATGGCGATAGGGCCAGACACTGTGAACTTGGCCTGGCTGACTCTTGGATCACACACAGAGACACAGAGAGAGAGAGAGACACACACACACACACACACACACACACATACAACCTGCAGCTGGACCTGTATTTAAGTTGTTCCAGCATGATGAGACCTGCCAGAATGAAAGTTCCCCTGGAATAGTCTTTGAGACCTTGGGATCCCCTTCAATCTGTGTTGAGATCTCCAAGTAAGACTTTCATGTGGAGCAACCTTGCAGATTTCTTCTTAAAATTTATTGACCTGTTATGAACTGGCTCTGGCCTCAGGAGTTCCCTTTGCATCTGTGGCTTATGATTGCACTTAACCACACTTGCCACTCATGTGCATTCATCTTGTGGACCAACCCACTGACACAGCTAGTGCTGCCTTTTATGTCCATTGTCAACACATAGTATTACAGAGGAATACAGCTTTCAGGGAATGAATTACAGCTGACATTTTTGCCATGGCATTTAGCATCCTGGGGGTTTACTGGAGGATGTGGGCTTCAGTTTTGTTTTTGAAACTAAACTGAGGGGCAGCTAGGTGGTGAAGTGGATAGAGCACTGGCCCTGGATTCAGGAGGACCTGAGTTCAAATCCAGTCTCAGACACATGACACTTACTAGCTGTGAGACCCTGGGCAAGTCACTTAACCCCAATTGCCTCACCCCCCCCAAAAAAAAGAAACTAAACTAGCCTATGTTTGGCTTCTCTTGATTGTTTCCTTTGGAATTCTCAGAAGTAGTCACTTTTATGCTACCACTGTTAAGTGTTTTTCTACTGGATAAGTCCTCCACCCCATCCCCAGATTCCCTCCACTTTACTATTAATTACTTAAAAGAAGGATATCCTGGCCTCTTGTCATGTAGAGTGTCTTGCAGTAGGTGCCCCACTGAATACTGTCTCCTTTGGGATCATGTCCAAACTTCAGTGATTAACTCAAGTGCATGGGGCTGGGCTGGGGCATTTGTGTTTCTTTTCACAGGAGTTTGACAATTACGCAGAATGGGACTTGAGAGACATTGATTTTGTTGAGGATGACTCAGACATTTTACATGGTGAGTTTGGGAAAGCTCTGGTCAAAATCCTGTGATTATAGATTTAGAGATGAAAGAGACCCTAGAGATCATCTGATCTGACCCTCACGTCTTCCACATGAGGAAACTGAGACCCAGAACAGGTCTCTCTTGCTAATTCGCCTAAATTACAACTTTGCATTATTTTAGGGATTCATAATTTCATCAGTGTGGGCACTCCCTCCATCAACACCGATTGCAGCCCTTTTCCTCCTTAGTGGAAAATCTTTATGAGTATCTGTGGTCAAAAAGATTCACCACCCAGTGGCCAAATAACCACCTGGATGGTGATGGGGCCAGCTACTGTGAACTTAGCCATGTTGGCTCTTTACAGTGACTTGCCTGAAGTCATGCAGGTGGGAAGTCAGAGAGTTGGAATTCAAACCCAGGGGCTCCAATTTCAAATCCAACATTCTTTTGGCTGCCTTAAATTGGCTGATAAGGCATCGATAAAGGTGGGGCTAGTCATCCTATGCAGAGGGTTTGAAACCCCCTATATCTCCAATTGTGTGGTCTTCTTCTTGGCTGAGAGGAGCCTCCAGGGGAACAGACCTGTCTGTGTGGCATGGCCTTCATAGCCTTCTTGGGGACAAAGAAGAACAGTGTTAAAACTTTAAGATTTTAATGATGATAGCCCCTGGCTGTCATGAGTATTCCCTTGGCAAATCTGAGCTTGATCAGCCTAAAATTTGCCAGAGGAAAGAGTAGGAAGGTTAGCAATCTGCAGGAGTTGAGTGTGCAGGAAGGAAGATTTTGGTTTTCTCTTTGCTCAGTACTGTTGAATTTTCTGCACTCCTATGCTTGCATCTCCATAGTTCTTGCCCTAATTATCTATGATTCATTTCTGCCCTTTTTTGGTAACTTAAACCATGAATGTCAAAGGGCTCTTAAGACTGGGAGATACTGTCCCTTTTCTTTCCCTGCCCTTCCATGATTAATTGCATATTCAAAAAACCTGCAAAGGTCAGTGTGCTCTTCCCCAGCAGTCCAGAATCCAGCAGCATACAGTGGATAAGTAACAAGGACCTGAATTCCCCAGTCCCCAATCTCCAGTTTCCTTTACTTTTTGTGAACATTCTTTTACGTATTTCCTTCAAAGCTACTCCTTAAGTGGGAAGGAGCAGCAGGGTAGGCCAATGGATTTGAAGTTATCATTCCCATCACTGACTATCTGTGTGACCTTGGGCAGATCACTTAAGCTTTCCAGGCCTTGGTTTTCTCACCTCTAGGAGTTCAATTCAACAACCCTTTAGGTTATACCCAAGGCATTCTGCTAGATGTTGGGGACACAAGGGTGCCTGCTCTCAAGATAGTTAGATCTTCTTGAAGGAGACAACGTCACCCAATCTATCAATCAACAGGCATTTGTTAGAGGCCTACTGTTTGCCTGGCATTAGGTTTTGTAGAGAACCAGGGGCAAAACAATCCTTGAGGAATTTCCATTCTATTAGAAAAGAGGGGGAAGGTTTGTAACATAAAAACAGATGAGAAAATATAAAACACATACAAGGTAAATAAATATGCAGTTGAGCTAGATGACCAGCTCTAACCCAAGGATCCTTTTTGAATCCTAAGTTACTTTTTCATTTTGAATTAAGGCCTACTCTGTCACGTGGAGGGTGACTTGATTCTGCTCCCTCCACGGGAGCAAGCTAGGAATTTGATAGATTCTATCTGTGACCAAGAGAGCCTCCATGAAAATTTTAACTTATAAAAATTCTCTCTACATATCATCTTAGAGGTATTTGGTTTTTTTCCCAAATTTCTTTCCCTCCTCTTCCCTCCTACATGACTTTGCAGAAAGACAAAGTGAGTCAGTTCCTACTAAAAGAGGAAAGCTTAACAGCCAGTCATTTTGGGGCTCGTCAGCTTCCTTATATTTGTTCTGTCTTACCCATTGGTATCTTTTCCTTTTCAGTCCCAATGATTCATGACGTTGCTCTTTCTTACCTCCTGTGGGGTTCCTTCACATTTCTCCCCCTCTTCCATATCAACTTAAGTTAAAGCCTCATGCACTGCCTGGCTCTTAGCCCCTTTTGCTGGAGCTCTGGGTTACCACATCACGAGAAGGGCAGCCTCATAGAAAGCAAACTCCTGAGAAATGTTCTTCAGGAATTTGAACCCCAGGCAGGCTCGAGTCTGATCTTATGATATGGGGTGGGGTGGGGTGGATGGAGCACTGGACCCAGGAGACCTGGGTTCAAATTCTTCCTTACTAGCCGTGTCACTACAGACAAGTGGCTTAATCTCTTTGAGCCTTTATATAGTGGGGCTTAGAATCCCTGAACCTTCCCCTTTATGGAATTGTTGTGAGGGAAATTGCAGACTTTAAAACATGACATCAGTGAGAGTTAGTGGGAATGGGGCTTGCTGCCATGTCTGGATTGTAGATTTAGAGCTGGAAAGGACCTGAGAGCCATCAGCTTCAACCTCTTCATTTGACAAATGAGCAGACTGAGGCATGAGACTTGCCCAGGATCACATAACTAGTAAGCTTCTGGAGTAAGACTTGAACCCATGTCTTCCTGACTCTGAGACTAGTGGCTGCTCCTCAATGAACCTCACTTTCATTTCTCAACATTAATAAGGCAGTCTCAGTGACAGTGGGGAATGCTTGTTTTTTAATTTGATTTGCCATTCTGAGCACCCATAGGATGTGCTGTTAGGCCTCTTCTCAACTTGGTATTGACAGAACTGCAGTTAACAGGTTAAAGAAAGTAAGGTTAAAAAAAACCCTAATTGATTCCCAATCCATATTCCAGGCAGAAGGTTCCTGCCATCTCGTGCATCACTAGTTTTCATTCAGCCTGGATTAGTGCACAGCACAGTGTTTGACACATAGTAGGATTTGGTTTGGAGCTGGACTTACGATTCCATTGGTAGAGGAAATTCCCTCTACCAATGCCAGTCAGTACATAATAGACTCTTTTTTGGGGGGGGGCAATTGGAGTTAAGTGACTTGTCCAAGGTCACACAGCCAGTAAGTGTCTGAGGCAGGACCAGAGCCTGTGTCTTCTGGACTCCTAAGTCAGTCCAGTGTTTCTTTTCCACACTCTTCATGGTAGCCTCCAAGTGACTTGGGACACTGCAAGCCATTCAATTGGGGCACTTTTGAAGGATGCTCAGGCTAAAGAAGATGAGAGGCAGCAGCATATGGTCCCTGCTTTCGGGCTTGGTGGGCTTACAAATGGCTCCTCCCATGGCACAGCTTGAAAACTCCCTCTGTGCAGCCCCTCCCCTCCCAGAAGGTGAAAGGAAGAGGAAACAAGACAGAGGAGAGGGAAGAGAAGCTCAGGGAAGTTTCCAAGGACAACTGGAGAAGAATGGGAAGCAAGAGCCATCATGGCCCTGTGGCTGCAGTGTGAGACACTGTGGCCTTGCCCCAGGCTTGCCTCTGACTCATTGGATGATCTTAAGCAAGCCATTGGAACTTTTGTCCCTTCACTGCTAATAAAGAGGAGGTGACATTGATTAGTCAGTGTGTGTGTTTTGGATGAAAAGATGGTGTATAACCTAAAGTGGTGTTATTACCTTTGCTTTACCCCATTATGCAATTTTAGTTATTGTTAAATGCATCTCTTTTAAATTTCCCACTCATCAGTACTTAAAAGGAACAACTTGGTGGCATGCAGCAAACCAAGCCACCCCTTGTCATACCCCAACAAAGACTTTGATTCATGGAGTTTATTGTAGATAGGCGGTCTCTAGTGGAAAGAATGAAGGACTTAGGAAGATCTGAGTTCATCTGCTGACCCTTAGTAGCTATATGACACTGGACAAGTCCCTCTACCTCTCTGATCCTCAGTTTTCTCATCTGTAAAAAGGGAGAGATTAATGCTGGTAATACCTACCTCACAGGGTTGTGATGTACGTCTCATGAGACAACATATGCTCCGTGCTTTGCAGACATTAAGAAGCACCATCTAAATCCCAGATACTATTATTTAATAAAAACGGACTGTGGAGGTCTAAGTCACAATGGAGGGACAATTAATTGCATCCCAGACCCTTGGGAAGGACTTTCAGAAAGGACGAAGGGGGGAATGTGTGTTGGAATGGAAGGGGTGCTGACTCTGGAGTGGAGCAGGTGGCTAGGTTCAAACCCCCATTCTGATGTTTACTGCCTTTATGACCTTGGGCTTAATCTCCCTGGAACTCAGTTTCTTCATCTGTAAAATGAGGTTAAAAAAAAAATGAGGAGGTTGGACCAGATGGCCTCTGTGGTCCCTTCTAGATCTATTAGATCTGTGATCTTATGATCCTGTAAATGGGGCAATGAGCCCCATTTGCAAACAGTTTTGGAGAATGAGAGGAGGAAGATTACAGGACCTATTATGGTACCTGCCCATCTTTTACCAAGAGGGCAGCCATTATTGCTTCAAGAAGACATGACACAGGGGATCCTTAGCTTCCCTTCCTCTGCTTCTGTGCCCTTAAAGCAACTGATTAGTAATAAGGTTCCTCTATTATCCATGGTGCCCTTTGCCTGCATCAGTGCCTTTCATGAAATTTTTCTTTTGTGAATCTGTGGATTTCTGTTGCCTTAAGCATTCTTGAGTCCCCAAGTACTTCCCACCATTGGTTCCTTCCCCACATTGGTTCTTGCAGGCAAGAATGAGGTCATGGGAGTTTCTTCAACAGAATTCCAAGGGATTCTTCCAACACTGGGTTACCTTTCTCCTATTTGAGAAACAGACATTGAGGAAGATTGTTTGGCTGAGGCGTGGATCCCGGCTTTGTTCCAACTCCTGTGGCCTGTGTCTCTAAATCTAGTTGTGTTCGGTCATTTCAGTCACATTCTACTCTTCATGACCTCATTTTGAGGTTTTCTTGGCAAAGATACTTGGAGTGGTTTGCCATTTCCTTCTCCAGCTCATTTTACAGATGAGGAACTGAGGTAAAATAGGGTTAAGTGACTTGTCTAGGGTCACACAACTAGTAAATGTCTGAGGCCAAATTTGAACTCAAGATGAGTCGTCCTGATTCCAAGCCCAATGCTCTATCCACTTCGCCACCTAGCTGCCCCTTCTAATCCTTTCCAGCCAGAGCTTCTTAGTCCATTTATCCATTCTCCTGTTGACAATACCTCACCCTTGTTGATAATTTGTCGGTTTTGTGTCTGAAGCATTATAGGCATATCATACATTCCTTGGATTTTTGTGGCTCTTCCAAAGAGCTCTCTCACATTAGTTGCCTCATATAACCTTACAACATTCCTGGGATGTAGGATTAGGTATTTAAAAAACCATTTCATAGAAGGGGAGAGAGATACACACTCACCCACACCCACCCACTCAGAAGTGAATGATTTGCCCAAGGTCCTATTGTCAGGGAATGAGCCAAGATCAGAGCTTTTATCCACTTAGTCATACCATAGACTCCCATCAGATTAATGGTGTGCTTCTCGAGAAGGGAGGTCATAGAGAAAAGGATTAAAGAAACTTTGCCTCCTTCTTCCAGGGAATACCTGACCACAGGTTTCTACTGCTGTAATTGCAACAGGGATTGTAATTGGCCTGGCTGTGTGGCCACCAAGTCAATTTTTTTCCCCCAGGGAAGCAGCAAGTGCCTTCTGTTAGAAAAATAGAAACATGTTGTCTGCTATTTTGAACAGTCTCGGAAATATATTGTGGTGGGCAGGAGTGCCTCTGACTTCTGCCCACCTTTTAAAATATTTTAGGGCCACCAGTTTAAAAAGCTTCACCATTGGTCCCCCATGTGATCAGAGAGAGACTGCCTCCTCCCCAAAATGGGGATTTCAGCTGAGTTGCATCTGTGTGTGTGGCTTGTTGGGTGATGGTGTTTGTTTTTTTCAGTAGTCTCTCTGTCTGGTCTTTTGCTCTTTCTCCCTCTCTCTCAGCTGTTTTAAGTAAACCATGAACTAACCATTCTTATTCTTGCTGTCTCTCTTCTCATTCCTATTTTGCTTGCATAACTGTGGTAGTCCCTGTGTTATTCACGTATTCAGGATCTTGTAATCAGTCACTTTTCTCTCAATGTACTTTATGAAGCGAGGAGATGGCTTTGAATATGAATTTTACTCTGGGTGGATTCCAGTTTTTCTCCTCCTCCCATTTGTTTCTGGCCCTGTGTGTTCCTTTCCCTCTTTTGTTTTTTTTTTTTAAATCCAAAGCCATTTGTACGAGTTTCAACTTTACTGAGAAGATCAAACAACAGGGCCGATTATCAGAAGTATTTATAAAAATTTACCCAACACAATCTCTTCATGTTTTTTCATTAAGTACTTCCCACACAGATCCCAGAAAATAACATGGTAGGTTAGTGTCTTGGAAGTTAAAGAGTAAAGAAAAGAATTTGTCAGACGACTGAACTGATTACCCTCATTCTTCTTTGTTCTAAGCTGTGAGTTTCCTAAGTGTGCCCAGACTTATGAGAGATATAATAAAATGCCATTAAAAACACCTTGGTATTATGTAAATCTAGCTTTACTTCAGGTTATCATATGTCCACATGTGTATAATGAGAATGTGTGTGTGTGTGTGTGTGTGTAGTGGAGAGACTGTGTGTTATGGTAGAATGTGACAAGTATCTGATTTAGGATCAGGAAGACCTGAGTTTGAATCCTACCTCTGATCCTAATTCTATGAACATAGCCAAGTCCTTTAATATCTCAGAGCCTCAGTTTCCTCTTCTGTGAAATAGGATTATAATATCTGAATTAATAAAACATTTATCAAGCATTTGACTCTGTGCAAAGCACTATGCTAAGTGCTAGAGATACAAATGGAGCCAAATACAAAATGCAGTGTGAGTCCTTACTCTCAAGGAGCTTACATTCTAACAGGGGAGACAGCACGTAAGGAAGATTTCAGCCCCAGGTCAGATGGAAAAGTCACATGGTCTTTAGGATGCATCTGTTATGAGACTCAAATAAGATCCTTTTATATAAAACACTGCAAACTTTAAAGTACTAGATAAATGCAAGCTGTTATTGTTATCATCATTAATAATTTCTTTCGGTATGATATGGAAGTGGCAACGGGGTAATTATTCTTGTTTAACAACACCATTATTTTGAGGGGGTTCTGATTTATCTGAATTTTTAGATAGAATGGCCACACTTAATATCTCTCTTAAATATACCGAAACCATAATATTTAGGAAGGAAAATAAGAATAATACTTTATCAGGCTTTTGAAATGTCTGCGGAAAGGCCAAGCCTTGGGCCACTTTGGGAGAAAGAGGTTACCATTTGTCACAGCAGCACATGAAACCATGTGCCTGCCCAAGGAAAGGGGAACTCAGGCCTATGGGCCATCCCAGGCCAAAAGCCTGGGGAAAAACTGTAAGAAAAAAAACAAGACATCAATGAAATCTTTGAATTCTTTTTTGTT
The DNA here is from genome assembly GCF_003287225.1 of Phascolarctos cinereus. Classification (NCBI taxonomy): domain Eukaryota; kingdom Metazoa; phylum Chordata; class Mammalia; order Diprotodontia; family Phascolarctidae; genus Phascolarctos; species Phascolarctos cinereus. The sequence continues at coordinate 320,495,464 of NW_027555958.1, forward strand.
TAACCCATGCGTAATGATCATTATAATTCCCTTAACACCTTGAGAACACCTTGAAAACAAAGTGTTTTCCTGAATAGATTCCTTTGAGATGGTTAGTGCAAGTGCCATACAGATAAGTAAATTGAGGCTTCGAGAAATCAAATGATATTACTTAGAGTCACATAGCTAGGAAAGGTTTGAGTTGAGCTTCTAACTCCAGTGTTTTTTCCTTTCGGCTTTCCAGAGTCACACGACTAGAAAGGGTCATAACTGGGCTTGGAAACCCAGATTTGCTTCTTCCTTCAAGCCTTGTGCACTTTTTAGTATTAAAGGATTTTCCCCCATTTTTATAAATGGGGAAACTGAGGCTTAGAGGAGACCAGTAACTGACATCCAAAGTCACAAAGCTAAAAAATAGAAAGAAAAGCTGAGCCTGGCCTGGTCCAGTGTTTTCTCTGCAAAATGCAAGTGCTTATGGCAATGACTATTTAACTCTGATACGAGTTTACAGTTAGAACTTCAGGTGTCTTTTGTCTTAACTCAATACGTTTTTCTTTTTGGACCAGAACAGAGGAGGGTGGTTCAGATAGAGCAGCCCTTCTTCATAACCAAGGATCTGACAGGCCTTGCTGTCCATTTAGTCTTTTAGGCAGTTCTGTTATAATTCTAAAAATCTCCTGTGGATGAAGTGATAGAGAAATACACTGCTTTATATTCCCAAACGGCCTTTCCTTCCTTATTTGCTGTCTCCAGGATAATCTCTTGGATGTCCTTAGGCAGTGTGGCATAATGAAAAGTGTGCTGGACTTGGTATCAGGAGAGCCCTGGCTTCCCACTCTGCTTCTGCTTACCTGATGGGTGAGCCACTTAGCCTCTGTTGAGTCTCGTTTTCCTCATATATAAAAGGAGAATATAATATTTCCACTACCTACTTTGCAGGATTTTTGTGAGGTTCACAGGAGATAACAGTATGTAAAATGCTTTGTAAATCTCAAAGAGTTATGTAAATGCCAGCTATTATGATTATTTCCTGGCAGCTTAGTTTTGAGATTACACATTGGCTCCAAATTGGTGAATTTAATGAGGTGGTCTGGTCTTGGTTTTTCTCTTTGGATCACTCTATTTTTTTTTCTACCATAAAATCCAGTACTAAAGGAAAGTGCATATTGAGTGCTGACTCATTCCTGTCATGAACTAAGCTTGTACCACCTTAACTTGAGCTTGTCTTTCAACTTCCTTAGAAGAGAAGTCAAAGGGATTGTGATTTGAATTTACCAAAGTTCTTGAGGCTTTAGGGAAAGGACCATGCCAGGGTGTGTCATCGAACTAGGACAACTCCCTTGGAAGAAATGATTCCAGTGTTGGGACTAAAGGAAAAAAAACATAGACAAAACTGAAGGCTTTACCTCACATCAGAAGCTGGTATATTGTTTGCTAACTCTTGATAACATTTTCTAAGTGCATAATGCATTATAGTTTTTCAGAGCACTCAAGATAGGCCATCTGCCCAGCCCTGTTACTTTTCAGAATACATTGGCACTTAATAATCGGGAGAAAATCTCTGCTGGCTCCCTTCAAACCAAAAAGAGGGGGGAAAAGTCCCACTAGCCCACACAAAACTTATTTAAGGAGATACCAAGATATTTCTAGGACCTACCCAGAAAATGTAACCTTAGGATGCCTTCAGAATCCATGGAAATCTAAATGAGAAGAATGATTCAGAGTACCATGGATTGGTTACATGATCACCCCCCCCCCCAGCCCCAGCTCCCCATGTTTTTTCTAGAGTTGGCAAGAGTTTGTCTTGCTGATTTAAAAATCTGAGACTTTGAGGCATTTCACATATGAATCTTCTTTCAAAATAAGCATTCCATTCTCAGTTAGCCATGGCAATAGGAAACGGAGAAAGAACAGAGAAATTAAGACCATAGATAATGAAAAATAAGGGCCTGTTAGACAATAGTGTTGACGCCTTTCCTACCAAGACTTTTTTTTTTCCAGAGCTGTTAATAAGTAACAGAGTCAGCTTTTGTCTTTTTTCCATTCATTCAACAAGTATTTATGGAGGACTCACAATGTACAAATAGTCCTGGGATAGACACTGCAGGTACAAAAACCTGTAGTACATCTGTCCTGTGTTCAAGGAGATTATGTAGACATATATAATGTTAACTAATGTTGCCAGTGTTCAAGGCAACAATATAAGAGGTATCACAAAACAGTGTGGCTAAGTTTCCAGCAGTAATAATGATAATAATAATGAAAACAAGAACTAGGTTTTATATAGCTCTTTAAAGTTAGCAAAGTGCTTTACACATGTTCTCTTTCACAACCGCCCTGTAAGATGGGTGCTATTATTATTTCCATTTTACAGATGAGGAAACTGAAGCAGACAATGATTAAGTGACTCAGGGTCACACAGCAAAAAAGTATCTGAGGCAGGATTTGAACTCAGTTCTTCCTATCCACTGTGCTACCTAAATGCCTCTAAGTAAATGTTAGGGGTTCTAAGAAGAGAAGGGTTCCAGTGGGATTGAGTGATCAGGGAAGCTAACATAGAGGAATTATCAAACTCAGAGTTGGAAGGGACCTTAGAGGTCTTCTGATCCAATTTGAAAGTGGAATCCTTTCCACATCCCTCCTAACAAATGATGGTCCAAGTTCTGCTTGAAGACATCTAGTGATTGATTCAGTCCATTTCATTTATGGGCAGCTCCAATTGTTTATTTTTATTTATTTATTGGCAGCTCTGATTGTTAAGAAGTTTTTCTTAAGTCTAAGGCTGTCTGTGTACAATTTCCAATCATTGGCCCTCTGAGGCTAACCAAAGTAAAATTAATCCCTCTTCCTGCTGGTGGCCCTTCAGATACCTGAAGATAATTTTCATGTTTTCCTGAAGTCTAGATGAAGTAGAACTTCAGTTGGGCCTTAATGTAGATGTGCAGAATTCAATGGTCAGCAACAGCTAGAGCAAAGGAATCTTCAGAGGCCAGAATAAAGGGATTCTGGGAAGAGGAGGAAGGGAATTCTGTCTAGAGCAAAGGGTTTATCAGGGAGAATGATAGGAGAGAAATTGAAACAGCAGGTTAGGTTCATCTTGTGAGGAGTTTTGAATGACAGACCAAAGAGTTTTGACTTTATCCTCCACATAATGGGGAGCTCCTGAAGGTTTTGAATAAGGGAATGACATGATGGAAGCTCTTTTAAGAAATTGAGAGACTGGAGGAAAGGGGATCAAGTTTGAGACTACTTCAGTCATTAAGGTATGTGCTGATGAATACCTGGTCTAGGATGATGGTCATGGGAGTGGAAAGGAAGAGGCAAGAGTGAGATATGTTATAAACGAAGAAGCAATAGGCCATAGTCACTACTTAGGGAAAAGGAGCAAAGATGGCAAGTTTTGATTTTAGGTTACTGGAACAAAAAGGATACCCCTTTTTTTTTTCAGCCAAAGACAAGGTTTATTAGAACCTCTGTCACACTGGGCAGACTCTTAAGGAGTCTGAAGTTAGTGAGCTGTTGTCTAGATCATAAGAATCTGAGCCCATGGCTAGATTTTAAGAATCTAAACACTTTAATGGAGACAAGATGGACCTTATATACAGAAAGACTGTAGAGGGATCTAGGAGTGGCCAAGTAGTTTGGGGTGATTGGAGGAGGGGTCTAAGGAGGATCTGGATGGGAGTGGCCAGTAACCTAGGGTGAACCTAACTCCTGGGACCTGGACCATAGGGAGGACCACAGTATGACCATATGTGGCCATAGGGAGGTCCACAATGAAAGGCCAGTTGATGGGATTATAGCCTCGGGAGAACTCCAGATTTCTAGCCATGTGGGAAAGTCCAGGGTTTTTCCAAAAAGGATACTTTTGACAGAAACGGGGATATCAAGAGAAGGAACCAATTTGGGATGGATGAGTTCAACTTTAGATGATAACTCGAAGGTAGATGATCAAGAATCCAAGGCAGAGGATGTCTAGTAGGTAGATGGAGAAATATGACTAGATTTGAGGGAAAATGATCAGAGCTAGAGCCGATAAAGGCAGTAGCCCTAAAATAGGGAGAAGAAAAGGACATGAAAAATCTGCCTCAAAATAATCCAAAGATAACCAGTACCCCATGTTGCACTGGCACCCAATACAAATACAGTCTGTGCTGATCCCTGGACAAATTCCAACTGCAACTTTTCCTTTTTCCCTTTCTTGCTTCCCTTTGTCTTCCTTTTCCCCATGGCTTTGCAGAAGATCTTAGCTAGGAAAGGGTTGAGGTAAGCAATATCAGAGGAGAGGTTCAAGTGACTAGAAGCAGCTTTTAGTCAGGGAGGAGTGGAGCTTTTCACAAACCAGATGCAAAGCTTTACTCCTAAAATAATTCCTTGTTTCTCCACATTCATCCCCCCCCCAAAAAAAAAGATCCACATCAAACCTGCTAGGTCCTCCATCCCAGTCCAGATGTAAATACTGGCCCCCTTCCATAAGTCCTATCTCCATGTTGTCTCCTGACTTCACTTTACCACAGTCTACATTGGTCCCATTTTCACATTACCTCTTGATTTCATTGCCCACCCCTTCCCATATGGGTCTTCCACATTTCTGCCTAGTCAGTTGGGTTTACAATTAATATTAATTTTCTTGACTATATTTGTAAGAGCACTAGCTACAGAGTTAAAGTACCTGGGTTCAAATCGTACCTTTGACACTTGACCTGCATAGGCCTCAGTTTTCTCCATTGTAAAATGAGGGAGCTGGGCTAGGTAGCCTCTAAAATCCCTTCCAGATCCAGATCCATGATCCTCTTGCAAGTAGGGATTGCTTCATGCATTGTATTTGGGTTTTTTTTTTGTTGGTTTTTTTACTTAGGCAGTCAGGGTTAAGTGACTTGCCCAGGGTCACACAGCTAGTAAATGTTAAGTGTCTGAGGCTGAATTTGAACTCAGGTCCTCCTGACTCCAGGACCGGTACTCTGTCCCATGTATTGTATTTATATCCCCAGCACCCAGAACAGTGCCTGGCACGTAGAAGGTATTTCATGAAGACTTGTCGGTTTATAAGACTACAATGATACGACTGATATAATTACTTTATTGCATTACTCTAAGGCATCCAGGCTTCGTGTCTGTCTTGTATGTGGACAGCTGAACCATTTTTACTCTTGCCCTAGAGAGATGACCAGAGATATTAAGGTAAAGTTGTACAGAAAAATGATACCATTATTATTTTCTCTCTACAAATAACCAAATTTGTAGCTGTGTGTGGGAAGAAATGAAAGTCTGGGATCCTGGGTTAGAATTTGCTGCTAGAGAACTTTAAGGGATGTAGGGTACATTTTCATCTTTCCAGAGGTAAACTGTCTAGTGATTAAGTCTGCATCATTTGGCCATGTGGACTTCAAGGACCAAGGATTCAAGAAGCTTGCATAACAGATTTATTTTTGTTGTGGCTTTTGTGTTTTCAGCCCTGAAGATCGCTGTGGTAGATATCTATCACTCCAGGTTAAAAGAGAGGCAGAGGCGGAAAAAGTAAGTTTACTCAACCGACTCTTGTCTTCCGACCTTGAAATGTTGACCGCATGAGGCACGTCAGAGCTGTGTGACTGATGACTCACTTTGTGACCTTGGGCAAGTCCCTCTCCCTCAATTTTTCTGTCTGTCAAAGAGGGATAATAGTCCTTGTTCCATTTTTACTTCCTCCTAGCCTCCTAGGAATGTTACAATGACAGAGGAGATGATTCAGGTGTGTAGTCTGGATCTCCCCAGAAGAGAGACATGAGCTAAATTTAAGGGGGTTTTGTGTTGCTAGGGTTATTGGATTGTTTTTTTGTTTGTTTTCTAAATGCTGTCATTTATGACCAATCACTCTTATAAGGAACCTTTCATTCAAAAGAATTTCAGAGAAACTGGATGATTTTCAGACAGACTCCTGGGTCTATCCCTGGTTGTGTTCTAGTAGACCCAAAATACACACTCAAGTGTTAGGGCTGCTAGAACCCACTGTGGTCACAGAGACAGAGCTGTGTAGTGGAAAGGGTCCCATGGCACTTGAAGGTAGGGGGACCTGGGTTCGAGTCCTAGTTGTGTCCCATTGCTGCTGTGTCACTGCTGGCAAATTATTTAATACCTCCAAGCCTCAGTCTCCTCATTTCCTCAGTAAAATGGGGAAAATATTTGTCTTGGCTAGAGGGCAGGGACTGTTTGATTTTTAGCTTTGTTTCCCTAGTGCCTAGGACAGTATGTGGCACACAAAGGATGTTGCATAAATGATTGTTGATTGATTGATGGTTTTGTACCAGCTGAGACCTTAGACCTATTTCTCCTCTCTGGGCCCCAGCTCCCACACTCTATACAATGATGGATTTAGATTAGATGATCTAAATTTTAAGGTGTGTATGTATCTGTGTATCTGTTTAAGGAAGGATTTTATTAGAGAGAAAGTAACCAGAGAGAGAGAGAGAGAGAGAGAGAGACAGTGGTCCCAGGGCATTAACAAGGTATTTACTAGGCTTGGAGCTCAGGAAACACTAATGAAGGACCAGGGCATCTGTGCAGGGGACTCTGAGCCTCTCAGAGTTGCCCTCCCCCGAGGAGAAGCGTAGGTCTCATCCGCCCCGTGCCCCTGGTGGAATGGAAGGCTCCCTGTTCTAGAAAGCTCTAAAATAGCAAACAGCTACTCATTGTTCCTGAGAATACAAGCTTTTGTTCTGCCTGAAACACAATTAGGGACAAAGAGCAATAGAGACTGGGGATTGGAGCAGCGGCTCAGATGCTGGTGTTAGCCTCATTTAGCACTGACGTTAATTAACCTCTAATGGCTCACTCACAGACTGCGTGCCATACACAGGCCTTCTCCCTCCGTTAAACAAGGACTATGCAGTGAGAGGCTTGCTGGCTTTCTCCTCTCTATGTTCTCCTGTTGCTGTTGGTCCTGTGTTCTCGAAGAGGACCATGGCACCAGGGAGGTGACGCCATGACATGCAGGGGAATTGGATTTAAGTGAGAGAGGGCTGTGCAGTTAGTCAGTAGGCTCACTTTCTCCTCCAGAGCTGTCTGGGTCCAATGGCGAGATCTGGATCAGGATCACTGGAGATGTCATTTCATATATCCAGGTCCTAAGAACATAGATTTCAAGCTGGAGGGGATCGTGGAGATTATCTAGTTCCATCCTTTCACTTTACAGACTTACTCCAAGGTCACACAGAACTACTAAGTATTAGAGTCCAGATTCGAATCCAGGTCCGGTGGTTCCAAATCCAGTGCCCATTCCACCATAGGAATGGGCTGCCTTTTAAATGTACTTTTTTCACCATTCCCACCTGTTGAAATTCTTCAAGATCCATTCATGTACTGCTTGTCTCCCCCAAGAAGCTCAGCTTTTCTTAGGTTAATTTGTCTTGGTCTCTCCTGTGCCCCCATCACACTCTATCTTGTATTATACTTGTTTATGTATGTACCATACTTTTTTAGTAGAATGTAAGCTCCTTGAGGACAAGAAATGGGTCATAGTTCATCTTTGCATCCGCAGTGCCTCTCACGTAGCAGGAAGTAAATAATGTTTGTTGAATTGAATTATAAAAAGTTGTGAAGCATCATATAAAGGAATTGTTAATCATTTTCTCTATTGATTAATGTGGCATAACCTCAGTGACTTAGGTAGTTTTCCCAGCTCTCACACAGCACAGAATTCCTGGCCTGGAATGTGTCCTCGTAAGTAGCAGGCACATATCCTTTATCCCATGAAGTACAGTCCTAGATTGATTCATTCATTTGACAAATATTTATTAAGCAACTACTCCATGTGTGAACAGGAAAAAAATACATAATACAACTAACGTTTATATGATTTGTGCAGAGCACTGTGCTGGGGTTAGGGAATATTCAGAAATAAAAGCCTATTCTGGTCCTCAAGGAGCTGACAGTCTAGTAGAGAAGATAAGGCATGTCCACAAAGGACTAGAATACAGAAAGATTAAATTCAGCAGAAAGGTACAAAGCCTTGTGAGATTTTGCAGGGAGGAGAGATTGCATCCATATTTGGGAGGTGGGGGCAGGAATCAAGGAAGACTTCATGGAAGAAGTGGCATTTCTGTTGGGCCTTGAAAGGTGGGTAAAATTTCAGCAGGTGACGACAGGGAAAGGTATTCCAGGAATATGGAGGCAGGACAATGCAAAAAGTGTTCATGGAACAGTTGAGTTTATCGGAGACTTAAGATTCTGGATGTTGTTCTCAATTCACTGACTCAAGCAACCTTGAAGAGTTTAACTTCACTTTTTTGGGTCTCAGTTTCCCTATTCTTTACCTCTCCGTGTAGAGTCTTTAACCTAATTAAACACTGTGTACAGAAAGTACTGCTGTACTTTAAATTACTTCCATATTTATTGGATCTCTTAGTTTACCTGGGTGGGCACTCTTGGTATCAATAAAAAAAAGCCCTGTGAGTAGTTGGTTTTCAAGGGTGTTGTTCTTTTCTGGCCTTAGCTAGGCTGATCCTCAGACAGTAGACATGCGGTCTATCACTAGGCCTATCCTTGAAGTGTTTGATCAGTCAAACCAGTCAATCAGTAAACATATATGAAGTGCCTACTATGTGCCAGGTCTGATAGGACCTGCCAGAACTCACATTCTGTTGGTATAACCTTTGAGAACCCAAGGAGATTCCCTGAGTTCTCTGTACTGTGAGGAGACATTGGACTAGGACTTGGGTGGAGAACTTTTTTTTTCCCTCCCAGTGAGGAAACTCCCTCTACCAAGTCAGATCAGCACCTTCCAGACAACTTACTGTCTTCGAGCAGAGGTTCTTAACTGTTTTCTTGCATGATTGATATCCCTTGGGCAGTCTGGTGAAGCCTTTCTCAGAATCATGTTTTTGAGTAATTCCAGAAAATGCTAAATTTCAGTTAGAGGTTAGTAAAAATAAAGATGTAATCTTTTTTCCTATCTAAGTTCATGGAATGCTAAATCTGTCCTTGGAACCCAAGGGATTAAGATCCCCTGTCCTGGAGAGTTGCTTGAGTCACTGAGAGGAACCCAAGTGACTAAACCCATTCTTAACTGAGGCCAGCTCTCTGTCCATTATCCTTCCCTGTGTCTCTTAGCAGAGGATACACTACATTCCTTATCATGTGTAAATGTTGTGGGGTTTTTTTCATTCTAGGATCATACGAGACCATGGCTTAATCAACCTTAAAAAATTTCAGTGTAAGTACTATTAATATATTTATTTTAAAATATCTTCCAGAAAGAATGACTAGATTAAAACTAATTATGCACCCTCTCTGGTTTGAGACAAAGTGATTAATTTCTAAAATTAAGAGAGCACAAATCTGAATACTAATGGAAGAGCACTAGATCACTTTCTAAAAGTGCATGATGAAATGTTTTGAGATCATCTATCAATAACAACAACAATAATAATAATAGCACAAACTTGTTGACCTTTGAATTATATATGTTTTATCAAAAATCAATAGGAATTGATGCTCTGTCTTAATTGTGTATTGTGAAACAGAAGGGACTTAAAACACAAGGGAAGGCTAAACACTGTTGGCTAGTGATGCTAAAGCCATAACATATAACCATCATGGCCCCTAACTTGGAGTGTCCAGATTTTCAAAGGAGTTGAAAGGGGCCTCAAGAGCCATCTAGCCCAGCCCATTCCCTTCCCACCCTCTACAAATCTCCATGACAACACACCCAATGAGTCTTTAGCCTTTTCATGAAGACCTCCACTGAAGAGGAGCCCAGTGTCTCCTAAGGCAGCCCATCCTACTTCTAGATTGCTTTAATTGTTAGAAAGTTTTTCTTGACATTAAATCCACATTTTATTTCTTGCAAGTCTCATATATTGTTTCTTGTTTTACCCTCTGGGGCTGAGCAGAACAAGTCTGATCACTCATCCCTGGAATAGTTTTCCAAGTCCTTGAAGATGACTGTGATGATGTCTCTCCTTAGTCTTCTCTTCTCAAAGCTTAACACTCCCAGTTCCTTTAGCCAGTCCTCTCATGGTATGGATTCAAGGCCACAGTATTGACCCTGGGGATCATTAGGGGGTGTGTCTGATAGACCAGATTAAAACTTAATGCTGTCTTTTTCTATCAGCAAGGTATAATTTGTTTAGCAAAATAAGATGAAAATCTAGTAATACTAATAATAGTGGTTGGCTCAGTATTTATACTGTAAATAACAAATCCACCTTGGCACCTCTTAGGTTCATCTTGTCACCCAGAAGGTAACCTGGCATTCACCTTGAAGGGACTACCTCCTAGGTGAAACTGATTTCATGATGTCCTTTTAGTCCCATGGTAGTCAAGTCAAACAAGAATTTATCAGGTGCCTACTATGTGTGCCAGTCACAGTGCTAAGCACTGGGATACAAAGAAAGGCAAAAACATGGTCATTGCCCTCAGGGAGCTCGCAGTCTAATGGGGAAGAGAACGTTTAAACAGCTCTGTACAAACAAGACACATACACACACACAGAGGATAAATTAGAGATAATCGACAGAGGGAAGGCACTGGCATTAAGGGAATTGGAAAAGGCTTGTTGCAGAAGGCGGGATTTTAACTGAGCCTTGAAGGAAGCTGGGGAAGTTAGAGTTTCCCTGCATATTGCAGGGTATAACAGCTAAGCACATAAGTCACCCAGTGTTTTGACCTTTACTAACCATAGAGATTGCCTGGTCATCCCTATTTTGATTATCATTGAATGGGAAGATTTCTTCCCAGCCCTATTACTTCATTAGCAACAGCTTTATGCTACAAGTACATGGAAGTTTTGTTGCTGCTGAAAGCCAGGGAGGGTGTGAAGGACTCAGCTGCCAGGATACTGGGTACATAAGTTGACACATTTTTAGTGAAAGGCAACTTTTAAGTTGCTGTATACAGTCAGCCTCCTTGGAGTCCAAAACAGACTGGCCTTATGCCAGATTCCACCCTCTTATGTAGTGAGATTCCAACAAATCAATTAGTTTTCTGTCTAGTATTAGAGGAGTCTTCCTTGTCAGCTGCTGGGCATTCCATTATACCATGGACTCTTAACAGGAACAGAATGTCTTCTGTCTAGGAAGTGATTTACCTCAAAGGGGTATTTCCTCTTAATCTCAGGCTAAAACAGAGGTTTCTTCCTAAATCTATGATGTTTATTTCAGCAGTTGAGAAAGCAAGTGACTTTAGGAGTGTCTTGAGAGCAGTGTTAGGCTTATCTGCCTAGGTGTGCCCTTTCTTTTCCTCTGCACACCCCCCTCCCTTCCTTACTGCAGCAGATACTTGGTGGAAAGGAAGTGACTCTGGAAGCTGTTGGCTTTGACTGCTTTGAATGGGGGCCTACCTGCAGGGTGAGGCAGCAAAATGTCACTCTTAATAGTTGTAGCTGCCAAGTTCCACACCTTTATCAGGGTTCAAAATGCCCTATGCACACAATGAAGAAGTGTGCCCCTTTCCTGGGGGTACATGGAGAGGGATAATTTAATATCAGGGGTGTATGTGTCAGAGATAAGACAACAGCTTTAGCTTGGCTGTTGGGTTTTCTGGAGAGATAAACAAAGCTATGAATTTGGGTGGGTCCAGTGCAACATATAACATCAGAAAGTGTGACTCAGGCTGCCAAGTGTCGTCCCTCAGTTGTATCTCCCATTAGCTTTTGCAGGTGCCCCTGACCAGGTAAAATAAGGTATATGCAGTCACCTTGGTGCTCTGTGGAGATGCTCTTGTGTGATAACATCACTGTGTGGTAGTTACAAGCTGGCTATTCTTATTCTTATAATTAATGTTTTGCATTCTTAGCTTTTCTGGTTTGCTTCCTGGTCATAGGTAAATATGTCACATATAGTTTGAAACTGTTCCCTTCCCTCAAATGAAATAGTATTGGTAAAGCACTTTGCGCGGTGCCTGGCACACAGGAGGTGCTTAATAAATGATTTTTCCCATTCCCCCCACCCCCTGACCTTCTCCTGGGAAACACAGATGACCTAGAGACCCCTCTCCTTTCACTGTGGTATCAAAAGTCATGTCTTGTTATTTCTTACAGTGATGGAGCGGCGTTATCCCAAAGAGGTCCAAGATCTTTATGAGACGATGCGGAGGTTTGCAAGGATCGTGGGACCAGTTGAGCATGACAAATTCATTGAAAGCTATGCATGTAGGGAACCAGCAAGCTTCAGTATTTGTGTGTATGTGTGTGTGTTTACACGAAGAGGAGAGGCACTCTAGATTGTGTTGTTGTTAACATATACTTTTGTTTAATAGATGGGTATTTCTGTCTTGGCTCTTCTATTATGACCCTGGAGATAATTTTATGACTCTGAGGGTGGAAGAAGAGTAACAAGAAACTTCTTTCTAAGTGACTTATCTGGGGAAGCACAAGGTGTTTCAGTGGCACTGGGGCTTAATGAGTCATCCAGACAGCATGACCAGTATTCACTTCCCTTTATGTGAAGTTTCTGAGACAACAGCTTCCCTCACCTGATTTCCCCCATCACATAAAGCCCTAGGTAACCTAGGCAGTAAGATGCAGGTTTTAAACCATCACAGACTGTATTTCTCAATGTGTAGCCTCAGCTATGGGCTTTGTGTACGTGGCAACTATTCTGCCCAGGATTACCAAGGAGAGGATTCTGGGAAGGCACCTTACCAACGTATTTATCCAGTGTCTCATCACTCAAATATTTGCTTGCACGAGAATTGTGTGCATCAGTCTGAACCAATTCTATGGCCTTGTTTGGCTGTCTGTCCACGTGCAGTTTGTCCTGATGAGTGATCCTTCACTTCCTGCCCCAGCTTGTGCTGAACCCTGTTCGTGTGTCACCCCTGAAGAGCTGGGCCCTCCCAACAGACTGAGCCATTCCTCTGTCAGAACTCAATTTCTAAAACCCTTCCAGGCTCAGAGTACTCTGTTGCTTAACATTCCAGCCTATGCAACCTGAACTGTCTGTTCAGGGCCGACAGAAACCTTGGGTTTGTGGAAAACAAACTGCTCTTTTGTCCCTTTATGAGAAAAGCAAAGAAATCCTATCTGGGGCCTTTGTGCTTTCCCTGAAAAAGGGACATATCAGCTAATCTCAGAGACAGACCTCACAGGTGAAAGGATTTGGTCTCCAGGGCCTGAATTTTTCACAGAGATGGGTTTGTTTGGTTTTCTTTTTTTTTTTTTTATTTCAGGAGAGTTAGTTGAAGCCAGCTAGCTCTGAACTTCCTTAGAGACAACAGTTCTCTAAACATCTGGACACAACAGCTGGAGAACAGCTGTAATGGTTTTTTTATCAGCTTCTGATTGAAGCTGCCAGGGGGGAAACGTTTTTTAAATAAGCCTCCCCAAATAGAATCTCCCCAACCTGCTCTTGTGGTATGATGTAGAATGACTCAAATTGTGGAAATGCCAATGGAAGTGTTTACCAATTTATCACTTTTTATCTCTCTGTTGTTTGTCCTTCTTCATTCTTTTGTTGTGGGGAGACAGTAGAATTTGAGCTTCGAAGGGAAATCAAGCGGCTTCAGGAGTACAGGACAGCTGGAATCACCAATTTTTGTAGTAAGTACACTCAGATTGACCTCAGTGCCCCTGTGTCAGAAGATTTGGCATTTTCCAGGACCTGGGGCAGGTCTGCTTTGTTTCAAGCTTTGCTATTAGACTGAGTTCTTTCTCTTAACTTCCTGTGCAGCCTTGTGCATTTAGAAGTCCTTAATCTTCATTTGGGTCATTGAACCCTAGGGCAATCTGATGAAACCTAAGGACACCTCACAATGCTGTCTCTAAATGCAGAAAATAAGATACAAAAGATTACAAAGTGAACCAATTCTATCGAAATATAGTTATCAGAATATTTTTAAAAAACAAAGTTCATGAACCCTGACATAGGCCCATACTTGTGAATAGTCATGTGTCCTTCAGGGTGGAAGAAATGTCATCAGAGAAAAAGAGAGAGAGAGAAGGTAGAAGCAGGGGTTCTTAACATGAAGTCTATGAACTTGCATTTTAAAATATTTTGATAACTTTCAATATTGCTGGTTTCCTTTTTTATCCCATGCACTTTATTTTATGCATTTAAAAACCTGATCCTGAGAAGGGGTCTGTCTGTAGGTTCACCGGACTTCTCTCAAAAAGCTCCAGAACCCAAACAAAGTCAAGAACTTCACCAGGTCTCAAGCCAGGGTTCTCCTTTAAGACCTGAGCCTATGCTTAAGATCTTGATTTTTTGATACTGATTATCAGGTACCACAAGATTCCACCTTGTATCTTCTTTGTTTCAGAAATGGAGAATCTGGTCCTTCCCTATTCACCAAGTTTTCAAGAATTTGAGGTGCCTTCAGTTAAGTTTATTTGGAATAGGAAAGGTTGGGGAGCATTAGGAAAAAACAAACATCAAAAAAAGGAGGGCAAGATCTTTGATCAGATCAGTGCTTCCTCTCCTCTTTTCCTCCCTTGTCATCCTGTTGAAAGCTATCCCTCCTCCCCTCCCCTCCCCCCTCCCCCCTCCCCAGATTATCTGCTGTGCTGTAGCCCTGGTGGAATAGGGTCAGACTTTGGGAATCTTTCCACTTTAGAGGTTCTAATGAACAAAGTGAAAAGGAAAACCCCCTGGACAGTTTCAAATAACCAGTGCTTTGGGGAAGTTGTACACTTTTCATCCAGTATCAAGAAAAATTTTAGATTTTCCTCCAGTTAATGGAAGAAATGTTGTTAAAGACAGTGGCAGCAGCTCAGACAGTGACTGAGGCTAGGCAGAGGATCCAGGCAGCACTGCTGGGCAGGGATGGGCTTCACGGTCTTGGCCTCTTCTTTAGGTGCCAGAGCCTATGATCACCTCAAGAAGACCCGGGAGGAGGAGCGCCTGAAGCGCACCATGTTGTCGGAGGTCCTTCAGTACATTCAAGACAGCAGCGCCTGCCAACAGTGGCTCCGTCGGCAAGCTGACATGTATGGCCACAGCCTGCAGCTATGGGAATTTGGTGCCTGTAGAGCCTGGTGTCATAGGATGTAGAGCTGGGAGGCCTCATGTGAGGAAAGACTCAGAGCTGGAAGGGATCCTAGGGACTCAAATTTTACAGATAAAGAAATAAAGGAATTGCCTCAGGTCACACAGTTAATTAGTATCTGGGGTAGGATTTGAACCCAGGTCTTTCAAGTTCAAATCTACTTTTTTTTCCATCATACCCCACTGTCTCCCTTACAGATCATCTTTACCCTCTCAGGAATTGATGCCTAACAAGATGCAGTGACCTGTCTGAGGTCACACAAATAGTAAATAGTAGAGCCAGATCCCCCAACTTCAAATCCAGTGGTCTTCTCACTATACCATGCTAACTCCAATCCCTCCCCAACCAGGACAGTTTCCATGGCTCAAACTCTAAACAGTCTGTCATAGGAATGGTGATTTATTCTCAGTTTGCAGAAATATGACTGTCCTCTCGTATCCTGCATGGTCATTTTGATCCTATTAAAAATATGTCCATCCCTCCCATCCCAGTGAAGTCTTAGGACTTCAGCTGGAGGATGGTGTGCGCTGTCCTCACTGCCCTGAGGGTGAGCTCAGAGCATGCTCGGTCCCACCCAGTCCAGGTCAATATTTCCTCCAGGAGAATTTTCCTGCTTGGTGGATAAATGTAGTCATGTGCCCACTGAGGGATAGTGGGCTCAGTTTCATTGTATTCATTCAAAGTGACCATTAGCATATAAATGTTTGTCATCATCATTGGAATGGCAGAAGACTCCCAAGGGTCATTTTGTGACCATTGCCTTCTTTATGTGATGTAACATGAGCTCAAATTTTTCTTCTTCATTATAGTGATTCAGGCTTGAGTCCTTCAGTTCCAGTGGCTTCAAATTCAGGTAATTATGCCCCAATCTGGAGTGACTATGGAAATGAGACTGCCTGTGTGTCATTAGGGTTACCTTGACATCCTTGAGGGCCAGAGTAGCATCAGCTCAGTCTGTCTTCTGAGCTGTGGCCAGAGTCTGTGTGTTCCAGTGTGACCCACGTGTCCACACACTGCCATATCTCCTTAGTTCTTGTCACCAGATGCGTAGGGTCCTCTTCCCTTCCCCTCCCCCAGCTCTGCAGAGACAGGGGAAGGAAGACCTCAAGGTGGGAGAGATTTTATTTCTTCTCTATCCGGCTCTTTCTTTTCACATAATTTGTTTCCTCATGGTTATTACTACAGATTGTGAGAATTATCCCCCCGAGATAAATAGCAGTAATAAAAACTTGTAGACTACTTTATGGGGGACAAAACACTTGACATACATTATCTTCCTAGATCTTCATGGCAACTCTGGGGAGATAGAGAGTGAAAATAATTATCATTCCCATTCTGCAGATGAAGAAACAGGTTTGAAGAGGTTGTGCCTTGCTCAAGGTCATTCAACTAGTAAATAACAGAGCCAGGACTAGAAGCCAGGTCTTCTGACTCCCAAGTCCAGTGCTCTAGCCATTACACCACACTGCCTCTTAATTGTAGGTGATACAGCCCATTTGCCAACCAAGAAGAATGTCCCTTGCCAGAAACCCAAGGGTGATGTAATACTTCATAAATGTAGTGTGTGTGCATTTCTTGTCTTTTCCCTTCAGTAGGGGACAGCCTGGAGAGCGAACCCAGCATACGTCACTCATGACGTCTGGTGATTACATCAGATATTAGTTAGGAGAAGACATAAAACGTGATGGTGCTTTTTTTTTTTAAACATATTTCTATCTCTGTTCCCCTCGGTTGAATGGAGTGGAATCATTATTTTCTTAGTCAACCAGGGCAGTCCACTCCATGTATTATAGGGGGAATGAGGCACTGAGAAATTCTACCCTAGGATTTAGTGATGACTGTTGTTTCTGACACTATGGACATTTCCAAATATGCCCACTTCCTATTAAACACTCCCTAGTGACAAAGAAAAAAAATTAAGGAAAACCAATCAACCCATTCACCATATCTGATAGCATATGCAACATTATATACTCTTAGTCCCCTTCCATTCCTCTCCCTAAAGGAGGGAAATATGTTTCATCATCCATTCTCCTAGACTAAATTGGGTCATTAAAATCCACCGGAGTCTGGCTGCTTTTCAGTGTTGTTTTTATTTGTATCACTGCAGTTTTGTTGTCTTGGTTCTGCTTACTTCATTCTGCAGCACTTCTTACAGGTCTTCCCATGATTCTCTGAATTCTTTAGTTTGTTATCTCTGACATTCACATTCACAGACCTTGCTTTGGTGAGCCATTCCCCAGGCAGTGAGCCACCCACTTTGTTTCCAGGTTTTTGCTACCATAAAAGGCACTGCTATGAATATTATATATATATATTATATATATATATATATATATATCTGCCTATACATATAACATTCATATATACATATGATGTTCATATAATATTCATATATGCACATGTATATTTCACCCTAAGCTTTTCCAGTATTTTGAAGACTTGAATGAGAAGCTATTGCCATCTCACTCACAATCAGTCATAAGGTCATAGTTCTAGGGCTGGAAAGGACCTCAGAGGCCATCAGGCCTCTACCCCCTTCATTTTACAGATAAAGAAACTGAGGCCCAGGTATGTTAACTGACATGACTTAAGTCACAAAGGGATTTCTCAAGGTCTCTCTGATTCAGATGCACTGCTCAGAGAACATTCCATTGCTGGGAGACAGAAATTTCTTCTATTTTTTTTTTCCTGGTATCTCTTGTATTTTTCCCCATCTTTTTATCGTACATGTTGCAGTTTTCCTCTAAAAATGATCTTAGCTTTGTCATGGCTTGCAACAAACTTTCTACAGATTAATTTTCTAACTGCTTTTTTATTTTTTTAATATTAAAAGGGGAAAAGTGAACATTATATGGAGTTACTAAATCAGTCAGATCAAGGCTGCTTATTTGCTAGTAACTGAAAAAAAAATTTAAGCAGCAAAGTTCAGAAAGATACATACCCTAGACTGGCTGATTTGGGCCTGAATCTTGAAGCACTGATGCCCTAGATTTGACCTTAGTTTTTTAACTCTTTATTGGCTGTTCCCTGAGGCTTCCTGGCACTCTCTGCTATGCAGGCTCATGCACCCTTTGTCCCCTGTCCTCTCTGGATTGCCCTCTGTCACCTCAAGCCTGTATCCTAACCTTCAGCCCTCTTTTGATAGCCTCTCTCTAATTGTCATCTCCCCTCCAGACTATGATTAGGCCCTTTGGCTGGAAAGAGGCCCTCATCTCTTCTGATTACCTTATAGAAGCGCCTATTTTCTAACAGACTGACATTTGATGACAGTCTTGTTGCCTCAGAGGTTAAATAAACTTCTTACACCTTGTTTCCCCCACCCTCTACTCCCCTTCTCTGTTCCTGAATCAAAACCCTAGACCCAGATAAAAAGTCTTACTTAGGACAGCATTTTTCCCATTGACCGCTGCTCTGATTCCCTGCCTCTGGTATTTGAGGTAATCCCAGCCTGTACCCTGTATCATAAGTACCTCATTGTCTTCTGGGTGGATCTCTCAGGTAAACAGGGCAGGTCTAGAAAGAGCAGCTATTCCCTCACATAGTTAATAAGAAAGCGTAACAGTCTTGCTTTGATCTAAAGTCAAATAGTGTCTGGATAATTACCCGTTTAGCCCCGTTCTGCTGGCCAGATAGTTAGCAAGTGTTGTGTAGGAGAGCCAATGTCTTCTTCAGGCTGGCAGCTTAGAGCTGGCAGCTGGGAAGGACTGGTTCTTAGTTTTCCAGCCAGGTTGAGGAGACTGGGCTTCAACACTTCTGGTGGCAGCAAAAAATTGGAAACAGGGGACTTGTGAGTTGGGAAATGGCTAAATAAATGTAACAGACCTTATTGTGTCTTGAGAAATGATGATTGGGAAGAATTCAGAAAAAGTAAGAACCAGGAAAACAGGATACCCAGTGACTACAGCAACCATGTAAAGGGAAAGAACAGAAACTCAAATCTGAATGCTGCTTAATTATACTGACTAGGCTCAGTCTTGGAGAAGAGAGGAGGAAAATGCTGGGGAGTGGTGGATCAAGACCTGGCTATGGAGTCAGGAAGACCTAGGTTCAAGGCCTGTCTCTGACACATTCTGGCTGGGTGACCCTGGACAAATCACTTAGCCTCCCAGTGCCTCCAGGGCAGAAGTTTCTGAGAAGATACAGTTCTGCCTTGGTAAAGGGAAGTTTCTCACTGGCAGTTCTCTACACCAGGGAAATCACAGGTCTGGTCCAGAAAAAAACCAAAACCAAAACCACATTTCCCTCCCTTTGCAGAGGTGGGGGACTGTGGATGTGGAACACTGCATAGACTGGCAGACTCCGTTGATAGGTTGGTTAGTTTTGCTCAACTTTTTTTCTCCTATTCTGCATTTATAAGGGATGGCCTGCTAGGCAGGGGTGGAGGGGATGGTGCTATTTGGAAATGAAAGTGAAGTAAAGAAAAACAAAAGATTTCAATAAAGTTTGTTTTTAAAATGATATATGGGATTTCCTCCTTCATTGGTAGAAGTTGCTGAAATAAACAGGTGACTTACCCAGATGTCCAGCAGCTAAGTCCTAGAGCTGATTATTTTGCATTTAGGATAGGAACAGACAATGTTTAACTGGGGAATGGGAAAGCATCTTTTCCTCAAGTGGGTACTTTTTAAATAGGAGGCTGTGGGGGCCTCACCTGGCTGCTCCCTTTCCTTATTATTGTGTGAATTTCATGAAGTGTCTGTATGTGTGTTTGGGACTGGGACGGGGGTGCGTGGGGTGGGGGTGAGGGTGGGGGGGTGGTACCCAGAAAGGATGGAAAATGTCTCAGTTCCATCTTTGGTTTTCTGGTTACCATACCCAAAGCATTGTATATAGCTCTTTTGCTGACAGAGGCCCAAGGGTCCAGGCCCAACATTTTCTGGAGAGGTACCACTATTTTCTTTGCTAGTCTGGCTATGTCATCTCCATCTTTTAGACTCTCATTTGCTTCAGAGCTCCATTCAATCACCCCCTCCCACATAATGCCTTTTCTTATTCTCTCCCTAGCTGCTAGTGCCATCCTGTCTGTATTTTATATGGACTCATATGTGTATAGGCTTTTTGAGAACAAGGAATGTTTCATTTTTGTCTCCATCTCCCCACCCCCTAGCACAGTGGCTGGCTGGCATTTAGGGGGTCCTCAATATTGTTTGTTGATTGGTTGGTTGATTTAGAGTCAGAAAGGACCTCAGATGCCATCTATTTCAACCTTCTCATTTTACAGGCTCTTAAACTTAACCAAAGAAACACAGCTAGTAAATAGCAGAACCACTTGGGATTTGAACCCATGTCCTCTGCCTCCAAATTTGGCTTTCTTTTCATTGTGCTTTCTGGCCCCCGAAAAGTGTTGTATGAATCCCTAAGCAAATTGCCAGGCATGCTAAGTGTCTCTTTCTTTCTTTGACTGTAGGTAGACGGAGTGCACCTCCTTTGAATCTCACTGGCCTTCCGGGTACTGAGAAGCTAAATGAGAAGGAAAAAGAGGTAACAAAAGGAGCAGGGACCACAGGATTGGGTCTGGTTTCTCACTGAATTAACCTGTCCCAAGAGCCAATTACAGGGTCCAGGCATAGCAGAGCCCTGACCCAGCCAGGGAGAAGTGGGAGGCAGAGAGCTGTGTCAGGGCATTCTCAGTGTTTCTGGGCAGAGAAGAACACAAGATTACATTTCCATGCCTCCATGACATCTTCCCTCTCACCCTTGATATTTCTTTGGTAACACATACCTAGAAAGTACTGTGGCTAATTAAAAAAAAACAACAAAACAGAACAGAACAGAACTTTCACATCTAAATGAGTACTGTCCTTTAAAAGAAGCCATCCAGAGGGGCTTTTGACTTATTGTAGGTTGCAATGCCTTTCTTTTAAATTTTAGAGGCGCTGACTTGGAGCCCCTGAGGAAAATCAATCTGAGGTTTTTTTGTTTTAATTCAAAATGGTATGGCTCACCTTGATCACCCATTTTATTGGATTTCTCTTTTTACTCTTTCCAAAAATGATCTACCCTCAATGTCTCTGACAAAGCTACAATTCCTTTTGTGTTTTTCAATATTCCTATTACAATCCCCAGAGGATTTCCCTGAGGGTTAGCCCCTCCCTCAACTGACCTCAGTTTGGTTCAGTTCACAGATATTCAGTGATAGATATTAATAAACATCTGAGTTGCTAATTCAATTCTACATTGATTAAGTACCTACTATGTGCCAGGCATTGTGCTAGGTATTGTCCTAGGTACAAAAATGAAACATTCCTTGCCCTTCAAGAGCTGAAGTTCTAATGCATTAGTAGTGGGGGTAGGGGCCAGGGATGTGCAATCAATCAATCAATCAGCACATATTTATGTGCTTAGTACTGTGCTAGACACCAGGGATACAATACAAAGGATAAAACAGTCTCTACTTGCAATGAGTTTACATGCTCATGTCCAGAGGATCTAGCCTGGTCTTCAAGTTATCAGTCAAAATCAAGCTTCCCAGGCAAGTGAGAGAGCCTTCTACCTTATTGCGGGTCACTTTAGAAGGAGCTAGCAGAAGGGGGACGTGGTGAGTGAGTGAGGGTCCCAGAGAATGGCTTTATATTCCCAGCACCTAGCACAGTGCCTAGCTCATAGTAGGCAATTAAAAAATGCTTGTTTGATTGATATTTGAGGGTTTAGTTTTGTTTTGTTTTTTGCCTGTGCTAGGGATAGTGGAAACCTAGTTTTTGGTTCTTGAGAAAAGGGAAAGTTTTGGCTGACCCTGGTTTGAGGAGCCCAGACGAGATCAACTTCAGTGCAGAGGGGCTAGGGAGTTCAAGTGAGGCAGGCCAGTGAACTAACATAGGTCTGTGCTGCTATATTTACTGGAGCCCCTGCTGCTTTCTCTTAGTATCTGTTCACCCCACCCCCCCACCCCTGCTGACAGAGAATTTTTGCCACAAAGCAAGAGATTGTCAAGGTGTTTTCTTTTGGTTGAGACTTTAAAAAGCATCTTGGCTTCAGAAATCAAAGTATCTTTTCCCTGCTCACTGCCACATTTGGCCATATGCACCAACAGATGAGGATGAGTGGGGATTGGTCTTTCCTCAGGTGCTCAATATCTGCCTCCTGAACGAAGAGGTATCATATCTCTGAAAGAGCCCTTGGGTCTACTCCGACAGGCCAGGGTCCAGAGCCATCCTCCTTCCTGGGCTCCCTGAACATCCTACCCTGGTTTTCTCTCTATAGGTTGCTCTCTTCCTTAAAGGAGAAGCCGCCTGGTGGAATGTGGCCCAGCCAGCCAGTGGTTCCTCCGTAAATACCTATGGGATGAAGTCACTCTCTGTCTTGTTGGTGATACCTGTTGGGTAAAATTATGAGAGTGACAGATGTTAATGTTTATTAAATTTGCCATGTCTTCCAGCTCTGTCAGATGGTGAGGTTGGTCCCTGGAGCCTATTTAGAATACAAATCAGCTCTAGTGAACGAGTGCAACAAACAGGGGAGCTTGAGACTGGCACAGGCTAGAGCTCTCATCAAGATAGACGTGAACAAGACCCGGAAAATCTATGACTTCCTCATTCGAGAAGGGTACATCACCAAAGCGTGAGGCCTGGAGGGCCTGGGACCAGAACTCACGTGCTGGGAATGTGGTTGATGGAAGGACAACCCAGGGAATTCCAGCGAGTTTTGTTTGGGGACTTGGGCACTTTGTCAGTTTTGTATCAAAGTGTCTACTTTCTCTCCCCCACCCTGCTTTAGAAGGCTCCCATCGTCATCATCAGTGTTGTGCTACAGAGTTGTGTGGCAGCCAAGCTGTTACTTAACGTGAGTGGGCATCCATCCCTCATGCCTCTTGGTGACTAAAATGAGAATCACAGGACCTCGCATCTCAGTGCTGGTCAAAATAGCACCAAACCATGGGCCCACGGGCCCAGTGGCCCAGGTTATTTGCCTGGTAGCTGAGACATGGGATTTTTGAATACCCTACAGGGAGAGAAGGTAGTACCTTGAAGACAAGGAAATGTTTTTAGAGATCAGGAAGAAGCTTGTTTCTTTTTTTAAGCCAACAATTGGAAGCTCCCTTGCTCCTGGTGAGAGGGGGCAACCAGTTTCCCTGTGTCGTCTTGTCTCCAACTGTGTCTTCAACTGACTGGGTTTAGCTTGGTACTTACTGCAGTCCAGCTAGCTCCCTCATCAGTCTGTGGTAGAGTGTGGCACCCATCGGATGGAAGCTGTCTCTGTTCTTTTTAGAACTAATGGATTAAAATGTTTTGCTATTTAATTTGTGGGTGTGTCAAATCAAGAGCTTTGAGCTGGACACTGGCTATTTCCCCCTAGCCCCCCAACTCTTAACTATCAGTCAATCAACAAGCATTTATTAAGTACTTACTATGTATAGGCACTGTGCTAATCCCTGAGGGATATGAATTAAAGCAGAAACTTGGTCCAAGCCCTCAAGGGAATAAATGCTCTGCAAATATGGCCTACCTAGGCTTCTCTGCCTATTTTAGCCTGGGACCTAGGGATGGATGGAAATGATGTTCCTGACTTAAGAGATTTGAACCCTAGCTCTCAGTGATAAAAGGCAAGAAGTGTGTTCCTTAATTTTTATTTGGGGGGGGGAAGCTATGATTTTATTCCTGTGGGGAATTCCCATTGTAGAAACTCCCTCCACAAATGCAGATCAGCAGCTGATCTATAATTTATTGTCTTAGAAAGTTTGCTGAGGCAGTGAGAGGTTAAGTGACTTGGGCCAAGTCACACAGCTAGGATGTGGAAGACTGGCCAGGAACCCAAGTCTTCCTGACTCCAAGCCCAGCACTATACACTCTTCTAAACTTTTACAAGTGTACGAATACAGTGGGTGAAGAAGGAAGAAAACCAGAGCATATGTGAGTAATTTTGAACAGTGTTAAGTTCAAATATGTCCCTTCACAGGTCTAAGGATGAGAAGTTTGACCAAACCTGAAACTGAGGTCTCAGTCTGCCTTCCTAGAGCATAAGAAGGACCAGCCATTTCACAGAACCAGGCTGCCTCCTCTACACTCCACCCTCCCTGGAAACATTGCACTAGGCAGCAACTTTCTTCAGGCCAAACCCTTTGTTACTGAAATTCAGACTCCTGTTTGCCATCCAAGCTCCCCCTGAAAACAATCTTGGACTCCTTGGGAGCAAGGCTCAGACATTGTGATCTCTGTTGTATTTACATAAAGTCCAAGGGGTTTGTAAACTGAGCAGATGGATCACATTTCCTCAGGGGATTGGAAGGATGAGAGGAAAACCTCCTAGGATGTGAAGGAATTAAAACAGAGAACTCCTTAAAGATGAAAGTACAGCTGGAGGAAGCTTCCGGAGAATCCTAGTGTGGGTGGAAAGGAGCCCAGTTGATTTTGTTACTTTATAGGCAGTCAGACGTTTATTAATGCCTACTGTGTGCCAGGCTCAGAGCAAGGCATGGAAATTTTAAAAACTATAAATGAAGAAAAGGGGAAAGAAAGAAAACAGTCCCTGCTCTGAATATTATTTTGAATATTATTTCATAGGGCCGGAGACTTAGGGCTGGAAGGGGATCCCCCAACCTCCTCATTTTATAGATAAAGAAACTGGAGCCCAGAAAGCTTTAGAGATTTGCCCAGAGCTGACACAGGTGGCAGTAGTAAGATTTGTAGCCAGGACTTCGGAATCTAGAACTGGTGCTCTTTCTACTGTCCTAGAATGAGTCAAGAAATTCAATATCCAATGTAAGCACAACCTCCCAGGAGCAAGGTCAGCAAAAAATGTGGAGGCAAGACTCATGTCGATAGGGGGTAAGATGAAGTAAGGAGAGGTGAGATTTATGTGAATTGGGATAAAGTGAAGATAATTTGGAGATAAGACTCATTTGGGAAGGGGTTCAGATCCAGGTCTCCAGACTCCAGGAAGGACTCACTTTGGGGAATTCCTTAAACACAGAGTCCCTAGGATCCTCCCTCATTCCTCCCACCTTTGTCAGCTGGACTGCAGGGCAATAAATCTCAGAGACAAAAAGTTTAATTAGCATCAGCTGATGGGCAATTTCTAGGTGACTATAGTAACTCCACAGAACAAGGAAAGATGCACACATGTGGGGTTTTACACAGTCTTAGGGTGACATTTCAGGCGGCCCAAAGCCACTTTCCTTATTTGGGAGGTTTAGTAACAGGGACTGGATGCAGGTGATTTGGAGGGAGAATGTGTTAAGGTTGGGGTTAGAAGGGTTAATCTTGGGGATCTCTGGAGTTTCCAAAGATCAGGTTTGTGGCAGTGGAATGTTTACTCTTTTTTGTTTTTGTTTTTGTTATTTTAGGCAATGGGGTTAAGTGACTTGCCCAGGGTCACACAGCTAGTAAGTGTTATGTGTCTGAGGTTGCATTTGAACTCAGGTCCTCCTGCATCCAAGGCCGATGCTCTATGCCTTGCGCCACCTAGCTGCCCCCGGAATGTTTACTCTTATCAAATATTCTGGGAGGCAGGAAGTTTCTATAATGCTGGCCTCCTTCAAGATAGAATCAATGGGCCTCTTCTGCTGTTGAATAAAATACAGACTGAGGGTTTGTCTCTGTTTACACAGCCATGTAGCTCATCATTTCTTTGACTGCTAAGGTTACTTTTTCTGGAGAGAAGGTATGTCTCCCCCCTCAAACCACAGTCTGCCTTCTCCACACTTAGCTCCATCATCCATTCCTAAACTGTTCCTAAAACCACACTACCTCCACTCTGGCCATCTTCTTCATCCCTCCCACAAATCTTTTCCTTTGTCCATGGGGTTGTAGATTCTGATAGGTGAACTTTCACTTTCACATTCCTTCCTGGAAATTTCCACACCATCCTACTGAGCTCCCAGTTCTTTTTTTTTTTAAACCAATCAACATTTATTGAGTACCTACGATGTACTAGACACTGTGCTTGGATCTTAGGTCTTACCTTACATCATAAGCTCCTTATGGGCAAGATCTGCCTTGCTTGCTTATATTGGTATCTCCATCACTTGGCACATACTAAGTGCCTAATGAATGCTTTTTCATCCATCCATTCATCCAAACACAGTGTTCTTTCCACCATGCCACAACTGCCACTAAATGAGATTCTTGATTGGCCCTGCAGGACCTTCCTTGTATTTGGGAAAAGGACATTCTATTGAAATAGGGTAGATCCCAAGAAGCCTCTTATATGGGGAGGGGTGTGGCGTTCTCCCTGATTTCAAGTTTAATTTGCCATCCATCCATTTTGGCTAGGCAGTGGGTTTAAGTGACTTGCCCAGTCTCAGTAGTGCTCAGGGTCGCACAGCTAGTAAGTGTCAAGTGTCTGAGGCTGGATTTGAACTTGAGTCCTCCTGACTCCAAGGATGGTGCTCTATCCATCGCACCACCTAGTTGCTCCCCATCCTATCAGTTTTGATTATAGAATTGAGTTACTGCTATCCCTAGCCTATCTACTGAGGAAGGCTCCCTGGAGGAGGTGGATTTTGAGATGATGATGATGGGAATGAGAGAAGAGGGATGGTTTGGCAGATGGAAGTGGGAAGACATTTTAGACATAGTGGGTGGAAGATATGGAGGCAGTAGTGGGAGGAAGAAAAGAAGTGCCTAGTGATTTGTTTAGCTGGAACAGAAGGGGCAGCTGGGGTACTTAGGAGTGGGAGGGAAGTGGGATAATCTGTAAGCCTTTAAAACCAGACTGGGTTTTGTAGATCTGATGAGGAATCAGTAGAGTTATAAGGAGAGAAGTGAAATGGTTGAAACAACTAATTAGGGTGAAAAAGGCCTCTTTGGGGGTTGTTTGGGGAAGTGACAAAGTCCCTCTTTTGGGTAAAGTTGAGAACAACCATATTTTGCTAGCTCTGGAGAAAAACGGGCCTTTACAGGAGCCCCTGAGTTGTTACCACTTTGTGTATTTAGCAGGAAAAAAGCAATTGCCTGTGTCTGTTGTGGCCGTCTTTTACATATCATTTCCTCCCACATTGTTTTTACCTAGTGAAGACTCTATCTTTTTATGTCACTACTTCTGTTCTGTAAATCTAGGACTAACGGGATCCACCAAAAAACATCTAAAATCCTTTTTCCCCCCACTTACCATCTGGTAAACCTATTCCTAACCCAACATGTTCCAGTATAATTCCCTTTTAATCTCAGAGTTTGGAGAGGGAGATTCCTTCACCTTCCTCTGTAATTCATCTGCTTTGAAATCCTTAATGAAATGAAATTTCTTAACATGTGTCAACCTTAATCATTCTTGCTTTGGTTTTTAAGCCTGCTCTGAGTAGAAACAGAACCTCCATGTAATAGCCCTCCCTTCTAATTAAAGACTTCATCCATCCCTTCTCTTGAATCAATTCTTTTCCAGTTCCCCTCTTCCTAGGTCTCATTTCCTAACCCTGTTTTGTTCATTGAGTGGCTAGGTGGCCCAGGGGACAGAGTGCCATGCCTAAAGTCAGGAAGACTTTTCTTCCTGAGTTCAGATCTGGCCTCAGATACTTACTAGCTGTGTGACCATGGGCAAGTCACTTAACCCTGTTTGTCTTAGTTTCCTCACCTATAAAATGAACTAGAGAAGGAAATGGCAAATCACTCCAGTATCTTTGCCAAGAAAACCCCAAATGGGATCACGAAGAGTCAGACATGACTGAGAAACAGACTCCTGAACAGACTTCTAGCAGGCAAGAGGGTGGAGCAAACAGTAAATCACCATAACTCTCCCATATTCACCTCCACACAACCATAAGATAGCACCCCCAAAACAAATCCTGGAACAGCAGAATTAGCAAAAAGACAGAGTGAAGCAATCTTTTAGCCCAAGAAACTTGAAAGATCAATAACAAAGGTCTGTCCCATTCTCATAAAAGGGGAATGTCATCAAGGACAGGAAGCATCCTGGCAAGCCAGCAGGAAGCCCTACCTCGGCAAACCAGCAGGAGATCCTGAGCCACAGTGTGGTGGAGCAGGCAAACAGCCAACACAAAGACCCCCATGTGCTTCAGCATAGCCCTGGGCAAACAGGCAACCTCCAGAGGCCAGACCTCCATGTGCTTCAGTGTACCCCCAGGGAAATGCAGAAACACCCCACCAGCCTCAGCACATACAGGTTTAGCACTAGGTAAACTGCCAACCCCCCCGCCCCATGGCCTCCAGTAGCACAAGCCAACCCCCACCACACCCCCTCAGCACAGCACCAGACACAAGGGCCCCCCATGGGCTTCAGGGCAACGTCAGTACAGCACCAGATAAGCAGTTAGGGCCTACAGCCCCTGGCACAAGAAGCCTGAGATAGTGCCCAGGAGCAGAGCTCAAATTTAAAAGAAAGGGGAAAGGCCAAAAAAGATGGGCAAAACAACAACAACAACAACAAAAGAATCTGACCATAGGAAGTTATTATGGTGACAGGGAAGATCAAGACGCAAACTCAGAAGAGGACAACAATGTTAAAATATCTATGGGCAAACCCTTAAAGAAAAATGGGAAATGGTTTCAAGCCCAGAAAGAAGTCATGGAAGAGCTCAAAAAGGAGCTTAAAAATCATATGCAAGAGAGAGAAGAAAAAATTGGGAAAAGAAATGAGAGTGATGCAAGAGAATTATGGAAAAAAAAAGAGTCAACAGCTTGGAAAAAGAAAACAATTGCTTAAAAAGCAGAATTGGCCAAGTGGAAAAGGAGATACAAAAATCCACTGAAGAAAACAACTCCTTAAAAAGTACAATTGGCCAAATGGAAAAGGAAGTACAAAAGCTAACTGAGGAAAACAACTCCTTAAAAGTTAGAATTAGGCAAGTGGAAGCTAATGACTCTATGAGACATCAAGAATCAATCAAACAAATTCAAAAGAATGAAAAAATAGAAGAAAATGTAAAATACTTCATTGGAAAAACAACTGACCTGGAAAACAGATCCAGGAGAGACAGTGTCAGAATCATTGGACTACCTGAAAGCCATAATCAAAAGGAGGACCTAGATAGTATCTTTCAAGAAATTATCAAGGAAAACGGCCCTGATGTCCTGGAACCAGAGGGCAAAGTAGGCATTGAAAGAATCCACCAATCACCTCAGGAAAGAGATCCCAAAATAAAAACTCTAAAGAACATTATAGCCAAATTACAGAACTGTCAGGTCAAGGAAAAAATACTGCAAGTGGTCAGAAAGAAACAATTTAATTATCAGGGAGCCACAAAAGGGATTACACAGGACTTAGCAGCTGCAACATTAAAGGATTGGAGATCATGGAACATGATACTCTAGAAGTTAAAGGAGGTAAGACTACAACCAAGAATCATCTACCCTGTGAAATTAAGCTTAATACTTAAGGGGAAAAAAATGGTCACTTAATGAAATAGAAGGATTTCAAGCTTTCATAAGGAGATGGCTAGAATTGAACAAAAAATTTTATCTCAAATAATAAGACTCAAAAGAAGCCTAAAAAGGCAGAAAGGGAAAACAAAACAAGGGATTCAATGGAGCTGAACTGTTTACATCCCTACATGGGAAGTTGATACTTGTTATTCTTAAAAACTGTAGCACTAATAGTACTGCTAGAAGGAATATACATAGAGGGTATGGGTATAAGGTGGATTTGAAGGAATGATCAAAAAAGGGCTGAGAAAGAGGAGTACACTGGGTGCAGAAAGAAGGGAAAGATAGAATGGGGTAAATTATTTCACATGAAGAGGAGCATAAAACCGATTACAGTGGAGGGAAAAATGGGAAGGTGGGCAATGGGCATCACTGGAAGCTTACTCTCATCAGTATTGGCTCAAAGAGGGAATATTATACACAATCAATTGAATATAGAAATCTATCACCTGACAAGGAAGCAGGAGGGGAAGAGACTAAGTAAAGGGCACTGACAGAAGAGAGGGCAGACCGGGAAAGGCAGTAGACAGAAGTAAAACACTGTCAAAGAGGGAGAGGGTGAAAGGAGAGAGAGGACAAACAGAAGGAAAAATAGGATGGAGGAAAATAGACAGTAATTATAACTGGGAAGGTGAATGGGATGAACTCTGCTGTAAAATGGAAGTGGATAGCAGAGTGGATCTAAAACTAGAATCCTATAATATATTGTTTACAAGAAACACATTTGAAGCAGAGAGACACAGACAGAGTAAAGGTAAGTGGCTAGAGCAGAATCTGTTATGCTTCCGCTGAAGTAAAAAAGGAAAAAAGGGGGTAGCAATTCTAATCTCAGACAAAGCAAAAGCAAAAATAGATCTAATTAAAAGAGATAAGGAAGGAAACTACATCTTGCTAAAAGGTACCATAGATAATGAAATAATATCAATACTAAACATATATGTACCAAGTGGTATAGCATCCAAATTCCTAAAGGAGAAGTTAAGTGAGTTCCAGGTTCATGACCAAACAAGAGATATAGAGCTTATGAAATGTAAATAGATAATTTTGATTATATTAAATTAAAAAGCTTTTGCACAAACAAAACCAATGCAACCAAGATTAGAAGGAAAGTAGAAAGCTGGGAAACAGTCTTTACAGCAAGTGTCTCTGAGAAGGGCCTCATTTCTCAAATTCGTAGAGAACTGAGTCAAATTTATAAGAATATAAGCCATTCCCTAATTGATAAATGGTCAAAGGATATGAACAGGCAGTTTTCAGATGAAGAAATCAAAGCTATTTATATCCATATGAAGTATTCTAAATCATTTGATTAGAGAAATGCAAATTAAAACAACTGAAGCACCATCTCACACCTATCAGATTGGCTAATATGATGAAAATGGTAAATGTTGGATAGGATGTGGGAAAATTGGGACATTAATGCACTGTTGGTGGTGGTGTGAACTGATCCAAGCATTCTGGAGAGCAATTTGGAACTGTGTCCAAAGGGCAACCAAACTGCAACCCTTTGATCCAGCAATACCACTCCTAGGTCTGTATCCTAAAGAGACCATGTAAAAGAGGAAACGACCTACACGTGCAAAAAATATTTATAGCAGCTCTTTTTGTGGTGGCAAAATATCAGAAATTGAGGGGATGTCCATCAATTGGGGAATGGCTGAACAAGTTGTGGTATATGAATGTATGGAATAATAGAATACTATTATGCAATAAGAAATTATGAAAAGTCAGATTTCAGAAAAACCTGGAAAGTACGAACTGATGCAAAGTGAAATGAGCAGAACCAGGAAAACATCATTGTACGCTATATCAGCAACACTGTGAGATGATCAACTATGAATGGCTCAGCTCTTTTCAGCAACACAATGATCCAAGACAAATACAAAGGACTTATGAAGGAAAATGTTATCCACATCAGATAAAGAACTAGTGGACTCTGAATGCAGATTGAAGCATACTTTTTTCACTTTATTCATTTTCATGTTTTTTCCCCTTTTGATCTGTTTCTTCTTTCACAACTGTGACTAAAATGGAAATATGTTTTACATGATAGCACATGTATAACCTATGTCAAATTGCCTACCATTTTAGGAAGAGGGGAAGGGAGGAAGGGAGAAAAAATTGGAACTCAAAATCTTGTAAAAATGACTGCTAACTATTATCTTGACATGCAATTGGGAAAAAATAAAATACTATTAAAAAAACACAACTGAACATTTTTGCTCACTATTCTTTCTTTTCTCTGGACCCTCTGAATCATAATGTCTATGACACTTCAATGAGAACAGTGAGCTTTCTTGTTGATGTAATAAATTACCAGCAGGCATTGATAGTTAGCTAGAAAAAGATGACGGGAGACGGACTCATATAAACCCAGAAGATTTCAGAGACATCCTAGGATCACAGAGCTGAGAAGACCTTAGAGGTCATATAGTACAACCAGCGCTCATTTTAGAAAGGAAGAATCAGACCCAGTGAGATGAAGAGATTGTGCACAGATAGTGAGATGCAGAGGTGGAATTCAAACTCAGAGCCCTGCTTCTGAATCCAGCATTGTTATCAGCCTGCCCTCCAACAACAAAATACCAGTTGTTAAATTAATCTAGCTTTAGGGGGAAAAAATGCAGCAAGGGAATTATAACTGGTCAGTGGGAACATCAAGGGAACTCTTTATTTTGTATTCACCTTGAAAAATGTCTTCCTACCAGATCTGAGACAGTTTGTTTTTTGTTCCCAAACAGCCTTCTGGAATGTTTCAAAATCCTATGTGGTATCTTTTAGTTCTCTCCCAATCTAAGTCCAAAACCTTAAAATGTTCTTTCTGTAAAGTAAGCCAGCCCTCCCAGGAGTGAACTGCTCTGTGAAGCAATCCACCTGAAGAACAAGAACCCACCTTCACCACAACTTGCACCCAAGGGAAGTAGGATCATCTGCAAGCCTGGAAACCAGACTGGGTTTTGTAGATCTGATAAAGACATTAGTAAAGTTATAAGAAAAGAAGCATCTAATAGGATAGGAGCAAAAAGGGTTGTCTTTGTGATTGAGTGTTTCCATCTATAATGAACTTGTTCTGAAAGCCTGGCTTCTATCTCATTTCCTATCCAGGCAGCTATCTCTTTTTTCTCAGCTAGAAGAAATCCCCTTTGTTGTTGTTGTTTGTCCTTTGTTCCCAAAGAGGACCATGACTTCATGGAGATGATGCCATGACTTGCAAGTGAATTGGATTTAAGTGAGAGAGGGCTGTGCAAAGGCATCAGCCTCACTTTCTCCTCCGGAGCCCTCTGAGTCCAGTGGCAAGAGATAGATCAGGACAACTGGAGACGGCACAGGATGCAGTGGGGGATGTTGGCCTTTTCAAGCTAAGATCTTTGACAGGTCTCAGGTTGACCGAGGCAAGTCCATTCAGTGATTAAGGCTTAATAAGAAATGAGGCAGAAAATGGCCTCTTTACCTAGTTATATATATATATATATATATGTGTGTGTGTGTGTGTGTGTGTGTGTGTGTGTGTGTGTGTGTGTGTGTATGTATGTGTATATATATATATATATATATACACACAAATATATACACATACATATATACATATATCTGGGAGGAGAAGATCCTCAGGGTTTCTGGACAGGAATTGTTATTTACATTCATTCTGAGCCAATCAGGACCCAAACATGACCAAGTAGGGCTTGGCCTGGGACCTATTGTTGGCCAATCAATGAGAGCCAGAGCGGTTTGGGGTTAAGGCTGGTCTTTTTTGAGAAAAAACAAAACAAAACAAAAAAGGTTTCAGAGATTAAAATTTGCATTCCCTTGGAGCGGAGCACCAGCAGGTAAGGACCTATGCCGACAGTGAGAGAATGCCATTGTCCTCCCTGACCCCTTCCTACCTTTCCAGGCTTCACACATTTAATTCCCCTTTATATACTCTGTGATCCAGCTGTGTAGACCCCACCTCCTATTTCAGTATCTGCTGTCCCCGCATACCTGGAATGTCCTCTTTCTTCATATTTGTTTCTTAGAATTTTTGGCTTCCATTCAAGAACCAGTTAAAGAGCTGCTTTCTGCAGGAGCCACTGTCTGAAGTCATCTGTTTACTTAATGTGTACCTATTTCATTTACATGTTGCCTCCCCCCACTGGAACAGAATTGCCAGTGAAGGCAGGGATTGTTGATGCCCTTCTTTGGACCCCCACTTCCTTAGCACAGTGCCCAGCACACAGTAGGTGCTTAACAATCGCTTGTTGACTTGTTGACAGCAGCATTTGCTGCCAAGTATAGCGGGAGAAGGGCAGCTGGGAGGTTCAGCGGACAGAGTGCCAGGCCTGCAGCAAGGAAGGCTTATCTTTCTAAATTTAAATCTGGCCTCAGACGCTAGCTGTGTGACCCTGGGCAAGTCACTTAATCCTGTCTGCCTCAGTTTTCTCATCTGTAAAATGAGCTGGAGAAATGGCGAACCACTCCGGTATCTTGGCCAAGAAAACCCCAGATGAGGTCATGGAGAGTCAGACATGACCGAAAAACGACTGGACAACAATAACCTAGAAGAAGAGGGGTATAGACTAGATTAGATCACCTCTAAGGATGACCTCCTTTCCATCTCTAAGATTTCAGAAATTTGTGAAAGGGCCTCCCAGGCAATTCTGGCTGAGGAGGAACATTACCTTCAGGTGCATAATTCTTGCAGTCATAACAAGAGGCTTTCTTATGAAAGGAGCTTCTTTCGTCAGGCTCATCCCTGAACTGATACTCTTCAGGAGCAAAAGTTAAATAGAAATACTTGTGTTCTACAGCATCTATTTCTAAGCAATTGCCTAAAGCTGTCTGCGGAACATGGAATTTGCTTTGTCATCATGCTGTCTCTTAGGAGAGAACAGATGAATAACTAAGGATCAGCATTTTTTTTTAGGTCAACCTATAATTTCATCCATGTCAACAGGCAACTAGGTAGCGCAGTAGATAGGCTGCTAGACCTGGTGTCAAGACCCAAGTTCAAATTTGACTCCAGACACCTATTAGGTCTATGACTCTGGGCAAGTCTTTTCATCTCTGCCTCAGTTTCCCCATTGGTAAAATGAGGATCATAGTTTCACCTGCCTTACAAGGTTGTAGTGAGGGTCAAATGAGATAGCATGATAAATACTTTGTTGTAAATCGTAAAGCTGCAATGTAAATTCTGTCGGTTGTTGTTCTTAGAGAAGTTTTGTGAGGAACTCATTCCACGCTGGTGGTTTGTAGTTTTTCTGCAACCCATAGTCCAAGAGACTTGCTTAGAGCACTGAGAGGTTGGGGGTCACTTGCCTAGGGTTCCCCAGGCAGGATGTGTCAGAGGCTGGACTTCCATTCATGTTTTCCTGACCCTGAGGCTGGCTCTTAGACTCCACCACGGTCAGAGTGTTTAACTATGAGTTTCAGATTTTCCAAAAGGAGCAAAGAGCAAGCGGCTGTGGAAAGAAGGCAGGAAGGAAGGCAAAGATTACTTAACCTCTCCCATTAGACTGTGAGCTCTCTGAGGGCTGGGAATGGCTTTTGCCTTTCTTTGTATCCCCAGTGCTTTTTGAGGGGAGATGGATTCTTGGTCTACTTTTCTTTCACCATTACCTTGGCATCATGGATAATCACTAGAAGGTTGAACAAGGAATCAGGAAGTCTTGGGTTCAAATCCCCACCTCTGATCCTGGATCCTGGTTAAGTCACAACCTATCTTGGTTTTAGTATCCTGTAAAATGGAGATAATAATAGAACCTACCTCATGGGGTTGTGGTGAGGATCAAATGAGATAATGTATGTAAAGTGATTTGAAAACCTTCAGGCTGTTGTATAAATGTCACTCGTTTTTATGGAGGGGGTGTTAACTGCCTTTTGAGCTAGCTGCCTTACTAAGCTTGTAGACGTGAGATGGTTACATTTGGGAAAGAGATGATAGCTCAGTCTGCTGTGGTTGACATTAAAAAAAAAAATCCTCCCGTGGTACCTTGGCTCACTTGACATGGGAAGCGGTGAGATATAATGAAGAGTGCCAGGACCTGGGCTCAAATTTAGCTCTGCCAATGTGACCTTGTCATTTCCTCTCTCCAGGCATCAGTTTCCTCATCTGTCACCTTCCAGGATCAGATGAGATACCCTCTGACACCCCTTCCTTCTAAGTCTATGAGCCTATCACTCTTCAGAGACCCTTTCCTGCTCCAATCCTGGCTTAGGAAGAAAGGGGAGAGATGAATGCAGATAGTGCCAGGTAAATCAGTACAACTGAGAAGCTTAAAAATCACAGGCTGAGGGGCAGCTAGGTGGCACAGTGGATAGAGCACCGGCCCTGGATTCAGGAGGACGGAGTTCAAATCTGGCCTCAGACACATAATACCTACTAGCGGTGTGACCCTTGGCAAGTCACTTAACCCCATTGCCTAAAACAACAACAAAACAAACAAACAAACAAAACCAAACAAGAATCACAGGCTGAGGGCTGTATGAAAATATAGACATCTGCGCTGCTTCAAAGATGGGGCTCCTAGTGTGTGTATGCCTTACCTCCCTTATCCAGGAAAACCCTAGGGAGGGCCCTGGGCAGCAAGAACTTGCCTCGCTTTTGTTTTGTGGCTGGTTGCTTGTGTGATGGGTGTTTTCTGCTCCAGAGCCCAAGGGATGAATTTCTGTGGTCCCAAACTGTTCACTGGGCTGGATTAATAGCCTGGTTTTACCCAACCAATAATTTTTCTAACTCAGCTTTGGCCTTGGGGACTACAAGCCATACTAATTGGAAAGCTTCCAGGTTGCCTTTGGGATGTGGAAATACACCTGGCACCCACTGGGGAGAAAGGGAAAGAGAAAGACTCAGAGTTGTCTTCCTTTCCTAAACCCTAGCTCACCCAAACAAAGATGCTAAAAAATGCTGTCATCTTAACACCTTTCTACAGGGAGGGAACTGACAGCTAAGCTCCAACTCCTGACACTTCTAAGCATCCCTCCTCTTCTCTCCCCCTCCTCCCCCTCCTCCTCCTCCTCCAACAAGAACTCTGCCAACCTATATTCCCTTATTCTTAAATTATATCAGGGGATTGGGGCTTCAGTTTTCTTCTAATAAGCTCCAGACAACTACGTCTTTGGAATTTTCTCTCCTGGTGCGAGTCAGCTTTTGTTGCTGCTGCTGCTGCTGCTGTTTGTCCATTGCTCCCGAAGACATCAGGAAGATGACGCCA
Source organism: Phascolarctos cinereus (assembly GCF_003287225.1). Classification (NCBI taxonomy): domain Eukaryota; kingdom Metazoa; phylum Chordata; class Mammalia; order Diprotodontia; family Phascolarctidae; genus Phascolarctos; species Phascolarctos cinereus. The sequence goes on from NW_027555958.1 coordinate 320,531,909, forward strand.
TGACTTGCAAGTGAATTGGATTTAAGTAAGAGAGGACTGTGCAAAGTCAATAGCCTTGCTTTCTCCTCTGGATCTCTTGCAGTTTGGGGTGCTGGGAACTCAGAAATGTAAGGGTAGAAGGCGAGTCTGCCTTGAAAGAATTTAACCACTCAAGCCTTCTTTCAGTCAAAGCAGTGAGGTTTTATTATAACACCAGCATGGAGGGCAAATTCCTGGTAAATCTGCTATTGGTAAAATCCCCTATAGGAGAGGGCAGAGTTCCTAGTGAGTCTGAAGTTTGGTAGAGATAAGACTGATGCTTATATACAAGAAAAGACAGTGAGAAGATCTGGATGGGATTAAGGACCACCTCGGGTAGTTCTGTCTGGGGCAATAGATAAAGGGTCTAGATGGGATTAAGATGTGGCAAGTAGCCTGGGGTGGGTCCAGTGTAGATAATGAAAGGAGTTAAAGTGGTGGAGAGCCACATGAAAAGGCAGTTAAAAGGATTATTGAGTATCTAGGTAGCCTGGGATGGAGGCCAGATACCTCAGGCAAACTGCCAGTGTGTGAAAGTTTAGGGGCTAGGTTACTTTCAGAGACATGGTCTTTTCCTCTTAGGGTCTCATCCCATCAGAACCATCTGGGTCCAGGGGCCAGATACATATCAGGACAACTGGAGATGGCCCCGGATGCAGTAGGAGACCTTGGCCTTTTTAAGCTATGGTCTTTCTGAGTTCTCACTTTGAGGCAATGCCATTCAGTGATTAAGGCTGTTTAAGAAGGGAGCTGAGGGATGGGCACTTAAAAAAAAATCAATCTGGGGGCAGCTAGGTGGCTCAATGGATAGAGTGGATAAAGCCCTGAAGTCAGGAAGATGTGAGTTCAAATCCAGCCTCAGCCCAAACACTTGACACTTACTAGCTGTGTGACCCTGGGCAAGTCACTTAACCTCAATTGCCTCACCAAAAAAAAAAAATCAATCTGGGATGGGAAGACCCTCAGGGTTTTGGGCCAAAAGAGAAACAATTACTATTGACATTCACTCTGGGTAGGTGAGGGGAAGGGGCAAACAACATCACTAGGTAGTGTTTGGGCCAGGATTTGGAACCTGTGAAACCCTCACTTAACATCCCCTCTTATGGTTGTGTCATTCAATAAGCAAGTTCATGTCCACCTTCTTCCCATCCTGCCTCCTATGCCTAGGCCTCCTATTCTTGCCATTTCCAGCCTGGAGGCTTGGGGGAATTGAGGATTTGGAAAGAGAATTTTTTTTTTTAATTTAGAGAGGCAGCTGTGTGGAATAGACTTAGACATAGAAGTGATGTGGTACGGGCCCAAGCTGAGACCTGTGCCCCTTATCCCAAAAGAATTTGAGTCCCATTTGTTTGATGGAGGAATGACAGGGTACACCAGTTAATTAACTGCCCTTTCATTATCTGCACCTGGCTATACCCTAGACTTTCACTCTTTGATCCTATTTAGACCCCATTTTCTTGGTCCAGGTCCCTGGCCTTTGACCTCCCCATCACTCCCATCAAGATCTTCCCTAGATTCCTTCTCCCAGACCCCACCTCCAGTCACCCCAGACTACCTGGCCACTCCTAGATCCTTCCCACAGCCTTTCTGTATATAAGATGCACTTTGGCCTCCATCAACGTCCTCAGAATCAATCTGGCCCACTTGTCAATACAAGCATCACAAATGTTCAGATTCCTTAAGAATCTGGCCAGCACAGTGGATCTTTAATAAACCTTGTTTTTGGCTGAAAGAAGGCTTGAGTCTAATTCATTTGGGCAGGACCCACATATTGCTATTTCAGGGTCCCAGCACCCCGAAACTTCTAACCTCAACAGAAAGACCTAGGTTCAAATGCAGCTTCCGAGATTAGCTGTGTGATCCTGGATAAGTCACTTAATCTCTCTGAGCCTCACTTAACTCATCTGCAGAATGGGGATAGTTAATAGTACTTACCTTTCCAGGCTGTTGTGAGGATCCAGAGATAAACTGTGTAGTTAGGTATTTTGCAAACGTGAGCTGTTACTCAAATTGGGATTTGCCCATTGTAACTAGTCAGACATTCTTGTTTTGGCTCCCAATTTTGGGGAATTGTCTGGCTAAAAACGACAATTTCCAATGTGAGCATAGTTGCCTTTCCCCTCAAAGTGAGGAAAAGGAATGAAAAGGAGATATAACCAGGAGAAGGACATAGAGAGCTAGTCTCTGTCAGGATTGGCTGGGTTCAAGCCTTAACTCTGACTCTCATTATGTGACCCTGGGCAATTTGTTTAACCTCTCAGTGCCCCCAGGCAACTCTCTGAGACTGGGAATGGTAAATCTAGGTTGCTAGAGGGAATTTCTTTACAATGAGAATTACCATGGAGACCCTGGCCCTCCAGGGCTTGCTTCAAGAACAGAGGGTGAAGGATTAAATCCTCAGCCCAGTGACTTACTGTTTTAGACAATAGTCCTGACTTGCTTTGTAAGATCATTTGACCCTCCTTATAACACTATCTGTGGGTAAACAATAGGAGGGGAAACCCTTTAAAGGAATGGTTAAGCTAGAGCAGAATCAACCTCTTTGCTGAGGATAGAAGCCAGAAGGCCTGATACCTCTGACTTAGAGTAAGAACTGGGCTTCCGACCTGTTTGGCCAAAGTGTATTTTCCAAAAGCCCAGTCACTGAGAGGTAACCCCATCAATGCAACCTGGGTCCCTACAGAAATTTGAGCAGCAGCTTCGAGGTGGGAAGACCTGGGTTCAACTCCTCCCTCAGATCCTTGTAGCTGTGTGACCCTGGGCAAATCACTTAACCTCACTGGGCCTCAATTTCCTTTTCTGTAAAATGAAAGGGTTGGACTCAATGGCCTGTCAGGGCCTTTCCATCTCTAGAGTTATAATCCTATAACTATGACCTATCCAGGCACTCCAAATAGCTTCAAATACCAGAAGACACTATGGGGCATGGTTTTAACTTTATGAGGAAGAATTACACAAGGGAGAAAAATCTCTGAGAAGTGCCTACTTCCCTCTTCCGCCCACCCCCATCCCCAACTGCAGAAAGGAAGGAGTCTGTGGGAGAAAAGGGTGGATATGAACGTCATTGCATCATCCAGATCCCAGCTGTGACCTGGCTCAGAGTTTTGTGTTTCAAAAATAACCATGGCTTACAGTTGGGGAAAAAGTAAACTGTTGCGTCTCCATGGAAACTAGAAGAGAGAGAAAAAGCTCTTAGGCAAGGCTGCTGGATTCCAGCACATGTGGCAACATGGCATGGATGCCAGGAGGGAATGAGAGCTGTGTAGCCTGGGGGTTTCTAGAAGGGTGGGGATTCTCTGGAGAAGCCTAGAAGTCCCTTAGCCCATCAGGGCAGACTGAGACAGCAAACACCCTTGGTCTGATCAAAACGTGCAAAAGAAGGCCCTATGAGTCTAAATAAATATTTATTGCAAAAATGTCTGAGTTCTCTCACTGTCTTAATTTAGCTCTTGCTACTTTCTAGATTATTGATATCCTGCTCCTTAGGTAGCTGACTAAGCAAAGGTAGGTCACTTTAGAAAGCCCTGGTTCAACCCCTTATCACCTCAAGCCTACACTATTACAATAGTGTCCTAATAATTCTCTCTACCTTTAGTCATTCCCTTCTCCAATCCATCAATTCATATAGCTGCAAAGGTAATCTCCACGCACCAGTCAGACCATGTCACTCCACTGTTCAAAAGCTTTATTAGTTCCCTATTTTCCCTAGGATAAAATATGAACTGCTTAGCTTAGCTTTCAAGGTTCTCCACAATTTTACTAGTACACACTTTACCAGTTTTATTTCACATTATGCCCTTGTATTGGACTACTAGCTATTTGCTGAATTTGACATCATGTTTTGCCTCTGTGCAGTTTCACAAACTGCTCCCTATCCCTGGAATGCAATGCCTGCTTTCAAAATTCTTATCTTCCTTTAGGGTTCAGTTCAGGTACCACCATGAAGTGTTATCTGATTCCCCCAGTCTTTCTTTATTCAAACTACCTTTTGTTATACTTATATAGCACTCCCCCCCCCACCCAAGTTGCAGGACAGGTTCTCCAGAGGATGGTGACCTCAGGTTTAAAGTATTCTGTGGTTCTGCACTTTTAATAGTATTGCTTATTAGCCCCCACCAATGTGTTTTCTTTTCTGCAATCAGCTAGAAGACACAATTAGCTGAAAGAAATGTATTTACTGAAATGACAGAGTAAGAAAAGAAGCCACAAAACATCTTCCCCATAACTGGGTGCATTCTCCCACAGGTATACTCAGCATCATCTGGGGAAGTGGGCACACACTGAGGTCCCAATAGAGAGGCTCACGTATAGAAAACATGTGTACATATGGTCAAGGAGCAAGCAATTTCTCTGATGCTACAAAACTATAAGAGCTACTCATGAGGTCATGCTGCTCCTGCTAACCTTGGTCTCCTAGTTTCTACAATATGCTACTCTGGGCTATTGGAGACTGCTCTGATGGTCACTCCGTGGCCATAGATTTTGTCTCCCCTAGCTTCTGGCTCAGCTGGAATTCATGACTAGTGTACTGTCATGTTCTCTCTCTCTCTCTATTTTTAACTGGAAAACTTTTTATTGTAGGTGGAGTGGGATAGCTGGACATAGTTTAGATGATTCCAATTTTGTTGGCAACATCTAAAGCATCATAGTCTGGAGCAAGTCGGACATAGGCCTTCTCTCCATCAGGCTGGATCAGTGTGTCGACCTTGGCCATGTCGATGTCATACAGCTTCTTGACCACCTGCTTGATTTTATGCTTGTTGGCCTTGACCTCCACAATGAAGACCAGGGTGTTGTTGTCCTCAATATTCTTCATAGCGGACTCAGTGGTCAAGGGAAACTTAAGGATGGCATAGTGGTCAAGCTTGTTCCTCTGAAGGGCACTTTTCTGAGGCTGTTTGGGCTGCCATTGAAGTCTTAGTGTCTTGGGTTGCCAGAATGTGGGAGATGTTAGGATCTTCTTCTTTTTGTGGCTATGAACACCCTTCAATGCCGCCTTCTTGGCCTTCAAGGCCTTGGACTTAGCTTCTGTCTTGGGGGGGAACAACCACTTCCTTCTTCCCCTTTGGCACCATCTTGGGGGAAAGGGGACTGTCATGCTCCTTTTAGAAAGATCAGAAATGCTTGCCCTAGGCCCAGAAGAAACATTCCCTGTTTTGCTCCCTCAGAATCTTGGCTTAGATACCTCCCATCCCCCGAGCAAGAAGAACACTCTTAGCCCCTTTAAATCAAGCTCTGTGGAACAAAGACCTGGGTCCTCTTAGCAAGCTATCATTCCTGTAATTAGCCTTTCTTTCAACAACTCTTCCCTTTATAGAGCTGTGTCTTCTCCTGGGTCAGCGACCTCACTCTAGCCTGTAGTGATCTCACAATAAGGTAAGCAGTCTAGGTCTGTCTAAATGTGAAAAGAAAAAAAATGAACATTTCTCAATTAGACACCAGTATTCTAGTGATGTAAACTCCACATTTCTCCCCATTAGACTCAATATCAGTATTTATACAGGATTCAATAATATAGCATGCCACTCAAGGAATCAACAAATTCAGAGTCTGCAAAGATACCTCCATGAAACTGACTTATGAGGGTAAAAGAGGGGTCGGGGTAGACTGTACAATTACAACCCATTTTTTTAAAACCTATTTCTCTAGGATCCTTCAAATTGGAGTGCCAAAATTTAAAGTTTTCAGTAGGGAATCTCTCTAGGGCCCCCCAATTTTAGGGGCCTAATTTCATTCTGAATGGGCCCTTTTCTGTAACATGGTGAGTTCTGGCCCTACTTTCTGAGAGCCGGGCCTGTTCTATCTTCCCCCTCAGGGTTCTAGGGTACCCCAGGGGTTATGGTATCTCTTTTGTCTCTCATCAGCTCATGCCCCCACAGCTGTGGGAAGATAGGCTGACAATTTAGCTCAGTTCCTATGTAGCATTGGTCCTAACAAGTTCATATCTAAAGTTGGCTTTGCTGCTGCTTCTGAGGGCTGGAGGCTTAAACTCTTGCTACTTGAGGCATCTCTGCTTGACTGGCTGCCCGGATCTTCAGGACTCATGCTCCTGGCTCGATCTGGTTCAATTGGAGACTTCACTGCCTGTACCTAGAGTAAAGGACCAAGGACCCAGGCCCATTTCTCAGGGCCACGTGGTTTCAAGGAGGGAAGGGAAAAGGCCCTTAATCCTACATACAATATCATTCTCTCACTAAAAGCCATTAGAGAGGAGTCACTTAGATCCCAAAGACAGGAATGTTGTAAAAGGTCTGGTAGGTGCTGATCTGGGCCCTTTCAAAGTCCAAGAAATTTCTGCTTACTCAGCCAATGGAAAAAAGTTCCTCTCAACTTTGTAGTAGGCCAACCAAAAACAACTGAAAAATGTCCACATGCTATTGAGCAAAAGTGGAGAAAATCCCTCAATGGCCTTCACTGCTGCTAGGCAGTCCTTTTACAACTCCACATTTAATTCACTCACCATAGTGGCTCCTGCAAACCTTTCCATCCCTCCTCAGACTTCCCATGGGCCCTCCTTGACCCCTTAGACAAGAACCCTGTCATATTTTACAGAAAAAATAGAGGCCATTTGTTGAGAGCTCCCTGTTTTTTCTCATCTCACATCACCCACATGCCTGCTGCTACCTCTGTCTCCCCCTCTGTCTCACACAAAGAGGTTGCTGTACTCCTTGCCAAGGCAAACCCCTGTAATTGCACAAGTAATCTCATTCCATCCCATCTTCTCCAGCATATTGTCCCTGCTGTTATCCCTATTCTCTTACTTATTTTCAGTCTCTCCCTGTCCATTGATTGCTTCCCTACTGCCTACAAACATATTCATGTCTCCCTCATCCTCCAAGAACCCTCACTTGATCCTTCCATCTCTGGCAACTATGGCCTCTTATCTCTTCTGCCTTTTGTGGCTAAACTCCTTGAGAAGGCCATCTATAATAGGTGCTTCCATTTCCTATCCTCTTCCTCTCTTCATAATGCTCTACAAACTTGCTTCTGACCTCATCATCCAACTGAAATTATTCTCTCCAAAGTTACCAATGATTTCTTTATAGCTAAATCCAAAGGCCTTTTCTCAATCCTCATATTTCTTGAACTCTCTGTAGCCTTTGACACTGTTATTCACCCTCTTCTCCTTGATACTCTCCTCTCTCTAGGTTTTTATGACATTACTCTCTCCTGGTTCTCCTACCTCTCTGACCATTCCTTCTCAGTCTCCTTTCATAGCTCTTCATCCAGGTCATGCCCACTAACCTTAGGTGTCCTACAGAGTTCTGTCATGGGCCATCTCCTCCTTTTATATTATTTTACTTGGTGATCATATCAGCTCCCATGGACTCAATTACTGAATTTATGAATTGGATTCACTATATTAAATGTACATATACATGTATACATACAAATATGTATACATGTATATGTATACATATACATGTGTGTATATGTCAATATATTTTTATGATTCTCATACCTACTTATCCAGCCCTACTCTCCTTACTGACTTTCAGTCTCACATCTCTGATTGCCTATTAGCTATCATGAACTGGATCTCCTATACACATCTTAAACTCAATATGTCCAAAACGGAATTATTTTTCCTCCCAAAGCCTCCCCCTTCCAAAATTCCCTGTTACTGCATTACCAACTTCTCCATCACCCTGGTTTGAAACTAGGTGCTCTCTCACCCCCCACTATATCCAGTCTGTTGCCAAGGACCATCCATTTTAGCTTTGGAATTCCCTCATATGCCCCCTTCTCTCCTCTAACACTGCCACCACCCTGATAGAGGTCCTTACCACCTCACATCTGGACTATTGCAATAGCCTGCTGGTGGATCTCCCTGCTTCAAGTCTCTCTCCACTCTAATCCATCCTCCACTCAGCTGCCAAAGTGACCTTCCTAAACAGCAGGTCAGCCCACTACTCAGTAAACTCTAATGGCTCCCTATCACCTCCAGAATCAAATAAAAAATCCTCTTTTTGGCTTTTAAAGTCCTTTGGGCAAATGAGGCTGAACTGAAAGGGGCAGACCCTTCTACTTCATTGTTTCAGTTATCTGCCCCTTCTTCTTGTTGTTCAGTTGTTCAGTTCTGTCTCTTCATGCCCCTTTCTTCCTATAAAACCCCCTACTCAATGCCCCTTCCAAGCTGAATCCATTCTCCTTAGAATGAAAGCACTTTGAAGGCAGGGACCAGGTCCTATTGTTGCTGGGTTTTGTCTCTAATCATCCCACTGACCTTCAGCATACTCCATTCTCAGTTCAGCTTCCTATTTAGATTCCAAGTCTGGGAGGTGGATGATGCAACTTGCTCCACACTACCTAAATCAGCAAAAATAGGCAGACTAGAAATGTTCCTGGACTCAGTTCATCATACTATCCACTCATTCAGACAATGTTGTTTTTCTTTGGCACTGCTTAAACAAAAGAAAGATGCATAATAGTTCACTAGCTTGAGTCTCTTTAAATGTTCTTCATTGCTCTTCCAGTATTGGTCACTTAAAACAAACAAACAAAAAAAAATGAATAATTCTTAGAAAGAGATGGTTGAAGTTTTGCTTAAAGTAGCTGTTTTCAGGGGAATATACTCTGTGGGGAACCCTAGGTATTTGCTGGAAATTATCTGTTGTGCTAAAACATATATTAATTTTTTCACTCCTGAACTCAGGCCATGGTTCTCCTCTTCTTTCACCCCTTGCCTGGAACCATTTCCATCCCGCTTCAGGCCAGGCTGGCAGTGCTCCTTGGACACCCTGTCCTTCCAGCTCCCTTTTATGTGCTCCATTCCCCTATTAAATTATAAACTCCAGAGAGTTCTCCTACAGGGACTGCCTTGATTATATTTGTAGTCCCAGAGCTTAGCACATTGCCTGGCATATAGTGAGAGCTTAGTGAAAGCTTTGAAGAAAGAACTAGCTGACTGGGCAGTAGAGAATTTTTTAAAAATACAGTATCTATCTATTGACATATTTTTCCTCCTTCAAGGCCCAATTCAGGCGCTACTTTCTTCATGACCCCTTCCCTGATTCTTCTACTTACACGTGCACCCTCTACCTTCTTTTTTGACTGTCTCCCTCTTTGAACCTCCCTCCTTGAAGCTCTGGCCTTTCCTATACACTTAATTATTTTAAAAACATCCTAATATTAAGAGATATGATGTTTCAGGGGATGGATTTCTGAATTTCGATTCAGGAAGACCTGAGTTCATATTTGCCTCCATCATTACTAGCCTTGTGACCCTGAGCAAATAAGTCAATTAACCTTGATGAGTATTGAGCTACACTTTAAAACTTTAAGTTATAGTTACATTGTTTATAGTCTTTGCAGCCACAGCACACTGATGAGCTGAATTGAATTCACCCTCTTCCTACAAGTTTCTAATTGAAGAGCCATTCCTAATAGAAAACGGGGAAGGAAAAGAGAACCATTGATATTACTATCTCACCTTGATAAATTCCTGGATTCACAAATGATCATTCACAAATATGCTATACAATGATAGTCAAAACCAGCCTGCATCCTTTCACATCATGGTTTAACTGTGAGGCTTTTTCCCCCCCTCGACTCAACAAACATTGAGCAGCTACTGGGAGAGGTAGCAAGACTCAATCAACATCCCAGGTGGCCTTGGACTCAGGGTGCCTGCCCTACATTCCAATCCCACTTCTGACCTGCACTGGTCATGTGACATTGGACCAGTCATAAATCTCTTAGCGCCTCAGGCAACTCAAGTATGAGTTTTTGTTGTTTTCTTTTATGTCCCAGTAGATATGAATAATGATCTGACTTTTCTTTGTTAAAGTGTCTCTTTGAGGGTCAATAAGATCTAAAAGACGCCTAGAAGATGTTAGAACAGACAGATGTCCATTTGTGCAAGTGAATATCAGCGTTCACATCATCACAGGTGCCATATCTTAATTTCATTTCAATTAAATTAGAGGAGCCTGATAATGAATTAAGTCCTCCCTGGGTATCCAAAGACAAAATAAAACAATCCCAGTTCTGAAAGAGGGGAAAAAATGTATCCACATAAAAGTATATACAAAATATTAACATGTAATTTCCTTGGTGAAGGCAAAGGTCAAGTCAGGGCAGCTTGTTAACAACAGAACAAGGTTCCAGAGGGCAGGATGGAAGGAAAGGGAACTCATCAACAAGTATTCTTTCTTCCTCTGCAGCCTTCCCTCAGCTCTGATAGGCAAGCACAGGCTTTCCATGCCTTTTTTCCCTGGTCTCCCCCTCATTTTCCCAAGGGAGTATTTTCTCCCTCTCCAGCATTCTTCCAGATGTCTTTCTCCATTATAATGTCAGCTTGCTGAGGGCAGGCATTGCCTTTCTTGCCTACATTTTGTATCTTCAGCACTTAGCATTGTGCCTGACAGGAAGTAAGTGATTACTAAATGCTTCATCTATTTATTTGGCACCTACTATGTGCCAGGTGCTGGAGATATCAATATAGTAAACGCAAAGAGTGAGACTGTGAGACCACAGGGATGGGCTCTAATGGATGGGTATGAAGGAAAAGGGAGTGCTCTTCAGGGAAGAACTCTTTGGACCAGACAGCCATATACCTCAGAATCACAGGGGATTCTGAGTAGAGTCAAAGCACAACAGATGATCAGGTCCTTTACAATGTAGTAAAGGTAATACAGGGTGTTTATTTTTTGAATTTTTTTTTTGTGGGGGAGGCAGTTGGGGTTAAGTGACTTGTCTAGATACACAGTATCTGAGGCTGGATTTGAACTGAGGTACTTCTGACTTCAGGGCTGGTGCTGTAGATAATATAGGTTTGATGATCAATTCCTTAGAAAGAGTTGGAAAACAGGAGAAGATTATCTCCCCCAGAGCAGGGACTCATGGGAATTTCTGTTCCTGGAGTGCCATTGGGTATGGAATAGGAAGGGCAGCAGAGCAGATGTCCAGTCCCTGGTTCTACCTGAAGATCAAAGCAGGTGTAATTGGTGAAATCCTAGGGCTAGACTGATTACCTAGGAATGGGGAAAGATCAAGGTATACTCACTCTCAGCCAAGTCAGCTCTGCCTGATTTCAGGGTTTGAACAAGATTACAAGATTTCAAGGTATAGATACATTTAAAATCATTTAACCCAAGAGACTGTGTAGTATGGTGGAAAAGGCCCAAGATTTGCAGTCAAGTGACCTGGGTTTGAATTCTTCCTTTGCTTCTTATGGTCTAATTTTGGGGAAACCACTTAACCTCCTCTCTGGGCTTTACTTTCCTCTGTAAAATGAGAAGGTTGAATTAGATGACCTCTACTACTACTTTTATAGATCTCAATCTAGGACCTGACTATGTTCTATTTTCCTATATGATGCCTATCTTAAGAATTTCAAAGTACTCTGCAGTATTTCTGTGGATCCATAATCTTTTTGGTGTGGGCAATCTCCCTCCTCCTTACCCCTTTAGATGCCCACCCATTCATGTCTGCTAGTTTTGTGTGATTTTTTTTGGTCCATATTTTAAAAAAATCTTTCATCCATATTTTTCTGCAACTCTTTAGAGGAGCTACCCAATATCTAACAGGGTTTCTTTTAGTCCTAATAATTTTCTGGGTAAATCCTTGGTTCAGCCACCTGTTTTCCTTTGCCTTTATTATGTGACTGGCTTAACCTTCTACATTTAAAAGCAATTGAATTAATTCCAGTGACAATCAGGAGACTTGCTGAACTGGATCTAGAGTCAAGAAGATCAGAATTCATATCCAACCTCAGATATTTACTGGCTGTGTGACATTGGGTAAGTCACTTCACTTCTGTCTGCTTCAGTTTCCTTACCTATAATGGAGATAATAATAGCATCTACCATATTGTGAATATCAAACGAGATATTTGTAAAGTGCTCTGCAAACCTTAAGGTGACATAAAAATGCTACAGCTCTGATTATTATGATTATTGTTATCATCAAGAAAATTATGTCAGATGAAGTTTCCCTTGGAAGCTCCAACCTCCAAGCTCATAGTAACGTTTCCTTTGGGCAGCTTTCTCCCTCTCTTCTAAGCTACTTACTGTCCACTCTTCATATCAAAACCTGCTTTTCAGCAAAGGAACTAGATATCAGGAAAAGCTTAGTAACTGATGACATGTTTCCTTTTCAGGCATTTTAAAAAGGGGATCAAAATGTTCAGCTGAAGGAGATGAGGGACATGTGGTTTCAAGCCTCAAGAAACAGGAGAAATATTTTGGGGGTATCTTGAAATCAGGCCCCTAAGACAGGCTTTGTTCTAAGGAGGCACAAAGCCCAAGTTACAAACCTCCTGTGAATCAGCCAGGTGTGTCCATGTTATTGTCAGTGTATTAGGAAAGGTAGCAATACAAGGGAAGGACACAATTCTTCTTTGTCTGGACCTATAAATGCATGATTTGTTGTATGGGCAGTCATCCCTAAACTATTCAGGAGAATATTTTTGGAACTGCAGACATCAGAAGCCAAGCAGAACAAGGGCTCCCACCTTCTACTTATTGAGATTAATCAGATTAGTGGTTTTTTTTCCTCACAGAAACTGCCCACATCTAAAAATAGTGCTTATTTATTGCCTATTGAATCAAAGAAGTCCATTCCCTGGAGGACATACATGGGCACAGAAAAATAAACTATATTCAAACAGCAGATAGAGTAGACTGTGAGATGTTCCCATCTTATAAACTTAGATACACACAAACCATATCTTTATCCATAGCACACCTACAAACCTTAAGTGTCCCATAGAACTGTGTCTTGAGTCTTCACTTTTACCTCCATACTATCTTATTTGGTGATCTGGTAAGCTCCTATAGATTCATTTTCCACCCCTATACTGATGACTCTCTGATTTACTTATCCAGTCCTTTCCTCTCCTGATCTCCAGGCTCACATCTCTAACTGCCTTTTTGACATTTCAAACTGCATATCCTATAGAAATCTTAAACTCAACATGGCCCAAACTAAATCCATTATTTTTCTTCCCAAAGCTTCTACCTTTCCAAATTTCTCTACTGCTGTAAAGGGCAACAATATCCTCCCAGTCACTTATATTGGAATCATGAGGTGTCATCCTCAACTCCTCACCATCTCTCACCCCCCATATCCAATCTGTTGTCAAGGCCTGCCGATTTTACCTTTATAATATCTCTTGCATATACCCCCTTCTCTCCTCTGACTCGGCCACTACCCTGGGGCAGGTTCTCATTACCTCATTCCTGGACTATATCAGTCAGTCAGTTAATAAGCATTTATTAAGTGACAACTTTGTGTCAGGCATTGTACTAAGTCCCAGAGATACAAAAAGAGGCAAAAGATAGTCCCTGTCTTCAAGGACAGGGGAAGACAACAAATAAATATGTTCAAAATATTGCAATAGCCTGCTGGTTGGTCACATTGCCTTAAGTCTTTCCATATTACAGTCCAACTTCCACTCAGCCACCAAAGTGATCTTCCTAAAGAACAGGACTGACCGTGTCACTCCTCTATTCAATAAACTCTAGTGGCTTTCTGTCAGGATGAAATATAAAATCTTGATTTTGAAGTTCAAAGCCCTTTGTAACTTTCCCCTCCACTCCTTTCCTTACACCCTTATGTACTCTGTTCTGAGATCCAGTTTGCTGTTCCTCAAATAGGATACTCTATCTCTTAACTCCTGGCATTTTCATTGGCTTTCACTCATGCCTAGAATGTTCTACTTCCCCTTCTCTGTTTCCTGGCTTCCTTCAAATCCCAGCTAAAATTCCACCTTCTAGAGTGTCTCTTAATTCTAGTGCCTTCTCTTTGTCAAATATCTTTTGTTATCCTGTCTGTAGCTTGTATGTACATAGTTATTCGCTTGCTATCTCCCATTAGACTGTGAGCTCCTGGAAAGTAGAGATTGTCTTTTGTCTTTCTTTTTACTCCTAGAGCTTAACACAATAGTGCCTGGCATAGTAGGTGCTTAATAAATGTTGATTGACTGACTTGACACATTCATTAAGGTGTCCAGCAAGCTGCATTTTATTTCCTTTATAGTCACACGTACAAAATACACTCACCCTCATCCTAACATCAATGCAGTGACACACAAATGCTCTTTCTGTGAATTGCTTCTTCAAAAGGGACCTCCCACCTCTTACTACCTCTCCTAATATATGACATGGACACATTGGGCATTTTTATTTCCTTTACTTATAATTCCTTTCTGTCTATCTTGAACTTTTCTGCGTTTGCTTTATACTCTATCTCTGTGACGTTCTCCTCTAGTCCTGTGTCAATTTCTATGTTCGAGTGGGCACATACTGAGAAAGAGCCTATTTTAGCCCATCTTCCACCCTCATCAAATGAGACATTATTTGTAAAGCACTTAGTATGTTGCCTGGCACCTAATAGTTGTTTAATAAATACTTGTTCCTTCCCCTCTCCTCCCCCAACACTGATTGAAATGTGATCTTTCACTGTAGGCTCAGTTCTCTAATTTTAGGAAATGCCCAGGTCCTTGTCTTCAGCCAGAATGCCTTAAATTTTTTTTCTCTCTTGTGCAACATATTTGATTCTGAAAGCACCAGGGGATGTATCCATCTGTGCTGCTGAGTCATGGAATTGGCTCAAGGAAAGAGTAAGAAACAAGGGGATGAAAGTTGCACATGACCTAGCTAGTAGTGATTCTGCTGTTTTGGTTTTGGCAAGTGGAAAATCCATAAATGAATTGATAAACTGGAGCTCCTTGGTACTGGGAGATGCTGCCTTACCTCGTACCCAGTCTATCCCCTCCTAACATCCCCTTTCTAAATACACTGACAATAGAATTAACATACTTGGGAAATTCCTGAAGGGATGCAACTTTGGGTTCCCTCTTCCTAGAACAGAGAGCCCTCAGGATTTGAGACCTCAGATGAATTTCCACTGTGGTTTTTTTTTTTTAACTCTCACAGTGAGTTGAACAGTTCTCTATTTCAAATGATTTTATTCCCCCCATCCCTCCTCTTGAAGCAGAGATAAAGGAACCCTTCCTGCCTAGGCCTTTTTAAATCCCTTAGACATTTTTGGAATCATCTTTTTGTCGGGGAAACAAACTGGTAAAGATGCTGGTATCCAGAGGTTGTAACTGGCAGAAGTAAATGAGGAAGGATATTGATGAGGTTGTGAATAAAAGGCAATCAATAAATGAGGAAGTGTGCCTGACTGGTTCCCTTCATCTCAGTCCCATTTCTTTCACTATTCAGCATTTCTTATGCTAGTGATTTACAATGTAGAGGAGTTTGATCTGGTGAGTAAATCACTGGGCATGGAGTCAGGACTCCAAGTGGCTGAGTCACCAAGCAGTCTGAAGGAAGTCCTTCCCTTCCCTTTATCTTAGCCTTCCCCATGTCACAGATGTGAGGTTGGTGGTGGTGGTAGAGGGGGTGTGTGTGTGTGTGTGTGTGTGTGTGTGTGCGCGCGCGTGAGCAAGATGAGAAGGTCGTGAGCTAGAGTTGGAGTCCTCCATATCTCCTCTTCTTTGAAATAAACAAATGTAAATGGAAAAACTTAAGACAGCCCGAAGTGACATAAAGCAGTTTTCTTCTTTGAAAAATGGGTTAGGCTAAATGATCTCTGAGGTATTTTCCAGCTGTCACATTCTTCGATCCTTTGATTTTTATGCCTGACGTTTCATGCGGAACCATTTGAGAGCTCCTTGAGAGGAGGCAGTCTCTTTTGCCTTGCAGAAGGGTTTGGGACCCTCTTTTGCATTCCTCAAAGCTTAGCACGTTGCTTGGCACACATTAGGCATCTCAAAAATGCTTCGATCACACAGTATTCCCTGAATTAAAAGCTAGGATGTGTGTCTGAAGTGGTTAGAGAAATTCGGCAGAGGATCTGAAGTACTGTTTTAGTGAGCTGAAGTAGGCGTAGGGTATTCTCAGGTAACCCCGAATTTCAGGTACAAGGCAACTTCCTATAATTAGTTCCGACCCCATGGAATTTTCCCCTGGAATACCCATTCATATAAAATTCCACCAGGAGCCTGAAAAAAAAAACTTTTCCGCTTTGCTGATCCTCTATGTCAGACTTAAGCTGCTGCCGGGATTTCTCCTGCCTTCCCTATAGGCTGGTCAAGACAAGTAGACATTAGCATCCCTTGTGAGTCAGGGGCAAATTGAATAACAAGGACCGAAACCACCTTATTTGCTTTCCGATTTTCCTCTTGCTTTGACAGTGGAGTCTGAAGACCCGTGTTCAAATTCTGCTTCTGATGTTAGTTTGTGACCTTAAGTCATTTGACTTCTCTGCGTTTCTTCTGTAAAAAGAGGGGTTTGGACTAGATGACTTCTGAGGTCCCTCCTCCTCTAGACCCCATAATTTTATGATTCTCCAGCGAGGCTTCAAACATTTTCAACACCCCCCCCAAAAACCCCCCCAAAACAAAAACCCGAAACGAAACAAAACAAAACCAACTAACCAGATTTAGAACCATCCTATTTACCTTTGGATTTTCCTCTCATCTTTACAGGAGCCTTTCAGGAGACTCCTAGGGAAGTTTCAAGTACACAAGTAAAAATCTTCGTACGGTGGGGGAAAGAGACGGAGGAGGTGAGTATATGGCAGGACGTGTGTGTGCTTGGGAGTCCAGAAGCGGGTTGGGAGTTAGTTGATGGGGAAGGGTCTGTCCGTCTGGTCTTTCTCTGTTTCTGTCTCCGCACCTCTTACTGTGTTTCTATTTGCCTCTGTTACAGTGTCTGTCTCTCCCTCACCTTCTCCCTCCTCCAGTCGGTCTATTCTCAGGCTCACTTCTCCCTTCCCCTCCTTCTCCGTTTACCTCCCTTTGCGCGTCTACTGTGGGGGCGAACCGGGCCGCGGGTAAGTGGGGGAGGCGCGCGCACGCGCAGCCGCCCGGTGCTTTGCGCGTGCTCCCCGCCTCCGCCCTTTTCCCCCTCCCCCGGGACCTGGCGGCGGGCGCAGGGAGCGTGCGCGCGGCCCGCCCCGGGCGCGGGCGGAGGGGTGAAGGAGGGGCGCGCGGCGGCCCCAGCCCGCAGACGTTGGAAGCCGCGCAGGAGGACGGACTAGGAGCGCGGGCAGCGGGGCGCAGCGAAGCGAAGCGGACGGGACGGACCGTGCAGCCTAGCCCAGCCCAGCGGAGGAGCCCAGCCAGGCAAGCCCCGAGCTGGTAAGCAAGCTCTCAGGAGGCAGCAGCCGGGCCGGCCGGCTCGCAGTTCCGTTCTGTCACGCGGGGCCGCTTCCTCGGGCAGCCTCGGGCCCTCGGGCCACAGGCCGTCACCGACTCCGGCGTCCGGGAAACCCAGTGCCCACGCGGGACCGCGGCGGCAGACGGAGCGAGCGGTGTGCAGGCCCGCCTGGGGTGTGCCGTGGGCGGGCAGGGGCCGGGGTCCCTGCGCCCCTCAGCTCTGGTCTTCTCCATCCCCTGAGCCCGGGGCGCCCACTTTTTTTTTTTATCACCTTCTCATCTCCTTGTTGCCCCTTCTTTTTCCTTCCCTTATCCCTTGACGCCTCCTTCTCTTCCACCGTCCCCATCCTTTTCTTCATCCCTCATCGCTCCCGTCTGTTTTCTCGTATCCCTCTTGTCTTGTCTGCTCTCCTAGTTTTTGGACAACCCTCTTTTCCATTCCTCTCTCCCCAGGTCACACTCCTTTTCCTCTCCCCTCCTTTTCCCTTCCTGTCCCGCATCCCTTGTCGCTCCATTTCTAGTCCATCACTTCCTTTCTCCCTAATCACCTCTTCCTTTGCTTTTCAGTCCTTACCTCTCGTCACCCCCGTTTTCTTCTCCTTAAATCCCTCTCTCGTTTGCCCTCTTCTCTCTAGTAGCCCCTTTTCTCTGTTTTCTCCCCTTCCACTCCCAGTCCTTGTCTCTCCTTTTTCTTACTCTTTCCTTGTTACCTTTCTCTTGCTGCTCTTTTTATTGCTTGTCAACCCCCTTTTCTTTTCTTCCTTTCCGCCTCCTCTCACTCCTTGTCAGTCACTCGATCAACTCTTTGGCAACTTCTTCTGCCTCCTTTTTCTCTCACTCTTGTCACCCCCTCCCATTTTCTTCTTTTCCAATTAATTGTCACCCCTCTGTCAGTCCTCCAAAATTTTCTCTCTTCCTCTCCACCCCATCTCCTCATCTTGTTGTCATCTTCCTTAAAGTGGGCCCCCCCCAGTCCATCCTTTCCTTCCCACTTTTGCTCTGACTTTACTTTTTCATCTCTCTCCCCTTCCCTCTGGACCTCCTTTCTCCCTACCTCCTCCCTGCTATGCTCCCCTGCTGCTTTTTTGGCTCTATCTTTCCCTCTTATCCTCCCGTTCTTGGTTTCCTTGACATCTTACCCTTCATCACCTAACACTTCTAAGTGGGTTTCAGCTGCTTACATATTCAGTATCTCTGTGTGTGGATATCTTAGGAAACAATTTGAGTTTCATGATGTCATCGTTCAGCTTGACCATTTGTGGTTTTGGATCACTATGTATAGTACTAATTCCCTGTTATTTCCCTCTAAGTACTCCTTTGTGTTTGAGCTCCACACTTCTGTTGATATAAAAGTTGTGAGTGAGTTTGTTTTTGTGGGGAAGGGGTTTGTATGGATAATATAACTATTTTATTTAGGTTGATGTTACCAGTGGTGCTATGGTTTTATGGGTAACCGGGCAACCAAGTGACAGAGAGTACTTTACAAAAACAGTTTTATTGTGTAGGTATAATAGTGACCTTTGTACTTTTAATCCAGGGACCTTGAGGCACTTTCTGAATTAATTCATTAGTTTTGACTGTAGCCATATACTACAGGTGGGTGGAGAACATTACTTTTATTTTACAGGTGTAGAAATTGAGACCAAGAGACAGGTTTTGATTTTTTTTTTTTGCCTGAGATAATAAGGTGAGTTATTAACCCATATAGGAGGAGAAACCAGCAGGTTTGACCCATACATTTCCTGGAGGTTTTAATTAGAAATTTTCTAGAAGTCATAAAACACTAGAATATTCATCCTGAGATGATGCATCTACTTAAAAAACAAAGCTCCTTAGGACTGGACTGAGATTCAGATTATTTGGGTCCTGGGCCTTGCCCTTGCCAGAATTCAGTTACAGGGACAAGCTACTTGGCCTCTCTGTACCTGTTTCCTTGTCTGTGAAATGGGGGAAGGCACTGACTCCCTGGTTTCTCTCTGTCTAAAATGGTTGTTAGGCTGGATTATTAGATAACACTTTGTTAATTTAATACCTCAGAGCTGCTGCTTTGCCTTTGGTTGCTGTTTTGATCTGTGATCACATGAATCCCTTCAGTTGGAGTGCCCCCATAGCAGATGGTTAGGCCCTTCCGTAGTGTTTAAAGTACTTGAAAATTAAGGACATAGGAGCAGCAGTGCTGGTATAGGTGATTGATGCAGTGTTGCTTAGTGGTTATCCTGAGCTCCACATCAGGGAGTCCTGACACATGCGTTCTGTTTCTTCCGGGAGCACTGACTCATTCTGTGATGCTATGTGCATGTGGTTCTTTAATGTTTTTGACTTACCGCCCCCCCTTAAAAAAAAACCCCACAACATTTCCCTCATTCTGAGACTTTTGGATATCAGTGTTGGGTATTTAGGATCACTAAGAAAAGTTTCTCCACTGAGTGCCTATTAAAAGACTTTATCATTCATGTCTGCATAGTGTACTATTTATTACGTAACAGAACAATTAAAATGCAGCTGTAGGCTCATAATGCCTACAGTTAAAGGCCTCTTTCCAGGAAAATCCAGATTAATCAGGTGTTTGTAAAGATGAAGTTTAAGAGATCTTTGTTTAATGATTACTGTTGCATTTGGGATTTTATTTTAAGGAGAAGAGGATGTTTAAATGGGATTAATTATTTTAAAACTTGGTATCATTAACAGATAACTGATTTTATGAAGCTTTTGAATAGAGGAAGTAACAGAATCATTGCTTTAAATATGATGGCTTATAAAGTTTCTCTAAACAAAACACCTTGATGTTTGGGACATACGAGCACAGGGCAGTTACCCTCTTTGAACAACCTTAGTTCTGTCAGTGTAATCATCCTGGCCTTCTAGGCTCACTATCAACTACAAATGAAAACTTTCCCATTCTTTTGTGTATAAGAGTTGCTGAAGGAACTGCTGTCGCAACGTGAATTGTTTCAGAAAATGAGTGAACATTACATAAGACAATTAAGGCCAAAAGAAGTTTAAAGTGCTATGGTGTTCTTTGTATTATGAATTAAAATTTGGAATGCTCGATTCCTGAGGTGGGTTTTCAAATCTGTATTTCTATAAAGGTAGAGCAATATTTCAGGAAACAGATTCCAACCCTGTAGGTCCTCCTTCCACTGATACAGACTGCAGTTCAACCACATCTTAATCATTTCTGGGTCCAAAAAATTAACCTCTTGGTAATCATCTGATGATGAACCCCTCTGTACTCAGCCTTAGACCATTCTAAGTCAAACAAGAACCATACTGAGTCTTGGAGGATCTACCAGAGCTTGTAAATTGTTGGCATAGCTATTGAGAAACCATACTACATTGTGAAAGACTAATAGTAATTAGAGACTAAAGAGTAATACAGAATGGAAATTAGCCTTAACCATGTACTCATTTAACTGCATATCCCAATATTACAATCAATATATTGAAAACATCTGAAAATATAGACAGTGTTTTTATAGCTGTGGACCTATTACTTTTCCAAAGGGTGCTGCTATAAAAATATTTTGGTGGATGTAGAGCCTTTTTTAAATCATTAATTTCTTTGGAGCAAATATTTAGCAGTGGAATATCCATCTGGGTGAAAGGGCACTTATATTTTAGCCACTTTATTTGCTTAATTCCAAATTGCTTTCCAGGATGGCTGAAGCAAATTCACTGTTCCACCGACAGTGTATCTTTTTTGCCATCTGCCCTCTGACATTAAAGAGTCTAGTCTTTTCTCATCTTTGTCAGTTTGCAGGGTAAGACTTGAAACCTCAGGGTTGTTGGGCTTTGCTTTCCTCTTTTTATTGGTGATTGGTAGCATTTTTTTATGTAATGGTTAAATTTGCAGTTCTTCCTTTGGAAACTTTTTTTCCATATCCTTTGACTATGTATCTATTTGGGAATGGTTTGAGATTTTTTTTCCCCCTCATTGTCTCTGTATCGTGGATACTAAGCCCTTATCTTATAGAGATGACTCCTCCTCCCCTCCCCCGCCCCAATGTTGCATTTGTTTGGAACATGACTAATATATCTTTGTCATCCTGTTTATAGTATCATAGACTTAGGAGTGGAGGAGACCACAAAAATTATTGAGTCCAACCCCTTCATTTTCTAGATGAGAAATGATGAGGACTAGCAAGGTTAAGTGTCTTGCCAGTGGTCACAGAGCTAATAAGTATCTGAGGCTGGGATTTGAACCCAGTCTTAAATGTTGAATGGAGCACCCAGTTTTTAAACAGGGACTTCTTCACACGTAATCAAATGTCCTGCCACTAAGCTGAATAGAATAAAGGTGTATGGATAGTGAAACTGCATCTGATAGCAAGGCAGGAGAGATAAAGAGTTTGTCACACCTTGGAATATTTTGAAGTGATAATTAAGGTGTGCAGTAAAAAAAAAAAGGTGTATGGTTTGGTTTGGCCTACTGAGATATGCCTGCCTTGAATAAATCACATTCTTTGTATCTGGACCGCAGACAGACAGTCCTAGACTTCAGTCTGTGATATTAATAATTTCCTAGTAAAGGTTAAATTAACATCCCAAGGGCTGAATACTCCTGTGCTTTCCTAAAGATACCTATTCCTTTGGCTCTCTGAAGCTGCTTGGAACAGAGACTGGCTTAGCACAGTGCCTGGCACATAGGCAGTGCTTAATAAATACTTAGTGACCAATGGGCTAGTTTGCTGATTCCTGAGGAATCACAGTATATAGAACCTCAGTATATTTCCACAGGAATAAATGCCTTCATCATAGCCTTCCTTTAAAACTAGATTGTACTATAGTATTCTTAATCTTCTGTAGGCAGATCAGTGGAGCAGAACTAGGAATTGGAGTCGCTAGACATCACCATTCCTATGTGGCGAAATGGGTAGAGTGCTGGGCCTGGAGTCAGGAAGACCTGAGTTGAGATGTGGCCTTAGATACTAGTTGTATGACTGTGGGCAAGTCTCTTAACCTGTTGGCTGCTGTTTCCTTATCTGTAAAATAACAACGATAACAACTCTTATCCCAGCATTTTTGTTATTATCAAATGAGATAATAATTGTAAATCATTTAGCACACTGAGTAGGCACTATATAGATATTATTATTATTAATAATAATAGTATTTCAATTGCCTTTGTAGCATAAGTATCATGAGCTAGAGTATGTGGAGGAGTAGGGTGACCTCAATAAGGAGGGTACTCAGCAGATAAGGATTAATTGAAAGAGCTGTCTCTTCCTCTCAACTGGGTCTAAGTTTCTTCATAGATAAAAGGGGGGAGCTGGATTATTTAATTTTTAAGATTCCGCAGCGCCAAGTCTGTGGCCGAATTGTTTACATTTAGCCTGGAGGGATTAAGTTTAGAGATGACATGGTACTGCTCTTTAGCTATTTGAAGGGCTGTTCAAGGCTGAAGAGGCTTGTTTTATTTGCCAGCCAGGCAGGCAAAGCTCTGAGCAAATGGTAGTAGTTACTAAGGCTGACTTTGGAACAACAGAAGGAAAAACTTGGTGGAATAGGATTTGTGCTTTGGAAGAGAGTTTGTATTAGGTGACTTCCAGTTTGCAGTTTGATTCAGTCTCTTTAGCAGAGAGAGCTTTGTATTTGATTTTTAGAATGTTTTTTTAGGACTCTATAGCTGATGATCCCGAGTATATGGCTTCAGTACAGTGTTTACCTATCTACTGTTAACTCCTTTATCCCTGAAATCATGTGTCAGTGATCTGGTCTCATTTCTAGAACAAAGTGTTCTGTAATCCTATGTGTATATTTACAGAATTGATACATTTTTCATACCTAGAGTCCAAAGGATAAATCTGAAGCTCAGAGAATCTGAAGTTTGAATCTTTGTTGCTTCCTTTAAGGCTGGGCTTATCAAACTCATGTTGAAATGGGGTCACTAAACTGGAAGTGAGACTCCTTATTGACTTAGAAAACCATGTTAATATTATCCATTTTTTGTTGTATTTTTATTTTGTTAAATATTTCCCAATTACATTTTAATCTAGTTTGACACCTTCGCTCTAAGGTGCCTTGAGAAAGTCTCTAAACTCTCTTGGTCTCAGTTTCTAAGTTCATGAATAAGGAAGTGTTTTTTGGAAGTTCATTTTGTTGATGCCTTTTGTTTTTACATTTTGTAACAAAGACACACAGTTAACTACAGTAACTGTCCAGCAAGTGTATGACATTTCTCACTGGGCTGTAATGCTGGACTTTTCCATCATGCCTCTGACCTTATGCCACCTATCTCCCCCCCCCCCCCCCCCCCCCCCCGCTTCCTTTTATATGTTTTCTCCCCATCTTAGATGGTAAGCTTCTTGAAGGCTGAGTCTTTCTCTTTTTTTGTATTTGTCTCCCCCACGTTTGAAATACAGCACTCTTTAAGTGCATAAAAATGGCCTTTAGACCCTTATTTTTATGCAGATGGTGAGGAGGAAGAATGCTTTTATTATCTATCCTTTTTGGTCTTTATTATTTTACTATTTACTATTCTGAGTTTGGGTTTCTGTTAATTGTTTAGTAGTCATTGTGGATGTATGTTTTTTTTTACCTTCTTGCATAAAATAGGGTGACTCATTTTCTGCATTGGTGTTTTTAGAGCCTTTTAGTTCACTCAGCTTCTGTTCATACAGGTCTTCTCACTTTTCTCTGAATTTATCATTCATAATTTCTTAAAGCACAATGAGATTGTTATATGTTACTATTTGTTAACTCTCCACCCATTTGTTTGCAGTTTTTCAATTGTTTTTAAAAAAATATACATAAAATTTTTAGTTGAGAAAAAGACATAATTAAGAGAATTATGACTATTAAAAGGATCTGTCAATTTGAGAAACTGAGGGGGTGAGGCGTTTGAACAGGTTGATCCTGAGAATCTACTTGTGATCTTTAGCTATCTATTTGGTCATGAAAAAGTAGTTAAATAGAATAGGAAAAGAAAACCCAATCTGTGTTCTGTAGTGTTTTAACTACAATCTACAGACAATTTTTTTAAGGTATGAAGAATTGGCTTGGAGAGATTCTGATTGACAGAATTTTTTTCTGCCAATCCAAATCCTGGAAACCCAGCAGCTTCCAACATATATTATATGGAAATTGAAACAAAAGATGAAATCTCACAATATAAGACAAAGGTGGTAATACAGATTTTAGGGGTTTTGATTTACCACCTTGAACAGGTAGTGGTGTTATTGCAAAAACACTTTTCCTTGTCCCTTCTTTGCTAAAGTGGTAAAGGTACACTTTTTTTTAGGCTCCTGATAAACTAAAGGGCACATCCTTTCTCAATTAGTCAAGTCAGTAAACCTTTGTTAAGTGCGGAGTATGTGCTAGGCACAGTTCTAAGCTCTAGGGATATAAGAAGAAGCAAAAGATAGACTCAGCCCTCAAGGAGTGTTCAACCTAATAGAGGAGACAATGAGCAAACAAATATGTACAAGCAAGCTATATGTGGGATAAATTGGAAATAAGACAGAGAAGGCACTAGAATTAAGAGGGGTCAGGAAAGGCTTTTCTGTGGAAGAGGGGATTTTAATTGAGAATTAAAGAAAGCCAGGGAAGTCAGTAGGTGGAGATAAAGAGGGACATGTTGAGCGTGGGGGACAGTCCCGAGAAAGTTCCTGGAGTAGAGAAATACAGTGTCTTGTTCCTGGAACAGCAAGGAGGCCAGTGTCAGTTGACTAACTCAGGTTAACAAAATGGTATTCCTTTTTATTAATCTAATCACCAGTAAACTAGCTACCAACTAATTAAGAATCCTCCCTGAAACTGATTACTCTGCTATTCAAGGAGGACTGATTAGGCCTTATGTTCTTTGGAGATCTAGGACTTCAGAACAGCATATTAATTAAATCTTAATTTTTACAGCACAACTGGAGCTTGAGTGCTATTAACTTTCACAATAAGAAGCCTGATTTTTCTGATTTCATACATTTAATGTGGTATGTTAAAACATAAATACGGAATTGTCATTATTTTCTCTCTGCTATGTTTGTTCAACTTTGTGTCTGTTGTCTTAAGAGTGGTTTGCTTAACTGACATGATCTTAGTATATTCTTACCTTTACTCAGAAAGCAAATAGTCTGTCCAGTGTTGTCAGTATTTCCAGTCTCTCTGCCATCTCAAAGGTTAAGTAACTGGCAAGGGCCTTTTAAAATCAATGTGTCATGATAGATTTTCCTTCCCCCTGTAAGAGGATCAAACTGCCCATTGTGAATTTTTTTACATTCTTACCTCATTCATTCTTAAAATTATAACATGTATTAATCTTTCGTAAAGTGTGCGCTGTGCAACTTATATAAAGCAGTGTAAGCATTAGATATGATCAGTATAAAACAGGCAGAGGTGGCAGGTTTTACTAACCAGAAGAAGAGAGAATATAAGTTTGCTTGTTTAGAATTTTTGGGGGTATTACTAAAAACGTGATTCAAAAGCAAAGAAGCTGAGAGAGTACTGACTACAAGTGAGTTGACTACAAGTTCTAAATCAAGATTTAAAATGATGAATTAATTTTGATAATATAGTTTTAATGCTGTAATGGTCTTCTTGTTGATTTCTCTAATTACATTCAATGTTAGGTGTTGTTGGGACTTGCTGAAGTTCACTTCCTGAATATATGTGGCAAAGAATGGAAGATATGTTGGGGTTCCCAATCATTTCTTTTAATTAAAATTAGGCAGGCATGAAGAATACCTGTTTATTTCCCACTATATAAAAAAGACAACTTTCAGAGTTAAAGGGATTGTCTTTTTGTCTTGAGTACATAATTCACTTGATGTTTTGTGTTTCTTGTTCACTTTTGTGTGTGTTTTTTTTTAAAATTGTGATTTTATTTAGTCTCTCACATTGTTGCTTTCCTTAGTGCTCACACAGACATCTGTGGAATTTTCTTTTTTTTTCTTTTTCTTTCTTTCTTTTTTTCACCAGAAAACTTTTTATTGAAGGCGAAGTGGTATAGTTTGATGCAGTTTAGCTGATTTCAATTTTGTTGGCAACATCCAAAGCATCATAGTCTGGAGCAAGTTGAATATAGGCCTTCTTTTCTCCATCAGGCTGGATCATTGTGTTGACCTTGACCACTTGATGTCATAGAGCTTTTTACTGCCTGCTTGTTTTCCTTGATGTCCACCATGAAGACAAGGGTGTTGTTGTCTTCAGTCATCTTCATAGACTCAGTGGTCATGGGAAACTTAATGATGGCATAGTGATCAGGTGTGTTTCTCTGAGGGGCACTTTTCCAAGGGTATTTGGGCTGCCTTCAAAGTCTTAGTGTCCCCCAAAAGTGGGTAATGTTTGGTCGTCTTCTTTTTGTGACTGTGGATGGACACCCTTCCATACTGCCTTCTTGGCCTTTTTAAGGCCTTGGACTTGGTTCTGTCTTGAGGGGACCACCATTTCCTTTGCCTTTAGCACCATCTTGGGGGAGAGTCTGGCCTTACTTTTATTTAACAATTTTTTTTCTTTATACATTGCCTGTAATTTCTCCCTACCCCCTTCCAGAGAACAATCCCAAGACTTTTAAAAAGAAAAAGAAAAAAGAAAATGAGGAAGAGAAAAAACAGCAGTACATTGAAAAAAACATCTGAAAATAGATGCTATGTTCCACACTTGTGAACCCCTTCCCCTCTCACCTCTGCAAAGAAATTGGGAAGGTGCCAATGTCTCTCATGTCTCTTCTTTGGGATCATGCTTGTTCTTTGTAATTTTTCAACACTCATTTAAGATTGTGGTTCTTTCCATGTAGATTGTTGTCATTGTGTATATTTTCTTCCCTCTGCTTACTTCATTTTTCATCAGTTCATGTAAGACTTCCCTTGTGTTTGTGTATTCATCATGTTTGTTGTTTCTTCCTATGTATTAATATTTCATTACATCCATGTATAGTGCACTATTTGTCTGGCCATCCCCTAATTGATGGCCAGTGCTTTTTCAGTTTTTTTTGCTACCACAAAATGTGCTGCCATAAATATTTTGGTATGTAAAGAACTTTTTAAAAATTAGTGTCTTTTTAAAAAATCAGTCACTTTTTGTTGGTGACCTTTTTGGAGTATGTACCAAGCAATAGAATATTTATCTGAGTCAAAAAATAGGGACATTTTGGCCAATTTTTTATTTTTAAATGAATTCTTAATTGATTTGTAACATTCTTTCATATAGTTGTTAAAAGTTTACAATTCTTTTGCAGACTTTTTTCATATCTTTTGACCTTATTTACTGTGGAATGGCTTTTGTTCTCATACTTCCATTGCTTGATGTTTCTTATTAATTAAAAAAAGATTGAAATGTGTATTCATGGATTTGTAAAGCTTAAATTACAGTGCTTTTTAGATTCCATACTCTAATGTTTGTTGTTTTAATTTTCAAACTACGTAGTGACACAGTATAGTCTAAAGGTAAGGCTGTCTGAAGAGCTAGATATTCTCTAAACATTCCTCTTACCTTTCAAAGGTGTGAGTAACGCTTTGGGAATATTTTAGCAATCAGTAAAATAGTTTCTTTCAAATATAGTGAAGTATGTTGAAAGCCAGATAGATGAAAGGAATTTCACGCATCATCTCATTTTGATTAACCACCAAGTTTACAGGTCAAAGAAATTATGGGGATAGGATAGCTTGCAGCATGTTTTGTCTCTTGATTCCGGTTGATTGACACAATTCATTACTTAAGTTGACATAGTTTATAGTTTTTAGGAACACCAAATTTTCAAATAATTATCTGTCCTTCCTCCGAGAGTCTGGGGCAGAGAGCTAAGATGGTCTTCATCAAGTCAGTGATTTGAATTCCTCTTTAATCAACAAGAGGAAATTTGACTAAGAATGGTTTGGGATTTCTCTTTAATGGGATAAAGGTAGGTTAATTGTCACTTGAGATGTACTTCTGATTGTTTTCATAACACTGTAGTAGTACCTGTAGTAAACAATACTATGATCTTTTAAAATTTTTATTTTTATTTTTATTTTCTTAGTTTTCAACATTCACTTTTATAAGATTTTGAGTTCCAATTTTTTTTCTCCCTCCGTCTTCTCTCCTCTCCTCAAGATGGTATACATTCTGATATATGATACATGTACAGTCACAGCATTATGATCTTAACTATTGCCTATAAACTTTTAAATTCTGTGGACTTTATTTTTATCTAGAGATGCCCCTTTTTGCCTCCATTTAAAACAAATAAGAATATATATATTTAGAGAAGTGAGCTCCTGAAAACATATATGGTTCTCCAAAGATTTTGTAGCCTTCCATAATCCAACAGATATGAGATACCCTGCTCCAGACTCAAAATTTTGTTATATTTTATTGCTGACATAGGTTTTTTCCTTTATGCTTCTTTTAGTAGTTACATCTATGTAAATCAGAAAAGTTTATCATGTAATTCGGCATTCGGATCTATGAATCATAGTATAATTTTATAGTTTACTCCATGAACATTTTAGAACAAGATTTATAGACTGTTGCACAAATTGATTTTCAGTTACCACCAAACAGGTTTAGACTTATGTAATTGTGGAGCCTTGCAAGTATTTTCTGGGTTTATCAGATTTCCACACCCAAAGGAGGATATCTCATTTAATAGCTAGTGATTTTTAAAATTTAAATTAATGTTCAGGTTAGGGATAAAGAACATCTCTGCATTTCTTAAGTCCTTTTTCTTTTATATTTATCATTACCCACACCTTTATTGATTCATATTTTTCAGTTGCATATAAATTCTGTTAAGTAATAAGTTGTTGCTAATCTTGGTAGTGTAATCAAACTGGAAACTCAGGGAGTTAAGTTTTCTTTTTCCTTGGCTAGTCCACTGACCTACTCAGAATCTGTGAAGGATCAAATGTTCTTTTGTCTATGACTTATTAACTGAAAAGGAGGACTAATAGAATGACATCCTTGACAGTGAAGCATGTTTGTATAGGCGCAGAACAAGCCAAGTTATATTTTGCTAAATCTAGGAAGAACAGTCAGAAGGAATGAGGAAAATTAATGACACTTAAACACCTAGGAGCCCTTGCAGGATAAAGGACAAACTACAGGTTCAGGGGAATAGAGGAAACATATAGTATCTTAACAGATGCAATAGGACAGGACCCTAAAATCAGTATAGCTTTTTAACTTCAGCAACCATACTAATTTCTCCTTTCTTTGAGAAGAAACTTTTTTATTATAATTTTAGGCCATTTTATTAATGTACACTGTGAATATTTCATGTCTATTTGAATTTCTTTTTTTAACAAATTAATTTATTTTTAGTTTTCAACGTTCACTTCCATAAGCTTTTGAGTTTTAAATTTATCCCCCTTCCTGCCCGCTTCCCTCCCCAAGATGGCGTGCAATCTGATATAGGCTTTACATAAACATTCCTATTAAACATATTTTCACATCAGTCATGTTGTACAGAAGAATTAGAACTAATAGGAAGAACCACAAGAAAGAAGAAACAAAACAAAATAGTAGAAAAAAAAGAGCAAATAGTGTGCTTCGGTCTGCATTCATGCTCCGTAGTTCTTTCTCTGGATGTGGACGGCATTATCCAGCATGAGACTTTTGGAGATGGCTTAGTTCTTGTGTTGCTGAGAAGAGCTAAGTCTATCAAAGTCAGTCATCGCACAGCGTGGCTGTTGCTGTGTACAACCTTCTACTTTTGCTCACTTCACTCAGCATCGATCCATACAAGTCTTTTCAGGTTTTTCTGGTCTGCCTGCTTATCATCATTTCTTATAGCACAATACTATTCCGTTACATGCATATACCACAACTTGTTCAGCTGTTCCCCAGTGGATGGGCATCCCCTCAATTTCCAGTTCTTTGCCACCACAGAAAGAGCTGCTATAAATATTTTTGCACATGTAGGTCTTTTTCCCATTTGTATGATCTCTTTGGGATACAGACTTAGAAGTGGTATTGCTGGATCAAAGGATATGCACAGTTTTATAGCCTTTTGGATATAGTTCCAAGTTGCTCTCTAGAATGGTTGGATCACTTTAAAACTCCACCAACAATGCATTAGTGTTCCAATTTTCCCACATCTCCAGCATTTATCATTTTCCTGTTTTGTCATATTAGGCAATCTGATAGGTGTGACGTGGTACCTCAGAGTTGTTTTGATTTGCATTTCTCTAATCAGTGGTGATTTAGAGCAGTTTTTCATTTGATTATAGATAGCTTTAATTTCTTCATCTGAAAACAGTTGGGGAATGACTTGTATTCTTATAAATTTGACTTAGTTCTCTATGTATTTTAGAAATGAGGCCTTTATCAGAGACACTGGTTGTAAAAATTCTTTTGCAGTTTTCTGCTTCCCTCCCAATCTTGGTTGCATTGTCTTTGTGCAAAAACTTTTCAATTTAATGTAACCAAAATTATCTATTTTGCATTTTATAATGTTCTCTATCTCTTGTTTAGTCATAAATTCTTAAGAAGAAACTTTTTAAAACACTTAAGGGTCAGCAGTTCTTATAGTGGGACATATTTGTTTCTGTAATCTGTCAGTGAGGAAAAAGTTGATTCAAAGTCATTTTGTCAGACTTTAAACTCAGTCATTTTGCAGCAGACTTTGCCTGACTTAAATCTATTTCACTGTTTCCCCAATGGTATGTGCTCATTGCTCTACTCATTTTGGTGCTTCTTTACTACCTTGTGTTGTTAGATGATTTGCTGTGTGTAGATCTTGTCCCTTCAGTAAGATTGTAAATGCTTTTGAGGTCAGGGATCATGATGTTCCTGTACTTGTTTTCTTTTCTTGGCAGATCATAGCACAAAGTTGAACGCAGAGTGAATACTTAATATACTAATTGGATAAGTCAGTTTAAGTGATGAGGGAAAGTACAGAAAGAAAGAAAAAAAAAAGAAAAAGTAAAATGATTACCTTAAATGTAAAGTTTGAAGTTTTAGAATTATTTGAAGCTGGTGTGTTTAAACAGATATAGATTACATATATATGTATATGTATGTACATGTGTATAAATATGTATTAAACTGCTAAGCTTTTGAGGATTGCCACTTTTATATTGAGAACAATTTGTGGGACTGAGTGTTCTGCCAGAGTGTCTGGTACTGTACTGTACTTTAACTTTCAACATTTAATCTTAGTGTTTATTTTAATATAGCTTAGCATTTAACCTCTTGAGTACTATTCCTAATATTTTATCAGATACCATTTTCTCTTATGATGTAAGATTTGTTAAATTATGTTAATTTAACATCAACACAACAACATTTCTGGTGGAATACATTTCTGATTTTTAAAAATGGAAGTCAGAGGAGAAAACGGATTTATTTAACCAAAATTTACTGTGGAAAACATAACTGTTTTCTGCTACATCTGATTCACTAAGTGGATTAGGATAATAAAAATGGCTGAAATTTGTATAGCACTTTAAGGTGGGCAAAATACTTTACATTTATTATCTTATTTGAGCTTTACAGCAACCCTGTAAGGTAGCTATTATAAATATAATAATAATAGGTAGCATTTATACATATTATCATATGTTATTATTACATATGTTATCTCATTTAGTTGTAATTTTACAGGTTAGGACCCTCAGTCTCTGAAAGGTTAAGTGATTTCACATAGCTAATAAGCAGCAGGACTCATGCTAGGTCACTTGGCTCATAGTATACCTCTGTTCATTATGCTCTGCTTCCTCTTCATGGATGCTCACAGATATTTCCTTTTTTAAAAAAATTCCACTTAATAGCATTTTATTTTTTCCAGTTACATGTAAAGATAGTTTTCAGTATCCATTTTATGAGATTTTGAGTTCCAAATTTTTTTCTCCTTCTGTCTCTGCCCACCCCCTTCCCCAAGACAGCAAGCAATCTGATATAGGTTGTACATGTACAGTCATATTAAACCTATTTCTACAGTCATATTTGCAGGTTGTTTTTTCTTTTTTTTGCTTTTTGGTAAGGTAGTTGGGGTTAAGTGACTTGCCCAGGGTCATACAGCTAGTAAATGTCAAGTGTCTGAGGCTGGATTTGAACTCAGGGCCTCCTGACTCTAAGGCTGGAGCTCTATCCATTGCACCACCTAACTGCCCCCCATGGATATTTTCTTGAAGAGCTAGAGAACACTGAGAAATTTGAGAGTAAATTGGAAAAAAATTGAGAGTAAAGATTGGGGCAGCTAGATGGTACAATGGATAGAAGATCTGAGCTCCAGTGTGACCTTAGATACTTACTTGTATGAGACCCTGGGTAAGTTACTTAACCCTAATTGCCTCAGGAAAAAAAAGAGAGTAAAGGAGATTACTTAGCATTTTCAGGGTGTAAAACATAGAAGAGGCTCCAGTATATACTGTGTACCATTGAAATTTGCAAAGCTGAGAATTTAATTTGTAATCTTTTATACATTTATTTCTTTTATCACCATAGTTTCTGCTTATTAGACCTGAGGAGAGAATTCCATTAGTACTGATCTGATTGCTTAGTTGTCATCAAAAAATGATTAGCCTTCACTAGTAGTAGTATGACCACTTTAACCACAGTATTAGATCATTAGCTCTGAGTTGTGGTCACTGCTTCAGGAATGTAGACTTCTTCCCTCATTCCTGATATAGGAGCCACTCTAGTTTGTCAATGTTAAACACTGGGCTTTTTAGACTATTCCAGAAGCTCTGTTGTTTATGGAGCTATCAGTAATTGCTTCTGGTTTATACATCATTTAGATTACATGCCCCGTGGGAACACTCTTAATTTTGTATTTTGTTTAGCACTTAGTGTTTTGATGTTTATTGTTAAAAGTTGTCAACATCATTCCTGGCTTGAGCAATCTTTCTTAAGGATCTGGTTAAAATAAGTGTGTGGGATTGGTTCATGACAGTTTTCTATGTCGTTCTTCCTCCCACCTGGAAACATTTTCTGAACTAAAATTTCATTCCTCCATCCCTGTGTAATGGGAGTTGAGAGGGCCCAATCCTGTTTCTCTTGAGCACCATGGACAGCTACAGTGAGCTCTCCCTGATCTTGGTGATTTAATACTCAATTAAGAGAGCCTGTTGGCCTCCACAAGGAGTGTTCACTCAGCAAGAACTAAGATTCCTCTGATTATAGTAACAAGTAAGATTTCTATTTCTGGTACGTCTCCTATCTGTCATTATGTATAAACTGGAAGGAGTTTGATGTGCTTTTATATGGCAGATACTGTGGTTTATTTTGAAATCTTACCTGCCTTTTTTTTTAAAATTTTATTAATTTATTTTGATTTATCAACAATCATTTCCATATGCTTTTGAGTTTAAAATTTTTCTCTCCCTTCCTCCTCCCCCCCAAGATGGCACACAATCTGATATAGACTTTACATTTACATACCCATTAAACATATTTTCACATTAGTGAAGTTGTAAGTAAAAATTAAAACCAATAGGAGGAACCATCAGAAAGATGAAACAAAACTCAACAGAAGGTAAAAATAAGTGATAGTAATTCGACTTCTATAGTTCTTTCTTTGGATGTGGACAGCATTTTCCATCCCGAGGCCTCTGGAGATGTCTTAGATCCTTGTAATGCTGAGAAGGGTTCAGTTTAACAATATTAGTCATTGCATGACGTGGCTGTTATTGTGTACAAAGTCCTCTTGGTTCTGCTCACTTCACTCAGCATCAGACCATATAAGTCTTTCCAGGTTTTGCTGAAGTCAGCCTGTTCTTCATTTCTTATAGCACAGTAGTATTCCATTACATTCATATACCACAATTTGCTGAGCCATTCCCCAATTGATGGGCATCCTCTTGATTTCCAATTCTTTGCCACCACAAAAAGAGCTGCTATGAATATTTTTGTACATGTGGGTCCTTTTCCCATTTGTTTGATCTCTTTGGGACATAGCCCTAGAAGTGCTATTGCTGGGTCGAAGGGGATGCACATTTTTATAGCCTTTTGGGCATAGTTCCAAATTGTTCTCCAGAATGGTTGGCTCATTTCACAGCTCCATCAACAATGTGTTAGTGTTCCAATTTTCCCACATCTTCTCCAACATTTATCATCTTACCTGCCTTTTAAAGAATTATCTTACATTATAAAACCTAAGCACAATTGGCAAAACAGGTGGGCAGAATGGCCTCTCACTCTCCTGTTTCAGCAAATTTGGGAGGAAATAACTGTTGAGGGCCCCTGCTTGAATGCTGCTTTGGTAGTATGAAGCTTTTTCACTAGTCCATGGCCATATTTCAATTCTTGACCAAGTGCAGATAAAAGCTGGAGCATCTGGCTTAGCCCAGTCAAGCTCAGGCATTTTTGAAGGAAATTCCTCCTTTTTTTTCTTCTTCTGCATTTAAGGGACTGTTTGGCACTGTTAAAAAGTGCTGCTGTGAGACAAGTAATGTGAACATAACCACATTCCTCTGTCACATAAAGAAGCAGCTTACATAGTCTTCAAGTCTTCAGACTGTGATCATTTCCAATTTCTATTGTTTACCATGGGGGCAAGTCATCTCACTATGTAGAACTCTCTTTAAATGGTATCCAGTAGTGTTTATGCAAGGGAGAGGAGACTACTACATATATGCTCCCTGGAAGTTTTTTCTTTTTTTTCTTTTTTTTTTTAAGCCTTTGGACCACATTAGTATTTCTAAAAAGTTTGTTGGCACTATATACTAGACAGAAGATCACCAGCAGGGATAAGGCATCGTGACTGTCTAACTTGGATTCTGCCCTGAGGATTCACAGTCAGTTTTCTTTTCAGTTCCCTGTTGCATAGAATACCTTCTTGGAGCTCAACAAATTAGTTATTAGAATAAACTGAGCTTGGTTTACACTTTAAGTAAACTTGGTAAATGATAGAAGCATTTATGCTGAATAGTCCAGTGAGGACAGGGCCTCTCTTTACCCAGGGTTAGCTTTCTGATCAGTGTCATTGCTTGTGTACCAGTAAAAGTGCTGCAAAGTTGAGTCTTGATCCCAAATTTAGTTGGTAATTTAATTAACATATTTTGCTTTTCCATAATGACAAAGGAGCTTCATTAGAATAGGTTTATAATCTATTGGGTTGACACAAATTATAGCTAATTCATTGAGAAAATTGAAATACAAAAAGCTGTCAGTAGTTCAGGGCAAAAGCTGAATCTAATAAGATGGAATTTAATAGGGATAAATATAAAGCTTTTCACTTAGATTCAAAAATCAGCTGCCCAAACATAGGTTGGAAGATCTGTGGCCAACAACATTCCTGTAAAAAGCACCTGGTAGTTTTAGTCACCTGCCAGGTAGATCTGAATCAGTACAGTGTTGTAGGCACTCACCCTTCTGTACTCCTCACTGCCCCTCGTATCCTTCTGAAAAGCTTTTGTGATCTTGAACTGAATGGTAGTATAGAGTCCAAAATGAGGGAAAGGAATGTTATATTCAGCTATACTGTACTTTGCTCAGATCATGTCTGTTTAATTCTCTGTGTTATATTTTAGAATGGACATTGGCAAAATGGATTGTTTCTAGAAAGAGGATTACCAGCATAATAAGTGAACTTGCAACTATGGTACACCAGAGTTGGTTTGTAGGCTCTAGATATCTTTAGCTAGAAGTTATCTTCAGATGTTTAAAAGTCTGTCTTGTGGTAAAAGGACTAGGCTTCTCTTACTTATCCCTAGAAGTCAGAACTAGGACAAATGAGTAGAAACGACAATTAAAAAAGGAGAATGGGCTGCATTAGGAGGTTAACAAGTTTCCCCTCATTGGAAGTTTTAAGATGGAGGCTGGTTGACAACTATCCTACTTACCTAGTTTTTGCAACCTCAAGAGTTGTTCTTGGTGCTTGGATTAGAGTCTAATGGGTTGCCAAGTCTAATTGTTCCTACTTTCATGACATCTTCCATATTTATTCTCTCTTCTCCTTTCACATAGTTTGTCACCCCAGTTCAGGCTCTCTCATCATCTATCCTTGGACTATTACAATAGCTTCTTTTTGTTGTTGTTGTTGTTATTGTTTTTGCTAGACAATGGGAGTAAGTGACTTGCCCAGGGTCACACAGCTAGTAAGTGTCAAGTGTCTGTGGGCAAATTTGAACTCAGGTCTTCCTGATTCCAGGGCCAGTGCTCTATTGTGCCACCTAGCTGCCCCTACAATAGCTTCTTAACTGCATCCAGTACCTCCTCCTCAATTCATCCTCTACACAGTTGCTAAAATAATCAGCCTAAATCGCAGCTCTGACCATGTCAGCTCCCTTCCTTTTTATTGGAAGATTGAATACAGAATCCTCAGACTGGTATTTCGAGCCCTCCACATTGTGGCTCCAACCTACCTTTCCAGAATTATTAATGCTCATTTATGCATTCTCTTCCAGACAAACTGGCCTGTCTTGCTGTTCTCAGCAACTCAGCATTTTATCTGCTGTCTCTGTGCCTTACAGTCTGTCATCCATGCCTAGATGTTGTTTAAAGTGGTTTTAAAAAGTTTTAAAAATCAGCCACATAAATGGTTGTTTCTCTTTGTGTATACATGGAGAAAGCTATTTGCTACCTACTTCAGGAAGCCTTTTCAGATCGAGTTCTAAATCCATGATTTTGTGATATCCCCTGACCTCTTTTGCGCTGTTCCTCTTCAGATTACATTGCATTTACTACTTTGTGTATGTGCTAAATCTCTTGAGTAGAATGTAAGCTCCTTCACAGAACAGCTTGGTCTTCTTTTTATATCTGAGGTCTAGAATAAGTATGTTTTGCACATAATAGGAATCTTATTCAATGTTGAATTGAAGTTATTAGAAAGGTGATTTATGTTTCTGGCAGGGATTAGAATTGATGAATTTTAACCCCTTTGTCCTAGTCATAGAAGAAATTCTAGGGGTTAAAAAAATTCCCTTGACAAGGGGACTTGTGATGGGGATTTCATCTGTGTTCCATTAAGGTAGTGACTTTGCTTTTTATAACAAGAATTTTTAGAAGTGCCAGGAGTGAGCCTCCAAACTGCAATGGATTATTCTGCTGTAATTAGTATTCTGCTCTATTATATTGGTAAAGAACTTGTTCTTATAGAAATCCTGTCCACACCTAAGTTTAATTGCTGAGAAAATCCAAATGTTCCCATGTGACAACTTCTCTGTTTGTTATGAGGTGTGGAAAAATTACACTCAGTTTAATCCTCTCTTGTGTATTGATGTCATTTTTCTAGCCAGTTAAATACTATATATGCTGATTGTACCATTGAAATTTGAAATAACTTAAGAATTATTTTTAGTATTTTAAGTTTAAATTTTGTGTTTCATGGGAAGATCAGGATAGGTATTATCTAATGCTGTGAAGAGCACTGATGAGAAGGGGTTAAATTGAATTGCAGACCTTTTATAAAATTAAATTTTATTTTCAAATAAAAACTAAAATAAAACTAGCAGCTGGTTTTATGAAAAAACCTAATAAAATAGATAAACCATTGGTTAATTTGATTTTAAAAAAGAAGAAAACCAAATTACTATAAAAAATGAAAAGGGTGAATTTACCACCAGTGAAGATGAAATTAAAGCAATTATTAGGAACTATTTTGTCCAATTATATGCTAATAAATCTAAGAATCTAAGTGAAATGGATGAATATTTACAAAAATATAAATGCCCCAGATTAACAGAAGAGGAAATAAAGTACTTAAATAATCGTATCTTAGAAAAAGAAATTGAACAAGCCATCAGTGAGCTCTAAGAAAAAATCCCTAAGGGGAAAAAAATTCACAAGTGAATTCTACCAAACATTTAAAGAACAATTAATTCCAATACTATATAACCTATTTGGAAAAATAGGGAAAGGAGGAATCCAACCAAATTCCTTTTATGACACAAATTTGTGCTGATACCTAAACCAAGAAGCGCGGAAATGGAGAAAGAAAACTATACACCAATTTCATTAATGGATATTGATGCAAAAAATTTAAATAAAATACTAGCAAGGAGATTCCAGCAATATATCACGAAGATCATAGGCTGTGATCAGATGGGATTTATACCCGGAATGTGGGGCTGGTTCAACATTAGGAAAACTGTCAGCATAATTAACAACATCAGTAACAAAACCAACAGGAATCATATGATTATTTCAGAAGATGCAGAAAAAGCTTTTGATAAAATACAATACTCATTGCTATTAAAAATACTAGAAAGCATAGAAATAAATGGAGGTTTCCTTAAAATTATAATTAGTATCTATCTGAAATCATCAGCAAACATTATTTATAATAGGGAAAAGCTAGAAGCCTTCCCAGTATGATCAGGGATGAAGCAAGGATGTCCATTATCACCATTATTGTTCAATATTGTACTAGAAATGCTAGCTATAGCAATAAGAGAAGAAAGAAATTGAAGGAATTAGAATAGGCAGTGAAGAAACAAAAAAAAAACCCTATTACTCTTTGCAGATACAGAATGCTAGACAATCAGCAAAAAACCTAGTTGAAATAATTAACAACTTTAGCAAAGTTGCAGGATAACCCACATAAATCATCAGTATTTCTATATATTAGCAACAAAGTCCAGCAGGAAGAGATAGAGGGCAGCTAGGTGGCACAGTGGATAGAGCACCGGCCCTGATGTCAGAAGGACCTGAGTTCAAATCCAGCCTCAGACCAGTCACACTTACTAGCTGTGTGACCCTGGGCAAGTCACTTAACCCCAATTGCCTTAAAAAAAAAAAAAGGAAGAGATAGAGAAGTTCTATTTAAAATAACTGTAGACAATGTAAAATACTTGGGAGTCTACCTGCCAAGATAAACCTAGAAACTATAGCTGTATGAACACAATTACAAACCACTTTTTAACACAAATAAAGTCATATCTAAACAATTACAAAAATATTATTTGCTCATGAGTAGGCTGAGCCAATATAATAATAAAAATGCTAATTCTACCTAAATTTATTTATGCAGTGGTATACCCATCAAACTACCAAAAATTTATTTTACAGCACTAGAAAAACTAATAAAAAAATTCATCTGGAAGAATAAACAGTCAAGAATATCAAGGGATTAATGAAAAAAAAAATGTGAAGGAAGGTGGCTTATCCTTACCGTATCTCAAATTGTAGTACAAAGCATAATCATGAAAATGATCTGGTACTGGTTAAGAAATAGAGTGGTAGATCAGTGGAATAGATCAGGTACACAAAACACCATAGTAAATGACCATAGTAATCCAGTGTTTGATAAAAGCAAAGATCTAAGCTTTTGGGACAAGAACTTATTATTTGACAAAAACTACTGGGAAAACTGGAATGCAGTGTGGCAGAAAGTAGGTATAGACCAATATCTTACACTGTATACCAAGACAAGGTCAAAATGATATAAAGCGTTATTCCATAAGCATATTAGGGGAGTGTGGAATAGTTTACCTGTCATCTATGGATAAAGAAAGAATTTATGATCAAACAAGAGATAAAGAGCATTATGAAAGGTAAAATGGACAATTTTGATTATATTAAATTAAAAAGGTTTTGCACAAACAACCAATGCATTCAGAATTAAAAGAAAAACAAAATTAGGATTTATTTTTTACATTAACTCTCTCTGATAAAAGTTTCATTTCTCAAATATATAGAGAATGGAGTCCAATTTATAATAATATGAGTCATTCCCCAATTGAAAAATGGTCACAGGATATAAATATGCAGTTTTCAGAAGAAGAAATCAAAGCTATCACTAGCCATATGAAAAAATGCTTTAAATTGCTATTGATTAAAGAAATGAAAGTTAAAACAACTCTCAGGTACCATCTCACACCTATCAGATTGACTAATATGACAGAAAAGGAAAATGACAAATTTTGGAGGGGATGTGAGAAAATTGGAACACTAATGCATTGTTGGTGAGGTTGTGAACTGATCTAACCATTCTAGAGAGCTATTTGGAACTATGCTTTTTGTCTTTGTTTTCTTTTGCAACATGGCTAATATGGAAATATGTTTTACATGACTGTGCATATATAACTTATATTAAATTGCTTTCAGTCTCAAGGATGGGGGAAGAGAGAGGGAGAGAATTTGGAACTCAAAATTAAAAAAAAAGAATGTTAAAAGTTTTTTACATATAATTGGAAAAAAGTAAAATGTTTGAAAAAATAGAACAATAAATGCAAGTGTGGGGAGAAAAAGAAAAAC
The DNA here is from genome assembly GCF_003287225.1 of Phascolarctos cinereus. NCBI lineage: Eukaryota > Metazoa > Chordata > Mammalia > Diprotodontia > Phascolarctidae > Phascolarctos > Phascolarctos cinereus. Next base: position 320,572,092 of record NW_027555958.1, read on the forward strand.
CAAATAAAGATCTACTTTCTCTCCCTACTATCACTTCTTCCCCCCCCCACCCCACCCCGGGCATCCATTGAGAAAAAAAGAAAACCAAAAATTTTCAAAACAACGTCTCCGTCTGCACTCTGAATCTGTCAGAGTCTCTGACAGGATGTGGGCAGCTTGTTTTGTCATGAGTCCTGGAATTTTGGTTGGTTGGTGTATCAAAGTTCCCGAGGCTTTCTAAGTTGTCAGTCTTTACAGTATTTTTGTTATTACATAAATTGTCCTGGGTCCGGTTGAAGACTTTTGGAAAGAAGAGGTATCATGATACCAAAAAACAGGTCATTCCAGACTATCTTAGTTTCTTTCTTGAAAGATATACTAGTCTGTTAGATTAGGTGAGTTTTGTAGACACTATATACCTACATTTTCAGCATAGTTTTTGAAAATTTTTCATACTACTCTTTTGGACAAGATGGAGAAATGGTGAATTCAGAACTTATCAAACGATCAGAGTAGTCATTAATATGTTGATGTCAGCTTGGATAGAGATTTCTAATAGAACAACTCAGGGGCTAGTTCATTAATGGTCCTGTGCTATTTGGCATTTTCCTCAGTTAAAGTTTCCTCAGTAAAGGCATAAGTTGACCTGCTTTGTCAGATTTGCAGTTGACGTGAACTTGGGAGCCATTTTATATACAAAGCCAGAATCCAAAGGGATCTTGGGGGGAGGGGCTTAGTCTTACTAAGTTGAAATTTAATAGGGATTAATGTATAACTCTATGCTTGGTTCAAAGAATCAGCTTCCTAAATACAAGATTAGGGGGTAGGCACAGTTAGACACTTTGTGTGAAAAAGATCTGTGAGTTTTAGTGTGCTGAAAGCTCAAAATGAAACAGTGATGTGACATGGCAACCAAGGCAGCCGCACTGAGAGACTTGTGTGTCTGTAACTACATTCCCATTGTAGTCTGAACTGATTAAACCACATCTGAAATATTTTTGACAAGTTCTAGATGCTGTTATTTTAGGGAAAGCATTGATGAGCTGAAGCTTGAAGTTGAATTTAAGCATTTATAAAGCTTCCAGGGAATGCATTAAGTAGTCTTCAAGGAATTTGTATTCTCAGCTGTCCACAGGGAAGAACCAGGTGGGTGGAGAATGCCTCTTGTTCAGACTACGGATGGAGAGCCCTTTCAGATGGTCCATCAGTATTGGATCACCTTCAGATAATATTGAACTGGCCCCAGAATCAAATAGTTACAAGGCACAGAAAGGGCCAGATTGTATTTGAGAAATCATGCGTGGCTTTCAACATGCTCAAACTTCTCTTGGAAACAAAAAGATGATTAAAAATAATTAAATTTTTATTGATTGCTTTTATATCACCTGCATTTCCTACTGTGTCCCTTTACCTGACCCTCTCCCAGAGAGCCATTATAACAAAAAAATTTAAAAGAGGGAAGAAAAGGTTTCAGCAAAACTAATACATAAAAAAAGGCTGACATTAAAAGCAGTGTTTACACACCTATACTGTCCAGCCTTTTCATAGGAACTGGGGAGGTTATTTATTTATTTATTTATTTTTGGCCATTGTAAGATTTGTCATTATACTTTGACAGCATTTGTTTTTGATTTTGTTGTATTTCATTTACATTGTTGTGATCATTATATTTTTCTGGTTTTACTTTGCTTTATTTCATATTCTCTGCATTCTTCATATTTGTTTTCTTACAATATAATTTTAGGTAATGTTTTCAAAATAAATTTTTATTACCTTTTTTTACATTACAAAAATTTCCCTCAGTATCCCTTCCCCTTCCCCTTCCCGTTCCCAGAGAGCTATGTCATATAACAAGTAATAATTTTAAGAAAGAAATTTGGCAAAACTTACCAATCCATTAAAAAGTCTGAAAATATGTGTAGTGTATGCGAGTCTTCTCATTTTCTTTTTGAAGTCATGCTTGCTCCTTTTTTTCCCTTGTCATTGTATATGTTGTTTTCTTGGATTTGCTTACTTTGCATTAGTTCATGTAGACCTTTCCATGCTTTTCTGTGTTCATCACACCGATCATTTCTCAAGCAGAGTCATATTCCATTACATTTATGTACAGTTAGCTGTCCTACAGTCCATAGATATCCTACTGTTTCCAATTTGTTGCTACTATAAAAAGTACTAATATAAATATTTTGGTGTATATGGTGAATTTCTTATTAATGGCCTTTGGGTATAAGCCTAATAATAATGGACTCTCTGGATCAAACAGTGTGGACATTTTAGTCGCTTTGATTGCCTAACTCAAAATTGCTTTGGAAATGATTATACTGACTTATAGCTCTATCCACCATGCAGTAGTGTGCCTGCCTATCTTCCCACAGCCTCTTCAACATTGATTATTTTCATCTTTTGTCTTCTTGGTCAGTTTGTAGGGTGTTAGGTGAAACCTCTGGGTTTTTATTTGCATTTCTCTAATTGGTGATTTGGAGCATTCTTTTATGGTTGTTATAATTTGTAATTTTTTTTTATTAATTTATTTTGCTTTATCAACGGTCACTTCCATAAGCTTTTGACTCCCTCCCCACCTCCCTTCCCAAGACAGCTTGCAGTCTGATATAGGCTATACATTCCTGTTAAATAGTTTGCAATTCTTTTGAGAATTTTTTCACTTTGATCCTTTGGCCACTTATCTGTTGGGGCAGGCCTGCACAACCTGCAGCCCATGGGCCAATTGTCCTCATGCCACTTGTGGCACTCCAGAAAATTTCAGGAGGCCCAAGAAAGTTTTCCTCTCCATTTTTTGTGGGCAGCCAGAAATCCTTTGGCAGGCCGTAAGTGATCATGGCCGCAGGTTGTGCAGACCTGTGTTAGGGAGCGAAAAAGTATATTCTTCACGAGAGTAACCATCCAATGTTTTTATAGCTGTGAATCACAGAATTATTAAGTCTTTGTAGAATCAGAATTATGGATCACCTAAAAGGTAAGGGTTCTTGAAACCTGTGGTGGACATTTCTCTGTGAATAGGCTTCAAAATATTATCAATGGCACATTGTGCACTAAAAAAAATTAAGCTTCGGAGAGAGGAAATGATTTTCCTTTGGCAGAAGATATGTGTTTGTGACTTCATTGTTTGTCTGATGAGGAAGGGCCTCCTGGAAGAAATGGGCCTTACAAAAAAACCTCAAAAACTCAGTGACAATCTCCATGAGTTATGTCCAGTGTTTGGTTATAGAAAGAAAGATGCTTATCATAAGTAGAAATGTAGGATTGGCTTCAGGGAAGAAGCTAAATACATAATAGTGCATGGCCACCAAACTCTTCAGAAATGGAAGTTGCATGGTTTTTACCTTTTTCATGAAACATATATCCTTTTGGTATAGCTTTAATTAACCTTATATTGAGAAGAAGGAAGCATAATTTGCTTCCAAAATGTGCGGTGTTGTTCATCTTCTTGAAAAAGTGTTGGCAGGAAAGGAAGAGTAGCTGTTCTTCTAATATTTTAAAACTTTACAAGCTTCAACCTATATTTTAAACACTTCAACAAACACGAAAGGGCTACTGTATGCAAAGCACTGAAGATGTAAAGGTAAAAAAATGAAGCAGCCCCTTCTCAAGGAGCTTACCCTTCTGCTGGGGAATGGTAAAGTAAAATTTTGCCCATCAATATAATGGGGCCACTATACTGATATTAGGACCCAGGACTTGAGGACTGCACAAAGGATCCTGTATATACCATTATTAAGTAACACTGAGTGAAACAAGAAGAACCAAAAGAATGGAGCACACACTAAATGACCATGTGAAAGAAAAGAAACAAGAAAAATCCTGATGGGCACTTGGGGGGAGGGGAACAGATTAGAAAATTGATATTTTGTGTTTAATTTATAACCAGTTAATTCACTTTGTCAGTTGAAATGATTAGTTTGATGTTTAAAAAAAATTGTTAAAAAATAGAAAACTTCTAAAACATTTCAGCAACACCCACACCTGATGTGTCCTGAATGGACATGTATTCTTTTCTACTTTAGGAATTCACAGATGTGAAATTTAGCACTACATTTAAACTATTGTTCAGGATTTTGCTATGTTTAATTGTCTGAATACTGACAGGATTTTTCTATTGGTGTTGTTATTTGATAAATGATTCTTCCTCTTCAATGACGTAATCTAAAACACTGCATACCGTAACATTCTTTTACACCACAGTGTATGTTTTTTTGCAGAAAAGTTGAGCATTAAATAGCTGGTACTCCTTAAAGTATTTTTTGTTGTTGTTGCATCTAGAAAACAGTTGCACTTTGCCAGGTTAATACAAACCAGCTCCGGCTTAGCATATTCTCTTTCTATTACGTATTCTTTTAACTTGAAAATTGGTGGTCTCTAAAACCTCTAAGGTCTCTGCCAGCTCCAGAATCCTAAGATTTCTATGAACTTTATCATTTGTCCACAAAAACAAGTCATATTTCTGCATTGCTGTCTTTATATAGCTCCAGTTTGTAGCCACTGTGACCAACGCTGCTTTCCTGGGATTTTCCACATACAGAGGAGGGCTCCTGAGCACACCAGAGCTTTCACTGCAAGTAAGTGGGCATATACTGCTTCTGTTCATTGTTAATTCTAAGGCTGTTTTGGTTTTACCTTGGGTGTGGATACAGTTTTTGCTCCTTAGGTTCCCCTCCTATCCTAAGCCAGGTGACAGGATCTTTATGAATTACGAAGTGTGGGAAGAGCTGATATACCTAATATCACATAGTGAAAGACTAGTTTTTGTCAGATCCATGTCCCTAAGCCCATTTATCTGAGGAATTTCACAGGGTTTAAGATTGGCAGAGGAAGGTACAGATTTATATGTCGAGCAGATTAGAATACTTTATGTACACAAAACTATGGACAGCCAAAAATGCTTGGGGCATAATAGTCCTTATAGCTTTTTTCCTGGAAAAGTTTGGTCTTTTAAGCTGAGAAAAATGTCTATCTAATATGCTAGACTAAGCGGATCTCAGAAAATGTTGGTATTCAGTAAAGAAAAACAAAAGCATGTCATAGTTTCACACTGATTAGAGGAAAAAGCGCTTCTTTTTGTAAAAGGCTCTTTTTCTTAGTTATGTGGAACAGTTTTTTTAACATAAGAGTTTAAAAGTTTTGAATTCCAAAGTATCTTCCTCCCTTCTTTCCCCTCCCCCTTCTTGAGAAGGTAAGCAGTTTGATACAGATTACACATGTATAGTCATGCAAAACATATTTCCATATTAGCCATGTTGCAAAAGAAAACACACACACACACACACACACAAAACCCAAGAAGAATGAAGTAAAAATGGTATGCTTTGATCTGCATCAGTTCTTTCTCCAGAGGCGGACAGCATTTTTCATCATGAGTCCTTTGAAGTTTTCTCATACCACTGTATTGCTGAGAATAGTTAAGTCATTCATAGTTGCTCATTGTACAGTATTGTTGTTACTATGCGCAGTGTTCTCCTGGTTCTGTTCATTTCATTTTACATCAGTTCATTTAAGTCTTTCCAGGTTTTTCTGAAAGCATCCCGCTTGTCATTTCTTATAGCACAACAGTTTTCCATCACAATCATATACCACAACTTCTCAGCTATTCCTCAGTTGATGGGCATGCCCTCATTGTCTAATTCTTAGCTACTACAAAAAAAGTTGTTAGAAATATTTTTGCATATATAGATCCTTTTCCTTTCTTTTTTAAAATCTCTTTGGGATACAGACCCAGTAGTACTATTGCTGGTAGGTACAGTTTTGTAGCTCTCTGCGCATAGTTTCAGATTGCTCTCCAGAATGGAGAGAACTGCTCTCCAGTTGGTTCACAACCCCACCAACAGTGCATTTAGTGTCCCAATTTTTCCACACCCCCTCCAAGATGTCATTTCCCTTTTCCATCATATTAGTCAATCCATTTTGTTTGTTTTTTTGTTTTTGGGCAGTTGGGGGTAAGTGACTTGCCCAGGGTCACACAGCTAGTAAGTGTTAAGTGTTCGTATTAGTCAATCTGATAGGTGTGAGATGGTACCTCAGAGTTGTTTTAATTTGCATTTCTCCAATCAGTAGTGATTTAGAGCAGTTTTTCATATGACTAGTGACAGCTTTGATTTCTTCTGAAAACCACATGTTCATGTCCTTTGACTAAAAGTGGTTCTTTTAAAAAAGTCCCATGAATATCTTTTTATGAAGGACTGTTAAAAAGTCAGTGTTGGGGCAGCTAGGTGGTGCAGTGCAGTGGATAGCGCACTGGCCCTGGAGTCAGGAGGACCTGAGTTCAAATCCAGCTTCAGACACTAACTAGTTTTATGACCCAGGGTAAGTCACTTAACCCCAATTGCCTCACCAAAAAAAAAAAAAGTTGTCAACTATGGGGATGTCATCCTCACAATATAAAGTGGAAAGAATGCTGGATTTGGAGTCACCTGACTCAGGTTCAAGTGAAATCCTAGCTCTGCCATCTATGTAACCTTGGCCAAGTAATCTGCAAGGGGGCATGTTTTCTTATCTCAAAGGTGAGGGGATCAGACTGGATGACTCTGGGGTACCTTCTAGCTCTCTGTGTTCCTATGATCCTAAACTATATTGTTATTGAATACTTTTTCAGGGTGTTGGGAGTTCGGCATTTGGCATTTATGTTCTTTTCCTTGAGTCTGTTGACAAGTTACTAGGAGAGCTTTTTCTATGTGATCATCTGCATTTGAATTTGATGTTCAGATATTACAGATAATACTCAATGCTTAGAGTTTTCTTTTTTTTAGAAAATGATTTGTCTATAGTTGGGAAAGAACAGATCACTGATAGGAGTTTTTTATATTTCTCACACAGCCACAGGCTTTCCAGACTTAATATTTTTATGTACTGATAATTATTTGTGTTTTGCAGGAACAAGGTTGTGATAGTTTCTGGTTTCTTGGTGGAAGGAAAAAGAGGTGGGCCTCCTCCCAATGATGAAAGTGTGATTGCTAGTGTCTTCATGAGCTCCAGAGGTCATAGCACACTACCACGAACTCTGATGGCCCCTCGAATGATTTCCGAGGGAGAGCTTGGAGGCATTGCCCAGATCACTTCTTCTCTCTACCTGGGCAGAGGCAGCGTTGCCTCCAACCGCCATCTCCTCCAGGCCCGTGGGATCACCTGCATTGTCAATGCCACCATTGAGATTCCCAATTTCAACTGGCCTCAGTTCGAATATGTCAAAGTGCCTCTGGCCGACATGCCCCATGCCCCCATTGGGCTGTACTTTGACACTGTGGCTGACAAGATCCACAGTGTGAGCCGCAAGCACGGGGCAACTCTGGTGCACTGTGCAGCTGGTGTGAGCCGTTCTGCTACCCTCTGCCTCGCTTACCTGATGAAGTACCACAACGTGTGTCTGCTGGAGGCATACAACTGGGTCAAAGCCCGGAGGCCTGTAATTAGGCCCAACGTAGGTTTCTGGAGGCAGCTGATAGACTATGAACGTCAGCTCTTTGGGAAGTCAACAGTTAAAATGGTACAGACGCCTTATGGCATTGTCCCGGACGTTTATGAGAAAGAGTCTCGACACCTGATGCCTTACTGGGGGATTTAATACCACCGCAGCCTGCATCAGCAGCTCCATTGAGCAGTACCAGCATCTGCTACACACTGTCTGCTACCCTCTACACCTTTCTTTTCAAATGATCGACTTTTGGTTTTCCCTCAAGTGTTTTTTACACTGGGTGTTCAAGTCTATTTTAAGAGGTGGGGAGGGTGGGGGAAGGGACACATTGCATTGCTAGTGACATTTTTAAAAGTAACCTTTTGAAATAGTGTTTACAAAAATCTTTATCCAGCTTTTAATCATTTTTAACAGTTTGAAAGTTAAATAATCTAATGACATGTTTTGCTCTTCCTCACCCTAAATTTTATGCCTTTGACATTATTGCAGGTTATCTGAGCTCAATTCAAAGTGATAGTCACTTTGTGCTAGGATCAATCCTTCAGACACAAGCTTTTTACTCAAGGTTGCCAACTATGAAACACCTGCTTAGAAAAAATTTATATAATGCTTCAGTCCTCAGTGGGTCAACTCTATTCTTTCTCATTCACGATTCACTCAACCTGCAACTTCAAATAAGTAAACTTTTATTTAATTGTAAGTAAAGATAATGAAATTTGCTGCAGAAACCATCTTGGAATCACTTTGTGATCCTGGATTATATTAGTACTTTTAGTAAACTTGTAATCTTCTTAACCTTCTATTAGGCAGATTTTTGTTTTCCTGATAATGATTCCCTTTTATGTTTCTTGTAAGGGTAAAAGAAAGAAATGATAAAATATGGTCCTTCTGACAAAATTATGAACATTGCTTAAAATAGGCTTTCCAGCTGAGTCATACATACCCATTCACACTGTTGCAGATGGGCAGATATTAATATCACAGACAAGCATTGCTGGAACAGTGAGAATAATGTGTTTGCTCAAAAAAAAAAAGTTCTTATTTTTATTACCCCATTGTTAAGTGGAGTGCTCTAAAGCACTAGGTCCTCCCCTTCATTATAGGTATCTTAAAAAAGAAAAAGAGTGCCTCTACTTATATTAAAAAAAAAAGATCATAAACACTTAACAGTAATGGCTTTTCTTGACTGCATTTGATTTAACTGCAGAAATGTTATGTAACTTGCTCAGTGACTAATACCTTGGACAGCACAGCCTTACAGGGGCTTTGTGGAACTTTCAACACCTGTCATTTTAAATGAACTATTACCCATAATCCTAGGGAGTAGTTGTATTGTCAGACTAACTCTAACTGTAATCTACCTAGTCTCAAGTCTTTCTAGATTTGATATTGCTTCTGGGTATAAGGTGACAGTGAAATACAATGCCAATAGTTACAACTGTGTTCTCCAGACTTTTTGTTCATTCACTCTTATCAATAAAATATTTTTCCCCCTGCCTGATGAGTCTTCTGGAAGGGAGATGACCTTTTGTCATAACACCTATTCTGTTCTGAGGCTCTGTCATGCCTGCTTCAGAAGGGGAAGGTTGGGAACCTGTGCTACGGCAGGAAGAGAGAGAACCAATGTGTTGGGTGGTAACAAATCTTGCTTCTGTGTGATTTGAGTATGAAAGTATAGGTTTGGCAACTTGTGATTGAAAACCCCAAATGGTCATCCTTCAATAATGTGAAAAATTTGTAACATTCATCTTGATTTTAACCTTAAAGGCTTTTAGTGAATAGGGAAACTGTTTCAAAGAAACACTGGTAAAGACATTTGGGAAGTGGAGCTAATACTGTTTTGTTTGTTAAAAGGTTTATAGAAAAATTTAGGTTTATAGAAAAATTTAGCTTCATGAATTTTTTAGCTTCATGGATTTTTTGAATTCTTTATCCTGTGCATTGTGTCTCATCTTAATCTTAAATGTAAAAAGGCTGTAAACTGAAAAGTGTGACATTCTCTAGGATTAATCACATGAATTTTGGATGGTTTGCCTTTAAAAACAGCAAATATTTTCTCATTTTCCTGAAAGAAAAAAGTTGTGTAACGTGCATTGCAAAACAATAACATAAATGAAAGCCACTCCTTATTTGATAATACAAATAACTTCCAACACAACGTAAGACAATCTATTACCAGTTTTTGATAATGTTCCATCAACTTCAGTTGGTTCATGGATGACTAACTCATAGTATGAGGTCTATTACATTGTCATCAGAAAGCACATACAAGGAGGTTGGTTTTTAACTATATATATTATTTATAGTAGAATGGAAGTACTGGAAGTGTCAACTAAAATTTCAAATACTGGCAAAAGCGTGAAAAGCATTTGTAGAAAGCACTTGAGAGCTTATCTGCCATAGGTGGTATTATATGGGAAATTTCATTTCTTTGATCTTCTGTAGTTGCCTGGCTTTAACAAAGTTGAGTGGCCCAAAATGTTTTAGGGACAATTAGGTGGCCTTTAGTACAAAGCAAATGAAGTTAAATTTTTATAAAACTTAGACACTACTGTCTTCAAAACCTTGAACAGAATGATTAAAAGGCAAATAGAAGACAGCTTTAAAAATTTAGATATTCACAGAACATTAAACTTTCAATATGCAACCTGGATGCGATGTTGGCTGCTAAGTATATAGTGAAAAGATCCTTTTAGAGATGACATCTACACCAGTGTGTGCAGAAGAAATTTAAATTTACTTTCTTAGCAATAAAATCGGAAGCTAACATGCAGTATCAAAATTTTTAAAAAGAGTATTTGTCAATCTTCACACCAGCAGTGAAGTGAAGCTGTTTTGACACTGCATGCTATGGAAATCAGTCACCTTGGTTACAGTTTCCAAGGACACAGGCCCTGGGCTAACCATAGAAATCACTAAGGTGAAAGTAAACAGCAGTACTGAATCATTTAATGAAGAGGGAGGGTATGTGTAAGCAGAGAAACAAATGGAATGGTACTCTTCTGATATTCTTGATGGGAAAGGAGACATTAAAAACTCATTCTTTATGTCAAAGTGTGTCATATGTCACTCAAGTTAGTTGTTGTCATCCTTGGAGATCTCATAGCATTCTGGGATATGTCTTAAGATTTAGAAACATCTACTTAATAGGTGAACAGAAGCAAAAGAATGGCATTAGTCACTATGGGCTGCTGTCACAGGATAATGGTCCTTTTAAGAATTTGCACAAAAATAAACACAAGAATTGTAAGCTTTGTCAACAAAGGTATTTTCTGCTATCGCTGATAATTATACTATGGAATTTACAGATCAATCAGAAGTGGATTCATTCTGGTGTTAAAATGACGTACATAGCATTATATTTACAGGTTCATGGGTAGACCCTGTCAGAAAATCTCCTTAACCTATGGGAACTTGGTTTAACTGCTAGGTGAAAGTCTAGTCTTAGCACATCTCGGTTGGCCGTCTTAAGTCATACCAGCTGATACTAATTTGGTTTGGGACAAAATGAACAATTCCATTCCAATTCGTGTTATACTTTTCTCTTTTTATTCTTTTGTTTAGTGGAGTCAAAGCCATAGTCCCACGAACTTAACAAAAACTTATTACATGTGTAAAGTAAAATAGAATTTCCCTTATGATCTGTTGTGGGGAAGGGGAAAACAAAGCAATTATATAAAAGCAATTACAGGCAACACTATGCACTCTTAGCAATCCAAGCTAAGTATAGTGCAGTGAGATAATGAGTATGGTACTTAAGTTTGATTTAACATAAGCTTTTTATTAAAAAAAATCTGTAGGTCAGAATAACTGTCACACTATTGGTGTATTTTCCATAGGACTGATGAGTCCTCAGCAGCCTTGCTTTATTTTCTGATACACTGCTTTCAGTTACAATACTGTCTCAGTTTACAAGGCAAAGAAAATTCACACAGCACATGAGCCTTGTCCTTCTAGATTTTAATTTGTCTGAATTTTCACAGCTTGCAAGTCAGAAGCTTTTGCCACAAATACTGCTGTTTTCCAACAGTGTTAAGAAAGTTATATATCTACATCTATGTACTGTAAAATCAAGGAGTGTTGATCTTCATATTGTCTTCTTCAGGAAGGGCTGCTCATTACAAATAAACACCATTCAGCTGCATAAACAGTCCTGCTAATACAGATTCTTCCAGGAAAGCATCATGGTCCTGGGCCTTGTCCAGGGGGTGGGATTCAGGACAGGGACATCATCAGGGAAGAATCAGAAGGATTTACAAACTGATGCACAAGATTTAAGGTGTCCATGCTTATGTGCATGTCTTTCCCTATGAAGATGTCCCTGGACATTTTTGACAGTTTTCTCCTTAGCAAATTCAGTTTTAGAAACTAGAAATGAGAAGTTTTATAACAATGGGATACTGTAAAGTTTACTGGGACTCCCAATACTTGCAGCACTATCTACAAGTTTAACCATCAGCCCAAACATTATTTGTAATCCTTTTATTGGATTTTTTTTTGTTTTTTGCAAGGCAATTGGGGTTAAGTGATTTAACCCCAGAGGGTCACACAGCTAGTAAGTGTCAAGTGTCTCTTCTGAGACTGGATTTCAACTTTAGTCCTCCTGACTCCAGGGCCAGTGCTCTATCCACTGCGCTACCTAGCTGCCCCATTTTTAATCCTTTTAAACAAATTTAAAGCAAAGAAATGCATTTTTATCCCACAGGACAAATATCATTTCTATATCTAAATAAGCAGACAGTATTTTCATTATTTCTAGTCGTATAACGGTATTTCTTCTGTCAGTTATTCAGTTTTGAAACCATAGCAGCAAATGCTTCTGTAGAGAAAAATGATCATCTGTATATTAAAACATTGTAAGAGAATGAGAAATTTACAGACCTGTGGTATCTATGTCTAACACAGTCTGGGCAGGGCTTAGGTAAGCCCAATACAGAAGGGTAATCATCTCCCTTCTCTTATCAGTAGCTTTGCATCATGGTGGCTCTCATAGAATGTTAATTACTTTATCTAGATCCTCAGTAGGATTAACAGTTGAAGGTATCAGTAATGGTTTGTATTATCCATCCTTTTGTGCCTCTTGGGAAGTTCCTCATGTAGACTCATGGAAATTAGTTTGCATTACTCATTTATTGGTCCCTTCACTACCTGGGGCAAGGCAGGAAAAAGCTGGTGCTTGATGGAAGGCCTTCTTAGAGTAGATCTGGTAGGATGAGTCCAGGAGGTTTGGGCTCTACACAGTTGATCCAGAAGTTGGCACAGCTTGCATGATACTGATGTCCTCCATATGCCAGTTTGAAACTGTCTGTTTCAGAATTGAATGCCTATAAAAACAAAAAGATTGAGGTGGAAGGGAAGAGAGGTCAGGCTGTGTGGAGTAAATGCACTAGAATTGGGCAGAATGACATTTTCCTTGAGAGGAAATAGGGTGTCCCCAAGCTTATACTGAGGTTTGTAGAAGGGCTATGGCCAAAATAGTAAGATCAAAGCTATTTAGTCTGTAAAAGCTGAAGTAGCAGCATTATTTCTCTGCTCAAAAAGAACAGATTCTTGCCAATAAACTGGCTTTCAGCAAAAGATGGCAAATGTCAGTGTAGAAAAACTGCACAAAGAAAGGTATGGGAGGCCACAGTGACCTGGGCTGCAGAAAATCCCTGCTTAATTTGACTTACACATAATCTTTTTTTTTTTTCATTTTTATTCATTCACATTTGGTTAATTTCAATATATTAAAACCTCAAATAAGCTGAAAATAACAGAATTTTTTATGCTGTTGAGAGTGGATCCAACAGTGATGTCTGAATCAACTTAAGTCTAAAGCAATTACCATATAACAAGAATGCTCACAGCATTCTTGGTTATAAAAAATGACAACTCTCAGATGACTGAGTTGTCAAAGATGTTGAAAAATAACGTTAGCAAGGAGAATAAAAAATATTGTCTTGCTTTTAGTCACTTGCTGTGGTATTTAATGTTCTTGGAGAGATTAATGGAAATTTACTTTGGAGTAGGGTACTAAAAAAAACCCACTCCAAACCTAAAAACTCAAATTATTTTGATGCTGGAGTTTGATGGATTTGACAAATCCTGAAGCAATCTAGCTTTGTAGTCTAATCTGGTCATCACAACTTGCATGGCTTCTCCATAAATTGGCCACAAAGTTGTCCTGAACACCCGTAGGAGGAAGAAATATGTGAAAAACCAATCATGAGATATAAGCATGCAAAACAAGACAGAACGGAAGTCACAAAGACACATTAATTGATTAAACATTACGGCAACAAAAATGACTTAAGGATTCATGATAGGAATAATTCAGAACGGCAGTGGAATTATTCAGTATGCCTTTCACACTCATAATTAAGATGATGACGCTAAGAAAAGATATGACTGGTTCATACTTTTTTAGGATGCTCTTCTGCAGGTTTCTCTTCATTCTGAAATAATGTTGAAACCAAAAGGTCAACAAGACTCCCAACACGTTTGCCTACCTCCAAACTGTTTCATGTTTGACCCTTCTTCATAGCCCCACTGTGCTTTGTACCTTGGCTACACATGCTGAAAATAGTAAGACTTCATTAATTTAAAAACAACCTCCTTCTCCATAACCAAACCAATTTTAACACATGCTTCCCCGATTGCCCTTTATAAAGAAAGTAACTGTCAGCTCCTTGGAGCTTTATAAACATTCTAACCTCTGGTGACGCCACACATGTGAGGAAGACATTACAAAGAAGACTTGACTAGAACTTCTCCCAAGAGACCCTGAAAACAGTACTTTTGAATTAGTCTGGGTGGGCATGCTGGGAACTTACTCGGCTCCTTGAATCGACATTCAGTAGGCATACCCCACAGGCAAGTTCCTGAGCATTTTTAATCCCAGGACGCAGCATACAGGATGAGAAATCCAACGAGTTTTCATCTGGCTATAAAGACAATGAGACAAACAGTTAAAAGGCCAACAATTCCAAATGATGTTTGTTTGGTTCACCCTCATCATTCATTTCTAGTAGCAGTGCTAGCAACAAAAATAAACAATCTTATAATTACTAACATTTGTCAGGAGGTTTAAGGCAGTGTGCATGTTGTCTGATTTCTGCCTGAAAGTACCTGTGCTCAAGCAGTTATTTTCAGTTTCAACAGTAGGTAATTATGCGCAATAAGACAAAATTATTGTTCATTTATTTTTTGTAATGAGAAATTTCCTTATTCTTTATTCTTGCCCTCCCACCCAACAAGAAATGTACAATTATTTCATCCCCTTTCAGTGTGTAAACTTAAAATAAAATGGGTACTGTATTTTCCTGAAGCATCCATCCCCTGAATTTAAGTTGTATCTTTCCAGACCATATAAAAGGAGCAAAGGGAGAGGAAATAGTTCTCACAGAATTTTAGCATTGAAAAGAGCTTTAGAAGTCACATAAGTTCATCCCATACCTGATAACATTAAATTGTTCCACAGCATACCCTACCAGTGTTAATCAATCATATTGAGGTGCAAAGTCTTCCTTTAAGTCAGGGGATAGTTTATGTGCTTATGTCCACTTTCGTCAAAAGCCCTTGGTGCTTTAGGTTTTTCTTTTGTAAAATTTGGGATAACATTTGCTCTAGTTTTCAAATAGAGTTTAGGAGGATCAAAAAAGATCCTGTAAACCTATTATAAAAATTAGGTAATTAAAAACTATAATTGAAAGGGATTTTAAAAGAGCTGATTAAGAACAGAACAGTATCTTTGTAATCCGTGTCAGAGATACTCTCATCATGCTGGTAGAACAACAGCGCCACTTGAAAACTGAAGTGAAACATTTTCCATCTTTCCTTTCTTAAATAAAAGAACTTTTTCAAATTTAAATTAGTGATTTTGTATAAAATCATGTGTGTGCCAATCAGAATGCCTGTTTTAGAAAGTATTTTGTCTGTACTTGAGACTGTTACTTGCTAGTCTAAGTTTAAAAAGACATATACATTACATACTACTTGTATACAAAAATGCTAGGGCACAGAATCCTATATCTAACGGCTATACTACTGTCCAAGAAAACATGAAACATGATGTAAGTACAAAAAGTACACCTGAACTTCTCAACTTTTTACAATTTCCTATGCCCTCTCTCCTTTTAGCTGCATACATGTATAACGAGGAAATCTGAGAGCTTCCTGGAGACAAATTTATGGAGGAATATAAATAAAAAATAAACATTTATCAGCTGTCTCAACTGTACTAAGTGAAAAGTCCATAGTATACTATTCACTGCATGTCAAAAGCAGTTGTAAAAGTGTTTTTGGCCTGAATTTAGGATGAAATGTGATTTTCACTATCTAAGCAGAAGTCAGAATTCCCTTGTCTCGGCCCTTACCTGTTTGGCAGAAACTGTCTGGCTTTCTCCTGTTTTCCAGGGCCTGTAGTCTTTCTCCTCTTCTGGGTAAGGGGAACAAGGTGAAACCTGTGATAGTCAATCACCTGTGGAGCAGGCCACTCAAAACTCATCATGATTGACTATGTCAATAAAGCAGATGCTATTCTACTACCCTCAAGAAGCTTAGAGCTATCACAGTTTGTGTCTTTCTACCTAAACCTTCTACCACAAGAGGGAGACTTTCTTCAGCAATACAAGGAATTGTTATTGTTATTTGTGCTTCATTCTCACAAAAGACCATGACATCAGGAAGGTGATGCCATGACATACAAGTGAACTGTGCAAGGTCACCAGCTTCACTTTCTCCTCTGGAGGCTCCTCCAGAGCCATTTCTCCAGTGGGCAGAAATAGTTCAGGCTGATCAGGCCTACTGGAGATGGCGCAGGATGCAGTGAGGGACCTTGGCCTTTTCTTTCTTTCTTTCTTTTTTTGGGTTGGGCAGTGGTGGGGTTAAGTGACTTGCCCAAGGTCACACAGCTAGTAAGTGTTATGTGTCTGAGGCTAAATTTGAACTCGGGTTCTATCCAGGGCCAGTGCTCTATCCACTGAGCCACCTAGCTGCCCCTTGGGCAAGTGGTTATTACAATGAAATGAACGAGATGTGCCCTGCCAACAGAGAGTATATTCTCAGAACCTCTCCTAGCACTGAGTGAATGGTCAAAATCTGGATTTTCTAAAGGCATTCCACCTGTAATATCCTATGTGCCACTGTTCTGACAGCTCTGTTTTCTGGTGGCTTCTCCTTATGAAGAAAGCCTTATAAATAGTAGTTTCAGAGGATCACAGATTTGGAGCTAGAAGGAACCTCCCAGGTAAGAAACCCTGCCTTTTACAGATGAGGAAAGAGAGGTTAAATACCCCTGGTGATTTAGTGTGATGTCACACTGATAGTGAATAGTAGATAGAGCTGGGATCTGAACCCAAGTCCTAACTCCAAATTCAATGCTCCTTCCAAAGTACCACATGGTACTCTTCTGATAAATCACCTGTGTGCCATCCTAAAAGGAGGAAAATGAACTTCTCAGAATCCTAGAGGACAGAAAGCAGAAAGAGCCTGTGGACAGCAATGATCCAACACGAGAAAACTTAAAACACCTGAACCAGTAATAAGCTTGAGAATATGCTTTAACTCTCCTATCACTGTCTCCATTCAACCATCCCTCCTCTCCTTTGTTTCCTGCCCCCAAGACCACACATGTTCTTGTACTTAAGTTTATATGCTTCTCTGTGCTGTGTCTCTCTTTAGCCTGAAAACTATTTTCTCTTTTATACTTTAACTCCCCAATGAATATAATATCAATTTGATTCGACAAACACTATATCCACTATGTGCTAAGCACTAGGGAAACAAAAATACCCGCCCCCCAAAAAAAACCAAAACCAAAAAAGCAGAATATAAACTCCTTAATGGCAGAGACTATTTTAAGGGTGTTGGGGGGGAGGGGAATATTCCCCATGTACACAAATAAATACAAAATAATTTCAGGAGAGAAAGAGGTCACTACTACCTGAAGGGTCAGGGAAGGCTTCGTGTTAAGGGGAGCGCTGTGTATTTCCTTCCATCCTATTTTCTTATCTGCTTTTCTTCTGACTGTTGCCTCCCTTAATCTGCCCTCCTTATTCCCCACCCCTCATTTCCATTCTACTTTCCTGTTAGGTAAATGAATTTTTATACCCAAATATGTATATGTATTTTTTCCTTCTTTAACCAGTTTCAGATGAGAGTGAGGTTCAAGTGTCTTCCACTCTACTGCCCTCTCTGTTATAAACTCTTATTTGAATACCCTTGTTATATGAGATATTTTCTCCATTCTTCCTCTTCCTTTCCCCCCTCTTCTAGTGTATTCCTTTTCCCTACCCTTCCATTCTTCTTTTGAGATTATCTGAACATAACAGAATCACACTCAGGACTTCTAATTAGACTATAAGACCTCTGGTGATGATAAAGTGTCACATGCATAATCTCCCCATATAAAAATGTAAACAGCTTAACTTTGTTTAGTCTTTTGTGATTACTCACTCATGTTTGTCTTTTTGTATTTCTTTTGGTTTCTGTGTTTGTTATGTCAAACTTTTCAGTCAATTCTGGTCTTTTCATCAAGAATGCTTAGAAATCTGCTGTTTTATTAAAGGTCCATTTTTCTGCTTGTAGGATTATACTCAGGTTTGCTGGATAGGTTATTTTTGGTTGTAAGTTCCTTTGCCTTGTGGAATATTATACTCCAAGCTTTCCACTCCTTTAGTATAGTGGCTGTTAAATCTGGTGAGATCCTATGGCTCCCCCATACTTGAATTCTTTCCTTCTGGTTCTTGTAGTATTTTTTCTTTGATCTGGGCACTCCAGATTTTGGCTATAATATTCCTGGGAATTTTCATCTTGAGGTTTCTTTGAGGAGGTAACTGATAAATTCTTCCAATTTCTACTTTCTGATTCTAAGAAATTGAGTCAGTTTTCTTTTTTTAAATATGTCTAGGCTCTTTTCCCCCCCCTTTTTTTCCCTCCAGTGTGGCTTTCAGGTAGTCTAATGATTTTCAAATTATCTCTCCTAGATCTGTTTTCCAGGTCAGTTTTTCCTATGAGATATTTCACATTTTCTTCTATTTTTTTTTTTAAGTTTTGGACTTCTAAAGCATTTTATTTACATATTAGCTGAGGCTGGTGTCCATATTTTACAAATGAAGAAACTGAGGAGCAGTGGGATTAAGTGATTTGCTAATGGTCATAGAGCTAACAAAGTGTCAGAGGCAGCATTCCTGGTTAGCTGCTTAGCTGTAAGTTCATTGTTCTCTTCTACCATACCACACTACCTCCACAAAGATCAGTAACTCAAGGCAATAAGTGCTACATTCAATTTGAGATGTACAGATTAAGTAATATAGGAGTACAAAGGAAGACAGGATCACTACCAATGAGAGTGTTAAAGGCAAGGCATCATAGAGCTGGTGGCAGATGCAAAGCCCTTCTTTATGGATGAGTAAAGCAGCAATATCTCCAAGTTGGCAGTTTATGAATTTACTAATTTAAGTTTAACTTTAATTTAAATTAAAAAAACTGATTTAATAGTGTTAAATTTGAAAAGAATAAAAATTCAAGATGCCCATTTTTACATTTGTACCATTGTTCTGGTTGTCTCTTAAGGATAAAGCAGAACTAAACTTTTACTTGCAATTTATACACAGTTTCAGATGATCTTTCATTAGAAGTATTTGTGTACATCTTGTTTTATTCCATTGTAAGCTCTTTGAACACTAGAACTGTTTTATTAATTTCCTTATCTTTCCCAACAGCTAGCTTGTATAGAGGAGATAGACCATCAGACTTAAGAGTTAGAAATGCCTGAGTCTGAGTACTACTTTAGATGTTTATTAGATGTGTGACCCTGGGCAAGTCACTTAATGGCTCTCAGGCTCAGGTTTCCTCCTTTGTACTTTCACATTTTCTTCTATCAGAAAAAACCCCCCACTTTTGTCTTTATTTTATTATTTCCTGATGTCTCATAATCATTAGCCACCATTTGGCTAATTCTAATTTTCAAGGAGTTTTTTGTACCTCTTTTATCATATCTTACTGGCATAGCTGTCATTTCTTTTCTCATTTTTCCTCTTCTACTGTTCTCATTTGGGTTTAAAAATAATTTTTAAAAAGCCTTGTGTTAACTTTTCTAGAAATTCTTGTTGGGCTTGTGTCCACGCTACATTTTTCTTTGAGGCTTTGCTTAGAGGTTTTTGAGTTATTCTCTTCTGTTTCTGGTATTGAGCTCCGCTGTATCCATAATAGCTCTTTATAGTCAGGTTCTTTTTTTGTTTGCTCATTCTTCCAGCCTACATTTTGATTCTGGACTTTATGGTTGTGTTGGGCTCTGTACACTTTGGAGATGGGTCTGGCCTGAGCTTCTGTCCTCCTATGTCCTGCTGCTGCTTTCACAGCTCAGTCTTGGGGCAAGCTTTCAGTGCTGTAAAAGTGATGTGATTCCCCAAGGGAGGTCTGCTCTCTGACCTTCTGATTTGAGTTCTGTGTTACCTGACCCAGATTTTGGTTTTATGGCTTGTTCCTGGTTGGGAGTTTTAGCAGCTTGTTCTGGACTCAGCCACTGTTAGCCAGCTCACTGGGAGGCTCTGCAGGTTCACAGGCTCCCCTTTGGTCTGCGACGCTATACTCTGTTCTTGGGATCAGTGCCAAATAGCTACCTTTTGCTTCCTGGAATTTGTTCCTTGCTTAGTTCACAACAAGGGCCAGGCAATGGGTGACACAGTTGTCAGATGGCACTCATTCCTATACCCAATGCTAGTTCAGGAATCTCCTGGTGTCTCCTTCTGCCCCGATGCTTCCTGCCACCTGAACTGAGTCTTAAATGAAGCTGGAGATTCTAAGAAAAATATGTGAAAAGGGTGTTCATTTTAGGTGTTACGGGTGAGAGCCAGTACAAAGGCGAAGAAGTGGGAATCGAAAGCCAAATTTGAGGTATAGTGAGCAGTTCAGTTTGGCTGAAAATGTATGAGTACATAATGTTGGAAACAGAGGTGAAGGCAAGATTTTGCAGGGCTTTAAATGCCAAGACAAGGAGTTAGTATTTAACCTAGAGCAGGAGTTCTTAGCTATTTTTGTGACATGAACACTTTTGGCAGTCAGAAGCTTTATGGACATTAAAAAACACCCCCAACAATTTAGCATTTAAAAAAAACCTCGACGTACTCACCTAGGTTCTAAGTATAGTGGCTACTCCCAGATCCCACTCTGATTGGCATGAGAGTTTTGATCTGCATGATTTTCAACCTGGCACAGTTTACTCTCTTTAGGCAACCTGGTAGCTCCCTCTGCTCCTGGAGATTCACCATATTAATGCCAAAACGGTTCAGATATTTGATTCATTTTACTCCACTGCAGTTCAGAACTCCTGAGCTCAAGACATTCATCAGCTTCAACCTCCTAGTTTGCAAGGATTACAGGTGTGTATATGCTACCATGCCTAGCACAAAAAGTTTTTTTTTTTAAAGAATAAAATAAAACACAGGCAGCTGGGTGGCACAGTGGATAGAGCACTGGCCCTGGAGTCAGGAGGACCTGAGTTCAAATCTGGTCTCAGACACTTGACACTTACTAGCTGTGTGACCCCAGGCAAGTCATTTAACCCTACTGCCTAGCAAAACAAACAAAAGGACAAAATAAAACACACAGGAGTACAAAGGAAACCAATTATACTGAAACATTTACCAAAAAATAATTTTTAAGAAGTCTATAGAGCCCTGTTAAGACTGTACTAAAGGCAATAGGGAAATTTTTTTTTGATATGGTTAGAGCTGTACTGTATTGTTTTAAATTCTTTAGATCTGTATTATCTCCTATTCTTCCCCCCTCTCCCAAAAAAGCAAGAAAAATAAAACCTCTCTCGTAAACATGTATATAGTGCAGCAAAACAAATTATCATGCTGGACATGTAAAAAAAAAAAACACCCTGAGTCTAGCATCCATCTATTTGGAGGTGGGCAGCATGTTTTATCATGAGTTCTTCGGAAATGAGCAGCCATTATATTGATTAGAATTCCTAAATCTTTCAAAATTATTTTTACAATTTTGCTCTTATTGTAGTATTCTTTTGATTCTGCTCACTTCACTCTGCATCAGTTCATACAAATCTTCCCAGGTTTCTCTGAAACTGCCCCCTTTATAATTCCTTCAGCACATTATCATTCTATCACATACATATACCGTAACTTGTTCAGCTATTTCCCAAGTGATGGGCAACCCCCCCCGCCCCGTTTTCAATTCTTTGCCACCAAAAAGAGCTACTCTGAATTATTATCTTTTTTAACATATGGGTTGTTCTCCTCTTTCCTGGGTCTCTAGGGAACAGATGTAATTAGTGGTATCATTGGGTCAAAATGTATTATGCAACAGTTTAAGCAGCTTTTTGGGCATAATTCCAAATTGCTTTTCAGAAATGGCTAGAGTTCATGTTATTAATGTGTTAATGTACCTGTTTTCCCAGTCCCTCCATTATTTTTTTCCTTTTTTGTTAACTTAGCTAATCTGAGGGATGTGAGGTGTAACTTCAGGGTTTTTTAATTTTGCAATTCTCTTATTATTACTGATTTTGAGCATTTTTTCATATGGCTATTGATAGCTTGATTTTCTTCCTCTGAAAGCTGCCTATTTACATTAATAGGGAAATTTCTGAGCAAGGTCCATAGCATATTGAACCTGTGTTTCAAGAACATTAATTTAGAAGCTATGATAGGATGAATTGGAGAGGAAGGGAAAGGAGTAAGTATTTATATAGCTCCTGCTATGTGCCAAGCAATGTGCTAAGTGTTTTTTACAAATATTATGTCATTTATCATCACAACAACCTTTTGAGATAGGTTCTTTATTTATCACCCCCATTTTACAGTTGAGAAAACTAATGAAAACAAAGGTTAAGTGACTTGCCCAGAGTCATATATTCAGTAAGTAAGGCCAGATTTGAACTCAGATCTTCCTGACTCCAGGCCTAGTGCTGTATCCACTGCACCACCATGCCTCAGAGGAGAGATACTGAAAACAGGAAGATCAGTTAGGTGGCTACTCTAAGAGTTTAGATGAGAGATGAGAACCTGCACTGGGGTAGTGTACTAAGGTACACTAAGGTACTAACGTAATGTAATGCTTTGCACACACTTGCCAGATATGTGTTATAGAGATTAATTCTACATAGCAAAGGATCTTTGAAGGGGAAAACGAATGTTCCATACACTGTCAAACAGAAATGATTTCATTATAACCTCGAAAAGTATCTGAGCAAAGAAAGCCTACTGTTTTGCCAAAGCAAACTTGGAGAAAAAGCAATTATAGTTATAAGAGTATGAGTAATTAGATATACTGTATTAATATATATAATATATAAATATATTCTGTAGGGTTCACAGTACAATTTGAAACATATTACTGTGTAATGAAATTGCATGCTAATAAAGACTCCTCACTTCAATTAATACATTGACTCAATTAAGTTCCTAAGAAAATGGAGTAAAAGGAAAGGGAACAAGCAATTTATTAAGTACCAACTCTGCCAGGCATTGTGCTAATAAGTACTTTACAAATATCTCACTTGATTCTCACAACTTTGGCAGGTAGGCTATCATCAGCTTCATTTTACAAATGAGGAAACAGGCAGACAGAGGTTAAATAACTGACAATGGTGAAGTGGTTTGAGGCCAGATTTGAACTTGACCTTCCTTACAGAATCTAGTGCTCCATCTACTTTGCCACTACTCAGCAGACTCCCTGACTCCTTTACCTACATTTCACTTTTATCATGACCTTGGGTTACTTAATCCCTACAGAAATCCTCATCCCTTACTGGTTTCTCAGTCCCCTTATTCATGCTCTTTGTCACTTCTCCTTTTGACTTGACCTTACTGTTAACCATTTCAACACTGGACTGTCTTCTACTATTGAATCCTCTGTCCTCTTATCCTTTCAGCCTTTCTACATTGCTACTCCCAAACTTTGGATTACTCCCATCACTACCTCCTCTTCTACTCCTACAGAAGTTTTTCTAAACCTTTTTCCCTTTTTTTCTTAGGGCCAACTCTGCCCCTAAACTGCCACTCTCAAAATACGATCTTTACTTCCAATTTACCAAGAAAAGTGAGGTCATCCTTTGTGATTCCTGTCATCTTCCCTCCTTCACACCTTAAATAGCCTCTTTGTGTCTTCACTCATCTTCTCCGCTCTTTTCTTCTGGCCTCAGAGGACAACACAGGTTTCCTCCTTGACAATACTAACAGCTCCTATCGTGCTCACTCCCTCTTGCTTCCTCTGGACTTGAGCACCGCTCATTTCCTTTCTAGATTTTCACTCTCCTCCTCTTCGGGCTCCTTTACCTTTGTCTACCAGACAACCTTGTCTTGATCCTGAAGCCCACCCACTCCTTTTTCTTTTCCCCCTCACTGCCAAACTTAGTAGAAAGCATAGTCTATGTTCACTGTCTCCCACTTCTTGATGTCCTACTTCTGGCTTTTACCACCATTCTACTGAAATTGCTCCCTAACAAAGTCATGAGGGACCTTTTCACTGTATATCCAATGGCCCTTTCTCAGTCCTCATCCTCTTGGATCTTTCTGTCGGATTAGTCTTTTGACTACACACCACACCCTCCTTCATTGATGCTCTCTTTCCCCTTGACTTCCATGACCTTGCTCCTTCCTGGTTCCCAACCTTGATTACTACTTTAATGACCCATCTTTTTCCTCTTATGGCTTAAGATTGTGGGTGTCCTAAGGCTCTGACTTGACTTTACCCGTTTTCCCCCCACACTTTCTTTTGTGGCCAAATCATGTGTGCCCATGGATTCAATTACCATTATCTAGTATCACTTTTTCTCTTGAGTTCCAGTCCTGCATTTTCAGCTGGCTGCTGAACATCTCCGCCTGGGTGTCCTGCTAGGACCAAACATTCAACCTGTCCAAAACTTAACTTGTTCTCTTTCCCCAAAGATAACACCTCTACTCTCAATTATCCTGACTACTTCTACCCTCCTGGTCACTCAGGCTTAAAAGCTAAGTTTTCTGGGTCAGTTAGGGGGTACAGTGGGTAAGGCACTAAGCCTGGAGTCAGGAAGACCTGAGTTAAAATCCAGCCTCAGACCCTTAGTAGCTGTGTGACCTTGGCCAATTCAGTTAACCTCTGTATGCCTCAGTTTCCTTATCTGTAAAATAAGGGTAATAATAGCATCTACCTAGCAGGGCTGTTGTGAAGATCAGATGAGATAATACTGACAAAAGCATTTAGCACAGTGCCTGGCACATAGTAAATGCTATATAGCTATTATTATTATTATTATTTACTTCTCTCTCTGTCTAAATCCAAACATCAGACAAGTCCTGTTGATTCTATTTCCACAATGTATGTCCCATCATCCCCTCTTCTCTACTCTAGGTCCCTGTTCCTCTCTCCTAGATTACCACAATAATCTCTTAATTAGTTTCCTACATCTCTCCCTTTTCTAGCCCACCCTTTACTCAACTCCCCAAATCTCTCTGATGCTATTTGAAATACAGGGTAGGAATTTCTGCCATACACAAGCCATCCTCAGCTAGACTGATGAATTTACAGTCAACATTAAGTTAACTGGGTAAAAACTTTTCAAAGTTTTTCAAAACTTCCCTTCAAAATGACAAAAACAACAAAATTCTTTTATTCTTTTTTTTTTTTTGGTGAGGCAATTGGGGTTAAGTGACTTACCCAGAGTCACACAGCTAGTGAGTGTTATGTGTCTGAGGCCACATTCGAACTCA
Source organism: Phascolarctos cinereus (assembly GCF_003287225.1). Taxonomy (NCBI): domain Eukaryota; kingdom Metazoa; phylum Chordata; class Mammalia; order Diprotodontia; family Phascolarctidae; genus Phascolarctos; species Phascolarctos cinereus. The sequence goes on from NW_027555958.1 coordinate 320,597,184, forward strand.
CGTCCTCCTGACTCCAGGGCCAGCAGCTGCCCCCACTGCCCCCCACTTTTTTTTTTTGGTGAAAGGGCTGCCTTCTGCAGAGGGTTATAGCCAATCAGTTGACTATAGTTCTGTTGCTCTTGGTATGGGACAATTACAGTATCTGGGAATTTTTCTGATTTAGAAGAAACTCAACTCCCTTTCAACATAAGACACTTGACGAATTTCAGGACCCCCAAGAGAGCTTGTCACTGGATCCTGTCAGAGAAGCTCATGAGAGGATTTTAGATTTGGAGCTGGATGAGACCTCTGAGGCTATCTAGTACATGCCCCTCATTCTATAGATGAGGAGGTTAAATGACTTGCTCCAGGTTACACTGGAAGTAAAAGCCAGAGCTAAGCATCAAACCCAGGTCCCCAGACACCAAAATCAGCATGCTTTCCACTACAGCATCAGCAAAAGCACTAGGCTAGGCTGGATCCTGAAAGGCCCCACAGACCACTTTTGTTATATTCATGGCCCACAGGCTGCATGGGAAGGGTTAGGAGAAGAACTCTCAGTGTTCTGGAATCAGATTAAAATGTAAACTGGGATATGTTTAACAAAATAAATAAAAATGCAATACAACAAAGACACTGTTAATTTGTGTGTGTTTTTTTTAAGTAGACGTGTGGGCAGAAGGGATCTGTTTTTATTTGAGCTTGACATCAATGATATATGGTGTGGTTCAATAAATATAGCTCCTTTTTCAAAACATAATGGGATGGGACAATTCAAATGAAGCTTTGACAAAATACTACCACATCCTGAAATTTCATGTTATCTTTTCTTCTATAAAAGACTCAAAATAACTATACCTTTGCCAGTTATTTTGTAAATGTACCTATTTTTTCTTTTCCAATCATGAGTACCACAAAAGGAATAGCAAGAGGCTTCTTTTGGAGATTTCTGCATAAATCTAATTTTCACAGAATTAATATCACCTAAGGACTTACTACAAAGTGAAATGATTGCTGTAAAATCAAAGCACCTTATAATCTTAATGGAAAGATGGCTTTTTAAAAAAATTGCAGCCAAAAAGCATCAACAAAAGCCTGAGAAGCAGAAGAGCCCTGCCCACCATTTCTGCCAAGCACCACCAAAAGGCAATCTGCAACTGTCTCACTTTTTTTTTTTTGCTACAAAGTGAGAGAACTTGATTCAACTTCTCCAAATCTGGGGTCTCGAGTCAGACAATTTGATCATCTCAGTGCTTTCTTGGGGCTCAGAATCCCTGGGGCTGGCCCTAGGTGGGGGGGAGAGGAGGAATAGAGAAACACTAAAAGGGACATCACAAGATTCCTTACTGATACAGATACAAGTGTGGATAACAGATGAATTCCGGAGTGTCTTCTCTGCAAGGTGTGACTGCTTTTTGCCTTAATTGCATTACTAAATTAAGTAGCCCATTAGAAGAAGATACCTGTAATTGAGCACTGGAGAAGATAGACCTCAGCAAACATTTTATCCAACCACTTATTGATTATAGATAAGGAAACAAAAGCTCAGAGACAGGAAGTAACTTTCTTTAAAAAAAAAAAGTAGGGCAGGATTTGAACCCAAGTCTTTTGAGTCCAAACTTTATCATTCCTAGGACAGGATGTTACCCTAACTTTGTAAAAATTGTTTCCTTTACTTTCCTTTACTATGACTCCACTGGAGCCCTTAGTGCACAGCTCACTGATAAGTTCTAGAGAATTTATCAATAAGTTGGTTAAAAAAAAATAAGTTGGTAAAAAAAACCCAACACAATATTCTTAAAATCTGAAGCTATGGAAGTTAATTCTGGCACATGGGCAGAAGTGAATAGGTGATGAATAAATGCTTGCAAATTGATTTTGGCAACTCAAAAGATTTTTAGGGTATTTTCTTAATATTCATTTTTTTTTTTTACTTTAAGTTCAAAATTTTCTCCTTTCCTCCAGCCCCTTCCCCACCCCCCAGTGAGAAGATAAGCAGTGTGATATGGGGTATGTTCTTTAGGGGCAAAATGTATTTGCTATTTATTTACTCCTCCTACTGAGCGTCTTCTTATAAATTCTTTTTGATCTGGATCTGTAACTAGATAGGCCCATTCTACCAATATAGATCAGAACTTTTTCTGCAACTTAAGAGTCTCAGCTGTTGCAGCACTGTGCGCTTATCTGTCAGTCATTAAACATTTATTAAAGGCATACTATGTGGTAGGCTCTGTGCTAAGTGCTACAGATACAAAGAAAGGCAAAAGTCAGTCCCTGGATTCTAGGAGCTCACAGTCTAATTAGGGAGACAACAGGCAAACAGCTATGCATGAGCAAACTATATACAAGATGAATAGGAACTAATCAACAGAGGGAAAGCACTAAAATTAAGAAAGTTTGGAGAAGGCTTTCTGTAGAAGGTGATATTTTAGCTAGGCCTTGAAGAAATCCAGTGAAGCCAGGAGGCAGAGGTGAGGAGGAAGAACATTCTAGACATGGGAGACAACCAGGGAAAGTGTCTGGAGTTGGGAGATGGAGTGTGTTGTTCAAAACAGGCCAGTGTCACTGGATCAGAGAGAGAGAGAGAGAGAGAGAGAGAGAGAGAGAGACAGACAGAGAGAGAGACAGAGAGAGACAGAGAGAGAGAAAATAAGGGATAAGAAAACTGGAAGGAGGGGGTGAGGGAGAGGTGCTAGGTTGGATTTTATATTTGATCCTGGTGGTCATAGGGAGACACTGGAATTTATTGAGGAGGGGAGTGACATGATCAGATTTGCACTTTAGGAAGATCTCTCTGACAACTGAGTGGAGAATGGACTAGAGTAGGGAGAGACTTGAGGAAGGCAGAGCAGGCAACAGTCCAAGTGTGAGGTGATGGGGACCTGCACTTAGGGGGTGGCAGCCATCAACAGAGAAGGGGATGTATATGATAGCTGTTGCAAAGATGAAATTAACAGCCTTACTAACTGACTGGACATAGGGGCCAAAAGATAGCGAGGAGATGAAAATGACACCTAGCTTGGGAGCCTGGGGGACTAGGAGGATGTTGTTGCCCTCTACAGTAATAGGAAGGGTAGGAGCGGGGAGGTTTTAGGAGGAAAGATGAGTTCAGTTTTGGTTATGTTGAATTTAAGATATTCACTGAACTTCCAGTTGAAAATAATAGGCAACTCCAACTAACCAGTTAGAGATGTTAGACCAGAAGTCAGTAGAGAGATGTTAGGGTCAGATAAACAGATTTCAGAATAATTTTCAGCATAGAGATAGTAATTAAATCCATGGGAGCTGATGAGATCACCAAGTGAAATAGTGTAGAGGGGGAACAGAAAAGAGCCCAGGACAGAGCTCTGTGGGATATCAAAATTAATGGGCATGACTTAGACAAAGATTTGGCAAAGGAGACATCTTATTCATTTCCCATGACTTATTCTTCTACCTCACTGGCTCAGCCCCACATTAAGATGGTCACCTTGATCATGCCATCATGCCATAAATGCATCAGTTCCTTGTTCATTACCTTATCTGGATCACAATCTATTGAGTTTCCACCTCTCTGCTTTCCAATACCAAACTGTGCTCTTTGTCCACTGTGACTTCCAATCCCCTGATGCCTCGCTTCTCTCTCAGGCCAACACTCCTTTAATAGTTCTACTCTCCTTCCTTCCCCATCTTGACCCCTTTGTGAACTGGTTTAACTCCATACTATCCTCTTCTCATATTGCTGGTTTTGACCCTGTACCCTTAGCCTTGAATCACTCCCAGCATTTGCCATCTTACCTCCTACACACATGCTGTAAAAAAACTGTGCTGACTGGTTGACTACAAATGTATTTTATATAACGTCAACTGGAACCTCACCGCTACTAGGCAATCCCTTTATACCTCCCTAGATAACTCACTATCCCATTCCTTATAGTGGCTCTTCCAAACCTTTTCATCCCTTTTCAAACTTCCAATGCTTCCTTCCCTCAATCCTCTCAGATGAGAATCCTACCTCATATTTTAAAGATAAAACTGAGAGCTCCCTCTCCTTACCTCACATCACCCAGACACCTTCTGCCACTATGTGCTCCTATATCAGTCTCACATAATGAGGCTGACAGCCCTTGTCCTGGTCAAGTACTACCTGCTCATGTGATCCCATTCTATCCTGTCTCTTCTGACAGATTTGCCCCCTCAGTTGAGCCCATTCTTTCACTTATTTTCAATCTCTCCCTGTCTACTGACTGCTTCCCTGCTGCCTACAAACATGCCCGTATCTCCCTTATTTTCAAAAAAGCCTCACTTTGTCCTTCCATTCCCACTATCATTTCGTATCTCTCCTGAACGTTCAGTGTGTCAGACAGTGGGACCTGAATCTAGGTCTTTCTAATGCTGAATAGCTCTCTGCACCAACTATCACAGCACCTGATTAATTAGGCAATCACAGAATGTGGCTACTTTCAAGACAGATCCCAGTAATTCAAGTCGTTTAAATATAAATTTGAAGTTGAAAGGCATTAAGTTTTCTGTTTTCTCTATCTCTCTTACACCTTGAATTCATTTTGTCTTCTGGTAGGAACAATGAATAAATCAGGTTCACCCACAGGCTAGAACACTTCTCTGGTTGTTTGGATGAAGTCCTGCCCTTCCAATTGCTAGCATAAAAAATGATTTTCTTTTTTTTTTGCTGTATCATGCTACATCCTCAGAGCCATTCAGGAGCCAATTCACATACCAAAAAATGTCACCACTTTCCTGTTTTAAAGATGATTAAGCATGCATCATAAGTATTCCTAGTAGTATACCAAAAGAAAGCCCCTCTCTACTTTAAGAACAAAGCTTCTGGGGAAGAAAGTATTGGACAGGATGGTCTTACCGTGAGTGTGGCAAGTGACATAAATCCTATCAGGTTGTTCCACGTCTTATCAATGTCCTTCAGCAGCTGCTGAAGATTTTCACTGCACACTGCAGTGGCCTTGATCCCTAGCTCCACACGTTTGGTTACCCTGTACACCTCGACAACACCTGTCAATAGAGAGAGAAAAGGTTTGAAATGCCAGGTGAAGAGGCAAGTAGCATCACAACTGGGTAATACCCTTGCTGGAACAAATAAATTATCACAATAGAGTCAAAAGCGCCACTGGCCCTTCTTTACAAAGCCCCACAAGGGCTTTACAAAGATCTCCACAAGGGTGCCATGCAAGCCTGGATACTTCGTGGACCCTCTTAGCATATTTTAGGGTTCATCTGTTGGCATTCAGGCAGTTGGATTGACCTGACTGAAGGAGGAACACAAAGTCTAGTTAAGGGAAGAAACTCAAACAACATAGTAAGAATCTAGAAACCACACTTTCTAATCTTACTCCCATTTTATCACTGTCCTGGGATGCTTCTGTGTCCTCATTTTCTCCATTTGCAAATGTCATGAATAACATGAACTATATCTGGCTTGAGGTTTTGTTAATTAAAAATGCTTCACAGCATATATGAAACAGACAATGAAAATTTAAAGCACCATGTCTAATAAGCAAAACACAAAGTTACATACCTAATAAATATTCCATGCCCTGTGCTGACTGAATTACTTCTGTGCAAACAGATGAGCTACTGATTCCATTTAGAGTGTCATTTGCCTTCTTAATGATCTAAAAGACATGACATGACAATGTCACTGGATTATCTCTAAAAAAAAATGATCAATGACATAATCAAAAGTGAATATTGCAAAATTATAAAGAAAAACCACAGCCCCAAGGAAGAGATGTGAGAAGACACCTTTCCCTAACTCTTTTGCAGAGGTGAGAGGTCCATAAGTATGAAACACTGAATATATTTTCAGTTCTTTTGATGTATAAATCAGTTTTTTTTTCTTTAGGCAATTGGGGGTTAAGTGATTCGCCCAAGGTCACACAGCTGGTAAGTATCCAGCATTTGGTCTGAGGCTGGACTTGAACTCAGGTCCTCCTGACTTCAGGGCCAGTGCTCTATCCACTGTGTCACCTAGCTGCCCCTGTATAAATCAGTTTTGCTGGTTGTTTATCTTATCATTTTCTTTTTTTTTTCTTTAAAAATATTCTTTGTTATATAGGATGGTTTTCTGGTGTGGGTGAGGAGGGGAATGGTTATAGTTGGAAATTTAAATGATGTAAAAAAATCAATAAAAATATATTCAAAAAATGGTTAATAGTAACAAAAATAAATTTACTATTATTGTCCAACCAAACTGAATAGCCAGAAAATAAGAATGTAAGCCTGGTGGTCAATATATTTTTACATAATTTTCTACTGAAATACAGACCTGTGTGATCCATAACTTATAAAGAAGTTTATAAAGATCATAAGGTTTAGAGCTGGAAGGGCCCTTCAGAGATCATCTAATCCATTTCCCTTATTTTATATGAAGAAACTGAGGCTCTGAGAGAGTTTAAAAGATTTACCCAAGGTCACATAGGTAGGCAGAATCTGAGGCAGGATTTAATTTTATTCTCTAATTTCAAATGAAGGGCTCTTTTGCAATATATCCCACTACCCTCTGAATTTTATTAAATCTCGAAGAAATTTTCCTGTTACTCTTGTCCTCCTGCCACTGTCTTCTCTCCACTCTCCTCCCCACTTTAGAATGATAAGGTTTGTGTTTTGCTCACAAAAATCTCCAACTTAGAGATTATTTTACTTCAGGAATAAAGTTAAAGATAGTTCATCATCTCAAACACAGCCACAGATACTTAAAGGAATATTGGTTTGGTGAACCAAACATACTTGTAAGAGAAGAGTCACTTAGGTGGGTGAATTTTCAAAGAATTTCATTTTGGGATAGGATATCTGACACCAATAATGCTACAGCAGTCATAAGAATTAGGATATTATTCCAGTTCTCTCTTCTGAACATCCTCACTCAGTGCTATGGAAGGTAAAATGTGACCATAGGAAAAAAACTATGTACCTGAAGGCATCTTAACTGCAAGCTATATACTCACATGTAGAGCACTTCCCAAACATCTCTGCCATTCATAAGCATATCTTTCATTCTCCTGTTAAAAAAAGAAAGGACTATTTTAAAAGGACAACGGACAAGCTGGACATGCTGCTTTCTATTTCTGCTTACGTAATTTTAATTCAATGGATGTAAGAAAGTTTCCTCATCTGCTCGTGATCATTACAGATCAAACACATATCTTAATGGATTGTCCTCTGGAGACTTTTATTCTCTTACAAATAAAAGCAACATCAGAGCATATAAATACATTTAAGTGCTTTCTATGTGCAAAGCACTGTGTTAGGTATTGAGGGAGATAACAGTTTGGCTAAGTCAAAGTACTTAATCTCAAGGAGGTAAAAATCTAATAGAAGTACCAGACATAGATTGTAGAAGAACTTGAAATGCCAGGTAGAAAAGTTTGAACTTTATTTTGGACGAACAGCAGCGTTTGAGGAAAAGACTGACATAATAAGATTTCTGCATAAGAAAAATTATACTAGCAGCTGTGTGAAATACTGGGAAAGGAGAGTAGGTAGAGGTGGAAAGATCTCTAAGGAGGTTACAGCAATGGTTAACCATAATAAAGGCCTCTATTAGGGTGGTTGCAATGATAACAGGGAGGGGACAGATATTTCACCTAGAACAGGAGGACCTAGCAACTGACTGGCTGACAGAAGTGACAAAGAGGAAGAATCCAAGTTAACTCCAGGAGGTTCCAAATGTGGGAGAGTGCAGGTGAATGTAGGGGCTATAGAAAGAAATAGTGAAGGAAGAAGGCACAAATTTAGAGGGAAAGATGACAAACTTTTTTTCTTTGGATACAGCGAGTTTGACTTATGGGTGGATCATTAAGGCAGAGATCATCTATGGGAAGATAGAGATGGGGATTTAGAACTCAGAAGAAAGGTCAGGACTATGGACACAAAGTTGGGACTTTGTTAGCATAGAGTTGGATAGCTGAGACCGTTAAGAGTGAGGCTACCAAGAGAGAAAGAGTGTACAAAAAAAGGTCAAGAATCAGCTGTTTGGAGGGGACAACGTGGCATAACGAAAAAAATAATGCTGACTTTGGAACCCGGTCAACATGGGCCTTGAATCTTGGTTCTATGTGACCTTGGGCAAGTCACTTAACATCCTGGTTTTAGTTTTCTCATCAGTAAACTAAAGGGCCTGGAATAGATAATCTCTAAGGTTCCCTCCAGCTCTAGACCTATGGTATTAAGAAAAACAGGGGAATAAGATATCTCTGAAGCCAAGTGAAGAGGGAATACCCAATACTGGATTTTGGGTGGTCAACAGTATCAAAAGCAGCAATGAGGACTAAATAAAGGCTATAAAATTTGGTGATTTGGTGATCAGATCATCAGTGGTGACATTTTTCTTTTCTTTTCTTTTTTTGCTTTTTGGTGAGGCAATTGAGGATAAGTGACTTGCCCAGGGTCACACAGAGCGCTGCAGGAGTAGAAGAGAATGTGTATAACAGCAAGTAGTGGCATGGGTTTTAAGGATCATGAGAAGGCTTTTTTAGGTTGGGGAGGCCTACACATGTTTGTGGACAGATGTGGAAGAGCCAGGCTGAAGATGCATGAAAGAGTGGGACTAGCAGCTGGATTAGAGTTGAGGTGGGAGTGAAAGCTGCAAGGAATGGGATCAAGGGTACTGGTAGACAGATTAGATTTAATAGGCAGTAGGAAAAGCAAGTCTGTGGTGGGAGGGCAGGAGGAGAGGCAGGGTAAAATAACACTGAGGTTTGAATGAAAAGAATTAAGGCCACACCTGATGGCCTCAACCTTCTCAGCAAAGCAAGAGGCTTCATTATGTGCTCTAAATATGGGGTTAGGGGCATGGTTAGCATCAAGAAGAAAGAAGAAAGGTCTGAAGCAGTCATTGAAAGGTATGGATAGGAAGTCAGGAAGGGGGAATCTGTTTTGTTTCATGGAATATTTGTTGCAGAAGTTTAAATTTTTCTTTTGTCCTCAATGGAGGTGGTGGGAAAGAAAATAAATGCTTAACTGAAAGAAAAAAAGGCAAGTAAGCACAACAGGCTTGTAAAACAGCAATAAAAGCCTGGCTGTAATTATACCACAAATTTGTAGTGGGGGAAATTAGCTCAGTTTCACTTTCTCTGTTGATGTCAAGAACAGAGAAATCAGAAGGTCTTGATAAGGACTAAAAGTAGGTTTCAGAATGATAGTAGGAGAAGTAGGAAAGGAGACTATGGTCAGAAAGTAGAATTTTAAAGCTCCAGATCTTGGAGGAGGGCAAAACTCTAAGAGCTGGTCAGGTATTAGGTTTGTCCATGTCTGTGTGGGCCTGAAATAGGGCAGAGAATGAGTCCACTAGGATTGAGAAGGTTGAGGAATTTTGTGATCAAGTTATAATGGTTGATCTGCTAGTTTAAACCTGGAGATATTTAAATATTTTTATAATGCAATGGAATAGTATTTCAACATTTTCATCCTGGTCTTCATGTTCAAGATGATAACTATAATTCATATTGTTAAAGAGCATTAAGGTTTGCTTAATTTGATTTTAAATATTTTCTCATTTGATCCTCACAACAACCAAGATAGGTGCTCTTATAATCCTCATTTTACCGATAAGGAAACTGAAATTCAGAAAGGTTAAGTGATTAGTTGACAATATTTGGACCAGTTGCTTTGAAAATATTTGTTGAAAGAAAACCAGAGTCTGTCTACCAACTAAGTCATGATGATTCTTACTTAAAGGCTAGGTGACGAATACATGATTCTGACTGGGACTGGGGTGTTCAGAGCTAGAAAAGATTTGAGATCATCTAATACAACCTCAACTTACAGACTGAAGAAAACTGAAAGCCAGAAATGTTCCCTCTCCCACCTCTGCCCTACCAAGGTGACACAGATAGTTAAGTAGCAGAAATGGAATTTGAACACATGGCCTTCGATTCCAAATCCAGTGCTCCTGTCATGATACCATACCAATAAAAATACAAGCATCACATCATCTCTGTGCTTCAAAGTTAAAATGATTGTAAAACTATTAACTATCGTGTCTAAGATGTAACAAGCACAGTTAACTCAACAACCTAGGCAGGACCTTTCCCCTCCTCTTCCCACCTGCCAATCAATTTAACTACTGGAAGAAATGGTAAGATTTGAGTATTTAGAAATAAAGGCACAACTCCCCATCCGAAGAATCCCAGGAATACAATCGGAGTCCCACACTGACTCCTTTCACAGGATGCTATTTTTGAGAAGGAGGTTCACAAATGGATTAACATTTTCATTACATCATCTTCATTGCAGGTGATGCCTCTCCCAATGAAATCACAGTAATAAAGAAAATTTTCTCAAGTTCCTCAAGAAACACTTTTTTCATGTGAAATTATAAAAGTGCTACCTCCTAGGAGCAAAGCCCGGGCAAGCTACATGATTCTTTTATCAATTAACCATACTTACTTCCACCTCCCCAGTTAGGTCTTTGTATTTATCCCGGATAACAGGCAGGGCAGGTTTTTCACTGAGAGTGTTGGAACGATCTCTGAAAGGCTGCTCTAAAGCCGGAGATGGAGAGGAACGGCTTATTTCTTTATCACCAAGGCTCAAACTTCTCTTGTGAGACCCTAAGAAGTATTGAAAGTGCAATCAAAGGGTTTCTATTACTTAATGTTTCACAACTTTAGACTCTATTGCAAACTCAGTCAAGGAAATCTTAAGACAAAAAAATTTTTTTTCTTAAAAGTATTTATATCTTTCAGTATTTTGAAACACATCATTCCCCAATTGATAAATGGTCAAAGGACATGAACAGGCAGTTCTCAGATGAAGAAATTAAAGCCATCTATAGTCATATGAAAAAATGCTCTAAATCACTATTGATTAGAGAAATGCAAATCAAAACAATTCTGAGGTACCACATCACACCTATCAGATTGACCAACATGACAAAACAGGAAAATGATAAATGCTGGAGAAGATGTGGGAAAATTGGAACACTAATGCATTGTTGGTGGAGTTGTGAAATGATCCAACCATTTTGGAGAACAATTTGGAACTATGCCCAAAGAGCTATAAAAATGTGCACACCTTTTGACCCGGCAATAGCACTTCTAGGGCTATATCCCAAAGAGATCATACAAATGGGAAAAAATGTACAAAAATATTTATAGCAGCTCTTTTTATTTTTTATTTTTTGGTGAGGCAACTGGGGTTATGTGACTTGCCCAGAGTCACACAGCTGAGTGTTATGTGTCTGAGGTTGGATTTGAACTCAGGTCTTCCTGACTCCAAGGCTGGTGATCTATCCTCTGCACCACCTAGCTGCCGATAGCAGCTCTTTTTGTGGTGGCAAAGAATTGGAAATTGAGAGGATGCCCATCAATTGGGGAATGGCTGAGCAAGTTGTGGTATATGAATGTAATGGAATACTATTGTGCTATAAGAAATGATAAACAGGCTGACTTCAGAAAAATCTGGAAAGACTTGTATGGTCTGATGCTGAGTGAAGTAAGCAGAACCAGGAGAACGTCGTACACAATTAACAGCCACGTTGTGCGATGACTAATATTGGTAAACTTAACCCTTCCCAACAATACAAGGATCTAAAACATCTCCAAAGGCCTCATGATGGAAAATGCTATCCACATCCAAAGAAAGAACTATGGAGTTTGAATGCAGATCCAAGCATACTATTTGCTATTTTTTTTCTTCGGTTGAATTTTGTTTCCTCTTTCTGTTCCTCCTATTGGGTCTAATTCTTACTTACAACATCACTAATGTGAAAATGTTTAATAGGAATGTATATGTATAGCCTATATCAGATTGTGTGCCATCTTGGCGAGGGTAGTAAGTGAGGGAGGGGTAGAAAAGTTTTAAACTCAAAAGCTTATGGAAGTGATTTTGATAAATCAAAATAGATTAATTTTTAAAAAAAGAAACACAAATTTCCTTTTGCCATTTGTTGTCTGGAAAGCTACGTATTGATGTTTTTCAATCTTTCTTCTTTGATCTCAATTCCGTGGACATATGCCTTTGATTTTTTTTCTAAACCAAAAATACTGAATTTATTACTGATTCACTTCTCCTAATCTCCCAAAAGCATTTGTTTGCAAGATGGGATTAAGAGGCACGGCTCACAACACATCAGAATCAAACCTATAACACCTTGATTTCCTTAGCAGTGCTCTAACCAAGTGAACTAATTAGCTACATACTATTATCTAGGTCTCTTTAGTCCACTAAACATCTTATCTCACTGTATTTGTCCTACTGGCCTCAGCTCAGTCCTAAAGAAACTCATTCAACCTTTTCCCATAGACACTGATTTCATGGCTAGAAAATGTTTCTTTCACTTAGTGACTCTGATCAACACAATGACCAACCACAGTTCCCAAGGACTCATGATGAAAACAGGCTATCCACCTCCAGACAGTTGATGGATGCAGAGTACAGACTGCACATACTTTCTTCTATTACTTTTTTTTTCTTTTCTTTTCTTCTTTTTTGGACATGTTTAATGTGGAAATTTGTAATGGATTTTGTTTTTCTTGCCTTTTCAGTAGTTGGGGGAGGGAGGAGGGAAAGAATTTGGAACCGGAAATGAAATAAATTAAATTTAAAAAAAGAAAATGTTTCTTTCCTTGGTAATAGGAAACAAAGTATTTATAATTAAGAAAGAATATATAATACCAAAAGGCAAAACCATGACAGCAAAATCTGCCCGTAATTTAATTTGCTCACCTTGAACAGAGAGGTCAAAAGTAGCCAGCTCATTTTTGATCATTTCTTCACTAGATTTCATCTTGCTTTGTGTATTAGCCACCAGGAAGTCAAATTTACTAATTTTGGGCTTTTCACTTTGAAACTCTCCAAAGTCATCAGGGCATTCTTTTGGAGTTTCCTGAGACATGCCAGTGGCAACTGACACTGAATACATGGTTTCTTGGCTCTGTTCAGTTGCAGGTAGGTCCTGTGTTTTTATGAAATCCCCATTCTCGATGTCTCTTTGTTCAATGGGCTGGGAAATACTATTTTTAAAGTTTTCAAAAACTGAAAACGTAGCTTCGGGAACAGTATCATCACTTGGAAAGGTCGTCACTTTGGAAACTGTTGTCATGGTAATGTTTTCTGAACTTCCAAATGAAGTCTCTTTCTTCTGAAGAACTGAAGTAGCTGAGGAGGAACCACTTCCTGCTGAGAGGACAAACGGAGAAAGCATTCTACCTGGAGAAGCATCATCCCTGTCAGACCAGTCACAGCTTGCAAGAACACTCACTGAAGAATTGCTACCATAAGTCCCCAAAGTAGCATACTTTAAGTCATCGATATCTGAAAGGAAAATAAGACCACACAATTAAAGAAATGCTCATTATCTAAGTAGAATCCCCTAAACTATGCATAAGTGAAATGTATAGAGCATCAGGTTTGGAGTTTTACATTATGTTGGCATAAACTAAATTTAGGAATAAACTAAATAGGTACACCTCAGGTCAAAGTGGGATTGAGGTTTACATTCAACTATATGAAACCATTTTCTTTGGGTATGAAGAGAAAAAACCATTACACATAAGACTACTAATTATGTGTTGTTTATGATAAAACTTTTAGATCTTTTGTAACTAATGTATGTATAGCTATGTATATAAAATAAATCACATTAATAACACACTACTTGGTTGGAAAAAAACAAAAAAAAACCAAACCAAACTTGTCACTTTAACTATTTACCTTTGTCCCGACTTTGCCCAGAAAATGCTCCTCAGAGAACACAAGTGTAAGAGAAAGAAGAAAAACATATGTATATATACAGGGTAATTAAAAAGAAAAACAAAAGATTTCTAACATTAAAATTAAGGTGAAAATGTCAATACAGGTCCTACCTTTTAATTAGTAAGAACTTTGTTTCAGGCTGAACCAAAAATGTTCTAAGTGGGGCTTCAATTCGGCAGTTACTTACCCAGTCATTATTTGGGCCACTGTGTGCTTCCCACTGTTGTGACGGGTGTGAGGAAGGAAACAATCCGATCATCTACTTTAGCCCACAAAACTGTTATTAATAACAAAGGTCTGGTTCTTATCAAGCTGCCTGCTTCTTATTCAACTTTTTCTTCCTCTTCTTCTTCTTCCTCCTCTCTTTTTTTTCTTTCTTTTTTTAAGTGAAAACCCCAAGCCAGAAAACATAATACAAAGCATCTAAAAATCCAAGTATGTGCTTGGTATGTTTCTGCTGGCACTAACAAGTGAGAGCTTAGACAGGGCTACTAAAAACATGAAGTGGATATTTGTGAATGAAATGAAGCTAAATTACTGCTTAATGTCTTAAATGAAATGGTTTCCAAGTTAAAAAAAAAAAAGAAACAACAAACTACTACTTGTGGGAGAAGGAAAGGTGAAAGGATTTCTTAATGGGTTTTCAAATACTAACCATGAAATTAAATATGGCTGGTTTGGAGAAGTTGGTACTGTCAGCATGCCTTTTCCTATGGCTTGATGGGTGGGCCTAATGGGCTTAGACTGTTTAAGATGCATTTGAATACTACATAGGTGAGGCAGCTGAGACCCATATTTATTATCCACCATCCCACCTTGCCAGGCTAGCAGACCAGACTGTTATTTTTTCATAACCAGAAACATTGGGTTAAAGGACATAAAATCTCCACAGCCCTTTGCACAGAATATCCCAAATCTCTCTCTCTCAATTCAGTTAGGTAAAGGGAATTAAGATAATTTTTTTTTAATCTGCATGCCTAAAAAGGAACATTTTCTAGGAAATTAAGTGTCTTTCACAGGATGACAGGGTTTTAAATGTTACTCCTACAATTATGGCTCATTCAAATGTACAGAAGATAGCGAGATCACTACGAAGAAAAATCTGAGTATGAATGCTCTTATCTCTCCTCCTTAAAGATAACAACAGGTTCTCAATTAAGGTGAAATTTAAATAGAAGGCTGTTTCAACTAAAGTGTAATCAGTGCCTTCAAGTAAAAGATTGAGGAGAATGTTTTACAATGGGGATATTTTTATTATTGGAATATAGCAGAATGACAGTTCATGAAGCTATGTTAAGAACTGGTTTTTATCATCCCATCTACTAAAAAAAGATTAGAAATTTCCTAGATGTTGGAAATCAACTTAATGAAAAATTAGCTCTAGTTAAAAATTGCAAGCCAGTTTCCATGGAAATAAAAAGCTCCCTTGTGCAATTATGGCAATAATTAAAAAAAAACACCACCATGGATGATTGTACATAATTATAAAAATAGCATTTTAATTAAATAGTTAAGCTGGCAAGACTCAAATCTTCAACAAATTCCAATTCAAAAAACTAGACCAGCAAAAAACTGTTTTGTAATAAATCACAGACATATCCCAAATAAGATGCTGAAAGTTGGAAAATCTTTTAAGAATTTTAAAATAATGAGCAGTTAACCTACTTAAAAATCAAAAGTTGATTTTCAAGTGTCTAGCTTTTACTTTTTCTAAACCGGTTTGCAAATGTCAAGTATGGGAAAAAAATCACCAGCTAAAATTGTTATTTTGTATGCTGATTTACTTTAAAAAAGTTAAAAAATGTTTACTGACATCAGAAATGTCACTGTGATTGCTAAAATCTTAACACTGCTAAGGAGTACAAAATCTCTGTGACATCTGTGCATTTTCCTTCAAAGTGAACTTCACAAGCATTTCATTCCTCCCCCATCCTTACCCTACGTATATATACAATATATATCTTGAGAGTACAATATCCCTCATGATACTGAAGAGATTGCCAAGCTAAGACTTTCTGTAAGAGAAACGGTATAAACGATAGGAAAATTGTCTGGCAAACTAAGGTTACACCTACTACCTTATATTATGTAATCATTGAAGCTTCTATAGCTCAGTTTTCAATTTGACAGGTACACTCAACAAATTGCGATAGAAAAAAGAAAGAAAAGCAAGAAGAGTCTGAAACACAATAAAATGAACCAGGAAAAATTACTACATTTCAAATTTTGGAATATTCTCGGATTTTACTAAGTTGGGCCGTAATTGAGCTCAAGAGAATGCACTCATAACTGTGTGCTTTAAATACACGTATTTATGTTTGATACGAGGCATGTATTACAACATCAACTTCTTCAGTGTGCCTAGGGGATAGAACAGAGTAAAGAACTATACGATCTGCTTTTTCACCATGGATCACAAATCACATATGGATTTCTTGCTCATGCTATAGCAGTAACATTAGAGATTCCCACCAAAACCTATATTTACATTCGCTGAACAAATGTTAGTTGAAACATTTGTTCTTTTTACTGCATGCACAAAAAAAATCAATACTTTCAAAAGCCAATTTTGAGATAAGACTTCCGAAACAACAACAATATATTTTTTAAATGAATTCTGAATTTTAGATCAATGTTGACAAGAGGTGCACTCTAAATAAAAAGATAAGAGTTCATGCTATTACCACTTTTACTGTAGGAAGCACAGGGTTTGGGAGTCACTTTCATTTAGAGCTTTTCTAAAACACCAGGCACATGTCCAGATAATCAAGACAAGTGTTCTGGAATGGGGACAGAGAATAAATTCCATTATCCTAGGGACAGACTCTGATGGGGTAATAAAAATGTTTACTGGATCAGGAAAGTAGGATCCTTTGACTCTCAATATTAACCTGAACCTCATCTACCACAACCTACTGTGTAATGTTAATTTTCAGTTTCTCTCCTCCCCTAGTTTCATACTATCATCTCTAAATAGCCAAAAGTCTGGTGTTCTTTAGTAATTATAAATCTAGTCTGACATCAGTCTATGAAAAGTCACAAAGTTGTTGGGATCGGTGCTGTTGAAGAAAAGAACAAAAGATCATAGAAGATTTCTGACAAGCTATTAAATGGTGACACAGAACTGCTTTCCAATATTACTTATATACATAAAATCTGCCATTTTTCATTTGAACTGACTAGTATGAATTTAATTACCCATAACTTATTTCATATCCACATAATCCATAAACAAGTTACAATTTCTATATTTCTACATTAAGTTTGATAATGTTAAGTGGCTACCTAAAAAAGAAGATGATGAAGGATTGCTGACATCTTTTCACATTCATGCCACCAACTCAGGAGAGCGGAGAAGACTAGTAACCAGGTGGTCATCATTAGGTAACTGATCAGAACCCCAAACGCTGTCCCCCCACATTGACTAGAATGGCAATGCAATAGAGACACAAACTGTCCTAGAGGACAACATGAGGGAGTCCTCCCAAGTAGAGACCGAACAATTCCACATGGTCCAAGGTTGACTTCTTTCAGTAACACATTTTCTATTCTTA
Organism: Phascolarctos cinereus; assembly: GCF_003287225.1. Taxonomy (NCBI): domain Eukaryota; kingdom Metazoa; phylum Chordata; class Mammalia; order Diprotodontia; family Phascolarctidae; genus Phascolarctos; species Phascolarctos cinereus. The sequence goes on from NW_027555958.1 coordinate 320,614,427, forward strand.
AAAGTTCCATTGCATTTCTATAGCATTTGCAGAAGAACTATCTAATGTACTCAACTGAGAAAAATAAAGATTCTAACTCATTCCTTAGGAAATACAAAATAATGTGACCTTTTAAATAGGCTGAAAATTCAACATCCTTCCTTGTGATTTTTTTTCACTTCAGTTGTCTTTCAGGCTCTGCTGATTGTTAGAAATCTGCAGGACCTTTAAGATGAACTTATCAATTTGTTATAGTGGACATTAATTTACCAAGAAATAATTTATAAATCACATACTAAGGATGGCTTATGGGTCACTGTGCTATACACACACAAGAGAATTTTCCTTAAGAGTGCTTCTGCTTTCTCTCCCTTAGATGTGGTTATACCAAATAATGTGAATTCTTCCCCATCCCCAGAAATTCATTTTCAATACCATAATAGACTCCCTTCTACAGCTATCTTGTTATAACTTCTTGCCTCAGTTAAATTTCCTTTATTTTTCAATCAAGAATGACGTCTTCTGATTTAAAATTTAGCACAGAATTTTTACCACCTTCCACAAGGTTTTTAAAGGTTAAGAAAAAATGCCTACAGGTTTCTCCTCCATTCTGCTCTAAAACAGCGTATACATTTGACTAACACAGGCTCCTAAGTTGTATTGGTAGCTCTGGAAATTGGTTTTAAAATAAAAATGTTTTAAAATATGGATTCTGTCTGACACATCCAAAGTCATTTTGGGAGTGAGGGGAGTTCATGTTCGTAGGTTATTAGTAATAAATGAAAACTTAATAAGACTTCAAACTAAATTCTGATGCTTGAAAAAAAAAGCGCTCTGAAATAGCAGAGGACATACAAGCTAATTCTGAATCCAGCTCCCATTCAGGCCTGAAGTCCTCCAGGGATTAGCTGTAAACACTTCTCACTGCAGGATCATCAATTTAAATTCAGAGCAGGTCTATGGTGACCAAAAGTCATGTCAAAACCATTTGATGAGCTATTTTGAAATGAATTTGTAGATATCTAATTTTCAATGGCTTTCTGTTAATTCTTTTCTCTACTCCTCTACATTAAAATCCCCACACCTTGTATGGAGAAGCTCTTACAATATTTATTAAACATGGTTCTTCCCTCCAGAAAAAATCAGGGTAAGCTTACTTTAAAAAGGTAGGGGGTTTCTCAAATATTTAAAAGGAACAGTACAAGTCCAATATCTACAAAAAGCACGTGAAAGGACTTATATCAATGGAATTAAAAAAAATTTTTTTTAATACCCCCTTCCCAAACAGCGACAGTATTTCTACAGGAAATGGGAATTGGGATAATCTAAAACAAAGAACAAGCAGCTCTGGGGATACTACTGACTCTGAACTTAGGTATGGCTCAAGTTCTATCTCTATGTTTTATCTTTCCCAGGTACAAATTACACACACCCCCACACTTTCAAAATATGCCAAGGTATTATTTATTAACACAGGACTTACAGATCACAAAAAAGATAGTGATACAGAAGAGCTCAAAAGGGAGTCATCAGAATAAGCATGCAGGTCAGTATTTGCAGAAGAATATACTAACGCAAGTTTGAGAAGGCACATTCACACAGAAAATGTTTAAATTGAAAAAAGACATCAGAAAAGCAGCAAAAAACCAGGTATTGATTAAAATACAAAGATTTTTAATGTCAAAGAAGAGCTACTATACAGGTAGGCAGATGCAGCTGGTTTGCTAATAACCCTTTGATAATATTACAAATAAGGGTGAGCTCCTGCTGCAGTTAAAACAGAATAAGATGGTCTTAACTCGACTGAACATTAATTAAAATGTTTAAATGAAGAGGTTAAATTTAGAGGGGAAAATATCAAAGCACTCTAAGTCAAAACTATATGCAGTAAGTACTCAAAGTGTTAACTTGAATATATGCAAGAAATCAGGCAAAGTTATTAGTATTATCTATCTTTCATACAAAGAATTATAGCAAAGTATAAAGAGACAGTATCCTTTTACAGAGTTAACTTAGGTCATTCGATAGGATTAAGGTCCTCAGAAATTGAACTTTATTCCCTCTTCACCAGCTCTAGTGAAGTCCATTGCTTATTTCCCTACTAAGGAATTTATGCAACCTACAAACTCAGAGGGTAGGATACTATGATGTTCATTGGTAAAGCCAAATCAGATTTCAAAATTCACTGCCATTGATTCCCTTTAACACTTCAATGCAGCAATTTTGTGCACCTAGAATGTAGCACAGTGGTCAGACAACAACCCTTGCTAACGACTCTAAAGGGATACTGCTCCTTTCTGACATGAAATTTACAGATCAAAGGGAGGAGGAAACAATACGCTTTTAAGAATATATGCAAACTGAAGAGACTTGGCTTGAACATTACAGGTTCAAAGCTGGAAATGTTCCAAACATACATAAAAGAACACGAGCACAAGAGGTTATTTTAACAAATAAATCAGAGCAAGCTTAGTCAGAAGACTAAAACAGAAAAGGGCTGGAGTAAAACTCTCCTTGGGAAAACATTTAGCTTGGCATTGTGAAAGAATACAGACTTACTTTCAGAAAAATAGCTTCTAATTAATAACTTCAGTGTCCAAAAGACTAGTACCCAGGTTACAAGCTATTATTTTTAGATAGAAATGAAGACAATTTTCACAAAACAGAGCTGTCTGCAATTAACCATCATGGCCCAAAAGCTGCTAGTTCGTACAAAAAAAAAAAGGCAAAATCACTGTATTGAACAAAAAAGAAAAAAAAGATAGAAAAATATTTGAGAAAAAGCACATTAAAAAGTAAGTAAACATTCAAGAGCATGAGGTGCTATTTGGAGAGCCTGCTGCATTTAGAACACTTTACCAAGCAGCAACAGGAAATATGAACATCTTTGCTAATTGCTGTCGCTCCTGGTTTCAGTACCCTTGCCAGGAACACGTCCTGTTCATGTCCTGTACACACTCAGGGAGCCAAGAGAAAGATCCAGGTTTGTTTTCTGACATAAAAATACCATATGATGCAAAACTACAGAACCATATAATTTTTAGTCCAGATCTGTAAACTTGGAAGAAATTTCTCTTATGGAAATAATTGATCCTTACAGTAATAATTCTTATAGTTAATAGCGTGTCCCCCTCCCATTCAAAAAACTTTCAAATGCATAATGCTTTCTTTATAATAATACAGTAATACTGAGATAGGTTTCATTATTAAAGGCCACAAAATAGGTTTAACTGTCTCTCTATGTACATATCAAAAAAAAAAAACTAGGACACTTGGGAAATTAGTTTTTATGCTATGAAGTAAGACTGGATACACTTGTTTCATATGCTTTTCTACTATCTAACTTCATAGAGAGTTTAAAGAGGGCCACTTAATACGATACATTCAGCTAACTGATGTTCACCAAACAGCTAGCTAGTGCTCATCTAGCCTAGCATTGATAGATTTGTTATAATTAAATGATACTATTAACACTGAAAATTGTGATTTCACTGACAGTAACAATGCATAACTTCCTTCTTTGCCAGTACCTGAAACACAGGGCATCAGTATAGTCTTTTTTCTTCCTTTTTTGAAAGGGCATATTACAATGCTGGGTTGTTTAGTTAGAAGCTTTTACTCTTGGCATAGACTGTGCTTCTGTAAACCTAATTAGAACATTAAGTTGATCATTTCTGGTAGCTGTAAAATTTACCCATAATACAAGGGAAAGCAAGAGAGGTACAATGACCTCACAGGCAGAACCGGAGGAGCACTGCTAACACTGAAAACGTTTGTTCGAATCCCTGGCAATGCTGGGTTTCTCTAACTGTTAAGTGTTAATGTGCCTTAGTGACACCAAACTGATGTAAGTTCTCGAAACCAAAAGTATTTTAACCACCCAATCTCAGCAAGTGGTCAAAAATGTCAACAATTACAGTGTTTTCGAGGAATATTGGCAACTAAGGAGTTTGCTATGAAAGAACCTTTCACAATGGTAAAGAGTCAGAGCATTAATACTGTAAATCAGCAACACAGAATTATCTTTGAAATCTACGACTATCACCAGAGCAATCGCACCAATTCCTCACCTGCTGCAGGCGGATGCTGGCCACTAACTGTGGGCAAATCCAAAGAGCTATCAGACATGACATGCTTAAGATCTCCTCCTACATCAGCCAGTTTCATGTCAAACTGGACAGACAGAGCATCTTCAGAGTCCTCCTTGCCAACACTGCTACCACCAATGGAAGGCAGGTCCAAAGACTTCACTGAAGCAGAGTCTTCTTTGGCATGCCTGAAAGCTACCACTTTTTCCACCAGAGATTTGTCTGAATTACCACACAGAGATGAAAATTTGTTTGAATGGAAGTCAGCAAAGTCGTCATCACTTTTCCCTGGAGGGGTACTATCTTTCAACTCCTCAACACCTATTCCAGAGCCCTCCAGAGAAAGCTGTTTGAAGACATCATATTTGGTTGGAGCAGCAGTTGAAGAGTTTTGCCCATTTCTCACTGTGTTGCCTATGCTGCCAGTCAGAGGAACAGTGCTAGCTTCTTCTTTAAGAATATCGTATTTATCATCTGCTTTTTGCTCACACAAGCCGGAACTATTATTGAAAGCCATAAAATCTGCAAAGTCATCCTGTCCCCCAACAGATGCTGAACTAGAATATCCCCCAAAAAGGCTGAATTCTCCAAAGTCATCAGCTAAGCTAGAACTTTTAGTTGGTGCTGATGTTGTAGTGGTTGCAGCAGCAGTTGCTGGGAGTGACCGCATGGACAATGATTTTGATGAGCTAAATGTATCTGGAAAAGAAAGTGGTTTCTCACCAGGGGCACCAACAGAGGAAAACATATCTAAGTCGGCCAAGTGCAGATGATTTTTAGCTTGTGTTTGTTGTTTCTGTTGAACAGTTAAAGAGGGGAAGGGTATTGGAAACATTTTGTCTTTTATTGACGGTTCTAGTGGTGATATGCTGTCGGCTGTTTTAAAATCTGTGAAACCATCGTCTGTTCCTGTAGATCTGAATTCTGCAAGGCTATCTCCTGGAATGAAAAAGGGAACAAGGATGTTCAACTTAAAACCACATAATGTACATTAAATCCAATTTCCTGCAAAGTCTCAAATATATTTATTAACTCCTTTTCTACTATTGCATTGAGGACACGTATTTAACCACCATGTGATCTTTTTGTATTCACCCTCTTCTATACCCCCAATTTGGAAACCACAGATTATGCCCATATTGAAATTTGAAATCCATGGACATGGAAATAAATAAAAACCCTGCTGATGCTTTATGGTCCATTTCATTCCTCAAATGCCTTTTAATTAGTTATTTCCTCAAATGGCTTCATGTCCAAAATTGGCAATTACAGCCATTCTATTGTCAGGGTCAGGGCTTCACTACTTTCTATCCCTGTAGATGGCCAATTAAGCATGCAGTGAAGCATTACTGGAGAGCTACACATTAGAATGGTGGTCGACCGAGAATAAATCCTTTAAACATTAAGCAATAAGGTAGGTACATACAAACTAATGGTATTGGTGAAGTAATGAGACATTCTGTGTTAATACCCAAGGAATACGACATTTTGTTTAATTGTACATTTTAAATCCAGGATTAGATATCTGATATTCCTGAATTACATGGGTATTAATTTAAAAGAAAACTTCACTGGAAAAAGAAAAATAAGGGTACAAGATTCACCTCTCCCAAAAATGCCATGTAATGCCACAGAGTTCCCAAGTATCTAGCACAGGCACAGCACATCGTAAGCACTTAAATGTTTGCGGATTTATTCATGTTTGCCCCAAACTTAACAATAAAAAGGTTCAGAATTCTAAAAAAAGGTACTCAATCAAAATATGTAAGTCTTGTTCCTTATGTTTCTAGCTTCCCTTGAGCTAGGACACACTTCCTTATTAGGTCCTGTTAGACACTTAAACACAATGGAATTCTGGCAATCAAAGTCACTTTATATTTTAATATCAGAAGACACATGGTTAAAATTTTGGTTTTGTGTGCAAATAGCCTAAGGAAAAGGCTGCTAACCAAATTTTGTTGGCAGATGAAAATACTATACAGAAACATTTCCTTAAAGAATTAAACCAGGCTTAGTTGAAAATATAAGCCAATATCTGGGCCTAAGATCGACAGAGTTCCTATGGTAGCAATATCATCACTTATATCCATAGTATTTAAGATGTGTTTAGTCTTAATTTTCCAACTTTCTAAAAGTCTTTCATAAAGCAAAGATTAGGCAGCACATTTAACAACTATTCTATTTATCTATCTTATCACCTCCCCTCCCCCCTGGAATTAACTAGAAATGTGGCAAAAATAGACAAACCAAAATTACATAAAATATTACTATAAAATATGGCTAAGCCACTTTTCCAGTTTTATGACACATTACTTCCCTTTATTCACTCTACAATCTGGTCAAACTGGACTTATTACTGCTGCTCACAAATGGCACTCTAATTTCAGGTTCTGAGACTTTTGTATTGCTGGAATGCACTCCTTCTTCACATCTGCCTCTAAGAATCCTTAGTTTCCTTCAAGTCTTGGCTTAAGCACCTCCTTCTACACAAAACTTTTCACAATTCTACTCTCTCCTCACTTCCCAGTGCCCTCTCCTTAAAATTACCTTATGTCTATTTGGTATATACCTATATATATGTAGGTACGCAGATGCAAGTCTCTTCAGGGTAGGGATTGCTTACTTCTGTTTTGGTACTATACCACAATTCCTGGCATACAGCTAAGTGTTTAATAAATGCTTATTATCTAAAATTCATGTCTGAATAATCTCAAAATGTTTGCTTTAATGTTCCCATCAAATTTTAAAGAAAACTATTTTGCTGTGTAAGCAGCTTATGAACCATCATATAAACACGTCTTTTATTTATTTATTTTTTTTAATTTTTGCTAGGCAATGGGGTTAAGTGACTTGCCCAGGGTCACACAGCTAGTAAGTGTTATGTGTCTGAGGCTGCATTTGAACTCAGGTCCTTCCTAAATCCGGGGCTGGTGCTCTATCCACTGCGCCACCTAACTGCCCCTAAACATGTCTTTTTTATAAAAGATCCTGCAAAACAAAGCATATATCAATGGAATCTCAACTCTGAGTCACAAAGGATGGTCTTTAATACTTGAAATCACAATTCAATAATAATAGATTTTGTAATATTTATTAATTTAATACCAATTTTGATTTCATACATTTAAAAAAGTTTTTGTACAAGCAAATCCAGTAGAGCTAAGATTAAAAGAGAATCATCTGGGGAAAAATCTTTGCAACAAGTTTCTCTGCTAAAGGCCTCATTGCCAAGATATGTAAGGAACTGATTCAAATTTGTAAGACTAAGTGTCATTCCCCAATTAATAAATGGTCAAAGGATATTAATATGCAGTTCTCAAGGGAAGAAACCTAGGCTATCTACAGTCACATAAAAAATGCTCCAAATCACTACGAAAGAAAATTTAAAGCTATTTAGAGATTTCACCTCATATTCATCAGATTGGCAAAGATGACAAAAAAGGAAAATGACAATTTCTGGAGGGAATACAGAAAAACAAGCACATTGATGCACTTCCTGTGAACTGGTATACCATTCTGGAAAGCAATTTGGAATTACAGAAAAAGGTTACTAAACTAAACCTTTGACCCAGATAAACCACTGCTAGGCTTATACCTGAAAGTGACCAAAGAAAAAGGAAAAGGTCCTTTATGTACTATTTATAAAACTATTTATAGCTGCTCTTCTTCTCATAGCAAAAACCTGGAAATCTACTGAGATACCTGCCCATCAATTGAGGAACAGCTGAGTAAGCTGTGGCTTATGAATGTGATGGGAGTACTATTGTGCCGTAAAAAATGAGGCTGCAAAGAGACACAAAGAGATTTATATGTACTGATAGTGAATTAAGCAGAATAAGAACAATTTATTATTTCATTATAAAGTTAACAACCTTGAAAACCTTTATAAAAGATAAAGAATAAAGAGTAGAACCAAGAGAACAATTCCTACAATAATGACAATTATAAAGACAACTACGAAAGCTGTAAGTACTACCAGTAATACATTTACCATCCATCATTCCAAAGGACTGATGATGAAACATAGTATCTATTTCCTGACAGAGGTAACAGATTTAGGGTGCAGAATGAGACATTTATTTTTGTATACAGCCAATGAGGGAATCTGTTGTGTCTGACTATGCACATTTGTTATAAGGAATTTGTTTTTTCTCTTTTTTTTGGATGGGGTTAGGAACGAGAGTGAGAGACAAACTTCTGTTAATTTAAAAAGACAATTAAAAAAGAAAAGTGGGAGGGTGTTACAGTTGTGGAAATGTTGCACACACTTTGAGATGAGGTCACTGTATTGTGAGTTTTGCTTAATTATTTTATTTTGTTAGAAGATCTTTCAAAGAATGAAGGTAATCTGTAAATGCTTTACAACGTAAAAACAGATCACATCAATAAACTTTAAAAAATATGATAAATATAGAAAAGTATGAATTTACATGATCTGATAGAGTTAAGTAAGCAGAGCCAAGAAAATAACATACAATAACTACAACAATGTAAATGGAAAAACTACAAAACAATCAAAAGTGAATGATGCAAAATCACAAAGAACAAGCATGGCCCCAAGAAGAGATGTAACAAGCTCCCCCAATCCTACTCTGTAGAAGTAGTAGGTCCATGGGTGTGGAACACTACATATATTTTCTGACTTTTTCTAATTATCGACAAATTTTGCTTTTTTTTTTTTCTAAAAAACATAATTTCCTATGTGAGATGACTCTCAGTGAAGAGAGACGGGGAGAGAGATTGAGAGAAATTATGGTGATGTAAAAACCCCAAAGCTATAAATACAAATTTATTTTTAAAATTATTAATTCAGGGAAGCACGGGAAGAAGAACTTCTCTGTTAATCTAGAATACATAACCAGTTCACCAGCATAATCTTTGAACAAAGCCATTTTCATATTAATAGATTAATTTTTACCGCATGTACTGTATGTACACTGTATGAAAGTGCACTCAGATTTCCTTAAGTCTATGTTTTTAAGACATAGTACTAACAAGAATGAAGTCAACTTCACAAATGGACAGAAATGTTAAATATTCTTAAAATAACTCAAGATTTTAGATAATTCTACCCACAGTTCTATCAAAAAAACACGCATTATGTTATTTCATATGAATGAAATAAAAAGCAATTTACACTTAAATTTGATGTGCTACTTTAAAATAATCTGTGAAATTGGCAACTTTTTGTTTTATTTTTTAAAAGGAAACCACCACAGCAAACTAAACTTACTGATGAACTGTAAACTTTTCCATTAGTGAGGTAAGCTGGTGAAAGGGTTAAAAAGAAATCAGCAATGGGTAGTTTACAAGTTAACAACTATGTACAAAATAGTGACAGTAAATGGAAACCTTCATATCAAAAACTATTATAACATGATATATTAAACATATTATCCCATGAGTATCCTACTGGCCTACATGTTGCAGTGAACAATCTCTGTGCCTCAAGAGTCTATCTCTATCCTGTCACAATCTGTCAAGGACATTGCAAAAGATAATTTCTGACACAGCTCCCCAAAACACTATCATCTTTCTACTGTTTTAAAATAAAGTTGTCATTACCTTCTTAATAAAGATAGTTAGCTTATAAAGATTTATTGCACACCACCCTGAGGAGAAAGAAAGCAGGATTATATCCTGTCAATCAGTAAAATGGAGCCTGGTCAACCTATACTTTGTAATACTAGTGACCCCAAACACAGGAAACCTAAGATGACATCTCTAGCTCTGTTGAAGCTAGGCCTTTGTGTTTTTAGTTACTGTTAATCTCATATATTCCTATTAAAAGGAAAAAGATTACCCAAATGACAAAGCTGGCCAACAGCTCAGTGAAATATCGGAAAAATCTAAGTCAGGCAGGCAGTAGTGTCCATATCTATATCTCCCTACCAGGTTCTGCCCATGGCAAGTACTCAGGAGGGAGAGAGAAGCAAATGGGAAAAAAGAGAGAGAGGAAGAGGGAGGGGGGGGGCAAGTCACAATTTGCTGCTGTAGGACAAAATAGCTAGAGCACTACAGCTCAAATCTTGATGGCCCCACTTAACTCTGCAATAGTGTCCAGGAGGAAACCTAAATCCCTAGCTAGAAAACTATATTCCAATATTGTTCTTTTTGATTTATTATATTTTTTCCTAAATAAACCTCACCAACATGTCCACGGAAAGAGAAAGGCATCCCAACTTTCTTTCTTTCTTTTTTTTCCTCGAGGCAATTGGGGTTAAGTGACTTGCCCAGGGTCACACAGTAGTAAGTAAGTATCAAGTATCTGGTCTGAGACCGGATTTGAACTCAGGTCCTCCTGACCCCAGAGCCCTATCCACTGCCCCATCAAGCTGCCCCCCAACTTTTTACTAAAAATAAAAAAATTAATATATTTATAGTATATTGCCAAAAACTTACCTAGGGACTTATTTTCTGCTGGCTGTTCTAATTCTCTGAAAGCACTGTATTTGTCTCCATGTTCTACAATGCATATATAAAAAGGCAAAAAGCTTCATTAAGATTCCTGTGAAAGCACACTATAGCTAAATATATTTTACAACATTTATCTAAAAAACTGATAACTATTTTGCACTGACAGCATAAAATCACTACTAAAATCACAGAAACATGAAAGTTAAATGTTTTATATTTTATGAGGCAACAAATTTTGTTTTTACCTCCAAATGGAGCTGCATTTTCAGATGTCTTATCAACAACAATTCCTTTAAATACAGAATATTTATCTGTTGAAGGTGGTGCTTTTGTTCCTGGAAGTGGTATCAAAGAAGGGGCACTAGAAAGGTAAGAAAATCCCTTAAATGTTTAACACATTAAATTCCTCAGCATTACCACAAATTATATAAGAGTTTGATTTCCAAAATAGAAATTATATACTTTCTATAAAATAATTTATATGCCAAAGGTCATGGAAATATTTTGCTACCAATACAATTATGATAATTCTTTAACTAGACTATTTTAGCTTTAAAAAAAAACCACAAGACTTAAATGCATCAACCTTTTATGAATATGAGAGTGGTTATTCACATACTAATTCCAACCACCTCATTAGGCCAAAATAATAGATGGGGGTGGGGTGGGAAGCGAGCAGAAGTAGAGGTGTGATTATGGCTATAAAGCCCCTTTGATACAAAAGCACAGAAGTGAACTGCTCCAAATATGCAAAACCAACCTGAGAAAACAGATTTTTAAAATGCATTATGTTAACCTTATTATAAGTCATATGCTTTAAAATGGGTTCAAAGTAGAAAGGTAGAATAGGAATGATAAGAATCAGAAGTTATGCAATGTTGTTCAAGCCAAGCTTGAAATTCTGTTTTTGATCACCACTGGCAGAAGTTAACTCATCTGATATGAAATAGTAGCATTAATGTAATTTGCATTTTTACAAGAAACACATCAGTGGATTCTAGGAGTTATCCTCGTAGCAAAACAACAATCATTTCACAATTAGATTAAAAGACTTTCACTGAGAACATATTTCTTACTGCATAAAGAAAGTGGTATAAGCAGCAGTTATCGGTGTTGGTAATTTTTGGAAGGCTCAAATACACATGACAACTCCCCCCCCCATCAGACTGTGACAAGCTCCCAGGAAGAACTTTACACATGAATGATTGTATTCTAACTCCAGTTTTAGTCATTCAATACCACATGCAAACTATATTAATGAATTTCTATTGAGTCCTGTGCCCCAAAGCAAGAGTCTTTCCATAGTCATTTAAATCTTATCAGTGGCCTACAAGCAAGATACAACCCAGCTCTTACACATGCATGCTAATAGTAGCCCACAGTGCTTCAGGACTAAGAGTGATTGTATCAAACTATAGATGAGATATAATTTAATTTCATACTGCTCTTAGATAGCCAACAAATGTCCACTTTGCAAATGAAATGGGTAATCATCTATACACCATAGATGGACTTAAAAAAGCTCTATAAGTAATTAGACTAGAGCTCATTGTACAAAATGTTATGTTAGATGTTTTTACAAATGAATAGAAAGAATTAATGCAGTAGAAAATACATGCAGTGGCATGATATATTTTGTCTTTTGTGACCCTCTAACCAAGGATAGTTTGTTAAAGCTCTGTGACTTCAAGTTGGTAAAATCTTGCTGCTAAATATGACATAATAATAATTTTAAAATTATGTTCACCAAAGGATAAGGTGGTTGGGAAAAAAACAGAGCATCTTCAGGGTAATGAAGTGTTGCTGATTAAAACCAATGAAATGAAATCTCATTCAAGAAAAGCTATGACTTAGTCTGTAATTTTATGCATATTTTCGACTGAACAATTCGTTCTAGTCTCTTCTGAACTCATTATTAAAAAAAAGCCGGTAATCAACATGAAAGTGTTTATACCATTTACATATAAACAGATTCATTCCCAGATCTAAATAGGAAAACAGTTAACTTCTGTTCTTCAGTACTGATGAAAAGTACCCACATGTATAAACACAGTATTTAAAATTTCAAGAACCATGACCCTTTCCATATAAACTAAAGGCTTCTTAAGAGAAGGTATCTAGACTAAGCCTTTAAAACTTGACTTATCCTCATTACCATATCTACTGAAACAAAACCCAAAACAAATTACATTACACTATGGTCACAGCACAATTCTATCTTCCTTTTTCATATCTCTGGAGAAGAGGACATTCTATTAGACCATTTTTTCCTCCTTTGACTTCAGAGATTCCATAGTCTCTTGGTTCCCTTCCTACTTCTTCAGTCCCTCTCTCTAAATTATGCTTTTCTGTTACTCCTAAAGGTGAGGTTCTTAAAGTTTTATTCTTTCTCTTTGGTCCTCTTTATTTCCCCTTGCTATATACTTTCTTCTGTTGGCATCCTCATTCACTCCCACCATAGCTTCAACACCTATTGGAAAACAAATAATTCCTAAATTTCTATCTCTAGCTTCAACCTCTTTTGCCAGATCAAGACCCACATCTCTAACTCCTTTACCAGCACCTCAAACTTAACATGTCCGAAATTCAGGCTGAGTTCATAATCGTTTCCCCCAACTCTGTTCCTCTTTTTGACATCACTGTTTGTAAGTGGTACCACAATTTCATTCAGTCTGACATATTTGGAATCTTAGTGTCGTATGACTCTTCTTTTTCCCTCACCTCTCATTTCTAGTTACCAAATGATATTCATTTTACCTATGAAATATCTTTTACTTCCATCCCCTCCTCTCTCTATTTCACCACTATTAGCCTAGTAAAAACTCTTATTTCCACTCCTCTTGGCTACTACAATAGCCTTATATGTCTTCTGGTCCTTATTCTCTCTTCACTTCCACTTCATCCTTCATTCACTACCAGATATCTTCCTTATGCATATCTTGTCATGTTATTCTGTTCAAAACTCATCAATGGCTTCCTATTGCATTTTAGACAAAGTTAAGCCTCTTTAGCCTGGCATTAAAGACCTTTAAAATCTGGCACCAATCTATCTTTCCAGCTTTATATTATTCACTTTCACCTGGATTACTCATTATTCTCCATACATGGCCTATGCTTTTCTGATTCCATGCCTTTGCTCAAGCTGTTCCCTAAACTAGAAAATCCTCACCCACTCATTCACCCTTCTCTACCTGAATTCCTACCCAATTTGATGATATAGCCGCCCTCCCACCCCCTTTTCCCAGCAATGGTTGCACTTTCACTCATTCCCCTGGATTCACTCACTGGTTGATGTGGGGGTGTTGGAAATGCCCTTTGCTCTCCCACTGCCATTTCCAGGTTCTCCTACCACCGTCACTCAGCAACCTCTCTTCCTTTGAAATTCACTCACTGCATATCTACTACACAATCAAAATTCTGATACCTGCTGTCTACTGACCTGCATTGATTCTCAATTTCATTCAGTGCCTGGCTTACAGACTTTCTTTTCTTTCCCCTTCAAATCCTCCCCTCATACTAGGGAACTTCAACATACATACCCAACATTCAACACCCTAACCTCATAGTTCAATATAATCATTTCATATAACTCTACTCTACCACTGCACTGGCTCAACCACATACAAACGGTTGATCTTACCATCACCCACAAATGCACCATTTCCATGTTTATGAACTCTGAAATTCCCTCATCTGATTACAATCTGCCTTGCAGATCCTGTTCCTTGTCTACCAATGACCTCCGATCTCCCAATCCGTCAGTTAGCCACACTCTCTCCTTCCTTCCCTATCTTGAGTCACTGGTGAACCAGTTCAGTTCTACACTGTCCTCTTGAGTCCCCTGCCCCCTTATCATATCACTGATTGTGCTCTTCTAAATTCCAGCCATCACTGTCTTTCCTACTAATACATGTGTTTCTGAGGCTGGAGAAAAATCACAAAACCAAGCTGACTGGGCCAACTACAAATGTATTTTATGTAATCTCAACTGAACCCTCACTGCTGTTAGGCAATCCTTTTTTACCTCCCTAATTAACTCACTACCCACTCACCAAAACACCTCTTCCACACCTCTTCAAACTTTTCATTGCTTCCCTATCCCTCCCCTCCTCAAATGAGTACTCTGACTCATTTCTTACTGAAAAATTTGAAGCCATTCACCAAAAGTTCCGTCTTCGTCACTCCTCTCCATTTCATATCACATCAAATCACATCACATTTGCCACTATCTCCTCCTATACTTGTCTCACATAATCTCCTTGCCAAGGTCAACTCTTTTATAACCACAAATAATCCTATTCCATCTCATCGTCTTCTGCAGATTATCCCCTCTATCATTTCCACTCTCTATCTTCAATCTCTCCCTGTCTACTGGCTACTTCTCTACTGACTATGAACATGGCCATGTCTCCCCTAAATTAAAAAAAAAAATTCTCATGTGATCCATCCATCCCTGTTACCTATTTTCCCATATCTCTCTTCCCTTTGGTAGCTCAACTCCTTGAGAAGAACATTTATAACAGGGTCCCTACTTCCTTTCTTCTCACTCTCCTTAACTCTCTTTGGTCTGGCTTCCAACCTCATAATTCAAACAAAAATGCTCTCACCAAAGTTACAATGATCTCTTAATTGCCAAATCCAATGGACTTTTCTCAATCCTCATTCTTTTTGACTTCTGTAGGCTCTGACACTGTTGATCACTCTCTTCTCTGTGATACCCTTTTCTCTCTAAGGATACAACTCTCTCTCCTTATCTGACTACTCATTCTCAATTCTCTTTTATTAGATCTTCATCCAGATAATGCCTGCTAGCCATGAGTGTCCAACAGGGCTCTGTCCTGGAATATTCTCCTCTATACTATACTATGGTATACTATACTCTCCCTCTATACTTTTTTACTTGGTGATCTCATTAGCCCCCATGGATTCAATTATCATCTTTATGCTAATGACCCTCAGAACTACTTATCTAGTCCTAATCTCTTTGCTGACATCCAATCTTGCATTGCCATGTGCAGGTATCACAGATATCTTAAACTCAACATGTCCAAAACCGAACTCATTGTCTTTCCCCTAAAACTCTTCTTTCCTTCCTAACTTTCCTATTACTATCAATGGTATCACCGTCCACCCAATCACCAAGGCTCATATGTTGGTGTCACCCTCAACTCCTCAATCTCTCTTAATCCCACCTTTCCACATCCAATCTGTTGTCAAGACTTATTGAATTTTACCTTCATAACGTGTCTCAAATATGCCCTTTTTTCTCCTCTGACACTGCCACCATCCTGGTGCAGGCCCTTATTAATTCATGCCTGAACTATATTGCAATAGCTTGCTGGTTGGTTTACTTGCCCCAAGCCTCTCTCCACTCAAGTCCAGATCTGACCACATCATTCCCCGCTACCTCCCACTCAAACTCTCACCTCTAGTATCAAATATAAAATCCTTTGTATGGTGTTCAAAGCCCTTCATAACCTGTCCCTCCCCACCATCCCTCCTCCTCAGTCTTCTTACACTTTACACCTGACTATGTACTCTGTGATCTGGTGACATTGGCCTCTTTGATATTTCTAGAACAAGATGCTATCTCTTGATACTGGATATTTTTGCTAACTGTCCTCAGTGCCTGAAATACTCTCCCTCCTCCTCTCTGCTTCCTAGCTTCCTTCAAATCCTAGCTCAAATTCTTCCTTCTATAGAAAGTCTTTCCTGATCTCCTTTAATTCTAGTGCTGTCCCTCTGTTGATTTCCAACTTATCATCCTGTATATATCTCATCTGTTGCATACTGTCTCCCCCATCAGACTGTGAGCTCCTTGAGAGCAATCTTTTTTTGCCTTTCTTTGTATTCTTATTGATTAGCACAGAACTTGCCACATCGGAGACACTTAATGTTTACTGACATACATGTCTAAAATAGAGATGATCTTCCCCCATAAACCATAACCTCTTTCAAATGACTGCTAGGCTGTATACTGTGAGTCACCTTCAATTCACATTTTTTTTGCCTTTATCTCAACAATGAGCATAACACTAAACCTATTCTTTTTTTTTTCTGAAACATTTCCCATCACATTCTGATAACCTCAACTGGACTACTGGCAGCCTTTTACTCCTTGAATTGTTCTCATAAGCACGAATCATCTCCTTTAAATATTTTATTTTTTCACTTTTTCTGGAAGCCTTTATAATAATGGCCCCCACTTCTGGCATATCAAAATCACTAATCACAAGTTCTAAGGCACATTGGTGTTTCCTTTGCAAATCAATTTCCTATTCCACAAGATTAGTTAATGTTCTTCACTATGCTTCCTAATATGTGACTTGACTGTTTACCTTTCCACTTGCCCCTGAACAAATCATGTCATATTTTAAAACTATGACTCAAGGTTCATGTCTTCCATAAAGACTTACTCAGCTTAGCATAAAGACTTCCATAAAGACTTACTGGACTATTCTGTTCTGGTCAATTTAATCATCATCCTAAAAATACTCTTGTTTTAGGTGAACTCAATTAAAAGAATTAAAAATTTATAGTACTGATAAAGTAGGCTACTAATTTATTTTACATTTGTTGAGGCACTGAAACTAAGGAATTTTCAGACTATAATATATCATATATTAGCCAGGAAAAGTGAGGACATTGCAGACAAAATTTATGAGGTACCAAGCCCAGGGAAATAAAAAAGGTAATTAAGTTTTGGGAGCTCTGACTATACAAGTCAGAGAATTTTAGTTATGGAAAAATTTCTGCGGCTTACAGAGGGCATGGAAGTAGTCAAAATCAGGTCTACAATGTGATACTAATGTAAGGAAGGGAAAGCTGCAAAATACTACTGTAAAGGAAAATTAAATTAAGTGGAAACTACAACTCCCATAAGGCACAGATTGCTGACATATGCCCAGTACGACTACCATTTAAAATGCTCCAAATTAAAGACAAGTGAAAAATATAAACCTTAAAGGAGTAGTGTTCCATGGAAATCTGTCTCTTATTTTATCGTGAGAATCAGTGGGGAAAACAGAATTCACTTCACAGAAATTTATTTTCATAGTTAACTTGCCATAAAAATTTACTCAATACAGTCATTGTGTATATATCCCTTTAAAGTAATAAGACTGTTGTTAACACAAGACTTGAGAAGCCAGGTTCACTACTTTATGGACATGCCATATGCTTACTGTGCTTATCTTCTCATGCATTTTCATTTGTATTGGCCTGTCCTTTCCATGAGATTACAAAGCTCTTCAAAAGACAGAAAAATCATATCAACTACCTAATTTGTAAATCCTCACACTGCCAACAACCGTTTTCTTCACATAGTATATACATAATTAAGTACTGAGTAACTGATAAATCACTATCCAAAAGAAATGATGGATGATGCTGTACAATATAAACATGCACATAAAAGTTGGATATATGGGCTAACAAAAACAAAGGTTCTAAGAGTTAAGCAAATGAAAAATAAATTTTATACTTCAGTATTTGGTGTGTTCTGCATAACTGTGTGAAACAGGTAGCTAGTTTAACATGAAAACGGGATAACTAGGTATTAGGATAAATCAATGTACAAAAAAGGCTTGGATTGGTATTAAAAAATGCTGAGATGCCAATTATTGTTAGCGCAGAAAGTTGAAAGTCTACCAGTTATCTCAAATTGGAGATGAGAGACATATGTGAGTAATTATATTTAAAAATCTAAGTCTTGCTTTTTTTTTTTGGTGGCAAATTAAACTATAAAATGGGGATGTCTTATATACTGGAAATTTTAAAAAAAACCAAAACTGTAAACCCTCTCTCCCAAAGGCATTTACAAACCCCAATATGAAGCCATTTCCTTAACTGAAAAGGTGCATTCACCTGCATTAAATTCATCTCAAAAGCAGCCAAAATAAGCAGTATGGGAAGATGGCAGGAGCAGAAGTTTCAGGTGGAAAAGGCAGAGCAAAGTGTGAAGGCCAGGAGTATATGTGGGCAAAGAAGGGATGATGAGGGGTACTATAAGTAAGGAGTCAAACTCTTTCTGAAATTTGAGATACGTATTTTCTACCTGCTCCCATGTTGGGAATTAGCTGTTTTTGAAGAAGCAGCCATCTCTCGGAAATCAGTAAATGAGTCATCAAGGGATCCTGACTTTGACGCATCTTGAAAATCTTGGAAGTCATCTTCTTCTGGTTTTACTACCTAGATTATAGAAGATGTTAAGTATAAAGGCACCAGATTAATACAGGTAAGCCAAAAATCCTATATACCCCAAAGCATTAACTGATGAAGGAAGTCTTATAACTATTCTTCTATTCTTAGATGCTCTTTGATCAATACAAATAGTAAAGTTGGTTTGAAAAATTAAGACTCAATCTTTAAAGTTAACAGGCTGACCTTTAGTAGTTTACTAAAAAACCTATCATACTTGAACTAGGAAGAAGAATTATAAATAATAGCTGCTGCTGAAATGATCTCCTCTTTTAAAGGTTATCAAATAAATGGATACAATAATTAGGACCCAGGAAAAACAACCCAATATGTACTAGTATTTTACTTCAATTCAACTTACGTAGTATTAAGTACTTAGTTAGTATATAATACTAATGTTAATATCTGTGGAAAAATTTTCACTATAATAAAGTTTAGAAGAAATGGAGAGCAAAAGTTTCTATTTACGGGGGCAGCCAGGTGGCGCAGTGGATAGAGCACCGGCCCTGGATTCAGGAGAACCTGAAATTCAAATCCAGCCTCAGACACATAACACTTACTAGCTGTGTGACCTTGGGCAAATCACTTAACCCCATTGCCTAGCCATAAAAAAAAAAGTTTCTATTTACCACAAAGAGTTAAACATCTTTTTAGGTCAAAACTTCTTTCTAAGGGAAGAAAACTGTATTTGGCTCTTTTTATAATACTGAAAAACTAAACTCTGATGTATGCTGCTTCAACTACTAGTGCTTTGCTTTTTAAACTTCAGTGCTCCTTTCTGTAAAGAAGTCATTCAAATTCACCTTTAGTTATTGGATTGTACAAAGTACAGTAACTCTACTGACCTGATTTGCTGGGTAAGTTGGCACAAAACTACTGGAACCCTGGGCTGGAGTTCCACCCACTGGTGCAACTAGGTTAATACCCATGACTGGTTGTCCAATGGTAAGAGGCATAGAGACTGTAGGACCAGAAGGCATCATCGTCTGTTGAGTCACTGGGGTAGTAAGAGTCATGGAAAAGCCACTCAGATTTGGGACAGGAGCAGTTGGGAACTGGTTCAATGTGTCAGGACTGATTGCAGGCACCCCCCTCTAAACAGAATAAGGGGAAAAAATGCAAACATCTTAGATTTAGACTTAGATTTTAAGCTAAAATAATCCAAACTTGAAAATACAGGCAATGAAACATAGTTTCATTTAAAATCTTGTTTTTGAATAAATATTTGGTAAGAAAAAGATATTAAATAAAAACTGTATAATTCTATCTCGAAATAATGTTTATGATATTATTAATGATGTTCTACCTAGTTAGGCCATTTGACCTATATCCAAGGATATAGGATAAAAATCTGTCAAACTGATTTAAAAAAATCAATATTTTACTATAAGTAGTAACAGACATGCATACCACATAAGCTGTGCAACATGAAAATCTTTGTATTCATATATAATGAAAACTAAAAGGCACAAGTAATTATACCATTTTATATAAGAAATGTATATATGTAAATATACATAATATAATGAAATACAAGATATACAAATTATAACACACAAAATCTCTCTTCCGGTTGGTTTTATATCTAATTTAGGAAAAATATATATACCTGAGTTAGAGCTATCATAGCTAGAACAGTATAAAGTTCTTCTTTAGTAAGTTTTCCAGGGGTAGTACGATTGGCTAAGGCCCAGATTTGCCCAAGGGTTTCCCTGGGAAGCCCAGATGACATCAGGATGGGATAAAGTTTAGCAGTATCTATTCCAGTTGGAGTCATAGTTGTTTCCAAAATCTTCTTATATGCATCTAGTAAAGAAAAGAGCAGATTGCATAATTACAAGTGTAAAAACACTACATGTGACTATGCATTTTGTGATTTGTTTTGCTAACAGAGGTTGCTCAATTACTTACCACCTGCCAGTTGGCCTGCTGGTTGGCTCACTGCTGCCTGAGAGCTAAGAATGATTTTTATGTTATTAAACAAAGTTTTATTCTATTATAGAATATGAAAACCATTTTTAGCTCACAGACAGGCAATACGGAAACAGGCCTGGACTTGGCCCTGAGATGTACTGGCTGATCCCGTACTACATGGTATGGGACAGCTAGACGGGTCAGTGGATAGAGTGCTGGGCTTAAAGTAAGAAAGACCAAATTCAAACCTAGCCTCAGACTCTAGCTGTGTGACATCGGGCAAGTCACTTAACCTCTCTTTGTTTTCATCCACTAGAGAAGGAAAAGCAAACCATTCCAGTATCTTTGCCAAGAAAACCCCTGGGACTGTACGGTCCATGAGTCACAAGTGTTGGGCACAACTGAACAACTACATAGTAGTTAAACATTTCTAATCAGGTGACACTACAAATGTTATAATTTAACCTTTATGCTGTGATTCTGTCTGACTTGTTGAGCTTAAAATGGAAAAACTCTCAAAGCACTCCGATTTTCTGGTTTTTGTTTTTGGCACAGGTGCAGAAATAATATCCTTTTGTCTGGCATGGAACAAAGGATAATTCAGCATTTTTTAATATATTACTAAAGCTTCTCACATGCCATGCCATTAGAGTTACTTTGAGAACATGGCGTATGCTAAACATGGACAGTCTCTTCCCAAAACAAATCCATTTAAGAAAGTCCTCCCCAGGATTTCATTAATTAATTAGGAAACAATTTTAAAACATGACAGCTATGAAAATTTTCTGTTAGTAAATGTTTCAAGGGAGTAACAAAGTACATAAAAAAATTAAACAATAATACAAATTTCAACAAAAGCTGAAATTAACTGTTTTATGCTATTGTAATGCTACTTAGTGCCTCTATAAATTTTGATTAAAATATTCTGTTGTTCCCTTTTACTTAAACAAGTAATCATAAAATCTGTTGTTAAATGGATTTTAGAATGGTACCATAAACTTAATGCATACCATTCTTAACACGAACAAAGAAATCTCTTCTCCAAATATTGGGAACAATTGATCAATATAAAATGTAAATAAAAGAACATTTTTAAAAAACTAAACACTGAAAGATCAGACATTTTAAAAATGTAACCAATTCATTAACATTTTAAGAAATTAACATGTGTATATTGCATATGTGTGCATACATACACACACATCAAGGTTAAGTTACATATTTATATGTGTATTTCATTTTAGTCCTCTAAAATTAATTAAGAATAATCTCTTATAAATGGAATTAAATCCAAGAAAGCATTCAGAAATAAAAGCATACTACAGTAGTAAAAAAAAAAAAGTACACTACAGGAGTAAAAAAAACCA
The DNA here is from genome assembly GCF_003287225.1 of Phascolarctos cinereus. Taxonomy (NCBI): domain Eukaryota; kingdom Metazoa; phylum Chordata; class Mammalia; order Diprotodontia; family Phascolarctidae; genus Phascolarctos; species Phascolarctos cinereus. Next base: position 320,636,391 of record NW_027555958.1, read on the forward strand.
ACCCAACAAAAACCCAAAACCCTAATGGCATAACTCATCTATGTTATAGATATTTCATGCTGAACGGGTTGTCTTAATATATTTGCCTAATTAAATTTTTTTGCATATTTTTGGAAAGTTTCAATCTTTGGCATATATTTCAATTTAACATAGTATCACTGGAATTATTTTTGTTATTGAACACAGCTAGAGGATCAGACATATCTGAAAATATTTCTTTTAAGTTTGCTCATCTGAAAATGTATAAAGGTAATTTAGATTATTTTTATCCACTTCTGCTTTTACACATTCACACTCACATACGCATTTTGCACATACACAATTACACTTAGGAAGTGCTCAGGGAAAAAAAATCATGTGATATAATTTATAACATTATTAGACAGGAAAAGAAAAGTTTAAAAAATTGGCTACTGATGTGAACAGGACTATTATGAACATGCATTTGTTCAACATATCTATAACAAATGACTGAATGAAAACAGCATAAAGTGCAAGCTGCATACTAAGCCCTGGGGATAAAAACGGAAAGGTGAAACAGAACCTGCTCTGAAGAAGCTCACATTCTAACTGTGTCATAAAGGAGGTTTCAGATACAAGTTAGATGGAAAGGCCCCATGCTCTTTAGCAGCAAAGCAGATAGTAATGCATCTTCTTTAGTTCCATTTCCATTAATAAAACTACATTGCTTTCTGACAGAATCAGTTAATCATGCTAAGGTTTTTGGTGTTGAGAATTTTATTTTCTTGGACTTTAGTAGCTGTGGAGGCTGGGGACACTATTTCACCAATGGAGGAAGTTACCAGACTGCATCTACAAGTGTTGCCTCTTAAGAAGTACCCCTGGTTTTCAGGGTGCTGATATTGCCAGGCCTCTTAGGCTTACCTGCTTGGTGGGAGCAGTGAGATCAGCAGATGGCATTGGTGGTGGTAGGAATGGTGGGCTCCTTCCCCCAAGATGGTTCCTCCTCTTGATGATGGCTGTGGGGAATAGGCTGGGAGCAGGGGTGGTGGCCTGGCACATACTGCTCTTCCCAGAGTTCTTGGGTTTAGTCCCTGAGTTATTAGGGTCTCCAGTGGAGGTAGTGGTTAAGGTGGTCTGAACTGCCTCACATATGCCACCTTCTACTTCCCCCTCCAGATTCCTTCCTGCTTTGGCTAGGATGGCTTGAGTGCCTCTTTAGTAGCAATTACTTGGTGGCTGATGGGTATAGAAGGCCCATTCTCCCTTCAATGTAGGTTGAAAGTAGGGCTTCAAGTTTTTGTGGAGGTGGGGGGAAAGAAGAGGAGGAAAAGCTACTCCTGGGGCTCTTGGTTTCAGGGTTCTTTAGAAAAAAGAGGAGGCACCCATCTAAATGGTGCATGTAATTTTTATTAAAGGAATATATGCAACATAACCTTATACATATAATTTTTGTACTTCCTCTAGCACCAAGCATATTATATTGCAGAGTAGAAATTTAATGTTTATTGAATATATGCATATAAATCAGTTGAGATTGTGCAAAAATCTGGATCTAGGAAAACCTGGATGCTATGGCAATGCTTTTGTCTTTGTATCCCTAGCACCTTGCCTAGTACCCTGGGCACAGTATGTTCTTAATAAATAGCTGTTGAGTTGAACTGATAAGTTAAGACATCATGACCCACTCTGGCTAGCATAAGTCAAGGAAGGTCTGGAAGGCTACTGACTGTTCAAGAAACCTCCCCAAAGTCCAATATTTGAAGTCAGAATGAGAAGAGAAAGACACTCTGGACAGCACCATTAGCTTTGTTAATTTAACAGTTCTGTTAATTATGCATTAGAGAAAATTATCTGGCAACTCAAATAAGGTTCCATGATATACAAAATTTATACATAAAATTTCCTTGTAGGATAAATAGACCCAAGAGGGACGCTTTGATGAAGAAAAACTACACACAAAACATATTCAGATGAGCAAAAGCTAGATAAATGAGACTGTACTATTTTCAGAGTAGAAAAACACATGTAATGATATAGTACCAGAGCCTGAACAGGCTAAGACCAGATTCAGAAGATGCTTCAATACATGTCTATTCATAATATGAAAAGGGATGTTAGAGACAGTCTGATCACAGTTAAAACAGACATTTAAGTACCCTATCTTGGAGGACAACAACAACAAAATGTTCTTTGTTATTATGTCAGGAACAGAACACTAATCTAGATGGCATATATGATGTCCTCACTGGTCACTCTTTATGTCAAAGGCATGCTCTTCTGAAGCTCTCTGGTTAATAACAATCTTTGGGTATTTAAGCTAAAGCCAAAGTTAAGGAGAATAAAACATTTCTTATAAAAGAAATTGGTAAATTCAAAATATGGTTAAGTTTTTAATCTTCCAATTTTGTGATCCATTTGGAAAAATGTATTATGGAATAAAGCAGAATGTAAATACACCATGCTAAATATAACTACCTAAAAATAACAATAAAATAAGAAAAATTCAAAGAAAATGATCAGAGGGGTACAGAAGCAAGCAAGACATCTTTGCATTTCTTAAATAGGCACATACTTATAAAAACTTCCAAACTATAGTTTGAAATTTCTTTTTTTTTTTAAACCAGACATAATTTCATCGGTATAGGGAACTCCCAATGTGGAAACCTGGCAGCAAATCAGTACCTGTTCTTCAACTTAAAGAATCGCCCAGGGGCCCGGACAGGTTAAATGACAAGCCCAGGGTCACAGCCTATGTGCAAGAAGCAGTATTTGAACTCAGGGAAGTCTTCCTGACTCTATGGGTAGCATTCTATCTACTGCCTTTATAAATACCACCATTAAAAATTTTAATTTACAACAGTTTATTTAAATATTGCTGTTGTTTTATAATTTTTGTATTGTCAAAAGGAAAAATACAACTTATATGCTCTTAAGATGCGTAAATAGATCCATACTATATTTAGGCTGCATGCAATTTTAATAGGTGCTGGGGAAAAAAAGATTCTGAAGGTACTTTATAAAAGGGAGTTTGGACTTTTTTTTTTTTACCTGGGACTAAGCTCTCATTGTAAATCCAAGAAGGTATCATAGGCTGGATTGGATCTTGTGAAGGGAATACACCCACACCTAGGAGATATAGAAATAATATCTAAAACAGAGTAATAAAAAAAAAAGAGGGAAGAGAGAAATTCCTCTCAAACAGATTAAAAATACACCACAATGGAAACAGATACTAAAAAAAGGTTAGCAACACACCAAGAATATAACCAAGAGAATTTTCCAAGCAGCCTAAAATGTCTTTTGAAATATGACTAAAAAGAAAATCTAAAATGTCTAGAGCAATACTTCTAACTATGTAAGGCTTGTATCATCCTTCATGTATTATGAACCTGAAAAGAAAGCTAGCCAAGAATGATACTTTTAAATTACACATGTAAAACCAATGGCATAAAATTTTACTTGCAGCATTTCCTAATGCTAGAAAATTATTATTTTTAACCCTGAATTCGCCACTGTTGCAAAATTACATTTTTTCAGTTCAAACAAATCACTTCTACGACAGCATGACTTTGACATCTACTTCAAATATAGGAATCCTGCAAAACATTCTCCAAAGGACAACTTCATGAGTTATTCATGTTCTGTTTCTGAAATGTTATCTGTGCAAGCTGAGTTTAGAAAATCTGAATCTTTTACTCAGCAATACTCAGAATTATTTTGTGGAAAGAAAAACATAAAATTCTTATTGGTGACTTTTACAAGCTTTAAATTTTTAATCTCCCACCATCCCCAAAGGAATAAAGATTGTCAGGAAAAAACAAAACAAAACAAAACAAAACAGGATACGGTTTTTGTAAAGCTAGAGAAAAGTATTTTAAAATAGGAATGAATTTGATTATGGAAACTGGTTATTGATTTTTTTTAAAGTAGAAGAGAATGTTGAAAGAATTCAGAGCAAAATCTTAAAACTGCTGATTAGAAAAAGGAATAAAATATGTTACATATATTTTAAGCAAGATTTTAACAAGCAAAATCAAGCAGCATTCACTTCAGCATTAATGCTTAAGGTGTTAGCTTTCAAGCAACATTTGGTTAAAGTGCATTCATTTTTTGGTCAACGTTTCATGAGCTCACCACTGTCTTCAACTGACAGGTTTTGGTCTGAAGTCTTTTCTGCCTCTGCAATGATGGCAGCACCATTTACACGTCCACCTATAGCACCCCCGTTATTGGCTGTTAAACTGGGATGACTCTTATTGGCAGCTGAGCCTGAGGTTTTGTGCCCAGCTTCAGAAGTATTTAATTTAATTTGCATCTGCCCAGACGTACTTAAATCACAAGATATTAGGAACTTCTCCTCCAGGAAAGGGCCTAAACAAACAGCATGAAGTGTTATTTATCTTTGCAACTTAGTTTTTATTCAAACCCATTTCCATCCCCATAATTCTTTAAAAAATCATTTCTTTTATTTTAAAAACGTTAAACACCCACAGCATAATCAGGTCACTAGATCTCTGATGGTTTTCCTATAATAGCTTCCCACTGCCCACTATTGGGGGGGGGGCGGCGGGAGGAGAAAGAAGAGGGGAAATGGGGAAAAGCTGCTTTGGTTTTATCAAATAAAAGGTAAGCATTATTTTCATAAAAGCCCAATGATGTGAAAATAGCTCCTGAAACCAGAAACTGATAAAGGTCCTTTAAATCACAACTTTTCTAGTATACTGGGCCACTAAGTTGGATATCTATTTTGATGGATGGCAGAATTTCTTCAACATTTATCTACAAATCAAGTGTACGCTGATTTGCCTACATTATTGTATTATCCTCTTTAAACATAAATTAAATTTTATATCATCTATATAAAATACAGCTATTGTTCATAATGCTATCTATGAATTACCTGTTTTCTGTGTACTGTGTGAGGTTGAAGCAGTAGAAAAATAAGGAACCTGCCCAGGGGCACCATGTAAGGCAGAAGACACTGGAATCTGTGCTGGAGGGAGAGGCTGGGCCACAGCCTTCTCTGAAAGTAACTGGCCAACTGGGGTGGTGGAATGGAAAGACTGAAAAGGCTGGGAAGAGGATGAAGAGCCAAATATGGGAATTTCAACAGGCCCTTGCATAAAGTCACTGAATTCTTCTTCATCAAGAAAGGCAGAGGATTGGGAGACAGTTACAGTAGAATGGGATGGTGTGGGACAATCTGTAAAATGGAAAATGGCAATGAAACACACAGAAATGGAAATCAATGGAAAAAAAGAAATTAAGGATGGGGCATATAGTTCCAAAAGAGAAATACTGAAAAATGAATAGTAGGAGTGGAGAAAGAAATAATCCAGGTAACAACAGTCAAATGAAATTACATGAGTCCATAAAAAAATATCCAAAGGGTATACTTGTACAATTTAATTGTGTCAAGTTTTTTTTTTAATGAAAAGGGACAACTGCTATTTTGCATCTGTGTCAAAGTACACAAAAATGTAAAATTCAAAATGTCTCTCCTTTTCACAAAGATCTAGTGAAGTGTATTTTTTTGAACAAAGTCAGCAGCACTTGAGACAAGAAAGAGAAGCAGTATTTCTGGATGAAACCAAAAAATCTACTTACCTGGTCATTATTCTTGTAGAGTTATAGTGCAAATCAGAGACTACACTCTAAGTACATTTAGGATAATCACACACTGTCCTCTGATGATTCAGTTTTGTCAAAATACTTAGGAATACAAAATCAACATAAACATACAATCATCTAATTTTTGGTCTATTCATCTAATCATGCCTAGCTTCCCACCTAACCATCTCCTTTTGGGTAAGACCTGTGATTTCAATGTGAAGAATTTACCCCTACTAACACAGACCAGGTACTATGAGGTCTTCAACTTATGGTCACCGAGGGTTGCTTTGGGGTACTGAGAGACAGACTGATTCGCTCATGGTGTTCCAGTCAGGATGTGTCAGAGGCAAGACTTGCGCCTATGTCTTCCTCACCTCAAGGCTGATCCTCTATCAACTTTATCACATTGCCTTTCAAGGTATCACAACCATTACAAAATGTTGCTTGCTTTTGATAAAATAAAGAATCTCAAAATCGAAGAGAGTACATAGCTTCTAAAACAAATTTTTCAACAATAAATTTAGGAGAATGAAGATGGAGCACCAAGTTTAAAAGATTACCTATACTAAAAGGAGAGATACTTAGTAGCAATAAGGGAGAGGGATTGCAAACCAGCTCATAAACACCATTATGGATTTTATACTGTTTAAATGTGAAGCTAATTTAAATTGTAAACTCATTCTATAGGGACTACATTTGAGTCAATATCCATTAAAAAAACTATTTTTAAAAAAATTTAACTACACTTTGAATTATCTGAGTTCCAAAGACACAGAGAAGAGTTTAAAAAAATTTTTTAAGTGGTTCACTGTCTGATGCCTTTGGCAAATAATAATCACATTCTGCTAAAAGTTTCTGCTTCTGAAAACAGAGATACCAGTTGATTTTTCCTTCTCCTTTACCATTAAGGAGATTAATTGCTGTTAAGCATTAGAGATCTATGGAAGGGAGGTATGATTAGTGAATAAATGTTCTATTTGCAACAAAAAAGACAGTATCACATTTGTACTTCCTTCTATTCTCTTAACAGGGAGAACTTATTATTCTAACCTCTACTTTTAAACCCCAAACCGGACAAATCCTAAAAACTTTAGTCTCCTTCAGAAAACTACATTGCCAACAATGACCAGATTGTTCCCAGAGTAAAGCTGTTTAAGAATTAGAGTGGGAACATTCATTAAGGGCAAATTCCTTGTCTTTGTTCTTGCATTAGCACAGTGCATGGCACATAATAAGTGCTTAATAAATGCTTGTTGACTGGCCAGATGGGAAGAGAATAAGAATTTATAAAGTACTTACTATATCTTAGGTACTGTGCTAAGGCATACTTTACAAATATTCTCTCATTTGATCAATATTAGTTTATGTACTGAGGCAATACATAAACAGAACTGTAGGAAGAGACGCTTGGCTTACCTCTTTGCCTTGTTCTTTATGCTCAGACCCAGAGTGGCCTGTAGTTTAGGAAAGGGGTTTCTTTCTCCCTCTGTTATTTTGTTGGTTAATAAAGCTTATAATGTAAAAGGAGGTACTCTGGTAGCAGGTTCTATGGGAATATACATAGTTCAACTCTTAGAGGGGACCTTACTACAAAGTCTTAATTTTATCATCCTATTAAGAGTTAAATAAGGCTTAACTACTTGATCAAAGCTGTTTAAACTTACAAGAAACTTTGAATGCCAATTTATTTACAATGGGAGGTGAGTATCTTTCACTTATTAAAGAACAGTATTATTGTTTGAGGAAGAGAATCAGGGTTCTAAACACTTTTTAGCTGCCAGACCCAAAGTGGAAGGCTTTGGTGAATGAGGTGAAGATCAGGAAGAAAACACTGTCTGAAATCATCAAGAACCATAGCTGATAATGCAAACAGAGTATCTTGCTCCTAATGGGCAAATCTTATACACTGTTCCAAGGCAAAAGAAATACTTTTAAAACACTGTTTTGACTGACACTGACCATCACCCTCTACTTCTCCTTTGCTAGGTACCTTGCTGGAACATTACAAATTTTTTTCAATTCCTACTTACTTCCTGTATTCAATTCCTGTATTACTAGTATATGACTTCATTCAAAGACAATATTTTCTTCCTGATCTTTAAGTGATTTTTAATGTTTAGAACTCTGCTGTCCACTTTGGGTTTGATAGCTAAAAGGTGTTTGAACTTTATCCTCTTCCTCAAATAATAAAACGATTCCTTAATCAGTAAAAGATTTTTTTTCACCCCAGTATATCTTATCCTAGGTCTGGCATCTTTGTATTTTGGGTCCATCATACTTTGTTCACTTTCTACATATAAAGATAGAACCTGGTAACTCTTCAGTTATCATACGAGGACACAGTTAGTTGGATGCTCAAATAACAAAACAAGTTCATTCTTGAATGAGCTGAATCAAATGTCAAAATATCAAGGAATTACAATTACAGGATGGTTGTTATCCAAAGATGAGAATTATTTTTATTCCCAAATGACAAAGGAAATATTCTGCCTATACAGATGGGGTGTTTGGGTGTTTTTTTTTTGACCATTTGAATGATAAGAATGACCAAAAAAAAGTCTATTCATAAAATTTCAGTTCCTTTAAGGAATTTTACTAATGCTACAATTCTTATTTCAGTGCATCTTAAGAACAAGTCCAATCACATTCAGATAATGAACTCTGAGGTAGCTCATAAAAAAAACCCCATAATTATTTTACAAAACAATGAAAATGAAATGACAAACTCCTTCATTTCACTCAGATAAGTTAATGATCTACATAATAGCTGAGTTAACACACTCATTTACATATCAAAGACTTAAAATTAAAGTTGTCATACTGGTATTTAAGCAGAAGATTAAAAGCCTTCCTCCAAACAGTGTGCCAGACCAGAGTTTTTACCTCAGGTAAATTTCAATGCATTCAATTCTGCATTTAGCTTGAAGAGCTCAGTACTGAATCCTATCATACTTAATGGTCAATTAACTGACACAAGAACTACAAATTGCCATATAAGAAAAATGCAAAATTCAGCAGTTACTTGTTTTCATTTCTGTGCTTCTTAAAAATAAAGCTACCTGGTTTCTTGGGGTGCGATGCTGGAGTGGGGTGCATCTTAGCATCTCTGGAAAATCCATCTAAGTTCCCTTTTATGGCTTCCAAAGCATCATCTCTGCTCTTCTCTCCTGTCTAAAAGATGACAAATCGATATGGGTCTTCCACAACACAACTGTTTGCCTCGTTCACCTCTTAGTCCTCCCCTATCAATATTCCTTCCATTTCTTTTTGATTTCTCTCCCTCCCTTTTGATTATATATTTCTTGGTTGATGTTCTCAAAGGAAGACAGACACTGATGGATATCTAAAACAAAGGCAATGAATCACAAGATATGGCACAACAGCCAAGTGGTCAGCAAAAACTAAGAAAGGAATTTAAAAAAAAATTCCTACCTTCTACTCCCATACTCTAAACAAAATGACACAAAGGGCTTACTATAGATATTTTAGAAGTGACTTGCTAAACAACAGCATACTGAACAAGGACAATAAATCTAATCTCAGAAAACAAGAGTTTAGAATGTTTCTAAGAGGAAAAAAAAAGCAAATTAACAGTTACTGTAGTAACTGCAACAGCCTGTAGAAAAGCAGTAAATATTTAAGGGAAAGAGAACAACTTGTATTGATCTTTTCCCTACTACTGAATGTTTTACAAGTAACCATAAGCTCTACTGTCAGAGAAGAGAATCTACGGATTTTTGTAAGGAAACAGGAAAAAAACCCACAAGAGATGTTAGTGGGCAAACAAAATGAATAAATCCAGGTATTAGATAATTCAAACTTGAGGGCAGGGGTTCTTCACCATTTCTGTGTCATGGATCCCGCTAGCATCAGTGTCATGAAGTCTATGGACCCCTTTCTCGAAATGCTTTTAAGTGCATAAAACACATCAGATTACAAAGGAAATTAATTCTATTATTGAAATAGTTATCAAAACATTTTCTAAAAAACAAAACCAAGTCCAATGATTCCAGATTAAGAATCTCTGTTTTAGGGTATTAGTCAGTGCCTCAGGTTCAGAATTTAGTACTCCTTGATATACTGAATGAGGAGAGTTGGATGGAGAAGATTCCAAGTTGATATACCTTGGGTTTGACGCTACTTAGAAGTCTGAGTTTTTGTTTCTGTTCTTCAAATTGGCGTCGTTTTCTTTCTTCTTCTAAGAGTTTTTGCTGCTGTTCAAATCGTTTTCTAAAGGAAACATAATAGCAACAAACAACCATATCAACTACACATAAACTGATAAGGTCACTTACTAATAAAGCAATGTACCTCTACTACCACCTTGTGTGATAACACAGTTGTAACTCTAAAATGTCTAATTTTATCCTCATGACATTTCCATCTCTCCTCCTTTTACATAAAAAAATTTTAAACTTATTTCAAACTACTTTTTCTCCTTCTTGTCTTTCTTCTCCCTACTGAAAAAGAAAGGAAAAACAAAACTCTCATCCAACAAATAAGCCTAATATAATTCCGATATTGGCCATGTCCAAAACTGTCTCAATGTGAATATTAGCCCATTATGTCCCTGTCACAAGGTAGGCAGAATACTTCATTACACTCTTATACCATAATTTGTTCAGCCATTCTCCATCTGATGGGCATCCTCTTAGTTTCCAGTTCTTGGCCACCACAAAAAGAGCTGCTATAAGTATTTTTGTACATTATTAATCCTTTTTCTTTTTCTTTGATCTCTTTGTGATATAGGTCTAGAAGTGTTATTGCTAGGTCAAAGGGAATGTATAGCTTAATAACTTTTTTGGGATAGTTCCATACAATGGCTGGACTCATCCACACACCAGCAACAGTGCACTGATTCAACATTTGCAATTTTCCTTTTTTTTTTACTAACTCTGCCAATATGATGAGTGTGAAGTGGAACCTCAGAGTTCTTTTATTTTGCATTTTAAAAATTATCAGTGATTTGGAGCATTTTTTCATATGGCTGTAAATGGCTTACATTACTTTCCTTGAGAACTGCCCATCCTCTGACCATTTAGCAAATGGGAATGGCTTTTATTCTTATAAATTTGAATCAGTTCCTTATATATCTTAGAAATGAGATCTTTATCAGAGAACCTAGCTCCAAATATTTTCCCCCTGATTCTCTTCTAATCTTAGCTGCATTGGATTTATTTGAGCAAAAACTTTTAAACTCTATGTAAAAAATTATCCAGTTTATCTTCTGTAATCCTTTCTTTCACTCGGACATGAACTTTTCCCCATCCATTGATCTGAAAGGTAATGTATTTCTTGTTCTTCTAATTTATTTTTTGACTTAAAAAAAATTAGGTCATATATCCATTTGAAGTTTTTATCAAGAAGTTATTTAAAACTAATTTCTACCAGACTGTTGCTCAATTTTCCCAGCAAATTTTGTCAAATCAGTGAGTCCTTACCCCAGTAGCTGGGGTCCTTAGGTTTATCAAACACGAGGCTGTTAAGTTTGTTTGCATGAGCGTTTTATGTTATGTTATAACCCAATCTGTTTTGCTGATCATCCATTCTATTTTTTTAAAGAAGTACCAGATTGTTCTGCTGATCACTGCTTTTGTAGTAGTTTGGGATCTGGTACTGCTAGCCCTCTTTCCCTTTTCCATTATTTCCCTTGAGATTCTTGATCTTTTGTTCCCCAAGATGAATATCAATTTTTTTAGTACTATAAAAAGTAAACCTTTTCTGGTTTGATTGTTAAGATGCTAAATAACTAATTTAGGCAGTAGTGTAATTTTTATTTCAGTGTCTTGGCCTACCCAAGAGAAATGAATGTTTCTCCAATTATTTAGGTTTGTTTTATTTCTTCAAACAGTGTTTTGGAGTTGTATTTGTATATTCCTGTATGTAACGTGATAGATACAACTCTCAAGTATTCTATATACTCTGTAGTGTTTTAAAATGGAATTTCTTTTTTCCCTCTCTTTCTGATGGCTTTTGTTTGTGGTTTGTATGGATTTATTTTATATCCTGCAACTTCCCTAAAATTATTGTCTTTCTTTATTTTTAGATGGTTCTCTAAATATACCGTTATGTCATCTTAAAATAGCAATGATTTTATTTCTTCTTTACCTATGCTTATCCTGTCAATGTCTTTTTCTTGCCTTGGCTTCATTTCTTTATTCATTTGCTGGTAAAGATTGGAAAAGAAGGGTTAAATAACAGCATATGTCCTTTTACCCACTAAAAGTAAATGTATAAGAAACTAGTACTGGCTTTGACCAGAATTAAACTACTGCTAGGTATTGTAGTAGAAGAGCACAGGCCTAGGAATCAACCAATTTGGGGTTCTAGTTCAGACCCTGTCAAATAATAAACTGTCCAAACTTTGACAAATCATTTCACTACTCCTGCCTCTTTCCTCACCTATTAAAATGAGAGTTAGACTAAATAACTAAGTTTCTACCCAGCCTTAAAAGTCTGTGATTCTGAAAAGAATTTTGAAGGAATCTAACTTTAAAAAAAAAATTTCCTGATTAGAATGAGACACCTCTAGAAAATATTTGAAGCCAGGTGGGAGTTTTAAAAATTGGCAAATTTAAACTTCCACAAAATGAGCTATCCCAAAGAGGGATGGACTCTCTTGGGAGGTGGTGGTTTCTCCTTTTTTGGATATCTTCAAGCAGAGGCTGGATGACCATATGTCTGGAATATTACAATGGAGATTCTTTTTGTACTCTTAAAAAATTTTAATTTAATTTTTTTTTTCAGTTAATAAGACTCTACCTGCTTTCCCTCCAGTCCCTGATCCTATCACCTCCCACCCTATGACAAAGAAAGAAAAACAAATGGAATTCCTTGATTTCATTTGGGTATGGTTTGTATTAGCTGCTGCAGTTGCTTCCAAGTCAATTCCTATGATTCTATAATAAATATGAGGCACTTGTTTCTGTTGTATATCTCTTTTTGTTCATGACTAATAAAGGTCACTTACTGTTGCTCTTCTGCAAATTGCTTTTGCATGTCAGGGTTATACTGTGGACCTGGGGGACGCATCCCTAAAAAAGGAGCTTGTCCCATGTAAGGCATTCCTGCTGCTGTCATTGGGCCCATTGTTATCCCTCCCTAGAAGAAAAAGAATCTGCATTAAGGAACAATACATATTGGGGCCCATGTTAAAAAAGTTTTTTTAATTAAAGGAATACATGATCAAACAAGTTGGAGGACCATGAGCTTAGACGACTGTAACGGCTCTGTAACTGTTCTCTGTAACAGCCTCTCCCCTCTCTACTATATCCTCCAGACAGCTATTGAACTGATATTCCTGAAGCAAGAAGTCTAGCCGTGATATTCCCCTGTTCAAAAAGAGTCATTGTTTTTAGGATAAAATACAAACTTCTATTTGGCATTATATCCTTCAAAAATCTGTCTCCAGTCTACTTTTCCAGGATAATCATCCACTATTCCCCCAATAGATTTTATGCTCCAGCCAAACTGACTTACTAGCAATGCCTATTATATTCTCCTTCCTTACCTCTGCCCTCTTGGAAACCCATGCTTCCTTTAATGTTCACCTCAAATGCCACTACTTTTAAGAGACCATTACTGATTCTCCTACTTGTTAGAGCCTCTTCTCCGCCCCTTCCCCCTCATCACTCTGTATTTTATATGTGTGTGTATTTTATTATTTATCTATGACCATATTTTACCACCCTAGAAGAATATAAACTCTGTAAGGGCAGAGACTATCTCTCTTTTGTATTTATATCCCCAAGACCTAGTGTAGTGCCTGCTACATAATAGGGACTTAACATAACTTGTTGATTGATACGATACATAGATTATATATAGATTTCAGCAAAGCAATTGATTGATAAAATATTCTCATACAATTCTTGAGGGCAACTAGGAGGTGGCACAGTGGACAGAATGTTGGTTCTGGAGTCAGGAAGACCTGAGTTCAAATCTGGCTTCAGATACTTATTAGCTGTGTGACCCTGGGCAAATAATTTAAGCCTGTTTGCCTGTTTTCTCATCTGTAAAGTGAGCCGGAGAAGGAAATGGTAAAGTACTCCAGTATCTTTGCCAAGAAAACCCCAAATGCAGTCACAGACATCACTGAAACAACTTAACAACAACAAACAATTCTTGTAGAAAATATGGCGATAGAATAATCAGATAGATTCAGAACGAATGGAAATTCAAACTTGGATGGTAGTCATTAATGGTTCAATATCAACTTGGCAGGAGGTTGCCAATAGGGTGCCCAAGGGATTTGTGCCTGGCCTCCTGTTGTTTAACATTTTTGTTAATAACTTGGATAAAGGGAAACAGAACATGCTTATGAAATTTGTAGATGACCCAAAAATGGGATGCATAGTTACCAGCATGGATGAAAGTCAGAATACAAGAAATCTTCTGTTAGATTTTTACTTCCTTCTCCAATTGGCCAAATGTATTTTAGAGGGATTTGTTTTCTTCTGTGTGCTTTTTTTCCAGTTGGCCAATTGTGTTTTTTTAGGGACTTGTTTTCTTCTGTGTGCTTTTTTTCCAACTGGCCAATTGTATGTTTTAAGGACTCTTCTACCTCTCTCATTTGACTTTTAAAATCCTTCTTGAGCTCTTCTAAGAAGGCTTTTTGGGCTTCAGACCAGTTAATAGTCCCTTTTGATGTTGCAGATGTGGGTTTGTTGACAATGTTGTCCTCTTCAGAATTTCTGTCTTGATCTTCACTCTTCTCATAATATGAATCTTTGGCGGGTTTCTTTTTACTCATAGTGTTTCCTGGTGACTGGCTTTGTGTGTTGGGGTCTCTTATGTTGGCGACTGTAGGATGTAGGGTTCTGGCAGCTTATCTGGTGTTGGGCTGGAATCAGCAAGGCTGGAACTTTCAGGTAATTCTAGGTTTCCTGCTTTTCCTTTCCTTTAGCTTTCTTCAGCTCCTTTTAGAGGGGTGCTGCAGGGTGTTTATCTGCCTAGGGCCCCTTGTAGTGCTGCCTCCCTTAGATCTGCTGAGGCACTGGGAGGCTCCTTTGCTGTAGAATGCCAAGGCACCTGGTGGTTTTCTGAGCTGATTTCCACCAGTTCCCCTGCCCTCATGAGGCACTCGGAGGTCCAGGTGTTGGTGTTTGCCTGCTCTACCACCTGGGCTTCAGGATCTCCTCCTGATTGGCAGTTGGAGGCTGTAGAGTTCTGATAGCTTACCTAGTGTTGGGCTGAAATCAGCAAGGCTGGAACTTCAGTAGGACTCTAGGTTGCTTTCTTCAGCTCCTTTCAGATGAATGCTGCAGGGTGCTTATCTGCCTGGGACCTTTGTAGTGCTGCTTCCCTTATTTTTGATGAGGCACTAGGAGATAGGTTTGCTGTGGAATGCCGAGTCACCAGGGTCTCTTCCTGGTGTGCTAAAGTGAGACTGGGCTACTGCTCTGCTGCTCCCTGTCTTTCTTCTGGTTCAGCTGTTCCAGGGTTTTTTCTGGGGTGATATTTTCTGGGTTTTCAGAGGTTGACAGGGGAGGGTAAGAGCGACTACCTTTTTATTCTGTCATCTTGGCTCCCGGAAGTGGAAGTCAGAATACAAGAATCTTGAAGGACTAAAGTAATGGGTGAAATCACTTAGGATGAAATTCAGTAGGGATAAATACCAAGTCTTACACTTAGTTTAAAAAAAAAATTAACTTCACATGTATGTGAAGGGGGAAGGCATAGTAAATACAAAAACAACAACAACAAAAAACCCAAACCAGGTTATATATAAAAAAAAAAATTGTGGGGTCATGGTGAACTGTAGGTTAATTGTGTTCACTTCTGTACATCATAGCTTAGGAAGGATACCGACAAACTGGCTAGTATACAGAGTAGGGCAACCAGGATGGTGAGGGATCTCAAGTTTATGTTAAATGAGAATTGTTTGGCCTTGAGATTACATTCAGGGGAAATGGGATAGCTGTGTTCAAGTATTTGAAGGCTAGCACATCGAAAAGAAATTGGATTTGTTTTATTTGGAGCAAGAGCAATGAGTACAAGTTGTAAAGAAGCAAATTTAAACAAACTACCTAACAACCAGAACTGTGGGGTGTACTACCTTGGGACATAGGAGGCTTCCTCTTATTGGAGTTATTCAAGAAGAGGCAGGATGCCCACTTGCCAGGTATATCACAGGGGAGATTCTTTTTTGGTATACACTGGACTAGATGGTAACTGAAGACTCTTCTAACTCTAAAATTTTGTCATTCTTCAATGTCCCCTACCTATTCCATCATTTTTTTGTACCTTCCCTGATGCTGTTCTTCCTCTAGCCTTTTGCTAAAAGGCTCTCCCCACTTTTCTGTACCTGTCCCAGATGGTCTCAGGAACCAGGAAGATCTGAGTTCTTGTACAACCTCTGACACAAACTGTCACACTAGCTCTGACACATACTTGTTTAGCAACTCACTTAACCTGTCAGTGCTCCAGGCAACTTCTTAAGACTAAGTTGTAGAATCATCTTTTTTTTCCCTTAAAATTCTACTATGTTACAGAAATGTTTGTTTTATTTATTAAGTTCAGAATAAAATAAAAAAAAGAAAAAAAAAGACTAAGTTGGAGAGAAAGTGCTAACCTACATTGAGAGAGCTAGGTTCCTCACCTAGAAGTTCCCCATACCAATGACTGCAGAGGTCCATTAAGGCAGACTCCAGAAGTCCTGATTACTTTGGCCCAAACTGATTTTTTAACTCCTCTTAAGTTCTAGAAAATGAATGTTTTCTGAGGCAGAGCATACAGAGTAGTCCCTAACTATGTCTGCCTGATACATATACTCTTTACATACGAGAGACCTAATAACAGCGCCAACTCTGCCAATGACTATGTGACCTTGGCTAAGTCATGTCACCTCAATGAGCTGTAGTGTCCTTCTCTGTAAAATAAGCTAGACTGGATTATCATCAGTAAATTAATCAACAATCTTAGTTCCTCCAAGCTCTAACATGCTATGAGTTTATGAACTACTCTGCTATCTCACTGTGGGGCAGAGGTGCCCCTTGATTCTCAAAGGCTGTGCCAGGGGATTTCAAGCCCTGATAGGTCTAACATCCTGATGGAAGGGCTTCAAATATGTAGCTGGCAATGGGTGATATATTTTTCATCCATTGATAAATATAGCTAAGTTTGGAGAAGCTCACCACATGGTTAGCTTCAGGGTGATTAATTTTTTGGTGACAGGAACTCATGAAGTATGTCTACTTAAGAATTACAATCTTAGTGGTCAAGGAAAGTGACCATACTGAAAAAAATTACAAATCAAGGAAATATTAAAGTTAATGTACACAATGAATGGTCACATGGTACTACTTCCAGTCTAAACCCCTCAGCCATTACCCATGGAAGCAACTCTTGCAAGTCAAACTGCCTCCACCATCTTGGCTGCCATCTTCACTCACACCTTGATGGACACAGTCCAGAACATAAAACTGTACTGTCTCCCCACCCCATCCCCAATCACCAGACCTGCTTCTAGCCCAGTCCCTGAAGCCACCACCCAGGGGAGAAATCATTGTGGAGAAGGTGGTCAAGCTTCCTCCTCACAACCAACAACTGTTCACCAAATACCACCAACAGGCAGGCAGGCAGACATGAAAAGTCCTGGGAGTAGCAGCACTCCTCCAAGCCACTAGTTCCGCTTCCAGCTTTGTCTTCACAGCCATTTTGTGTGTGTGTGTGTATACATGTGTGCGCGCACACATGTGAGTACATATTTGTGTGCACATGTATGCATGCACGCACCCATGGAAAAAGGACCAATCAGTTCCACCAAATGGTATCCACAGAGCAGGCTAGCTTGCTGAAGCAATAAAGCACCCTTAAAGATGGGAGGTAGCACAGGCCAGACAAATCAAACCATTACCTCTACCCAGACCCTGCTGGAGACAGCCATCTTGAACCAGCAGCCTTGGGATAAGCATTACTTTGAACCCACTGCCCTCAGCCATCATCCTGGGAAGCAATCCTTGTGGAGGTGCAGCCTAGCAACTGTTCCTGCAGGTGCTCTAGCCACAGTTACTAAAGACTCAGAAAAGAAAAGGCCAAAGCCACTGGCACTGTTGAAATGGTTCAACATCAGAAACTGATATGATTTTATTAGTGGAAATGACATCAAAGAACAGGTATTAATATTTCTTTTGCTGTTACACTCTAAGGATCATGAAACCCTTCTATCTGACTTCCAGTTGAAACTTTCCCTATGGTGTTATCTACCTCAATAGAATGTGAACTCTTTGGGATTAGGGACGTCTTTTCTATTTTATCTCCAAATCCTGGCATGGTGTTTTATACATAGTTAATTGTTTAGTAAATGCTTCATTCATTCCTTTAAGCCCAGCAGGAGTTTGGATATATATATTTCCGTACTATTTATTTATCCTCCAGAATCCTTGTCTCTTAATATATTCTCCTGAAATACAGATGCATCTTACTTCAGCTTTTTGTATACCTAAGATCCACCACTATCATCTATGTAACTCTGTATTTCAATAAGAATCTAAAAAGGTAATGAGAAGGATGCAAAAGATAAAGGAAGAATTTTTATTCTCAATGTTGCCAGAATGAAAATCCCTGAAAATTAAAACAAAACAAAACAAAACCAAAAACAACCAACCAATGAATCCAAAGGGGCTAGTTTCTTGTTTCCAGGATAGGGAGATGGTAGAGTCAGGGAGAAGGGATGTTCTGAGACGGTATATTATTCAGCAAAGGAGAGAAACCCCAGACAGAAACAAAAGGTGGTGGCAGTGGAAAAGGAAAAGGATCAGGCCTCAGAAAAAAGAAACTGAGGAATAAGGAACCAGGCTAGAAGTGGAAGCATACTGAAAGCTTACACCAGGAGACTCTAACCACAGAGTTCCTTACCCCTAAGCCTCAAGTCTGTTGGTGCTCATGCCCCGGGGCAGGAGAGCAGATACCAGTGGCTTCAATAGAGGGAGTCCTACTTCCACTGCTAAAGTTACAGCTGGGGAGAGGAATACTTATTGATGGTTCAAATTGGTGCTCTGAAGGTATTTTCCATCACTGTTATAGAGCAGATAATGTCTAGGTTATAGAGCACTATACTAGAAAGCATACTGTGGGTTAAATAGATGGTACTACAGGTTAGTCTTGGAATCTGATCTTGTCATGGGAAAATACGTTTTACATACTAGTCTACAACAACTAATGTGCAAGCTAACTTCTGGAAAATAAGTCATTTATAAGCTGAGAACTAGAGCTATACAGACTCTTAAAGAACATTGAGTTTTAGGGAGCGGCTAAAAGGAAAGAAGCCTTTGAACGGTAAGAGAAGGGAACTTATAGAGAGGTAGGAAAACCAAAATAGTGTTCAGTAGCCAGTGATGGGGCTAGAGCAAAACAGAAAGACTAAAATGAGAAAACCAATGAATGTCCTTTATAATCTATAATTTTTTAGCTGAATTTACAAATGGTAACAAAGTGAATGATTTTTGTGATCTTTCGGTCCTTGCACTTAAAAAGGGTTATACTTCTAATCAAAAGTATATAAAAGAGCTGATTTTCTTATTTAAAAAAAGGTATACAATACACGGTATTCCTGACCAAGAGCATGATGCCCAACTTTTTACAGAAATGAATACAAAAAAGCATTTTATTAATTATAAATGACATATTTTAACAAAGCATTCCGTAATCTGAACTTAATAAACATATCAGCACAACACCAATTCCATTTAACATAGTAAAATAATACAAAGAAGGTTCTCATTTTACTACTTCATAATTCTTGCCTTCCTTTTTATAGAAATAATGAAAATGGTAGAGTGCTGTTAGGAAATTCGGTAACGCTTTTTTGGATAAGATATGTTTGGTTTTTTTTCTAAAGGCAATTGGGGTTAAGTGACTTGCCCAGGGTCACACAGATAGTAAGTGTCAAACGTCTGGTCTGAGATCATATTTGAACTCAGGTCCTCCTGACTCCAGGGCAGGTACTCTATCCTCTGCGTCACCCAGCTGCCCCTAAGATATCTTTTGTAGTTACATCACCTTCTTAATCTCTCCCTGCTCCCTTATCCTTTGGGGAGATTTTCATTAGCAACTTTGAGAAACAAGTTAGTACAAGGGTGGTGGGAAACTCTCAAGAATGAAATTCTGAGGGCAAAATTTTCAATTAGGAAGAAACAGAAACACTGTTTAAAGAGATGAATATGAGTCTTCAGAGAGTTCACTGACAGACTTAAAAAAGACATATAGAAGACGTAAGCAGGGGCAGATAACTATATAACTAGTAAGTGTCAGGAACATTAAAGCTCAGAATGAGCTTTTTCAGTATGTTTGGAGCTAAAGATGAACAAAAAAGGGGACAGGACTATTATATGGAATGGATAGAATAACAGCAAAAACATCCAATTCATTTTGCTTCTGTCATCTCTAGCTAAGATAGAAATCTAGGAGAGAAAGAATGAAAATGCTTAACAGGTTAAATGAGTTATTGCCAGCCTGGGTGACTAGGAGGAGGGTGGTATCCTCCAGGGTTTTGGAGGAAAGATAATGAGTTCAGTTTTTGGATGTGCTGAACTTAAGATGTCTATAGGACATTCAGTTTGAGAAGTCCAAAAGGCAATTGGAGATTTGAGGTGAGAGGTTAGGGATGGATTTATAGATCTGAGAATCAACTGCATAGAGATGACAACTGAACCTATGAGAGCTGATAAGATCACTAAGCAAAATAACAGAGGGGACGCAGGACAGATCCTTGGGGGACACTCACAGCTAACAGGTGCAATCTAGATAGAGATATAGCAAATAGCAAAGGATACTGAGGAGTGGACACACACAGGTAATAAAAAGCCCAGAACAGAGCCTTAGGGGACACCTAAGGTTAGCAGGAGCAACCTGGAAAAGGATACATCAAAGGACACTGAGAGGGACTGGGTCAAACAGGTAGGAGAACCAGAAAAGTAGTGTCATGAAAACCTAGAAAGAAGGGAACATCAAGGGGAAAAGGGTGATCGGCAATTATCAAATGCTACAGAGAGGGCTAAGAAGGATGAAGATTGACCCAGTAATGACTAGACCCAAAGAGTAGTCATTAATGGAACAAAGAGAACTGCTGGGGAAGACTCAAATGGAGTGCCCCAAGGATCTGTCCTTGATCCCATGCTGATCAGTTTTATAACTTTATGGAGTTATTAAATCTATTAACCTTTGGAAATTATTAAAAGAGAGGTGATTAACAGAAATGATCAACATTTTAGTTAAATTCAAGGCCTTCCACCACCTGGCACCAATTTAAATTTTTAAAAACTATACTGATTGAACTTGTTTTGATATAGAACATGAAACTTTCAAATGCCCACTCAAATAACCTTTCCTACAAAGTACACTTACTGAAAAGTTTATCAATTATTAAATGAAAGGAGGAATAGATCCTTTCACTGTGACATTATGATACCAATTCCAACCTACCTTGCCATCTTTTTTTCATTACACTTCCCTGCATGTACCTGATGTTCTAGCCAAGCTGAACTCCGTCTCCTGCTTTCCACACCAATTCAACAAAAATCAAATGTCTATTCTGTGTATACTAGACACTAGGGAAAGTTACAAAATTTAGATAAACTATAGTTCCTGATCTCATTGAGCAAGAGAGATGATACATACTCAAACAGCAATAATGGAAAGTAATAGAGTACACGAGAGGTAGACCAAGTACTTGGTTGGTCACGGACTCGAATAATCTTCTCTCCTTTAATCCCTTGCCCTTCTACTGGGCTATATAACAAGAGTGGGGCTAAAGGGGCATTTTTCCTCAGGGTGTTAACAGCCTGGGGGAGACATGATTCTTCCCCAGGATAGTCTAGGGACTATCATTCCTACATCTCAGAAGTCTTCTGCCGGCCTTCATAATCCTGTTCCTTCACCTAGTCCCAGCTCAGTATCCGAAGTTTCCTACTGCTATAATGCCTCTCTCCCAGGGTTTGTCTTAACCCTCCCCCGCCATCTTCCCATCCCACCTCTTTACAACTTCCCTCTACAGGACCTCTTGGGGGGGAAAGATTCTTTACCCCACCTTAGTGCAACTGCTTGGTCATTGGTTGGGCTGTTTTCTCATCCTGTGCTGTCACCACTCCCAAAATTATCTTCTGTGTTGCCACCACTGCTGTGTTCCCCTCCCCCCCCATACTACTGTTTTTGGCCCTAGTGAAAGAATCACTAGTTAAGAGTTTTGTCTTTCAGCTGTCCATAATCTACTAATCTTCAACCCTGGGTTACTTCTACCAATGATCTTTGCCATACCTATTCCCAAGCCACAGAATACTTTTAGAGGAAGTCATTAACTCATGTTGATTGGTTTCAATAGAGTTCACCTGACCTAACCACAACTGGGTCCTCACTGCTGCACAGCAGTCCTTTTATTCCTACCTTATTAATTCTCTATTACATTTACACATATACTGTTACAAATCTTCCCCTATCTTCTCAAGCTTCTCTTTTCTTACTTCCCTAGATGATCTTGCTTACTACTTTACTAAAAAGATTGAAGCCATCTGCCTTCAGCTCCCAAATAAATCTTCATGAGCGGAAATCTCTCTATTCCTGTGAGGTTCAACTTAGTTGCTCCAGCCCCCTAGAGGTCTCCCCTGAATTTAGTTGAAAGTCTCTTTTTTTCAAATTTCTCATACTTAGTCTGGACTTCTCTCCACTTTAGCACAATCTGCCTTGCAGCACAATTGTTTCTAAACAAGCCTTATTATCCCTATTAGGTTGTAAACTCCTTGATGGCATGACCTATATCTTATCTGCTCTTTATTCCAGCTGCTGGTACAGTGTCAGACTCATAACTTAATAAGTGACTGCTGAACTGAATCGTTCACTTTTCCCCATGAACTCAAAGTGTTGTAATTTTTTCTTTTAGAACTACCAAAAACAGTTTTCTAATTGTTTCACTTTCAAATGCAGCACCAAAGAAAATCAGTTTATTCAGAAAAAAAAATTATGGTTAGATTTCCCAGAATTTTTAGAAACAAGGCAGATGAATAGTCAGTAGAAAGAATCTCATCAATTAAAAAAAATAACTCCTCAAGAAAGCATTAATTCCTTATATTTTGCCATCCAATATAAACACAGTAGAGGAAAGGTTGCTAGAAATGTAATAAAAATTAATTAGAATTTTAAACAGTTTCAGTTGCAATACCACAATATTTAGCAGGGTTTTCTTGGTGTGAGGATGACAAATTTGAGACTGGCATATCATGCCTATATGTACACTTATTAAGTGGTTAATTTCACCTTTCCGATGGCAAGAATAAGAATCAAAATTAGCATCACTAGTTAATAACAAATCTAGGAGCTTTTTGTTTCTCAGGTATGAATATTACTGTGTTTATACAAAACACCTCCCCATTCTGCCCCACCCCCCTCCCCACCTTGTGACCTGCTAGCTTAGTCTGGTACTCCAATAGGCCCGAAGTCTGGAAAACTGCTCCTGGAACTCCACAGCTGGCACAACACAAGCAGAGAGCTCTGACTAGAAGCAATCTGTTTTTTAAAATCAAGGATGTATGGCTGCCAATATTGCCAAGCCTAGTCTGTGGCTTATTTAACAACAGTTTGGCTCTCCAACTAAGTGCTGGCAGTTAACTGAATGTAACAGTGCTAAATGAATCTAGCTCTTAAAAACATATTGACAACTACTGAGAAGGTACACAAAATTAAAAAGAAATCCCTAAAACCATAAAAGTTGAAAAATAATATGAAGTACAGAGGAAATAAACAAGGAATGGAGATAATATGGTGCCCTACAGAGCAAATGGAAACATTCTTTCCAAATTATAAGACTCTTCAAAGAAGCTCTAAAGACCTTACCCAAGAAGTGGGTGGAAGTGCAGCTAGGTGGAACAGTGGAGACAGAACCGGCCCTGGAATCAGGAGGACCTGAGTTCAAATCTGCCCTCAGACCAAACACTTGACACTTACTAGCTGTGTGACCCTGGGCAAGTCACAACCCCAATTGCCAAAAAAAAAAAGGGAGAAGTGTGTGCTACTTATTTTCCCTCCATTTAAAATCTAAGGGAACTGAAGTAAAAAATTAAGACTGCCAATGACCTCTGAATTACCAAATCTAATAGCCGTTTTTCAATCTTCATCCTTCTTGAATTCTCTGAAGCCTCTGACACAGTTGATTATCCCCTCCTACTGGATACTCTTCCTTCCCTTTGCTTCAGATCTACATTCCTGCAACATGGCTGGTCTTACAGAAGCATGGTGGAAAATTGGGCAAAAAGGAATTCAGCAGCCTTGATGCAAGAACCGACGAGACAGGAAGAAGGAGACAGGATAAACCTGAATTTGGCAAATACTTCTATCTCTTAGGCTAACATAAGCAGCATTAAGTTGGTACAAAAATTCCTGAATTAAAAAACGCTATGCTCTCCCTTATAAGATTCTAAAGCACAGCTTAGAGATCCTCTGTCCTCTGGCTTGTCCATGGTTTTACAGGTCAATCTATATGCATTTATTACGCATTTATTATGTGTCAGACACTGCAACAGGCACTGAGAATGCAAATATAATGAATGAAACAATTCTTACTTGCAAGGGGCTTGCATTCTAACGGGGAAGACAATTAGAACATCTATAGATCTAGAATACAAAGTAGTTTGGGAAGGAGAAATGGCATTAAATAGTTGGGAAGAATTAGAAAAAAGTTTCATGTAGAAGATGATGCTTCTTGGTTGAAAGAAGAGTGAGATCCTCTGAGGTGGCGGTGAGAAAGGAGCACATTCTAGATAGAGAGATGGCCAAGCATTGACATGGGAGATGGAATGTCACATCTGAAGAAGGGAGAGAAGGCCAGTTGGATCACGTAGGACAGGAAGGGAAGTAATAATGTTCATTGAGACTAAAAAGATAAGCTCAAGTCAGGTTTTGAAAGGATTTAAAAGCTAAACAGAGGAATTTTTATTTTATAGTAGAGAAAATAGGGAGCCACTGGAGTTGCTGAGCTGGGGAATGAAATGGTCAAGTCTGTGTTTTAGGAAAAATCACTTTGGCAGTAATGTGTAGGATGGACTGAAGTAGAGAGAAACTTGAGGCAGGAAGAAAAATCAGGTAACTATTGCAATAATCCAGATGAAAAGTGATAAGGGAGTAAGCAAAAGTGGTAGCAGTGTGAATGGAGAGGAAATAAACTCAGAGATGTCATAGAGGTAGGACTGGCAAGATGACAACTGATTGGATATGTGGTATGAGAGAAAGTGAAGCTGTTCAGTTGTTTCAGTTGTATCTGACTCTTCATGACCCCATCTTGGGGTTTTCCTTGCAAAGATACTGGAGTGGTTTGCCATTTCTTTCTACAACTCATTTCACAGATGAGGAAAATGAGGCAAACTTGCTTGGAGTCACACAGCTAGTAAGTGTCTGAAGCCAGATTTGAACTCAGGAATATGAGTCTTCCTGACTCCATGCCTGGAATCCATTGTGCCATATCCATATCTATAGCTGCCTGAGAAAGTAAGAAGTTGAGCATAATGATGGAGTTACAAACCTGGGAGATGGAAGAATTCTGGTGCCTTCGACAGAAATGAAGCTTGGAAGAAGGAAGGGCTTGGGGGTTGGGATACAGATAATGAATTGAGTTTGAGATGTCTCTAGGATAGCTAGTTTGAAATGTACAAGGGGCAGTTAGCTGGTTTTGTGGCACTGAAGTTCAGGGAGAAGACCGAGGCTGGATATAGAGATGTACAAGTCATCTGTATAGAGATGTTATTAGGACCCCTGTGCACTAACTGGGTTACTGAGAGGGCACAGAAAGAAGAGGGTCTAAGTGAGAAACCTACTTGCAAAAGGTTGAGGAATGAATGAGAGTAGAGAAAATGATGGCATAGAGAACAGACAGCCTTTTTTCTGTTTATGTTTAGCTATGAAAGGGTGGGGAGATAAAGGATGATAGTTTGAGAGGATGGCAGGGTCTAGTAAAGGTCTTTTAAGTTTGAGTGAAATTTGGACATGTTTTAAGGTAACAAGGAAAGAACCAGTAGACAGGGAGAGGTTAAAGATTTAAGAGAAAGAAGGGGTAAAGGTTTAAGGTTGCAATCTGCTGAAGATGGAAGAGAAGGGGATCAAGTGCACACGTAGGGGTGGTAGCCTTAACAAGATCAGTTGGTTAGAGCACAATGTCAGTGTGGTCACAGACACAAGAGCCAGATAGTTTTGCTTTACTCCACTCCTACAGACTACATCCCTAATTTAGGTCTTCCTTGTGCTCTACAAGAAGGGGTAGGCAAGACAGTAATCAGTACAAATCTGTCACCATTACTAGGAATATAGCTCAAAACACATGCACTATGGTGGATCAGCATAATTATCTTCATATATGAAGGATGGCACCAACAGTATAAAGTCGTTTAAAAAACAACTATAAGTAAAGTTAACATTCAACTTCACACCATTTTTTGAACACAACTATAGTTGAACTGACATCTTTATCTACTCCTCTACCATTTATTCAAGGCCATAATAATCAATTCACTGGCCAACTGAAGAGCTCTGCACAGTATAAAAGATCCCACTTCATATCTTCAACTTGCTTTCTCTTTTTTTTCTCAAGGTTCCTAGTTTTTTACTTTTAGATTTCATCCTACATCAGCAAGTCCCCCCAAATCTGATGTATTGCATAAGTCTCAAGTTTTCAGGAAAACTTCCTGCTTTTGCCAAGAAAATTCTTCTACAGAGACATTATAATCCAAATCTTCCCTCTACTCCAACTGGAAAAGAATTGGGACTATAAAGCTGGCTGTTTTAACATATATTCTCTTCCTTTCCTCCCAAAACTCACTTTCTCCTTCAAATTAAAAAAAAAAAAGTTCCTGCCCTCAAGAAGTTTACAATTTAATGGGGGAAGACAACACACAAAAAGAAACTGAAAAGGGGAAGAGGAGGCCACAAGAAGGTAACACAGTATGGAGCATGTTGAAATCAAGCAAAAGCTGCTGCTAAAAATGGAATTGTTACTTGGAAAGGGCTGAGCCCTTTATAAAGGAAGGCTCTGGGAGCAGTTCATTGCTCCAACATCCCACTAAGAGGGGAGAGCTAACTGAGGGATTTGAGAAGGTGAGTGCCAAAAACTGAGTCAGCTGGCATGGTAATGAGATTTCAGGTGATCAACTTATCCTACAGGAAGAATGATAATCCTTGGAGTCAAAACCAAGCAGGGCTGCTGATAGAAAATGGAGAGTTGCCTGGAAAGTTATATCTTTTTTTTGGGGGGGGGGAGGCAACTGGGGTTAAGTGACTTGCCTAGGGTCACACAGCTAGTGTCAAGTGTCTGAGGCCAGATTTGACTCCAGGGCCAGTGGTCTATCCACTGTGCCATGTAGCTGCCCTGCGCCATGTAGCTGCCCCATGAAAATTATAGCTTTTAATGAAGTTATTGACAAATATTATTTTCAGCTAGTAGAGTAATATGTTAGGAAGGTTAGAGATCAGAGGAGATACTCCTCAGGTCTCTTGAATTGTGTCTCCAATACTTACTTGGGCAGCTGAGAGGCCTGTAAACTCAGATCAACTAAAAAGGGAAAAGGGTGGGAAGCTCCCCATGGCTATTGGGGGGGGGGCAGGAGGTTTGCAGCACCACAGATTTGGTGACAGTAACAAAGATAGTTCTTCATTAGTTCTCTGGCAGAGCAGAATCTTTCAAGCTCATATTAGGGGTGGTAGCTACTAACAAATGGCACCACCCGTCAACTGAAACACCAAAAAAGGTTCACTACCTTTTTATATGGGAAAGGTTTCTGATGCTTGTCAATGATGTTTGTTTTCTAGTTCCTAGGGATTCTAGGCTAAGAGTCTTGTATTTCTTAATCTCTGCTTAGGGTACAGAAATTTGTTACCTCTAAGAACAAGGATGCTGCAGAAAACAACTTCATTCAGATTGAGAATAGTCAGTCAGTAAACATTTATTAAGCACCTACTATGTGCTAAGCACTATACTAAGCTCTGGGGATAGAAAGAAATACAAAAACAGACCCTGCCCTCAGAGAGCTCACAATATAATGGGCATTACTGTGATTTTGAAAATATGGACTCATCTTCCCAGGAGTTTAGGGGTACAAAGGAAAAATAGTAAAATTGAAAAAGAAAAAACAATTGGGGGAGTTGTTTTATCCCTAAGTAGCTGGGGTGGGGGTGGGGGGAATATTACCACAAAGGCCTTCAAACATGTTATTTTTGGAAAGGAAAATAGGGCCTTTAAGTAGTTACAGCTTTTGGTCAGTATATTTCTAGCAAACATGTCAATTCACTGAAAAGAAGGATAGCATTTGAAGTTTAAAGGTTCTAAAAAGTAAATATAACCTTATATAAAGAAAAGAGTTATTCAAACTAGACTTTATGGAATCCATTGTAGCAGTTCTACGTTAGCCGCCAACATCATAGGGGCTCCTCTCCATTTCATTCCTGGATTATTATAGCACCATCTCAGCTGTTCTCTGTGCCTCCAGTTCCTCCTTCCCCAGTTTATCCTAAATAATACACCCAAATTAAATTCCTTAAATGCTACTTTCATTATGTCAGTCCTTGCTCAAGCAACTCTAGCACTGTTCTATGATTGGTAGATCATATTTTGTCCAAACTTTGGTGCCTCATTTTCAAGATCCTTCATCATCTGATCTCAACCTACTTTTGCAGACTTTTCTCCAACTACTCTTTAATATGTGTCATTATCTTCAGACATGCCATTCTGTAGGTATGTCCTGTCTGTTCCCATTTCTGTGTCTTTGTTGTGCTTCCTACCTGGCATTTTTTTCTCCCCCCATACTCTATCCAAATCTTATCCATTCTTTTATGTTCTAGAAAAAAAAAATCTCACTTTTATGGACCTCTCTCATTTCATTAGCCCACAATGACTTCTTAATTGGACTCCTACTGCTTTTCTAATCAGTGCTTAATGAATATGGCACTGCACCTGGGAGTCAGGAAGACCTTGGTTCAAATCCTGTCTCAGCTCTGTGACCCTAGCCAAATCACTAACTTTCTGCTCCTTAGTTTTCTCATTTGTAAAATAAGGAGAGGGCTATTGCTTCTTAGATCCCTTTTGGCTCTAAATCGAGGGTCTTATGAATTTGTCTCTCCAATTACACACAATGGAGAGTGGATGTGAATCCACATCTGCAATAATCTTGGTAATGCTCAATTGTGTTGGCCAGCTTCTCCACCTGATTTTATCGATTCTTGTTTCTGCCTTGTTCTATGGCTAACAAGAAGTGCCAATACTGAGAAAGGAGGAAAAGGAAGAGGAGTATAACGTGAAAATATGTTTGGTTTTTTTTTTGTTTTTTTTTTTTAGGCAATTGGGGTTAAGTGATTTGCCCAGGGTCACACAGCTAGTAAATGTTAAGTGTTTGGTTTGAGGCCAGATTTGAACTCAGGTCCTCCTGACTTCAGGGACAGTGCTCTACCCACTTTGCCATCCAGCTGCCCCGAAAACGTTTAACAGGAATGTATACGTATAGCATATATCACATTGCGTGCCATCTTGGGGAGGGAGATAGAGAAGAAGAAGGAGAAAAATTTAAAACTCAAAAGCTTATGGAAGTGATTGTTGATAAATCAAAATAAATTGATTTAAAAAAAAGGAAGAAGAGTGGTAGCTCCTCCATTTTCTTGCTCTTCACTTGCATTTTTATTATTAGCATTGTCACCAACTCTTTAAAGCTACTTGTCTACTCTGTGAGTGTTGGTGTAGTTTAAAATGATTAAAGGTACTCTTCCCTTGGGATTCCAATGACATGGTGTGTAACACAGGGAATGAAAGCATGCATCATTGTTAATTCTTATTTTAAATATCAGTAAAGTTTAACCTTTATTTTTTTAAGATAAAAATAAATATAAATAAAAATACTGTAATATTTCCTTTCTGTACCCTCCATAGATTATTTTGTACTTCTCTGGGCATGGATGGGGGTAAAGGTGTGCCACACTTTACAGAACACTGATTTGAGGGCAACTGCAACTAAATGTGCAAAGGAGTACAGATGAAAGAATCCGATCAATTCTCCTTTCAATTATTTCCTAATTATTACAGGTAATAATAGTAGGCTGGTAGGGCATATGATTATATGGAGCTATGATTTAGTTGGTATGGATATTTCCCTCCTTACTGCATCAGTGCAAATCACAACTCATTGAAGATTTCTCCCCCTGTGCCATTCTTGTTCATGTTCTTCCAAAATCCATCTTACAAGGATGATCTAGTGGTGAGCTAGAAGCTTTCCTTTATGTCTTCTTGTATAAGTTAGTATAAGTACAGTATTCCAGCTCTCCATTATCCCTCACCACACGATCAATCCATTTCCTTTTCTTTTTAGAATAAGTTTTATTGCTTTTGTTTTTAAATGGCAGTCATTTCTGGATATTACTTCCTTTTAACTCTTAGAATAAAGGAAGACAGTTAAGCAAAACCAAACAACGCAGCGACTGAGCTTGACTATATGTGCAATATTTCATGCTTGCAGTCCTCACCTTTCTATCAAAAGGTCTATTTCAACATCTGTCCTCTGGGATCAAGAAAACTGTAATAAAAATAAATTTATGGAAAAAAAAGAGAAAGGCCACTGGATTTGGCCCCCCCAAAAAGAGGTCAGTTGTAACCTTTGAGATTGAAATTTCAATAAAGCAGCAGCAGCAGCAGCATATGACAGACTGCTCGGAATTACAAAGGTGTGGAAATGAAAGTCGCAAGAATAGATCACATATTTGAGAAGTCTGGTAGTAAAATGAGAGAAATTATATGAAAGTAGAAAAGAAAACAAAGTCAATCATTAGGCATTTATTACTATGTGCCAGACATGTTCTAAGATGGAAAAAAAGTGAAACACTATCTCCTGTCCTTGAGGAGCACTAATATTTTAAAAAAGGAGACAACAAGTAAATGATTAGGATGTACAAAATGTAGAGTGGATGAAAGTAATCTCCAAAGGATGACATGTGTGTGTGTGTGTGTGTGTGTGTGTGTGTGTGTGTGTGTGTGTGTGTGTGTGTGTGTGTGTGTGTGTGAGAGAGAGAGAGAGAGAGAGAGAGAGAGAGAGAGATTAGGGAATGGCCAATCCAAAGGCACAATGTATCACGGGTAAGGATTAGCAAGAAGGCCAGTGTAGCTAGGTTGCAGAATATGTGGAGGGGAGCGGAGCATAAGACACCTAGAAAAGTAGGAAGCGTTCCGGTCATGAAAGGCTTTAACTGCCAAACACAGGAATTTGTATCTGATCTTGGAGGTAAAGGGAGCCACTGGAGTTTATTAAGTACAGTCTGAAATGATGAGACCTGTGTTTTAGGAAAATCACTATCACTTTGTCAGCCAAGTGGAGGGTGGGAGCGGGTAGAGACTCTAACTAAAAAGTTATTGTAATAGTCCAGGTGAGATGTGATGGAGGCCTGTACAAGATGTGGTGGCTGGGTAAGTAGAGAGAAGGGGATGTAAATGAGAGATGCTTTGAAGGTAGGAACAACAAGATCTGGCAACAGACTGGGTATGTGGGATGAGTCCAAGTAAGGAGTTGAGAATGACACCAAAGTTGAAAGCCTGGGTGACTGGTAATATTCTCAAGAATAACAGGAAAGTTGAAAAGAGCAGAGTGTTTGAGGTGAAAGCTAATGAAGTCTGTTTTGAACATCCTGAATATGAGATGCTTACAGGACATCCAACTTAAGATGTCCAAAAGGGAGTTGGTGAATCAGGAATAGAACTCAAAAGATTGAGGCTGGACATACAGACCTGAGAATCATCTGCATAGAGATGATAATTGAACTCATGGCAACTGATAACATCACCAAGCAAGAGAATGGAGGGAGAAAAGAGCCCCGGACAGAACTTTAAGGGAAAAACCATGGTTAATGGGTGACCTAGAAGACACAGATGAATATCCAGGAGACTAAAAAGCAACAGTCAGACAGATAGGAGGAGAAGCAAGAGAGAACAGTGTCAAAAAAAAAAACACCCCAGAGAGGAAAAAGTGTCTAGTAGATGGTCATCAACAGTGTTAAAGGTTGCAGGTCAAGAAGGATGAAGACTGAGGAAAGGTAATAGATTTGGCAATTAAGAGATCACTGATAACTTTGGAGAGGAAAATTTCAGTCGAATGCAGTTGGAAGCCAGACTTCAGAGAGTTAAGAGAGAGGAAAGAAAGTGAAGGCACCAACTATAGACAGACTTCTCAAAAAGTTTAGCCACAAAAAAGAGTCAAGATACAGAATGATAACCAGTGGAGATGGACAGATCAAGTGAGTTTTTTAAGGGAGGCAGAGACATGAGCATGTTAATAGCCAGCATAGGAGTTAGACAGGGAGAGACCGGAAGATTAGTGAAGAAGTGGGGGTGCCAGCAGGGGCAATGTGCTGAAAAAGAGGGGGTACAGGATGAAGAGTTTATGTAGAAAGATGTACCCAACTCATTAGTCAGTAGATAAGGAATAGATGGTGATGGGGTGATATGAGTTTTGTGAGATGGGGAAGAGAGAAGAGAAAGCTTTCGGCAAATGGCTTCAATAAAGTGATGTCCTTACCTGAGAGGATGGGAGCAGAAAAAGGAAGGGCCCACTTGGGACAGGAGGAAGGAGAAAGAGATGGGTGTGATGGGAAGTTTGCAGAGAGATGAAAAGACTTGGGATAACTGCTGTGGTAAGTGGGATAGTGAATCAATTAAGGAAGTATAAAAGTACTGCCTAACTGCAGTGAGGATCTAGTTGAGATTATGAAATATTGATTTGTATGTGGATTTAATCCACAGTTGCATGATTTTCTACAGCTCTGTCCAGTAACACATGGATAGGAGTGAAGGAGATAGAAGGCAGGAGTAATCTAAGGTTGAGGTTTGGCAAAGTATGACTGATGATAAGGACAATGGGGCAAGGGATTCCAGAGTAGAATATATTTGAAGTTGTGACTGGGTGACTGGGAGAATGGTAGACAAGTGAAGGTCTTAAGGATAGAAGAGACCAAAGAATGGTTAGATGCTTTTCTAGGGAGAGGGCCAGACTTATGATTTCATAAGGGCATGAATTCTTGGAGAAGAAAGAACTGACAATCCTGTAAAGAGATAAGGGATCATTATGGAAGCAGTGTTTCAGAGGAGGTAGGTCATGAGTGCATGTAGAAGTCTTGCCTCTAGAAGAGAGGGGGGAATCTTATTTCTCTGTGACTAGAGAAATAGTTGAGAGGACAAATACAAAGACAGTGATGTGCTGAGGTAAAGATGAAGGTATATGAGGCGACTCATTCCAGAAAGAAGCGAAATCAACTGTTAAAGAGTATGGTGGGAGTGGGGAAAAAGTTAGGAACCTTTAGGAGTAAATAAAAGACATGGAATAACTGTAGTGATGAATGTGATAGAGAATTAATGAAAGTTAAGTATCAGTGAATAGCAAGTAAGGGCTAGCTTGACATCTGGCAACATAACTTTGTGGAAGTCCAGCTTTGGATGTGCATATTTTAGAACTTCTCAGTGACCTAAAAGGAGGAAGATAGCCACAACAGGGACGATTCAAGGCTGGGGATTGTTACCATTTGACTTAGGGGGTGTTAAATAAAGGGGCAGAAAAAGAAGACACTTGAAGGATTTGATTAGGAAGTTTAGGATAGGAAGGATTTTGAAGAGTAGTGGACTCAGAAAAGTAGGAATGACTGAGAGAATGGATATTGGAAGGAAGGCTGAAAACAGGCTCAGAAGGCATGGTAGAATGAAAGAAAGGAGGCGAGGAGGTTTTAATCAGAGAGAGTATTGATTAGAATTCAATAGAAATGACAAAACATGTCTTCTTGCTTTCCCTTTGTTGTTTCTTCAGAGTCTCATTCTAACTATATTTTCTCTCTTTCAAAAGGGAGCTTCTCATGGACAGAGATTGTTTCCTTCTATATATCTAGTCTTACTGTGTTATATCTGACTGATAAAATGTTGGATCAAAGCACACCAAAGTTTATCTTTTTTCCCCTAGACTTTTTTTTGAAGACTGAGGTTTTTAAACTTTCAAAATATAATTAATTTTAGTATCTAAATCATCTCTAATCCAAAAGTCCAGCAAAAATAAGGAAAACAATCAGTAGGTATCCTTCTCAAAAGGCCTGTGCTTCTCTAATCCTTCAAATGCACATTTTGATTCCTTTTTTCCATTTTTTATTTGCAAGTACTTGTATCTTATTTAGGTAATAAAAATAGCTAACATTTATATAGCTTTTACTATGTGCCAGGCACTGTGCTAAATACTTTGCAGTTATCTCATTTGGTTCTACTATTACAGATGAGGAAACTGAGGCAAACAGAGGTTAAGTGACTAGCCCAGGATCACATACAGCTAGTATCTGAGGCCATATCTGAATTCGGGTTTTTTTGATTCCAGGGTCAGTGCTCTTCTGTGCCACCTCACTGCCTTCCTTAGATGGAAAGTCATCGAAGGAATTCATACCCTAGACATTAATAGTCCGTAGGACACAGAAGTGTAACAGCCACAGAAAGTGTACCTTTCAAAACAAGAGGTTAATAAGACAAGTACCTGCATGGCAATAGGTCCTGGAGACATTTGAGAACTGTAATTCATTCCCATCATGCCCTGCATATTAGGCTGCATAACAGAAACCATTGGAAATCCTTGTTGCTGAATTGGCATCAGACCTATTTGAAAACATAAGAGTGTTATTCGAATTAACAACTTTTAAAGTCTGCTCTCAAAACTCTATTAAATAAGCCTGTGGGGTATATTAGTAATTAAGCATTCATTACACAAACAGCAATTAGCATGCAAAGTATACCGTATAACACTGTAATAGGGATTATGCTGAAAATATGAAAGGAAGTAAGAAACTCATATTGGTATGTCAGAGAGAGTGTAAATATACCTTAAAATAAGTTTTGTATTTCATCTTCCCCTTTCTCTTTGGTTTTAAAATCTAAGTGGTTTAAGCTTGGTTTCTCTGAAAAAGAGACAAAAATGTACCTGCCTCCTTTTGCTGCAGAATTAGGGGGATTATGGTCATGGAACATTGTATATAGTCAGACTTGGTCATGTGTTGGTTATTTTGTTGAATTTTTTTCCTCCTTTTTAATTCTTTGTTACAAGAAATGATCACCAGATAAAGCAGACGGATAAGTTTGGAAATGAAGGTTACTTAAAAACATATCAGTAAAAAATTTTAAAAAATAAGTAGTCAAATATTCTTTTTGAGTTATATTGTAAATTTCCTCTTCCCTTTTCCTTCCTCTCTTTTTCAAGACTACCTCTTCATCTTGCCTGAGCTGAAGTGTAAGGACTAATTTATAGACCTCATTCTACTGACTGACATGGGTGCTCTTCTGACCTGGGCCAGCTCAACTTCCTTAGGCAACCTTCTCTTTCTCCTATTCTTCACTCCCTCTGCAGCTCAGAACTCTCATGCTCAAGAGATCTTTCAACCTCAGTGGATTCGGAGCAGGGTTTATAGACGTGTACCACTACACCTAGCCAAGCTCAATTTCTAACATTCTTTGTCAAACATCCTAAAAAAGCTGATACATTCTCCTTCTGGAATACAACTTAGTAACTAAGGCAATATTTTGGGGTTTCCTTCTCTCTCATGTGTAACTTTTACTTAAAATGATAAAAGCAGGAAATAAGAAAAAAAATAATGCAGCTATAATAATAAACATATAATTTTATAATTCCTTCTTAAGGAAATCTTTAAAAAAAGAGACTTCTGGGAGCCAAGAGGGCAGAGTAAGCAGAAAACCACCTGAACTGTCCCATATTTACCTCCAAACAACTATAAAATAGTACCCACAAAAGAATTCTGGAACAGCAGAACCAGCAGAAAGATGGGGTGAAACAATCTTCTAGCCAAAGAAACTTGGAAGGTCGGCAGGAAAGGTCTGTCTCACTGGGGTAAAGGTGGAAAGCAACCCAGGACAGAAAAGTGTCCCGGAAAGCCAGCAGGAGGCCCTGAGCTCCAGTGTGATGCTAGGTGAGCAGGAAAAGGCTAACACCAGGACCCCCATGTGCCTCAGCATAATTCCAGGTAAACAGGCAGACACCAGCACAGGACCCTCACCCTGTGAGGGAGGCCCTCCCCCATCCCCCCACAACAAATGCCAGGCCAGTGCCAGGATTCCTCACTTGCCTCAGGGTAGTTCTGGGGGAAGGGGCAGATGCCAGCACTGGGACTCCCCACACGCCTCAGTGCAGCACCAGGCAGGATGGTACCCCTCCATGGGCCTCAGGGTAGCACCAGTGCAGCAGCAGGCAAACAGACAGGGCCTATAGCCTGCAGTACAAGAAACTTGGGACAGTGCCTCTTCCACCCCAGGAGCAGAGCTCAAATTTAAAAGCAAGGAAAAACGACCGAAAAGATAAGCAAAAAACAGACAAAGAATCTGACCCATATAAAGTTATTATGGTGACAGAGGAGATCAAGACACAAACTCAGAAGGGGACAACAATGTCAAAATGCCGATGGACAAAGCCCCAAAGAAAAATGGGAATTGGATTCAAGCCCAGAAAGAACTCATGGAAGAGCTCAAAAAGGAGTTTAAAAATCGAATAAGAGGGGTAGAAGAAATGAGAGTGATTGCAAGAGAATCATGAAAAAAAGAGCCAATAGCTTAGGAAAAGTAAACACATTAATAAGCAGAATTGGCAAAATGGAAAAGGAGGTACAAATTAACCAATAGTTTATTTGCCTTACTGGTTTTTTCATAAAAACAGCACCTAGTTTTATTTATTAGCTAAATAGTTTTCTTACTTTCAATTTTATTAATTTTTGGTGCTCAATTAGGGTTTTAAAATTTGTTCTTTTTCTAGTTTTTTTTTAGTTGCATTGCCAGTTCATTGATTTGCTCTTTCTCTATTTTACTGATGTAAGAGTTTAGAGAAATAAATTTTCCCCTAAGTACTGCTTTGACTGCATCCCATAAATTTTGGTGTGTTGCTTCATTGTTGTCATTCTCTTCGATGAAATTATTGATTATTCCTGTGATTATTTAGTTTCCATTTAATTTTTTTTGTTTGTTTTTTGCTAGCAGTGGGGTTAAGTGACTTGCCCAGGGTCACACAGCTAGTAAATGTCAAGTGTCTGAGGCTGCATTTGAACTCAGGTCCTCCTGACTCCAGAGCTGGTGCTCTATCCACTGCATCACCTAGCTGCCCCCAATTAACTCTTAATCTATCTTTCTACTGCCTTTTGTTGAATGTAATTTTTATTGCATTATGATCCATAAAGGATGCATTTTGAAGTTGATTTTGGACTTAACTGGAATGAGCTGCCTAGTAACTGAATGGGGTGTGTACCTGGGTAGATAGATTTCTTGAAATAAAACACTTAAACTATCTGAACTTAGATAAGTTTGAATAACATTAGAAGCCATTTTACAGTAGTGAAACCTAATGTGGGTTTTGGCAAAAACAAACAAAAAAGACATTACTGCTGTTGAAGTTGGACTACCAGCTGAACTTTAACATGCCATCTTCCACCTCCCTGTATTTATACAAGTGGTCCTCCATTCTTAGAATGGCCTCTACCTTTCAAACAATTCTTATCTTCTCCTTTATGGAAGCTCAACTGCTATCTCATCCATGAAGCCTTTCCTGATTTCCCCAGTTATTAGTGTTCGCTATTTTCTCAATTTTTCATAAACCACTTTGATCTCTTGTTCCCTTTATCCTTCTACCTTGCACTTATTCCTTTGAACAAGATAAGAATTCCTTTAGGATATATAATTCCCTTAAGGGCAGGGACTACTTGGTTTTTCCTTTCAATCCTCACTCATTACTTTGTATAGTATGCATTTCCATAATGAATTGGAAAAAAAACCATACAAAATTCACAAAGAAAAAGTGTAAGCTTAGATTAACTAAAGGGACTGGAAGAAGAGACTTTTCAACTTCCTCAAAAAAAGGAATTATAGCTACCTCAC
Source organism: Phascolarctos cinereus (assembly GCF_003287225.1). Taxonomy (NCBI): domain Eukaryota; kingdom Metazoa; phylum Chordata; class Mammalia; order Diprotodontia; family Phascolarctidae; genus Phascolarctos; species Phascolarctos cinereus. The sequence goes on from NW_027555958.1 coordinate 320,673,856, forward strand.
TCTGATCTTACTCCTGAATTTTCTTTTACTCTATGAATTTATACAAAATCTGTTTATTATAAATTTTTCAGTACTTAAGGAGAAATGCGGAGTGATACTAACCACTTCACCCCAAAGCCCATTATGAGAAACTTTAAAGGTTGATGTCAAATGTGTTCTAAGCTGAAGGAAAATTCTATTTTATTTATTAGTGAGGTAGTTAAGTTGCTGTTCATTTTACCCATTAACTTTCAAACTCAAAAAAGTTAATTATGAAATAAGGAAACATTCAAAACAAACTCTCACATACCTTGAGGGGGTCCTATTCCACTTGCAACAGGAAATATGAAGCTGAAATACATAACAAAGAAATGTCATAGTTAAAAGGTTTTTTCCCCTACCATCAAATATTTATTGAATATCCTTTGTGGACTTAGTAAATTTATATTGCTCCCACAAAGACTGATCTTAAACAAGTAATTTTTTTTCATGTTTCAGTTTTCAGTGATACTGGTGATAATTAGGGGGTTAATTTAAAATGCATAAAATACTTTGGAGAAATAAGACATCTGCTTTGTAGTCAGATTTTTCATTGAACAAGATTTTTAGTTTAGTGTTTTATTTTTAAAAATTCTGTTAAGACCAAAACACTGTTTTTATATATGACAATTTTCCATGAGTAAAGCCTTGGAGTTTGTTCTGCCATAGAAAACTTTTAGTAACTATAATCATTGATGCTGATTGTGAATAAATGATCTTTAAGAATCCATTTAGAGGCGGAGCCAAGATGGCTGAGTAAAAGCAGTGACTTGCTTGAGCTCTCCCCTAAACCCCTCCAAATACCTGTAAAAAATGGCTCCAAACATATTTTGAGCAGAAGAATCCATTTAATTCTAAAATTGTGTGATTCTTTTTTTTCTGTAAATTTGTTTATTTTAAACTTAAATACAAAATGAGAAAAGAAAAAAAACATTGTCATGTACACAACAGACCATAAGAGAGGATTCAATATAAAACTAAAATTCTATGATTCTGACACTACAAAAAAGTTTGCACAGTATTGGTTATACCAACCATTTCTTCATGACTCAGCTGAAACTGGGATCATGCTACCTTTAAGCTTGTAGCTGAGCACCATTAATTTACGCTGAACTGGTAATAAAACCTAAATGAAAAGTACCCAACAACTCATTTTTAAAAGTTATTTCTCTATTACTCAGATGAAAGAGAATGGCATTCAAAAAATCAGTTTAAGAGATTTTTTTCAAGTTGATATTAAAAATTAAAACAATTAACCATCTGTGGCAGGGGCTAAGTGGAAAAAAAATGAAAAAGGAAGCTCTGCATGGGCTGATTATGTTACTATAGCTAACTGACCCTTTCTTAGCATCTCTGTCAATAGAAATAGCAAGACTGCCAAAGTCCTACCTGAATGAAATCCACCCTACCAGTACATACTTCCATACCAAAAAAACAAACTACCTCGGCATCATGTGAAAGAGCATTAGGCCTTAGTCACTGCTCTGTCACTGACTAGAAGTCACAATACCCACAATGCTGCATCTACCAAACGAGGAAGCTGGGCTTAATGATGTGTCTCTGCTTCCTGCTCAAAAATTATAATGCTGAAGAGAAACTCTCACAGGTACCTATAATGATTTGCCAATTACCTATTTTTGCTTTTTCTTTGTATCCCCAAAAGTCCTATTAGACAAGTAACTGACTAAACAGTAAGGAAAGGATGACACAGCAAAGAATCATGGAAAATATTGACCAAAAATTGTATTACTATCAATCAGTGTTGTGGTGATTCTAGATACACAACTCCTACAAATTAAAAATCTCTATTATTTGCCCCTTCTTTTCCACTTTTACTATGCTTACTCTAGCTCAGAACAGTTTCTCATACCAAATCTACTTCAATTGTCTCTTTAATTGGGCTTCATTCCTCCAGACTTTCTGGATCATACATAGTCACTCACTTTCCCTAAAACTTTCTTTGGTTCCCCACCGCTAAGAGAAATTGGCTTTATCTGAGGTAGTCCCAGCAAAATTGAAAGATCACTGGCTCCACAGTCAGAAGACCTGGGATCAAATCTCAATTTTAACACTTATTCCCTCTAAGACCTCAGTTTCCTCATCCATAAAATGAGGATTGTTGAAGTCCTTTGCAGCTCTGATCCATGAGACTATGATCTTCCTTAACTTCTCCTAACCTCCTTCTCCAGCATTTTCCTCCTACTTCTCCCTTATATAAACTTTTACTTTGGGCCTCAGCTTCCTCAACTGTAAAATGAGGGGCAGGTCTAGAAAACCTCTAAGGTGTCTTCCAGCTTTAAAGTTATAGCCAAGTAAGATACTCACTATTCCCTGTCCATTCATTCCATCCCTCCCTCCCCCTTCCCATTTTGTGCTTGTTCTGCTCCCTCTGTTCTGCTATTCCCTACCTCTTCTTATTGAGAGCCTTCAAAGCCTACTTCAAATACAACCTCTTTCATGGTGCTGTCTTTGGCAATGAGAAGAGGTGAGTCTTCTCTTTGCATTCCTTTAGCAGGGCAGTATGTATCACTCCTATGGCATATCATATATGCAGAAGATATAACATATTGTTGGAATATGTCTATTGTATAAACAAATGTACTTTACTCTTCTGTATACATCTTATTTCCCCTTAACGTATGTTGAGTCCTTTAAGGGCAGGAACCATGTCTTGGGCATCTTTGTATTCCTCCCTGTACATTACAGACACTCAATGAATATCTGCTGAAGGAATGAATTTAAAAAAAAAAATAAGCCTCTCTAGGACTAACTTGTATTTTCCATTTCCTTTTCTTTTTGCTGTTCTAAGTGAACTCAATGACCTCCAATGGATTTTTGTCTTCGGATTTACCTACTATGATACAATTTTACTTAAAGCACTATATATGATACCAATCAAAAGTTAGTTGATAAGCAAAACAAACTTTGTACTTGTTTACTGAACCAGATGTAAAAGTGGTCAGTTATACATAGTGAAATATTAACTAGTTAAGAAGCTAATTGTCTGTTTTTCTTTTTCCCTAAAACATACAAACAAAATGCTCTGGAAAACAATAATGTCACACCCAAACAAAAATCACTGAAATCTGAATTTTAATTGCCTAAAATGTCTTCTTAGCCTCTGAAAAGCACGCAGCATTCAGTTTTTACATGAGAGAATAAACAAGTTTCCCTATTCTGGTGAATTCCCTAATTAACTGATGACCCTTCAGAAGCTCAGCAGATAAAAGGACAAGAGACTGGGATCATAAAGATGTACCATTTTCTCCTTCAAGAATCCAGTCTATGCTTCAGAATTTTTTAAACCTCTGCCCAGCGTACAAATTCTTTGAAACGAATTATCAGAATTTACTGCCAAGGATAATTTAATGCAGTAAAATTAAAGTGTGACTAAAAACCTAGGAAGTTTCCAAAACTATTATAAATCATAAGAAAATAATATCTAGATCATAACCTGTTCATGCCTTTCAACTTGAAAGTGAATTACAAATATTAATAAAGAACTCTACTTAAACTGTGGTAATAGAACACAAAAGTGTAAGTTAAATTTTAAAATGCAAACTATTATTATTAAAATCATTACTACATAGACACGAGTCCTTTCTCATTAAAAAAAAGGTGCATCAAATGGCTACTATGTTGATAGTACTAAACATACTCTCTCCATTTAGTCTATAAAGTAAAACTGTTTGAGGAGAAAGTTATAGGAGGTATAAAAACTGGCAGTTTATTAAAAAGTGACTTGTTTCCTAGTAACACTGTTCCTTGTTTAGCTGTCACAAAACAACTACAAAGTTTGGGTTCTTAAAACAACTTTACAGAAGAAAAAGGACTATTTTCCAAAAATAAGTTAGTACACAGAAGATAAATCGAATTTTATCTCCATAAACCTTGTGCACAGGACCATAGATCTACGGATGAAGAGGACCTGACGCCTCGGCTTCTTGACAATGTGTCTTTTCCCCTTAGGCAGTTTAATGAAGCCGATGAACCCCTTCTCAGAATAATGCTTTTAAGGGTATAAAATAAGATTACAAAGGAAACCAATTCTATTGAAGCAGTTATCAAAACAGTTATTTTCTTAAAATTCTAGGACTCCAGGTTAAAAATCCCCGATCTAGAATAACCTCACCATTTTGCAAATGAGGAAACCAAGGGAAATTAAGTGACTTGGCAACCCAAGTTGATCCAAGTTATTTAGTAAGTGTTAGGAGGCATGGTTTGCAGCCCGGTCCCCTGACTCCAGAGCCCGGGGACCCTGTGTGTGCCACTGGTCACAGGGAAAACTCAGGGTCCTGCCCACGTTGGTTCTATGGTATAAAATGATGGGGACTCCCGACGTGTCGGGCACTGAAGAAGAGCACAAAGGCAAAGAAACAACAGTCTCGGTCCTAAAGAAGCTTTGTTCTTTCTACTAGTTCCGCTAACCTGCGCGGCCTGCCCGGCAGAGGGCTCAGCGCTCGGACCCGAGCCTCGGTTTCTTTTAGCTGCTGCCGCAGGGCTTTTCTCGTGTATTGGGGGTAGGAAACAAGACAAGGGGCCAAGATCAGAATCGGGGGTGAAGCAAGGGGTCTCCTGCGAGCACCTCAGCACGAGCAAGAGCCGCCGCACCCGGCCGGATACCAGCCCAGTGCCAAGTCCTCAGGGAACAGGTGGCTGAGCGCCCGGAGGAGCAGCATCTAGTAGGGCTCCGGGCCAAGCCGGCACGAACGCAACACCCCCCCGCCCCCGCCCCACAAGGGTCCCGCGCAGCCGCACGAGCTTCCCCGCCTCAACCACAGCCCCAGTCGCCTGGGCAACGACCCTCCCACCCCACCCCCAGGCCCCGGCTCAGCTACAACGGGCAACCGCCCCAACTGCCGTCCACGCCTCCGCGCGGGCGCTCCACACACACCTGCCTCCCCCGCCAGCCCCGGCGCCGGCCCCGACTGCCCCTCCGCCAGCACCAGCGCCGCCGCCGGCTCCCGTTCCCGGCCGCAGAGCCATCTTCCCCCAGATCAGCCGCTGTTGCCGCTGCCACCTTAGAAGGCTCTGTCAGCTGAGAGCAGCCACTTCCGGGGCAGCGGGCGGCACCGCCTCAACCACGGCCCCACCCCCGTTCCGTCTGCCGGGGCGGGCTCTGAATGGGCACGTGACCCGCCTCGGCGTGGGAAGAGTCCCCGCCCTCATCACGTGACCTCCTGGCTTTCTTCAAGTACCTGTGGGTCTGCGGTGCTTGTCAGTGACTGGTCCTACCCTGTTCCTCTTGGGCTGCGCTGGGTCGACCCACCCTCCCTTGCCAAGGCTAACTTATGATTAGAGGAAGCCCTGGGTTCGAATGCTGCCTTAGACATGTACTAGCTTTGTTACTATGAGCAAGTCACTTAATAATAGTAGCTTAACATTATTTAGCGCTTACTCTGTGCCAGGCATTGTACTAAGCGCTTTTACAAGTGTTATATCATTTGATCTTCACAACCACCTTGGGAGGTAAGTCCTATTATTCCCACTTTACAGATTGGCACTGAGGCAAAGGTTCAAGTGACTTGTGCAGGGTCACACAAGTGTCTGAAGCCAAATTTGAATTCAGGTCTTCTTTTTGACTCCAAGCTTTTTTTCTACTTCTAGCCACCTAGTTGTTTCCTGAATAGCTTAACTGCTCTGGGCCTCAGTTTCCTTATCTGTGAAACAGGGGATAAAATATCTGTAGTACTTGGTCAGTCGTTTTTCCGTCACGTATGACTCTTCTGTGAACTCATTTAGCGTTTTCTTGGCAAAGATGCTAGAGTGGTTTACCATTTCCTTCTCCAGCTCATTTGACAGATGAGGAAACTGAGGCAAACAGGGTTAAGTGACTTGCCCAAGTCACACTGCTAGGAAGTGTCTGAGGCCAGATTTGAACTCAGGGAGATGAATCTTCCTGATTCTAGGCCCAGTGCTTTGCCACTTAGCTGCCCCCACAGCATTGTTGTGAGACTGAAAGCTTCCAATTCAAGGAGAGCTTGTTATACACATTACTAACTTGGACTCAATCAAAAGGCTGCACCCAAGGACCTAGAAGGCCACATGAAGCTTTGAGGCCAGGTTTCCCCACACCAGGGTTACACCTTTCAAGGGAAGACTGTTTTTTTTAGGATTCAGGAAACCAGACGTGTTTGTGAACAGATGGCGAGGAGCCACCTGATGGGAAACCTTGAAGGTTTAGCTCAAGTTATTTAAACAGATTTGTAGTGGGTGAAGTGGGCTCTTATTTCATGGGTTTTCTTTTTTCCTTCCTAAGAAAATAGTGAGGGTTGGGTTAATCAGGGATAGATAAGGATTTCCAATCCATCCCACATACTACTGCAAAAGTGATATTCCTAAAACATGAGTCTGGCTGTCACTTTCCTACTCACCAGTGGTTCTCTGTTGTTTTTAGGATAAAATACTCCCATTGGGCAGTTCCTCTCCCTCGACAGTTTCAAAGTGGCTTCTTCCTGCTCTTCATCCCTGTTTGGTCTCAATCCATTCCTGTGCATTCACATGCCTGTAATGTACTTTCTTCACAAACCTGCCTTCCCCACTCCCCACAGCATCCCTAGCTTTCTTCAAAGCTCAGTTTAAGCACAGGCTTTTTCTAATCCCCGCCTCCTGGTGGTACTCTACCAAAATCACCTTTTTTGCTTATTAATATGGTATTTACATACCATGTATGTTTTAATATATATCTCATGTGTATGTTTATATGTATGTATTATAAATAATATATGCATATGTTTAAACATGTATATGTTTACAGGTTTCCCTGACAGAAATTGAGGGCAAGAACTTCATCATTTTCACCTATTGGTGCCTGAAACATAATATGTATCTAATAAATGCTTGGTAATTGATTTGAAATTTGGAAACAGTGTAAAGGAGGCATAAGTGTTATATAATTATAGCTTTTCACAATGTTAACTAGGCTCCCTCCTCCCATTAGTCCATATTAATGTGAGCCTTAACCTTATTAGAACATAGTATAAATGTTCTAATGAGCAAATAGCACAAACTGAAGAGGCCATTTCTGTGAGTCACATTCTTGAGATCAAGAGACTTTTTATTCCATAGTACAAAACCAGCATTTACAAAATAAGTGCCAAGCCCACATGCACCAAAGAATAATTTCTATTTCCCTATGTAGTACATTTGGCAAGGATTAGCTTACTAGATGAAACAAGGGCAAAAAACCCATAGGGAGGCAGATGTATGAGAGTGGTACCAAAAGGCTATCAAGTAATAGGAACATTCATTCCTATCAGGATAAACCACAGATCAGTTTTCGACAAAAACCAATGGGCACGGGAAAAGATAGGATTCGATGACATGGTTAAGTGGTGGAAAATGAGGTGCCACTGATAGTGATCTAACATGATGGTCAGAGGAATTTGGTGCTTCCCTGACAGAATGAAGACTGTAACAGAAGAGCTCCAGCTCATTTCCGGGGGTTTAAATGACTCCAGTCAGGAGCTACAGAATGGGAGCCCTTTACAATGCCCACCTCACAAAGGCATCCCCAAGCTATATAAGAAATGTTAAACAAATGAACATGTTATGTTTGACTTCATGGCATGTGGCTTTCATGATGCTTTACTCCAGATGTTCTCAAATTCAAGTGACACTTGAAGCTTTACTTTGTCTTCAGGTGCCATGCAGCACTGATCATTCCCTCCACCTGCAGAGAAAACTTTCAGAGGTGATCATCCACCCCCGGGTATTTCTTGACCCATTTGTGCACTAGGATCTTCTATAAGAAATATTCCTGTGGATTCAACTCAAACATTTCCAAGAACAGTTTTCCCTTCAAAGTATTATCCCTAAAGGCACCTCTAAGTTGAAACTTGATATGAAACAGTGATAGCACATGATCACCTATCACTTTTTGTATTGATGGCTTGGAGTTTTATTTCAGTCTAGGAGATAGGCGACTCAAAGTGCGCCATGAAAACAGCACTTCACATTGGGATACTTAAGGCAATGGAATTATATTTCTGGAATAGTCTTTGAAGGCATCTGATTACTATTTTTGGTTTTAGTAGGTGCTGTCTTCTTTCCGGCATTCTGATGAATAATTTTTCTGTGAAAAAGAAAATCAGGAAGCAGTTGAAATCAGAGGCATCCCCTCCTCCGTAAGGCCCCTCCAATCCTTCCCAGCCAAAAATGCCCTTTTCTTCTTGGGACCCTGAATTGCACCCTGTACCTCTCTTGAACACATCATCTACTCTGCAATATTATAGAGGGAATCACATTTCCCTATGTGTTTCTACTGAGAGTATGACTTCCACAAAGGCAAGGACTATGCCCTATTTCCCTGACAGAAACTGAGGGCAGGAACTTTATCATTTTCACCTACTGCATCTCTCTGCATCTCTCCCAGGAGCAGCTGAGTGCCTTACACAAAAATGGCATTTAATAAATGGTTAGAAATCAGAGATCCAGAGCTGGAAGGGCCTCAGAGGCATCTAGTCCAATCTCCTTATTTTGCAGATGAGGAGACTTCCTCAGACACCAGGGCACTTTCCCTTGTATCATCCTGCCTTCCATGTAGATCCATGCCTTAGCACTACTCACAATTATCTAGTAGTCTGTTGTTTTTGACATGCTCATAATGGCTTACTTTTAATTTTACTTCATAATTTTAACTTTACAGTGTTATGTACAGCACTTTGTTTACAACAAACTTGTCAGGCTGGTTGTGCTCAAGTATGACTCCCCAGAGACCCGACTCGATCCCATGGCTGGTGTTGCAACTTTTTTACACACTCAGTAGACTGTGTCCCGACATTACAGCTAGATTCTTGAGAAGCTGTGTAGTCTATCTATCTAATTTAAATTATTATTATTCTTATTACATGGGTAAAACCATAAACCAGATGTCAAACATACAGTTTGATGTGCAGCCTGAACCAGATTAAAATGTAATTGGGAAATATTTAACAAAATTAATAAGACCACAATAAAATATAGGTAACATTACATTTTAAAACTAAATCTATCAGAGGCCCATGGGGATCCTTATGGACTGATTGGTGGCCTCGGTTTGAATTTGAATTTGACACCCTGCAATAAACCAAACGGCTTGTAGATGATCCCGAGGCACTTTCAGGCTCTTCTATTCTCTCCAATTCTAATACGTGAAGTTTTACTGCATTCTCAAACACCGACCTACTGGGCCTAATGTGGACAAGTGCCAAGTAGGCAGCAAAGAACAACATGCTGAGTGGCCTTTGCTGGATTACAGTTTCTGTGCAGTGACTCAGAGTCACACCAAAGACCTAACACCCTGACCTCAGGCCCTTAGTCTCCTTGACCCCAACACCTGACCTCATCCCTCAGGGGAGCTGTCCCTTAGTCCTCATTGTCATTTAATACTGTAATAGCTCTACAATCCTGAACTCTGAAACTCCTCTGACTCAAATCTTCCCTCCTTTCATTTCTTCCAAACCCTTACTTCTTCCAGACTTGCTCTTTACCCCATCAGGACGTGAATTCTTAGATCCCTCCCCAAATCTCCCTTCACTGTGGGCACTCCCTTCACTATTTGTACACCTCAGTGTCATCTCCGATTCCTCTCTTCCATGGTGATGTCTCCCATTTTTCCCACTCATACTGCTCCCCTGGCCCAGCTCAGCTACTACCTTCTCCATGAATCCTTCCCTAATCCCTTCCTATCCCTGATGTTTTTTATCTCTTCGTTGAACTTTTCCTATATACTCATCATACTTGAATTTTCCTTGCATATGGAAGGCACTTAATGTTTACTGAATTGCCCAGTGATCTATAAAGATTCCCAAATTGAGAATCCTCTAAATTATTTTCAAAATTTCCCTAACTTTTCTCCACCCTGCCTGACCTTACATCCCCACTACTTCCAAATATAAAATCTGAGGCTGGGCACTTCATTATTCTCTGTACACGTCATGTTCATCGGGGCTTACATATAACTAGGAAAGAAAAACCTTTTACATAATGAGCTCACCTATGTCAATGTATACACATTTCTCAGTTCATGACATTCCCTCTACTCACACTTTTCCTTCTGCCCACCTAAAGCCTACCCATCCTTAAGAGGCTACCTATTGCAATCCCATAGACTTCTTTCTTTGAATTTCTATTATGCTTATTTTTATTTGTGTTAGTTTTGTATCATAAACTTGACAATAAGCAACTTTTGGACACCTATTGTGCCTTATACCTCTTTGTATCACCTATGGCATTTAATTTGAAGTACTGGGTCCACAGTATGGCTCGATAAATATTTGTTCACTGAATGAACTTGTGCTGTTTGCATTAAACAAATACTGCAGGGTAATGGAGAAATGTAGTATAGCCCACTGCTGGAAAAATCTTGCAACGTGGAATCCATGTCTCAATTCCAAAAGCAGGAATCTATGACTTCTGGAAAAGAATTCCTGCTGGCCATGCAGTAGATGGTAGGTGGTGGGGATTTTGATTGGTGGTAATGTCAGATCCTATTTTAAAAAGGTAGAAAATGAGAGCACTAGGGTACACTGACCAAAATATTTCAGGGGCACTTACTAGCTGTGTGACCCTGAGCAAGACACTTAATCTCGATTGCCTCTCACCAAAAAGCAAAATACTCCAGGGCTCAATTCCTGGGCTATCAAAGCTGCCAAGTCACCAGCAGTTGGAATATATTAACCTTTTCATAGTTCAAAATAAGATTGTCATACTCCCTGATGGATTGATACAGTAGCTATTTCTAATCACATACTTACTGTTCATTTCCAGAGTTTTCTAGGAAATACTTAGGGGTTGTATTAATGCTCTCTCTTTCCAATGGTTTCTTAATCATCTTCTTCTTTTGTTTGCTGAGAAATACAGAGAAGAGAAGGCAAGAGTGAGATTAAGTGCGGTGCAACTTAAAGTGCAACTAAAAATCTGCCTCTGGCTCTACCCCAAAAGTAGTTTTTTCACCCACTGATTTAAACTGAAACTGTGTTTTAATTGCACAGATCACCACCTAGCATGAAGCACTAGGTGGTATCCACAAGATGCTGCAGAATTCAATTAGTTTTAAAATGTTCTAACTTGATGAAAATAGTACTTTGTCCAACTTAATGAAATAAGCACTATATCTGGATCCTGTCTCTTGAGGCAGCCTGCTTCCTTCCTCAAGATTAATGAGCTAAAAATTCCCCAAAACAATTAGGCCTATCTTAGTTGCACTTAGTAAGAAAAAATAATCCCCAATGTAAAATTGCTAGGAAGGAGACCGGCAGGCTGAAAACGTGCAGTGATATTTACAAAGCTTTGAAGACAAACACTTTCATTTTAAAGACTCAAAACGATGACAATTTTCTGAAGAAAGATTTCACAGAATTATCAAGAGAACGAATCAATCTATTTAGTCTGTTGGAAACAAAACTGGATGCATTTGCTGCACATGATAGGCAGTCCTGTTGGACAGTGGGATGTTACCTTGGAAGCTTGTGGAAACTTCTGATGTACTCTGGCACAGGACATCCTGCCTGCTGTATCACATTGGCAACACTGAAATATAAGCCCATGGTCATAAATTGGTATCTTATGAAATCACTGTCAATATCATCAAACCCATTAAACCACCTAACAAACTCTTGGTACAACAGCCCAAGGCTCTGCACATTAACAATTATCTGATGTTTTGCTGCACTAAAATGATATAAACACACCCACATTAACCATGGAGGACTTGCTGAGAGGCTTGATAGTGAGACTAATAAACAGTGACCTGATAGGAGAACAGGATAAGAACCAGCAGTTAAGAACCAGCTGCTACTGGTACTTAACCTTTATCAAGCATTGAGATACGTCAGTGTATCTCACTGATACACAAAGGTCCCCATGTATTTGATGCCGACTTAGGCCTTATTCCCTAGGAGACATGGATCAAACACAGTCAAGGCTGGGAAATCAAAGTCACACTAAAGCTAGATTTTCCCTGAAACTACTACAATACTTAAAATACAAAATTCCACTAGATCCTACAGGCTGTCTCTCTCCAAGCTTTTTAAGTTTTGATGTTGTTTCTTTAAACTCTCCCAATGAAGACCCTTCCAACCCCATAAAACCCTCTTTTGTAACATAAGAGTCAAACAAAGTATTGTTTTGACTAGTTTTCAGACACTGACTATAGCTAAAATATGCTTCTATTCTACACCTATAATCACACCACCTCTCTAAGGTGGGAGGCATTTGAGCTTTATGCTTCACACACCAGATAAGTTCTCCATCAGCACAAAAGTTATTTCGAGGCAACACAAAGACTGGAAAATTCAAACCAAACTTAATAAATATCTATTAAGGTGCTATGCTAGATGCTGGCGTTACAAAGACAAGAACAATATTATTTCTTAATTTCAAAGATCCCGAATTCTATTTGGGGCAATGAAGGGTGGTGGGAGTGAGAATGTACCATAATGGGCACATAGATAATAAGTTACAGAAGAGAATGTACTCTACCCATAGAGGAAGGTTTGTGTTCATGTAAGAGATGGAATGCCAAAACAAAGCTTCCAAACTAAACATTACTGTAAGATACGCATTATAAGGAACAGGGTCTGGACTTGTGATTTCCTTGGTATAGAGAATCCCTAATGTAAAGAAACTCCCTCTACCAATTTATAGTATTAGACTTGCCTGGGGCACTGGGAGATCAGGTGACTTACCCAGAGTCACAAAGTTAGCATTAGTGAGAGGTGGAATGCAGGTTGTCTGTCCTAGCTTCTAGGCCATCTTTCTATGCCAGGCTGCCTTTAATTATAAACAGAGCCTGGATTCTGAAAATGTTTCCTATATGTAAAGGCTTCACCAAAGTAAGTGCTACAAATAATATTGTGTTGCTTTATTATAAATAGAGATGATCATGTAACCTACCTAGGTAGGCTTATTGTCTACCAAATAACTGACAATTTTATTTCTCTTGTTAAACCTAAAAATAAAAACCTGTTCTCAGCACAAAATAGGCCAACATGCCTAATATCTTAACAGCTGAAACAAAGCACAGCTTATTCTTGGCCATACATTGCACAAAGATTGCACTGTTTTTAACAGAACCCAGAATTTGGTGATTGTGTGAAAGAGCATTCATTCCTATAAATAAGCTTGCAAAGATGTTAAAATGAACTGGTTTCAGTGTCCTATTTAACATTACTGGCCTAATTGTGTGATTAGACACAGATTGATCTGAGCAAAATTTTTAGAACAAATAATGCTTGTGAAAACTCTTGAAAGATAAGATTCTTTGTTGCTAAGCTAATTCTGATCATGAGGAAGAGCAAAAAGTTTTGTCCAGCAGCTCCCCACTGGAAAACTGACGTTAGCTTCTCTTTAAATCCAAGCTACTGATGGTGTTATCAGGTACCCCCTATGAATGGGCTTCTGATTTAAAGAGATGACCTTTGAAGTTACCATGAATATGGTCCTATCAGGAAATCGCTAACAGACCACAATGCAGTTAAAGCAAAATTAAGAACATAAATCCTTGGCTTTTAATGGACTATGAACTAGTTATACATAATTTCCTGAAGGCAACAAAGTATTAATGAACCAGTCTTTTTCTTTGGACAGGTTTGGGAATTAAGATTAAAGTTTGGGGATATCTACATTAGCAGTTCCACAGGACTTTTGGGAGAAAGGATGCTTATAAATACCTTCAAGCTTTGTGCAAAAGTTGTCCTTCCCCCTTCTATCTCTTTTTTTTCTTTTACCTAGGCCCCTCTTTCCTCTGCTTTTCACCTTCAAGAAAGGATGACCCATCTTTTTTTGTTTTTCTTTTATGGCTATCCAGTATTAGTCCTGCTATGCTAACAAAACCACAAGACTGAAAGTCAAGAGAAAAATATTTTAGTTCTAGCTCTGCTTTAACTAGATATTTTATGACCTTGGGCAAATGGAAACCTCTGAGCCATGTGGGGACAAACACTTATACAGTGAGGGAGGTGGACTGGGTGAATTCTAAAGTCATTTCCAGTTCTCAGATTCCAGGATTACATGACAAAAAAGTTCTTTTCTAAAGGAAAGAAAGGTCTTCTAATTAAACATACCTGCCATCTAAAAAGGATGCTATTGTAAAGAGATCTACAGCAGACTGTAATCAAGAGCTGAAAGGGCTGCCAGATGTAATTCTAATGATGACTATGTACGGTTTGGAATTATAAAAGATCAACTCCAGTGCTCCCAGAGAGTCCTGAAGAACAGGATTAGAAGCACTGAACTGTCCATTTTGACATGAACATCTCCCTTGGGAGATGTTCTGCTGAATTTTCCTATTCTTTGAGTAAAATCTGGTAGATCATTCTGTGGTAGATGAACAGAATCTGGGACCTAGAAATGTCTTTGATAACAAAATAAAATGCTGAATAAAAATATGACAGTGGAAACATAAAAATGTTCCCATTAGACATATTTTCTAACCAAAAAAATGTTGAGCCAAATTTCATAGTTTACCTCCGTAATAATGGCTTATCGTCTTCAGTGAAGAATGTAACAGCCTTTCCTTTATGTCCTGCTCTTCCAGTTCGACCTAAAAAGTCACAACCAAAAGATTATGGACCAGGCCTTGCTTTAGCTCAGATACAGAAGTGTCATAATTTCCTTTTTGTTGAAATAAGAATGAAAGTAACACTCACCTATCCTGTGGATATATTCAACTGCACTGGTTGGAAAGTCATAGTTGATTACTAAGTTCACACCTTTAAAATCAATTCCTCTTGCTAGCAAGGCTGTGCAGATGAGGACCCAGATTTTTCCTGCTCTGAAACTATGGACTGTGTTATCTCTCTGGTTAACAGGAAACAGATTAAATATTGGTTGTCAGCTAACCTCCAAATTCCACTTAAGGAATGGAAAAAAATGTACTATATTAATTTGATATAAAAACCATCCACTTAAAAAAATCCAGTAAAGACAAATTTCAGAGAGTCTATAGAATATATTGCTCTCACCTGCTGCTGAGTTCTCTCTGCATGAATTACATCCACATTAATACCTTCATAAATGAGTTCATGGAAAAGTTCTTTAGCTCTTTCAATGGACTGAACAAAAACAAGGACAGGTGGCTGGAAACCCTGAGAGAGAAAAAGGAAAATCAGCATGTACAACAATAATGCTAATAGCTTTTAAACTTCTTTTTTTTTGGGGGGGGGGAGCAGAGAAAATTAGGATTAAGTGACTTGCCTAGGGTCACACAGCTGGTAAGTGTCTGAGGCTACATTTGAACTCATGTCTTCCTGACTCCACAGCTGGTGCTCTCTCTACTGTGCAATCTAACTGCCCCGGTTTTACATTTCTTTACAAAAATATACTCTCCATTATCAAGTGTTTTCAGTCATTTTTCAGTCGTGACTCTTCATGACTCCATTTTGGGGTTTTCTTGGCAAAGATACTGGAGTGGTTTACCATTCCCTTCTCCAGCCCATTTGACAGATGAGGAAACTGAGGCAAACAGGGTTAAGTGATTTGCCCAAGGTCACATAGCTAGTAAGTGTCTGAGACCAGATGTGAACTTGGGAAGGTGTGTCTTCCTGACTCCAGGCCCAGCACTCTATCCCATGTAGCTGCCCATAATCAAGTGTATAATTTGTCAATGTTTCACAATGTGAAACTACCACTACCACACACTTTTAATAATTTAATCTGTCCAATCTCCTTTCACTGCCACACTTTTCTAACAAATGGACTATGCCACTATGCCACCATTTCTTTACCTCCTATTCTCTGCTTACGAAAACAAAAACCATCCTTTCACCTTTACATGGTACCACAGCTGTACCACCACAAGGGCAAGGCCCTAGGAGCCCAGAAATCACCCTGGACAACAAATATTTTATCTCTAAGGCAAGCGGAGAAAGATGCCAGCCAAGGGCAACACTGGCTTATAAAATAAACTAATTTATCAAACATGGTAGAGAAATATGATAGCTTACAAGCAAAATTATTGTATTAAACAGAAAGCAAGGGAAATGAAGACAAGTCTAAAGAAGCTTGATATAGGACCCAAATGAGGTACATCTTAAAGATAGCACTTACAGACAAAACTGGCAGGAGGACACAAATAAGTACAAATGGAACAAATCTGTCAGTATTTTTTTAAAGATCAAGTTGTGTCATCAGTGAAAAGAGACCACATTTGGACACTAAAATCAGTTCATAATGTGCTTTAAGAAGCAGAAATGACACTAAAGAAGAAAGCTGGAAAGGCTGGGCTAGACCAAGCAAACAGAGGAAATTGCGTGGAAGGCAACATGATCTTGAAATAATTTTTTAGGGAAAGGAAAGATATATAAATAATAGAAGGAAAAATCAGATGACATCAATACCTCCTTCCCAAAAGGTGATTAAAATTCCTGACTGATGTTCTATTATCCAGTCTTTATGAGAATGGCCTACATGTATACCAAGAATATCCTTGACGAAAATATAAGGGAACAAGGAGACTTTCTGAAATGATTCTCTAGAGTAGACCACATCATTATAGTAATGCAACTGACTAAAGATTCAGAGAATATAGGATCACACTGTGTGTTATATTTTAATAAGCATTTGACTTGGTAGAAGCAAAATAGTGTGAAAAGGTTCTTTGTCAATAGTCACTCACTCAAATGTTAAGATCATACAAGATTCCTTGATAAATGTAACCCAAAGAAAACAATATTCAACCATACTTTAGTTACTGCCAAATGAGGTCTCTCTGGACTCCTTTTTGCAGATGGTATCATGGTAACTACATTAAGATCCAGAATGTCATAGGGCTACCTAAATGACCGTTCAAATGAGTGACTTGCCCAAGGTCATAAAGCTAGTAGAGGCAGAATTTGAAGTCAGGTCTTCCTAATTCCAGCCCTCTATTCACTATAATATGCTGCCTCTTGGTTCATATCTCTAGTATGGGTGCTACAAACAGCAGTTACAGATGGCCTGGAAATGAGCGGGTGTTAGGGGTAGGTTGGATTTAATTTGGGAAATTATGCAATTGTGAGTGATCCTATGGTCAATGGGGCAACACATGCTGGGAGCAAGCATGCTGCAGCACTTTTCCAAAGATGGCCTATCCTTAAGCTAAGATACTATAATGAATAGCAAATAAAGGTCTAAGGGACGAAATCCAGGAAAAAGTATCTAAACATAAAGGAGATGTGGTCACATAACGTGAGCAAAGTAGAAAAAGATGGGCAGCTTGAGTGCTCTACTGGTACTTCCTAAATGCAAAGGTCAAGAGGACAGCTTCCAGCACCTGGTTGGATTCACTGTGGAGATCTATGTAAGAAAATGGGCAAAAATCACACAAAATGAGAAGGTGTAGACAGGCTATAATCTGTATAGACAGGGAGGGAATAGTCATACTGATGAGATCAATCACTAAAATACTCAAGGGCTGTATGGTTTGCAAAATACCTTTCTCACAACCAGCCTATGAGGTAGGGAGTACAAGTATCATCTATATGACAGAGGAGAGAAAACTGACCGCTTGTTCTGTTACTTGTCTGTGACTCCAGAGCTAGTAACTGTTTAAGGTAAGCTTTAAAACCATGCTTTCTGACTCCATGTCTAGCATGCTATCCAGCAGACTACACTGTTTCTTGTAAGCTTATAAAATTGGTTTCTGTCCCTCAAATAAATTCAATAAACATTATAGTTAAACTACACTCACCTTCAGTATTTATCGTCTTTGAACTTTCAGTCACATTTGACACTGTGACCATCCATTCCTTCAATCAATATTTTCCCCAGGTTCTGTAAAAATGCAGTTCCTAGGTTTTCCTCTTGCCTTTCTGAGCACTCTTTTCCTATCTTTTTAGTGGCTGGTTCCTCCTCCTCCAATGCCTTACCTGGGGGTATTGGGCAAGGTTTAATTCTAGACTCCCTATGTTCCTCTCTTCTTACATGCTTTCCCCCAATGAACTGATCTTCTCTCAGACTTTCAAATATTCCTTCCATGTTGTTGATTCTTAGATTTGTATCTCTAGGCCTGTCTTCTCATTCTCTCCCAAGCTCTAAACCTGTATCTTCAACTGATGATAGGACCTCTCCATTTGAATAGTTAACTAAAACTTCAAACTGAACTCACTGCCTTACCCTTGTCAAAATCAGCCCTCCTCCCAATGTCTGTCACTGAAACCAACCTTCTCTCAGTTACATATATTTGAAATCTATCAGTCATCTTTGACTTTCCCCTCTCATTCATCCCTCGCTATCCACTAAGTTACCAAGACCTGCTATTTCTCAGTAGTAATAATAATAGCTAAAGCTGACATTGTGCTTACTATGTGCCAGGCACTATGCTAAGTGTTTTACAATTATTATCTCAGTTGATTCTCATAACCTTGGGAGGTAGATGCTATGTATCATCGCTTTTTGGAGGTGAGGAAGCTCTCTTCTGCAAACAGAAGTTTAAGTGACTTGCCCAGGGTCACTCAGCTATTAAGTGTTTCAAATATCTGATCTGATTCACTCCATTTCACTTGGCCAATCAGTTATCATATCTTTTAAATTTTTCCTGAGAATGTGTCTCTCACCCAACTAATGTCACTCCTGGTGTCATAACCCTAATCCACATACCTGAAATACAACAGCTTCTAAATTGTCTCTTTCCTTCCTAATCTATCCTACTTACCACTGCCAAACTCATCTTTTATAAAACTGGCTTCCATCATATCATTCCCCTGCTCAAAAATCTTTAATGATCTCTTGTTTACATAAAATTTGTCTTTAACTCAGTTAACATCAATTCACCCTTGGCACACAAGACTCTCCATAATCTGAGTCCCATCCTTCTTCTTCAGCCTTACTCTCTTACTACTAAATGAATGAAACAAGTATTTGTTAAGCATATACTACGTGCATTACATTGTGCTAAATACTCTGCTCTGCCAGATGAGTCTCTACATTATCTTCTGAGGACACCATTTTCATTACCCTCTCTTTACAAACACTATTTTCAAAGTGCTTGGCATGGTGCCTGGCACATAATAGGCACTTAATAAATGTTTATTCCCTTCCCTTCCCTCCTTACTTAGGCAGTTTCCAAATGGGAAAGCTTTCTCCTCTCTTCAGTCCATCCTTTCAAGAACCAGGTAACTCCAACAACAGTTTCATCAATCACTGCAATCCACAATGACTTCCTTCTGACTTCTCTGAACTCCACAGCACTTCCTGTCTATATCATTCTTTTGGGCATGTAGGTAGACGCTGTCCTGCACTGTACTTAACTGTTGAATGTACATCTTGTCTCAGCTAAATGCTAAGATCTCGGAAAGCAGAGGCTATTTTACCTTTTCTTTGCATCCCCTTCAGTGCTAAATATGCAGTAATCATTACCTGTTGAATGAACAGTTTAAGAAAGCTGGACTAGATGACCTCTAAGGTCTCTTTCAGCTATAAATCTGTGTCTCGATTCTTTTGTTTAGGGCACTTCAGTATTTGCCCTCATTTCAGATGGCACTGAAATAACCACCGTGAGTTTTGATTAGCACCCGTGTGTCTTTATTGTGTGTTTGTAACCATCATAATTCTATTTTGTTTTGTCTTGCTGTCTACTCTCTCCTTTTCCCAATTGGGCCTTAGTTATAATTAACATATTATCTTGTTGAATGGAAATGGCAAGATTTGCTCCGGTGAAGGAAAACTAATCATGAAGCAGAGCCCTGGACTCCAGGCTCGATTGTGATGTTTATTAGCACCCGAAACTCTAGACACATCTGTAACTACTCTGAGCTTCCCTTTCCTCTTTTTTTTTTTTTGTGAGGCAATTGGGGTTGACTTGGCCAAGTCACACAGCTAGTAAGTGTTATGTGTCTGAGGCCATATTTGAACTCAAGTCCTCCTGACTCCAGGGCCAGTGCTCTATCCACTGCACCACCTAGCTGCCCCCACTTTCCTCTTCAATGAAATGACAACTGTATACATTACAAGCCTCATACAGTAGCTGGGAGGACAAAATGAGATAATGCGTGCCAAAGTGCTTTCAAAGTGCAAAGTTATATAAACACACAAAGTCACTACTTTTGTTACCATCACCTTCTGAACTATTAAACCCTCCCTGGAGGCCAAGTTAGGCCCAAAGGGCTTCTGCCAACACAACCCTGGATTATGGAATAGGTAATGACTACAAAATGCTTATGCTTCTCTGCCTAGGGTCCATGGCATGCTAACTCTGACCCAGGTTCAGCAAGAGGCTCCAGAATACCTTCTTAATAAGGTCTCTCATGGCCAGAAGTTTGCCTGTCTCAGATCCAACAAACAGGAGTTCTTGTTCCACAGTCTCTGCTGCAGAATTCCTAAAAAAAGAAATCGTCTCTCAGATAAGATATCACAGTCTGAAAGAGCTCAGAATTTTACTAAACAACTGTTTGATGCAAAGTAGCTTCTAATGGCCCCATGCCCATTCATGTAACGACACAGTATAAAATCAATCCAAATGAAATTTAAAAGGGGAAAACAGAGACGAGCAGATCACTGACCAATGAGTTTCCCATACTGTGGCCCTTCTATTCTTAGGTTAGTCATCAAGAAACTAAATTGGCAATAACGAACCACATTTTCACAGCCTGCTGTGATGGGGGCCACAGAATTGGAACAAAAGAGATAGATAGTATACGACATAAAAAACCAACTAATATAAAAAAAAATGCACATCTATCTATATATCTGTCTCTAGGTGTAGAACTCTTAATTCACTTTAGGCCAAGAAATATCTCTCTGATGTGCCAAAAATGGACTCATCTATTAAAAACAGAAAATGTGGCAGTAGGGGAATTACCTTGCTCCAACAGAAATAGAAATAACACTGTCCAGGTTTAATTTACACCACTGTTCCACGTCATGTGCAAAAGTTGCGCTGAACATAGCTCTCCTGACTTTGTGAGATGTGCATGCCAGGAAAATGAAAGCCAGCTGGTCTCTGAAACCAGTCTTTCCGTCTTCAAACAATTTGTCAGATTCATCTACCACCAACCATTCCACACTATGAAATGATAAAACAGATTTATTAGTGAGCTGAGAGATGAAGTCACTTAATCTCAGTTTCTTTCTCTGTAAAATGGGTTCTCTTTTTTAAAAAAAAGATAACTTTACTATATATTTAAATGAATAGCAAGTTGTACATAATAGATTTACAGTTTCTTGTGCATTCATGTTTTTTGTTATACTGTTATGAAAATGCTTGTTTTATTCCATAAACTAAAAATAAAATAAATGTGGGGAGAAAAAGCCCACCTCAAATGCTACTTCCTCCATACAATAATCCTTGATGTCCCTATTCATTAATGACTTTCCCTCTATATACCTCACACAACACTAGACTGTTTTGTAACTCTAATGCACTTATCACTTTACATAGTATATTATAATATGTCCTTCCTACTAAACTGAAGGTTCCTTTGGGACAAATACTATGACTTATTAAAACTTTAATCTTAGCTCAACATTCTGTATATGGTAGGTGTTTAAAAAAGGCTTGTTCCATTGCCCAGTTGATTTATGGTCAAAGGATATGACCAGACACTTCTCAGATGAAGAAATTAAAGCCATCCATAGTAATATGAAAAAATGCTCTAAATCGTTGATTAAAGAAATGCAAATCAAAACAACTCTGAGGTACCACATCACACCTATCAGATTGATGAACATGACAAAACAGGAAAATGATAAATGTTGGAGAAGATGTGGGAAAATTGGAACACTAATACATTGTTGGTGGAGTTGTGAAATGATCCAACCGTTTTGGAGAACAATTTGGAACTATGCCCAAAGGGCTACAAAAATGTGCATACCCTTTGATCCAGCAATAGCACTTCTAGGGCTATATCCCAAAGAGATCAAACAAATGGGGAAAGGACCCACATGTACAAAAATATTCATAGCAGCTCTTTCTGTGGTGGCGAAGAATTGGAAATTGAGAGGATGCCCATCGATTGGGAAATGGCTGAATAAGTATATGGTATATGAATGTAATGGAATACTATTGTGCTATAAGAAATGATGAACAGGCTGACTTCAGAAAAACCTGGAAAGACTTATATGGTTTGATGCTGAGTGAAGTGAGCAGAACCAAGAGGACTTTGTACACAATAACAGCCACATTATTCAATGACTAATATTGTTAAACTGAACCCTTCTCAGCATTACAAGGATCTAAGACATCTCCAGAGGCCTCGGGATGGAAAACGCTGTTCACATCCAAAGAAAGAACTATGGAAGTCGAATCGCTATCACTTATTTTTACCTTCTGTTGAGTTTTGTTTCATCTTTCTGATGGTTCCTCCTATTGGTTTTAATTTTTACTTACAACTTCACTAATGTGAAAATACGTTTCATGGGTATGTAAATGTAAAGCCTATATCAGCTTGTGAGCTGTCTTGGGGAGGGTGGGGGGGAGGAATGGGGAGAAAAATCTTCAACTCAAAAGCATGTGGAAGTGATTGTTGATACATCAAAATAAATTAATAAAATGAAAAAATGAAAAAAATTAAAAAGGCTTGTTGTATTTTGTTTTCTTAATTGCATCGCCTGCTCTGATAGTGTCAGCCAGTATTTGAGCTCAAATCTGTCACTCACTTTACAGAGGAAATTGAAGTCCAAGCAGTTGCTTTTCAAAGTTACAGTTATTAAGTGTGTGTGTATATGTGTGTGTGTGTGTGTGTGGGCGGCGGTGGCAGTGAAAATGGAAAAAGAAGAAGCATTTATATAGCACCTACTATATGCCAGGCAGTGTGCTAAGAACTTCTTACAAATACTACTTAATTTGATCCCCACATCAAATGGTATTTATCTAAAATGAGGGTCTTAGACTAGAATCAGGGCTTAAACTGTTCCCATTTTCGACCCACAGTTTAAGAAGCACTGACTGGATGACCTCTAAGGTCTCTTTTAGCTACAAATCTGTGACCCTATGATTCTTTTGTTTGGGGCACTTCAGTGTTTGCCCTCATTTCAGATGGCACTGAAATAACCACTGTGAATTTTGATAAGCACCTTTAAATCTTTGCTGTGTGTTTGTAACCATCATAATTCTATTTTGTTCTGTCCTGCTGTCTACTCTCTCCTTTTCCCAAGTGGGCCCAAGTTATAATTAACATATTATGTTGTCTTTAATAATGGGATAAGTACTTGCACCTGCTACTGACAGAACAAAGTAGATCTGAGGAAAAATCCAGAGTGAACTGTCAGATTTATAGCTAAAAGAGACTTTAGCAGTCATCTAGTCTAAGACATCCATTTTACAGAGAAGGAAACTGAGATTAAGTGACTTTGCCTAAGGACACGTAGGTAGTAAGTACAGAGCCAGGATTCAAAGGCATCTTCTTTGCCTCCAAACCCAGCATCCTTTCTGCATCACACTGTCCCCAAATCAACAGAGTACTTACTATTTTATCATGCGGGGAGGACACGTGGCTCAGGGTAAAGAACAAGACATGTAGAGTCAGAGGACCTGGGTTTAAAACTCAGTTCTGCTACTTGCCTATGTGACCTCTGTCAAGGCCCCTCCCTTCTCTGAGGCTTACCTTCTTCTTCTGTAAAATGGGGCAGATTGTACTTGATGATCTTTAAGGTCTGTTCCAGCTCTAAATTTAAGATTCTTTGAAAAGCAAACCAGAGCCTTTCCTACCTTACAGACATCTGCTAGGAAGAGAACAAGTATATATGGCGAGGAAGACAGGGGCAAGTGAACTGTACTTAAGAATCAGTGGCTTCTCCTGTGACCAGCTACTTGGGAAGTATTTGGTAATGGGCTTGATGAGAATCTTAATGATAATAATAATAATATAACAATTTAAAATGATAAAAATAACTGACTGAAAGGGAACAAATAGAAAATGTCATATGGCAGGAGGAATAACCGAGGATGAAAAATAACCATTTGAAGGAAACACACAAAACACCAAAAAAGACTCATTAACACACTCTGTATACATACTTTTTAAGATCTATTCCTGGAGGATCTTGTTTCAATAAATAAATTAGTCGATTTGGAGTAGTCACAAGAATATCTAAGGAAAAGCAAATAGAACAAACAGAATTCAACCTCCTCAGACTAAGAAATTTAACCTTCTTGAATTTTCATGAGGATCTTGGGGGAAAAAAAACCCAAACAAATGATGAAATTAATGAGACAACAGCTATCAAGTTCCTGTTCCCTAGTGGACCTCTACCCAGGCTGGCTCAATTTTACCACACATGCATTATCATGATTCCTTAGATCCTATAGCAAGAACACCCTAAGTGGAAAGGACAGATGTAGTTGAGACCATAATCCAGGTCTTTGATTCCTAGTCCAGTGCTGTCTTCTAGGCTTCTTCTGTAGACACAACTCAACTGTATATGTAGGAACTCACTGTTGTCCAACATGATAATATCTTAAAAGCAATTACTAAAAATCCCTTGTCTATTGCACATTCTCAAGTGAATCTCTTACCAAATTTCTTAGATGATTTAGGCCCAAACTTCTTGGCTGCCACAGCTGCCTTGTATATCATATGTATTCTGAATCCTGTGCCCTCAGAGATTCTTACTAACTCTCGATGAGTCTGAAATAGACAAAGGCAGCAATGAGGCACTAAAGTAGACAATTATTTCCTTCATCAAAACAGTTCCATCCATATATTCTTGTGAACCTCTTGGACTAAACCCCTAATTAAATCTACAGACTAGCCAGGAATTAAATCTACAGATTAAGGAAGGACAGGCCATTTCTTCCAGAACAGAAAGCTAGCTCCAAGGAATTAAAGACACAGTACAAAACTAATACTCTGCAAACATCTATGTGGTGCTGTGCAATTTCTAGACTAGAGCAATTTCATCAGATGCTTCACTTCACAGATCAAAAATAGATGGGTTCCTATACAATCCTGCTCTTTCAAAATGAAGCAAAAGTTTCATCTTTGGATGGAAATTTAAAGGTGATTTAAACCTTCAAAGGGTAGCCCTTTATCTCAGAGAATCTTAAAAGCATTTCATAAATAATAAAAAATTTTCTCTTTCATGAAAAATTACATAGAGAGTAAAAACTTGTTTACATGCACTGTGAATTACTCATATAGAACAGGAGGCCATTAAAAGCACAGACAACATTAAGCTTTGCAGGAACTATGGAGCAAACTCTATAACTAGCTTGTGTGCCTTTGGGTAAGTCCCTTCCCCTCTCTGGGCTTTAGTTTCCTTCTCTGTAGAATGAGGAAGTTGGATGACATGACATTATGTGACGGATTATCAAACACTCTGCCCTAATAAGTTTTCTATTTCTCCAAAGGAAGACCACTAAAACAGTGGCCAAAGATGTGGTCCTCCAAGAAGAAAGTCTTACCTGACTGGCAAGTTCTCGAGTGGGTGAGATGATCAGTGCTCTGAAACCTTATTTGTAGGCTGTTTCAGCTGCATTAAAATAGGAATGCTAAAAGCCAGGGTCTTTCCAGATCCAGTAGGAGCCGAAGCCAGCAGTTCACGACCCTAAAGACAAGAATATACTGAGCACTATGAAAGCCAGAAAAAGATTTGCTAAATTTTTTATCTTTAAGGACAAGTTCAAATGCCACTTTGATGTGGTCTTCTCTGGTCTGAAGAGACCCCTTTCTTCACTCTGAGCTCACAGAACTTCATCGGTGGTGGTAATGAGGGTGATGGTGGTGGTGATGGTGGTGGTAGTAGTGATAGTAGTGGTGGTGGTGGTGGTGGTAGTAGTAGTAGTAGAAGAAGAAGGAGGAGGAGGAGATGGAGTAATGATAAAAGCAGCTAGCATGTATCTAGAACCTACTATGTGCCTGGCACTATCCTAAGAGCTTTACAAATATTATCTAATTATGATTATCACAACAACCCTGGGAGATAGGTGCCAGTATTACCTCCATTTTGCAGTTGTAGAAACTAAGCAGACAGAGGTAGGTGACTTGCCCAAGGTCACACAGCTAGTAAGTGTTGGAGGTGGGATTTAAACTCAGGTCTTCTGGACTCAAGGCCTGGCATTCTATCCACTGTGCCACCTACCTGCCTCTGTATCTCTGGCTGCTTGGTATGTCTCTCTCATTCTGTGGTATAATTATCTGTGTATATATGCTAAATTGAAGCTCCTTGAGTTCAGGGCCACATCTTATTCCCCTCATTAACTATCAAAGTTCCTTTGTAAGTAGGCATTCGATAAATGTCTGCTGAATTGAGTAGAAGCTGACTTTCAAATTCTGGTCAAATGTTGTCAACAATCACCACAGAAATAAGACTAAAAGTGTAGGTAACACTTCTAATCACTCAAGTTTTTTAAATGTTTTATACTGAACCTCAATATCTTTTCTCCAACCTCACATCCTCTCGTAGTGTTTGCTTCATCTTGGCACCATTAGATTGCTATGAAAATCTGTACCTTTACTTTTTGGCTTAAGGTTATTTCTGTTTCCTTGAAACACAAAGTGTATAGCACCTAGAATAATTTACATTTGGCTAAGTAACAAATAAGTACAAAGTTTCTAGCAAAATATCACTGTTAAAACCAACTTTTGCTAATGGGACAGAATGAGAGTTGAGATAACTGAAATAAATATAATCTATACATCTCAATTTGTCCTTTGAATTAAACTTTCTATGCCAAACCTTTTACTATAGCAAAGTAGTAGAAATGACCAATTATTTCTTTCTTTACTCACTACCTGGTGGAGAATTGAATATATAAAGGGATAAGTAAAAATTAGGAGGCAAAAGGAAAAGAAAAAAGGGCCTGGTTCCCAAGTCTGATTAATTCAGAAATATATATACATGGTTTTCATAAAGTCCTTGTAAATTTTAATACTTTTTATAATGTGAGTTGTAAACAGAATAGATGCAATCTTTAAGTAGCATTTAAAAAATACATTTGTTGAGACAACTACATGACATAATTATACATAATAATAATCTCTAGCAATCTCTTGCCAACCACTTTACTCATTTGATCCTCACAACACCAACGGCAGGCAGGTCCTGTTATTCTCCCCATTTTATCAGATGAGGAAACTAAGGCATTTGAGGTAAAGTAACTTGCCCACGGTCTCATAGCTAGTAAGTGTCCAAGGCATGATTTAAACTGGGGTCTTTCTGGTTCCAGACCCAACACTCACTGAGGTTATCTAGTCATGTGATTCCATGAAAGCAAAAATAGTTACTGTGGACTTGAATGGAAAACATGTCCTATGGCTAAATCCACAGCAGCCATGAGAATAAAATGAGCTTCTGTTGTTGTTGTTAGCTATTCATTACTAAAAATTTACACTGCAGAAAGCTTTAGCTTTTAATAATTAAACAATCAAGAGTTCAGAAACTGTATAAGGACTTTATGATGAACCCGTACTTCTGGAATGTTTTCTGAGAGAACAGATCTAATTATGAGATCCAAAGTAAGACAAGCAAAAAAATTTAGCTGATTACAACTAGAGATTTCAAGAACAAGAAATAAAAAGTTTAAGATCTCCAATTCTGAGCGTAGTTCCATTTAGCCTGAGTTGTGCAGTCATTAAGCCTAGACAAGTAGACTCACATGAAGCATGATGGGAATTGCTTGCATTTGGATTGGCGTGGGGCTCTGGAAACCTGCATCTAAGATGTTCTGTAGTATTCGAGAGTGGATCTTATATTCCTGGTCAAGTTGCTGAAATGAAGCAATGGGTTCTGGAAGATCGGTTCCTTGGATGTGAATTTTGTGTTTATTTCGGAAACGGTTTATCTGGAAAATGAAGCCAAATGGTCTCTGTGAAATCAGCCAAAGATATTTTTAGGAGTAAAACACCTGAAGTGACACACATTGTGAATGAATTGCTAGTATTGAAGTTCAGAGATCATTAAAAGTGAGAAGATCTGATGTGCTATAGTATATATTTGTTAAGCCCTATAAGGAAAGTGGGGAGGAGATGCATCTTGAGCCCCTCTCAGAAGCCAAAGAACACCAGAGAGTGTCCACATCTTCCTTATATTTAATCTTTCATTTCCTATTTTACCATCTCAAAATGTAAACTCTTAGAGGAAAAGTAGAGTACCAATCAATTAATCAATAAACCTTTAGTAAGTGCTAACTATATACCAGCTGCTTTGACTGACACTGGGTGTTGATACAAATACAAAACTGACAGTCCCACCCCTCAAAAAGCTTATATTTTACCAGTGGAATATAACATGCTTACAGATAACCTGTTAAAGGGTCAATACACTACGATGTGGTGGAGATGTGACACCCCTTGAGGAGTATGGCATTTGAGCTGAGGCTGGAGAGGAGCTAGGGGTTCCAAGGCAGAGGAAAGGTGCATCACAGGCATGGGGGACAGAATGGAATGGCACAGAGGTGGGTGACAGAATGTCATGCATGGGAAACAGCAAATTAGTAGCTTTATATGGAGCACAGAGTGTGTGCGGAGTAATG
This sequence comes from Phascolarctos cinereus, assembly GCF_003287225.1. Classification (NCBI taxonomy): domain Eukaryota; kingdom Metazoa; phylum Chordata; class Mammalia; order Diprotodontia; family Phascolarctidae; genus Phascolarctos; species Phascolarctos cinereus. Next base: position 320,702,243 of record NW_027555958.1, read on the forward strand.
TATAACCAACCAGGGTAGAGCTAGATTATGAAGTGATTCAAATGTCAAATAGATGATTTTTGTGTTTTATCCTAGAAATAACGGGAAACCACTGGAGTTTGAGCAGAGGAGTAGGGCTGTCAGATCTCTGATTTAGGAATAACAATTCAGCAGGTGCATTTTTAAGGAGATACAAGACACAGAACATCAATTAGAAAACTACTGTCAAAGTTCAGGTGAGAGATGATGAGGGCTTGAATCGCTTTGGGTGTGATGTGAAGAGTCATATATATATTACAAATGCTGAAGAAGCAGACAGACAATAGTTGGTGACTGACTGGCTATGGGGAAAGGATGGTAGTGAAAAGTTGAGGATAACTCCTAGATTTTGAACCTAAGTGGCTGGAAGAATGGTAGTATTCTTGACAGAAATAGGGAAATTAGGAGGATGGATGGGTATAAGAAGAAAGATAATGAGTTCTCTTTTGGACATGTTGAGATTGAGATGACTGTGAGACACTGAGATGGAGATGTAAAGCAGACAGCTGCATGTGTGGGATTGGAGCTCAGGAGAAGAAGATTAGATGGGTATATTTGGGAGCAGTATGCACAGAAATTATAACTGAATTCATGAGGTCTGATGAAATCACTTAAAGAGAATAGATCAAAAAGAGGAGAAGGCCCAAGGCACAGCTCTGGGTGCATCCATATGTGGAGGAGGAACTTGCAAAAAAGACTAACAGGTAGAAAGAAATCACAAAAATTCAGGGAAGAGAAAGTACCCAGAAGGAGGGAGGGGTCAACAGTGCCAAATCCTACAGGAAGGTCTAGCATGGGGAAACAAGAAAAGGCCACTGGATTTAATAGCAAAGAGATAACTGGTGAGGTTTCAGGGAGCAGCAAGGGTGAAAGCCAGATTGAAAGGGGTTGACAAATGAGTGAGAGGTGAAAAAGTAGAGGAAATGAATGTAAAGAGCTTTTTCTCCAAGTTTTGTTAGGAAGAGATACAGGATGATGGGTTTAAATGATCTCCGGTTCTCTGTGCTACACTAAGCACAATCCCAGCTTGAATACAGAAGTCCTCCACCCAGTCAAATCCAAGTCAAAGAACCACTAAGGAGTTTGGCACTTCTAATTCAGCTCATGTTCTATCTCCCAGTCCCGGATAAGGCAAACTCTGGTTTCTGGGCCAATGATGCATCCCACTCCTTGATGACCTGTAGGTCACTCCTAGAAACAAACCAGACTCTACTTCTCTCATTTCAAACCTGTCCTGACAAAGCTGGAAACCACAGGCAGCAAAGCAGTTGTCCAACAAACCCAGCTACACAAGAATGGCAATTTTCTTTTTTTTTCTTTGTCTATTTGTGACTTCTCTCTTCCTCCTTTTATCCCTTCCCTCATTTAAAATGGGTCATTTAAGGAATAGGTGAAATAACAAGTTCCCTACCTTCATCTAATGCTGCCAAAAGTAGCCCTTCTGAATACACTGAATCATCCAGGTAGGAAGGAATTTAACTCTCTGGTTAACTTCATCACAGGACCACAGATTTTAGTGATGAAAGAGACTTCAGAAGTCATTGAATCCAACTCCCCGATCTCATTTTACAGATGAAGAAAGTGAGTCTCAATGAAGTGCCTCAGAAATAAAATGACTAACCCAGGGTTACACAGCTATTGTCTCATGTGGGATTCAGACCCAAGTCTTCCTGACTTTATGCCCAACTTATGCTCCTTATATGAAGAGAGGCTGAGGTAAATGAGGCTGAAGAACGAAAGGTAAAAGTAGATATGTGACTTTATGTGGAAGTGCTCTGGGGCACAATGAGGTTACAGTGATATTCAGTTGTTATGACTACATAGGAAGGGGGAGGGGAGTCAGGGAGGGAAGACAGGAAGGTGTGCTGCGCTGTCAGAGCAGAGTGCCTGGGTGTGTGTGTGTGTTGGGGGTAGGGGGTGGTGGTGGAAGAGAAGTTATTAGCTGTAGGATGGCACCCTAAAACAGCACAGAGTCAACCAATAAGTATTAAGTGCCTACTATATTCCAGATACTGTGCACCATAAAAAAAAATGATAGTCCTTGCCTTAAGGAGCTTACAGCTTATTGGACACATATAGGCATGGAAAAATTTATATAAAATAAAGACAAGGTAATTTCTTTGAAGGAGAGGTTGCAAGCAGCTGGAAAAATGAGGACAGGCTCCATGGAGAATGGATTTGAGCCTAATTTTAAAGGAAACAAAGGATTCTAAAAGAGATGTGGAGGGAAGGCATTCTAGGCATGGGTACAGCCAGTGCAAAGGCACAGAGAGGGGAGAAAGAACAGCAATAAGATCATGAAGTTCAGGAAAGGACAGTATTATAAAATAAGGCTAGAAAGGTGGATTGTAGGCCAGGTTCCAAAGGGCCTTAAATACGTAACAGGAGTTTATATTTGATCCTAGAGGCAACAGAAAGAAGCTACTAGAATTTTTATTGAATAGGGGATTGACACAGTCAGATCTGAGATTTGGTAAAAAGTACTTTGGAAGCCATATAGAGGACTGACTTTAGTGGGAAGAGAAAACAGAGGAGGCCAATCAGAAACTTATTGCAATAGTCCAAGCAAGAGATGATAGGGGTGAAATAAGGTGGTGGCTATGTGAGTGGAGAAAAGGGAACAAATAAATGCAAGAGAACTTGTGGAGGTAAAAACAAGATTTGGCAACTGATGGTATGGGTACAGCGTACATAGGTTTTTTTTTCTAGGAACGGGTAGTGGTGGGCTCTCAATTTATCAGAAGACAAGTCAATTAGCATTTCGAAAGCAAAAAGCTAGTAAAGGCTACATGATATACTGATAAGGACATGGTATTTATAGTCAAAAAGACCTGGATATGAATCTTGACTCTGCCAATATTACTTAGGTGACCTTGAAAAAGTATCTTCACCACTTTAGGCCTCAGTTTCTTCATCCATAAAATAACACCTTCATGGTACAGTGTTAGGGGACCTGGTTTCAAATCCCAAACTCTGATGACTACCACCAGTGTGACTCTGGCCAAAACATTTCATGTCACTGGGCCTCAGTTTCCTCATCTGAAAAAGTGAGGAGACTGGATTAGATGGCCTAAGGTTCCTTTCAGGTCTAGCTCCTATGATCCTGATTAGATGACATCCAAGGTACATTCAAATACTAAACCTATGATTCTCACACTTTAACAGTCTAGATTCAACTTTACCTCAAAAGAAATTCAAGACCCCAAAATGATCCAACCAAGTCAAATAGGGGGAAATAACAACAACAACAACAACATGAAATCAAGGAAAGATTCTCAAGTTTTTGGTTTAAGAAATTAGCCTAACCTTCTGCTTTCGGAGCTGTTCCAATTTCTCTGCAGTTAGTTTATTTTCTTCTTTTCCTTTTTTATCTTTAGTCTTGGCTTCAAGTGAGGACATCCATAGTATAGTTTCTTCTTCCTTACTGGAATTGACTGAAATAGTTTCTAAAGTTCAAAAGAAAAAAAAAAGATCTTTGGCATACCATTCATCTTTCCCAGATATTAAACTTGAATGTCCATATCCTCTGAAGGAACAGCACTGTTCTCTTTAGTTTACAGATGTAACAGATATTCCTTTTGATGAAGGGATTCTTCATTTTTTGTGTTTCCCAGCCCCTTGGACCAGTCTGGCAAAACCTATGGGCTCCTTCTCAGAACTGTTTTAAAATCATTTAAGAAAAAAGTAAATTTCCGTTAGATATTAATTAATTATAGGATAAAGAAGTAACTTTTTACCCACTCAAGTTCATGGACTCCTTGAAGCCTATCTGCAGTTCCCCCGAGGATTTGTGGATCCCAGGTTAAGTTTTAACGCAACAGAAAACAGTACTAACCGGATGCTTGTTTTTTCTTCTTCATGTTTCGTTTCCGCTTCCTTTCAATTACGTTATCCTCCTCACCACCACCTTTTTCCTGTAGTCTCTCCTCTCCCTTGGACAGAGTATTATCCAATGAGGTTCCATTTTCAGCTGGGGTAGATTTCTTGCTTCCAAAGAAGTTCAGCTCCTCTAATACTTCTGAGGAATCAAAGTCAAATTTCCTTTTTCCTAGCTGAGAACCAAATGATTTGAAATCAATTGACTTATTGACTGTTTTTCCCCCAATCAGAACTGGCAGTAGGAAGATGTGCCCAGTATCCACACCAAGTATTTGTGTGCCTACTATAGGCAGAAGGGGAATAGATATTGAACTGAATATAAGAATCAAACCTTGTTTTTGTTTTCAGGGTGGGTGGAAACAAGTGTTTAATTCATAGTCTCTACTCAAAAATTTTCAATGGCTCACCTTTCCAGTTTTCATGAACTATCAACAAAACAACTTTGTCATTGTTTCTGAAAAAGGTTGTGTCGATCCATTCCCTTATGGCTCCATTCACCATCCCTGTAACTTTCTAAACCAAAATACCTCTCTCCATAACTACGTAAGCTCCTTGAGGGCTGAAGCTGTCTTTCTTTGTATCTTTATTCCCAGCACTGGGGCCCAGAGTTTGGCACATGTTTTTTTCATTCATTTCATTCATTCCCTTACTCATTCACACTATGCATTTGGCATCTAGCATGTTACCTTGCACTTTACTTATCTTTTTATGTGTATGCTCCCTTTTCCCCCTCCCTAAATTAGATTGCAAATCCCTTTCAGGAACTGATTCATTCAACAGGCATTGCTTTCCAGCGCAAAGCACTATTGCCAGGCCCACGGGGGGGGGGGGGGGGAGGGGGGAGGATACAAAGAAGTCAGAATTCCTGTTCTTAAGTAGTTTGCTGGACTGTCAAAACACACACACATAAAGAGTTAAACAAAAAGGGAAGGGTTCAACGACAACCCAAAGGACGTCGTGGAAGCCTGTGTTGTTGGGGACTTCCGTGACCCTCCAAATCCAAACTCCCTTTTCAATACAGGAATCCGCTCTACGGCACTCCAATGACAGGGAACTTATTCCTTCGTCTAGGAGGCAGCCCGTGCCACTGTCAGCCCTGCTCTGAACAGTTCCTTCCTTCCAAAACACGTGTTCAGACCTCTTGGTGTGTGGGCCGCCCTTCTGCGGACACTAAATCTGCTCCCTTCTGAAAGCCTAGAGGACAAAGCTTGGGCACAAAACTCCAGATGTTGCTCTGATCAAGGCAGAACTGTGACATAAGGTATTACGTCATTAATGAGAAAACGAACAGCACAGAGGCAGCGCAGTGTCCGGCGGGTTCAGGGCTCCACGAGCTGCCCGGGCCGAACGTGTCCCCGACTGTCCCCCGAGGTCCCCTGACCAAGTGGCCGCACGTGTCCAGAGGGGCTCCAGCCCGTCCTCGCTCCCTCCCCTGCCTTCACCTGGAATCGGGCCGCGTCCGCCGGGAAGCGCCTCAGGTCGAACTTGGCTCCGACGCCAAGGCGACGGAACAGATCGTGAGCATCCATGTCTAACCGGCAGGCCCAGCGGCGGCGCAGCCCGTGCGCACTGCTTCTGCTCTCAGCGTGGGGGTGGGAGGGAAGCGGAGACGAAGAGGGCGGAAAGGAAGAGGGCGGAAGTGACGAGCAGGGGCGGAAGTGCATTAAAGGTTACTCCGTAAGCCGTAGGGCTAGCGGTCCTTTCTGGAGCAGTACGTTTCTAGTACGGAACCGTAGATTTAAAACTTAATTAAATTAGAACTTCATCCATTTTCAGTCTGTCTGTTTTTAAAAGGCTCCGCTAAGGTTTGATGTGTACTATTGTATGGGTCAGTTTTAAGTCAGCTGAAGCAGTAGTCTTATGCGTGAACATTTTCCCAGACTTCTGAGAAGCAGTTGAGGTATAGGCAATAGTCATTGCATAAAAAAATAAATAAAAAAACCTGAAAGGATCTTAAGAGGTCGTTCTTAAATTTTTTTTTCAATCAACGAAAATACGCCTTCTCTCCCTCCTCACTTTCCTCCTTTGAGAAAGAAAATAAAAGCGAAACAAAATCCCTGTTGCGATTATGTTTCGTCAAGCAAAACATACTCCATTGGCAACTGTACAAAAGAAGTATATCTAAATCTGCACCCTGAGTACACCATCTTTCAGGATGTTTTTCGTCATGAGTCCCTTGGGATCTGGTTCTTCATTGCGTTAATCAGAGTCCTAAAAGCCTTTCAAAGTTGTTTGTCTTTACAAATATGGTTATAGTATAACTTGTTTTCCTGGTTCTATTTGCCAGCATCCGTTCATACAAATCTAAGACTTCTCTGAAACCATCCCTTACATCGTTTGTTACAGCACAATAGAATTCCATCACATTCATGTACAATAACTTGTTTGATCATTTCCTAGTTGATGAGCACTTCAGTTTTCAGTTCTTTGTCACTGCAAACAACTGTTATAAATATTTTGAACAAATGGATTCTTTTCCTCTCTTCAATGTTTTTGGGGTTAGGACCTAATATTGGTTCACACGATAAAATGGATAATTTTCATTATGTAAAATTAAAAAGGTTTTTTGTTTCCACAACCAAAACAGCTAAAATTAAGAGTAACTGAAAATTGGGAGGGGGAAATCTTTGCAGCAAGTTTCTCTGAGAAATGAGACCTTTTTCAAATAGAGAACTGAGCCAAATTTATAAGACTAAGAACCATTCTCTGATTAATAAATGGACAGAGGATATTCATGAATATGCAATTTTCAGAGGAAGAAATCAAAGCTATCAACAACCATATGAAAAAGTATTCTAAATCACTAAAACTAAAGAAATTAAAAATAAAACAGCCTTAAGGTACCACCTCATACCTATCAGATTGGCTAAGAAGACAAAAATGGAAAATGACAAATGCTGGAGGGTATGTGAAAAAATACACTAATGCACTGTTGGTAGAGCTGTAAACTAATCCAATCATTCTGGAAACACTTTGGAACTTTGCCCAAAAGGCTATTAAACTGTGTATACCCTTTGACCCAGCTATATTATTACTAGGGCCACATCACAAGGAAATCAAAGTAACAAAAAGGATTCGCAAGTGCAAAAATATTTATAACAGCTTCTTTGGTGGCAAAAAATGGAAAAGTTTGTAATTCTTTCTGGACTGTTTTTCCTGTGTATTTAGGGAAAAAAGGTTTCAATGATCCTCTTTTTTTCTTTCTTTCTTTTTTTGGCCTACCTCTTTCCATCCTACCCTCCCTCCCCAACCCCTTCCCATTTTCATCCCCCTCCCTAAGTCCCGCTGATAAAGTACTCTCTCCTTACTGGTGGAGATGGATGCCCTGCCCTTTGAGAGGTGCTGGGGCAAGTTGTTGAGAGGCAAGAGCATTACAGCCTTCACCAGTCTACCCTTTGGGACTCTTCAAGGCCACTTGGTTTTGAGACTCTTACAGTACCAGCCTTCTTCAAGACTCTTAAAGGAGTGAGTTATGAGAAGGGAGATGGAAAGGACCAACCCCATTTCAAATAAAAAAGAAAATTCTTGGACCTTTTAAAAAAGCTAACGTTAGAAGAGTTAGGGCCAGGGGTGGGGAACCTGTGTCCTCAAGGCCACATGTGGCTATCTAGATCCTTGAGTGCTGCCTTCTGCCTGAGTCCAAGTTTTACAGAACACATTCTTTTATTAAGGGGATTTGTTCTATGAGATTTGGATTCAGTCAAAGGGCCCCACTTGAGGACCTAGAGGCCCACATGTGGCCTTGAGGCCACAGGTTCCCCACCCCTGGCTTGGGCAAAAGACCTAGACACATAGGCTCTGTCTAGACAGTCCAGAAAAGCAAAACCTTCTTCTTGGTTTTGGGATCCTGAGCTCTTCATGGAGAGAGAGAGGTCTAGGTGGTTCCTAGTAACCACCCCCTATAGTTCTCATTTCAACAATTCAGGAAACATTTGTCAAAACTCCCACTATGTGCCAGGCACTGAGCTAGGCATTGGGGGTCCAACGATGAGAGATGACCAAGCACCTAACCTCGCGGAGCTTATAGCCTACCAACTCCTAGTGAACAAGAATAAAGCAGGGCCAGAGACCCCACACCCCTGCTTGCCTTCGAAGCTTGGGGCTGGGTTTGTGCCATATTTCTTGGTGCTTTGCACTTCCCTCCATTTCCTCCTCTAGTAAAATAAAAACTGGAAGCATCAGAGGTGTGACTCCAATACCTTGACCATTGTTTCACAGGTAAACACACAGGTAACCCCTTTTGTTGGGCAGGAGAATACAGGAGGGCTCCTAACACTAGCAGGTGTTCTAGCACAGGTTCACTTTTGATCTGGTCAGACAAGAAGACAGCTTTGGAGGGGTTAAATAAGCTTGCTTTGTTCTAGTCTAGTCTTCTCAAAAGGATTGCTGATAATGGGAGCACCAACTCCTATGGCATTCTTTAATCACACTTCTCAAAGGGTCAGGTGAGAATAGGAATATGACTCCTTCAAGATCCCCTAAGCCTTGATGGGAGCCAATCAAGGCAGGTACATGCATTTCTCTATGCATTACCCAAATCCCCAAAATGGGTTCCGCCACCCGCTGACCAGTGCCCACTTGCTTTATAGGGCAACAGACAAAGAAGGCATTTTGCTAACGTTGGGCTCACAGGTTAACTTTAGCAGTATCGTCATGACCTAGCACAGTGTAGACATACATTATGTCACCCCCATATCTCTACGGCGACTGCACGGTAGAAGTTGTTTTTAACCATAATTTGTGGGAAATATTATCTAGGATCCTGGAACTATTATCCAAAAAGGAATACCAAAATCCTCCTTACATACCCTAAAATTCACCTTACTTACAACCATACCTTGCTGACTCACCCAATAACTGCTAACTCAGCAGAAACCAAAGATGATAAAAGAGCAGCTTGTGAGAGGGACACTTTTATTTGCTTCAGTGCCTCTTCACAAGCTTCCCCAGGAAACAATAATAACCAAAAAACATTTATTAAGCCCGTAGTATGTGCCAAGTGCTGTGCAATGCTCAGGGGATGCCAATACAAAAAAGAAAGATAGTCCCTGTCCTCAAGGAGCTTACGGCAAAATGGGGAAGACAACACCCCAAAAAAAGTTGAAAAGAAGGGGAGGACGGACCTCCCATGGGTGCATGGTGGAGAAATCAAAGAAGTCCCAGTGGGAATCCTGCCCCTGAAGGTTAAATGACTTTTTTCAAGGCCTCACCAGAGGTGAGATTTGAACTCCTGTTCGTCTCCAGAGCCACTGAGCTTTCCACTATACCAGACAATGAACAGCATAAAGTCGTGAAGATAAGTTCAGGTCTCACCCCTGATGCATACTGTCTGTGCGACCTTGGATAAGGTACTTAACCTCTCGATGTCCCAGACAACTGTCTAATAAGACTCTAATTTACTGAACAAGTACTGACCTTCGTAGATGGAAGGTATTTCCTTACTGGAAGCTCCCTACATGGAATAATTCCTAAAACAAAACATACAATGGCAAAGGATCTGTGATCTTACCCACCTGTAACTTAGTAGAAGATAGGTATGATGGAACTGCCTGAAGTACATAGATGTTAAGTGGCATAGCCATTACATGCCAGAGATGGGTTGTGAGCCTAAGGTGGTTCCAAGCCCAGCATGCTGCCTAGACTTCTATAATAGTGAGCAAAGCTTTGAAAGAGGCAGAGATGGGACGGAAGGGTACTCTAGGCATGGGACAAAAGTGAGAAAATTTGAAATGTATTGTTGTGTAAGCTGAGCAGCAAAGAAGACCATTTTGGCTCATGCTCTAGAAACGTGAGACACAATTCTTACAGACTATTGCATTCTTAAAACCAAAGTTAACAGTGCTGAAATTTTAACACAAATGGTGAATATGATGTAGAATCTTAAGGATCTGGGGTCATAGAGCTGACAGGGACCTTCAAAGTCCTCTATTCCAATCCCCCTATTTCACAGTAAGGAAATGAGACCCAGGAAGAGGACTGGCCCATGATCACACAGGTACCAAATGCTCAGTTGGATAATTGCAGAAGAGAAAGGACAGAAACTACCAATTACGAAATGAAAGTACCAATGCTGGCCTCAGGGTGGCACTCCAGAATAACCCTAACAGTCTGTAGTAATTATCTGAGCTGAGAAGACCTGAGCAGGAAGCCTTCTAGATAAAAAAGCTGATATAAACTGTGGGGCTCCATGGACACATTTGTATCTTAGGGAAATCAATTGCTGAATCATAGGATTATAGACTTAACGTTGGAAAGGCCCTTAGATATCATTCTTGTCTAACTCGCTAATCTTAGAGATGACGAGTCTGACACCCAGAGAAGTTAAATGACTTGCCTAAGATTATACAAATAGTGTCAGAGAGAGGATTTGGAACCTGTTCCCCTGACTTTAAACCCAACACTCTTTCCATTGCATCATGCTATTGTCTGGTTGACTTCCTCCCCTCCCACTGCCCCAGCCCCACCATTTTAAAGATACGAGGAATGTGAAGCCCAGAGGCGTCTGGGGAAGTTAGCTCCTTCTGAGTAGGTTAAGTTTTAAGATTCCTAATTCACCTCGAAAATTTTATGAATCTGTGAGTTTAGCACAGTCTTGAGTGAATTTGGGGTTAAATCAGAAGATATCAATGCCCATGGTTTGCAGAACCCCACAGTACCTTGCAGAACTTGCAGACACAATGTGAAAAGCTCAAAATGATAATAATGATGATGATTATTCTGATGATGATATTAATCATAATGGTTCCCATTTATTGTGACAGAGAAGGAAGAACATACAGCCTACGAGCTCTATGGGTATTTTGGTAATGTCAAGTGAATGAGTGGCAGTAAAGTCAACTCAAGCAGAGGCAGAATGGTGCATGGGGAAGAGTTGCTGGGAGCAAGTAAAGATGTTGGCATTTACTACTTGAATGATGTTGGGTAAATGACAACTTTTCTGGGCTTCGATTTCTTCATCTGTAAAATCACGGGATTAGACTAGATGGACTCTGACTGAGATCCCTGCAATCTGGGTCTATAATCCTATGATGTGGATAAGAGTTATACAACCGGGGACAGCTAGGTGGCGCAGTGGATAGCTCATGGGCTCTGGAGTCAGGAGGACCTGAGCTCAAATCTGTCCTTGGACACATAATACTCACTAGCTGTGCGACTCTGGGCAAGTCACTTAACCCTAAATGCCTCACCCCCCCCCCAAAAAAAGAAGAATTATACCACCTCTAGCTTATATTTCAATAATTCAGCGTATATTTGTTAAAACCCTTCTACATGCCAGGCACTGAGCTAGGTACTAGGGGTACAAAGATAAAAGATGTCCTAGCCCCTGCCCTCAAGCAGCTTATAGCCTGTTAGCTGAGCTATCTGGTTGAATTAATGATCTGCAGATAATCCCTAAAGGAATCCCTTAGTGAAGTCCCTAAGTATGAAAATTTCTACACTGCACCCTTCACCTTATGCCACACAGACTTTTGCCCTTTTATTTTTGGGGGGGAGGAACAGTAGGAAGTGGGAAGAAACAGAAGAAATATGGTAGCAAGGATGGGCGTGGTCAACAACTAATAAGATTCTGCCTTTGGATTTCATCAGAAGCCCTTACAGTATCAAAAATCTGGAACTGGAAGGGACCTTTAAGCTTTAGTGGTTCAAAACTGTACTACGACTTTTGGGACACCCTGTATTCTCTGAATAGAAAGATAAGAAATCTTCAAAAGGATCAGTGCATTTTTCATTCGATTGAGCACCGGAAGGGATACGAGAGATTATCCAGTTAGTACAATTCCCTTATTTTAAAAATGAGGAAACCGAGGCACCAAAAGCGGAAGCGACTCGCCTATGGTCACACAGATCCGGCCGCAGCACCAGATCTCTTAACTAGAAGAAATCCTGTACTCATCTCCCCTGTAGCATGCTGCCCTTCCCCTAGGGCATGAAATGTTTTCTCATGCATAAGAGTGGTAGTATGTGGCCTTCTAATGATGAAAAGACATGACCCTGAGTAGAACGAGATCTGGTCATGTATCACTTTTCTTTAACGATATTTAGGCTTGCTTAGTTCCCACAATTTCTCTGCTCTCAAAAGCCTAGCTGTGCTTAACTACAAAGACACCCTGTCTCTTGAATAAACAAATTGGTATCTGAAAACAACCCTGTCTTTTGTTGATCTTCTTTGGTCTTTATTCTCTATTTGGAAATTAGTTTTCATGGGAAGGGAGTGGTAGAAGAATGGTCCACAGACATGATATTGCAGGTGGAGGCTAGGCACATACTGTCAGCTTCCCCCAGTCCCTATCAGTCAGTGGCCACCTGAATGTGGGACATCGTGGTTTACATCAGTAGTGTAACTCAAATAGAAATGGATTCCTGTGGGCCATATTCTGGCTTAGAAAAACCACAAATTAATATTATTTATATTTTATTATATTTTATTTTGTTAAACATTTCCCAGTTACATTTTAATCTGGTTTGTTGCACTTGGGAGTTTTGTGGCCAGCTGTGGCCCATAGACAGCAAATTTGACACCTCTGGTTTACCTGGCCTACTTATAATTTATCTACGTGATTTCCCACTGTAGAAACATTTCCTATAACACTTATTTCCCTCAAAAAGTTAATAATGATAATGATGATGATGATGACGATAGCATTTATATAACACTTTAAGGTTGGTAAAGGACTTTACATATGTTATCTCATTTGATCCTAAGAACAACCTTATGAAATGGATGCCATAATTAATTCCATTTTACAGCTGAGGAAACCGAGGCTGGCAGGCTGACTTGTTCAGCATAGTAAGTATCTAAGGCAGGATTTGAATTCAGATCTTCCTGACTTCAAGTCCAGCACCCTCTCCATGGTGCCACCTAAACAAATGAGACTCAAAGGGGATCATAGAAGATAAAATGAACAATTTTGATTACATAAAATTTTAGAAAAGTCTTTGTATAGATAAGTCCAATGTAGCTTCGAATAAAAGGGAAATGACAAACTGAAAAAAAAATCTTCGCAAGTTTTCTGATAAAAGCATCATTTCCAAGATATATAACGGATGCAAATTTACAAGTATTATAAATTATTTGACAATTGATAAATGATCAAAGATATGAACAGGCAATTCTCAAAGGACAAAATCTAAGCTATCTACAGTCATATAAAAAAATGTCCAAATAGCTAATAATTAGAGAAGTGAAATTAAAAACAACTCTGAGGTTCTACCTTATACCCATAAGATGTGTAAATTTGATAAAAAGGGAAAATGACAAATGTTGGAGGGCTTCAGAAAAATAAGCACTAAAAAGATGCACTATTGATAGAGCTGCGTCCTGCCATTCTGGAAAGCAGTTTACTTGGGACTATGCACACTCTTTGACAGAACAATACTATTACTAGGCCTATACTCCCAAAGAGATCAAAGAAAGAGGAAAAGGTCTTATATGTACAAAATATTTATAGGAGATCTTTTTGTAATAAAAAAAGAACTAGAAACTAAGGTGGTACTAATCAACTCGGGGAATGGCTGAACAACTTATAGTATATGGACATAATGGAATACTATTATGCTCTAAGAAATAATGAAAAAGATGGCATCAGAGAAATCTGGGAAGGCTGTATGAACTGACACAGAGTGAAGTAAGAGGAACTAGAACAACAATGTATGCTATAACACCAACGTTGTATAAACAAATGACTTTAAAAGGCTAAAGAACTGATCAATCATGATTCCAGAGCACCAGTGATGGAGAATGCTACCAACTTCTTGATGGTAATGGATTAACATGAATAACAAGACATGTATTTTTGGAGATGGTTAATATGAGAATTTGTTTATCTTGACTATGATTATTTGTTATAAAGATTACTTCTTTAATTTTTTCTGGCAGAGGGAAGAGGAAGGAATTAGAGGAATTAAAAGAACTTAATAATTAAAAAACAACAAGAATACCCCATTTAGCTCCTCTCCTAGGCAGAAATATATTTTAAAAAATCTTTTAAAAATAATTTATTAATTTTTAGTCTTCAACATTCACTTTCATATGATTTTGTGTTTAAAATTTTCTTTCCCTTCCTCTCATCTCCCCTCCCCAAGACAGCATGTAATCAGATATAGGCTCTACATATACATTCATATTAAGCATATTTTCACATTAGTCATGATGTATAGAAGATTTAGAACTAATGGGAGGAACCACAAGAAAGAAGAAACAAAACAAAACAACAAAAGAAAAGGAGAGCAAATAGTAAGCTTCCACCTGCATTCAGACTCCATGATTCTTTTTCTGGATGGGGATAGCATTTTCCATCGTGAGTCTTTGGGAGTTGCCTTAGATCCTTGCATTGCTGAGAAGAGCTAAATCTATCAAAGTCAGTCATTGCACAATGTAGCTGTTGCTGTGCACAATGTTCTTTTGGTTCTGCTCACTTCACTCAGTATCCGTTCATGTAAGTCTTTCCAGGTTTTTCTGAAGTCTGCCTGCTCATCATTTCTTGTACCACAATAGTATTCCATTACATTCATATACCACAACTTGTTCAGCCATTCCCCAATTGATGGGCATCCCCTCAATGTCCAATTCTTTGCCAACACACAAAGAGCTGTTACAAATATTTTTGTACATGTGGGTCCTTTCCCCATTTTTAGGATCTCTTTGGGATGTAGATCTAGAAGTGGTATTGCTGGATCAAAGGGTATGTACAATTTTCTAGCCCTTTGGTCATAGTTCTAAATTGCTCTCCAGAATGGCCAGATCAGTTTGCAACTCCACCAACAATGTATTAGTGTTCCAACTTTCTCATATCTTCTCCAACATTTATCATTTTCCTATTTTGTTATGTACCCATTTTGACTTTATCTTGGTATAAGGTGTAAAATGTTGATCTATGACTAGTTTCTGCCATACTCTTTTCCAGTTTTCTCAGCAGCTTTTGTCAAATAATGAGTTATTAACCCAGAAGCTGGAGTCTTTGGATTTATCAAATAATAGATTACTATAGTCATTGACTTAACCTATTCCACTGATCCACCACTCAATTTCTTAGCCAGTACCAAGTAGTTTTGATGATTGCTGCTTTGTCATACAATTTAAGATCTGATACAGGTAGGCTACCTTCCCTTGCATTTCTTTTCATTAGTCCCCTTGATATTCTGGAACTTTTGTTCTTCCAGATGAATTTTGTTGTTTTTTACTAGCCTATAAAATAATTTTTTTTGTATTTTGATTGTTATGGCACTGAATAAGTAAATTAATTTAGGTAGAATTCTCATTTTTATTATATTAGTTCAGCCTACCCATGAGCAACTGATATTTTTCCAATTATTTAGATTTGACTCTATTTGTGTGAAAAGTGTTTTGTAATTGTGTTCATGTAGTTCCTGAGTTTGTTTTGGCAGGTAGACTTCCAAATATTTTATAATAATAATATATTACATATACCATATATACAATAAAATAATTTTATGATATTTTATAAAATTCATAATATTTTATAAAAGTAATTTTACAGCAACTTTAAATGGAATTTCTCTTTCTATCTCTTGCTGTTAGGCTTTATTAGTAATATATAGAAATGCCAATGATTTATGTGGGTTTATTTTATATCCTGTGACTTTGCTAAATTTATTATTTCAAGTAACTTTTTACTTGATTCTCTAGGATTCTCTAAGTCATATCATATCTAAGTCATCATATCATCTGCAAAGAGTGATAGCTTTGTTTCTTCTTTGCCTGTTCTAATTCCTTCAGTTTCTTTTTCTTCTCTTATTGCTAAAGCTAGCATTTCTAGTACAATATTGAATAACAGTGGTGATAATGGACATCCTTGTTTCACCCTTGATCTTATTGGAAATGCTTCTAGCTTATCCTCATTACATATAATGCTTGTTGATGGTTTTAGACAGGTGTTACCTATCATTTTAAGCATTTGTTCCTATGCTCTGTAGTGTGTTTAATAGGAATGGGTGTCGCATTTTGTCAAATGCTTTTTTCTTAAGCAGAAATCTGTGAAGGAAGTTAGAGTCAAGTTTTTAGGATTAATAAGGGTTCTAGAATCTCTCTGCAGGGAGTCCTCAATCTGTTTGGGGAGAGTGATAAATGGCTTCTATTAGATCCCAGTCTTACTGAGAATTTATTTAAATTCTAATGCCATCTGATTTTGTATTATGAGAGGCAGCATGGCTCAATGGATAAGGTACTGGACTTGACAGTTAAAAAAATCTGGATTTATTTCCCCATCTCTGAGAATTACTAACTGTGATGCAAGCCACAAACTTTTTGAGCTTGAGTTTACTCATCTGTAAAATGGAAATAATAGTACCCACCTCACAAGATTTTATGAGGCTCAAATGACAAAAACTATTTAAAGCTCTATATAAATGTCAATTGTTGCTCACAAAATTTGACTGAAATCTTGGTCTCATTCAGACATCTAAGGCTGAGTCTGTGCTGAATTATGATCAAGAAATCATAAAATGATAGACTATGAGAGCTAGAAAAGTTCTTTCAATCCATTTAGCATAATCACTTCTTGATCATCAGTGTGATGAGTACAAAAGAACTTATAGAAGATCAACAACAACTGGAAGCATTTATTAAGCACCTACTATGTGCCAGGCACTGTGCTAAGCACTAGGGATATAAAGAAAGGCAAAAACCAGACCCTGACCTCAAGAAGCTCACAGCATAATGGTGGGAGACAACATGCAAACCATTATGTACAGACAAGATATAGACATGATAAAACGGAGATAATCAATAAAGGGAAGGCACTAGAATTAAGAGGGATTTGGACAGGCTTCCTATAGAAGACAGGATTTTAACTGGGGCTTGAAGTAAGCCAGGGAGACCGAGAGGCAGAGATGAGGAGAAACAGTATTCCAGGCCAGGGTGAAATCTGGGTCACATGAGCAAAAAAAAAAAAAGTGGAGGATGAGACATTTTCTTTGATCCTCATAACCTCTCAAACCTCTCCAAAACAGAAATTATGCACAAAAGATAAAGCAAATTTTAGCTGTCTCCATGGTCTAGGACACCCAAAACTAAAAAGGCTCTAAAAACTGACCAAACAAACAAACAAACCAAAAAATAACCCATGTAACTAATGCCTATCCTGAGCTTACTCAGCACCCATTCCCATCCACTTTCTATGCTACTGGCAGTGAGACCATACTAGCAAACCCAAAGATCCAACACATAGGCTTCCAACAAATTCAGCCCCACAGCCTGGTCCCCCATCTTTCTTTCAGTGATGGGGACCCTGACTCTAGGCTGAGGAAGTTTGCCAGACAGATAGTTAGCATGGTAGCAGCACTCCAGGACTAACACCTCTTCTGTGAGTGCTTACTGAGCTTTTTTCAGGGCTGTAGCATGCACAGTGCTCACACCCTGGTAAACTGGCTTGGCAAATGGGCTAAATGAGGTGTAGCCAACAAGCCTCAAACTTGTTAGTGAGTTAGGGGGATATCTACTCCAAGAATGTGAAGACTTCCTTCAGAGGAATGGGTGGATGAGAACAATTTGTTCCCGTGCACATGAAGGTGGCTGAGGCAGGAGCTGTGGCATCCTTAGAGCTTGGTCAGACATCAAAGATGCCAAGGTTATCCACTGCTTCTCATGTCATAGCCAGTTGTTCCTGACTTTTGTCCTGCCACTGTCCTGACTCTGATGACTCAGAAAGAGAGAATGAGGCTGAAGACTTTGTGCAACTCTGCCTCACTTAAATCTAATTCACAGCAAGTCAAAATATCATCCTGTGATGTCATTGTTCTTTTTTCAAAAAATGAAGGACAAGCAAAACCAATAAGCACTCCAGGCATGGAATCTTGCTAGGACTATGACAGACCACGAAGCACCATGGCAACCCTTCAAGAACAGAAGCTTGCTTGAGGCCATGACAGACAGCTAGTGCTGCAGTAGACAACGGGCTGTTATGCAAAAGATCTCTGTGGGAGAGCAGAAGGACAGAGGGAAAGAGACAGAACACATATTTGGGTACGAAATGTCTACTCCCCACTCTCCACTTCTTCCAGAGTCTTGGAGACTCAAATAACAGAAATCAATCCTGTAGCACAAGAGTAGACAACTCTCTGAATCGCTGGTGTTGAGGAACAGAAGGAGCCAGACAGGATAAAACACTGTGTGTGTGGTGGTGCTGGTGGTGGTGGTGGTAGTATGCAGGACTCCACTAAGCCTGATGGAAAGAACTCAGCATCCAGATGGGCACTGTTGTATTTACCCAGAAGTCAGTTGGGCAAAGACTTAGGCTGCTAAAACAAGAATTGCCCAGTATGAGAGGAGCCTGAAATGCTTTGAGATTCAGTTCTCAAAGAAAACACTACCAGAAGGGAGAGAGTCAGAAAGGAAGCAATAGTGGAAAATAAGGGATGGAGGGAGAAAAAGACTAAAATTAGCAAAGATCTCAGGAGAAAGAAAACTCAAAGACATTGCACATAAGCAGTTAAATCAATAGGTAAACCATTTTTAACAATAGAAGGAAATATGGCCTCCAAAACTAGTAAACAAATTTGAGCATCTATCAGTAAATACCACAAAACAAAGGAAAATTATCTAATACTTGATGAAACAGAGGACCCTGTGGAATGTGAATAGATCGTGGAACCACAAGATGACGTTCCTGAGTGGTTCAAAAGATAAATGAGGAATATGAAAGTAGAATTTATGACCTGCACAGCAAAAATATGGACAAAATAGAAAAACTAGAATCTGCAATGGCAAGTCTAACCAAAGAAACAAAAAAGAGAACAATAAATTGGGAATACAATATATAGAAATGAAGGACAATCTAGAAGAAGAGAAGCACAAATCAATATCACTATGAGAAAATGTGCTCAATATTCAAGCAAAACATATTGATTTTGAAGACAAGATGTGTAGAGACAATCTAAGGATCATAGGTCTTCCAAAAGAGTATTACAGGACAAAAAAACCTTCACACTACAATGAAGGAAATAGTAGAAGAGAAGTGTCCAGAACTCCTAAACACTAAAAATGAAATTCTGACTGAAAGAATTCAAAGATTGCCTTCAGGAAAAAAAACCTAAGGATGCAAACTCCAAGACATTTAGTGGTTAAATTTAACTATTTAATTCAGATACAACATATTCTGCAAGGCATCAGGAAATTTTCCATTACAAAGGAAAGAACATTCGAAGAACTCAAGACTATTTTGCACTCACCAGAAAAAGGAAAAGGGAATGGAATGATGGGTTCTAAAGAGTAATGGAATTTAGAATGCAGCCCAGGGTGACCTATCCAAATTTGAGTTTAATCCTATGGAACAGAAGATGGACATGAAACAGTAAAGAAGAGTTTGAAATATTATTAGAAAGAAAATCAGAACTGAAGATATTTGCCTTTCAAGAACTTCAGACAACAGAAAGTCAAGAGGGTTGAATAAATACAGCAGCCAGGGAAAGCAACAACAACAGAATGACATCAGAGAGACCAGTAAAAAAACTTATTTCTAAATGTACAGACAGATTCCCTAATTGATAAAAGGTCTAACTATATGAATAGTTAGTTTTCAGAGAAAGATATCAAAGTTATCAATAACCATATGAAAAAATGCTCTATATCACTAATAATTAGAGAAATTCAACTCTGAGAGCTATAAGAATTGGCATTGTTTTGGGAATGAGGCATAATGGAAAAGGAGAATCTGTGGTGCAAGCTCTATAAGGCAAAGCAGAAATTGTGTAGAGGGGAGAGCCTAGAATGGATGCCTTGGAAATTTTGATTGCATGAGGAATATAAAGAAGAGAGAGAAGGACTAGGTAACAATAGGGGTCACGAATCTGAGAATGAGAGTCTAGAGTAGACAGAAACAGAGATTGTATAATGAAGAGAATGTGAGAAATAATTTTTGTAAAGGGGCACAAAAATGAAATTTGAAAGAATAATAACTACAAAACTATTAAAGTGGAGGAGAGGAAGGGGAAATCTATTTAACATAGGGGAAAACAGGAAGAATTGTATAATCAGATCAAAGTAGGAGAGAAGAAAGAACTAATAAGCAAAATCCCAAAAGGAAAGGGGTAACGAATGAGAGGAACCAGTGGGAATAGGGCCACCTTAAAAAAATTAAGCTAAAGTAAGTGAAGGAACATAGTACTGTGTTTATAGTAGAAGGAGAAAAATCTTAACATGAAAAAAACTCCAATATTAGAGACAAATGGAGAAAAATATGAACCTAATTCTCATAACTTTAAATATGAATGGATTAAACAGTCCAATAAAATGAAAAAGAGCTACAAAATTGATAAGAGAACAGAACCCTACAATCTGTTGTTTACAAGAAACACATTTAAGAAACAAAGACATACCCAAAATAAAACTAAGGAAATGGATTTTTTTTTACTATGTATCGAGTAAATACAAATGCAGAATCACAATCATGCTATTGACAAAGTGAAAACAAACATTTAAAGAATTAAAAGGTCTAAACAAGGAAACTACATTTTGCTGAAAGGAACCACAGACAACAAGCCAACATCAGTAATAATGTTATATGCTTCAAATGCCTTAGTCTCTAAATTCATAAAGGAATCATTACCTGAGTAACAAGAAGACACAGGCAGGAAGTGACAGGAGACTTTGATATCCCTCTCTTAGTTTTGAATAAGTCTAACAGAAAGATAAATAAAAAAGGAAACTATAGAAATGAACAAATTGTTAGAGAAACTAGAGTTAAAAGAATTATGATATCTTCTAAATGAGACTGCAAAAGAATATACACATTTATGAGCACCACATGGTACTTTTACAAAATTGTACTAGGGCACAAAGATATTGCATACAAATGTGAAAAGGCAGAAAGAGTAATGTATCCTTTGTAGACCATGATGCAATCAAAATAGTCACTGGTTTAGGGACTACATATCCCTAAAAACATACATTAACAAAATGGAAAAAGAGAGGACTAATAAACTTAATATGTGCTAAAAAAATAATTAGAAAGCTAACAAATAAGCAAACCAAAAATAAGTACAAAAGAAGATATATTAAAAATAAGAGGGGAAATAGATAAATTAGAAAAAATTCTAAATCATAAATAAAACTAAAATCTGGTTCTTTGACAGGGCAAATAAAATTGGGTATTAGCTAATCTGATTAAAAAGAAGAGGACAGAAAATAAAATCAATAAAATAGCAAATAAGGAAGGTGAAATCACAATAAAACCAGAAGAAATAAAAGAATAATCAGAACATATTATTCACAGTTATATGTTAACAAAGAATCCAAAAGAAATAGAGGTATATCTTCAAAAATACAAAATACCCACCCTATCAGAAAACCAATCTCAGTAAAGGCAATAGATCTAGTAAAGGAGCTGTTAAAGAAAAACAAAACAAAAATAACTCTTGGTTCTGATGGATTCACAGAATTCTATTAAACTTTTTTTTTCAGCCAAAGACAAGGTTT
This sequence comes from Phascolarctos cinereus, assembly GCF_003287225.1. Lineage (NCBI taxonomy): Eukaryota > Metazoa > Chordata > Mammalia > Diprotodontia > Phascolarctidae > Phascolarctos > Phascolarctos cinereus. The sequence goes on from NW_027555958.1 coordinate 320,723,571, forward strand.
ATTAGAACATCCATCATATAGGGCAGACTCTTAAGGAGTCTGAATGTTAGTGAGCTATTGGCTAGATTATAAGAATCTGAGCAGTGGCTAGATTTTAAGAATCTAAGCCTCTGTTAAACTTTTAAAAAAAACAATTAGTACCCATACTTCTGAAAAGATACAGACTGGAGACTGCTTTAGTTGCATCTCAGAAATTTTGGTATATTGTTTGAATTGTTATAAATTTCTTTTACATAGTTATTGTTTCCATGATTTGTTTTTTAACCCACTCATCTTTGTATCAAATTCTCTGATAAGGGTTCGATAATCAAGATGTATATGTATGTGTGTGTATGTGTGTGTGTGTGTGTGTGTGTGTGTGTGTGTGTGTGTGTATGTATATATCCATGGATATAAACAAACAATTCTCAAAAGAATTGCAAAGTATTTACAACCACATGAACAAAATTCACAACCAAATTATGAATAAGAAAACAAATCAAAATAACCCTGAGGTTTCACTTCATACCCTGTAAAGTGGCAAAAACGTAAAACAATGGCAATAGTTCCTGTTGAAAGTATTGCAGAATGATAGGCACACTGATAAATTGTTGGTGGAGCTGTGCAATCATTTTGGAAAGCAATTTGGAATCATGCAAATGAATTGACTAAAATGTCTATACCCTTTTGAACCAGAGATTTCATTACTGGGCTTATACCACAAAGAAGTCATTGATAAGAAGAAAGTCCCCTATACTCCAAAATATTTTTAGCAGTACTTTTTGTTATAGTTAAGAATTGAAAACAAAGGAGATGCCCATTGATTAAGGAATGGCTAAACAAATTGTGTTACGTGAATATAATGGAATATTACCGTGCTGTAAGAAATGATGTGTGATAAATACAGAGAAGCATAGCAAGATCTCTGTGAACTAAAGCAGAATGAAGTCAGCAGAGCCAAGAAAGTAATATACACAATAACTACAATAATGTAAATTAATAAGAACCACACATCCAAAATTCAAAAGTGAATATAACAAAATTATAAAAATCAAGAAGGGCTAGAATGAAGAGATATGATAGGACATCCCCAACCCATTCCTTTATGGAGGTGGAAGGTCGAAAGGTGTTATGTGTTACACATGTTTTTTGGATTTTTTCAACGTATTAATCAGTTGTGCTGATTTTGTTTTCTTCTCTTAAAAACACTATTTGTTATATGGGATAGATCTCAGGGATGGGGATGGGGAGAAATATTTGGGATAATTGTGTATGACATAAGAAACAGAAGACATCAATAAAAACTTTTTAATTAAAAAAAAAAGGAAAATGCCCAGAGTCAATACATAGGGTGTCTTCTGTTTCTTCTAAACCTGAAGATCTTTATAAAGGAAATAGGTAACTCTCAGGTTATTTAAAATTTTACTTGCCTTAAATCAGTGGGCTAGACTAATTTAATTCAATAAACAATGAATACGTGGCTACACTGTTCAAGGTACTGTCTTGGATTCTGAGCTGCTCTCAAGGATCTTTCATTCTATTGTGGGAATATAACATATACACAGCTAAGTAAAAACATATTAATTTCAAAATAATGTAAAGTAATTTCAAGAGGGAGAGAGCTAATATCTGGGGCTATAAAGAAAAGTATAGTTTAGAAGATAGCATCTGAATTGTGCTCTAAAGGATATTCAAATTTCTAAGATTCAAGTCCCCTTCAGCCCTCTGATTCCAGTTTATCATTTTAGGGATTTGATTCTATTACTCTGTGATTGCATGAGTCCACTATTTTGACTCTAGGATTGTGTTATTTTTTGAATCTATGACGCTCTGATTCTATGAGTCTGAATCCATAAGGATGCGTGGCAATCTTACGACTGTTGTACCTAATTTAGGATGTGTGACTCACCAGGCCCTTGCACAAGTCACATGGCTTCTTGGTATCTTACTTTTCCAACTAGTAAAATGGGCAGAATGTACCCCACCCACCTCAGTGGGGTGGCATGAACATTGTCTTACATAGATGCTGTTAATATTCTCTGTAGATGTCAAGCCAATGAGTGAGGATGTCAGCAAGTCTCTGACAAGCAGGAAATGACACAGTTGGAGCTCTTGCTCCACCATTTTTCATGGTGGGACAGAAGGCACACAGAAAACCCTATGTAACTTAAGTATGACATATAAATGTAAGTGATGATTATGACTTTTGTTATTATAACTACTGGTTTTATTAACACTAATAAATTGCAGTTAACATGATGAACAACATAAGGCCATGGATGGAGATTCTCTTTGCAGCTTAGCCCAATCGATAGGTAAATGTCCTGGACTGCACAGTCACATGGGGATCCCCCAGAAGACACTGGGCAGGATATATGGTGGAACAATAGCTAAAGGATGATGGGAAACATGGTTTTTCTTGGTTTCAAATAAATCACAGAATCACAGAACGTTGGACTCAGAAGGGACCTTAGAGATAAGCTAGTGCAGGAACTGGCAAACTACAGTAGAGGGCTAAATCTAGCCCACAGCCTGCATTTGTGAGGCTCAGCTAAAAACATTTTTTACATTTAAAAATAAAGTTTTATATATTTTAAAATGTAAAAACCAGGGGCAGCTAGGTGGTACAGTAGACAGAGCGCCAGCTCTGGAGTCAGGAGGACCTGCGTTCAAATCTAGCTTCAGACACTTGACACTTATTAGCTGTGTGACCCTGGGCGAGTCACTTAACCCCATTGCCTAACCCTCCCCCCCAAAAAAGGAAAAATCATTCTCTTTTTTAAATAATATTTTTTCTTTTAGACTTGAATACAAAATGAGAAAAGAGAAAAAAAGCCATTGCCATGTACACAGCAGACCATAAGAGAGGATTTGATATAAAACAATAAATTTCCATTTCAAGTAAACCTATATAATAAACACTACACATTGTTTTCAAAGTTGTCCAGCTTTTCTTTGCTTCCTTGTTAGTTTTCTTTTGTTCTCAGCTGCATACTTTTTACCTTTTTTTTTTTTCTGACTAGGCAATGGGGTTAAGTGATTTTGCCCAGGGTCACACAGCTAGTAAGTGTATGTGTCTAAGGCCAGATTTGAACTCAGGTCCTCCAAACTCCAGGGTTGGTGCTCTACCCACTGTGCTACCTTGCTGCCCCTACTGTTTTCTACCCCCCACCCTAAAGAAGGCTACAATTAAGCGTGTGTGTGTGTGTGTGTGTGTATATATATATATATATATATATATATATATATATAACATATAAAATATACATAGATATCTATAAACATACACATATATACACATATACACTCTTTGTGTATATCTCTTCTTTTTATGATGTTTCCTAAAAGCAACATATTTTTGAATTCAAATATGTAAGACTGTACTATGCTTACTTATAGCTGTCATCTGTTTCTCTGAAGGTGGATAGCATCTTCCTTCACAGGTTCAAGTCTTTTCATGTTTTTTTAAATCAATCAGCTCATCATTTTCTATACCACCGTGGTATTCCAACCCAATCACATCCTATCTGAGAGAATGTCTATGAAAAACTTCCCCCAATTTTCTGCATTCCTTTAATTCTTGGCTACATAGGTTTTATTTACACAAGAAAATTTTAATTAAAAATAATCAAAAGTATACTTCTTACACTTCAACAATTCTCTCCCTTATAATATATTTTAAGGTCTGATACTGCTAAATCTATTTCCTTTACATCTTTTTTTCTTGATTTCTTTGAAGTTCCTGACCTTTTGCTCTTCCAAGTAAACTTTTTACTTTTTTTCTAACTCAGTAAAATTTTTTTTGTATAGGTTAGTTAGGAAAAATTGTCATTTAAAAATTATATTGGCTTTACCTACCCATGAACAATAAATATTACTAGTTATTTAATCTGAGTTTATTTGTATTAAAAATATTTTATGTTTATGTTCATATAGTTCCTGTGTCTCTTTTGGCAGGTATATTGTTCAGGTACTTTATACTGTCTAGGTATTTCAAATGGTCTAAAACAATATTGAATAATATTGCTGACACATAGTAGTTTCTTTATTCTTCACTTTTGATTAAATCTACTTTAACTTTAACTTTGTCTGAGATCATGATTACTATCCCTGCTTTTTTTACACACTAAATTTTACTCTTGACTTTTATTTTATCTTTGTGTGCATCTCTCATTTTTATAATGTTTCCTGAAAGCAACATATTATTGAATTCAAATTTTTACTCTGCTACCCATTTCCATTTTATGGGCAAATTCTTTCCATTCCCATTCTAAGCTACAATTACTTGTTGTGTATTTTCCTCCTTCCTGTTTTTCCTCACTATTCTTCTCACCCTATTTAACCTAACCCTCCTCACTCCTTTGCTTTACTTCTACCCATTATCTTGCCCTCTTATTCCTTAACCTACTCACTCCTCTACGTCTCTCCCTTATCCTCTGCCCCCACCCTATCCTCTTGCTCTCTTATTTCTTTCTGAATTTAGGAGACTTTTATACATATACATGTCTCTTTAACCCATTCCCAATGAGAGTAAGATTCCAGCACTACCTGCCCTCCCTACGACTAGCTTCTTCTGTATCAATTTTTCCTTTTATGCCTCATTTGTATGAGATAATTATTCCTTTTAATATCTCCCTACACAATTTAATTTTTTTTGAATCATCCCATCATACTCAGCTTAGCCCAAGCCTTTCTTTCAAACTACCCAAATAACGACAATCGTAAGAGTACTGCTAATATTTTCTCATATATAAAGTAAACAATTTGACCTTATTGAGTTTTTTATAATTTGTTTTTAATGTTTACCTTATATTTCTCCTGGATATCATACGTAGAATTTTCCCTTAAGTACTTGGGTTTTTTTTTGTTGCAAAAACCTGAAAGTCTTCCAGTTTGTTAAATGTCATTTTTTTTTTCCATTCAGGATTATATTTAGTTTTACTGGGTAAGTTACCTTTGGTTGTAATCCCAGTTCTTTTCCTCTATGGTAAAAGCCAGTCTCAATGAAGTTGCTTACTGTCTCAGGGAGGGAGGAGGTAAGGAGAAAATTTGGAACTCAAAATTTAAAAAAAAATTAATGTTAAAATTGTCTTTACATGTAATTGGGAAAAAATAAAACTATTAAAAAAACATTTTTTTTGGGGGGGGCTAGGCAACCAGGTTAAGTGACTTGGCCAGGGTCACACAACTAGTAAGCCTCAAGTGTTTGAGTCCGGATTTGAACTCAGGTCCTCCTAAATCCAGAGTTGGTGCTCTATCCACTGTGCCACCTAGTTGCCCCTAAAAAAAAAAATTTAAAAAGCCATTGTCGGTTTGCTAGTCATACAAAATAGGCAACTGGAGAGTGTATTTGGCCCTCCGATCACAATTTTCTGACCCTTGATTACTGACCCAAGTCCAAATCTCCTCATTTTACAGATAAGAAAACAAAGGCCTTATGAAGGGAAATGACTTTGTATGGAGTATACACTGTTAGTAGCATTTATCAGGACAGAAATCCATCTCTTAATCTAACATGGTTGTTTTTTATTTCCACTCTGCCCAAACTTTACATTCCCTTCCCTGACAACAAACATTTGCTGAATATGTATCCTGTGCCTGTCACTTCTTAGTTCAATTCAATTCAACAAATATTAATTAAACATCTCCTGTGTTCAAGGCAATATGAGAGACACTGAAGATACAAAGACAAAAATTCTGCAGACATGCAGTTTACCCATGAATAAGCAAATGCAAAGTACTCACAGAGGGATACAAAGTAATTTCAAGATGGAGAAATCGCTGTGGGAATCAAAACAGGCCTTGCATAGGAGGCTACATCAGAGCTATGCTTTTAAGGAGCCTAGGGAAAAGGAAAAGAAAAGGAAGAGAATAAGCATTAATATAGTACCTACTATGTGCTAGGAGCTCTGATAAGCACTTTTACAAATATTATTTCATTTGATCTTTACAACAACCCTGTGAAGTTAAGTGGACTTGCCCAGAATCACAAAGCTAGTGAGTGTCTGAGGCTGGATTTGAACTCAGGTCCTCCTGACTCCAGAACACTGTATTACTAGCTGCCTCTATAAGGTGGAGATTAGGAGGGAATGCATTCTAGACAATGGGGGACCACTTACATAGAGGCACAGATTTGGAAGATGAATATTGTGTATGGGGGATAGCTAGCCAAGGAGTTTTGCTAGAATGGAGAATGCATGAGGGGTCATAATATGAAATAAGATAGCAAAGGGATGTGGGAACCAGGTTTGGAGGACTTTAAATGTCAGTTTGGGGAGTTTGTATTTAATCTCTGCCTGTGCCTTTCTACATGTCACTTTCCCATCAAGGTTTAGCTCAGGTGACACCTTCTCCATGAAGCCTGCCGGTGTTCCAGTTGTTAGTTCTCTCTCCCTCCTCAAATTATTGTTATTGTTGTCACTAAGATTAAGTCTCTCCATCTCACCCAGGCTGGAAGTGTAGTGACTACTCAGGAGCCTGATCCCAACATTCCTCAGCAAAGGAGATTTAACCAGCTCCATTTTTCTGACCTGGACTGGTTTGCCCCTCTTTAAGCAGCTTAGTCACCTTCCACTAGTAGGGACTCACTGTTTTGGTAGCACACTTAATATAGACATCCTAACAGCTTTAGCTCTACTGAATGCAGCTGTGAACTTCCAAATTCTACCAGCCTCGGCCTCTCTAGCAGCAGGATTACAGGCATACCCGTAGAGGCACGCCATCCCTGACTATCTCAAATTATCTTCTATTTACTTATTTGTGCACATGTTGTTTCCTTCTGCTCCCTCAGGATAATGTAAACTGCTTGAAGACAGGGCTTATTTTGTTTTTATTTTTGCTTTTTAATTATTTATTATTTTATCCCCTGGTCTAGCAGAAAACAAGCACTTTAGAAAGTTTTTCTTCTTTTCTGACTGTTCTTTGGAATCATTTAATTTTCACAGTGAGCTCAAAGCATCACTGGTACCAATGGATTTGTGGTCTCAACTCTGACCTGGGCTACACTGACAATTTTCTAGGAGAGCCTCTTGCAACCCTTAGGGAGGAGCAGTCAACCCTAGAACCCAAATCATGCCTTTACTAAAGATTGAGACTCTTAAATACTTTGAAAAACTGAGTGATATAGACCAGTGGTGTCAAACTTGAATAGAAACAGGGGCCACTAAACCATATATAAGGATCCCTATGGCTCCAAATTGATTTTGAAAATCACATATTAAAGTTTTCTGTATTCTATTGTATTTTATTAATTTTGTTAGATATTTCCCAATTACATTTTAATTTGGTTCTGGACACTCAGGCATGTTGCCCACAGCTGTATGTTTGACACCTCCTGTCTAGACTTAAATATTCCTAGGGAAATATTCCTTTGAAATACATGAGGACTTATAAGCATGAAGAGCAGGTCTATAGGTGAAGAATAGAATGAGAATCTTTTTATTTTTTTCTCTCATATTCCTGAGGACTCAGCACTGAACAGAGAGGCATGCTCTACCTGTGACTGAATAGACAGCTATATGCAGGAGGAATCTGGCCAATGGAATGCCAGACTTGGTCATGGGGTGCCCAGCTGCCTGATGAAAGAATTAGATGCCAATAAATTACCTCATACCAAGAGTCAGAGCTAAGAGCCCCTTATAAAAAGGCCTTCTGGTCTTGTGTTCCTCACAGCATCTGTCTTCTCAAAGCCTTGCTCCAGTCTTCAAAGAGGGTGAGTCTCTTTGGGTTTCAAGAGTAAGGTGATGGGGTGGGATGAAGGATTTTGCTAACTTGGTGCCAGAAAACTCTGAGATGGCAGAAGGGAAAGGTTTAGGTAAGTTCTGGTTGAACATAGAAAGGCTGGGGGGGGGTATCCTGTGTTGGTAAATTGTCTTAGGATATCCTGGGTCTTGCTTGTATTTGCAGTTAACTCTTGAGTCTCTGTTTCATGGGATGTAGAGACCCTGGATAATCTAAAGCAGTGGATAATTAAGAAGGAAATTTTATTTGGTTTTCTGATGTGTAACTTTTTTTTTTCACAACTGGTAAGGCTCAGTTTGGAGATTACTATCAAAATGAGTTTGCTTTCCCAGGCTACACCCTGGATTAAGTGGTGAGAAAAAGAGAAGGGAGAAATTACCTAGGAATTTACCATATTCTGAAGATAATTCACAAATCAGACAAAGAAGATACAGAATAAAGTAGAATAGAATAGAAAAAGAAAGGAAAAGAAAGAAAAGAACAGAGTAACATAGAATAGAGTATCAACAAGCATTTATCAAGAGCTTTACTATGTGCCAGGCACTGTGCTGAACCTGGGTATACAAAGAAAGGTCCTTTCTGTCAGGGAGCTAGCAGTCAAGTGGGGGAGACAACATGCAAATAACTATGTATATGTACACATAAAATGCACATTATATATATGAATACATGCATATACACACCTGGTGGGGGGGAGTGGAAGGGTGGAGAATGGAAGGTAATTTCAGAGGAAAAATAATATGTGTATGTGGCAGGGCATGGGGAGATGGTGAAAGACATGCTAATATATGGGAAAGAACCTTGGGCTGAGAGTCAGGAGACCTGGGTTAAGTCCTTTCTCTTCTATTTTCTAGTTGGGTAACCTTGGACCTATTTCTCAGAATCATAATTTTCTCATATATAAGACAAGGGGGTTAAAGCTAGATGATCTTTAATAGAAATTTAGAGTTGAGAATAATCTTACAGATTATCTAATCTAATTCCCAGGATTAGAATCCTGTCTCCCTATACTGTAATTTTGCCAGATGGGGAAATTTTAAATGTAATTGTTTAGACCCTCCGAGTGTTTAATAGATGTCTCAAGATTCTGAAAATGTCTCCCTATTTCACTGACCCATTGTAAACTCCCTTTTTCAGATTCAGCACTTGAAGAAGAAAAAAAAATGTGTGACCAGCAGAAGCAGCCCCAGTTCCTGCCATGTTGTGTGAAAGGCTCAGCTTCAGGGCCCATCCAAGCTACCCAAGGCCCAGCTTCCTTGCCAGGCACAGGTTTCCTATGGGAGTGGACCAGAGCCATGCCAGTCTAAGACTTCCTTTGTAAAAGGAGCCTCTTCTCTCTTCCAGAAAGGCCAATCTAAGAGTTCTTGTGTGAAATGTCCACCTCCATGCCAGACTACTTATGTCAAATGCCCAGCTCCATGCCAAACTACCTATGTGAAATGTGCACCTCCATGCCAAACTACCTATGTGAAATGTGCACCTCCATGCCAGGACTACCTATGTGAAATGTCCAGCTCCATGCCAAACTACCTTTGTGAAATGCCCAACTCCGTGTCAGACAACCTATGTGAAATGCGCTCCTCCGTGTCAGACTACCTCTGTGAAATGCCAAGCTCCAACCCAGGTACAAACCAATGCCAAATGCCCAGCTCCATGCCAAACACAGTCTTCTGTCAAATGCCCAGCACCTTGCCAGACACAGACTTACTACGTGCAGGCTCCCTCTGTCCAGTACTTGGCACCACAGTACATGGTGCCATCTTCCTACTATGTTTCTAATTCCTGTGGCACCACTTCCTGCCCCACTGCTCCGATAAGCTTTGGAGTGAGGCCTTTGAGGCGCTGGATTCGTGGGCCCCAGTGCCGTGAAGGAAACATAGGCTGTTGTGAGAGTTCTGGCTGTTGTGAGGATTCTGGCTGTTGTAGCTCTGGCTGTTGTAGCTCCGGCTGTTGCGAAGGTGGATGCTGCTGTCTGGGAATCATCCCCATGAGAGCCTGTGGCCCTGCCTGCTGTGCCAATGATGAAGATGACTGCTGCTGTTAGTATCCAACCTTCACTGCCATCTCCTTCTGCTATATCCCTATTCTCTACCAACTGGCTCTTGCTCCATGGAGCAATCCCGGTCCTCTCCTCCTCAGTCCTACCCAGAGATCCTGAAACTACAATGGTTGGAAGGAGAAAGGGGATAAGAAACTCCTAACATGTTCTCTGTGCCATGCTTGCTTCTTTTAAAGGCTGCCTGCTAGAGTTAGATCAAAATAACAAAAACTTATGTAACAATAAAACTGAGAATGCAACTTATAGCAGTTCCCTGCGTGGTCATTTTCCCTCTGACTTCTCCAGTATCTTCTTTCTGCACCTGAAGCTTAGAAAGAGCACAGAGGGAGGAGGAGGTAGACCAGGTTTGTCCTAGAGCAAGTTCCCAGCTTATTTTAGAACATAAAATTGCCCAGGCGGTGGAATGAAGGTCTCTCTCAATCTAAAAGGCCTCTCCTGATCACTGACAGAGCAGACAGTAATGAAGGTTCATAGGGTCATAACTTAGGCAGCTAGGTGGTACAGTCGATAGAGCACTAGGCCTGGAGACAGAAAGACTCATCTTCCTGAGTTTAAATCTGGCTTCAGACACTAGCTGTGTGACCCTGGGCAAGTCATTTAAACTGTTTGCCTCAGTTTCCTCATCTGCGAAATGAACTGGAGAAGGAAATGGTAAACCACTCTAGTATCTTTGCCAAGAAAACCCTAAATGGGATCATGAAAAACTGGGCATGACTGAAAATGACTGAACAATGATAGTCCAGTGATTAGGGCCAGAGGTAGGGTGATGACTGCAGAAGTGAAGAAGAGAGATACATAAGAGGTAGAGTCAATAAGACTTGGAAACTGATTAAATATACAGGGTGAAGGAGATTTGAAGATGAAGAGTTGAAGGGGATTGAGTGAAGAGTTAAGGATTACTCTGAGGTTGTGAACCTAGGGGACTAGAAGGTTGGTAAAGCCCTCAGTTTTCTCATCTGTCAAATGAGCTGGAGGAGGAAATGGCAAAGCACTCCAGTATCTTTGCCAAGAAAACCCCAAATGAGAACACAAAGAGTTAGACACAACTAAATTCCTGCCTACCTACCTATGACCTTAGGGAATTTCTAGTCTATTCCCCTCATTTTATCAACGTGAGAATGAGGACTAGAAAAGTTAAGTAGCTCACTGAAAGTCACACAAGTAGTAAGCAGAACTGGGATTCAAATGCTGATTTTTCTGACTCCAAATCCACCCCTTCCCCCTCTCCCCCCACTATATGGTGGTTGTCCTTCTTTCTTGAAGAGGACCAAAACGACATCATTTTGTTAGAGTCAAGGTACAGTGTGTCCATCTGTGGCTGATCAGACCAATACAAGCTGAGAAGGCTCTACCACAGGTCGGGCACAAATAGTCCATATGAACATTTGGAGTGGAGATGTCTCTAAATTAATGCATCTCACCTTTCTTTTGTGCTACTGCAATCTGCTTCACTCATAGAAAGTGAACTTATCCACAGCATTTGATATCTTTCCATTTGCTGTAACTGATGGTTCCACCTATGGATGGTGTGGTGCTGGCTGGTGGACAACCTGTATTTTCTTGTTTTTCATTGTTAGGCCAAAATTAGCACATTCAGAAGAGAATCGATCCATATGTTGTTGTATCTCAGCTTCAGAGACTTCATTGAATGCATAGTCATCTGCGAACAAAAAATCTTGTACCAGTTCTCCCTCCACTTAGTAGCCCTGTAGCCTTTTCAGGTTAAATAATTTATTATCAGTATGGTGGCTGACTTTGATGCCTTTTTTGTCCTCGTTGAAGGCATCTGACAACATTGCTGAAAGCATCATGCTAAAAAGCATGGGAGCAAGCACACAGTTTTGCTTCACTCCATTGGTGACTGGAAAACTCAAGAGCATCATTCGTTATCTGGAACCTGGGTAAGCATATCATCATGAAATTGATGTATAACAATGACGAACTTCTCTGGGCAACCAAATTTTGACATAATTTTGCATAAGCCCTCACAACTGACAGCATCAAAGGTCTTGGTCAGATTGATGAACATTGTATACACCATCATCGGTGTACAACACCAGCTTGTAGAAAACATGGATAAAACCTATTGTACCGATAATGAAGTCCTCTATGATATCTGTTTCAAAATCCTGACCACTCCCATGTATGGTGACCTGAACCACCTGGTGTCACAACATGAGTGGCATCACCACCTGCTTACATTTCCCAGGTCAGCTTAATGCTGACTTGTGTAGGCTGGCAGTGAACATAGTTCCCTTTCTCTGTCTGTGCTTCTTTATGCCTGGCTTTGCATCACTGACTAGCCATGGTAGCCAGCAGTACCGTGCTTTAACTCTGCCAGAGCTCACCCAGCAGATGTTTGATGTAGAGAACATGATGTCTGTTTGTGACCCACAGCATGGGCACTATCTTATGGTGGCAGCCACTTTCAGAGACGGTATGTCCACGAAGGAAGTAGATGAGCAAATGCTCGAGGTTCCAAATAAGAATAGCAGTTACTTTGTCTGCCACCTTCACTGGTAATAGTAGTGCCATCCAAGAGCTCTTTAAGCACATTTCTGAGCAGTTACAGCCATGTTTCACAGAAAGGCTTTCTTACACTGGTATACTGGAGAAGGCGTGGATGAAATGGAATTCACTGCAGCAGAAAGCAACATGAATGATTTGGTTTTGAGTATCAGCAGTATCAGGATGTCACAGCTGAGGAGGAGGGAGAATTTGAGGAGGAGGCTGAAGAGTGGTATAAACCTATGCATCAATTGCTGTAAATTATGTTGATAGCTGTATGAACTCTTTTTATTTACTCACAAACTTATTTTCTGATGTTTATGTCTTGCTGCATTCTGCACTTGCTATTTTTCTGTTCGTTGACATCAAATTCTATACAGATAACACCATTAAAGCATTTTTTATAGTAAAAAAAAGAGGCAATTGAGGTAAAGTGACTTGGCCTGACCTCTGTACTGCTCTTGGCATTTCTCTTGGAGTTGTCAGGCAGCAAACACCATATTGACCATTCCTCGTCTCTTTCTGAAGCCACACTGGTTCTCAGGTAGATGATCAAGTTCCAGGTGAAGGATCAGTCTATTTAGGAGGACTCTGGCAAGAATCTTGCCCAGAATGATTAAGAGAGAGACCCTCCCTGTGATTGTCACAGGACAATCTATTTCCTTTACCTTTATAGAGATGAACAATGGAAGCATCCTTGAACTCCTGGGGGAATAATCTCCTCTTGGCATACAACTTGGAAAATTTCTGCCAGCTTTTGTATGAGCAGTGAATCTCCAGCCTTGTAAATTTCAGCTGAAATAGAATCAGCACTAGGTGCTTTGCCACAGGAGAGGAGCCTAATAGCATTTAACACCTCTTCTTCAGTCGAAGTTCAGCTAGAGAGAAATTGACTTCACCCTGAGGTATATGGCCAATGGCTTCAGCATTGATTGATGATGGTCTGTTGAGAACACTATGGAAGTGTTCAGCCCATCTGCCAAGATCAGGTCCTTATCACTAATCAATGTGGCTCTATCAGCACTGAGTAGTTGAGATGCACCATAGGTCTTTGGCCCATAAATAGCCTTCAGGGCACCATAGAAGCACTTTGGATTGTTACTATCAGCATGTTACTGAATTTCATCTGCCTTCTTACCGAGCCAAGAATCCTGCATCTCTCTAAGCTTTCCTTGTACTTTACTTTTGATGAAGTTAAATGCTGCTTTCTTAGAGATGGATGAACTATTCTGCTGGTAAACCCCATGGAGTTCTCGTTTTTTGCTTATCAACTTCTGAATTTCCCTATTACTGTTGTTAAACCAATCTTCATGTTTGCAAGTATTCTGGCCCAGATGAGTAAATGCAATGCTATACACCAGATCTCTGAAAGCTGCCTACTCCTTTTACTGATCCACTGTTGGCTCAGCTTTCCCTCCAAGTTAGCAATAGAACTATTCCCTCAGAGAAGCACTCTAATGTTGACATTAAGAATTCTGGTAGTTGTCTCGCCTTGGGGCTGCCACTTTTTTTGAATGTGCATATTTAGCTTGGCGAGGATAAAATTATGATCAGTTCAGCACTGTGCCACATATCACCTTCATCACTCTCACATCCTGTCTATCTCTTCTCCTTACAATGTCAGAGTCTATTAAATGCTAATGTTAGCTGTGAGGGTGTATCCATGAAGTTTTATTACATTTAGGTAAACAGAAGACAGTGTTGGTGACAAGAAGGTCATGAAATGCACAAGTCTTCAGTAGTAAGTCACCACTGCTGTTGCTGTTTCCAACTCCATTTTCCCCTAGGACTCCCTGCCATGTCTCATAATCTGGGCCTACTTTCGCATTAAAGTTACCTAGAATTATAAGCTTGGCCTCTTTTGGCACATTGATGATGAGGGTTTCTATGTCTTCATAAAATTTTTCTTTGGCATAAAATTTTTCTTTGGCCTTATCAGGGTTCATCATGGTAGGAGCATATGCACTGATGATGGTGGCCTGGTGCTTTCCTGCAAGTGGCAATCTTGTTGTCATGAGTCCATCATTCATTCCTTTTGGTAGGCATAAAAGCTTGTTGACTAGATTAGTTTTGACTGTAAAACCTACACCAGCTTCATGGTACTCCTTTTCACTGCAGCAACTCCAGAAAAATGTGTATCCAGCTCTGTAAGTTGGCCTTTGTTTGCCAGCCTTATCTCACTCAGGACTGCCATTTGGATGTGATACCTGCTGACTGGTCATCTTTCAGGTCTATTGGATTTCATGTTGTCCATAAGCATGCACACATTCCATGTACTAACCATAAATAGAATCATCTTTGCAAAAGTATGTGTATGCTTTTTTGTTTTGTCCACAGGGTGGGATCCTTGCCTGCCACAGTAAGCAGTCTGGGGTTGGATGAAGCATACAAATTGTAGGGGACCTTTTCTAGTCCCTTCCTCACACCTGGAGGTGAGTAGTGTGGGCCTTAAAAAAGGTTGCTTAGATACCCAGGAGGCTGCTAAATCCCACTACTGTTTCCAGTGAGAAGACAACCCTAAGCCCAGTGTGCAGAGTTGTGACTACAGGTCCCAGTGTATCTACACCTGCTACTTAGTCACTACTTGCCTGTTGCCATAGGACTTTGAGATAGGTAAAAATGGTAAAATAGTATGAGTGATGTCTTTTGATTCACGCATAAATTGGATTTAAGTGAGGCAGAGTTGCACAAAGTCATAGGCCTCACTTTCTCTTCCAGAGTCATCAGGGTCAAGACAAAGTCAAGATGACTCGGGATGCAGTGGATTACGTTGGCATCTTTGATGTCTAACCAAGCTCTAAGTGCTCCACAATGCATTCTTAACAATCTTGGGGTAGCCATCCCCCTAACTCACTGATGGGTTTGAGATCCCTCAGTTTCTTTCAAACTAGCTTAGCTCACCTGCCCAGGTGGTTTACTGGGGTGTGGCCATTGCACATGCTACAGCTTCTTGGAGCCACAGGTGAGAGTTGGGCACCAGGTGGACACCAAAGGTGGATGATCAACACTGAAAGGGGCTCAGCAGCCCTCACACCAGAGGTACTAGTCTTCCCTCAGCACACCCTAAACCCCTCAGGTGTTGCTATCCTTGATTGTAATGCAGACTTCTTGGCTTCCCTGGTTTTGAAGGGTATGTGAGGTCATCATCTGAGTGGTTGTAAATATATACTCAAGTTAGAAGAATGACATAATAACACAAGCCTCTTGAAGGGCTGGGTTCCCTGAAGCCAAAAGAGCTCTCAAAGACCAACCTGGAGATCGCATTAAAGAACATAGCTTTAGCTTTCCCCCTAAGATCTGTAGATTCAACCAAGCACATTGAAAGAGACTTCTACCTAGAGAAAGAACTGAATAAGGACTGAAGTATACTTTTTTTCACTTTATTTTTCTTGAGATTTTTGTCTATGTCTTCTTTCACAACATGACTATTATGGATGTGTTTTACATGACTACACATGTAGTCCAAGTTTTTGGCCAAGTTTTCCCTGCCTCAGAAATTTCTTCTCTTTGAACAGGACATGACAAAATTTCTAAACCATACCCATGGACTTAAGCCAGTTATACATTATCCATTCCAATAAAATAAGGGATGCTAGAATCACTCACCACCCTAGGCAACTGAAATGGTATAGATTCATCACCCCAAATATAGATTGTGAGCTTTTACCCTTGGTTGAGTGTAGAGGTCACAGAGATCATAAATATATAACTCTTTGAGCAGTATATACCAGTAGAGGAAAAGAAAGCCATTGGTAGAGTCTTCTTCTCTTACCCTGATGAAGCAAGAAGACTAGAATGCCATGAGGAAATGCTCCTCAATTAGGTGGGACACTATTCTACCACCAGTGGATAACTCCCATGAGCTTTGAGGGCTTAGTCCAAGGAATCCTAACCTTTTTTGTGTCATAGACCCCTCTGGCAGATTGGTGAAGCCTATGGACCTCCTTCTCAGAATAATATTCTTAAAGCATAAGATAATGTATATAGTACTACAAAAGAAACTAATTATAGGGAAATATATTTATCAAAATACGTTTTAAAAACAAGTTCACAGACAGAAAGTTAAGAACCTCAGGCAGTTTTAGTAGAAGTATGTATATTAATATAGCACTATTATTATCATACCTATTATAAGGTAATGTCATCATCATTGTTATTTTACTATTATTAATAGGTATATGTTAATGAAATGTTCTATAGAGACTTGGATATCTTAGGATTTAGAAGTTTCTTTCTTTCTTTTTTTTTTTGCTTTTATTTAGTATTTTATTTTCCCCCAGTTACATGTAAAAACAATTTTCAATATTTGTTCTTAAAACTTTTAGTTCCAAATTCTTTCCCTTCCTCCCTCCATAACCCCCTCATTGAGAAAGTAAGCAATTCATATAGGCCCTTAATACCTTGTCACAGGATTCCCCCCATGACTTCAGACCTCCATTTATGGTCTTCAGGTTGGCGATCACTTGCTTCTTTCCATAAGTGATCAAATTTAAAGAAAACCCCATTTCCTAGATCCAAAAATCTGCCACTCTCTAGGTCACCATGCTCTGTAATTAAGACTTCATCATCATATCCTTCTATCTTCACTGGAGCGAACTGATCCGTATAATATTGGGAGAATGCATGAGCTGCCCCTTCCTTGAGAAGATTGTCACTGTTAAGTAGTAACCCGACATCATGAAACACTTCATTAAATTGTCCTGGGGGGGCATGGGTGATGAGCTTGCAACTAACTATCTATACCTCTTCCACATCTGACACTCGATCCTCAAAGTTCGCCATCTTGGGCTGCTCTCTTTACTCTTTTACTAATCGTCCACCTCTGTCTGTCTGCTGGTTGCTTCTCTTGCCTACAAAAACACCCATGTCTCTCCCACCCTCAAAAGACCTTCATTAGATCTATCCATCCCTTTGTTGTTCAGTTGTTTCAGTCATGTTTGATTCTTCATGACCCCATTTGGGGTTTTCTTGACAAAGATACTGGAGTGGTTTGCTATTTTCTTCTCCAGCTCATTTGACAGGTGAGGAACTGAGACAAACAGGGTTAAAGTGACTTGCCCAGGGTCACACAGCTAGTAAGTGTCTGAGGCCAGATTTGAACGCAAGAAGATGAATCTTTCTGACTTTAGGCCTGGCACTCTATCCACTGCACCACCTGGCTGCCCCCTGCTAATTCTCATTTCATCTCTCTCTGCCCTTTTGTGGCTAAATTCCTTCAGAAGACTCTGTAATTGATAACTTCACTTCCTTTCCTTTCTCTTTCTCTTCTTAACACTCTAGCCTCTGATTTTATCATTCAACTGAAATTTCCCTTTCCAATGTTACTGATGATCTCTTAATTGCCAAATCTAATGGTCATTGCTCAATTTTCTTCCTTCTTGACCTCTCTGAAACCTTTGACACCATAGATTACCTTCTTCTCCTTGATACTCTCTTCTTTCTAGGTTTTCCTGACATTAGTCTCTCCTGGTCCTACTCCAATCTGTCTGACTACTCCTCCTCAGTCTCTTTTTGTTGTGTCTAGGTCATGCCCACTACCCATGGGTATTCCTCCAAGGCTCTATCCTGGGCCTTTTTTCTTCTCCCTCTATTTTATTTCACTTGGTGATCTTATTAGCTACCATGAATTCAATTATCATCTCTATGATGAATCATTCCTGGATTTATTTTAACAGCTTTAACCTCTCTCCTGACCTCCAGTTTCCCATCTCTAACTGCCTATTAGACATTTTGAACTAAGATGTTTTGTAGACATCTTAAACTTAACCTGTTCAAAACTGACCTTATTCCCCCACCCCTAATCTCTTTATCTTTCTTTAACTTTACATTCAGATTTATTTATTCTATTGATGTGCCATTTAGTAGATGGAAAAATCACTTATAAGTTATTAATTATTTGTACTTCACTCTTTTAATGGAGCTACAGTTTTATTAGTATGGGTATATCCCATTATACCAAGGCACTTTGCTACCCCTCTTAATCTTGTGCGTTTTAAAAAAAACTTGTGCAAGTTTTTCAATAAATCTTCCATAGAGAATCTATCCAATTTGAAGAAGACAATCTTTTAATATTTCATGGATGTTAGTGGACTGAGTTTATTCTATTACTCTGTACATGACCTATTTCCCTATCCAGTCATACATGTTCTTAATGATTCCTATACTAAAGAATATTAAGATGAAAATTTGTCAACAAAGCTTTATTTTGCTGCTTAAAATGAAACTATCTTTGTGCAGGGCAGAATATATTTACATACATTTCTAAGAATAAAAGAAAAAGTACTCCAAAAGTTTTGAATTGCAGCCAGCATATTCTAATTTAGATATCTTTTGACATTCCTAAGTCTTTTTTTTTTTCCATTTTAGCCTGAAATATATTATTTCTGTTTATTTCGATTTTTAAGTTACTGTGGACTCCAGAAATTTACCATATGTTCAAAGTAATGTTTCCACCAGTTTCATTTGTCAAAATAATACCTTTTAAATGTTTGGCAAATTATTCCAGAAATATTACAAAATTATATATACATACAAGTGTGTGTATATATATATATATATACATATATATAATATATATATATATGTGTGTGTGTGTGTGTGTGTGTGTGTGTGTGTGTATTAATTGAAAAATATCTAAATAGCTTCCCTGAATGAAGTTTTCTCCTAAGCAAACTTCACAGTTCACCCTAGTAGTACATATTCAATAGGCAATATCAGATATGTATAAATCATTAGGAAGCTTAAGAGGAGATAATTCTCTCTGAGGAAATGAGCTTTTTGTAATTTCATAAAGTACTGTTACCCAGGCTCAGGCAACAGGAAAGATTTGCTTTGAGTATCTGTTGGCATAAAGTTGTGATTTGTTATAAACTGATGGAAAGTGATGTAATCTTGACAATTAAAATAACAAGTAAGAAATATGGAGAAAGGAAGGATGATGTTTATTCCAGACGGAGGAAATCTTGAGTTGTAGCTCTCTTCATTTTGTATTTCTTTCATCTTTCTCATACCCGAATGTTTGTTGACTTGAAGGATTTTGTCTCTGGAAGTTGGCTTCAGGTATAAAAAGGAAACTAATTTCTAACAGATAATTTAGTGAAAGTTTTGTGGACAATGTGTGGACTGTGAATGTTTTAAGTTTAAAACCTAAAATTTGAGACCAAAAAAGTTGTACCTATTCTTTATATCTTGTACTGTTGCTATTTTTTTGCTATTCATTTTCAGTTTCTCTTCATCAGTAGAAAGTCTTTGAAACTTAGTCCCATTGTATTGTATTACAAAATTTGACACATTTTGGTATCATTACCAATACTTGCTGAATTTTCAGATTTGAAAGCTGTGGATCACCATGTTAACAGGTTATTTCCAACTCTTTACATGCTTTGGGTCATTGTTGGCTTCTTGCTGCTTTTCTTCTTATTTTTCCATCACCTTCCTCATATCCGTCATATCCACCAGCTTGGGGTTTCCACTCCACCCTGTTGTTTTGAAGACCATCCAATGTTGGTGTAATTTCTTCATGAAACTGGGAGAATTCCTTGTATACAAAAGTACACACAAAATTGATAAAGAGAACTTGCAGCATGGTCAGTTTATCTTCTTTTTGTCTGTCTATCATGGGAATTGGTTCTTGCTGCAATGCTATTCTCTCCAGGTCTAGACAATGGGAGTCCCATCCAGCTATTCAGTGAAGAGTGGGCTGTCCATTACAAATGTGTAAAACCAGGCTGCCTTAGCTTCCTTAAGGTAGATGGCAGCACCCAAAACATTGTGCATGCTAGGATGGGGCTTCTATTGGTCAGTCTTCTGTTAATAATAACAAAACAAATTGTTTGGGTAAAATCTAAAGTCCCTAGCTCTCCAATCTTCCTCATTTTCCTATTACTGTTGAGAGCACTACCATTCTTCCAGTCACTCAAGCTTAAAACCTAGATATCATCCTCAACTTTTCATTCTTGCCTCCATAGTCAATCAGCTGCCATGTCCTATCAGTTCTTTTACCTTTATTGCATCTTTTATATAGGCCCCCTTCTCTCCTCCAGCACTGAAATCACCCTGATGTAGGGTCCCATTACCTCATGCTTAGAATACTGCAATAGCCTTCTGATTAGTCTCCCTGCCTCAAGTCTCATCTCATTGCAGTCCATTCTCCACTCAACCATTCACTTGATCTCAAACAGACCATATCATTGCCCTATTCAATAAACTCCAGTGACTCTCTATTGCATCCAGGATCAAACAAAAAATTCTCTGCTTGACATTCAAAGTCTTTATAAACTGACCTCCTTCTACATTTCTAGTCTTCTCACACTTCTTGCTCTTCTCTATATACTCTGTGATCTGGTGACACTGGCCTCCTTACTGTTCCTTGAACAATGAACTCCATTTCCCCACTTTAAGCATTTTCACTGGCTGTCCATCATGCTTGGAATGTTCTTCCTCCTTATCTTGGGCCCCCAATTTCCCTGGTTTCTTTCAAGTCTCAGCTAAAATTCCACCTTCTCTAAGAAGTCTTTCCTTATCCCCACTAATACTAGTGCCTTCTCTCTCTTGATTGTTTATCTCTAATTTATCTTCTCTATATCTTGTTTGTAGATAGCCATTTGCATGTTGTCTCTCCCTCTTCCATTAGATTGAGCTCCTCAAGGTCAGGGACTGCATTTTGGTTTTCTTTGTATCCTCAGTGCTTAGCACAGTGTCTCTCACATGGTAGATGTTTAATAAATTCTTGTTGACTGACTGAATGATTTATTTTACCAATGCAAATCTGTATGTTTCAAGTGTTATTATTGTTTAAAAAAACAACAACCCATATTGTTGGATTCTGCTTTCTAATCCATTTGGCTATTGTTTTTGGCTTTATTGCTTTCATTGGTGAGTTCATTCCATTCAAATTCATGGTTATGATTGTTAATTGTTTATTTCTTTCCATCTTGTACTCTAGTCTTTTTCCTCTCTTTGTCTCTGTTCTTCTCTTTACAAAGAAGAAAATAATGAAAGAAGAGTTTGCCTAATGTTTGTAATTTATAAATTACATGATTGGTTTCTGCTCTGTTGCCATTCTTCATTTCCCCATATCCTTCCCTGAATCATGTTTTTTTTGCTCTTTCATTCTTTCCTTTTAATACTCCTTTTACACTCATCCCCCTCTTACCATGAAGTTTGTTTTGCTTATGACTACTTTATCACCTATTCTGCCTTCCTTCTCAAGCCCCCCCCTTTCCTCTCCCTGTCCCCATCTATTTCCTGGTTGAATTTCTATACTGTACTCACGTGTGCAAGTGTGGGCATGTGTATTAGCATATTCTGTCTTCCTTTGTCTGGTTCCAATGAAAATGAGGTTCATCATGAATCCTTATTACACAAGGTAGAATTCCTTCCCCTTCTTCCTCCTTTCTTCCCCAGTTTAGTCCCCTTTTCTTCTCATTTCCTTCTTTTCCCAAGACCATCAAAACAGGACAAAACCATTCCTAGACCCACTGCCTGTCTTATTTAATTTTCTCTATGACCCATAAAGATAATCTCACCCTGAGAGAACACTGTTTATTCGTTGCCACATTATCTCTTCCAGTTGCACAAATGTGTATATTTTTCTGTTTCTCTTGACTCCTGGGTTCTATTCTTCCTTCTGACACATACTATCTGTGTTGCAACAAGAAAGTCACTTAACCTCTCAGTGTCCACAAGCAAAACTCTAAGACTAAATTACAGAGGAATTGCTTATCTGCATTGGTGAAAGCAGTTTCCACACTAGGAATTTCCTAGACCAATGAAATCACAGGTCATTGTTCAAAGAAAATCAAAATGTAACTGCTGCAAATGAGTACTTTGATTAATAACCAAAGACTCGTTCTCAGCCCCAGTTCCTCTACTAGGGTCATTGGTTAAAAAGAAGAAGACTTAATGTATCATCTTCTTTACCCAGTCACTAGAGTTTTATCCCTAGATAGGAATAGGTTTGAGATCCATGGTGCAACTACATTTCATTCTTTGTCATTGATACCCATGATACTCTACCCATCTGCTTGCCAATGACTAAGATCACAGATCTGTATCACCTGAAGTGTCAGAGCATACCGGTGAGCAAACAGATTGGCCTGAATGGGGTAAGAGAGGGGGTGGATGAGAATGTAGAACAAAAAAGACTGGAAAGAATTGGAGCAGGAATGCACCCTTGGCTGACAGCCTGCCCTCGTGCCAGACATGTGCAAAATTCCCATCTCTACTGACTCCTCCATATTTTCCTGCTCTCTTTGTCTGTTTGTCATATAGTTGATGCTTAATAAATGCTTTTTAATTGATTGATTTTCTCTTTATTTCCTGTGAGAGTATAAACATCTTTTTTGTTGTTTAGTCATTTCTGACTCTTCATGACTCCTTTTGAGGATTTCTTGGCAAAGATACTGGAGTGGTTTACATGGTTAAGTGACTGGCCCAGGGTCACACAGCTAGTAAGAGTCAGGTCAGATTTGAACTCAGGAAAATGATGAATCTCCCTGACTCCAGGCCTGACACTCTATCTGCTGTGCCACCTAGCTGCCCATTAAACATCTACTATTTTACAAATTGTGACCCTAAGCCCCTGAGGACAGTCCTGGAGTATAAATCTGTGTCTTTCTCAGAAGCACCACATATTCACTCCACCATGCTGCTTCTGGCATAGGAGATCTTGGACAGCAGAGACTGGTTCACTTTTTTTCTGGTGAGGTAGTGGGGTGAAGTGACTTTTTTTCTTGTGAGGCAGTGGGGTGAGGTGACTTGACACTTATTAGCTGTGTGACACAGCTAGTAAGTGTCAAGTGTCTGTGGCCAGATTTGAACTCAAGTCTTCCTGAATCCAGGGCTGGTGCTCTATCCACTGTGCCCTCTAGTTGCCCCTAGACTGGTTCACTAGCTATATTCCTGATGCCTGACATATAGTAAGCACTTAATAAATGATTTTCATTTATTCATTTATTCTGAGGAGGTGAAGTTTCACAACTGTGATTATGAAGTAATGCTATATAAATAGGTCACTCCACTTTTGTACTTTGCTTTGCAAACCTTAAAGCATTATATAAATGTTAGCTGTTATTACTATTTCTATTATTATTAACACTTCACAACCTTAGGAGTTATTCTGCTGATCTTGCATATATCATAATAATACCTCAGAGAATACTCACCCCCAGTGATACAAAGCCAGTGCTTAGTATAGACCTGAGTGGATCGTAGATGAATGATGCCATCCATAAGGATGGCATTGATTACTGTGGCCAAAATAGCTAAAATGCCAGGCACTGTGCTGAGTTCTAGAGATACAAAGGGTGCAGTACCTTGTGGTTTCAAAATCAGTGGTGCAATAATTTCATTTGATCCTATCTTTTTTCTACTCAGTAGAATACTTCCATTTGCAAATCTTAAAGTGCTATATAAATGCTAACTTCATCATCATCATCATCATCATTGTCATCATCACCATCATCATCATCATCATCATCATCATCATCATCATCATCATCATCACCATCATTCCATTTGGTCCAGCAGAGAACATCGGATGATCTCAATTAATTAGTACCAGAGTGGGATCAATATGTTCTTTCTCCTGACTATTCTTTTCCTAGTCTTAAACAACCAGATCAGTCAAATCAACATGCATTTATTAACATGTATTATTAAAGTCTCTATTATGGGCTAAATACCACGAAAAGACCAAAATGAAACTGCCTATGCCCTCAAGGACTTCTCTGTACATTTTTAGGGACAACACGTACACCTATAAATATACACAAAAGAAATTCAAGGTAATTTTTGGAGCTACTAGCATCTGGGGAAGCAGGAAAGGTCTCATGGAGAAGGTAGTACTTGAGCTGAGAACTGAAGGGAACTCTGTTGAGGTCCGGCTCTGGGGAGTTGGAGGGCTTAGGCCAGCCCGGGTCTTACCTATAGTTTGTACTAAGCCCGACAGCTGTGTAAACTCAGGATGTCAGCTCACCACCTTCCTGTTCCATCTCTTGAGAACAGGATGCAGGAAGGGAGGAAACAGATAGGGTACAGGACAGGACACAGGAAAGAAAGTAACAGACAAGGTACAAGGAAATAAGGAAATCACTTAACTAGGTTTGTGCTTTTCATGGAAAATAATGTTACTATTGCTTGATTCAGTACTATATAAGTCTGAGCCCTCGGATCAATAAACAGAGCTTGTTCTTCACTGCTCCCACCTGGCCCATGATTTTTTCTCTCTTCACACTCTGCCGGCATCAGACCATGGCTGCGGACGCAGGAGCTCCTGGCAAAACTCGGCATTCTGAGAAGCAAAATTGAGGAAGGAGGACAAAGGCAGGGAAATAAGAGATGAAAAGTCACACATGAGAAACAGCAAGAAGACCAGTTTGGCTGGTGAATAGAGGGTGGGAAGGGACCAGTGTTTCTT
Source organism: Phascolarctos cinereus (assembly GCF_003287225.1). Taxonomy (NCBI): domain Eukaryota; kingdom Metazoa; phylum Chordata; class Mammalia; order Diprotodontia; family Phascolarctidae; genus Phascolarctos; species Phascolarctos cinereus. The sequence continues at coordinate 320,748,275 of NW_027555958.1, forward strand.
GTCCCGTCTCCTTTTTCTCCTGTCTTCCCTTTGTCAACCAAAACTTTACTAACTTCTACATCCTCAGGACCTAGGTTGCAGCTAATCACAGGGCTGGGAAGCAGCCTGATAAATGAATGCCCCTTGAGTCTTGTAAACTCACCATAGCTTAAAATGAGTGAGGGAAGAGATCTATGGCCTGCCCTATATTTTGTGCCTTCCCTTCAGTAAGATTATAAGGCTGATGAGCCACAGAACTAAAGAATGGAATTTCTGATGATCAGTTTCTAGTCCTGGATAGGCCCACGATGGACATTTTGGAGAGATCAGGAATGACATATATGAAGTCTAGGATCACAAGTGCATCAATTTGTTGCTGGGGCTCAGAAGAGGAGGAACAGAAGCCTCAGGTTAGGGAACTTAGGGAATGTCATGGCTACTGGGCAGACTGCCAAAAAGACTGATCTGCACGTAGGATATCTATGCCTCCTGGTCAAGAAGAAGGACCTGGCCAGATAAAAAGGACTCAGCCTTCTAGTAAGCCTCTATCCTGTACCTCGTGGGTATCTTCCTCCAGTGAAATGGGTGAGAAATGAACTGGGAATGGGTAAGTGGGTCACTGACTTTGGCTAAACAGTAGCCAGTCCTCAGGGATGCCTATTCCTCATTAAAACTATTGTTGTTCAGTTGTGTCCCCATTTGGGGTTTTCTTGGCAAAGATACTGGAGAGGTTTTCCATGTCCTTCTCCAGCTCATTTTACAGATGGAGAAAGTGAGGCAAAGAGGGTTAAGTGACTTGCTCAAGGTCACACAGTCAGATTTGAACTCAGGAAAGTAAGGCTTCCTGACTCCAGGCCCAGGGCTCTATCCACTGTACCACTAGATGGAGAGGGAGGCCCCCTGCACAAGGTGAGCTTTCATGTTAGTTTTGGGGCAAGCTGGGAAGCAAAAAGGTGTAAGTAGTGAGGGGGAGCATTCTAGGGATGGTGGGGGAGGGAGGGAGCGGCGTGGAGTGTTGTGCAAGAAGGACAGCACGTAGTCAGGTGTAACTGACTATTTTTTTACCCATAAACAATGAGGGTCAGCAATCATGTCTAGAATCTTCTTGTTCGTCTGTGATTGGGAATGCAAAAATAACACTAACAATAGTTAATACCACAAATGGGCCCAAAATAGATTAAAATGTAATTGGGAATTATTTAACAAAATAAATGAAGATATAATAGAGCAGAGATGATGTTAATATGCGGTTTTCTAAGACAATATGAGACTGTAGAGATCCCTGTATATAGTTTAGTGGCCTTGATTTTTACCTGTTTGCTGCCACAGGACGAGATGATCCTTAAGATTTCCTTCTTGCTCTTCTTTTACTTCCTGGCATAGTGGATAGAGCACTGGGTGGTTCAAATCTGGCCTTGGACACTTCCTAGCCATGTGACCCTAAGCAAGTCCCTTCACCCTGTTTGCCTCAATCTCCTCATCTGTCAAATGAGCCAGAGAAAGGAAATGACAAACCACTCCAGGATCTTTGACGAGAAAACCTCAACTAGGGTCACGAAGAATTGGATAAGATTGAACAACAACAACAACACATGTTATTAGAGTATGCTTTGAGTTATTATTATGAGCTATCCAAAGAGATGGGCAGAATAATCCCCAAGGTTGTGAAACAATAATAATGATAATGGTAATAACAGCTAACCTTTATATAATGCTTTAAAGTTGGCAAAGCAAGGTTACACAAGTGGAGTAACCTGTTTACATCATCACATCACAACCAGGGTTGTGAAATCTTACCTGCTCGGAAGGAATGAAGGAATGAACGAAAATACTTTCTTAGGTGCTTACTATGTGCCACGCATCAGGGATATGGCTATAAAAGTGAACCAGTCTTGGCTACCCAGGATCTATTATGCCAGAGACAGCATGGTGGAGTGAATAAAGTTGTAGGCTTAAAGACAAGAAGAAAGACCTGCTCAAATGGAGCCTCTGGAACTAGCCATGGAGTCCCAGATGAGCCACTTAATTTCCACAGGCCTGAGGGAACTCCATATGATTTATCTTTTAAATCATAGATGGTCTACACTGCAGGAGTAACTACTAAGGGAATTCCCCATACTCTTCATCCTTCTTACACCCACTGTGCCTCTCTTCATTACCCTTTGTGTCATTCAGGGAGAGCCTTGAGCCTCAGAAGCTTTAACCTAAAAGGATGAGTCCCTTTTGGTGAATTTAGACACCAGGACAGGGATATTTGGGGCATCCTGGGTGTCCTAGATACCTTCTAATTGCACCACCTCTGCACCAACCATGCCAGCAGGGTTAAGTGGCCCTGCTGCTCTAGCAGTGATTAATGAAGGCCTCTAGGTGGGGAATACAAAGGCCTGTCACCACTCCACTGCTAGAGTTGTGAAAAAGCCTGTTTCAGATACATAAGCTGTGTCTCATGGGGCTGTGTCCGGGACTTGGATGAAAGAGTCTTCCTATTAGTAAAGGCTTTTGTCTTTTCAAATTGCATTGAGGTCCATTGTGTTAACTGATAGAATTTACTGAGGTGGACAGGGCAATGCCTATTATTCCCACTTCAAAGATGAGAAAACTGAGGCCCAGAGAAGATGAGTGAACTGATTAAAATTTTATACAGTGAAGCCTATAAAGGATGCTACTGGAGCATAGCAAAAGGATCAAGTCACCGCGGAGAGGGGAGTCCTTGTGTCTGGACATTATCTAGGTATGGAAGATACCTTAGGGAATATCCCTAGTCCCTCTCCCTTCCTTGACAGATGAGAGAACTTATGCACTGTGTCTTTGATGATGACTTGCCTCTGAATGGTGGGAATCTCCCATGCTGGGAGAAGCACATGAGGAAAGACTCATAGTCAAGAATGAGCATGAAGCATTTGTGAAGTAAATACACAGTAAAAAACAATGACCTGATTGGACCAGTTGTCTCTGGTTGGGAATGAGCGGGAAATATTGCCTCTCCTACATGGAACCTTTCCCAATCCTTGCCACCCTCAACCCTGAGCTGCTTTCTCCCCACCTTAAATTATCTTGATTTTGCATTCATATACTTACTTCATATGTATATATGTTGACTCCCCCTGTAGGACGTAAATGCCTTAAAGGCAGGAACTATTTCATTTTTGTCTTCGTATTTCCTGGTACAGTGGAAAGAGAGCTGGCTCTGATGTCCAAGGACCTGGGTTCAGATTGCACTTTTGATGCTTACTTTCTATGTGATCTTGGGCAAGTAACTTACCAACTTTGTGCCTCAGTTTCTCCATCTGTAAAATGAAGGAATTGGAGTAGATGACCTCTGAGGTTTCTTCCAGCTCTATTTCTATGATCCTCTGATTCCCCAGTACCTAGCACAATGACTGGAATAAAGTGAGTGACTAATAAATGCTTGTTAATTGTAAGAAAAGTTCAGATAAGTAGGATCTGGCTAGTTTCTGGAAAGCCTTGGATACCAACTTGATTTTATGCTCTAGACCGGTGGTGTCAGATAGAAATTGATGCCTGATGCCGCAAATTGACTTAGAAAACCTCAAATTAACATGATATAGGTTTTATTGTGTATTTTTATTTACTTTGTGAAACATTTCCCAATTACATTTTAACCTGGTTTGGGCACAATTGGTTGCAGCTGGCCAGAGTTCTTCTCGTTGAAGGGTCTGAGTAAGAAAATAACATGATGAAAACAAGAGTGTCATGGGGATTAATTTAGTAGCCTCTACAGGGCAGCTAGGTGGCACAATAAATAGAGTGTTGAGTCTAGTCAGGAAGACTCATTGTCTCGAGTTCAAATCTGGCCTGACACTTCTTAGCTGTGTGACCCTGGGCCAGTCATTTAACCCTGTTTGCCTCAGTTTCCTCATCTGTCAAGTGAGCTGGGGAAGGAAATGGCAACTGCTCCAGTATCTTTGCCAAGAAATCTCCAAATGGGGTCACAAAGAGTTGGACACAAGGTGCAATGGGCAGAAGCTGAAAAGAAGCAGATTTAAGGTTTATATAGGGGGAGGGGAGGGAACAAAAACCACAATTTGAAAAAACATTTTTTGACTGTGAACGAGTGACATAAGCTGCCTTGGGAGACACTGGAGCACTGGACCTGGAATCAGGAAGACCTGAGTTCAAATTCAGTATCAGATACTTCCTAGCTGTGTGACCCTGGGCAAGTCACTTAACTGTGTTTGCCTCAGTTTCCTCATCTGTACAAGGGTGATAAAAATACCACCTATCTTGCTGGGTTGTTGAAAGGGTCAAACGAGATAATATTTGTAAAGTGCTTAGCACATAGTAGGTACTTAATAAATTCTTGTTTCCCTCCTCCCTTGTGAGCCTTCTCACTCACTGGGAATCTTCAAACAAAGATCAGATGACTACTTGTTGAATATGTTGAGTATGATTTTTTTTTTTGGTTCAGTTATTAGTAGAACTTTAAGGCCTTAGAGGTCCCTTTCAACTCTGAGATTCTCTGATTTTATGAAAATTTCTTTATTTATTCTAATCTTCTGAATTCCCATAGCTAATAAAATCTATGCCAAAATAAAAATAATAATTATAATAATAGCACATATATACACATACATACACACATAAATATATATATATGTATATATATATACATTATATATATGTATATGTATATATATATGTATATATATATATACATTATATATATGTATATGTATATATATATGTATATATATATATATGTATATATATATATATATATATATATATATATATATATATATATATATATATATATCTCCCACTATGCGCCAGGCACTGTGTTAAGTGCTTTACAATTGTTGTCTCAGTGGATCCTTACCCTGGGAATTAGGTGCTATTATCATCCCCATTTTGTAGATGAGGAAACTGAGGCAAATAGAGGTTCAGTGACTTGCCCAGGGTATGTATTTTTAGGTTGTTACATTGGACTTAGTCTTTTCTTTGCTTATTTCTTTAGGGGAGAGATGGGGTGATAGTTTGGCCCAGGGATTTGATTGATGGAAGGAACTTCAGGTGAGGAAACCCTCTACCAGTGAAGAGCTTCTAATCTTAGAGGATTGCTTAGGGCACCGAGAACTTAAGTAACTTGTCCCAGGTCACACCATGTATGTCAGAGGTGGCATGTAAGCTCACGTCTTTTGGACTCCAAAGCCAGCTCTGCATCTGGCATGCTGCAATATCTCTCTTGGACTTAGTTACTTGTTATAATTTTCATTGTATTCTTATCATATCAATAGATTATTTTTACTTCCATTTCTGTCATATCTACTTCAATAGGTTTCTGTCTGTTTTTAAAAAATAGTATTTTATTTTCCCCCACTTACATGTAAAGACATTTTTTAACATTTATTTCAAATTTATTTTTGAGTTCCAAATTTTCTCTCTCCCTCTCTCACCTCCCCCTTCCCTGAGATGGTAAGCAATTCGATATAGGTTATACATGTTTAATCATGAAAACATGTTACCATATTAGTCAGATTGTGAAAGAAGACACAGACCCAAAGGAAAAAAAAACCATGAAAAATATACAGAGAGTGAAAAATAGTATGCTTCAATCTGCATTCAGACTCCATCAGATCTTTCTCTGGAGTTGGATAGCACTTTTTATCATGAGTCCTTTGGAATTGTTCTGGCTCATTGTATTGCTGAGGATAGCTAAGTCATTCACAGTTGATCATTGCACAATATGGCTGTTACTATGTATGAAGTTCTCCTGGTTCTGTTTGATTCACTTTGCATCAGTTCATATAAGTCTTTCCAGGTTTTTCTGAAATCAGCCTGCTCTTGATTTCTTATAGCACAGTAGTATTCCATTACAATCACATACCATAGCTTGTTCAGCCATTCCTTAATTGATGGGCATCCCCTCAATTTCCAATTCTTTGCCACCACAAAAAGAGCTGCTATAAATATTTTTGTATTGATAGGTCCTTTCTGCCCCCTTTTTTTTTTAAATCTCTTTGGGATACAGACCTAGTAGTAGTGTTTCTGTCTCTTTTACATGTTTTCTGCTCATATATTTCTAGCTCTCTAGACAGAATATCCCAAAAGTCTGAGTGCAGTTTCAAAGCTATAAACAAACAAATAGCTTAAAGCTTTAATAGCTTAAAAACTGCACTAAAATGTTTGGGAAACCCTGTCTCTTAACCTGTTTTAGATCTGTATCAATTGTGTATCTTGATTATCTCTAGAGCCAGCCATCTCTCTGACTTTATTACTTCCTGACACCATTAGGAAGAAGAGTTTGAATTCCACCTCTGATATTAGCTTTGTGACTATGGATAAATCACTACTTCTCAGAGTCTCAGTTACCTCATCTGTAGAATGGGGTTGTAGGACCTTCCTCATAGAGTTGTAATGATGCTCAAACGAGATAATGTCTGTAAAGCACTTTGCAAACTTAAAAATCTAAGCTTTCACCATTATTTCCTCTCTTTATATGTACAGGAGGGCTTATAGTGTGATAAAAATTATTCCAGAGTTCCATTGATTCAGTACTGCTGCCAATTACCTAATCAATACATAGACAGTTACCTTTAGAATTCATTTATGCTCAGAGTGCAGGCTTATCTGGACGGAAAGTCAGAGTCCCAGAACATCACCTTCAGCTACCTGATATAGAAAGTGACTATGCAGGCATCATGGATACAACGGAATTTTACTGAAAGTAGGAGGAGAAGATAAAGATTTTGCACTGGAAGGTCAGGGAACTAGCTGGTTCAAATCAGAGCTTAAGTTTATGTCCCAAGCTTGATTTTACAGACTTCAGCAGGATGCTTGACTTGTTTTCTTCAAGCAAACAGTGTTAGGAAGCTCAAGATAGAACCAAGGACAAAGTGTTTCTTAGCACAGTGGCAGCAAGAAGCTTGAGCCAAAAATTCTCTTGTCATGATAGAATGCTCAAGCTGAAAAGGACATTAGGGGCCATTGCTTACATATATGTGTGTGTGTGTGTGTGTATTCATGTTTACACATATTTCTATGCCTAACTCCATATATAGGATGTCCCAAAAATCTTAGTGCAGTTTTAAGCTATTCAAGCTTCTTACCTCTTTCGATCTTTTTAGATCTATTGCCAGATTTATATATCTCTTAATAGCTCTATCCCTAAGTCTCTACATATATGAAATTACAGAATGTTAGAGTTGAAAGAGATCTTAGAAATCCTGTAGGGCAAGGTGCATTCTTCCCAACCTATGGGCTATAGGTTCCTGGGGGCCAGCCATGTGTGAGAATTATTGTAAAGGGTCTAAGGATCCATGCATGAGAACCCACAAACCAAAAAATAGAGTTTCTGCAACTGCTGCTTCAAAACAGGTGTCGTTTCATGTTTATCTTTGACTCCTCACATGAACCTTTGTTGATTTGAGTGGATGTCCTGAACGGCCACGTATTACTATAATGAGTGCTTCCTGTACTCATTTTCTAATAGTGATGTGGTTTAGGGGTGCTGACACAGTTTAGGGGTGGTGGGATCCCCAAAATGTCAGAGTATAGAGCATCCGTGCCTGGAATGAATTCATGCACTCAAATTGTCTTCCAGTCAAGTGGCAAAGTTTATTGTGACACCAACAGGGTGGGAGAAGTTCTTTAGAGAACTTGTAACCTGCCAGGATTGATACTAAAGCTTATATGGAAAAGGGACAGGGAAAGGAATGTCAAGTATGCTAATTAGGTGATGTGGGTGGGATTAGGGAGTGGTCAATATATGCAAATAGTCTGGGTACTGGGCTGCTGGAATGTATGGAAGATCTTGGCCTCTTTAAGCTAAGATCTTTAATAGGTCTCAGTTTGTCTGAGGCAAAGTTGATTCAGTGACTAAGGGTAAGTAAGAAATGAGGCAAAGAATGGCTTCTGGGAGGAGAAGACCCTCAGGATTTCTGGCTAAAACAGTAACAATTACTATTTACATATTATCTATATATTTGTGAGAAGGTAAGCTCTTTGAGAGTTCTTTGCCTTTTTTCCTTTTTATTTCTAGTTCTTAGCAGTGTCTGTTATAGAGCAGATGCCTAATAGAGCCGCTAGGTGGCACAGTGGATAGAGCATTGGGCTTAGAATCAGGAAGAATCATCAAATAAGCTGGAGAAGGAAATGGCAAACCACTCTACTATCTCCATCAAGAAAATCCCCAAATGGGGTCTCGGAAAGTCTGAAACAACTAAACGACAACCACAAATGTTTAATAAATGCTTGTTGATTGACTGATGTGGCCAAATCGATGAATATGCATACATACATACATACATACGCACATACATATATACACACACACATACATATACATACACACATATACACATATATACATACATACATATATACATACACACATACATATACATACATACATATACATACATACATACATATACATACATACATACATACATACATACATATATATATATATGTATGTCTTTTTTTTTCTTCAAGGTATCTGCATTTATCTCTTGATACTTGTATCTGTCTGTCTGTCCATTTCTTCCAGGTGAGACTGTACTGGTAGGCATAGGTAGGATAGTTCAAGAATCCTTCCTCCCACTTTTATAAAGGTTTGATTCCTCCCTTGTAGTAACTACACCTTCTCAGCACCTCATACCCTCTATCATAAGCCCATTGGCTTTTCAAGGTCCTACGGAGTGGATGATTCTTGCTTCAGAGTATTTCCTCTTCTGTCTTTACAATTTATAACCAGCCTGGTCCCAGCACTCCATTGGGCCCTGCCCACTATGCAGAACTGGGGCCTGGATATATGCCTTGCTTCCCCTCCCACTCCACCTAGGCCATCATCAGGAACCTTAGTTATTATTCAGTCCAACGTCCTACCTGATAGGGGAGTAATTTAATTGCCAACACTGTTTCTTCATTTATAAAATGACAAGATAATCTCTAAGGTGTCTTCTAGCTTTAATGTTTGAGGATCCTTTTTCTAAGCCATAGACCAAAGGCATGAGTCTCTTAGAGAATTTAAGGGCCCAGGGCATCCCTGGATAGCTGGGACTTTTCTCATTTCCTTTCCATCACACTCCCAGGCTCCTGCACCTCTTCCACCAACTGGAATCAACTGTAACCTTTAGGTCAGGTCACCCTGCAGGCTAGGAGGTGAGTGATGGAGGCCTCCAGGAGAGGAATGTTTGGGGATGTGTCATCCCCAAAGGGCAGGTCGTGAATGAAGCTGCCCAGGATATATGGGCTGTGCCTGAGAGCCAAGGGGCAGAGTCTGTGATAAGATAAAAGGGCTTCCCATTTAAAGTTCTTAGTCTACCTTTCTCCAGTTACTGCCACTGAGCCAGGTGAGAGTCTAGTCAGGAGCCCTGAGCTGAGCAATGTGGAGTTCTCAGTGATCCTTGTTCTTCATAGAGGAGCTGGGAGGAGGCACCTGGTCAGAGGGCAATAAGAAGAAAACATGACAGTAAGCAAGGGTGTGTGGAGCAAGAAGAGGAGGAGAAAGGAGTTTGGGCAACTGGCAGAGGGTGGGGAGTGGGGAGGGATCAGAATAGGATGGATGGATGGATGAACGGGTGGATGGATGGAAGGATGGGTGGATGGACGGGTGGGTGGATAGATGGATGGATGGATGCACGCATGCATGCATGGGTGAATAAAAAAAGCACTTATTAAGCACTTACTATGGGGCTCAGATGTGGCAATTGTCATGATTTAGGCACTTCCTGACCCTAACAGTCCTTGTCCCTAATTAGAGTTGTTGTGAGGATCAAATGAGATAATGTTTCTAAAGTGCTCAGCTCAGTGGCTGACACAGAGTAGACATTATATAAATGCTTATTCCCTTTCTTTTCCTTCCTTCTTTCCCAGCCTCATATACATACTTGTACAGAAATACACATGAGGTAGTTAGCTGGCACAGTGGATAGTGTACTAGGCTTGGAGTCAGGAAGACCTGAGTATGGGAATTACCAGTCAACTGGAATCAGTACCAGGGCAGCTAGGTGGGGCAGTGGATAGACTGCTGGGCCTAGAGTTAGGAAGACTCATCTACCTGAATTCAAATCTGGCTTCAGACATGTCCTAACTGTGTGATCCTGGAAAAGACACTTAACTTCTCTTTGCCTCAGTTTCCTCATCTGTAAAATGAGGATTTTATAATAGCACCTATCTCCCAAGGTTGTTGCGAGGATTAAACCAGATAACAATTGTAAAGCACTTAGCACAGTGCCTGGCACAGGGTAAGTACGATATAAATGTTAGCTATTTTACGAGGCATGCTCCCATACTTTCCTTGACTCTTCTTTACCATAGATATGAATACCCAATAAGGATGTGTGGAATTTTAATATTTTTCTAGGACATGGGAAAGAAAGTCTTTTTAAAAGGGGTTGATTTGGAAACCACCCTAGGAAGACATTATCCAGATGTTTCCTATTTAGAAAGCGAGGAGCTGAGAAAAAGGAAATCTTAGAGCTCACCAGCAATTGCCTGATCACAGGATGTCACCTGGTCAATTTCCATGTCCCTGTTGCAGATTTCAGTTCTGACCCTGGAAGTTTTCATAAGCTGCCAGTCTTGGAGGCTGAGTTCTCTATGAAATCATAGCAGGGCCTGAAGCTTCTGCATCTAATCTACCATTTGATTCTCTATCAGGTTTGGGGAACTTGTTCAGAGATGTCCAGCCAGCAAAACCAGCAGCTGTACCATCCCCCTCCTAAATGCTAGACCTCTGAGTGCCTTCGCAAGTGCCCTCCCCAGACTCCTGCTCTACTGTCTTCCTGCTGCAGCTCTAACTCCGAAGGATGCTGCAGGGCTAGCTCTGGAGGACCATACAGCTCATTTTCCCACTGGAGGAGGAAATCCATCAGACGTCGTCCCCAAAGCTCTGACTGTGGGGACAGTGGAAGTGGGAGGAGTTGGAAATCTAGGGCGTGTGAGGAGTGCGGTGGCAGCTGTGGGGGCTGCTGCTGACTCGATCCTCTCAGCCCACAAGCATAATATTGAAGGAACGAGGCCAATGATCCTCCCCTAGCCCATGCTTCTCTTCTTTTTTCTTTTTGCTTTTTGGTGAGGCAATCGGGGTTAAGTGACTTGCCCAGGGTCACACAGCTAGTAAGTGTCAAGTGTCTGAGGCCAGATTTGAATTCAGCTCCTCCAGACTCCAAGTCTGGAACTCTATTCACTGTGCCACCTAGCTGCTCCTTTTTCTCCTTTCCCAATCCTCTTTCTTTACCCCTCTTCCTTACTCTTTGAGCTTGAGATGCTAAGAGGTTCTAGTGAGGAGCCCAAGGCTCTCTTCTAGGGGATTCATCCCATTTGTTCTCCTGGAATCCAAGTCTGCTCCATCCCCTGAGCCTCTCTGAAACCCTCCCCAGTTTATATCTTCCAGCCTTGCACCTTCCTCTGGGGACCAATAACATTTCTCCTTGGTACTATCTGATTCTTGGTTGTTTCTGTGCCCTCCATACAAGCTAGTTCTCACTGCCAATGAGATAATGTTTATAAAGCACTTTGCAAGCCTATATAAACACTATGTAAATGCTGGTAATAATTATCTTTACCTTTCCACTCAGCTCCCCACTGCTAGGCTGCTGCTCTGAGCTAGGTACTGAGTCTGGAGGTGGAAGAATAAGGCCTGTTTTTCTCTAGGCAATATGTAACCCTCAACTTTTCATTCTCACTTATTCCGCAATCCAATTTGTTGTCAAATCTTATTATTTCTACTTTCACAACAACATCTATCTATCTACCTATCTCCCTCTCTCCATTCATAAAGTTTACACCCTAGTTCAGTCCCTAATCATCTCACACCTGGACTATCAGCTACTGTCTCCCAATTAATCTTCCTGTCTCCACTCAGCTTCAAAAGTGTTTTTCTAAAAGCATAGGTCTGACTGTTCACTGGCCTTCAGTGGCTCTTTATTACCTTCCGGAAGAAATACAAACTCCTCTGTTTGGCATTTGAAGTTCTACACAAACTGGTCCCCTTTTGCCTTTCCACGTTTCCACTTAACTTCTTTATCTCCATGCACTCTACTTTGGTCTACTGGCCTTGAATCTGCCACTCCACCTCCTGTTTTTATGCCTTTGGTATTGATTATCCCCTACATCTGGAATGGGCAGGTTGCACAGTAGATAGAGCACTGCTCCTGGAGTCAGGAAGACTCATCTTCCTGAGTTCGAATCAGGCCTCAGACACTTACTATCTGTGTGACCCTAAGCAAGTCACTTAACCTTGTTTGCTTCAGTTTCCTCATCTGTCAAATGAACTGCAGAAGGAAATGGCAGATCACTCCAGTGTCTTTGCCAAGAAAGCCCCAAAAGGGGCCACAAAGAGTTGGACATGACTGAAAACAACTAAACGACAGCTGGGATGTTCTGTCTACTTACCTCCACCTTGGCTTCCTCCAAGACTCAATTCAAATATTCCCTTCTGCAGGAGCCCTTTCTCATTCCTCCCTCCCCCAAATTGCCTCTATATTCTCTGTGTATATCTCTATGTTCCCAGTTGTCTCCCCCATTAAAATATATTCTCTTTGAGGACAGAGCCTGTTTTTATGGTTTTGCTTTTCTTTGTATCCTAAGTGTTTAGTATAGTACCTGTCTTGGAATAAGTACTTAATAAAGGCTTGTCGGTTGATTGATTAATCTATTCGCTTCAGTGTGTATCAGGTAATGTATGAAATACCAATGAAGAAAATTCATTACCACAATTTTGACACAGTAATAAGCCTCACCGCAGTTATATAGACTGGTCCTGGGATGTCAGACATGGGGTCTGTCACCAGTTCTGTCCTCAGAGTTTTTGAAGTGTGGTAGAACCTGCTGTAGTGCTCAAGAACCTAGGTCCACTTCTGCAAAATGAAGCACCAGAGTAGGTCTTTGTATTGGCTATTGGTGACACAGTGGATAGATTGTTGGGCGTGGAGGACCCAGGTTTGAATCTTGCTTCACACAACTTGTGTGAACCTTGGCAAGTTATTTAATGTTTGCCTGCCTCAGGTTCCAAATCTATAAAATGGGGATAATATCCTAGGGTTGTTGTAAGGATCATATGTCAAAACCCTGCAAACCTTAAAATATCACATCTTGATTCTATCACCGTATATAAACACGTACTAAGTGTTCCTGTATCCATATCTTTTCACACTCAGTGCCCTATGTTTGAAATGGCCCAATCCCTAATCAGTGACTACAGAAATCTGTCAGAACCCAACAGAACCTAACAGGAGCTTCAAAAATCCTATTAGAGGATGCTTTCCCTGATTCTCTACATTTCACACTCCCTGAGAAGTAATATCCTTTTTAAGTCCCTTGAGAGCCAGCTAGGTGATGCAGTAGATAGAGCCCTAAACCTAGAGTCAGGATAGACCTGAGTTCAAATCCAGCCTCAGACACTAACTAGCTATGTGACCCTAGGCAAGTCACTTAACCTCCATCTTTCTCCATTTCCTCATCTATAAAATGAGGACCATAATGCACCTAATTCCCAGGGTTGTTTTTATATTCAAATGAGATCATATTTGTGAGATATTTGCAAACCTTAAAGTGCTATACAAATGCTAGCTATTATCATTGCATCATTCCACATTGCGCTGAATTTAATTGTGTGCATTCCTTAATACCTAGATGACTAGACTGTGACTTCTTTGAGGATGGTGACTGTGTCTTACAAGAAGTAGTGTGTGTGACATAGAAGATATAGCAATGGATTTAGGATTCAGAAACAATTGCATTCAAATCCTGCTGCAGACCCTTCCTTATGAGATGTGTAATCTTAGACAAGTCATTTAATGCTCTCTCTGAAGTTCATTTTTTTCATCTATTAGTGGAGATAATAATAACACCTATTTTGCAGACTTGTAAGGATCAAGTGAGATACCATATTTAGCACTTTGCAAACCTTAAGGGCAGCTAGGATGCACAGTGGTTAGAGCATTGGGCTTCAAGTTGGGAAGACCTGAGTCCAAATTCAGCCTCAGACATCTACCATCTGTGTGACCCTGGGTGAGTCACTTAACCCTGTTTGACTCAATTTCCTCATCTGTAAAATGAGCTGGAGAAGGAAATGGCAAACCACTCCAGTATTTTTGCCAAGAAAACTGTAAATGGGGTCACGAAGTCAGACATGACTGAAATAACTGAGCAATAACAACAAGCCTTAAGGTACTATGTGAGGGCTACCTATTATTATTATCAGCCTTAGTTTTCTCATCTGCAGAAGGGGTATACTGATATCTATTCTTGCCTCACAAGGCTGTTTGTGAGGGTCAAGTAATGCATATTATTACTAACAAGCTTCAATGCACTCTTAATAAATGATGCATCTTTACATTCCTCTTAGGTGTGTAGTGGAGGTCATTGAACCAATTGAACAAAGAAGTTCCTACTAAATATTTGTTGGATGAATAATGAATAAGTCAATGATAACAATAACAATTCCTGGCATTTGCAAGGTGTCTTTTACTTTTAATCTTTTCTGATATCTTTTTTTTTCCCCCTGACCTGTGTTTTCACTACTGCAGGCATAGCTTGGAGATATTGTGGTTTTGTTTCCAGACCACGGCACAAAGTGAGTATTGCAATAAAGTGAGTCACATGAATCTTTTCATTTCCCAGTGCATATAAAAGTTGTGTTTACACTACACTGTAGTCTATTAAATGAGCAATAATATCATGTCTAAAAAACAATGTGCATACCTTAATTTAAAATACTTTATTACTAAAAAAATGCTAACCATCATCTGAGACTTCAGTAAGTCATAATCTTTTTGCTGGTGGAGGGTCTTGCCTGGATGTTGGTGGCTGCTGACTGATCAGGGTGGTGTTTGCTGAAGAACGGGGTGGCTGTGGCAATTTCTTAAAATGCCACAACAATGAAGTTTGCCTTCTTGTTCGACTTTTCCTTTCACTTGAACACTTAGAGGTCATTGTAGGGTTATCAATTGGCCTAATTTCAATACTGTTGTGTGTCAGGGAACAGGGAGGCCAGAGGAGAGGGAGAGAGATGGGGGAATGACCTGTTGGTAGAGCAGTCAGAGCACACAACATTTATTGATTAAGTTTGTCATCTTATGTGGGTGTCGTTCATGGTGCACCAAAGCAATGACAATAGTAACATCAAAGATTCCTGATCACAGATCACAACACTATTATAATGATAAGGAAAAAGTTTGAAATACTGGGAGAATTAACAAAATGTGACACAGAGACACAGCGTGAGCACATGCTGTTGGAAAAACGGCACCAATAGACTTGCTAAATGCAGAGTTACCACAAAACTTCACTTTGTAAAAAAAAAATACAGTATCTATGAAGTGCAATAAAGTAAAGCTCGAAAAAATGAGGTACGCTTGTATAAGAAACTCCCAGAGGAGGAAACTCCCTCTACCAATTCAGGTTGGCACTTCTTTGCAACTTATAATCTTGGAGAGAGTCCTAGAGCAGAGAAGTCAAGCATACAGCTGCCAGTGGCCCGCAACACTCCTGAATGCACCAAATCAAAATATAATAAAACAGAGATAATATTACACTCTAAAGCTATGACAATAGGCAGCTAGCAAGGTCCTCATGTAGAGTTAAATTTCTGCCATTTTAATCTGAGTTTGACACCCAGGCCGGAAAGTGTTGAGATTTTAAATGATGTACTCAGGATGACACAGACGATCTGTGTCAGAGGTAGGTCTTGAACTCAGGTCTTCCTGGTCTTAAGATCAACGCTCTAGCCATTATGACATCCTGCTTCTCCATATACACCTTATTTTTTCTTTTTAATTATAATTTTTTTTTGGGGGAGGAAGGAGGCAATTGGGGTTAAGTGACTTGCCCATGGTCATACAGTTACGTGTCTGAGACCACATTTGAACTCAGGTCCTTCTGACTTCAGGGCCAGTGCCTTACCCACTGCACCACCTAGCTCCTCCATATATACTTTCATGAAGTGCCATGAAAGAGGAAAATGGAGAAGGAAACAGAAAGAGAGGTGGGTGTGGGAGTTCAAGAAAGACGAGAGTCACCAATTTCATTATTTTGTTGAAGGTCAATCCTAGGGGCCAAAGTAAGATAATAGAATATCAGAGCTGGGAGATTCCTCCGAGATCAACTAATCTAATACCGTTATTTTACAGATGAGAGAACTGAAGTTCAGATAGTTGCTCAAGGTGATACAGCAAATTAGTGACAGAACTAGATGTCCAACCCAGGTCCCATAGTTTCCTCTTTTTCACCCATTGTGTAGAAGACTGTGTGAACCCGATTCCCATTGCCGCTGATGTAAGGCTGAGTCCATAGCCAGGAGACTAAAGTCTTCCCAGGACTTTGTCTTCTTGCTCCTGATCCTACCTTGCTCCCTTTTCAATTCACCACTAATGCAAATTCTTTACTTAGGGACTTCTGTGTTCACCAGGGAACACAGTGGATGTATAGAAAAAAAGTTATGACCCTCTACAAGGTGTTTGTACGCCCAAAAGAGCATAATCATTCACATATGATTTAACATGCCTAAGCTAATGAGGTTCATTCATTTTTCATCATTCGTTCATTCATTAATTCATTCATCAATTCTTTCATTCATTCAACTAGCATTTATAATGTGCCTACTATGTGTAGAACAATCTGTTAGGGACTAAGATAATTAAGACATCATCTCTGCCCTGATGATGCTTCCTACGTGACACACAAATCTATAATGTTCTAGCATAAATTTAGAATAAATATAATGAAGAATGAGACATGATAAGAGTATAAAAGAGATACAAAATGCCATGTAAGATGAAAGGAAAGAAAGTATATTTAAAATAATTTACTCACTAATTTGGGTAATACTGTTTCATCTAAAAACTATAATTTTCTACTTAAGTTTGGAGTTGTAGCTCATCCTTTAGCTCAAAGATGACCAATGACATCATGAGGATGATGTCTTGACTTGTGTATGAATTGGATTTAAGTGAGGCAGAACTGGGCAAAGTTGTCAGCCTCACTCTCTCCTCCAGAGTTGTCTAAATCCAGTGTCTAGACAAAGGGCAAGATGACTGGAGATGGCCCCAGATATAGTGGGTGACCTTGGCCTTTCTAAATTATGGTCTTTCCCAGGTCTCAGTTTGTCTGAGAGTTTGGAGTAAATATATAACAAAGAAGGTCTAATACATGCTTCAGTGTGATTGTTAAAATTTAGTCTTGGGGTCTCTGTCCTTCCTGTGGGAGCACAGCTCTAATTTTATAAGTAACAGGAACATGTAATTTACCTTACAAAATTCCTAGGATTCCATCCATTATAATGTGATAAGGCACACTTGTAGTACTTATCATTGTTGCTTCTGTCATCAATCAATGAATTAATGATCCCTTACTATGTGCCAGTTATTGTCCCAGGTGCTGGGTATGCAAAAATTAAATAAAATTGCCCTCAAAGTCACTGCCCCCAAATGGTTTACATTAAAGAAGAGATTTTTTGACATGTCCTCCTTAGCTACCTCAGTCCACCCTGACCTCTCCCTGCTCTGAATTTCTCTCATACCTATAGTGTGTGCCACAGAATTTTCCTGACAGTCTGACATTGTTCTATGCATGTTCCATTTAACTACATCAAACTTGTTTCTTAAGGAGAAGGTAAGCTCCTCTAGGGCTGAAGACAGAGTGGTAAGTAGGAGAGGGAGATAGGGGCCTGGCTGCAATGCACAGAAATACAGTGAGTGCTGATAGCCTTTGTTCTCCTCTGGTGGGCTGAAACAACTGAGTTAGCACCTCGCGGACAAGAATAATTAATTAAAACAGGAAGCTACCAGATGGCGTCACATTTCCTTCCCCTGAGAGGCAGCACCTCAGGTGGACTTCTCCAAGGTCTGTCTCCCAACTTGTTCTACAGGTAACCGCTCCAGCAGTGGCCTCATGGTGTCCCAGAGTCTCAGATCTCCTCCCCTGCACTACAGGGCACCCTCTTGGGATCTCTCCTCAAACTGGTCTTTGGGTCTGGGGTGGCGGTGGGCGTGAATACTAAGGGAAAGAATTTTCAAGATCTCTTCTCCTCTCTCATTGCAACCCCTCCCCCCGCAACACTCCCACCCTGATTAATAGAGTTTGTCTTTTATGCAGCTTGCTGTGATCTGATACAATGTTTGTCCCAAGTGCCAAAATTGCTAGTGCTGGATCTTGACAGTTCCTAACAATCAATTAATCAACAAACATTTATTAAATACCTACTATGTGATAAATAGACATTATATATATGTGTATATATATATATGTATATATATGTATATATATATACATATATATGTATATATATATGTATATATACATATATATATGTGTATATATATATGTATATATGTATATATATACATATATATACATATATATGTATATATATACATATATATGTATATATATACATATATATGTATATATATATACATATATATGTATATATATGTATATATATGTATATATATATATATATATATATATACAGACAGACAGACATGTATTCATATTTTATCCTCATAAGAGCTCTGGGTGGTAGATGCTATTATTAACCCCATTTTACAGATGAGGAAATTGAGGCAGACAGGTTAAGTGACTTGCCCAATGTCCAACAGTTAGTAAGTGTCTGAGACCAAATTTGAACGCAGTCTTGTTGCCTCCAGGTTTAGCACTTTATATCCATTGCATCACCTAAGTGCATTATTACACACACACACACACACACACACACACAAATGTATGTGTATGTAAGTATATATATATATATATATATATACATATATATATATATATATATATGTTTGCAAAATGAATGCTACTGCTATCATCATTGCTATTATCATTATACAGGATCCTTGATCTTAGACTTTAAAGTCTGGCTAGAAAAACAAGTTTAATATACAGGAAACCACAGAAAACCAACCAAGATGTATGACCTGGTTTTGAATCCATACTTTGAAGACTGTTAACACCGATGGAAGTCAAGAGCAAAGGCCGTCTCAGGTTGCTGAAGTACTCAGGGGTGTCACTGGGGAAGCAGAACTTGCAGTGGACCAGGACAGGATCTAAATAAAGAGTTCTATTCCTCTCTGTCTCTGTCTTTCCTGTCTCTTCCTCTATGCCTCTCTGTTTTTCTCTGTCTTTCTAGCTCTTCTCTGTTTATGTCCCTCTATTTCTCCTTTTTTCTCTTTTCTTTCTGCCTCTCTGTTTTTTTTTGTCTGTCTGTATCTCTCCTGTTACTTGCCTCTGTCTCTTTGTATCTCTCTGTCTTGTCTCTCTCTCCTTCTGTCTCTTTCTGGTACTCTTTCTTTCTGTATTATTTTCTCTTTATATTGCTGGCATAGATCATGATTTCTATCTGTGTATTTCTAGCTTTCTGTCTCTAGGGATCTCTATATAGTGTTCTGTTCGTATGTAATTCTACCTTCATTTCTATTTCTATCACTAGACAATTCCTTTTCTCTAAAACTATGTCAACAACATATTTCTCACTATTGTATATCTATCATGCATATACACATAACTTTCTTTTTTTTTTAAAAAAAAAATCAGGGGCAGCTAGGTGGTGCAGTGAATAGAGAACCAGACTGGGAGTCAGAAAGACCTGAGTTCAAATCTGACCTCAGACACTTGATACTTACTAGCTCTGTGACCCTGGGCCAGTCACTTAAACCCGATTGCCTCGCCAAAAATAAATAAATAATGAAATAGTGTAAAGAAATGAAAAAAATCAAAAATCTATTTTTTGTCTCCCTGCTACCAAACCCCATTGGAAAAAGAAAAAAGAAAACAAAACTTTTGTAATAAAAATGTGTAGTCAAGCAAAACAAATTCCCTTATTGGCCCTGTTCAAAAAATAGATGTCTCTTTCTGTACCCTGAGTCCATAGAAGGTGGGTAGCACACTTCCATTTTTGGTCTTCTGGCATTGTGGTTGGTCATTGAACCATACATAGATTCTTCTCCATCTCCTTTTGCTCTCACTCTCTTATGTATTTTCTATATACTATATCACCATATATCTGAATATTTCTATCTGAGTATAGTCATTCAAGTGATTGCTTGTCATTTTGTTGGTAAGAGAATCTGTGATTCCTTGTTTGGGTATTTTTTTTCTTTTTGGTGAGGCAATTGGGGTTAAGTGACTTGCCCAGGGTCACACAGCAAGTGAGTGTCAAGTGTGGAGTCTGTGATTCCTAACAAAGACCACTCTATAGCTTAATAGATAAATCTTAAGAATTTGTCTGAGGCTCAGAGTTATGGTGACTTGCCCATGGTCAAATAGCCAGTATGTGTTAAGGACAGGATTTCAGCCCAAGTCTTTCTGACTCCAAATACAGTATGCTATCCAAACTTCCATGTCACATCTATAAAATGTTTGTTGAATTGAGTGAAATTAAAATGTATCCACTCTTTCTCCCTATAGAAAATCTCTCTCCTTATCTCTAAATACCTCAATTTTGACCTCTACATTTGTAGATCTTTACCTATATAATTATCCATCTTTACCTATATAGTTCCTTATCTTTACAGATCTAGCTTCATTGATATATAGCTCTTTTTCTATTGAGGGTCACAAGACTGTAGAATACTCGTAGGAGGCAGGGATCTCAGAGGTAGTCCAGTCTAGAGGTATCAAACTCATGGCCTTCTTCAGTGTGGCCCCAAATAAATAAAAAGGTAATGGGAAATGTAATACAACCACAGATAATGTCAATTTGTAGTTTTCTAAGTCAATATGTGGGGCTTGGATCCCTTTTTATTTGCGTTTGACACCATTGATAGTCTAACCCTCTTATTTTACCAATAAAACCTGGAAATATTCAATGACGTACCTAAGGATGCACAGATAGTAAGTGTCAGAGCTGAGCTATTACTATTTTTATCTCTACTCAGATGTAACTTTACTCCATTTTCATTTTTCTTTCTCTACATATCTGTATGATATATTTTTGTTGTTCAGCTGTTTCAGCCATGTCTGAGTCTTTGTGACCCTGTTTGAAGTTTTCTTGGCAAAGATACTGGAGTGGTTTGCCATTTCCTTCTTCAATATATGATATTATATACATACACACACACACACACACACATACACACACAGATAGATGGATATAGATATATGTATCCATAATGATATCAGTCAGAAAATGAAACCTATTATATTCCATAGGTATATATACATATGCATACATATATATGTGTGTGAGAGAATATAAATTAAGAGGAACTAGACCTTACTTAATGTCACAATGCGATGGATTTAAAAGAATTATTTAGTTTCCAGACTCCTTAGAACAAAGGAAGTCCTTAGGGAAAGGCCTGGAGCCTATATAAAAAGCATGTAGCATACTAAGTATTCTAAAGAGAAAAAGAAAGTTGTTTTTCTCCTTTTGGAAATGTTGCATCCTAACTTCAACTCTTTAAGCCATCCACAATTCTAGGTTTCTATAATGTCATGTTAGAAAAGGAAGAATGCTCTGTTTCAAGATTTGGGATTGGTTTCAAAAAAGCTCACGACTACTTTCCCTATGAAGGTCAATGACCTCATTGTTCTTCTCATTGTTCCTCTGAAGGTTACCTCTGCCTCCTCCATTCCTTCACCATTCTTTGCCTCTACTGAAGTTTCAAGAACCAGAAAATGGCAGAAGTTGCAATGTTCCCTAGTCCCTGAGATTTGTCTACTATTAGCTTCCATCACCTTACTCTCTAAGGACTTAACCCCTATAATGGAACCCGTGTTTTCCCCCTACTCATTGAAATTTAATGATTCATGTTGTGATGGGGCCATGTAGTCCTAGACATAGCTTCTCATACCTTCTTCCTCTATTCCCCATCTCACACCGCATGTGATGCCAAACACATGCTGTAGGGGACACATGACATAGCAGACAGCTACATCTTTACCTACATAGTTATCCATACAGTACCTCACCCCTAAACTCAGGTATTTGGGGGATGTAAACAGTTGATCTTGCATCTGAGTAGACAAGGCGATTATAATAAATAGCTAAAATGTGTGTAACACTTCCGGGTTTGAAAAGTACTCTACAAATGTTATGGCACTTGGTCCTTATAACAACCCTTTTCGGTAGGAGTTATTATTATCCTTATTTTACAGACAAGGAAACAGGACAGGAAAAATTAAATGGTTTGTCAGAATCATACAGATACTAAATGTTTAAGGCGGGATTCAAACTCAGGTCTTCTTGGCTCCAAGTCCAGCCCTTTGTCCACCACAGTTTACTCAACTTACAAACACAGGGTCAGAAAAGATGTTGGTAGTTATAGCTATGGTTCCGGTCCCTCTGAGTACTAAGATAGTCTTTTTTTAAATGGTATTTTATTTTTTCCAATTGCATGTAAGACAATTTTTAACATTCATTTAAAAATTTTTTTGAGTGCCAGGTATTCTCCCTCCTCTCTTCACTTTCCCTTTCCTAAGGTGGTAAGCAATTTGATATAGGTTATATATGTGCAAGCATGTAAAACATATTTTCATATTAGTCATGTTGTAAAAGAAGAAACAGGCCAAAAGGAAAAAAAAGCCCACAAGAACAATAAAGTGAAAATAATATGCTTCAGTCTGTATTCAGACTCTATCAGTACTTTCTTTGGATATGGATAGCATTTTTTCATCATGAGTCCTATGGAATTGTTAGACAGTCTTTTACCTCTTTTTGCCCTCACAGAGATACCACACAGGTGATAGCAAATGTAGCACTCATGGAGTGGAGCATTTGCCAGGTCTGAAAAGGTGGTGAGCTTTCTCCATGGGTGCTTTTTATATGCTAATGTGAATAGGAAGTACTATGTCACTAGTTCAAAGCCTAAGGACTTCTCCTTGGACATCCTATCCGCCATACATGGTCTACTCAGACCCAAGTAATCTGCACAGGCCTGGATGTGGCCTACTGCACATGCGCAAGCAAGCATAGGCCACAGAGAATCAAGGGTGTCAGTTAACTAACATTTATTAAACACCGACTATGTGCCAGGCACTATGCCAAGCCCTAAGAATACAAAGAAAGACAATAAAATAAAATTAGATGAAAAGTCTTCAAGGACTTTTCTCAAATGGAAACATTGCTCTAATCTGGAATTGTTTCTGGAATCCATTCTAGAATAAGTGATGAGTTATAGGACTGGAGTTAAAGGGCTTAGACACAACACCTAGCAAACTAGCCTTGCACATAGTAGGCACTCAGCCATTTTTGGGAATTGGTTGCTTACTAAAGTCTGTTAAATCCCATAGGAGAGAGAATGTGACTTCTGGAATTCTACATGTTTGGGTGTAGGGAGTGGAAGAACATGGGGAATGGGAGAACTTTGTAATCCCCAACCAGGTTGTAACCTCCTAGGACTTCCAGGAATGGAGGAAACTCATGTAAGATGAAGAAGGACGAGGGAAACAATAGTGTCTTCCTATTCCAGAAGTCTCAGCACTGAGCTCAGACACACCCAGGTGCGCACAGGGAGGGAACCAGCCAATGGAATGTAAGTCCTTGTCATCAGCACTTCAGTTACCACCCTTGTGAGAGGAGCAGATGCCAATAAATTGTCTCATGGTCCAAGTCAGACTCTGTAACTCTATAAATCAGCTCCCAGGACAAGGCTCCTCAGCCAGAGTGATCATAATACCATCAAGGAAGGTAAGTCTTTGAGACTGGACAAGTGGTTTGGGTTAGGGCTGGAGGGATAGATACAGGTGACAAGGAGTCAGAGCAGACAAACTGTTGGGAGCCACGAGGATAGAGAAAGAAAGAAGAACAAGAAGATTACCCGTTGGGGGCTGGGGAGAAGAGGGCAGTGTAGAAGAGCACGATGGAAGGTGTGCATATGTGTGGAAGGATCTGTGATCCGTGTGTAAAACCAAGGAGGTCTTGGGCAAGGCAGTGATGGATTGATTGATTTAATTTATATTGGAAAATAAATAGTCCCTCCACTAAAATCTTCCACTGAAGTTTCATACTGGTGGTAGAGGTAATCCTGGATGATAATAGTTTGTGCCAGGTCAGAATAAGACAGGAATGCTATCAAATTAGGACAGCCGTAAGCAAGCTGCCTTGTGACAGATTGTCTCTTGTTTGAGAAGTGGGTGTGTTAAGTTTGGAGAGACTCATTACCAGACTGGGCCATGGGATTATAGCCATTGACCACAACGGCTATTGAAAATTATCTACCTGATGGTAGAGGGGTTGCTCACTGCCTGAGTGGAAGATACCTCTGTACTCATGAAATCATAGGTCTTCTTGGAGTATTGCGGTGAACCGACCAGTGTGCCATCTCTCTCCGGGAAAATGACTTTTTTTCCAGGAAGGACTTGGGCGCCTGGCAAGAGTTTCAGAAATTAGAGAAAAGTGGGGGGAGGATTTGGCAGATCAATAAGGAGAGGAGGTTTTCCCAGAGTCTCTAAAAGAAATGATTGCCTTTTCTGCCTCTGTGTGACTTTTTTTATTTGTTTGTTTTCGGGAGATGGTTTGAGGTAGGCCAGGCTAGGGTAGGCCAGAGAGGTCTACATGGATTTAGACCTGGGATGTTTGCCTGTGTAGAAGTGTATCCATTATATTTATAAGGCCAAGGAGAAATTTAATAATGGGTATATGTCTGGCTTATACATCAAGGCCCAGTCCATGCTTGCTTTTTATTGTCTTAGCTTCATCCCATGGGTGGGTCTAAGGCAAAAAAAAAAAAAAGAGAGAGAATTAAGATCAGCAACTTTTCCTTCTATTTTGGTGCAAACTGGTGATTACTGGAAGTAATAGGCAAGGAAAGAGTTATCGGCAAAGCTGGTGTATGTGGAGGATTATTCAGCCTGAGCTGGAAGGGATCTTAGAGATCATCTCAACCCTCCCCATTTTATAGATGCTGAAGCCAAGACGTAGAGGTGAACTGACTTGCCCAAGGTCATATAAGTACTAAGAGGAACAGCCAGGATTTGAACTCAGCTCCTCTGACTCCAAAGCAATTCCTCTTTCTACATTTGAATTAAATTAAATTTTTCTCTGACAAATAAAAAGGTTTGTTTAAAAACAAATCCATCACAACACAAACGTTCTGCTTGGGTGGTAACCAGCTATTTCGTGTATGGTGCCAAATAACTCTGACCAGATTCTCCACTTCTCGACGGGTGGCTTTGGCAGCATGTCAACACAGTTCGTTCATGTGTGCATGCCTCTGTGTGTGACTTCATCTCTTCATTATTTTCTTGGATGGAGGCGAATCACTCCCCATACTATACAAATTCCAAAGTGCTCCAGTTTGGGCCAGTCCCAAAGTGTTGTGTACGAAATAACTAAAAAAAAATTCCTTTTTAAATTGACTTCTGAAAATACATTCACAGTGTGAGAGGCATATGTGCAGCTCAGTGAATGACATTTGGCCTTAGGTCCCTTCTAGGAGCAGTTTTGTGAGAGGACGAGTGTCTGTGTGGATTGATCTATGTTCCTGTCTCCAACCAGTCCCCAGGAGCTGTAGTGTGGTGACCAGGGCACCAGATCTGGATCCAGACAAGTGGGGTTCAAATTTCTGCCTTGCTCTTTGGTAGTCCAACAGTCCATACGAGCCATCACTTAACCTCCCTGGCCCTTAGTTTCACCATTTGTAAGATGCAGGGTTTCAACCCTCAAGTCCCTTCCCTGGGATTCCTTCTCCTTCCCCAAACTCCCAGACTAACCTCTGCTCTCTCTGCCCACAGAGCCCTATCATCTGCAGTCAGAATCATGTGTGACCAGCAGAAGCAGTCCTGCCTGCCACCCCCAGAGTGCTGCGTGAAAGGGTCTTCTTTTTCCCCCTCCCCAGCCTTTGCCCCCATAAAAGGCCAGGCCTCTGGTGAAGTACAAACTTTTCAGACTTGCTCTGCAAAGGGTCAGGTTGTAAGCCAATCTCAAACTTCATCTACAAAAGGCCAGGCCCTGTGCCAGTCTAATATAAGTTCAGGAAAGGGTCAAGCCCCAAGTCAGTCCCAGATGTGCTATGTCCAGTGCCAGGCCCCATGCCAGGCCCAGGAATGCTATGTAGAATACCAAGTTGCACATCCTGTTCAGACCTCCTATGTACAACGCTCTCCAGTTTGCTCTACTGAGACTTACTATGTGCAGTGCCCAGCTCTGTGCCCTGTTGAGACCTATGTGCCAGTCGTGGTTCCTCAGCCAGCTCAGACTTATGTAGAATACTATCCTCAATGCCAGGCTCAGGGGTATTATAGCAGCAGTGCCCCTCAGCACCAGTCGCAGGGGTACTACACCAGCTGTACCTCTCAATGCCAGTCTCAGTGCTATAGTGGTGGTGCCCTTCAGAGCCAATACCAAGGATCCTACAGTGGCAGTTCCCCTCAAAATCAATATCAGCGATCCTACAGTAGATGTCTACCTGCACGCCCCTCTCAGCCTTCTTATCGTGGCTGTTCTCCTCCACGCCGACCTCAGCCTTCCTATGTCAGCTGCACCCTTCCGCGCATGTCTCGGCCCACCTATCGGAGCTGCTCCCCTCCACGAAGATCTCAGCCTACTTATACTTACTGTACTCCTCCACGCACTTCTCGGCCTGCCTATCGGAGCTGCTCCCCTCCACGCACATCTCGGCCCACCTATCGGAGCTGCTCCCCTCCGCTAAGATCTCAGCCTGCTTATACTTACTGTACTCCTCCACGCACTTCTCGGCCTGCCTATCGGAGCTGCTCCCCTCCACGCACATCTCGGCCCACCTATCGGAGCTGCTCCCCTCCACGCAGATCTCAGCCCACCTATACTTACTGTACTCCTCCACGCCAATCTCAGCCTTGCTATAGTAGTTGCCCTCCTAGGCGTCCAGCTTCAGGGTCTTCCCAGAGATGTGGTCCCAAATACCGGGTAGAAATTTCCTCTCCCAACTGTCCTGCTCAGGTCCCCCCAAGGAGGCGGCCTGTTCAGATTCCCCCCATCAGACGCACTTGCCAGGGTTCTAGCACACAATATTCTGGTAGCACTCCCTGCCCACAGCCATTTCCAGAGCCACGTCCACTCCAAGATTCATGTTCACCCCCAGAACGACGGCTGAGACCATGCCCACTCCCAGCTCCACGCTCATGCTGGCAACCTTGCCCTGAACCATGTTCTGCACTCCAGCCTGAGCCGTGTCCTGCACCACGGCCTGAGCCGTGTCCTGAACCAAGGCCCTGTTTAGAGCCCTATTCAGAACCTTGCCCTCATCCAGAGCCACCACATACGGAACCGCGTGGCCCTAGCAGTCCTTGCAACTGCCCCAAACCATGCCCCTGCCCACCTTCTTGTCCTTGTTCTCCTGGTTGCCATGAATCTGAGCCTCATCACCTAGATATTGAACCACCACCCTGTGGCCCTGCTGGATACAATGAGGAAGAGGTCTTTAGTTCTGGATGCTCAGAGCCACGAGATATGGGTGGCTGTGGTACCAAAGGTGGAGCCTTCTCTGAAGTGAAAGGCTTCTATTTCTAAAAAGCCTAATAAGAGAGTATATTCTTCTTTTCACTCTGTAGTCAAATACGCTTCTGTTTGAAGCTCTCCTGCTCAAAAATTTTCAGACTCTCAGCAGCTTACAGAATAAATTCTAAGTTTTCTTATTTGATATTCAAGATCCCTCACCATACAGTCATAACCTATCTGTATGTCTCTCCTCTTTCCTCTCTCCTCTCTCTCCTTCTTTCTCTCTCCCCCTTTCCCTCCCCCTCTTCTCTCTCTCTCTCCCTGTCTCTCACACTCCCCCCTTCCTCTCTCTGTCCCTGTCTCCTCTCCTCTCTCTCTCTCTGTCTCCCTCCTCCTCTCTCTCCTTATCTTCCTCTCTCCCCCCTCTCTTTCCCACTCCACCCTTTCCTTTCTCTCTCTCCCTCCCTCCTTCTTTCCTCTCTCTGTTTTCCTCCTCCTCTCTCTCCCTCCCTCCTTCCCTCTCTCTGTCTCTGTCTCTCTCCCTCTCTCCCCTTTTCCCCCTCCCTCTTTCTCTCCCTCTCCCCCGCCTCCCTCTAGGCTTATCTCTAGTTAACTATCAAACTCATTTTGCATTTTCTCACCTTTACTATACCTGCTCAACACCATTCCCTTCTGGTCCAGTGAAGCCCTACCCATTCCTTCAAGGCGTGGCTCAAGATCCCTCCTCCATAAACAAAATTCCAGCTTATTTTGATAGCTCTGCTCTAAACACCCAGTACTTCTGGGATTTATGTCCAGTCTCCCCCCAAAGTTTAGAAAACCCTGAGATCAGGAGTTGTGTCTTAGCCGTCTTGGTATCCTTTCAGAGCATCACGCCTTGAATGTAGTAAGTGACTAATTATTATTTGTTGATTGACTGATCCATCCAAGCTCTCCCAGGCTCCATCACTCTTATACCTTGCTGGTGGTTGACTGCTTGGTTCTCCCTCTGTTTGCACTCTCCTCACTGAATTCTGTCCCAAGAGATGGGATTGACAGCAAACTTGCAATAATAAAGATGAGAGGTTAAAGACATGCATTGTCTATTTCTTTCTTTCTTTAATCTTGAGCCACTCTGTGATTTCAACAAATGAACTTTAAGAACAAAAGAATTTCTTTTTCTTTTCAAAAGGATACTTGGGAATCTTTTAGAGTCTATTTGGCCTGTTTATGTTCTCTACAAGCTTCCTTTCTATACGGTGGTCTGTGGCATGGAGATGCTGTGGCCAGGGTTGGTCACCCAGAGATTCCACATCCCCACCCTCTGTGCTCAATCAATTCCTGGTGATGGATGAAATACATGCCTTGGGCAGAGAATACTTGCTCAGAGAACAGTGGGGTAGGATATGCCCAAGCATCAGAGGATTAGGGAGTGTCTTGTACTCTTTTTTTGAGGGTATGGCTACAGGAAACCATGTTCAAAAGTCAGATCTTCATTCCAAAGCTGAAATAGGGCTAACTATGGGGCCTTAAGCATATTCCAGATAGAAGGGACCTTAGAATACAGAATGTTAGTACCTAGAAATCACAGCAACAGAGGGATCATCTTAACCTTTTTTTTTTTAAAGGTTAAGGACCCACTTCTCAAAATGTTTTTATATGCATAAAATGAAATATGTAGGATTAGGAAGAAAACTAGTTATATTGAAATACAGTTATCAAAATATTTTTAAAATAACAAATTGACAGAGCTCCTGAAATCTCCTCCTCCTCCTCCTCCTCCTTCTCCTTCCTTCTCCTTCTCTTTCTCCTTCTCCTTCTCCTCCTCCTCCTCCTCCTCCTCAGGGTTAAGTGACTTGCCCAGGGTCACACAGTTAGTAGGTGTCTGAGGCTGGATTTTTTTTCCTCTGTGAAACCACATATTTCTTTATTGTTTTACAATTTATAAAATACTTTTACGTGAATTACTTAATTTGATTCTTATGTAACAGCCGAAGCAGGTGTTTCTCCTGTGGTTTTTTTTTTTATTACCTGGTGTTTATTTTTAAAAATATTTATTTTTTTAATTTATGGAATAAGACAAGCATTTTCATAACATGGTACAATAAAAAAGATGACTGCATATGAAACCACAGATCCACTATATACAACTTGCTATTCCTTTTAAATATACAATTCTTTTTAAATGCACATACCTTTTAAATACACAACAAAGTTATCATGTAAATTTCCTTTTTCCCTTTTTTTCCCCTTCCCTCTACCATCCCTAGAGATGGCTGCCATTAGACACAAATAGGTATATACACACACACACATGCATAAAAAATATATATATGTAAAATTATTCTATACATACTTCTAGTTGTCTAAGGCTGAATTTGAATTCAGGTCCTCCTGATTACAGAGCCAGTGCTCTATCTACCGCACTACCTAGCTGCCCCTGAGTGTATGACCCAGTGCATATTCTAATACACCACAACACCTTTTAGTTTTATGTTTGGCCCTTTCCTCTTTCTCCTGTCTAAGGCTAACCTCTCTTCCTATGCCCTTGACCCCAATCTTGCCCTCCTCTTCTAAGACCTTAGTTCTTCAATTACCTTTTCTTTCTCTAAAATGTTTCTCTACAGACATGGTCACGTCTCTTCAGGCTAAAGGGGAAAAAATCATTTATCCCTGCCATCCACTCAATCTGCTCTTTCCTTGTACTGCAAAATTTCTCATACTTGCTTCTTCTACTTCCTCGTTAAACATTTGTTCTTCAAGCCCCTGTGATCTGACTTCAGAAGCTGCTACTAGGTTGAAATTCTCCTCTGATCTCTATGACATCATGATCCTCTGACTTTTTCCTACTTGAGGGAGTGTCTCTTCCCCTAGTTTTCTGTCTCTGAAATGTCTCTTGTATCTCTTATTTCCCTTTCTTGCCCACCGCCTCACGTAACTTAAGACCTAGGATATGACAATAGAATACTAATGGATCTCCCCACCTCATCTCTCCTCTCACTGGTCCTTCCTAAAGTGACTGTCACATGAATTTTCTTTATTCCCAGTTCTGATCATGTGACTCCCCCACTCATGGCACAATCCCTTCATTGGCTCCTCATTGCCTGCCAGATAAAATCTAAATATGGCCTTGTGAACCCATGGACCATAGCATGCCAATACTGTCTATGAAGCTTTCTTCAGAAAGATGCTGGAGTGGTTTTCCATTTCCTTCTCCAGTAGATTCAGGCAAACAGAGGTTAAGTGATTTGCCCATGGTCACACAGCTAGTGAGTGCCTAAGGCTGGATTTGAACTCAGGTTTTCCTGACTCCAGGTCCAGTGCTCTATCCACTGAGCTATCTGGCTCCCTCATTTATTTTCTACTTCAACTAAATTGGCTTAGTTAGGTGGCACAGTAGATAGAGCACTGGCCTTGAAGTCAAGAGGACCTGAGTTCAAATCCAGCCTCAGACCAAACACTTGACACTTACTAGCTGTGTGACCCTAGGCAAGCCACTTAACCCCAATTTCTTAAAAATAAATAAATAAATAGGCTTAGTCACTGTTCTCCAAACATACTCTGTGTTTTCCTCTCTCTTTTCGTTTGCTTATGCTGTCCATTCCATCTGAAATTCATTTTTCTGTTTCTTCATGGGTAAAAAAGTTTCAAGGCTCAGCTCAAATACAATATTCTCCATGAAGCTCTCCCTAATCCCCCCAGTCAGATGTGATCACTCACTCTTCTAAACCTCAACGTATTTTATTTGTACATCTATTATGACACTTTTTATATCCTTTCTTCTACTATATTTACTTCTACTCATCTTATTCTCATTAATATATTGTAAGAACCTTGAGGACAATTAGGTAACAAGCAGTCAGTCAATTAGCATTTATTAAATTCTCTGAAGATACAAAGAAAGGCAAAGAAAAAGATACAAAGACACAATAAAGATACAAAGAAAGCTCTACTCTCAAGGAGCTCACATTCTAATGGGAAGAAAAATGTGCAAATAACTATGTACATACTATTCACAGACACATACACTCATATATAATATAATGTAAAATAAATATAAATATAAAGGTACTAGCAGCTGAGGAGACCAGGAAAGGTCTCCTGCAGAAGGTGGGATTTGAGCTGAGTCTTGAAGGAGCCTGGGAAACCAGAAGGCAGAGATGAGGAGAAAGAGCATTTTAGGTATGAGACGTTGAGTGAAATGGCATTCAGTTGGGAGATGGTGTGTGAAATCATTCTGTTGGGTTTGGGGAGCCCAGACTGTTACCTGCTGGTTCAGAGTCCTCCCAAGGAAGAGAGCCAATGAAGGGGGCTAGATAGGTGGGCAGGTGGGAGCATAGTATTTTTTAAATTAAATTTTTTTTAATTAACAGAAACTTATTTCCTTTCCTTCCCACTCCCCACCCTAAAAGGAAAAAGAGAAAAAAAAAAGAAATTTCTTGTAATAACTATTCATAGTCAAGCACAACAAATTATCTTATTCACTGTACTCAAAAAAACATATGTCTCACCCTGGACCCTGAATCCATCACCTCTCTGTCAGGAGGTGGATAGCATGTTTCATAATTGGTCCTATGGAATCATGTGTCATCATTGCATTGATCAGAGTTCTTATCACTTTTCAAGCTGTTTGTTTTTACAGTGTTGTTGTTATTATGTTCTTCTGGTTCTGTTCATTTCATTTTTTTTTTTTTTTTGGCTAAGCAATGGGGCTAAGTGACGTGCCCAGGATCACACAGCTAGTAAGTGTTATGTGTCTGAGATCAGATTTGAACTCAGGTTCTCCTGACTTCAGGGCCGGTGCTCTATCCACTGTGCCACCTAGCTGCCCCTTGGAAATAGGTTTTACACGACTTTACATGTATAATCAATATCAAATTGCTTGCATTTTCAAGGAGAGGGGAAGGGTGGGAGGGAGGGAGAGAATTTGAAGTCAAAATTTTAAAAAGTGTATGTTAACAATTTTTAAGTGTAATTGGGAAATATTTAACAAAGTAAATAAAATATATTTTAAAAACGAGAACAGGTTATCCCAGACTAACTTCTTTCTTTAACAAGGTTACACAATTGGTGGATCAGGAAGTTGTGCAAAGTTTTTGATAAAAAATCTAATACCGTGTTTCAAGAAAAGATGGAGACATATGGACTAGTAGATAATGCAATCAGGTGGATTTTGAAACAGCTGGCTGGACTCAAAGAACAATTGTTAAATGGTTCAATATTGATATGAGAGGAGACGACCCAGTGGCGTGCCCCCAGAAATCTTTGGTTGGCCCTATGCTTTTGACATTTTTATCAGCAGCAGTGCATAGCTGGCATGCTCACCAAATTTGCCAATGACACCAAGGGGAGAGGGAGAGCTGACATGTGGATGACAGGTTCCAAAAAAGATCTTGAGAATTTTAGAGAAGGAGTTTCTTAATTTGAAGTCCATGAACTTAGAAAATTTTTTGATAACTTTTCCACTATAACTAGTTTCTTTTGTAGTGCTATGTATTTTATTACATGCATTTAAGCACATTCTGTGAAATGGGCTGTTAGACTCTACCATATTGCCAAAGGGGCAAAAAAAAAAGATTAAGAACAACTAGTGTAGAGAATTAGGATGAATCTAATAATGATACCAACAAGAAGAAATTCAATAGGGATAAATTTAAATGTAAGGTGTGTGTGTGTGTATTCTTGAGTCCTGGGTTACATAGAATCTTATACTTGTATTAAAAGAATTGACTTTTTAAGTACAGGATAGGAGAGACGTGATTGGATAGCCATTTGCCTGAAAAAAAACCCGGACAAAAATCTTGGCGTGAGTCAGCCAAGTGATGTGACAGTGATAAATGCTAATTTTCTAAAAGAGTATTGTTTCCCTGAATAGGGTGGTGATAATCTAGCTTGACCACTAGGTGGTGCCATAGTTCAGAGAGTGTCGGGCCTGAAGTCAAGCCGACTCATCTTCCTGAGTTCAAATCTGGCCTCAGACAGTTACTAGCTGTGTGAACCTGGGCAGGTCACTTAACCTGGTTTGCCTCACTTTCTTCATCTGTAAAATGATCTGGAGGAGGAAATGGCAAACCACTCCAGTATCTTTGCCAAGAAAACCCCAAATAGGGTCATGAAAAGGCTCACATAACTGAACACCAACATAGTTTTTCTAGTAAGTATCTGAGGCTTACTTTGACTACCGGTCCAGTGTTCATCTGCTGTGTCACCTACTTTCCTGAAAAAGAGTCAGTGTAGACTTCATAGCTATCTTCATGTATTTGAGCAAATGTCCTAGACAATAGGTATCGTCTTTGGTTTCTTTGGTTCCAGTCAAGGCCAGGAACGATTGGTAGCAGGTGCAAAGGCCTGATGTGAAGATAAACATCCTGATGATCAGAGCTCTCCAAAAGTGGAGTGGACAGCTCCAACAGTTGGTAGATTGTCTCTCCTGGGAGGTCTTCAGGCACAGACTGTGAAGGGTTGAGATTAAATTATCTTTAAGGGCTTTACTTGCTCTATATTTTTTTGATCCAAGCCATCACCCCCAATTTGTAGATGAGGCTATAAACTCATGCTTACAGCAGTGGAATGACTTGCCTAAAATGACAGCCTTGTCATGCTGCTAATAAATATTCTGTTCAGTTGTTTTCAGTTGTGCTCAACTCTTTATGACCCCGTTTGGGGTTTTCCTGGCAAAGATATTGGAGTGGTTTGCCATCTTTTCTAGCTTATTTGACAGATGAGAAACTGAGGCAAACAGTGACTCGCCCAGGGTCACACAGCTAGTAAGTTTCTGAGACCAGATTTGAATTCACAAAGATAAATCTTCCTGACTTCAGGCCAGGTATTCTATCCACTGCACCACTTAGCTGCCCTGATAATAGGTATAAACCTAGCCTCCTAGGTTCAGTGCCTCTTACCCCTCTTTCTGGCTAAAAGACCAGCAGTACGTCTACTCCGCCACAATCAGCTCAGACAAATAATACATCTTAATAGGTGGGTGGGCTTACCTGGCTGGGTGTGAGGGAGTCCTGTTTTCCCCATTAAGACTGAAAGCTCACCAAATGGTGAGAGGGAGGTACTTTTATTAGTTCTACCTCTTCTGACCACTGGGGTGTGGTTCTGTCTATGACTTACTTTTCTATTCCGGCAGTTGAATTTGAAAATCTGACTATTATCTAAATACTGAGAGGAGAAAAATCTAAATCCTGAAGTTTTTCCAATGGAATAAATTGACATGCGAGTCAAAAGTCAAGTCAACAAGCACTTAGTTTTTGTTCTTCAGTCATTTTAGTCATATCCAACTCTTCATGATCACCTCACTGCCCACAAGCATTTATTACGTGCCAGCACTGTGCTAAGCACTAAAGATACAAAGAAAGGTAAAAGTAGTCCCTGCCCTCAAGGAGCTTGCAGTCTTATGATGAAGACAACGTGCAAACTACCATGTACAAACAAGATATAGACAGGATAAATTGGAGATACTCTCAGAGGGAAGCCATAAGCAAATGATGCATAAGAGAACAGATCAGTTAAGAAGATACACTGGTGATGGATAAGCAAATTGGCGGTGGCTAAGGGACACTTTTTGCAATGTGATGTGACACACTGAACGTCATGCATACCTATGATCGTGGTTCAGAGGCCAGAAAGGGAGGAGGGAATGAAGCACCCATTCTTTTTACCACTCCCAAGACACAGTTGGCTGTATACATTTCTACCTTAAGTTGGGACATTTAGAGGTTTATCAAGAATTCAGATTGAGATGGCTGGATCCAAAGTGGGTCAAATGGCCCTCTCCCCTTCCCTGGTCCACGTCCATGTCCATGTCAGTTCTCAACCAGTCAGCAAACGGCTCCTCTTAGCCACCCCGCTGCATTGTAAAAGAGCTTTCAGTATCTATTGAGCGCCAATGATGTTAATCAATCACCAATCACTATGTGACATGACTTAAAATAACTCACGTTTACATAATACTTCCTGAGTTTGTTTTGACCTGATTAAAGCATCTCACAAATATCTTTGTGAGTAAGATGGCCATGTGGGCAGGATGACACAGTACAGTTAGATTTACAACTCACCAAAGAGAAAGAATTGATTAATGGAACAATATTCATATTCAATTGGCTTTAAAAA
Organism: Phascolarctos cinereus; assembly: GCF_003287225.1. Lineage (NCBI taxonomy): Eukaryota > Metazoa > Chordata > Mammalia > Diprotodontia > Phascolarctidae > Phascolarctos > Phascolarctos cinereus. The sequence goes on from NW_027555958.1 coordinate 320,783,682, forward strand.
AGCTTTATTAATCTCTTTCTATGTGTCAGAATACAAAGATAGAAATAAGAGTTCTTGCCCTCAGGGAATTTCCACTCAACCTGGGAGGAAGCAAATAGTAGAAATCCAAAAATTTAATCTTTTCTGCTGCCATATTATGTATATCTATATATCTATATCTATCTATCTATATCTATCTATCTATCTATATATATACACACACACACACACACACATACATATATATACCCACATACACATATGTGTGTATGTATATATGTATATATACACACATTTTATATATATGCACATATATACACGCATACATATACACACATGTGTGTGTGTGTGTGTGTGTGTGTGTGTGTGTGCGCGCAACTTAGATGAAGACATTGAAGGCAAGCTTGCCAGATGTGAAGATTACACAAAGTTGAGTGGGGAGCTTTGTAGTTCATCTTCTGGCTGGATGAGACATCTATACGTAGCAAGATAAATTAGAGGATACAAATAAAGTCCTGCCCACAAAATCTATGTAACAAATAAAATATGGGGCAGAGCAATCTCAGTGAGAGTCCTCCTGAAAAAGATTTGTTTTTTCAGTCTTAAATCCAGCTCATGGACAAGTCAAGGCATTACCCTGTGAAGTCATTGGTCCTCTTCAAAAACAGAGGATGAACAACCACGATAGTGATGTGAATCAAATAGTATGGCAGTGCCTGGTACCTATTAGGTATTTAATTAATTCTTTGTGGATTGAATGATTGGTATATAAGGTTGCAAAATACAGTACAAGCAGCAAACAAATGCCCCAGGCTGTGTTATTAGAAGTATAACATCTCAAACAAAGGAGAGGCTCATTGAGTTCTACTCTGCCCTATTCAGGACATAGTTGGTAGTATTGTATTCAATTCTCGAAGTCACAATTTAAGGGATTAACAAATTAAAATATGGCCAGAGTGGTACAAGTATTTGAAAGGCATGTAGGTTGTACAGTGGGTAGAGTGTTAGGCCTGGAGTCAGGAAGACCGGAGTTCAAATCCTGTCTCAGACACTTCCTAGCTGTGTGACTTAGGGCAAGTCACTTAGCTGCTGTTTGCTTCAATTTCTTCAACCATAAAATGGGGATAATAATAGCATCTTTCTCCCAGAGTTATTGTTAGGATCAAAATGAGATATTTGTAAAGCACGGTATCTGGCACATAGTAGACCCTTAATAAATGTTTCTTTCCTTCCTTATGTCAAAAGTGAAACTATTGATAGAACTGGAGCAAATCTCTTCCCTTTTCCCAGCATACAGCCTTTCAAATATTTGGAGATACCTGTCATCAGCCCTAAAGATTCCTCTTTTTCCGGGTAGTGAACCCCCTATTACTGGAAGTGTTCAAGCAGATATTGGATGTTGGAGATGCTTGAGGATAATTCCTACCTGGGCCTGAGAGGTTGTAATGATTTTAGAAGTCCCTTTCTAACTTCAAGATTCAGTGGATTATTTTTGGAGATCTGCTATTGTTCATTTTTGCCATAGTTTTTGTAGGGGATGGTGGGACATCAGGCATGGTCCCTACCTTCAAAGACCTTAAAATCTAATTGGGGAGACAAATGAAATAATAGAAAAAGAAAAGCAAGGAAAACCTGAAATCAGCATTGATTTGTGTAGTACAGGCACCACACCAGCAGGCTTTCCTTTTTCTGATTTTAAAGAACAGCTTTGATAATAGATGAATCTAGGTTTTAAGATTACAAGGGAACAGTGACTTACCATATGGCCATATCATTGCCATGGTGGGCTGCTCCAATAGCGTGACGGCCTTCACCTTGCTCTGAACCACAATAGGTGATTATCTTTGTGTCATTATGTTTTTCATTCACATGTGTCAACCATTACTGAGTTTGTTCTTAGAAAGACAAACAAAATTAGTCAGAATGGGAGAGTTTATTTCTCTCAAAGCTTGCAGAACATGCGCGGGGGAGCTTATTGTGTAAATGAACCCAAAGATGGACAAAGGATTTTTATACGTTCAGAGTAATTCCCTCTCACCCTTTACCCCCTTCCTAGTTCAGGATGCTTATGTCAGCCAAAATTATGGTCCCCAAATGTTCAACCATGATATGAGAAAGAAGTTTCTTAAGTGAATAGGTTGTAAATAAAATAAGTTAGGAGAATGTCAAAGTGTCCATTGAAATTATAGATCCAGGATATCTCTGTTTCTTTACCCTTAACATGACATAACACAGTGTATGTCCATGAAACACTAAGATAAGAGAAGTCCCACTATTCAAGACAGTGTCTGTTCCCAGGCATCCTGTATTTGGTGGCCATAAACAGAAGAATGCTGGTCAGCTTCAACTGATCCTGCAATTACTGATACAGGAAGGGGCATTTTGAGTTCACTCAGAGAACAAAGAAAAGTGTGTCCAGGGCACGCAAAGCATTATGGCAAATTAAGCCCAGAGTGGACTGAAATTTCTCTCTTGATTGGCCAATCCAGGTTTTAGGCCTTTCTTAGGTATTGGGGTTCAAAATGGTTTGGGGAGGAGTCTACACATATAACACACATAGCCTATAGCTCTTGAGAATCTAAATAATAATTTTGAAACTAGAGTTAGTCTAAGTACAATGAATATTTATTATATAGTTACTGTGTACATGGGAAAGGAACAAGCATTTATTAAATGCCTACTATGTGCCAGGCACTGTGCAAAGCCCTTTACAAATATTATGTCATCTGTTCACAGTATAAAGCAGGAGACAACATGCAAGCTATGTACAAACCATATAGACAGGATAAATTGGAGATAATTTCAGAGGGTTGGCATAAAAAAATACACCATTGATGTTTAAGAGAACAGATCAGTTTCCTTAGCGAGACTTTGCACCAGGGGCTGGGAATATAAAGAAAAGAAGAAAAATAATTTTTGCCCTTGAGGAGCTTACATTACTTTACTATTAATGTGAAATATAACAATCATATAAGCTGCAGAGGACAGAGAAAGCTTCTTGTTGCAGGTGTGATTAAAGCTAGGCCTTATAGGATGTGTATATGTTGTATATATGTTGTCTTTTCCTATGGAATGTAAGCTTCTTGAGGGCAAGAAGCTCATGTTAGTGTTTATAGTCCCAGGTTTTAGCAAAGTTCCTGGCATGTAGTAGGTTCTTCATAAATGCTTGCTGATTTTTAGATACTATGGAGATTTAGCTAATACTGTGTAAATAATAATAATAATAATATTAATAATAATAATAATAATAATACAATAATTCTCACTTAAAAAGCACCTTAAAATTGACAAAATCCTTTCTTCACCACAACCCTGGGAGGTAGGTAGTCTCAGAAAGATTAAGTAACTTGCTTAGATCCACATAGTAAATATCAGGGCTGGGATTCGAACCCAGATTTTTTTATTTTGAATTTTGTGCTCTGCTGTCTTCATTATATCAACTCACAAGGCACTTTGAAGAAATATCGAAATCTGTGGAGAGAACATTGTGGGGAAACATTGGACATAATAGAGAAATACTGAAAACAGAAAATCCAATATGAACAGAGGCACACTAGATGTTGTAGGGCAGGAGTTTGTAACTTTTTGTAAGTTATAGACCTCTTTGGCAGCTTGGTAAAGTGTATAGATCTCTTCTCACAAAAACATTTGTTATCTACTTTCATAATGGAATAGAATGCTAAATTTCAGTTAGAGATTACTGAAAATAAAAAAGTAATTTTCTTTTCCTATCCAAGTTTACGAACACCATGAAATCTATAAGGGTCCATGGATGCCATCTTATGAACCCCTGCTGTAGGGAGGTATTAGACTCCATGACAAGATATTAGATACTGTTGAGATTCATTAGGAGAAATAGGGGAAAGAGAAGACTAAAGTGATAGGAGGAACTGGACACGCATGAAAAAGGCAAGAATACTTACACAGCCTCTTAAGGACAAGGATGACAGCCAAGTGGTGCAGTTGATAGAGAACTGGATCTGGAGTTAGGATGACCTAACTTCAAATCAGCATCAGACACTGAGCCATACAACCCTAGGCAAGTCACTTAGCTGCTATCTCCCTTGGTTTCCTTATCTGTAAAATGGGAATAATAATAGCACCTACCTCTCAGAGTTGTTGTGAGAATCAAATGAGACATTATTTGTAAAGCATTTTGCAAAAGTTAAAATACTATATAAATGCTAGCTATTATAAAATTTGTATGTTAGTGGAATCCAAGAATAATCAGTCCACATTTCAACAGACATTCAGCATTTCTTTAGAAAGTAATTTCCTCTTAGCTCTGAGAGTTTGGTAAGTAGTATAAGAATTATCCTCATTGAACAGATGAGGAAATTATCTTCATTGAAACCCAGAAAGTTAAAATCAAAGACCACATGGTATAGTGAATTGAATGTTGGACATGGAGTCAGTAAGACCTGAGTTAGAAATCCTGCTTCAGAAAATTACTATGCGATCCTTGCTACTGACTTAGTTTCTTTCACCTGCAGTTTCCTCTTCTGTAAAATGGCAATAATAATAGCCTTCTTACACAGGTTTGTTATGAGTATCAAATGAGATTTGTGTGTGTGTGTGTGTGTGTGTGTATACATATACATTTCTCTCTTTCTCTCTCTAAAGGGTTTTGCAAACCTTAAAGTACTGTAGAATGTTACCTATTATTCTTACTAGGGCTTTGCTCATGGTCCGACAACTAGCTATGTGGTATGGTAGTGGATGGAAGAGTGTGTTTGGAGCTTAAGACCTGGCCCAGTTTGGCCTCAGCTATTTACTAGCTGCGTGTGACCATGACCAAATCACTCAACCTCTCAGAACTTTCTGTGATATTGGCATTATATTTTAATTATAATTTAATTATACACAATACTTTATACACATAAGCTAATGTGACCTGCACAACAAACTTGCATGGCAGGTACTTCAAGTGGTATATTAGCTTTTTTACTAAACTAGGAGACATGAAAGGTATGAGAGAAATAATCATTTCTCTCTTGTATTAATAACTAATTTTTGAATCAGGACCAAGGTTTTTCCCCTTTTCTACTACCTCTTGCTCAAAGACTCATCCAGGAAAAGAAATTCTAAGTTTAGGCTAATGACTATATTCCTGCTCATTGTGTTTACTCAAACAGTTTTGGGAAAATGTAGATTCTTCCTTTTGTCAGACAGGTGATACGGAAATTGATAAGTCTCTTTGACTAAGACTTGAATGGTCTAAGTCACTATCGCAAGACCCTCATTGTAATATAGATCACCTCTCATTGCAATATTCATTTTTTTCTTTAGTTGTTAATCAACCAGAGTTGACTACCACTCTCAGGAACACGTATCCTTCCAAAGGCAAATAAACTGTGAGCCTACCCCCATGAGGGATCTTTGGCATTTAAGAGGGCCATTGATCTCTTTTTATTAATAAACATGCTAACTTTATTAAATAAAATGATTAAATTACTCAGAAATTATGTTTGTTGAACCTTCTAAATGTTGCAGGTACATTCCAGCTATAAAATCCCAATTCCCATCCCAATTCTACTTTATATTTACTATTAATAACAATAATACCTAACGTTTATACAGTGCGTACTATATAGCCAGACACTGTGCTAAGTGCTTTACAATTAGAATATCATTTGATGCTCACAACAACCTTGGGAAGTAGATGCTATTATTATCCTCATTTTATAGATGAGGAAACTGAGGCAAGCAGAAGTTAAATGACTTGCCCAGGATCACACAGCTAGTTAATATCTAAGCCACATTTGAACTCAGGTCTTCCTGACTCCAGACCCAGCACTCTATCCACTGTGCCTCTTAGTTGTATCGATTGTCTGTGTTTAAGAGAGGAATTATGAGATTAGCAAACAGAAGGTTGGCATTAGTGCCAAGAAGACATGAACTCAAGTATTGCCTCTGATACATACTGGCTACATGACCCTGGAGAAGTCACTTAATCTCTCTAAAGGCTCTAAGCAAATCTCAAAGACTAAGTTTCAGAAAAAGAGGAAGTCCCTCACTGGTTACTCTCTATACCAATGAAATCAGAGGCCCAGCTTCTATCCCTCAATATTCAAAGCAATATGCTATGCTCTAGGCATACAATGACAAAAATAAAACAATCCCTTGCTGTCAGATTCAATCCCAGTATGAGAATTTTTGGCAAGACAATTTTTGACTCAGGCTTCTTTCTGTTACTGCGATAAGAGAAAGACTGTGACTCATACTTCTTGCCACTACTATGATAAGAATGAGAACACTGCTCCAGTCATGATTTTTAGCTTCAGATGTGACTGTTGCTGGAAGCTAGAAGGTCACAACATCTTCAGAATCAAGGGTGGGAAAGAAGCCACAGCTTCTGTTTTGACTATCAGGCATAATCTTCTCCCTTCTGTTACTTGTTTCCAGGCACGTATACCTTTAGCTTTCCTTCTTGCTTTCTGTCAAATCCCATATTTCTATGTTGCTTATGTATTCACATTCCATATAAGCTGATGCTCTCTGCTCTCTGACTTTGTATGCAGATGAGCTTGCACTCTGAGTGTAATAAAACACTGCAGATAACTAATCTTTGTGTAATTGATTCAGTGACTGACAGCAGTAGCACTTAATCAATAGACCTTTGTATAATTTTTATCTCACCAGTAAATGGGGGAGCTGGGATTTTGAAGCAAGTCCAAGGTCTTTTCTACTATATTATGCTACCTTTCTGACCACCCTCCCCCCCATAAAATAATCCCCCCCCAAAAAAAAAGCCCAAACCAACAGCAATGACAACAACCAGACCTAAGCAAATGAAAACCTAAGAGGCTTTGTAGAGAAGGAGAATGTGAAATAGGATTAAGAAGCATGACTGGAATACAAAACGTCAGGGGAGAGGTTTGGGAAGCCTACTGAGGTGAAATAACCAGAGCAAAAATTGGCATAGTTGATAGAATGTGAGATCTGAAGACCCGAGACTGGATCCTGCCTTCTACACTTGCTAGCTATGTGAGGCTGGGCAAGTCACTTCCTCATCTGTAAAATGAAGTAGTTGGACTTGATGAGCTCTGAAGTTTTTTCTAGCTCTAACTATATGATCCTGTGATTCTATATGGGAAGAAAAAAGTTTATTTTGTTGTTGTTGTTGTTTTGGGAGGGAGGATGGAGGACAGCAAGAACAACACTACTACTACTACTGCTAGCTAGCATTTAAAATGCAAAGCATTTTATAAAAATCATATCATTTTATTCTCACAACCATGAGTGGTAGGCTCTATTATTGTCCCTATTTTATAGATAAGAAAATAGAAGCAGACAGAGGTTAAGTGACCCACCAAGGGCTCTGTCCTCTGCACCAATTAGCTTCTATCAAGGACAAGATTAGGAGGTGAAAATATGCTAAAATAAAATAAATTTCTGAATGAACGCTGGTTCAAGTTTCAATGTAAATGTTCAATCAACGCCTGAAGGTAGTCCAGCCCACTTTGGGACCTCCTCTGGTTGCTGGGAAGTTTTCCCTTATATCAAGGCTACAGACATCTTTTTCTACAAGCACCACTCATTGTTCCTAGCTCTTCAACCTGGGGCCAAGCAGGCCAAGTGTTGACCTTATTCCAATGAACATGTGACACTGTTCATCAAGAATGACAAGATGACCTCACCTGTTGCATAATGACAGGCTTCACTGGGGACAGCTGATTAGCCACGGATTCAGAGAAGTACTGAGGGTGGATGGCCAGTGAGCAATCAGAAAGAATTCTCAGCTTCCAAGGAGGGATTGTGTCCTTAGCACTGAAATAAAACTTGTTATTACCCCCAACTAGAGGGAAGAGAAGGGAAGGGATCAAAGGAAAAGAAGAGAAGAGAATAACATTCTCTTTTATATGGCGCCCATTTATATGCCAAGCACTGTATTAAGCACTTTTCAAATACTGTCTCATTTGATCCTCACAACAACCCAGAGAAATAGATGCTATTATTTTTGCAGTTGAGAAAACTGGAACAAATTGCTTAATTACTTCATTAATTGATCAGCTATTTCCATAGTATTTATCCCCACCATCAATGACTTCTTTTAGTGTATGCCATTGACTGAAACTGAAGTGGCAACCTCTGGGTTGAGGGAGCCGGGTAAAACGGGGGTTGGGTGGGTGGGAGTCTTCCCTCCGCCCTCTCCCCTCGCAAAAACACCAGAGAAAAGAATGGATGACAATTGAAAGAGGAGATACAGTCTACATCCTCAGAGGACATCCAAGCCCTTACCTTAGGGACCCCCAAATCTGAAGGGATAGATGCAATGCAGATCCCTTACAAAAAAGGTCCACAAAACTTAGGTTGGGAAAACACAAAAACAAGCGGAAGTAAATAGAGCTTTAAGTCTGCCCTAGTGAAGTCACATTTGGATGGATGTGACTGGTACATAGTAAGCAAGTTACATGGTAAAGATGGTAAGTATAGTAACAACACTGATGAACTAGACAGGGTCCAAAGAGAGGCGACCTAATCAGTCAGACACTGATGATCTTACCCTAGGAAAATCAGTTAAAGAATAAGGCTATTTAATATGGAAAAGAGAAAATATATTTAGTTGGAGGTGAGGCATGAAGAATGAATGAATAATTGACAAATCGTTTATTAAATGTGTCAAAAATTGTACTAAGCACTGTGAATAAAAAAACAAAAGTGAAGTCAGTGCATGCCCTGAAGGAGCTTACATTCAAATGAGAAAGATAATACATATAAGGAAGTGGTGTCCAGGCAGCGCAGGCAGCTGGGTATTTTGGTTTGGAAAGTTGCAGAGATGATGAGCAGAGCTGTAGGGTAGTAGGTTGACATGCCCTTTCCAGGATCAACGGCAATGCTGATTTCATCGTAGTTTCTGAAATGGCACAGGAGGGAGTAGGGAGGGATAGGGTACCTGTGAGGTAGCAGGATGACTGGAGAAAAGACAGGAGTGGGGAGGGTGGCATAAACTGAAACAAAGCGGGAGCAGACATCCTAATATAGTGGGCAAAATATGAGACAATCACAAATCAGAACCTGGAGTCTCTGTATGGGAAATACCTGTGATAACTGTTTTCAAGTATTTGAAAGGCTATTTTATGGAAGAGGGATTTTACCTGTTTAACTTGCACCTAGATTGGAGAACTATAAACAATGGGTAGAAGTTGTGGAGAGGCAGATTTAGGTTCAATGCGAGGGAAAACTTGCTAACAATTGGGATGGTCCAAAAATGGAATGGGTTGCTTTCGGAAGCAGCAAGTTTCCCATTATAAAGATCTTCCCATGGATGCTGGATGATCACCTTTTAGGGATACCAAAGCTATGTTTAGACATTATTTTTAGGGAGCAAAACCAGTTTGGAGCAGCAAGGCATCCAGTAGCTGCAATAGCAGAGGACAGTCCAACTGTGGTTATAGTTAAAACATGAGAGGGAGTAGTCCCTCCCAGAGAGTTCTGCCCTAATCACAGAGGGGTTGTGTGTGTGTGTGTGGGGAGGGGAAGCAGGCTTGGTAAAGTGACAAAACGAAAGTTTGAAGTAGGTGAGGGAGTGGAGGATTCAAGATGCAGAGATAGAGGTCCTCTGTAGGAAGGAATGATGTCCAATATAGATATCAGTGTCCTAGGGAAAAGTCCTGGTCATTTCAACATAGTTACGGTTCTGATACTGACCTACCTTACTTCCTTCAAGTCCCAATTAAAATCCCACCTTCTATGGGAATTTTCTGCAACCCTTCTTAATTCCAGGGCTTTCTCTCTGTTAATTATTTCCTATTTATCCTGTATATAGCTTGCTTTATACATATTTTTTTTTCATGTCGTCTCTCGCGTTAGACTGTAAGCTCCTTGAAGGCAGGGATTATTTTTTGCCTTTTTTTTTTTTTGGATCTCCAGCACTTAGCACATTGCCTGGAACATAATAGGTACTTGAAAAGTGTTTATTGATTGATTGTCAGATGCTATAGAGGGAATTCTTGCTCAGGTGTAGATTGGATTAGAAAACTTCTAAGGTTCTTTGCAACACTATCATTCTAAAGCATTAGAGTCATCTCAATTATCACGTATTTTTTGTTTACCATGCAGGTTACACATGGTCAGCATTTCATCCAGGGCTATCTTTTGTATGTGGTCTAGCATTTTCTTATATCATACTCACACCACCAACACCACATGTATTCAGAGATTGTGAATTGATTCTAATAAGAGTTTGATAGAATCACTCAATACAGTGAAAAGTGGATTGAATTTGGATCTGAGTCAAAATTCTGACTCTGCCACTTACTAGCAAGCCACTTAACTTTTCTGGGTTTCAATGTCCTCGACTGTAAAAAGCAGGTGACCTCTAAGGTCCCATTTGAGGTCTCAGTTTATGACCCGATGATCTTCCACCAAAATAAACTTACTTAGCATTCTAATTAAAAATGAATTTTAAAAATTGTCTTCTAAGTTTCTTATTTGTTTCTTCATTATTTAGGATTACCTACGTATTGTTTCAGTTCATGAGTGTGGATGTTCAAGATTCATGTAACTTAGTCTAGGTAAGGGCTGGGAGGGATCCTAAAAGACAGAGAATCTGGAATTTGGAGGGATGGTGGTGGGAAGACATTGGGTTTGGACCTTCTGATGAGGTTACTTTGAACCAATGGACTAGGTGAATTAATGAGATGGTAGAGTGAGTTTGTGGGGTGGAAGGGTCGCAGAATTTGATTGTGAATCAGATAGCCTCAAAATCAGCCCTCCCTCCAGTGTGATGTAGGTAGTGGAGGTCAGGGATGGGCCCCTCCTCTTCCAAGTATTCAGATTCCTGCCTTGATGGCATCTCCCCCTGAATCTGATGATGGACAGATATGTGAGAAACTGTCAATCACAGAGCCTATGTGGGTGGAAAGTAGCATTCCACAAGCCTAAGCTGTGTCTCACAAGCCAAGGGCAGAACCCAAGAGCAGGATAAAAGGGATGCTGGGGCACAGGATACCTCAATCTACTTGCCTTCTGTGGTGACAGACTGAACCCTATTCTGAGAGCGGATCAGGTATGTCAGTCCATCTGGGGTATGGGATAGTTGAAAACCAGGTTCAAGGGGAGAGGAGGGAAGAAGGTAAGGATCTAGGTTATAATGAGGGAGGTGAAACTGATGGTTATTATGGTCCCTTCCTGCTCTGACATTCTGTGACTATAGGTAAAAAGGACATGGGCAGTGGGGAGCAGTGGAGATGATTAGGAAGCAGAGGAACAATAGAGAGAAAGGCTATAGACTGCCTCTGTTTGCTAGAAAAGTCCATTTTCCCCCTTAAACCAAGAGACTTCCATTGTCTCAGAGATGCAAAATTTTGACCATCACATTGTCATGCAAGCTGTTGTACACAGGGAATGAAAGTATAACTTTGAAAATAGAGCTATCCTCCTGCAAAGAGCTCTAGATAGTGTCAGAAGACCTGGGTTCAAAGTCCACCTCTTTATTTTACCAGCTCTGTGACCTTAAGCAAGTCATTTCAGTCTCTGGTCCTTAGTATCTTTATCTGTGAAATGAGTGATTGGACTAGGTGACCTTTAAGGGTCTTTTTCATTCTAACAATGATTCTGTGACTTCTCCTGATCATGGAAACACAACTCTTTTATCTGTGAGGGGAAGTTATATGGTGCACTGTAATTAATAGGCACTAGGCTGGATGGTCAATAGTAGTAGGTCTTTCTCTCTGTGTCCATGGGCCAGTCACCTGATTTCTCCAGGTTTTTGTTTTCTTGTCTGTCCAATGTGAGGATAGAATTAAGATGATCTCTAAAGTCTTTTCAAGGTCTAATATTCGATGTCCTGACAGCACAGATCTCTGGAGAATGATTCCTGGAGAAAATATGTCATGACAACGTTAATGCTTTTTTCATCCATGAAAAGGTTGCAACTCTCAGTTGGTTCCCAGTTTGGACATTTCTTGAAAAAAAAGTCTTCTCATTTTCCTTTAGCTTTTAAAATCTTGAAAGATTAAAAAAAAAGAGGCAGTAAAGATTTGGGTCTGCATCTGCCCTACATCTGTTCCTAGGTACAAATCTGTATAGAGATACAAATGCAGCATCCTAATTCAGCTTTCATGACCACAGAGAACATATTTGGAGCCTACATTTTGTGTGTGCGTGTGTGTGTGTGTGTGTGTGTGTGTGATAGAGGGAAGAAAGTCTTATAAAGGAGAGGAGGTGGGAGCCATAGAAAGGAGCACCGTACAGATGTTCCCTGATAGTAAAGCAAAGAGTGGAGAGGAGAATGCCTTGGCTCCTAGCATCAGTCATAAGACAAGACATTCCTGAGCTCAAGAGCTCAGCAAGAATCACTGTTGCCTGTCTCCTCTGATCAGTTTCCATATTCTTGTTGCCCATCTTGGGTCCAGCTCTAGACATTTCCATAAATTATCAACTTCATGGGAGTGTTTTGAGAAACTAACGATGATCCCTGTCTCTTGTTTAATTCTCTCTCAGGTTTACCAAGCTCCCTCAAAGATGTCCTGCCAGCAAAGCCAACAGCAGTGCCAGCCCCCTCCCAAATGCCAGACCCCCAAGTGCCCACCAAAGTGTCCTCCTAAGGCTCCTGTCTCTTCCTGCTGCGGTTCCAGTTCTGGAGGATGCTGTGGCTCTAGCTGTGGGGGAGGAGGTGGTGGATGCTGCCTGAGTTCCCATCACAGGCGATCCCGAAGACGTCAGCGCCACAACTCGGGATGCTGTGGCCACAGCAGTGGCGGGGACTGCTGCAGCAGCGGCCATAGCGGTGGCGGGGGCTGCTGCAGCAGCGGCCATAGCAGTGGTGGTGGGGCCTGCTGCAGCAGTGGTAGTGGGAGCAGTCAGCAATCCGGGAGCAGTGGAGGATGCTGTTAAACTGGTCGCCTCAGTGAACACCAACTGTATTAGAGGAATCAAAACACCAGTGACCCTGCCCCATTCTGCAGCTTCTTCCCCTCCATTGACCTCTTGCCTCCTCCCTTCCTTCCCTGGCTTGAGTTCCTGAGATTTTAGAAGCATCCGGAGTTGTTTCCTGGGGAATTCATTCTGCTGAAATCCTAACTGGCTCTGTCATAGATACCTGCTTGACCTCTCACTCCAGCCCTATGTCCTGTCTTCTAACCTTCTAGAAAGCACATAAGACAGGAGAGGGGATCCCAAAACACAAAATTTAATGCCTTATTCAGTCTGATCCACAGGGTTCCTTGGTTGAGATGGAAAAATAAAGTGAGTTTACTCAGAATCATGTTTCTGACTGGTTTTTGCCCTCTGCATTTTACCTTTGTCCTGCTCTTCTTCCCTGAGTTGATTTCTATGTCATCACTAAACTCACTCTAGTGGGCCCAAAGCTATAAGCTTGGAGATGAAAACTTGAATAAGTAACATCGGAAACTGGGAGACCAGAACTCAATTCAACAAACATTTAAGCATCTACTTGGTATTATGGAATGAGTACTGGATTTGAAGTCATAGGATCTGGATGCAAATCTTGACTCCACTTACTTCCTTGGACAAAGAACTTAATCCCTCTGGATACCAATTTCTCAGCTAATAAAATGAGAATGTGTTAAACTAGATCACTAAATCTAAATCTATAATCCCACAAATTTCCTACCCCCACCTGTTCTAATGATTTTTGGACCTACATATAAAACTTTACCTTAATCCCATTTCAATTTCATTTTAATAGATTTCATCCATCTTTTTTTTTTTTTGAGGCAATTGGGATTAAGTGATTTGCCCAGGGTCATACAGCTAGTATGTGTCTGAGGCTGGATTTGAACTCAAGTCCTCTTGACTGCAGGGCCTGTGCTCTATCCACTGTGCCACCTAACTGCCTTGATTTCACCCATCATTTAAAAATTTTTTTTTTTGATCCTGGCTCTGTCATGCGTGATGAATGAATGAATGAAAAAAGTACTTATTAAGCACCTAACTTGTGCCAGGCACTATGTTGGGTGCTAGAAATACAAATAAAAAATGAGACAACACTTGCTTAGAAGAAATGTACTTATTAATGGGGGGAGATAAGATATGAAGGCATAAGTATGCCTTCTATGCCTTCACTAAAGTCATTGATAAAAATGTTGAGCTGAGCAGGGTAATCCCTTGCAAAATGAGCTCTAAATAGACATTGATCACTAATTACCACAGGGAGAACTTTTTTACTTTTCCCTTTGTATTTGCTGCCCCTCCCCAATCAACCTTACTGTACCACATTCCCAGTCCAAGCTGGAGTGGGGCCTTGGCTAGGAATGCCTACAAAATACTATTATTCTCTCACCTCTCCTTAGGATTGGTGGAAACCGCCTTCTATAGTTATTCTAGGAGTAAAACATTTTTTTCACTGAAATTTTTTTTTGGGATGGGATTTGGAAAAACTAAGCTGAAGGAGGCATCAAGGAGAAGTTGCAAGAGTAGATAAAGTTGATAAGCTATTGAGGAAGCAAGTCAACGAGCATTTATTAAGCACTTACTAGATTCTAGGCATTGTGCTAAATGATTTCTGTAGTTTTGTTGTTGAGTTGTTTTTAGTCATGTCTGACTCTTCATGACCTTGTTTTGGGGTTTTCTTGGCAAAGGTACTGGGGTAGTTTGCCATTTCCTTCTCCAGTTTATTTTACAGATGAGGAAACTGAGGAAAATAGGGTTAAGTGACTTGCCCAGGGTCACACAGCTAGAGTCTTACTGATTCCAAGCCCAATGCGCTATACATGTCACCACTTAGCTGACAGGAATACAGGAAGAGTCTCTGCTTTCAAGGAGATTACATTTCAACGAGGGAAGACAGATGAAAGGAAGTTGAAAAGTGGGAAGGAAAGGGTAGAGAAAGGCATGGTGGAGAAAGTACAGATAAAAATATTATCTCATTTTACTCTCATTACAACCTTGAGATATAGGTGCTATTATTATTGCCCTTATTTTACAGATGAGAAAACTGAGGCAGACTTGTCTTAGTTAAGTGATTTGCCTAAAGTCAAATGTCTCAGTCTGGATTTGAACTAAGGTCTTCCTGCGTCTAGGCCTAGACTGCTATCTACTTTGCCATCTAGCTGTGTCTAAGTATAAATATTTGATTTAATTCTCTTTACTTTATTTTATTGTACTTCAATTCAACAAGCCACTAGTGTGTACAGTTAGCTATGAGGTAGAGGGGGGAGACACAGGACACAAAATTTAGTTAAGATTCAGTCACTGCCCTTGTGAAATATAGATTTTAGTAGGGAGGTAGAACAAATATATGAATACCTAGACTATAAAATAATGTATAAGTGTATGATAGGCACTAATAATAATAATTATTATGATAACTAATTTTGGGGGGTAATTTTATATTTTGTTTTATAAACTTTAAGGTTTACAAAATGATTTCCTTTGCAATAACTGTGGGAAGAAATTAGTATTAGCCATATTTTACAAATGAGCCACTGAGCCACTGCGAAGTTGAGGACCTTGTCCAAGGTTGACTCTGCTAGGATTCAAATCTGTAAGGTCCAAAAAGGAAAAGATGATTCTGAATTGGGGGCATCAAAGAAGGATTCATGGAGGAAGTGGCATTTGAACTGGGATTCTAAGGGCAGGTAGGATTTTAACAGACAGGGGAGGAGAGGTGGGAAGCATTCTCTACACCGGGAACCCCATGAGTAAAGACTGGAGGCAGGGAGTGTAGGGAGTACTTCTGAAAAATTAATAATCTATTTTGATTGGTAAATAACTACTAAGAATCTTTAAGCAAAGTCTGGATAGCCACTTTTTAGGCATATTTTATTTTTTCCCATTTAATAGTATTTTATTTTTTCCAATGACATGTAAAGATAGTTTTCAACATTCACTTTTATAAGATTTTGAGTTCCAAATTTTTCTCCCTCTCTCCTCCCAAAGACAGCAAGCAATCTGATATAGGTTATACATGTACAATCATGTTTAACATATTTCCACATTAGTCATGTGAAAAAAAGAATAAGGACAAAAGGGAAAAACCATGAGAAAGAAAAAACAAAAAACAAAGTGAAAATAGTGTGCTTCGATCTGCATTCAGATTCCACAGTTCTTTCTCTTGATGTGGATAGCATTTTCCTTCATGAGTCTTTTGGAATTGTCTTAGATCATTGTATCGCTGAGAAGAGCTAAGTCTATCATATAGTTGATCATCACACAATGTTGCTGTTACTGTGTACAATGTTCTCTCAGTTTTGCTCATTTCACTCAGCATCAGTTCATGTAAGTCTTTCCAGGTTTTTCTGAAATCCACCTGCTCATCATTCTTATAGCACAATAGTATTCCATTACATTCATACACCACAATTTGTTCAGCCATTCCCCAGTTGATGGACATTGCCTCACTTTCTAATTCTTTGCCACCACAAAAAGAACTGCTATAAATATTTTTGTACATGTGGGTCCTTTCCCCTTTTTTATGATCTCTTTAGGATATAGACCTAGTAGTGGCATTGCTGGATCAAGGGATATGCACAGTTTTATAGCCCTTTGGGCATAATTCCAAATTGCTCTGCAGAAGGTTGGATCAGTTCACAACTTCACCAGCAATGCATTAGTGTTCCAATTTTCCCACATCTTCTCCAACACTTATCATTTTCCTTTTTTTTATCATACTACCCAATCAAATAGGTGTGAAGCAGTACCTCAGAATTGTCTTAATTTGCATTTCTCTAATTAATACTGCCATTTTATCCAGTTTACCTGAGCAAGAATCCCATTTAAAATATGCCTGAAAACACAAACTCAGAAGGATTTCGTTCAATCTCTGGTTGCCTCAATTTCTTCATCTGTGAAATGGGGACAATAACAGCACCAAACTTGTAGGGTTGTTGTAAGGATCAAATGAGATGGTATTTGCAAAGTGTCTGGTACATAGTGGCAGGTTTTACATAAATGTTAGTTATTATTATAGATCGATAAATATTGTGTTCCCTTTGTGTGAAAGGTATAGACTTCTGTATGAAACTTACTCTTTAGAGAGAGAGGAAGCCCTTTATCTTTCCAGTTTTATCTCTTATCACTCCCCTCCAGGCACAGTATACTCCAGTCATAGCAACTAAGATTAGAGACCATCTTCTTACCCCCTCCTTTTACAGGTGAGGACACTGAGGCATACAGAGCCCAGATGACTTACCTAAGGTAACCCAGGAATTAAGTAGCAGAGATGGAATTTGAACTCAACACCTCTGACTTCAAACCCAGTCCAAATTTCAGCCTTGGTCTCTTCCATCTGTAATCACAACAATAATAATTCATTTGTTCCTAAACATAATTCAGTTTTTTCCTGCAACATTTTTTTCCTCCTTAACATAACTTAAATTCAAACTAATCACCCTGGCAGTGCAGTGGAAAGAATATTGGCTCTGGAACCTATTGATTATTTCCAGATGACCCTGTCTACAGTTTGTTAGTAGTTGTTTGTATTTTGTCTCCCCCATTAGACCGTGAGCTCCTTGAGAGCAGGGACTATGGGTTTGTTCGGTTGGTTGGTTTTGCCTTTCATTGCATCCCCAGGGTTAAGTACAGTGCCTACCTACCACAGTAGGTGCTTAATACATGCTTATTGCCTGATTGATTGAATCTGGGGATCCAGGTTTGAATCCTAGCTCTGCTGCTTATTCTTTGTGGAAATAAGAATACTTGTACTGTCTGCTTACAAAGAGTTGTTTTGGGGAAAGAACATTAGTAAAGAGTAGTGCTATATGAAAAAGGAGTTAATATTATCACCATTTCACAGATGAGGAAACTGAGGTTCAGAGATGTTATAAGTGATTTACTTAAAGTTAGCTACTAAGTAGTGAAAGAGAGTCTAAAATTTAGGTCTTGTGATGATCTTGTCTACTGCTAGAGAGGCAGAGTAATGTAGTTGAAATAATGCTGGACCTGAAGCAGGATAGACTTGTGTTCAAGTCTAACCTATGACATTTAATTGTATTCCTATAGGACAAATCATCTAACCTCAATTTCCTCATCTGTAAACAGGGGTGGTACATGTAGTACATACCTAATAAGGTCTGAAGAAGATAAATCACTTTGCAAGCTTTCAAGCATTATATAAATGCCAGGTATTGTTACTAGAGGTATTTAAGTAGTGGTGAACAACTACTCTCTGAGAGGCTAGAGGGGACATGGGTATCGTCCTAAGGTGGGACAGAGAGGGGTACAAGGAAAACATTAAGAGGGGAGCCTTGGCTTGCTCTCTGGGACAGGGTCAGGCTTTGTTAATGTAGTATTTCTATGTGAATAAAACAGTCTCAACTTTCATGTATTGTTTTATTTTACCTTACTCTTCCCCTTAACCACTTAGTAAAACATTTTAACCCTAAACCCTTTCTCTGTTGAATTAATGTTTTCCTACTACCTGGCTAAAGAATAAGGAGGACTGGCCTTGTGTACCCAGGATTGGAGGTTAGAATGGTGAGGGGTGGGTGGAGAAAGGAGTAAGAGAAGAGGTGAAGGAGAGGGACAAAAAGAGGGAGAGAGAGAGAGAGAGAGAGAGAGAGAGGGAGAAACAGAGCCAGAGCCACAGGGACAGCATCAGAGACACAGAGAGAGACAGATGGACAGAGACACAGGGTGGGAGGAGGAGAGAGATAGAGACAGAGAGACACAGACAGACACAGACTGACAGACAGCGAGAGAGACAGAAAGAGATGGAGGGAAGGAGAGGGTGGTTGGGGAAAGAAGGACACACATACTGGGACAGGCCTTTCTTGGACTCCTAAGAATAATCCTTTCCCCTACTCCAGTACTAAATATGTCACTCTTTCCCATCCCGTCTCTCACTATTCCTTTGGAATAGAGCTCCACCTGCTTGTTTGTCTGGGGTAATTCATCCTTCTGTTAACCCCATTAGCGCCTTGAAAACTGGTCCCCCAGGCTGCTGCTCTGAGCACTCCCTAGAGGCCGACCTGACTCTGATTCTGACTCTGTCCCTGTCACCCTGTCTCTGTCTCTGTGTTTCTGTCTCTGTCTGTCTGTCTCTGTTTCTGTGTCTTTCTCTGTCTCTACCTTTGTCTCTCTCTCTCTCTCTCTGTCTCTGTCTCTGTCTCTCTGTCTCTCTGTCTCTCTCTCTCTCTCTCTCCCCCCCACCCACTAGAATTTCCCTGAGCTGGGAAAATCTGTTTACTACAGCAAAGTGAGCAAGATCCTTGAGATGCCAAAATTGTATTGTTGCCTTATTGCAAATGTTGTTAATTGGTGGTTTGGATACAGTCTTGCCTGGAGGCTAGGAATGGACTTGATAGATGACTTCTGGAGGTCCTTTCTTAGCAGGAGCATCATAGGAAGTGATGAGTTGTGTTAAGAATTCCTTGTGTGTGAGAAGAAATTCATTTCCTGGATCCTCCCCCACAGTCAAGCCCTTTGGAACATACTTAGTGTGAGCACAAGGTACACAGCCGTGCTCATAGGGATATAGTGGCTGACCTCCTCCACACCCCACCTCCACTGAGTACATCTAAGTGTGTAATCTCTAGTGTCTTATTATGCACGTCAATTCATCTATAATTAATCAATTAATAAATATTCAGTGAACTCTTGGGGATACAAAAAAGTTGAGGCATAGTACCTGCCTTCAAGGAGTTTATGATTTAATCAGAGAGATAAAACAATTGCACATAAAAAATGAATGTTACAAGATGATATTTAATAAGCAACAAATGACTGGTTCAGACTAAGTCAGAGGAGTTAGTGCAACATTATAGAAGGAACATGGGATTTTGAATCAGAGGTACTAGGTTCAAGTGTTACCATTTGTCAGTTACCACATGTAATGAAATTGAATATTCACTCATTCATTCAACATTTATTGAGCACTATATGCCATCCTCTATACTAGGCACCTAGCATACAAAGACAAAGAAATCCCTGCCCTCAAGGAGCTTAGATTCTTACATTGGGTAAATCACATCCCCTCACTTTGGTTTCCTCATTTATAAAACAAGGAGCATTTGAATCAGAGGATCTCTAACGTCACTCCTGGTGTACCTAGATGGCTGCTGAGCCTGGTATCAGGAAGATCTGAGTTCAAATCCAGCCTCAGACACTTACTAGCTGTGTAACCTTGGGCAAGTCACTTAACCTCGATTTGCCTTAATCCACTGGAGAAGGAAGTGGAGAATTATTCTAGTATCTTTGCTAAGAAAACCCCATAATGGGGTCATGAAGAGTCAGACATGACTGAACAATTATGATCTGTTGACTCAGTGATCCTTTCCTGGTATAACTCCGATGCCCCTCTGAGCCAATGTTGGGCTAGAATAATCAAAGCAGGCCTTATAGGAGAGGGAAAATGTGCTGTAGACCTGGAGGGGTTCATTTCAGGAAGCAGAGGTACTTGGGAAAGGCATTCTAGGTGAAGAACGACCAATGGAAAAAAAACAAACAAATAAACAAAGTTCTCCTCTCCCCTAATCCCCCCCACCCCCTCCCAAGAACAAAAGTACAGAATGGAAAGGACATGGGGTAGACTGGTGTTTCTCAAGTGGAAGGTTCATGTAGGGAGATAAGGCAAGGTGATGTGGAGCCTTGTATGCCAGACTGAGAAATTCAGACTTTGTCCCATAATCATTCTGGGTTTTCAGCCTCTCAAGTGTGATTTATTCCTAAGTATACAAGAGAAGCCTGTCTGGTTCTACCCAAAGATAGCAAATGATTCTATGTCCCCTCAAGACAACAGATCTAAGTATTCCTGCATTGGCTCCAGTCTATCTTTGCAAGCTTATTTCATACTCCATGTTTGAATAAACTCACCTACTTACTCTTCCTATTATCTGTATCAATATCATGAATTTCATGAAGCCATTGTTGAGTCAGGAAGAAGCTTTATTAACAACCTGAGGAGGCCAGGAGTCCTGCATGTGTAAGAGCATGCATGTGGGAGTGCATGTATCGACAAATGCACACCTTTTTAATTCCCTATTCCTCATTAGAATTTCCTTCCTGTTTCCCAATTTGTTGGGTACTATAGAGGTTACAACCTATCTGAAGCCCCTAATTTCCGCACGTGAGTCTCCATCCCTAATTACATCTCTTACTCCCCACAATTTGGGGATTATGGCCCTTACTCGGGAATACCCCTTTTTGTATTAACCTCAGAACCGGTTTTCCTCTGGTTAGTCTATTCACCACCAAGAATGTTTTCTTATTCTAATATAACTCCCTTTGTTCAATTTCTACCTAGCCCCCAGACTGCATTCCTTAAGGTTTCCACTTGGCTTTTTGTGGAAAAATTATTTCTCTGACTCCAACCTCTGATTGAGTGATATGCTGAAGCAACATCCATATACCCCACATTCCCCATACCTCTCATTCCATCTCCCACTTGTGATCCCTGGAGTGTACTTCTTCCTCTTCTCAACCTCTTAGCAGTTCAGCTCATGTGTCACTTCCTGTGGGAAAACTTTACTTTATTCCCCCGATGGTTAGTGCCCTTTCCCTCTTCAAATAATGATGTATGTAGTATGTATATGCTTGTGAGGATGTGATATATGTAAAATGTATATACACATTTGTGTGCACATGTAATGCATATGTGTGAGATGTACACAAATGAGACATGGGTCAAATGTATACATATGTGCATCACTTGATCACTTGCTGTTTAACACGTTAATGTATCCCTGGCAGACAAACTGTACAGTTTAGCTAGTGTGGGAAGATGCAAGTCTTACCATATCACATGACTTACTCATGGCAGGTTGGCCTGCCCACCTGCTTCCCTTGTGCCCATGGCTCTTCATTGGATTCAGTGACAATACTGTTAGTACTGCAGCGCTCTGGACAAACCACACAAGTCGGTTTTAGGAAATATGCTGACAATGTTCACATGCTGAGAATTCTAGGCTTGCAGCTCATAATGTGCAAGAGATAAATGTGTATCCATATACCATTAGTGAATACATTGCTGTTATGTTTACCTTTTAAGTGGTATGACGAGCAGAATTAAGCCATGCAATGATTATGCAATGAAAGGCTATAAACTAATTTTTAGACTGGAAAAAAACAAACAACCAAAAACCAAAAACTCCAGGTGTGATGATTCTGTGGTGAAATGTACTCTACACTGTGTATGTTTGTATGTGTATGTATAATATATATACACATACCTAGAAATACATCTGCTTGCAGGTTGTACTCAGTAGAATATCAGCTCCTTGATGGCTGTATGTATCTGTCTGTTTTTTAGCATAGTGCCTTGTACATAGTAATAAATGCTTATTTGTTTATTTTCTTGGAGGCAGAGGACAATTAGAAAGTGTTTGGAAGAATCTGAAATGCATTGATTACTTATATAGCCAAGAGTACACTTGGGATGAGGAGACAGCTAGGTGGCTCAGTGGATGGAGCACTAGGGCTAAAGTCATGAAGACCTGAGTTCAAATCTGGCCTCAGGCACTTACGAGCTGTGTGACCTTGGGCAAGTCACTTAACCTCTATTTGCCTTAATCCACTGGAGAAGGAAATGGCAAACTGCTCTAGTTTCTTTCCTAAGAAAGCCCCATGGATAGTATGGTCCACAGGGTCATGAAGGGTTGAACATGAGTGAATAACAATAATGACATCTTTGAGATGAGTAGGAGACAAAGTTCTTTGATGGCCAAGGAAGGATTAGACTTAGGTGAAGAATAGAAATAGGGAACTTGAAATGCTTGAGGACCAGTCAAGGGCTTGGGTTGCATAGCAGAGTTTGGAGGGAATTAAGTGAAACCAGTAAGATTTGTAGATGAAGATGGTAAGTCCCTAAAGCTGGTCCATGCCTCTGTGATTGACAACCTAGATTTGGTTTGCCTCCTCAAGACTCCGTGTTCCTTGCTAGGCAATTAGGTGATGTGGTGGATAGAGTGCTGGGCCTGGAATCAGGAAGATGTGAGTTCAAAACTGGCCTCAGATATTTACTACCTGTGTGGTTTTGGGCAAGTCACTTAAACCCTTTTTGCCTCAATTTCCTCATCTGTAAAATGAGCTGCAGACAGAAATGGCAAACCACTCCAGTAGCTTTGCCAAGAAGACCCCAAATGGGGTCAGGGAGAGTCTGACATGACTGAAACAACTCAGCAACAGCTCTTACAATGGTAAGAGGTCTTAGGGAAATGGGTACATGTGGTATGAGGTCTCTAGATGAAGAAAGAAGTACCAAGTTTAGTAAGCTCAACTTTACCCATCGTCTCTCTGATGTACAAGTTATGCAGAAGTATACCTGAAACATCCAGTGACAAAGATGGTGTTCTTTCCTGGTAAGATAGGGAGGTAGGGAGAATCCCAGTATTCTACCCTGTGGCCCTGGACAAGTCACCAAACTCTGTGGGTTGGACTGGATAATCTCCTGTTACTTCCAAGTCTAAATTCTATGTTCTTAATCCCCGTATAGAGGTGATCTCAACATAATCAAAGGGTGATTCTACCTCTCTTCTTCATTCTATCATCCGCTATTCTTACCCCCCTAGGTATCACCGATTGTATAGGAGTGGGGGAGGCCACACATAGAGGCACATATCATCATCTTCTCTCCCTCCCCCCCACTTCTCTCTTCATCTAAAGTTTTATTTAAGCCTTCCGTGATTGATCAGATAGGTGTGATAAGTTTTCCTACCCTCCCAGGACTTAGTACTCCCATTCCCTTTTACTCCTCTCATTCCGACCCAAGTCCTAATTCTGTACTTATTGTCACTCTTTAAAGAACACATTCCTTTTTTTTTTGCCTTTTTTTTTTTTGGTGAGGCAATTGGGGTTGTCCAGGGTTACACAGCTAGTAAGTGTCATGTGTCTGAGATCACATTTGAACTCAGGTCCTCCTGACTCCAAGGTCAGAGCTCTATCTACTGTGCCACCTAGCTGCTCCTAAGAACACTTATTCTTGACCTATATTTCCTATTCCACTTAGGTCCCTTCCAGCTCTAAATCTGTGACTCTGTGTGATCCTTAGATATCGAGTAATTATTGTTTGCTTCTTTATCAGTCTATTGCTTGGATTTCCTAAGCTTTGTGGCCTTGGGTGAGTCCCTTTGCCTTTCTGAGTGTCAGTTTCCTCATCTTTAAAATGGGGTCAATGACTCCTACCATGTCATAAGATTGCCTCTTTGTTAACCCTAAGGCACTTTGTCAGCTATTATGATGATCCATCTTTCTATGCCTTATTTGTCCACATGAATGTATCTGGCTGAGACTGCAATCTCCTAGGAGCAGGGATTGTGTCTATACAGGTGCACCTCCCCTCAAGAATACTAGGTGAAAAATACAGGTTTTAATCATATAAATTGGGGACAGGGAGTTGATTGGAAGGGAAGGGTAATGGGGAGAGAATCTCCACTTAATGGTAGGATTTGCACAGGGTTCTGATACAAATCCAACTGCCTATATTTAAAGTAGGACTCGCTATACAAATGTTTGACTTCTGTAGACTCTTTCAGGAACACACATACAGGGCAAAGCCACACAACAAGGTGTTCCTCACAATTGTTTTGGTGAAGATGAAGATAAGAATGATAAAAGTGAACATATGGTCTTAATTCAGAATTTTCCCCAAAGGGAAAAAGGGTAAAAAGGGTTATGTTTAGTTTACCTCTTAACTTGTTACTTTTCCCATAAGCAGTCACTAGTTGGGTTTGGCAGCACATCCCTCAATCAGTCAATCAATAAGCATTTATTAAGCATCTGTTATATTCCCAGGCACTGAGCTGGGTGCTAGAGATACAAAGTTGTTGTTTGACCTTTGTTTTGGAAGAGGGCCAGTGGAGATAAAGAGATAAAATAGAAACAACGAATCCCCTCTAGGAATTTATCTTCCATCAGGGCAGACTGGTCACATTGAAGTAGATACAAAACTAATCCAATTCCTTGGTGCAGGAGACACTAGGACCTGCTGAGTGTATGGGTTCAAATCAAGAAGGGCTTCATGTAGGAGTTGGCATTCGAGGTGAACTTGCTGCTGACCTGGGGAAGACATTGGCTGGATGGAAAACACTGTGATAACATATTAAGGGGAGCAGCCTGTCAAGAAGCCCAGGTATCTGGAAATCAACTCCCTCCTTCCAATGCACAAGGGAAGAAGGCAACTAACTGCCTTTCTCAACCTTACAGCTTGCAAAGGAAAAGCCAGAAATTTTTTTTAAAAAAAGAATGCTATGCAATGCAATGATCTAAGATAATTCCAAAAGACTCATGATGCTATCCACATCCAGAGAAAGAACTACGAAGTCTGAATGCAAATCGAAGCATACTATTTTCTCTTCTTTTGTTTTTGTTTTTTCTTTCTCATGGTTTTCCCCTTTTGTTCTGATTCTTCTTTCACAACACAACTAATGCGGAAATATGTTTAATGTGATCATACATGTATGGCCTATATCAGATTGCATGCCGTCTTGGGGAGGGGAGAGTGAAGGGAAGGGGAAAACATTTAGAACTCAAAATCTTATAAAATAGAATGTTGAAAACTAAAAATAAATGAATAATTTTAAAAAGGGGAGAAAAAGAATGCTATGAGGCAGCTAGGTGGCACAGTAGATAGAACACTGGCCCTGGAGTCAGGAGGACCTGAGTTTGAATGTGACTTCTGACACTTGACACTTACTAGCTATGTGACCCTGGGCAAATCACTTAACCCCAATTGCCTGGAAAATAAAGAATGTTGCCCCGATTTTAAACACATCTGGCATGGATATGACTATAGTCAAGACGGATTATGAACAACAAGCCAAGAAGATGCTAGGATTAATGGAAAACTCAGAAAGCAGAAATTCTAAGAAATGCAGGTGAAGAGGGAGCACCTGTTCAAAGGGATGGAAGTAGGAGATGCAATGCTACATGTGAGGACCAGTTTGGCTGGACCAGAGTGTATGAAAGGAACTAATGGAGGAGCAGCCTAGAAGGGTAGGTTGGAGGCAGATTGTGAAAGGTTTAAAATGCCAAATAGAGGATTTGTATTTGTGTTTGATTAGGAAGCCACCAGAAGTGAAACCTAGAAGAAATGGAGCCAAGGAATGACATGATCAGACCTTTGGGACTTTGACACCCCTTTGACAGCTGTATAGAGGATGACTTGGAGACAAGAGACACCCATAGTCCCTCCTGCCTGCATTTTTTCCTGGTCCCCAAACTGGCCCCCACCCCAACTCAACCCCACAGAAGATGGATCACATCTTATCACCAGCCCCACCCTCCTCATTGCAGGAGCCCTGCCAAAAATTCACATGGGTATCTTCCTATGTCTGCAGCTATTGGTTGTGTGAGGCTGAGGAATTCATTTCTGGGAATGTCACAAGAGGACATCCCACGGCAGGTAAGGCTTATGAAATATCTGGATAAATCACACACACTGCTGCCTGGCTACTTGCCAACAACCACAGCTCCTCTGAAAGCCCTAAGGCTTTAATGAACCTACAAAAGGCTCCCATCCCTCCAGATCTCAACAGAGGTTCTGACTCCTCCACCCCACATTTTCCCCTGTACAACTGACCAGGTAAGTAAAGATCTCTGGGCTTCCCTTATTTTCAGCTTGGCCAAAAAGGCCCTGGTGCAAGACCGGTCTTTCCCTTATTCTGGCCTGGACTGTAGTTAGATAAGAAGAAGAGATGAAGGGAGAAAGAAGGGAGGAGGCATGGCTTTTCCTGTAGGATGCAGGAGGGAGCCCGCAATGTCAAAGGAGACAAAGATTCGAAAGAAGAATAGAGGCCACTGATGACATTAGTGGTCCAGAATTGGCTAGGTTTGAGAAAGAGAATGGAAGCAGCTAAAGCAGACCTGGTTCTTGCTGCTCCCAGATCTGAGCTTCTGCTTTCTTTACTTCTTAGAGGCTGTTAGGTAGAACAGGGGATAGAGTGCTGGACCTGAAATCAGGGAAGACAGAGCTTAAATCTGGCCTCAGACACTGACTAGCTATGTGACCCTGAGTAAGTCACTTAACCATTGTCTGCCTCAGTTTCCTCTTCTATGAAATGAGGATAATTAAAGCACCTACCTACCAGGGTTCTTGTGAAGATCAAATGAGATATTTGTAAAACAATAATAATAATTAACATTTACATAGTACTTACTATGGGCCAGGCACAATGCTAAGCCCTTTGCAATTATTAGACAAACAGAGATTGAGTAACTTGTCCAGGGTCACACAGCCAGTAAGTGTCAGAGGCTGAAACTGAATTCAGGTTTTTCTGATGCCAGACCCAGCACTGTAAAGCTGTCCCAAACTTAGCAAACCTTAAAGTGCTGTTTGTGTGTGTATGTATATGTACACATATGAGTATATACACATATATGTATGTGTGTGTATTATATATATGTATGTGTGTGTGTGTGTGTATACATACATATGTATTTTTTCTTTTTTTTCTTTTTGAGGCAATTGGGGTTGGTACTTGCCCTGGGTCACACAGCTAGTAAGTGTCTGAGGCCAGATTTGAACTCAGGTCTTCCTGACTCCAGGGCTGGTGCTTTATCCACTGTGCCACCTAGCTGCCCCTGTTATATATATTTATACACACACACACACATATGTGTTTTATATTTGAACTCAGTTTATATATACACATATGTATGTTTATATATATAAATATATATAAACTGAGTTAAAATTAAGTCTATAAATTTATATATATACATATGTATGTATGTGTATGTATATATGTATACATACATATTTTTATATTTGAACTCAGTTTGTATATGTACACATATATTTACATATAAACTGATTTCAAATCCAGCTTATAAAAATAATGTATGTGTGTGTATGTGTATATGTATATATATGTGTGTGTATGTATGCATGTATGTATGTGTGTATACACACACAGAAGTGTTCTTGTGGCCAATGGCCGAGGAAGAGGTGGGCTGTTAATATTCTCTCATTTGCTTGTTTTTTACTGGTGGTGGTCTTGGAGGAAGGGTGTTAATTCACCTGGTGAAGTTGGTTGGACCATGCCCGGAAAACCATGGGTTTGTCATGGGAGGATGAGGCAGTGAATTTTTCGAGCTGGTTAGATGGGAACAGCTCTGGAAATCTGAGGTATGATTTGTCACCAAAACCTTGGCAATTAGGTCCACAATTCCTGGGGACTGGGAGTAGCTTCTTAATTTCTGTCCTGAATACCAAACCCCACACTGCACCAAACAAACAGAATATACAAAGACAGAAACAATTTAAATGAAGATAAATCTAAAAGACAACAGAATTCAGGTCAGATATAATGCTTATTGATGGGTTCCCAGGATTGAAATGAAAACTTTTTTTTCTCAATTAAGAAATGGTAGATTATAAGTGGAAAATTGTGTGTGCTCTCCATCAAAATGTCTATTTTTATCAAGTGGCACAAGCTCTGATTTTAGGACCTGGGTTCAAATCCTATCTGACCTTTACTACCTGTGAAATCTTGGACAAGTCATATAATAACTCTTGGCCTCAGTTTCCATATCTGTAAAATGAGAGGGTTGTGGTAGATGGCCTCTCAGGTCCTGCCCAGCTGTTGATTTATGATTCTTTGAATGTTATTGATTTTCCCCACCCCCGTCCTATGGAGGTGGGTTGCTTATTGGGAAGTGATTGATGCGTCACACTAAAGTGTATCAATTAAAAAAAATTCTGCTTGTTCATTTTGCAGGGTCCCCCGCTGAGCACCAAGGGACAGGCCCCTGTAGCCTCGACTTTCTGCTCTGTTCTCTTCCAGGTCGGGTTCATAAGCAGTATTGATGTCTCAGCAGCGGCAACAGCAGCCCTTTCCCAAGAGCCCTACTCCTCCCTGCCCAGCCCCTTGCTCAGCCCCCTGCACAGCTCCCTGCTCAGCAACCTGCGTGGTCCCTAGGTCTGGAGGTTGCTGTCTCATAAACCGGAGGCCCGGGGCACAGAGTACCTGCTGCAGGGGAAGTCAAGGGCAGCTCCCCAGGGCCACTCGGAGAAGGCCCCGCTGCCTCCAAGGGGACACCTACTATCATTGTAAAGAGGAGGAATGCTAGGTGTCAGTGCCCCTAAGTGGAGGGTCCCAGGTCGCAGGTCTAGGGGATTGGGGGAGGGTGTGGTGAACTGCAGTGGGTATTAGAGAATCTTCTACTGGCTCCTCTAAAGAAATTAGATGCTAACTTTTAAAAAGATGCCTGGAAGTCTTTCTTCTTCTGGTAAAGAAGCCACCTTCATTGCAAGTACCTTGATGGAGAGAACTAAATAAAGAAGGATTTACTTTCTCTTCCTTGTCTTCCGGCTAAATAACAATAACATTTCTCTGTTATGAACTCATTGGCCTCCAAGGTATCCTTGTGTTCTTCATTCATATACTTTGTCTCTAATCACACCTACTCCACTTGGTTGCTTTGTCCTAAGGAAATCTTTATTTTTTTGGGGGGGCAATTGGAGTTAAGTGACTTGCCCAGGGTCACACAGCTAGTAAGTGTCAAGTGTTTGGGCTGAGGTCGGATTTGAACTTAGGTCCTCCCTACTTCAGGGCTGGTTCTCTATCCGCTGCACCACCTAGCTGCCCCTGTCCTAAGGAAATCTTATGTGTTTTTAAGAAGCAGTTAATCTGTGGGCTCATAGGATTTAAAAACAGAAGCAGTCTTCTTGATCCCCTTGTCCAACCTACTTATTTTACAGGTGATGAAACGAAAAGTCAGAAAGTCTTCATGGCACAGTGAAGTCTTGGTTATTTGTTGTCACTCTTTTTCAGTCATGTCTGACTCTTTGTGACCCCATTTGTGGTTTTCTTGGCAAAGATACTGGGGTGGTTTGCTGTTTTCTTCTCCAGCTCATTTGGCAGATGAGTAAACTGAGGCAAACAGGGTTAAATGACTTGCCCAGAGTCACACAGCTAGTGTGGATGGATTTGAACTTAGATCTTCCTGACTCCAGGCCCAGTGCTCTATCCACTGTCCCATCTAGCTACCCTAACTCTGACTCAGGAGTCAGAGGACCTGGGTTCAAATCCTGACTTTCCACTTTCTACCTGTGTAACCTAGAGTAAGTCACTTAACCTCTGGGGGTCTTAGTTTCTCATCTATAAATGAGGAGTTGTTTTAAATGGCCTTTGAGATACCTTCTTGCTCTAGGTCTATGACATATAGCCGGGCATATAAAATTACAGGCAGTAACCAGCAGATTTGAACCCAAGTTTTCTGACCTGAGTCCAGGTCTTATGACTACTCATAGTTAGAAATCACATCTAGTTAGAGAGTACTTTAAGGGTTTACAAAGCACTTTCCTTACAGTTATAACCCATGAGGTTATTATATATATCATTCAACCTTTTACCAGCATGTGACTTCATGGGAGGTGCTCCCCTTATTGTCACAGATAGAAACTCACTCTCTTGTATATAGTTTTTTGTCTTTCGAGAACTGCCCTACTATGGCCAGACTGGTGATTAGCTTCTCCAAGCTTAGTGAGCCTGGCTCTTGGATGTCAGCTGTAAAATCATATGAGATAGGAAGGAAAGAGGTTGTGTAGACTGTTTTGTTGTTAAGGTGTTTTCAGTCATTTCTGAATCTTCATGACCCCATTTGGGGTTTTCTTGGCAAAAATGCTGAAGTGGTTTGCTTTTTCTTTCTTCAGTGAATTAGGCAAACAGCGGCCAAGTGACTTGCCCAGGGTTACGCAGCTAGTAAGTGTCTGAGGCTAGATACGAACTCAGGTCTTCCTGACTCCAGAACGAAACACTCTATCCAATCCAGCACCTAGCTGCCCTGGTTTTCTTTACATCCCAGCTAAAATTTCACCTTCTACAAGAAGTTTTTCTTGGATCACCTTAATATTAGCAGTGCCTTCCCTCTTGTTCATTGTCTCCAATTTATTCTGTGTAACTCTTATTTGGGCAGCTAGGTGGTGCAGTGGATAGACTGCTGGGCCTGGAGTCAGGAAGATGAGTCCTCCATTTCCTTCTCTACCTCATTTGACAGATGAGGAAACTGAGGCCAGCCTGGCCTCAGACACTTACCAACTGTGTGATCCTGGGCAAGTCATTTAACCCTGTTTGCCTCAGTTTCCTTGTCTGTCAAATGAGCTGGAGAAGGTATTCCAGTATCACTGCCAAGAAAACCCCAGATGGGGTCATGGACAGTTGGACACAACTGAAATGACTGAACAACAACTACAAGAACAAATTCTTGTTTGTTCACAGATATTTGCCCTTCGTCTCCCACATTAGATTGTGAGCTCCTTGAGAGTAGGGACTGTCTTTTGCATTCTTTGTGTCCCCAAAGCTCAGCACAGTGCCTAAAACATGGTAGGTGCTTAATCAATGGTCACTGATTGTTTGACTCTCTGAGCACCAAGCCTTCCATGTTCTGAGAGTCTCATTGCCAGAAGGCCAGCCACCACTTTATGATTTTTTATTTTTGGCTGAACCACCTATGAAACAAAGAAATGGAAGGATTATAATCTGTATTGGTGAATGGAGTACCTAAATATCTGAAATCATGGGTCTTTTGGAATACTGAATTTTAAGAAGTATCCAGAATAAAGGAGCTAATAGTATCTGTACTCTGCGGTGATCAGATCATATGTGTCACATTCTTTTCAGTTTGGGGCACATAGCTCAAGAAGGGCATGGACAAATCAAGGTGTAATCAGGGTGATGAGATCTGAAATCACATCCCAATACAAATGATTGAAAGAATGGGATATCCAGCCTAGAAAAGAGAATTTCAGAATCTTAGGATCGTAATTTTGAAGCTAAAAGGGACCTCAGAGGTCACGTAGTTCAACCCCTCATTTTATAGATAAGGAAACTAGAGCATAGGGAGATTAAATGACAAGAGTCTTGGAAGGGATATGATAACTATCCTCAAATATTTAAAGGGCTATCACATGGGAACGGGTGTAGACTTATTGAGAATGAGGACCAATGGGTGGAAATTACAGGAAGTCAATTCGGATATAAGGAAGAGCTTCCTAACAATTATTAGTGTCCAAAAATGGAATGGGGTGACTCATGAAACAGTGAGCTCTATCACTTGAAATATTCAAGCAGAGGTTGAATGGCAATCCATCAGGAATGCTACCATGTGGTTCCTTTGGAGATTAGGAGGTTGGACTAGAAGAGATCCATTTTTTCCAGTTTTAAGATTTTATGAGTCTAAGGTTGGACAAATCTATGATGCTAATATCCTACAAATCAAAGATTCAGTGATCCTAATTATTGATTATTCTGTGATTTTAAGACAAAGATTCCATTATTCTAATAACTTTGCTTTTACTATTACAATATAGTTCCTGGGGACCACCAGACTTTCAGAAAGCATCAGATAGTTTTGAGTGTGGTGGATACCCTCACTTTGTTCTTGAAGGGTTGACCAGGTAAGAACGTGGGTCTCCAAATCAACCCCAACACTTGTCATTTTAGTCATTGTGTCTTTATTGTTTTGATTCTTGAAGGCTTTTCCATCATTCCTTCTCATGGTGATCACTAGCCTTGGAATTGCCTAGATTACTACTTGGCATTTAGCCTCAAGCTTTCTGGTATTGACGTCTTTGCGTGTTTGTGTTCGGTCTTCCCAACCACATCATAAGCTTTTCATGGCAGGGGCCATGTCTTGTACTTTGCCTCTCCTTGGATCATAGGGTCATAGATTTATATCTGGAAGGGATCTTAGAAGTCACTGAGTCCAATCCCCTCATTTTTCAGAAGAGGAAACTGGGACTCAAAAAGGTTAAGTCTTTTGTCTAGAGACATGCAGCTAAACAAGAGCCCAAGGCAGATTTGAATCCAGATTTTCCTATTTCCAAGTCCAATACTCTATCCACTATCCAGAGGGTGGGGAACCTGCGGCCTTGAGGCCATATGTGGCCCTCTAGGTCCTCAAGTGCAGCCCTTTGACTGAGTCCAACCTTTGCAGAACAAATCCCCTTAATAAAAGGATTCGTTCTGTAAAACTTGGACTCAGTGAAAAGGCCCCACCCAAGGAGGCTGCAGGTTCCCCACCCCTGGTCAAGAGCATAGTCCTTAGGAGCCCAATACAACTTTCCTTCATAAAATGCCTGTAACAGCATCCTGATTGCTGTCCTCTGGATATGTTCCAGTTTATCAATGAACCTTATTAAGATGAGTCACTCAGAATTGAACACAATGCTTCAGATGTACTCAGACCAGGTGAGAAGACTGAAAGACTAACAACTTCTTTATTCTGGGCTCCATGAGTCTCTTAATACAGTCTAAGATCAGAACAGCTTTTTTTCTTTTTGTCATACTGTTGACATACATTGAACTTTCAGTCCACTAAAATGTCCAGATCTTGCTTCAGAGGAACTGTTACCTAGCCACACCTTCCTTTATCTTACTTTTGTCAAAGTGATAATTTTACCCTAAGTATCAGGCTCTACATTTATCTTTATTAAATGCCATTTTGTGAAATTTCATCAATCATTTTCTCTGGGTGAAGTTTTTGGATCCTGATTTTGTCATTCAGGATGTTAATGTTTGCTATCTCTCCTAGTAGTGTGTCCTTTCTAAATTTGACAACTATGCCACCTCTGCCTTCATCTGTCATTAATAAGATTATCGAATAACGTAGAAATAAGCAGAAATTCCTGAACCCCTGAACTAGAAGCCCTCTTCCCACAGGATGACTTTGAACTATTTATGACAAATCCCACCAGGTGCCCCATTCAAAATCTACCAAACTATACTACTATCTAGCTAAAATGATAGTTCTGATCAAAACAATTGCCAACTATGATTCTGGAAGGCTGATGATGAAGTATACTACCGGGGGGCAGAGCCAAGATGGCAGAGTAAAAGCAGTGACTTGCTTGAGCTCTCCCCCAAGCCCCTCCAAATACCTGTAAAAAAGGACTCTAAACAAATTCTAGAGAATCAGAATCCAAAAAAAGATAGAGTGGAACAAATTTCCAACCCAAGACAACCTGGATGGTTGATGGGAAAGATCTATTGCGCTGGTCTGGGAGAGGAGTGCAATTTAGTGTGGGTGGGGCAGGCAAAGAGGGGGCCCCAGTGAACCTGGAGAAGGTTTCAGGGGACTGAATCACAGACAGCTGTGGCGGTTTTCAGACTTCTCAGCCCACAAACCCACAAAGGTAACTTAGAAGGTCAGTGGGAAAGATCTGTCAGATGTGAGTAAGAGAGGAGTGAGGTCTGGCCCTAGCTCTGCCACAACCCTAGGGTGGCGGTGGCAGTTGCTTCCAGAGCTCTTGCCCACAGACGATGGGGGGATTGAGCAGCTGATCAGAAGGGGATTTCAGTGATCTCTTTGCTGGCACTGAGGGAGGATTCTCTGGCTTTGTCCGTACTTGGATATAGGTCACAGTCCTGGGTGGTGGTCTAGGGGCGAGGAGGAGCACTGTCATGGAGGATCTTGGGGTGGCAGTAAGAGAAAATCCTCCTCACAGTTCCAAGGCAGAAAAGAGTGCTTGTGGTCACTCATAGACCAGAGCACAGATTAGGAAAGGAGTAAACATCTCTCCTTTGATCAAACCACCTTGGAATAACTGAAAATTTACAGGTCCCTAGTAGTATCTCTGAAAACAGCTGCACAATACACCCGAAGCTTGGGGCAGTATGCTCTCCACGCTGGAAGCAGACCCCTACCTTAACAAAGAGTTAAAAAGTCAAATAATTGGCTGAGAACATGAGCAAATAGCAGAAAAAAAACTTTGGTGACAAAGAAGATCAAAACATACACTCAGAAGAAGACAACAAAGTCAAAGCTCCCACATCCAAAGCCTCCAAGAAAAATATGGATTGGTCTCAGGCCATAGAAGAGCTCAAAAAGGATTTTGAAAGTCAAGTAAGAGAAGCAGAGGAAAAATTGGGAAAAGAAATGAGAGCGATGCGAGAAAATCATGAAAAACAAATCAACGGCTTGCTAAAGGAGACCCCAAAAAATACTGAAGAAAATATCTTTAAAAATTGAAGTATGCTACCCACCTTCTGACAGAAAAGTGATGGACTTAGAGTGCAGAAAGAGATGTCTATTTTTTTTTTTTAAAATATGGCCAATGTGGGAATTTGTCTTGCTTGACTATGCATGTTTGTTATAAGTTTTTTTTTTAAATTTCCATGGAGGAGGGTAGATGGGAAGGAGAGAAAATATATTTTTGTAGTTAGAAAAAAATTAAATTAAAAAATTTTAATAAGAACCCAGCTAAAAACCCAGGGCAACAATGAAGGAAATGATTCTATGTGTGATTTACAAAATTAAGTATTACTTTTACCAATAATTAAAAAAAAATAAGAAACTCAAGGATCTACAGCTCAATCTCAGCTGAGTTTCTGAATAGCCTTCTAGAACAGTCAGCCAGAGGACTATCAGAAATGTTAGAGTTTGGAACCCCCATGTTTTACAGATGAGAAAAGAGAGGCTAGAGAGGTGCTGTGTCTTGCTCGAAATTGCGTGGGCAGCTAGAGACAAAGCCTGAAGTAGGTGGCAGATTCCCTGACTCCTAGTCAGTCTTGCTCCTGCTTCTGTTCTACAAGTTGCTAAGGAGTGTCTTTGAGAGATGTGGGATCCCAATTGCAGA
The DNA here is from genome assembly GCF_003287225.1 of Phascolarctos cinereus. Taxonomy (NCBI): domain Eukaryota; kingdom Metazoa; phylum Chordata; class Mammalia; order Diprotodontia; family Phascolarctidae; genus Phascolarctos; species Phascolarctos cinereus. The sequence continues at coordinate 320,819,080 of NW_027555958.1, forward strand.
TGTAGGCAATGGAAGCAAGCTACGCTTGGGCCTCCCAGGATGAGGCAAGTAGCTAGGGGAAACTTGTCTGTGATCTCTAGCTATGCTTATTTCCTACTGGAAGGAATGGTAAGCTGACTCTGAAAGCTCTCAGGAGAACCTCAGGCTGGAAAGACTCTTTTCCCACCATCCTGACTCATAGTCTAGGAACCATAGCAGTTCTATCCCTTCCTTCCCCCCTCTTCCCTGAAGAAACAGAAAGGTGAAACTCCAGCATTTTCTGGGGAGACCAACTCTAGCGTGCACTAAGACTTTATTTTGTTCTCCCTGATGCTAGCCTAGGGGTACAGGGCCTAATCTGAAATGCTTTGGGGCAGCTAGGAGACACAGAGGATAAATGTGCTAGGCTCAGAGTCAGGAAGACCTGAGTTCAAATCTGATCTCAGACACTTCTTAGCTGCACAACCCTGAGCAAGTCATTTAAGCTCTGTTTGTCTCAGTTTCCTCAGCTGTAAAATGGAGATAATAATAGCACCTACCTCTTAGAGTTGTTGTGAGGATCAAATGAGATAACATTTGTGAAGCACTTAGTATAGTGCCTGGCATGTAGTAAGTACTATATAAATGTTAGTTGTTATTATTATTTGAGTTGAGTACCTAGCAAATCTCAGAGCCAAGATAAAAAGTCAAGACTCCTAATTCCAGATCTAGGGCTCTTACTACAATATTGCTTCTTCTCATAGATAGTATTTTGTCTCTGGTATGCCTATAGAAACTATGGTTATCTTTCAGTGACCTGAAACTACAAGGCACTGAATACTCAAATATGAGTGCATTCCTAGCCATAGCCATCCTATGATTACTGCCCAAAGCCTTCATTAATTTTATTGGGTACCATATTTACACAAACCTGGTGCCTGCCTACTGGATACTTTGCCATAGGTGTTATAAAAACCTAGACCAATTTTATGAACAGAGATTTATGGATACTTAATATTCCCTCCATGTTTTCCTTCCTTCCTTCCTTCCTTCCCTCCTTCCTTCCTTCCTTCCTTCCTTCCTTCCTTCCTTCCTTCCTTCCTTCCTTCCTTCCTTCCTTCCTTCCTTCCTTCCTTCCTTCCTTCCTTCTTTCCCATGGTTGACAGTCCTGGGTTCATAGTAACCACTTATTAAATGTCTGTGGAATTGAATTAATAATGTGGACCCTAGACCAAGTTATGCCCTTCCCACTTCCCTAGTGAAACTCTTGAAGAAGAGAGAGCCATTCTGGGACTTGGCCAGAGAGGTGGAAGGAAGGGCCATATTTGCCTCTCTCTCATCACTGCTCTGAATAATAACTTGGGAATTAATTTGATAAGAATCTCATCAACACCATCAGTGGGCCTGTTGGCACCCCACCCTTCTATTATAGGTGCATCTAGGGAGGCAAAAATGTGGAGCATCTCTTTACCAGGTGACCAAGGAGAAGGAATGATGAAAGCTCCCGTGAGTAAGGAAAGAAGTTGGAAGTCAGAGTAGATAGGAATGTAAATAGGCTGGGTTTTGTCCACAGGAAGAGCCATCTTTTTCCATTGGGTCCACTTTAGTGTCTATGTAGTATAGGATTTTGGGCAGCTAGGTGGCACCATAGTGCACAGAGTGCTAGGTCTAGAGTTGGGAAGACTCATCTTCTTGAGTTCAAATCTGGCCTCAGACACTTCCTAGCTGTGTGACCCTGGACAAGTTGCTTAACCTTGCTTGCTTCAGTTTCCTCATGTGTAAAATGAGCTGGAGAAGGAAATGCAAACCACTCCAGCATCTTTGTCAAGAAAATCCCGAAAGGGATCATGAAGAGTTGAACACTACTGAAATGACTGAACAATAAGTAAAAGATTTGGTATCAGAGGATATGGGTTCAAATCATCCTCTGTCATTTACTACTGATCAATCAATAAGCATTTATTAATTACTTATACTGTACTAGGTACCATGTTAGGCTTTGGGGCTAGAAAGACAGGGAATGAAACAGTCACTACCCTCCAGGAGCTCATGTTTCTCCCCCCCCCCGCCTTTAACATTTCAATTTATTATTCATTTATTTAATTTTTTTTTCTTTTTAAAATTTGAGTTCCAACTCCTCTCTCTCCCTCCCACCCCTTCTCACACCCACTGAGAAGGTAAGCAATAAGATATCAGTTATATGTGTGAAATAAGATAAAACATATTCCCATAATAGCCATATTTTTTAAAAAGCAAGAAAAATAAAAGAAGCAAAAAATCGTTCTTCAAGTTTCACTCAGAGTTCATTAGTTCTCTCTCTGGAGGTGAATAGCATATTTTCCCCCCTCGTGAGTCATTTGTAATTGTCTTGGAACATTGTATTGCTCAGAATGCCCAAGCCTTTCACAGCTGATCATCATTACAGCGTGGCTGTTATTTTACACAATCATCTCCTACTTCTCACACTTCTTTTTGTAACAGTTCATATAGTTCTTGCTATGTTTTTCTGAAGCCATCCCCTCATCATTTCCCACAGCATGATGGTATTCCATCACAATCATATACCACAGCTTGTTCAGCCATTCCCCAGCTCATGGATATCCCTTCAATTTCCAGTTCTTTGCCATTACAAAAAGAGCTGCTATAAATATTTTTATACATATAGCTCCTTTTGTTTTTTCTTTGATCTCCTTGGTATACAGACCTAGTAGTGGTATTGCTGGGTCAAAGGGTATGCACAGTTTTATAGCCTTTTGGTCACAGTTCTAAATTGTTCTCCAGAATGATTGGACCAGTTCACTACCCCAACAGCAGTTCATTAGTGTGCCTATTTTTTCCCTCATTCCCTCTAATATTTGTTATTTATGATACCTCAGAATTGTTTTAATTTGATTTCTCTAATCCATAGTGATTTAGGGCATTTTTTTCATATGACTATGGATAGCTTTGATTTCTTCTTCTGAAAACTGCCTGCTTATATAGTTTGACCATTTATCAATTGGGGAAATGGCTCTTTATTTGTTTAAATAAATTTGACTCAGTTCTATACTCAGTATATATTTGAGAAATGAGTTTTTTTTTTGAGAAATGCTGTAAAATTTTTTGATATTACTTCATTGTTATGGTACTTTTTAGTATAATGTAGTTTCCTTGATTATCCCTTTTAATTAGGTCTATTTTTGCTTTCGCTTTGTCTGAAATTATGATTTACTGTCCTTGCTTTTTTTTTTTTCAGTTCAGCTGAAGCATCTGAGATTCTGCTCCAGCTTTTTATTTTAACTCTGTGTGTTTTTCTTTTTTTCAAGTGTATTCCTTGCAAACAATATATTGTTGGATTCTGATTCCTAGTCCATTCTGCTATGATGGGTGAGCTCATCCTATTCACACTCACAGTTATGATACTAACTACGTATTTCCCTCCATCCATTTTCTTCTCTTTTTTCCTCTTTTTTCCTTTTTATCCTGTCCTTCCTCAAAAGTTTATTTTGCTTCTAGCCACTGCCTCCTTTAATCTGTCTTCCCTTTTATCTCCCCCCCCCACCCTCTGCCTTTCTCTTATATCCTTCCCTTCCTATTTCTCTATTGGGTAAGTTACATTTTTATACACATTTGAATGTGTATATACATTCTTCCCTCTTTGAACCAATTCTGAAGAGAGTGAAGCTCAAGTGTTGCTTGCCACCCCCTCCATTTTCCCCTCCATCACAGAAGCTCTTTCTTGCATGCGTCTTTTATGTGAGAAAATTTTCTCCATTTTACTTATCCCTTCCCCTTTCTCTCAGTTAATCCCTCTTTCTCATCACTTCATTTTTTGTTTGAGGTTGTTCCAACATAATCAACTCACATGCATACCCTCTGCCTATGTAAACTCCTTTTAACTGCCCTAATAATGGCAAAATTCTTAGCAGTTCCTATAAAGCAATATAAACAGTTAAATTTTATCAAGTCCCTATGATCACTCTTTCATGTTTGTCTTTTTATGCTTTTCTTGATTCTTGTGCTTGAATGTCACATTTTCTATTTAGCTCTGATCTTTTCATTAGGAATGCTTGAAAGTCTTCTATTTCATTGGATATCTAATTTTTCCCCCCTGAAAGATTATACTCAGTTTTGCTTGGTGATTCTTGGTTGTAATGGTAGCTTTTGTGCCTTTTGGAATATCATTTTCCAAGCCCTCTGATCCTTTAATGTAGAAGCTGCTAAATCTTGTGTTATTCTGATGTGGGTTCACAATATTTGAATTGCTTCTTTCTGGCTGTTTGAAATATTTTCTCTTTAACTTTGGAGCTTTGGAATTTGGCTATCATATTCCTTGGAGTTCTCATTTTGGGATCTCTTTCAGGAGGTGATCAGTGGATTTCTTCAATTTCTATTTTAACCTCTGAATCTAAGATATCAGGGCAGTTTTCCTTGATAATTTCTTGAAATATGAAGTCTAGGTTCTTTTTTTGATCATGGCTTTCAGATAGTCCAATAATTCTTAAATTATATCTCCTCTAGGGGACAGTTAGGTGGTACAGTGGATAGAGCACTGGCCCTAGAGTCAGGAAGACCTGAGTTCAAATCAGGCCTCAGACATTTGACACCTACTAGCTGTGTGACTATGGGCAAGTCACTTAACCTTGACTGCCTCATTGAAAAATGCATGTGTGCGCACACACACACATACACACACACACACACACACACACACACACACACACACACACCACACACCCTCAATCTATTTCCCAGGTCATTTGTTTTTCTGATGAGATATTTGACATAAAAATTTTTTTTTCATTCTTTTGACTTTGCTTTATTGCTTTTTGGTGTCTCATGGAGTCGATAGCTTCTACTTGCCCAATTCTAATTTTTTTTTTTTTAGGCAATTGGGGTTAAATGCCTTGCCCAGGGTCACACAGCTAGTAAGTGCCAAGTGTTTGGTCTGAGGCTGGATTTGAACTCAGGTACTCCTGACTTCATGTCCGGTGCTCTATCCACTGCACCACTTAGCTGCCCCCCAATTCTAATTTTTAATGAATGATTTTCTTCAGTGGATTTTTGTGCTTCTTTTACCATTAGGCCAATTCTGTTTTTTAAGGTATTATTTTCTTCAGTATTTTTTATGTGCCTTTTACCAAGCTCTTAATTCTCTTCTCATAATTTTCTTGTATCACCCATTTCTCTTCTCATTTTTTCCTCTCATACTCTTATCTTTTTAATTCTTCTAGGAATTCTTACTGAGCTTGGGTCCAATTATCACTTTCCTTTGAGAATTTTTTTTGATAGTTATTTTCACATTCTTGTCCTCTTCTAAGTTTATGTCGTGATCTTCCCTTCCACCAGAGTAGCCTTTTATGGTAAAAAAAAAAAGACAACAACTTTCATTTGCTCATTTTTCTAGCCTATTTCTTGACTTTGACTTTATGTTCAAAGTTGGGCTCTGCTCACGTGGGAGTGGAGAGATACTGTTCCGAGCTTCAGGTTTTTGTGTGCTGCTGTTTTCAGAGATAGTTCTGGAGGTCTGCAAGCTTTTGGTGCTTCCAAAGTGGTGTGATCCTGGGAGAGGTGTGGTCACTGCTCTCTTGATCTGTGCTCTGGTCTTTTCCCAGGAAGAACTTTGGTCTCCTGCAGCTGCAAGCACAAGTGTTTCTCTTTACTTTGGAACTGTGACCAGGGCCCCTGCTCACTTGGGACCTGCCTTGGAAAGGTGACTAAGAACTGTGTTTGGGCAATAGAGCTACCAATCAGTGACAGCTGTGCCCAGTGCCAGCAAAAGGTCCCCTCTAGTCTCTTTCTGACCAGTTATCTGACCTCTCACTGTCTCTGGTTTGAGAGATCCTGAAACTGCATTTGCTGCCACTGCTGTTACTGCCTCTGACTGTGTGGGCTCCAGAGAAACCCCCATTCAGGTGTCACAGACTTCTGCTGACCTCTTAAGTTTTTTTAGGCTAGAAAAATGTTTTACTTTGACCTTTTGTTGGCTCTGCTGCCCCATAATTTGATTTGAAGCATTCTTTTAAAGTTGTTTGGAGGGGAAGGTTGGGAGAATTCAGCTGGGTGGCTGCTCCTAATCCACCGTCTTGGCTCCTCCAGGAGCTTACATTCTAATGGCATAATCAGTAGATACACATGTAAGTATATACAGAATAAATATAGAGAAAATAAATAAATAAAAAATTATAAAGTATGAAGTAGTTTGGGAGGGAAGGTACTAGCAACTGAACAGGAAAGGTGGTACTTGAGCTGAGTCTTGAAGGAAAATAGAAATTCTATAAAAAGATGTAAAGAGGGAGTGCATTCCACATATAATTGATATCCTATTACTTGACTTCTCAATGGGTGGGGGAGGGGCTGAGGGAGAGAGAATTCAGAACTCAAAATTTAGAAAAATGAAAATTAAAAATAAATAAAAATTTTTAAAAAGAGGGAGTGTATTCCAGGCACAAGGAATGGCCAGTTCAAAGACACAAAAAAGGGAGATAGAGTGTTGTGTGTGGGAAGCAGAGGAAAGGACAGTTTGGTGGTCCTTTGCATCACAGAGACCTAGCTTAAGGAGTTGTACACAATGACACTAGTAATATAGGTTGCAGTAAAGCTGTAAAAAGCTTTAAAAGCTAAGCAGAGAGGTTAATGTTTGATCCTAGATGCAATAAGGAGCTGCTGAAATTTATTGAGAGCGAGAGTGTCATAGTCAGATTCATGCTTAGGGAATATCACTTTGGTGGCAGTGTGGAGGATGGACAAAAGGAGGAAAGATATGAGGTAAGGAGACTAATTAGGAAGCTGTTTGTCCTTCCTTCTTGAAGAGGACCATGACATCAGGGAGGTGATGCCATGACACGCAAGTGAATTGGATTTAAGGAAGCTGTTGCAATGTTCTAGGTGAGAGGTGAAGAGGGCAAGAACTACCAACTATAAATGCCTAATGACTGACTAATTCAAGAGTCAGCCTTGGACAAGTCACGTCCCCTCTCTGGGCCTCAGTTTCCTTATCTGTAAAATGAGAAAATTAGACTATGTGGCCTCTAAAGTGCTTTCCAGATGTACATCCAGATGAACCTACCGCTTGGATTGGAAGCCTGCTTCTCATACTTAGTTGGCTGTGTGTCCACAGACAAATCAGTTAAAATCTCTGAGTCTCAATTCCTTCAATTGTAAAGTGAGTGAGGAAAGAGCTTTTTAAATCTCAAAGTGCTTTACCTAAATGTGAGCTAACATTCAGCAGCATTCTCCTATTGCTAACCAGGTGAACTTCAGTCTCTTTTCCAAGATATTCAATGGTCTACCTAATCTGGCATCACTTCTTTCCTGCCCTATTACATATTCCTTCCCCTGGTGTACTCTGTGCACCAAAATATATTACTCTCTCTGTTCTCCAAACATACCTACTGCTTTTCTCCCCTCCACACTTTTGCTCATATTTTCCTTTATGCCTGGAATGTTTTCCCTCCCTGACTCACCCTGAATTCCTAACAAGTCTTTAAGATCCAATTAAAATGCCACTTCTTCCAGGAAGTCTTCCCTGATCCTGCTTCAAATCCCATATAGAACTTTGTTTTGCACCTCTTTAATGCAATTGCTATGTTTAATTGAATTTCATAGTTATCTGTCTGTCTTATCTTTATACTCAGTTGTTAGTTTCACTAGGACAGAGACAGCTCTTGTCTTACTAATTTTATCTCCTTACACATAGGACAATGCTTTGCATACATTGTTGTTGTAGTTCAGTCATTTTCAGTTGTGTGCAACTCCTTGTGACCGCATTTGGGGTTGTCTTGGCAAAGATACTGGAGTAGTTTGCCATTTCCTTCTCTAGTTTCGTGTAGGCACATAACGGGTGTCTAATAGATGTTTGCTGAATAGGATAGGATAGGATAGTAAAGCACAGGATAGGATTGTATAAGACAGAAAATAGGACAGGAAAATATAGCATAGCATAACATTGGATGGGATGGGATAGGAAAGCATAGCATAGTGTAGAATAACATAGATTAAGATAGGACAGTGGATAGGAGGAGAGACAGAGAGAAGAGGAGAGGGTAGGATAAGATAGGAAAAGTATAGCATAGGATAGCAAAGCATAGGATAGGATAGGACAGGGGATGAGATAGAATAGGATCAGATAGGACAGGAAAGGATATGAAAGGAAATGATAGGATAGGATGGGATAAGACAGGGTAGGACAGGAAGGGATAAGATAGAATAGGGTAGGATAGGACAGAGGACAGGATAAGATAGACATTTCTTCTTCATCTTAACAGAGGAATCAACCTCCCTCCTCCATCCTTCCCCAAGCTCCCAAGCCTGTTCTAGGATTCAGGTCAACTTCAAAGCAATTAGTCAACATCAATCAATCAACAAGCATGTATTAATTGTCTTCTATGTCCTGGGCACTGTGATAAATGGGGATATAAAGATAAAAGTGCAAATGGTCCCTGCCCTCAAGGACCTTACTGTCTAACTGGGAACATATTGGCATACACAAAATAGATAAAAGGTGATAGCCACTAGCCTTTGCCCCTAGCCCAGGAGTACAAAAAGTTGGGATAATCCTTCAGATAAACCCAAGGCCTAAAACCCAACCTGCGTAGAGCCATTCCAGAAGGGTGGCACTGGGAAGGCCAAAAGGTCTGGAAATGAGCTACTGAGGAAAGGCAGGTATAGATTCAGTTATTAATAATAATAACACTTCAAAATTTCAGTGTTAAAATTTTTTAAAGTATTATCTTATGTAACTGTCATAGTGACCTTATGAGGTAGGTGCTATTATTACCACCATTTCACTGATGAGAAAACTAAGGCAAAAAAAGGTTAAATGATTTGGCCAGGGTCAATAGGTAGGAAGTATCTGAGGTAGGATTTGAACTTGGTTCTTCCTGATTATTTTCACACTGAGCCACCCTACTGCCTGACTAGATCATAAATTCTTAATAGGGAAAATATCTTATTTTTCTTTTTATCCTCCTCACAAAGCTTTGCACACAGTGGTCTATTGGCTGACATTCAAGAGCTCTCAGTTAGCATCATTGCATCTTTGGAGTGATCTGCTGCTATGCACATAAGTCTTGGAGGCTGGGCCCTACATTTACTAGCTGTGTGACCCTGTGTAATTCATTTAACCTCCATTCATCTGTAAATATGTGTACTCCCTACTTCACAGAATTGTGGCAACGAAAGCACATTATAAATCTTAAATCACTATAGAAAAATAGACTCTGATTATTAATAAAATCTAAGATGAAGACATTTTGATAGAGAAATCAATGAGTCATTGTGGACTTCAGATTAATTCAATGGAACAAATGTTTTTCAACCTTTGTTCAGACTTTGACATATTTGTAAACAAGGAGTCAGTTTGAGGAGTATATGTTCCCATCCCACCCTTACTGCTGAAGGGTAACCATCCATCCATCCATCCATCCAACCATCCATCTACCCATCCATCCATCCATTATCCTGAATCCCATTAGACAGGATGAGCTCAAAGTTGTTGTCCCATCAAAAGCTTTTGTTAACACAAAGCCAGTGGAAACAGAAAACAAAGTCATTTATTTGCTTCATAAATATTTGAATGCAACACATCTTTAGATTCTACTTCAGTTACATAGTGACTGTCTCATTGTGGGATCTTATAAAAAACCTTGAGATGTGCACTAGGAAGACCCTAAACATTCTTTTCAGCTCTAAAGTTCCAGTATTCTTTACATTTCCAAACATTTTTCATATACATCACACATACGCACATACTATTGTCTTTTCTTTCCTTATGATGCCTAGCATTATCTCTCATACTGAAATTTGGAGTCAGAGGACCTAAGTTCAAAATCCAACTCTGCTACTGACTAATTACAACATCTTGGGCAAATCTCTTAACTCACTCTGATCCTTGGTTTCTTTGCCTTTAACTAGACCAGATGGTATGATTTCCAAGGTCCCTTTAAGCTCTAAGTCTATGAGCCTAATATGTGAGATACCTAATACAGGATCATATAACCTATGAGCCTATACATGTGATCCTGATTATTAAAAAAAAAATGTCCAAAGGATGTGAAAAACCCAGGGGGTCACAACATTGGTGAAAGGCATATTGGTGACACAGTTATCTCTAGGACCAAATACAAGCTTATCTGTTTGACATTTAAAGCTCTTAGAGACCTGGCTTCAACCTCCCTTTGTAGCTGTATTATACACAGCTCCTTTTATTGACTCCACTGCAGCCAAACTGGCCTCCTTGATGCTCACCACACATAACTATCAATCTGTCCCCCTCCAATGTCTTTGTATAAATTGCCCCCGTCTCCTCATTTTAGGATCTCTCACTTCCTTTGAAATTCTATTGAAGCCCTAGTTCCTAATGAGAAATTTCCTAATCCCTTCTCAGCTGCTGGTGCCCTACCTCCATGCCTTTATTTGGTGTATACTTTGTATATACTGAGACATGTACGTATTGTCTTATTTGACAGTCTGATTGTTGTCCTTCCTTCTCAAGAAGACCAAAAAGACATCATTGTGCTAGAGTTGTTACAATGTGTCAGACTGTGGCTGATCAGACCAATATGAGCTCAGAATGTTCTATCACAGGTCAGGCACAAATAATTGATGTGAATGAACATTTGGGCTGGATTCTCTAAATTTGCTCATCTCTCATTTCTTTTGAGCTACTTCAATTCTGCTTTGCTCATAGAGCACAGCACCTTCTCTGCTGAGGGCACGCCATGCTGGGCAGTCGTGTGCCAGTGTCTTCCATGTCACACAATCAATTCCAAAGTTCTTCAGAGAGACCTTGAGAGTGTCATTTTTTCACTTCTTCTGACCACCATGTGAGCGCTTGCCCTGTGTGAATTCTCCATAAAATAATCTTTCAGGCAAGCGTACGTTTGACAATCGAACAATGATAACTTGACAATCTATAAGCTCCTTGAAGGGAGGGGTATCTCATTTTTGTATTTTTAACCCAGCACTTAGCACAATGCCCTTGCATATAGTATATGCTTAATACTTATTGGTTGTTAATTGATATACCAAATTTTCTGTGCCAGAGTTAGAAATTAACTCCCGAGGATTTCAAAAATTGAATCTTGAAAATTCACAAACTGTCTTAAGCTCCAGGGACCTTTAAAAGAGTAGAGAGAGGTCATTAATAATTCCTAATAAGTATAGTTCACTGACCATTTTAGACAACTTTGGGGGTGCTCAGCAGGTAGGAAAAACTCTTTATTAATGTTATAGATTTATATTAATCCTTGCTCTGCTCTATAAAAATGTGGGGAAATCCCTAATTTGATTGATGACAAGACTTGTAGGTTTGGGAATCTTCCAATCCCTCACATTCCTGGCATTCCTTCAGAAACACCAAATCTAAGCCCCAGGCTATTCCGTTATAAGACATACTCTATTCTTAACTTTCAGGAAACCCTATCTCATTTTATTGAAGGAGGAGATGCATAAGAGGGTTACTCATACAGAGTCAGGTAGTGACAGCCCATGACAGCAAGTGACCAAGGGATGACACCTCTGGGGTTCAAGATGTCATCACAGCCTCCTGGGGTTGGTCAAGAGCTCTCCCATCATGTATGCCTCATCTCTATAAGGTAGGATTTGTATAAAAGCTCTCACTGTAAGCTGCTTTTCAGTCTACGCAACTTCTCAGTCACTGGGTCTATTTAGAAGACAGAGGTGAGTTATTTTCAGGACAATAGTCCTCTCTAGACATTTGCTTTAGCTTCCATGTATCCATGGAAAGATGGCTGGACATTTCAGATTAGAGGACTTTGTAAGTCCTTTGAAATACCTGGAAGCCTGATTTTCTAGGAAGTCTTTGGTGGTTAGAGGCATGGAGTGGACTGGAGAGATGTTCTAGATGGAGCTGACTATAAGCTGCTAGTTCATCTTTGGGTATTTAGCTCTTTCTTGAAGTAGAGGGTGATGTGGAGTGGAGGATTGGAACAAGAATCTTAAGGAGAGGTAGAGGGAATTCCATGTCACTGAGAATCTTCATGGAGAAAGAAAGGGGACCATTTGTCAGGGATATTACAAAAAGGATGCTTGGTGAAGCTTGGGTTTGCCTAGATAACTTCTGAGAGCCTTTCCAACTGAGCTTCTGGAGCAGAAGGCACTGGACATGAGAAAAGACAGGGAGAAAAAATGGAAAACAAGGAATTAGAAGTCTGAGAATCAGGAGAAACCTGCATTGTAGCTTAAGATCAGGAACAAATTTCTCCATTGTAGAAATGTTGCCTTGAAACCTCTCAGATGCTGTAAGATAGCTTACATGGGGCCCCAGAGTAAGGCTCAGAGGTGAGGGAACTTGAGAGTTCTTCAGAGGGTTAGGAAGGAAGGAGCTTCTGGACATTGTGGTCTTTAGCTATAGGCTGATATGCCTGTAGAATTGGGGATGCAGAGCTTTGCCCCAGAACACTGAGGTAAGGGAAGAGAGCAGCCATGGCAGAGCCCTTGGAGTCTCTGTTCCAAAGCATGACCTTCTGGGGAATAGAAAATAGAAATCAGAGAAGGTCCTGACCAAGACGCTCTTCTATTTTGGGAGCTTGAGGCCAGATGTTATATGCTATTGAGGGTGCTTGGGGTGCTTCCTTGAAGCCAAGGATTGTAGAAGAGCATGGGAGGGGAGGAGTTGAAGAGGGTAGCTCATGGAGTCCCATTTGCATAGCATCAGGGACTTGTGATTTTCCTGGTATAAGGAGCCTCTTGGTGAGGAAAATCTCTTCTCTCCAATTCTTAGTGAGCTGCCCCTGGAGCACCAAGAGGTTAAGTGACTTGTCCAAGGTCTCACATCTACTATGTGTTAGAAGCAAGACTTGAACCCAGGTACTCCTGGTTCTGAAATAGGTTCTTTATCCATTATGTCATACGGCATCTCTGTTTGTATGAAGAATATAATTCAATTAGCCTGATTTCTCTCCAGCCCAGAGAATTTGGTTCTTCTGCCATCATTTGTTTGGGGCTTCTGGATCCAAAGGACAGCTAGGTGGTACAGTGGATGGAGTGCTGGGCCTGGAGTCAGGAAGACTCACCTTCCTGAGTTCAAATCTGGCCTCAGACACTTACTTGCTAATTGAGTGACCCTGAGCAAGTCACTTTACTCTGTTTGCCTCAGTTTCCTCCTCTGTAAAATGATCTGGAGAAGGAAATGGCAAACCACCCTGGTATCTTTGCCAAGAAAACTCCAAATGAAGTCACAAAGTGTCAGATGTGACTGAACAACAACAAAATCTGGATCCAAAGAGACACACAATGACTCCCTGGGTTCATCTTTTTAAAAAGAAGTGAGATTTATATTTATTGAACACTAGGACTTCTGTATTTTCTTTTAGGTTCTCTGAACTCCTGCAAAGATGAGCTACCAGCAGAGCCAGCAGCAGTGCCAGCCCCCTCCCAAATGCCAGGCCCCCAAATGCCCTCCCAAGTGTCCTCCCCAGGTCCCTGCACCAATCCCTGCTCCATGCCCGCCGCCAGAGCCTTCTGGCTGTGAATCAAGCTGTGGAGAGTGCTGTGGTCCAAGCTCAGGGGCCTGCTGCGGGCCTAGCTCTGGAGGATGCTGTAATTCTGGCCTGGGCACAGGGGGAGGCTGTTGCCTGTTTTCCCACCGGCCCCGGAGATTCCCCCGATTCTGGAACCATGGATCCAGTAGTGATGGCTGTGGCAGCGGGGGTAATCAGGAAGGCTCTGGGGGCTGTTGCTGACCTTGTCCCCTCTTCCACCACCCAAGGGGTAGAAGAACCACATTGGCAGAATCTTCAGCATGGAAGAGCCACAGGTCAACAACCTTTCCCTAGCCTGCAGCTTTCCTTCCCACCTCACTCCTCCTGGGCCTGTGGCTGCTGAGATGTTGCAGGGAAGGCTTCTGAGCTTTATCTATCACAGAGTCCCTAGGTTTCCCTAGTAATATGTATCTACCTGAATTCTGCCCTGATATCCCCTTAGCTTGGCTCTACAAACCTGTGCCAGGGAGGCCTGGGCTCTGGCATTATCTCAACCCTCAGCCCTCTCTCTGAATGACAATAAAATTCAATGCTCCCTGAATTATCTTGTCTTTCCCTCTCATTCATTCATCAATCTCTAGTTCTGCCTCTGGTTTTTTGGGACCTTTTAGAGAGAATAGATGCAGAGAACAAGTCAAGTACTGCTTCCCATGTCTGCGAATCATGACAGCCACAGCTGGGGGTCTCCGACGCTGGGTCTGTGGAAGGCAGGGTGTGGATCTCCATAGCTAGTCCTGGGATGTTAGACCCCCTTGTCTCAAACTGATGGGAATTTACCCCCTCTCTGTTCTGTTCTAGATGTTCCAGAAGGATGCTCTAAAACAGACTGTCCAGGGAGGCCCCTAGGATGTCGGGCCTTTGGGCTTTATGTTCACAGGGGAGTCGAGATTTCTGACCCAGGAGAGTCAAAGTCCTGGGGCCATATTCAGGGTCCTGTTTTCCTTCCCTTATCCAAAGAGTCAAGGGTGGGGAACTTTCCTGATCATGTTACTCATATTCCAGCCATCCTCCTCTTCTCCTCTCTTCTTCCTCCACCTCCTCCCCCAACCCCAACATTTATGGACTATGAACAAGTCCTCCGGGTCATTTCTCATTCACCATTTCCCAATCATGCCCCTGTGGGTGTCCACAAAAGTCTTTTCCAGTTTCACTTTAGGTACTGTCTCTTCCAGTGGGGAAGGGAAAGGAATGACCGTTTATTAAGTGCTTACCATGTGCAATGCACTGTGCTATGTGCTTTACAAATATTATCTTTCCCATAGGAGAATTGTCGGCTGTTGATGGAAGGGATGATCTTTCTTGCTTCCATTTATATCCCTGGGGTTTAGCACATTGTGAGCTATTAATCAATGCACTTTTTGTCTCTGCCTCTGTCTGTCTCTGTCTGTGTCTCTGTCTCTCTCATCTGTCTGTTTATATCTACCTCCATCCCTTAGCCCAAAGATGGGAAATATTGAGGTTAGGCAACAGACTTAATTGAAGAGCTGGGGCTAATTTCATATAGGTTCACACACACATGCACATACATACACACACATTAACATTTGTTAGCTTGTTGTCAAGGTAACCAATATATTTACCTAGGAAGCTGCTATCTTGAGCACAGGGACCACTTTACCTATAGGCAAAGAAGCTGACCACCTTCCAAGTATCATGAGGCATTGAGGTGGCATAGTGAATAGAATGTTAGACTTGGGGGCAGGAAGGCCTGAGTTTAAATTCCTCCTTAGTCACTTAGCTGTATGTCTCTGAGTAAGTCATTTAACTCCTCTCAGCCTCAGTAAAATGGGGGTATTAATAGCACCTACTTCATAGGCTTATCGTGAGGATCAAATACAATAATATATGTAAAGTACAGTAAACTTTAAATATATATTTAATATATAATATACAAAATGTTTACATATTTTAACAATAATTTATATATAATTTAATAAATATATTTATATATAATTTATATAAAATCTAAATATACAAATCATATTATTTTTTATCATCATTTCAGAAATATTCCTTACAGAGAATGGCCAGGCCCTCCAAATATCTTTTCTTCCTGTACACTGATGCCTAAAGAGTAGCAGGATCATAAATTTAGAGCTTGAAGGGGCCTTAGAGGTCATCTAACCCAAACCCTTCATTTTATAGATCAAGAAACTGAGGCCTTGGACCCGAGTTCAAATCTGACCTCAGACACTTGACACTTATTAGCTGTGTGAGCCTGGGCAAGTTACTTAACCCCGACTGCCTCACCAAAAGGCAAAAAAAAGAAACTGAGGATTTGAGAAGGAAAGTGATTTGCCTAAGATTTGCCCAGCACTTAGCACAGTACCTGCACTTAATTGGCACTTAATAAATGTTTATTGAATTGAATCAAAGGTAGTTATAGGGTCAAGCTGGGATTTGAATCTAGTTCCTCTGACTCCAAAATCCATTCATCTTTCCATGTTTCCAAAAGTCTACAATTCTTAAGTTTAAGGGTATGGTCACTGTTAAAAATTAAATCTTGAGGGTGTGTGTGTGTGTGTCAGATTTTACATAGTTATTTAGTCTCAGAGTCTTTCTTGGTCACAGGTTTTGAGATAAAAGGAGAATTCAAAACAATAAAGGAGGCACTCTTTTTTGTTTTTGGTCCTTTTAATTTTCTGAAGTCATATTTTTATACAAAAAAAAATGACATAAATGTTTCCTTATTTCAAAACACCAGTTTAAGGAAGAGGGAGGAAAACAAAACACACCACACACACACACACACACACACACACACACACACACACACGCACGCAAATACCCGCTGATTGCATCACCTTAATTTCTCTATTTTCAAAAAAATGAGAAAATGTTCAAACAGTAATGAAAAAGTTCAAGATAAACTTTCTTTCTGTGGTTATTTTGCTCCAGTTGTCTATTGTTGTTGTTCAGCTATGCCTTACTCTTCATGATCCCACAGACCATAGCACCCCAGGCACTTCTAACCTCCATGCTATCTCTTGACATCTGTCCAAGCTCATGTTCATTGTTTCTATAACAGTATTTATCTGTCTCATATTCTACCATCCCCTTTTCCTTCAATCTTTCCCAATGTTAAGGTCTTTCCCATTGAGTCCTACCTGCTCATTATATGACCACTGTATTTAAACTCCAGCTTCGGTATTTGACATTCCAGTGAATAGCCTGAAAGTAAGTGAAAGCCTTTAAGTATTGACTGATCTGACTTCCTTGCTGTCTAGGGGACTCTCAAAAGTCTTTTCCAACACCACAATTAGAAATCATTGGTTCTGCAGTGCTCAGCTTTCCTTATGGTTGTTGTCCTTCATTCTTGAAGAGGACTAAAATGACATCACTATGTTAGAGTCAAGTTATAGTGCATCCAACTGGGGCTGATCAGACCAATACGAGTTAGGAATGGTCTAACACAGGCCAGGCACAAATGGCCCACATGAACACTCACAATCATACATTGGTACTGGAAAAACCATAGCTTTGACCATACAGACCTGACTGTCAAAAAAGATGATATTTCTGCTTTTTAGTATGCTGTCTAGATTCACCATAGCTTTCCTTCCAAGGACCAAGTGTCTTTTAATTTCATGGCTACAGTTGCCGTCTATGGCGGTCCTTGAGACCAAGAATATGAAATCTGACACTGCTTCCATTTCTTTTCCTTCCATTTGCCAGGAAGTGATGGGACCAGTTGCCAAGATCTTAGTTTTTTTGAATATTAATCTTCAAGCCAGATTTTACACTCTCCTCTCTCACCCTCATCAAGAGACTTCTCAATTCTTTACTTTCTGCCATCGGAGTGATATTGTTTGCATATCTGAGGTTGTTGATGTATCTCCTAGCAACTGTAATTCCAGCTTTTGATTCACCCAGCCTGGAATTTCATGTGATGCACTCTATGTATAGATTAAATAAATAAGGTGACAATATTCAGCCTCATTGTGTTCCTTTTCCAATCTTAAACCAATCATTTGTTCCATGTTCAGTTCTGTCACTTCTTGGCCCACATACAGGTTCCTCAGGAGACTTGTAAGATTGTCTGGTATTCTCATCTCTTTGAGGACTTGCCACATTTTGTTGTGATCCACACAAAGGCTTTAGTGCAGTCAATGAAGCAGAAGTAGATGTTTTTCTGAAACTCCCTTGCTCTCTCCATAATCCAGTTAATGTTGGTAATTTGGTCTTTAGTTCCTCTGCCTCTTTGAAAACCAGCCTATTCTTCTGGTAATTTTGGGTTCACATATGGATGAAAGCTAGCTTGCAGAATGTTAAGCCTAACCTTGCCGGCATGTGGAATAAGAGCAACTGTTCAATAACTTGAATATTTCTTGGCATTGTCCTTCTTTAGGATTGGAATATAAACTGATCTTTTCCAATCCAGTGGCCACTGATGTGTTTTCCAAATTTTTTGGCATGTTGAAGGCAGCACTTTGACAGCACCATATGTTAGGGTTGTAAGTAGCTCAGCTGAAATTCTATCACCTCCACTAGCCTTGTTGTTAGCAATGCTTCCTAAGGCCCGCTTGACTTCATTCTCCAGAATGTCTGTCTCTAGATCACCAGGGTCGCACAACTAGTAAATATCTGAAGCTGGATTTGAACTCAGCCACTTCATTAGTATCGGAGCTACTTGTAGCTGTCCTCCACTCTTCCCCAGTAGCTTCTTGCTATGGCCTACTCCTTCTCTGACTCTTTCCTTTTCTCTCCTATCAAGTCACAGGCTTTCTCTTCTACCTGTTTGGCCTCACTCATGGCCATGGCCAGGAACAGTAGAAATAGCAGCTCAGTCTTCCAGTGCTGTAAAAGAGGAATTCCGTGTTAGTGGGGAGAAGTGGGGGAAAGCACATTGTCTTGAATTATTGATGAGAGCTCATGAATATTAATTAGACCACTCCTCCTCTTGAATCCCCAGTGAATATCATTCTGCGGTTGGGAGGCAGGGGAGGAGGAGAGAGTTGTGTTTCTAGTTGTGTTTCTAGTTGTGTTTCTAGTTGCGTTCCCTGTACCATTGGCCAAGGTTTCCTGTAGCAATTTATGATGCTCTGTCCTGCTTCATTTTGTACTCCATTTTGTCCTTTGAAGAAAGGGTGCAGAACTGGGATCCTGGAAGAACTCTATTTGACAGGGAAAGAAAAATAATGAGGGTTTGCAACAAACTTGACTGGGTAGAGCCATAATTAGAAATTCTTGTGCCTGGGGGCAAATACATTGGGAAGGGGAACACAGAAAACAGTATGCCCCTGGTGAAATTGCATAGGGATATGGTAGTCTATCATCAAAAAGAGTCTGGTCCACCCCCATATTCCTTAAATCTCAAACCCTGGGACAAGGCAGAGTGGCACAAGAGAAGACCTAGGAGGATGCCGGAGCAAGACTCCAATTACTTTGACCTAGTAAACTGTGTGACCCAGTAAGGAGGGATTCTAAAAGATAGAACAAATTTTTTTTTCAGACCATAACACAATATAAATAATAATCAATAAAGGAGTATGGGCAAAAAATCAGATCTATGTGGAGACTAGTTAATGACATTCTGAAAATGAATAGGTGAAAAAACAAATTAAAAAATATTATAAAATAGTAAGTTAAAGGCCATGTTGACAAAGAAACAACAAACCAAAACTTATGGGATGCAGTTAAGCAAATATTCAGAAGCATATTTATCTTTGAAATCTTAAACAAAAGAGAAAATGTATCAATGAACTTAGCATGTAATTTAAAAGATAAGAAAAAATTGGCATTCCTTAAGAGGAACAGAGCAGCTAGGTGATAGAGTGAAATCAGGAAGACTCATCTTCCTGAGTTCAAATTCAGCCTCAGACACTTACTAGCTGTGTGACCTTGAATAAGTCACTTAACCCTGTTTACCTCAGCTTCTTATTTGTAAAATGAGCTGGAGAAAGCCATGGCAAACTATTCTAGTATCTTTGCCAAGAAAAGCCCAAAAAGGGGTCACGAAGAGTCAGATACAACTGAAATTATTCCACAACAAGGGGCACAAAAGAGGAAATGCTAAAAGTTAGAGGAGAAAAAGAAAAAAAATTAAATAAAAAGTGGGACTGATAAAGTTAATAGCTCCTTAAAAAGAGTAGCAAAATTAATTAGACATCTAATCAGTGTCTAATTAGACATCTGATCAAGAGAAAGAGAAAATCAAATTTTCATATGTGTTTCTTCACAACAAAGAAAAAATAAAAAGAATAATCAGAAGCTACTCTGCACAATTATATGCTAGCAAATATGAGGATTCAAAAGAAGGTCAATATCCAAAAGTATCTACAAAAATATGAATCTAAGAGAAAAAGAAATTGAGCTATTAAACAAGTGAAAAAGAAACCAATCAAGTCATGAATGATTTGCCAAAGAACTTCAGCTCCCTTCAGAGGTCAGATGAATTTATAAATGAGTTCTGTTAAGAGCTACTGAAGAGTTATTGATACCTATCCTATACATTTATTTTGAAAAACAGAGACAGAAACCATTATTAACAAGTGACCTTTATGAGATAAATATGTATCTATGATTATGTCCCAGAAGGATTAGACCAATCCTGATCCAGAAGGGAGGAGTTAGGCAATTACTAACTATAAAGCTTGCTCTGGCGTCTCTTACTGTGCGCATTTCTCTCCTTCAAACGAGGTGTGCCTGCTTCTTGAGAGAATCTAAATGACACACTTCAACCTCTTTAATAAAAAGTCTTTGAGACACCAGTCTTGCAGAACTGAGTCTGGGGTCGTCTTTATAACACTAATGCCCAAACCAAGGAGAGAAAAAGCAGAGAAAGAGAACTATAGAGCAATCTTACTTGAATACTCACATGAAACACTCAAATAGTCTTCACAAGGAGATACAGCCAGAAAATAACTCATTATGACAAAATCTGATTCATAACAGGGATGTAAAGATGAGTCAATATCAGGAAAATAATTAGCAGCTCTAGGAAAAATATACAAAAATCAGGAGTCGACCTAAGTTCTGGGATAGAGGCACAAAAAGTGAATTCTCTAAGGCAGGGCTGGGGAATTGTGGCCTTTTAGGTCCTTGAGTGTGGCTTTTTGACTGAGTCCACGTTTTACTGAACAAATCCTTTTAGTAAGGGGATTTGTTCTGTGAAGTTTGGATTGAGTGAAAGGGCCACACTTGAGGACTTAGGGGGCCACAGTTTCCCCATCCCTGGTCTAGGGTCAGATACAAGTATAGGAGTGGGGGGCAGGGCAGGGTGTTTTGTTCAGGGAAGTCACAGGACTGGTGAGTGAGGTCATAAATAACTGGCTGACATGCCCTTTCCAGGAATGGTGGTGTTGATTTTTACTATTTTTCTCAGAGCTAGAGGTAGAAAGGGGGAGGGAGGTGTTGTTCAGTGTTACATAATGTGACCATGGCAGAGAAGAGCAGCATGGGAGTCTAGGCTGGGCTATGAATGGGAAGGTTCATCAATCCCAATTGGGAGCCAAAGGACCTGGGGCAATTTGGTGGAGTGCTCAGCTACTGATAGTGTGTGTGTGTGTGTGTGTGTGTGTGTGTGTGTGTGTGTGTGTATGTGTGTATGTGTGTGTGTGTGTGTGTGTGTGTAGTCTCAATCGTTTGTTGTCCTTGGGTTGTTTCAGTTGATGCCAACTCTCCATGGCCCTATTTGGGTTTTTTTTGGCAAAGATACCAGTGTGGTTTGCCATTTCCTTCTCCAGCTCATTTACTGATGAGGAACTGAGGCAAACAGGGTTAAATGACTTGCCCAGGGTCACACAACTAATAAGTGTCTGAGGTCAAATTTGAACTCAGGTCCTTCTGGTTCCAGGTCTGGTACTCTATCCCCTGCGCCATCTAGATGCCCCAAGTCCTCCAGGGAAAGGCTTCAGAACATAAGATTTCACTTTTGTCTTTGTTTCCTCAGTACTTGACACAGTGTAAACATTTAATAAATTCTTGTTGATTGAATACAGTTTGAGATGAGATAGGGTAATGCTATGTTACTTCCATTCATACTTTTTTTCATTAGGTCCTCATTAGCATGAATAATGAATCTTGTGAAGTGATCGCATTATTCAAATATGCATGGCATATTTCCATTGGATTGGAACCAGTTACCACAATTTACGTAATTGTAACTTGGAATGGTGCTAATTTGAATCCATGTAACCACTTAACAAGATTCATTATTCACAGTAATTAAGACCTATTTTTTTCCTTGAGATTACAAATGTTTTGTTTTCCAAATGTAGTTGTCAGGGCAGCTAGGTGGCACAGTGGATAGAGCACCTGCTCAGGAGTCAGGAGGACCTGAGTTCAAATTTGACCTCAGACACTTATTAGCTTTGAGATCCTGGGCAAGCCACTTAATCTTGATTGTCTTCTCCCCAAAAATGTAATTGGCTATTACTTTATGTAGTTCTATAAAATATGCACTCAGTAATTTAATGAATATAGTAAGAAGTCTATTTAATGTAATCAAAATGCTCCGTTTTGCATTTTGTAATGTTCTCCTTTTTGGTCATGAATTATTCTGTTCTCCATAAAACTGATAGGTAAACTATTCCTTTTTGCACAAACAAAGCCAATGCAACCAAGATTAGAAGGAAAGTAGAAAATTGGGAAAAAATTTTTACAACCAGTATCTCTGATAAGGGCCTCATTTCTAAATATATAGAGAATTAAGTCAAATTTATAAGCATACAAGTCATTCCCCAATTGATAAATGGTCAAAGGATATGAACAGGCACTTCTCAGATGAAGAAATTAAAGCCATCTATAGCCATATGAAAAAATGCTCTAAATCACTGTTGATGGGGCAGCTAGGTGGCACAGTGGATGGAGCTCTGGCCTTGGAATCAGGAGGACCTGAGTTCAAATCCGACCTTGGACACTTGACGCTCACTAGCTGTGTGACCCTGGGCAAGTCACTTAACTCCCACTGCCTAAGCAAAAAAAAAAAAGATTAAATAAATTTTGTATCTTTATAGATAAGTAAATTCTCAGGTATTTTATCATTTGATTGTTATTTAACACAGTGCCTGGCACATTGTTAACATTTAATAAATTGACTGATTTTAATGTAATTTTCCTTTGTATCTTTTATCTCTGATTTTTATTAGTAATATACATAAATGCCTCACCGTTTTCTAGTCAGGACCACTCCTGGGCTCCAGATTCTATCTCTGGTCCTTCACTGCACTGCAGCTCTCTAGGTCCATACACTTTTACATTGCTGTTCCCAGGCATCTTCACACCATGCTACTGCTTAAGTACATCTCTCTCTGCTCTACCCCTTACTTTCTGCCTCTAGCTCTGGGAACACTTCCATCCCACAAAAGGAGAAAAGACTCATCAATCAATTGCTTTATGACTTCACTCTCCAGCCCTGGGACTTCCCTAAGACACCCAGCTCTGGCCACCGCTCTTGTACGTGTATTGCCTTCCCTTATTAGAACCAAGGCTCCTTTAAGGCTGGAACTATTTTTGCTTTTTCTCTTTGTGTCCTCACCATTAAGCATGGGGCCTAGTACACAGGAAGTGCTTAATAAGTGCTTTTTCTTTCATTTATACAAGCATAGGCAGACCATATAACAAAATGAATATAAGGTAGTTTGGGGAAGGGATGCACTGGCGGTTAGAAGGTTCTGGGAAGAAAAAGAGGTCCTAGGCAGAAAATAGACTAGACTGAGGAAACTGGAACAGATGGACCCAAAATAAGAGTAGATTTGTGTCCAATATGAGGCAAACTTGGCTCCAGCTTTCTTTTTCATGCTGTCTTACTTGTCAATAGGTTGTACCTGTTTCTATCCTCCATGAATAGTTATTGTTAAGAAGACTGAAAAAGAGAGGCTTTGGAGTGTCTTACAGTTAGGCAGATTTATTAAAAGGAGGGTTACAAGAAAAAAAAAGTAGGCTAAACTGTTTCTAGGTCCTTGCATGGAAAGACTGAATGATGGGAATTAAAGCAGAGAGTAATCGGCTAGACTAAATGAAAGACTGCTGCTAAGTGGAAAAGACAAGGACCTACTATGGAGGAGACACAGATCCTACTCTCAAGGGATGTTCTGGGTCATGGAGGAAGGGAGAACACAGTCCTTCCCTCAGTTATCAGTATGACGTGGCGAAACAGTGCAGATTTCCAGGAACCACAATCTGAGAGAAGAGCTGTCATTGCCTAGTCGTTTCAGTTCTGTCTGATTCTTCGTGACCCAGTTGGGGTTTTCTTGGCAAAGATACTGGAGTGGTCTTGCCATTTCTTTCCCCAGCTAATTTTACCAAACTGAGGCAAAGAGGGTTAGATGACTTGCCCAGGGTCACACAGCTAGTAAGTGCCTGAGGTTGGTTTTGAACCAAGCTGATGAGACATAGTTTTTATTCTTAAAGAGCTTGTAGTCTGATACAAAGGAAATAATCCTGATCGCCAAGGAAATGCTAACCTTAAAGGGGAGACAAAGGGATCCTCCAACCCTACTTTGTCTGTTCCTAGAGTTGACTGATAAAGATGTGGCTATAGACATAGAATCAGAAACAATGATAGAGGAGAGACAAAGTCAGATAGATGATCCAGCCATATACAAGGTATAGCATGCTGTTGTAATGGACACTAGTCTTAGAATCAGAAGATTTGGGTTTCCATTTCTACTGATGCTGGCTGTGACCCTGTGCAAGTTACTTCATATCCTGGAAAGCCTCAGTTTCCTTATGTATAAAATGGGAATAGTTGCTGTTTGTCCTTCACTTTTGAAGAGGACCAGTTAGGAGGCTATTGCAAGAGTTTAGGTGAGAGATGACAAGGGCCTGAATTATGGTGATGGTTGAGACAAGGGAAAAGGTGGCAGAGATGTGGAGGCAAAATGCGCAGGACGTGACAACTAATTAGAGATGGGATGAGTGGAGACTCAAAGAGGACCCTGGTGTTTTGTATCTGCATAACTGAGAGGATGAGGAATAGAAAATAGAAACAGAATAGAAATCAATAGAAATATCAATAGAAACAGATATATTTGAAAGAGACTTAGAAAGGAAGATGTTTAACTTAGTTTGAGGTATGTTTAATTTGAGATAAAGGAGCAAAAGCTAAGGAGGGAAATAAGGGTTGGATACACAGATTCAGGAGACATCTCAGTAAAGGTGGAAATGGAAACCATCAGAAGGATGAGACACTAAAGGAGAGAGTATGTGAAGACAGAGGAGGTCCCAGGACAGAGCCTTGGGGAATACCTACGGTTAGGGGGAGGCAGATGACAAAGAAGCAAAATAGACTGATAGAGAGTAATTAGATAATTAGGAGAAGTAGGAGACAGCAGTGCCACAGAGGTCAGGGGAAGAGATAACATGCAGAAGGAAAAGATGGTCAATAATATGAAAAGTACAGAGAAGTCAAGGAGGATCTGGACTAAGTAAAGGCCATAAGATTTGGGACTGAGACCTTTGGTGACCGTGGGGACAGTAATCAGAGTAGAATTATTGGGTATGGGGCTAGATTAGAAATGGTTGAAGAGAGAGTGAGTAGTGAAGAAGTGGAGGCAGAAAGTGCAGACTACACTTTTTAGGAGTTTGGAAGTTAAAGGAAGGGTAGATATGATGAGGGCCTGAGGGGATATTTGAATGTGATTGTAGACATGAAGGAGGTAGTCAACTGAGAGTGGAATGGCAGAGAAGGAGGGAAAGAAAAAAGAAAAAGAGTGAGAGAGAAAGGTTAGTTTAGAAAGGACAAATGTCAGGGAGACAGCTAGGTTGCACAGTGGATAGAAACTGGTTCTGGAGTCAGAAAGACCTGAGTTCAAATCCAGCTTCAGATATTTACTAGTTGTTCGACCCTGGGCAAGTCACTTAACTCCATTGCCTGGGGCGGGGAGGGGAGAAGGACAGATGTCCCACTTCACCTTTAAGAAGAATGTGAAAAGAACTCCAGGATTCAATTGGCACTCTTTACAATTTTATTTATGCTTTTAATGTTGCTACATTA
Source organism: Phascolarctos cinereus (assembly GCF_003287225.1). NCBI lineage: Eukaryota > Metazoa > Chordata > Mammalia > Diprotodontia > Phascolarctidae > Phascolarctos > Phascolarctos cinereus. Next base: position 320,844,460 of record NW_027555958.1, read on the forward strand.
CATTAATTTCCAAACATTACCTTCCTCCTCCCCTGTGAGCCAAGACTGTCACAAAGATCATTTAAAAGCAAGAGAAAGAAATGGCAATTCAGCAAATCCAACCAAACCCATCATCTGAAATGCAATATTCCTTACTAATAGCCTCCCCTACCCCCACCTCTTCAAAAGGAAGGTTTATTTTCTTAACTCTTTTCCCGAACTTTATTTTCTTATTGTTTCCATGATCATGTCAACAAGCCCTGATTAAGATAGGCTTCAGGTAGTTTCCAATTTATAGGATGAGGGGAGTTTGTTAACAAGTGGGTACTGGTTAAAGGGGATAGTGGTACAAAGGGGGTAGATTAATCGAACTGGGTAAGGATGAGAATGTTAGCAGGGAAAACACAGCTTTTCACCTCGACAGATATTGATTCTGCAATGCAGGGTAGAGGAGTGGAAGTTAGGAATCTGCTAAGCATAAGATAAGGGAAATACAGAAAATCTTTGTGAGTACCACTCTCTACAATTCTCTTTTGCTATTCTCTAATAATCTAGCAATCCTTGGACCGCAGAGATAATACATCTCTTTCCCTCCTCCTATTCAATTAGATTGGGGTCCCCGAGGTCAATGACTAACACTTTATTTGGAACTTCCTAGGGGAGAGACAGGGTCTCTTCCCTCAGGGTTCTTCTGAGCCAGAGGCAAGTTCATTGTTCTGCCACCAGATGGCAGCATGTGAAATGATGTGAAGCACCTGCTTGGTAATAGGAAGCTTTAACGGTGATTTCTGACTCCTAAGTCCTCTCAGGTAGTTGGGAAGTGGAAATGAAGACATTGCTTGATTCTGGCCCAAAGTTGACTGAGAGGGGTTACAAAGACAGAGAGAAAAGAAAGCTAATGAAAAGAGAGGGGGGTGGGGAGAGGAGAGAGAGAAAGAGAGAAGAGAGGAGAGAGAGAGAGAGCAGAGAGAGGAGAGAAGGAAGAGAGAAGAGAGAGCAGAGAGAGGAGAGAGGGGAGAAAGAAGAGAAAGGAGAAAGAAGAGGGGAGAGAGAAAGAAGAGAGAGATGGAGAGAGAAAAAAGAAGGAACAGAGAGGGGAGAGAGAAAAGAGAAAGAGATAGAAGAAAAGAAGAGAAAGAGAAGAAAGAGAGGAGAGAAGGAAGAGAAAGGAGAGAGAGAAGAGGAAGAAGAGAAAGGAGAAAGAAGAAGGGAGAGAGAGGAGAGAAAGAAGAGAGAAGAGAAAGAAGAAAGAAGGGAGGGAAAGAGAGGAGAGAAGGAAGAGAGAGATTAGTTTAGAAAGTTAATGTTGCTTTTAATGTTGTTACATTACATTCATTTCCAAACATTACCTCCCCCCCCCCTCCGCTGTGAGCCAAGACTGTTGGAAAGGTTATTTAAAAGCAAAAGAAAGAAACAGCAGATCAGCAAAACCAAGCAAGCTCATCATCTGAAAGTACATTCAATGTTTCACACTGAGTCCTCCACCTGTTTCCCACAACTTTATTTTCATAGTAGAGGGGAGGGAGGGGGGTAAAGGGAGAGAGAGGGAGGGAGGGAGAAAGATAGAGAAAAAAGAGAGAGAGAGAGAGAGAGAGAGAGAGAGAGAGAGAGAGAGAGAGAGAGAGAGAGAGAGAGAGAGAGAGAGAGAGAGAGAGAAATACCTAGAAATCCAGAGGAAGGCAGCGAGACAGAGAAATTCTATTGTAGAGGAGGGAAAGGTCTTGGGAGAGAGGGTCACAAGGAAGCTCCAGACTTCCTCATCTTACCTTATAGAGCAGGGGTTTTTAGCTTATATTTGTATCTTAGACCCTTTTGGCTGTCTGCTGAAAGACATAGAACCCTTCTCAGAATGATGTTTTAAAATGCATAAAATAAAATACAGAGAATTACAAAAGAAACTAATTAAAAATATCAAAGAATAATACCTAGAATTTATGTAGCACTTTAGGGTTTGTTTGCAAAGTGCTTTGCAAATATTATCTCATTCGATTCTCACAGTAACCCTGGGAGGTAGGTGCTACTATTATTCCCATTTTATAGATGAGGAAACTGAGGCATGCAGGAGTAAGTGACTTGCCCACAGTCACACAGCTAATAAGTGTCTGAGGCCAGATTTGAACTCAAAAGATGACTTCAGGTCCAGCACTTCATGCATTGTATCAGCTCTGCTATAATGCTAAAGGTAAGATCAGATAGGGACAGCTAGGTGGTGCAGTTCCAGGGCTGAAATCAGAAAGACTCATCTTTGTTTAGTTCAAATGGGTCTCAGACACTAACTGTGTGACCCTGGGCAAGTCACTTAACCCTGTTTGCCTCAGTTTCCTCATCTGTAAAATAAGCTGAAGAAGGAAATAGCAAATCACTCCAGTATCTCGGCCAAGAAAACCCCAAATGGGGTCGCAAAGAGTCAGACTTGACTGAACCACTACTACATCAAAGGTCAGACAACAAAGGTGATGGATCATTCGATGCCTTCTCTTTTAGTCTTCCTGACACTTACCCTGTAATACTTTCCCCAGTCCAGTGCCAATATCTTGCATGCCCCTGTGAGAAGAGGGCCACTTCTGGGCACTGGGTTTGGGGGATTCAAGGGAAAGAAATGAGGCCCCTCCCTAGCTCCATTGTTATGGAGAAACACACGCTCAGACCTTGGAGAATGGACTGTTACCAGAGGTTATTATTGTAAGTCTTTGGAGTTTACTGAGCAGGGAAATGACGTGCTCAGACCTTTGATTTAGGAATATCACTTCGGTTTGTGCAGGGGCTGGAGATTGGGAGAGGAATTGGGGAACTATTGCAACAGTCTAGGTGACAAATGAAAAGGGTTTGAAATAGGTGATGGCTGTGTGAGTAGAAGGAAAGGAATTCATATGAAAGAGGTTGTAAAGGTGGATTTGGCAAATGATCAGACATGAAGAGGGAGGGAGAGGGAGGAGGCAAAAGATGACTTTGAAGTTGCTCACCTGGGTAACTGGAAGTATGGTAGTGCCCATGATAAAAATTGTTGGTGCTCAGTCACGTCCATCACTTAATGACCCTGTATGAGGTTTTCTTGGCACAGATATTGGAGTGGTTTGCCATTTCCTTCTCTAGTGGATTGGGAAAATAGAGATAATGTGACTTGCCCGGGGTCACACAGCTAGTGGATATCTGAGACTAGATTTGAACTCAGATCTTTCTGACTCTATCCACTGAGCTATCTAGATGCCTCTTGATAGGAACAGGGGAATTCCAAAGGGGGTGGGGAGTTCGAGATGGAGTGATTTAGTTTGGAGTAGGACAGCAAATAGTATGTTCTGTTCTGGCCGAGTTGAGTGTGAGATTCCTACAGGACTTCCAGGAGAGAACTCAGGAAAGAACAGGCTTTTGTATATAGATCTCAGAGTTAACTGTCTAGACCTCAGAGCTGGGAAGCATAGGATGAAGTCTAAGAGGTATGGTGCAGAAAAAAGAGGACTCAGGACAGCCCTGGAGTACACGCAGTCAGCTTGCAGAATATGGGTGTTGGTCTAGTCAAGGAGACTAAGGGAGCAAGGTCAGACAGGAAGGTGGACAGTGGAGAGAGACACCAGGCATTGAAAAGTGAGGGGGAGGAAAGGGACTACAGATGGGAGAAACAGAAGGTGGGGGATGATTGTGGAGGCAATTTTCTAGAGAAAATGAGAAGGAATAGGGACAAAGGTAGAACGAGAGGGAGGGCGTGGTTTTGGAGAGGAGAAGGCCCACATCTTTATCAGGATGGAGTAACAGGGCACTGTACAATTTACAAAGCACTTTTTTTTTAATTAGGGAATTGGGGTTAAGTGACTTGCCCAGGGTCACACAGCTAGTAAGCGTCAAGTGTTTGGTTGAGGTCGGATTTGAACTCAGGGCCAGTGCTCTATCCACTGCTCCACCTAGCTGCCCCAAAGCACTTTCTTTTAAAAAAATGTGTTGTACAGGTGTGTGTGTGTGTGTGTGTGTGTGTGTGTATGGGCGGCATCTAGATTTGTGATTTTATTATTATAGGGAACTCATTGTGAAAACTCCCTCCACAGTTGCAGATCATCAACTCATCTGTGCTATAGATTTAGAAAGCTCTCTGGGTTCGGAAATCAAACTTGAGCCTAGTTTTCTTGGCTAGAGACTGGCACCACACTGCATGTATGAACATGCCCATTTTACAAGTGAGAAAACTGAGGTTCACAAAGGTTACGTGATTTGTGTCACATGGTAATGTGATCACAAAGCTACAAAGTAAAGCACCTCAGAATCACGGATCACAGTGTTGGAAAGGGCCTCTGGGGCCATCTAGCCCAAGGCGGCCTGAAGAATAATCCCCTCTTTGACATCTCCGAAAGGTGGTGATTCAGCCTTCACCGGAGGGGAGCCCTCCACTTCCCAAGACAGCTCATTTCATTATTAAGCAGCTCTAATTTGGGGAAGTTTTCCCCTATAGTAAGCCTAAAACTGTCTCTCCACAACTTCCAATCACTGTTCCTAGTTATTTCTGTTATTATTGTTGTTTGCCCTCTGAGACCAAGCAGAATAAAAGTAATGCTTCTCCCAGAAAGCCCTTTACCGTCCTGTTCACCCGTCTCGGGATACTCCCTAGCTTGTTCTGCCCTTACAAAGATATGGTAGACAAAATAGAAAAAAAAATTTCTCTATCTGTGGCCTCCCCATGGCAAAGTAGGTAGGACAATCACACTTCTTGTTTCGGACACTAAGTGTCTGTGCATGAAGCCCTACGCTAGCATTTAACTTTTTTTTTTGTTGGTTTGCTTTATCTTTCTTTCTTTTATATGGACCTCACAGTCTACCTTCAGCTGATTTGTGAATCATCAGTATAGAGACGGTAATTAAATCCATGGGAGCTGAGGAGATCACCAAGTGAAGTCGTATAGACAGAGAAGAAGGCCCAGGACAGAACCCTGAAGGACACCTGTCATGTATGGTTAGAGATTGTGACCTGGAGGAGGATTCAGCAAAGGAGACAGAGAAGGAGCAGTGGGATAGGGAAGAGGAGAACCAGGAGAAAGGTGTCCTGAAAGCCCAGAGGGAAGAGAGTATCAAGGAGGACAGGGTGATCAACAGTGTCGGAGGCTGCTGAGAGGTCTAGGAAATTGAGGGTTGAGAAAAGGCCATTGGATTGGCACCTAAGAGCTCATTACTTTGGAGAGAGCAGTTTGGGTGGAATGATAAGGTCAGAAGATGGATTTTAAGGGGTTAAGGAGGGTGTGAGAGGACAGAAAGTGGAAGTATCTATTGTAGATGGCTTTTTCCAGGAGTACTTGTGGAATCCATTTTTAAAATCCCAAGTAAAGGGCTTTACACTTATCCTACTAAATTTAATGATTTAAAAAAAATTAGCATTGTTTTTTTGAGACTGAGTCTCTCTATCTCACCCAGAATGGAAATGGAAGGGTAGCCATCATTCTCAGATCCAATCCCAACAATGATCAGCAGGGAAGCTTTCACTTGCTCTTTTTATTTTTATTTTTTTCAACTTGAGCTGGTTCATTCCTTCGTGGGCAGCCTGTGTGGCCTTCCTCAGTTAGGGGCTCATCATATTTGTGCTGACACCTGATTGTGAGGACATCTGACTGGCTTTTGACTTACTGCAGCTCAAGCGATCCACCATCCTCCACCACTCCCCAGTAACAGAAATGTTCACTACCACAACCACGAGTTTCATCTTCTTAGATGGTGATCTTAGTAATTACCAAGCTAGGAAAAATCATTGGAGGGCAGAGGGCAAGATTAAAGCTCAGTGTATGGAAAAACTGGTAGAACATTAGAGATGTTTACTTGTCATTGTTCAGTCACGTCTGACTCTTTGTGACCCCACGTGGGGTTTTCTTGGCGAAGAAACTGAAGGGGTTTGCCATTTCCTTCTCCAGATGAAGAAAACTGAGGTAAACAGGGTTAAGTGACCTGCCCAGAGTCACATAGCTAGTAAGTGTTTGAGGCCAGATTTGAACTCATGAAGATGAGTCTTCCTGACTCCAGTCTGTCCACTGCACCACCTAGCAGCCAATGTTTACTTAGTAGGTGACTAACAGGGGACTTAAACTCAAATCTTCTGACACCCAGTTCTTTATTCTGAGGTAGGCAGTTCTTCACCACAAGTGTTTAAACAGAGGCTAGATTATTTCTTGCCAGGATGCTATTGAGGAAATTAACAAATCAGAGATGGGGGTGGGCTAGATGATGTAGGAGTTCCCTCCCAGCACCATTCTGTATTTCTAAGATGCCATACCAGCTGGCACATGTGAGCCAAATAGATGGACGGGGACTTTTCCAAATTATTCACATAGATTCCAGTTTTAGGCCCAGCCAAGCAGACATAAAGAAATTACAGTCTAAAATCAAGCATTTCCTGTATTGTGATCCCAAACCCATCCTCCTTCCATTCCATACTAATACAGAAACACAGGGAGGGGTGAGGGTGGGAGTAGGGGGTGGGGAGAGGGAAGTCTGAGGGCCTAGAAACAACCTTGCTTACCAGGCCCCGGATCTGGCTGAAGTCTTTGCTCTAAATCCTTTGGGATCTAAGTGCGGGAAGGCAAACACCATCCTCTTTCTTTGCCTTCACTCAAACATCCCTACCCTGTTCTTCCTCGCCCAGGTGATGAGGCCCTGACAATCACACAATTAATCAACAAATATCTATTAAGGTCCAGGCCAGGCACTGTTTGGTGCTGGGAGTACAGAGACAGGAAGTTTACATTCTACTGGGGGAAACAGTGTGTGTGTGTGTGTGTGTGCATGTGTGTGCATATACACACAGACATGTATATATAATGTGTGTTGTTTATTGTTCAGTCATTTCAGTCATGTCCAACACTTTGTGACCCCATTTGGGGGTTTCTTAGCAAAGATACTGGAATGATTTGTTAGTAAGTGTCTTAAACTGAATTTGAACTCAGATCTTCCTGACTCCAGGCCTGGCACTCTATCCACTGCACCAGCCAGCTGTGCTTTATATACAATGAGCACACGTACAAACAGTGCCTGACACATATATGCATATTTGTACGTGTGTGTGTATATATGTATATACATATACATGTATATATGCATATATATACATGCCCATTATATACACACACATCATATATAATGCATATGAACACACAAACATAATACCTGGCACATATATGTATACATGGGTCACACAGAGGCAGCTAGGTGGCACAGTGGATAGAGCACTGGGCTTGGAATCAGGAAGACCTCAATTCGAATCTGACCTGAGACACTTACTAGCTGTGTGACCCTAGGCAAGTCACTTAACCCTGTTTCCCTCAGTTGTCTCATCTGTAAAATGAGCTGGAGAAGGAAATGACAAACCACACCAGTATTTTTGCCAAGAGAATCTCAGATGGGGTCACAAAGAGTCAAACATGACTGAAACAGAGTAAACAACAATAAATGTTCCACACACACACACACAGAGTGCCTGGCATTTATGTGTGTGTGTATGTGTATATGTGTGTGTGTGTGTGTGTGTGTGTGTGTGTGTGTGTGTGTGTGTGTGTGTATAAAATATAAGGTATTTTGGAAATAACCAAGAAAGGCTTCATGTGGAAGGTGGTGCTTGAGCTGAATCTTGAATGGGAAGAAAGAGATTCTATGAGGCAGAGGTAAAGAAGGAGTGCATTCCAGGGCATAGGGTATGGATCTTGCAAAGGCATGGAGATAGGATATGGGGCATCATATGTGAAAAATATCAAGAAGGCCAGTTTGGCTACAGTAGAGTAGTAAAGGAGGGTATAATGAGACAGACAAGGTAGGTTGCGGTCAGGTTGTGAAGGGCTTTAAAAGACAGACAGAGGAGGTTTTATCTTTTTATCTTAGAGGTAATAGGAAAACACTGGAGTTCATGCAGTAGGGCAGTAATGTGGTCAGAAGCTACTGTGAGCACCTCCCACACACAAGGCTCAGTTCCGTAGATCTAGTGCTATAATGGCCATTTAATCCAGTCTCATTTTACAGATGATGAAACTGAGGAAAAGTGACTTTTCCAAGGTCACATAGATTTAAAACATCAATGCTTGGATCTGAACCCAAAGTCTCTGATTCTAATAGCAGTGTTCTTTCTGTTTATACCACCCTACACCCTAGCACTGTACTTGTGGCTTCATGAGTCTGAAGACAGAACAAGCGTCTTTCCTCTCTCCAAAGTGCCTTGGACCACCTCCTACTTCCTACCTCCTACATCCCATTTTGCTGAGGACTGTGCATTTCTGCCTGCCTGAATCTACAACATGACCATCTGGGAAGGATGTTTTAAGCAGGCCTCTCTATCTAGTTCTGTGACGACTCTATGATTTGTGTGGTCCATGGAGAGGAGCGAGAAGGGGACTGGTGTGTCAACAGAGGTTCTCAAACTTTTCAGTGTCAGGACCCCTCTATACTCTTTAAAATGATTGAGGACCACCCTAAAGAGCTTTTGTTTATGTGGGTTTATTTTATCAATATTCACTGTGTTAGAAATGAAAACATCTTAAGTATTATTGTGAAAATAATTTCAAATTTGCAGACACCTGGAAAGGGTCTCAGTCCCTGGATCATGCTTTGAAAACCCCCGTGCTATGGTATACGAAGAAAGTCAAGAGCGATATAGCCCATAAACCTCAGTGGAGTTTACAGGCAGCCTCAGATGCTTCAGCTTTAAAAAATTAAATTGGGGTGCAAGGTCTGTGTTTTAGTTCTAGAAAACGTGTGCAATATGTCTGTGGTTGCCACCAAGTGCCTTCTTCACCTTTAAATACTGTTTAAGCGTGTCCTGCATGCAGATGGAAGGAATGGAGCTGGGCCCTGACATGGGGGGGCTTCTGAGGGGCCTTTACTCTGTCACATTTTCAATTTGTTTCCCTATAGAGTACATAGCCTAAAAAAGCCTAATCCATTTAACATCCTACTCGGATTCAGCTTCTTGAAATACTCTAGTGCTGTGCCTCAGTGGCTCTGTGTGTAATTCGTTGCACCGAGGATACACAACCACCACCCTACGATGTGTACAGGATACTTCATGCCTCATACCAATTAGATGTCCATTTGTTATTGTATTGTTAACCTTTTATCTCTTAGTATTATAAACTCCACTTAAAACTAGAAAAGGTCTCATTCTTGTTAAAAAAAAAAAGAAACCAGATGGTGGAGTAAAAAGGTAGTCACTCTCACCCTCCCCTATCAACCTCTGAACACCCAGAAAATATCACCCTAGGAGAAAAAAAAACCCTGGAACAGCTGAACTAGAAGAAAGATGGGCAACAGCAGTGCAGCAGCCCAGCCAACGGGTCTCCCAGTGCCTCAGCAAAAATAAGGGAAGCAGCACTACAAAGGGCCCCAGGCCGATAAGCACCTTACAGCATTCACCTGAAAGGAGCCAAAGAAAGCAACCTAGAGTCTTCATAAAGCCCCAGCCTTGCTGATTCCAACCCAACACCAGGTAAGCTGTCCTTCAGGAAGAGATCCTGAAGCCCAGGTGGTAGAGCAGGCAAACACCAACACCTGAACCTCCGAGTGCCTCAGTGAGGGCGGGGGAACTGGTGGAAACCAGCTCAGAAAACCACCAGGTGCCTCAGCACTCTACTTCAAAGGAATCTCCCAGTGCATTAGCAGAAACAGGGAGGCAGCATTGCAAGGGGCCCCAGGCAGATAAACACCCTGCAGCACCCATCCAAAAGGAGCGGAAGAAAGCTAAAGGAAAGGAAAAGCAGGCAACCCAGAATTGCCTGAAAGTTCCAGCCTTGCTCATTCCAGCCCAACATGAGGTAAGCTGCCAAAACCCTACAGCCTCCAATTGCCAACATAAGAGGCCCCAGTACACAAAGCCAGTGACCAAGACCTAGGCTCCCAACACAAGAAGCTTGGGTCAGTGCCCTCTGTTCCCCAGCAGGAGAGCTCAATCTCTTTAAAGGCCAGGGAATAAAGAAACCATGAGTAAAAAAGAAAACATACCATGATTCATACTATGAGAAGAGTAGAGATCAAGACAGAAATTTTGAAGACGACAACATTGTCAACAAACCCACATATCTGCAACATCAAAAGGAATATGAACTGGTCTGAAGCCCAAAAAGCCTTCTTAGAAGAGCTCAAGAAGGATTTTAAAAGTCTAATGAGAGAGGTAGAAGAGTCCTTAAAAAATACAATTGGCCAATTGGAAAAAAAGTACACTGAAGAAAACAATCCCTTAAAAAACAATTGGCCAATTGAAGAAGGAAGTACAAAAACTAACAGAAGAAAACAATCTGTTAAAAACTAGAATTGGACAAATGGAAACTAATGACTCTATGAGAGAGCAAGAATCAGTCAAACAGAAACAAAAAAATGAAAAAATGGATGAAAACTTAAAATACCTCATTGGTAAAACAACCACCTGGAAAATCGATCCAGGAGAGACAATTTAAAAATCATTGGACTACCTGAAAATCATGATGAAAAAAAGAGCCTGGACAGTATCTTTCAGGAAATCATAAAGGAAAACTGCCCTGAAGTCCTAGAACCAGAAGGTAAAATAACCATAGAAAGAATACACTCACCACCTGAAAGAGATCCCAAATTGACAACACCAAGGAATATAATAGCAAAATTCCAAAATTACCAGATGAAAGAGAAGGTGCTGCAAGCAGCCAGAAAGAAACAATTTAAATATCATGGAACCACAGTCAGGATTACACAGGACCTTGCAGCTTCTACATTAAAAGACTGCAGGGCATGGAACATGATATTCCATAAGGCAAAGGAGCTTGGATTGCAGCCAAGGATCAACTACCCTGCAAAAATGAGCATGATTTTTCAAGGGAGGAGATGGATATTCAACAAAATAGGGGACTTCCAAACCTTCCTCATAAAAAGACCAGAGCTCAACAAAAAATTTGATCTTCAAGTACAAGATTCAAGAAAGACATAAAAAGGTAAATGGGACAGAAAGATACAAAATGTTGTTAATAAGGGTGGACTGTTTACATCCCTACAAGGGAAGATGACACTTGCAACTCTTGAGAACTGTATTGTTATTACACCATGTTAAAGGAGTATACATAAAGGGGTGGATATTAGTTGACTTTGATGTAATGATAAAAAAAAATCTAATCAAGTGGGTTAAATGGATCCAAGTAAGTGGATTAGTCTGATCTTAGAAAATGTACTGAGAAAGGAGGAGGCAGACAAGGGTAAATTACATTACAGGAAAAGACAGAAAATCCTATTACAGCAGAGGGAAAGAAGGGAGGGGGTGAGCATTGTTTGAACCTTGCTCTCATCAGATTTGGCTCAAGAAGGGAATAACATAATCAGTTAGGTATGGAAATCTAACTTGCCCTATGGGTAGGAGGAGGGAAAAGGGGAAAGAAAAGGGAGGCGGGATGGAAGGGAGGGAGGAAGCAGTGGGGGCCGAAGGGGAAGAGGGGGAAGGGGGATAACAGAAGGGAGGAGAGACTGAAGGAGGCAGTGGTCAAAAGCAAAGTACTGGTGAGGGGGAAGGGAGGGAGGAGAAAGAAAAGCATAAACAGGGGGAAAAAAGGATGGAGAAAAAGACACAGATAGTAATCATAATTGTGAAAGTTGAATCACTATCTTTTTTTTTCTCTTCTGTTGAGTTTTGTCTCCTCTTTCTGATGGTTCCTCCCATTGGTTTTAATTTTTACTTACAACTTCACTAATGTGAAAATATGTTTAATAGGAATGTAAATGTATAGCTTATATCAGATTGTGCATGGTCTTGGGAAGGGTGGTGGGGAGGAAGGGGGAGAAAAATTTTCAACTCAAAAGCATATGGAAGTGATTGTTGATAAATCAAAATAAGTTAATAAGTAAAAAAATTAAAAAAAAATTTAAAAAGATTGATACAGCCTTTACCCTCAAGCAGCTTCCATTCTAAAAGAGAAAGCCCCCTAAAATAGCCAGAAATTATCTACCATTTTAAGGTTTACAAAGCACTTTATATATGTTATCTCTTGGTTTCTTCACAACCACCCCAAGGTAAGTGCTGTTAGTAACAACAATAATGATGATAATAATAATGCTTACATAGCACTTTAATGTTGCAAAGTATTTTATAAACATCATCTCATTTTATCCTCACAATAATCCTGTGATATAGGTGCTGTTATTATCCCCATTTTACAGATGAGGAAACCAAGGCAGACAGAGGTTAAGTGACTTGCCCAGAGTCACACAGCTTGTAAATGTCTGAGACTGGATTTGAAACAAAGTCTTCCTGACTCCAAGTGCAGTATTCTATCCACTGTACCATCTAGAGGTCATTATTATTCCAGTTTTACAGATGATGAAACTGAGGCCAGGTAAGATTAAATAACTTGCTGAGAGTCACTCAGTTATTAAGTGTCTGAGGAAGGATTCAAGCTCGAATATTCGAATCCCCAAGTCAAGCACACTATTCACCATGTCATCTAGCTGCCTTGGTAAAACAACCTTTCTAGAGGCTCATTCACTCTTTCCCAAGCTCTGGTCAGCCGCTAGAATGGGTGTTCCATAGGCATGTACAGGATAAATTAAAAAAAAAAAAGATCCCGATTGATTTTGTGGGGAAAGGCATGAGTGGCTGGGGGATCAGAAAAGGCTTCATATTGACCAGGCTTATTCTTGTCCTTGGACCCGTAAGGACTTGGGTGTGGTCCTAGAAGGCAGGATGGCCTGATTGAAGGAACACTGACTCTAGGGGAGTCAAACCCAAATAGAAACAGCCATATATAAGGATCCTTGCAGGTTGCATAGTGACTTAGGCCTAAACTGTAATGTTTTATTTAAAAACATATTTTATTGTATTTTTTTCCTTATTTTCTTAAATATATCTCATTTACATTTCAAACTGGTTCAGGTTGCCAAGTGTTTGCTCTGGGGGACGTGGATTCATTTCCAGCCTCTTATGCTTACTACCTGTGTGACCTTGGGCAAGTCACTGAACCTCCTAGGGCCTCAGTTTCCTCTACAAAGACCCAGAGATGGGAAATGGAGTTTCATATATGAGGCGCTGGGCCTGGAGTCAGGAAGACTTGAGTTCAAATCAGCCTTCAGATGCTTACTTAGCTGTGTGACTCTGGGCAAGTCACTTAACCCCATTTGCCTCAGTTTCCTCATCTGTAAAATGGGGATAATGATAGCACCTACCATCCAGGGTTGTTGTGAGGATCAAATGAAAAAATAATTGTAAACCCTTAATGCAGCACCTGTTATATAATAAGCACTATATAAACGTTTGCTATTATTATTAATGACAAGAAGGGCATTTTGACTTGACAATGGAGAGTTTAAAGGGAAGTAATGTGTATCAGGGCTGGAAAGGGAAGATGAGTTCAAGTTGTAAAGGGCTTTAAATGCCAAACATTTAAAGAGTGGTTCCCTCAGAAATTGATGGGGTTAGTGTCTGGAGACCTTCAGGGGTTAGCTGCATTCTTCCTAGAAGAAGATATGGCCAAGGTAATCCCCCTGGATCTCCTGTCAGTCACCTGGTCTCCTGGATCTGCTTTGGAGGAGATTTTTGTCACCCAGGAAGAAGCAAAGTAAACTTCATATTGATTTACCTACTGACGTGGAGCACCACTCCCCAGGGCAAAGCCCTAGACAAGGAGATGCAGGCATGAAGAGGTACAGCCAGAGGAAATGGAGACTCAGCCCTCAGTCTGACTGAGGAGATAGAGTCCCTGCGGAGAAGCTTCCAGTCAAGTGGAGAACGCACAGTTCCTCCACTTAGGAGGGCCCCCAGTCTGATGAAAGGGACACAGTCCTTGCCATGGGAGAGCTCTTAGACTGATACTAATAATGAGAGCTAGCATTTACATAGGGTTTTGTTTTGTTGGTTTGAGTTATTTTTTTAAGTCATGTCTGATTCATTGTGACCCTATGTGGGGTTTTCCTGGCAAAGATACTGGAGTGCTTTGTCACTTCTCCAGCTCATTTTACAGATGAAGAAACTGAGGCAAATGGGGTTAAGTGACTTGCCCAGGGTCACACAGGCCAGATTTGATCTCAAGAAAGATGAGTCCTTCTGATTCCAGGCCAAGCACTCTATCCATTGTATCACGTAGCTGCCCCTACTGATTAATCTGTCCCACTTAAAAGTAATTGCCTTTGTTAAGTAAGAATACTTCCTTATGGAATCAATCAGAATTGAGTGTGAATAGTGCTTGCATACCTCAGAGAATTAATCAAAACCATTGTGTGAGAGACTTGGTTATGCTCTGAAAAATTTCCACCATCAAATTTGATCTGTAAGGGCCTTTCTAGGTATAACATCCTATGAATCTGAGTATAGATTTGGAATAATTTGGCATTTTGATGTTATCTGTGTCTCTTCTCTCCAACACTCAAGAATAGTCATATCTTCTTGGGGTCATTGCTGCAAGTGAGACTTGTTTCACTCTGGACACTCCAAATAAGAGCCAAATTTCATGGAAAGTCTCACCAGGCGTGGTGGCACACTTGTAATCCCAGCTACTGGAGAAAAGCTGAGGTTGACACATGCCTCGAACTCAGAAGTTCTGAGCTTCAGTGAGCAGCTTATTGGGTGTTTGTATTAAGTTTAGTATTAATAGAGTGAAGCCCCCAAGAGGGATGGGAGTGTGGGATCAGGTTGCCTAAGGAAAGGTGAACTGGTCTAGGTTGGAAACACAGTGGCTCAAATTTCCTGGACTGATGAGTAGTGGGAGAATCCCATGAGTAGCCCCTACACTTTCAGCCTGGGAGAGATCTGGAGAACTAGGTTTTTTTTTAATTTTTAAAATAACAAAGTCATAGTGTACCCCCTCTCTCCTCTTCCCTCTCTTCCTTCCCTTCTCCTTCCATCCTTCTCTTCTTCCCTCCCCCTTCTTTTTCTCTCTCCCTTTCCTACCCTCTCTCCCTCTCTCTCCCTCCTTCCATCTTCCTCTCTCTTTCCCTCTCTCCCTCCTCTCTCTCTCTCTCTCTCTCTCTCTCTCTCTCTCACACACACACACACACACACACACACACACACACAAACACACATACTCACACTCACTCTCTTTCTCTCTCTCTCCTACCACCCCTCTTTTAGTTAGTTAGTTATCCATCTGCCAGAGAAGCAGCATCATGTCTTAGCAGAGCTCTTCCTAGGGGAAGTCTTGGATTGCATCCCGGATGTATTGCTAATGCTAGGCTCCTAAGGCCATAGGGTAAAGTGCCAGGAGGAACAGAGGGGCATTACAACAGTCCCTACAGCAGTAAGAGCAGAAGGCAATACTTTCTGGTTATGAAGTTATGGAGAATTTATTCTTAGGAGTAGGGTTGGGCTTAGCCATCCATGGCTGCTGCCTTCTTACTGCTAAATCCCCTCACCTGAGAAGTGAAACTGTGGCCTCCAGAACCAGGGCTGGGCTAAGATAACGGCAAGGAATGCTTAGAATGTGAATAATGTCTTTCCAGGAGGTTGAACCTAGGACTGGAAGGTTGGAACTCCTTGATCCACCCACCTTCTTCCTGGTCTGTGGTCAGTGACTAGGGTCAGTCATTAAAAAAAAAATTATTCAGCTCTTCAGAGCCCCAGTGCATGCCCCATCCCCCCAAGCCTCTTGCTTTCCTCCACACTCTCATCTACTGTGCACTTCCAGTGTAGCTCAAAACCTTCAGCTCTGGTTCCAAAGAAGCTCATTTGACTCTGGTATATTTAGCCTAGGAGTTTGGGGGGGGTGGTGGTGACGAGGTGGGGGGAAGGAAAGGAAGGCTTTCTTTTTGATCATAGTATAAAATGTTCATAGATTAAGAGCTGAAAGGGATGTTAGAGGTCATCCAGTCCAACCCCCTTATTTTACAAATGAGGAAACTAATACCACTACTAGGTCTGTATCCCAAAGAAATAATAAAAAAGGGAAAAGACCTACATGTGCAAAAATATTTATAGCAATTCTTTTTGTGACAGCAAAGAATAGGAAATTAAGAGGATGCCTATCAATTGGAGAATGACTGAACAAATTGTGGTATATGATTGTGATGGAATACCATAGTACTATAAGAAAGGATGAGTGGGTGGATTTCAGAAAAACCTGGAAAGATTTACATGAACTGATGCAAAGCGAAGTGAGCAGAATCAGGTAGATGATGAGATAGATAGATAGTGTCATGGAAACAACCAACATGAATTTGGACAGACTTTGAGAGACAGTCCATGGGGTCATGAAGAGTTGGATATGACTGAATGACTGAACAATAACAAAAAGTGGGGAGAATGGTGTTCTCCTGTGCTTTTCAAAGGAAGAAGCACTCATGAGCATGAGTGCTCCTGGTTTCTCTTTCCAGTGGCTTGTCTTCATGAGAAATGTCAAGTTTTCCTCTATCTAGCAAGGAAACAGGCATTCATTAAGCACCTACTATGTTCCAGGCACTTTACAAATATTATCTCATTTGATTTTCACAGT
Source organism: Phascolarctos cinereus (assembly GCF_003287225.1). Classification (NCBI taxonomy): domain Eukaryota; kingdom Metazoa; phylum Chordata; class Mammalia; order Diprotodontia; family Phascolarctidae; genus Phascolarctos; species Phascolarctos cinereus. Next base: position 320,860,821 of record NW_027555958.1, read on the forward strand.
CCTGGGAGGTAGGTGCTCTTGTTTATTCCCATTTTAGAACTGAAGAATCTGAGGTGAAATGAGTGGCCTGAGATCACACAGCTAGTGTGTGAGGCAGGATTTGAACTCAAGTCTTCTGGACTCCAGACCAAGTATTTTATCCACTGGGCCACCCAGCTGCCTCTCGTAATTTGTGCCTGTTTTTCAAAGTCCATCCTCACCTATTCCTGTTAAAAACACAACAGAGCATAAAGATAAAGGGAGTATTCCTTAAAATCATAAGCAGTATCTATCTAAAATCATCAGGAAGCATTATCTGTAATGGGGATAATCTAGAAGCCTTCCCAATAAGATCAGGTGTGAAACAGGATGCCCATCATCAACACCATTATTCAAGATAGTACTAGAAATGTTATCTACAGCAATAAGAGAAGAAAATCAAAGGAATTAGAATATGCATCTTTGCAGATGATATGATGGTATACTTAGATAACTTTAGAGAATCAGCTGAAAAACTACTTGAAATAATTAACAACTTAAGCAAAGTTGTGGGATATAAGGTAAACCCACATAAATCATCAGCATTTCTTTATATGACCAACAAAGCCCAGCAGCAAGAGATAGAAAGAGAAATTCCCTTTAAAATAACTGTAAACAATATAAGATACTTGGGAGTCTACTTGCCAAGACAAACCAAGGAACTATATGAACACAATTACAAAACACTTTTCACATAAACAAAGTCAGATCTAAACTATGGGAAAAATATCAAATGCTCATGGATAGGCCAAGCCAATCTCATAAAAATGACAAATGTACTTATTCAGTGCCATACCAAACTACCAAAAACTTATTTGATACAACTAGAAAAAATAACAACAAAATCAATCTGGAAGAACAAAAGGTCAAGAATATCAAGGGAATTAATGAAAAAAAAATATGAAGGAAGGTGGTCTAGCAATACCAGATCTCAAACTATATCATCAAATAGAAATCATCCAAATTATCTGGTACTGATTAAAAAATAGAGAGGTGATTAAGTGGAATAGATTAAGTACATAAGACACAACAATAAATGACCATAGTAATCTAGTGTTTGATAAATCCAAAGACCCCAGCCTTTGGGATAAGAACTCACTAACTGACAAAAACTGCTGGGAAAAGTGGATAATAATAGGGCACAAATTATGTACAGATCAATATCTCACATCACATACCAAGATAAGGTCAAAATGGGTATAAAAAAAGTTAAAATAAGTGGCAGCTAGGTGGCACAGAGGATAGAGCTCTGGCCTTGGAGTCAGGAGGACCTGAGTTCAAATCCGACCTCAGACACTTGACACTGACTAGCTGTGTGACCCTGGGCAAGTCACTTAACCCCAATTACCTCACCAAAAAAAAAAAGAAAAAAAAAGAAAAATGGGTACATAATTTAGACATAAAAGGTAACACATAAGCAAATTAGAAGACCAAGGAATAGTTCACCTGTCAGGTATACAGAGAAGGGAAGAATTCATGACCAAAGAAGAGATAGAGAGCATTACAAAATGTACAATAGGTAATTTTGATTACATTTAACTAAAAAGCTTTTGCACACACAAAACCAATGCAGTCAAGATTAGAAGGAAAGCAGAAAGCTGGGAAACAATCTTTATAACAAGTGTCTCTGACAAATGCCTCATTTCTCAAATATATAGAGAACTGAGTCAAATTTATAAAAATACAAGCCATTCCCCAATTGAGAAATGGTCAAAGAATATGAACAGGCAGCTTTCAGATGAAGAAATTAAAGCTATCTAAAGTCATATGAAGAAGTACTCTAAATCACTTTTGATTAGAGAAATGCAAATTAAAACAACTCTGAGGTACCACCTCACACCTATCAGATTAGCTAATATGACAAAAAAGGAAAATGATATATGTTGGAGAGGATGTGGGAAAATTGGGACACTAATGCATTGTTGGTGGAGTGATCTAACCATTCTGGAGAGAAATTTGGAACCATGCCCAAAGGCAACTAGTAATACCACTACTAATTCTGTATCCCAAAGAGATCATAAAAAAGGGAAAAGGGCTTATATGTGTAAAAATATTATTAGCAGCCGTTGTGGCAAAGTAGTGAAAATTGAGGGGATGCCCATCAATTGGGGGATGGCTGAACAAGTTGTAGGTTATGAATGGAATACTATTATGCAATAAGAAATGATGAGCAGGCAGATTTCAGAAAAACTTGGAAAGACTTATATGAACTGATGTAAAGTGAAATGAACAAAACAGGAAAACATTGCACACAATATCAGCAACATTTTGTGATGACTAACTATGAATGACTTAGTTCTCTGTAACACAATGATCTAAGACAAGTACAAAAGACTCATGAAAGAAAATGCTATCCACATCCAGATAAAGAACTGATGGAGTCTGAATGCAGATGGAAGCATATTTTTTCTTTATTTCTTTTGTGGTTTTTTTTTCCTTTTGATCTGTTTTTTCTTTCATAACTGTGACTAATATGGAAATATGTTTTACATAATTGTACATATATAACCTATGTCAAATTGCCTTCCATTTTAGGAAGAGGGAAGGGGAGGGAAGGAAAGAAAAATATGGATGCTAATAATTGTCTTGACATATAATTTGAAAAATACTATTAAATATAATAGAAAAAGAAAAAACAAAGTCCATCTAGAGACAGAGTCCCATTGGGTGCTTAGGGAACCCAAGAACAAACCAAGGCTGCCTAACCTTCCACCTGCTGAAACCTCTCTTCTCTTTCATTCAGGTTCCCACAGACCACAGATGGCCAATCATTGTCAACAACAACACTGTCAACAAGTCAATGCCCAGAGCCCAAATCGTAGAACTCAGGTGTGTGGTGTTCAAGTGCGTTGAGACCAAGTGTGTGGCATCTAAGCATCTGGAGCTCCACTGTGTGGTGTCCAAGTGTGTGGAGTGTAGATGAAATCCCCAGAGAGCCATAAAACGCTGGTCAGCAGAGTCCTGGGCCTGCTACAAAAGAAGACACTATTCAGCAGAGCACTGGACCCGTACAACCCAAGTCTGTGAAGCTCGTCCAGAAATGTAAGAGACATCACCTGCATCATGACAAACCTGGTATATAGACACAATAGCCATGTGTGTGTCTGGTTCCAACATTGTTCTTTACAAGATAACATGAAAGACCTGGTTCTGCTAGCCTCCTCCCTCTTCTTCTAACTCCCAGCACCCTTGTTTCTACAGGGCCTTCCAGAGTTACTCCCTCACTTAGAACCTGCTCTCAAACCCATGTCCATCCCTAGGAAAGTTCTGGCTGTCACTCTCTCTTCCTCCTTAGCACGCTGCAATGTGGAAAGACTCTTCCTGGAAATGTGAGAAAGGAGAATTAAGAGCCATCGCCCTGTCTTGGGGACTCCTAGCCCAGCTTGGCCTGTACAAGGACAGATGCCAATAAAATTATTAATTCAAAGGAAAATGTCCCCAGCTCTTCCTTGGGGGACCCCCTCCCCATATCCTCCTCAAGAATGTTAAAAGTCCCTTCTTGCCTCAGTCTCCCTTTTCTTCTCTCTTCCTGGAAAAATTGCGTCTCTGGCCTGTACTCAAAATCTGTCCTATTCAGGTGCAATAAAATGCTCCAGGTCTCAAGAGTACATTAGACAATTGCTTTACTTAAGATAAGTAATGAATGGGGCTACCCACACACAGTCTTTCATTGTCTTCCATTGTGTTCAATAACCCAGTAGAAGTGGCCTGCCTAGAGGTGGAGATTTCTTCTATCAGATCTGAGGAGTTCCAGAGGCCAGGTGGAATAACCCCTATGTGGTCTTTGTCTCCCCTCAAGAGGGGCATCCCTCCCAGGGCCCTTTGCAAGCTATTCCTCAAGATAGCTTGGATTTCTTCCCTTGAGAACTATTCATATCCTTTGACCATTTATCCATTGGCCAATGGCTCAGTATAATTTTTTTTTTAAGCTAGGCAATGGGGTTAAGTGACTTGCCCAGGGTCACACAGCTAGTAAGTGTCAAGTGTTTGGTCTGAGGCCGGATTTGAACTCAGGTCCTCCTGACTTCAAGGCCGGTGCTCTATCCACTGCGCCATCTAGCCGCCCCTGCTCAATATAAATTTGAAGAAACCCATGTATGCTTCCTGACGCTTTAAACAATGCTCCTACATTCTCTGAGACCTCACACTCTGTACCCACTCCTTTTAGCACCTCCCAAACTCCTGGTTACCTGGCCTTCGTTGCCAACACCCAAGGGCTTAGACTTTTACACTAATGACTATAATGACCCTGAGACATCCTCTAAGCTGTCATATTCTGAAGTCTTTCTTTTACATGGCTCCCATTTACATGGCTTTGGTCACAATCCCAATAATCCCCAGGATCCACACCCCTTCCTCCCCCCCCCCCCCTTAGTAGAACCTTTCTTTGTGCCAAAAAAGCGCAATAAGGCAAAACAAACCAACATCTCTGGGTCATGTCTGATGACATGTCTCCTTTTGTAACTACAGTACTTTACTATTCTGCAGGGAAGAGGGCAGCATTATCAGCTTTCTTTCTCCCACTTTCAGAACCAACTTGGATAGAGCAAAGGCTACTCTAGCAATAACAACAAACAACAACAGCAGCATCAATAATAATAATAACGATAGCTAGCATTTTATATAGCACCTATGATATGCCAGATACTGTGCTAAGTGCTTTACACATATTATCTTATTTCATCCTCACAACAACCCTGGGAGGTAGATGTTATTATTATCTCATTTTTACAGATGAGGAAACTGAGGCTAAGTGACTTGTCCAGGGTCACACAGTTAGTGAGAATCCGAGGCTGGATTTGAACTCAGTTCTTCTTAATCTGAGGCTCAGCTCTCTATCTGCTGTGTGCCTCCTAACTACCACTAAATGCCAGTACCTGAGAATTTGGGCCCAGGAATTCCTGGGCTGAAGGAGAGGAATCATGAAGTTTCCTTCAACATCCTCCCACTCTCATTGGGCAAGCTAATTTGGGTTATAGAGCAAAGAAACCCAGACAAGCATTAGAACAAGGCACAGTGGGCTGTGATAGGTTGGGTACCTGAGGAGGGGTGAATCTTTCTCCTTCTTCCTTCCCACTGGTCTGATGGGTAACCAGGAAGAAAATGGCTGAACAAGTTATGAGGGGCATCTTCCTTGGGTGACACTCCAGGGAATCAGTCGGCCAACAAACATTTATTAAATGTCCACTATGTGCCACGTATTGTAGTAAGCACCAGGAATCCAAGAAAGGAAAAAAACATGGTCCCCTGCCCTCAAGGAGCTCACATTGTAAATGGGTGAGACAACATGGAAACTACCTCTGTACAAGAGGTATTCAAAGTAATGGGAGGTAATCCCAGAGGGAAGGGGAAAAGGAGCAGGCAGAGAACAGGAAATCTCTTGTAGGATTTGAAGAAAGCCAGGGAATCTGGGAAGCAGAGATGAAGAGCAAGAGAATTCCAGGCAGAATCAGGGGGAATAAGAGTGCTGCACAGCGGACCCTGATAGTGTCACTGATCCCAGTCTGATGATTTAGCCTAGTCTGCTCTCTATTCTGGTCTCCTCTCATCTGCTCAGTACTTTACTTCTGCTCCCAGTCTGATTTCTTGTCCTGTTCCGTGTTCCACTGAAGAATGATAGGAGGTACTTGATGTCCTTTTTCCACACCAGGCTCTTGGGGAAGAGTTGGAATCTCCATATTATCTTGCCTTCTCCTTTTCATCTTGACTTCATGGCTTCCTTCTCAGGTGGAAGGTTCCTTCTTTGGTCAATGGCCAAGAAGACCTGGGTCACTCCTACATTGCATGCGTCTTCCAGCCCATCAAATCTCTGTGGCAATGTTTGTGGGGAAAGTGTTACATGACATTCCATCTCCAACCCATGTGACCTTGTACATGCTGTCTCTGATGGCCAGAATTTCCCTCTTTCCTCACCTCTGCCTCTTCGAATATAATAATAGTAATTGTAATAATGATAATGATGACAGCTAACATTTATGTAGTACTTCCTACATGCTAAGTACTGTGCTAAGTATGTTACAATTATTAGCTCATTTTATCCTCACAACAATCCTGGGAGATAGATACTATTATTATCCCATTTTTACAGTTGAGGAAACTAAGGCAAAAGTCAAGCTCCACCTCAGCAAGAGGGTTTTACTAATCCTCCCAATTGTTAAAACTCTCTTCCTATCCTAGAAGTCATTTTGTGTTCACTTTGTATACATTTTGTATTTTTCTGATTGCAAATTTGTGGATAGTGGACTTAAAGAGGGCAGGGAATGTCTTCATTCTTTATGTTTTTTGTTTGTAACCCTAGTGACAAGTATAAGGCTTGGGATTCAGAAGGGATCTAGCTTTCATTGAATAGCATGTGAATACTATGTGGGTCGGGGGGAAAAACGAAGTGGCACTATCTTTTTCTTCCTGTCCAGAGAGAAGAAGGGTGGATCAAGATGCTAAAACTGTTTTAGAATAAGCAGAGGTCTGTTAAGTTCCCTTTGGGTGGCTTCTAATCCATTTTCCCTTCCTCCAAGTGAAATCATGACCATAGAGTCATAGTATTGTGACCAGACTCTAGGGTGAAATAAGAACCTTCGAGGTCATCTATGTCAGCTCTTGGTGCACAATTCTGGTCAACAACATTCTTAGCAAGGGGTCATCCAGCCAGTACTGTAAGTACTACAAGTACAAGTGCTACAGTCCTACAAATGATGGACAATTCACTATTCCCACCTTCCACACCTCCATGATATAACCTAGGCTATTTTTGGATGGTTCTAATTATTAATTATTCTAATTGTTAATAGGGACAGCTAAGTGGCACAGAGGATAGAGCACTGGACTTGTAAGCAGGAAGACCTGAGTTCAAATTCAGCCTCAGATACTTACTAGCTATGTGACCCTAGTCAAGTCACTTCACCCCTATTTGCCTCTGTTCCTAAACTATAAAATGGGGCTCCACTGGAGAAGGAAAGGGCAAACCGCTCCAGTATCTTTTGCTACACTCTCTGAGTCTATGATCCTTAGGCATTGGACAAAAGCCCAAACTCTGGACAGAGTCTGGACCTCAGGCCTTTGATGCTTCCTTTTCCTTTAGAAAGTTCAACTTCCAGGGGTAGCTAGGTGGTACAGTGGGTAGAGCACCAGCCCTGGATTTAGGAGGACCTGAGTTTAAATTCGGCCTCAGATACATAACACATACTAGCTGTGTGACCCTGGGCAAGTCGCTTAACCCCATTGCCTAGCCAAAAAAAAGAAAAAGAGAAAAAAAAAGAAAGTTCAACATCCCCTTCTTCCCCTACACGACCTCTACCTCATTGTTTCTCACCTGTCCCTAGCCCACAAGGAAATATCACACCAATAGGTAGGTTGAATTTGCTAGGCCAGTTTTCTAGGCTCCACCACACCTGGCATTCCCCTAACAAGCAGAGTTCTTATTCCCAAAACAGCAGTTTCTGTAGAAGATTAAAAAAGTCTCAGTAGTAGAGGCCAGGGACTGTTTCACCTTTATTTTTGTATAGTAGGCATAGTACCTGGGCTAAAATAGGGGAGCTACTGATGATTCAGCAAAGAACATTCTTTCCACTAACATCCTTCCCACTGTCAAATGATTCAACATCAGAAACTGACGATTTTATCAGTGGAAATGGCATTTTAAAAGGTACCTTATCATCTACTTTGCCACCACATACCAAGGACCACGGGAACTGTCCGTGTGATTTGCTGCAGAAACCTTCCATTTGTGTGTTGTTGTTGCCTTCATTAGAATGTGAGCCCCTCAAAGGCAAAGATTGTTTTAGTTTTCCATTTGTAAACCCAGAACTTGGCACAATGCTTTGCACACCGTTAGGTGTTTAATAAGTGCTCATTTGAATGAATAATAGTTGACCAATAATTACCTGTTGAATTGAATTGAAGGCTCAGGGTTTGGAAGGACGTTGCAAATGACAACTGTCTTCAGTTGTTTTTGGTTGTCTTCAAGTATGTGAAGGCCCATGACACAGAAGAGGCATCCTGTTTGTTCTATTGGACCCAGTGGACAAAACGAGAGGCCAGGATGGACAGAACTTGCAAGGAGGCAGATTTTGGCTCGATGTGAAGAAAAGATCCCGAGAAATTCAAGCCATCTCCAAGTGGAGCAGACTACCCCCAGGAGGCTTCTCATCCCTAGAGATCTTCAGTCACAGTTGGACGACCACTTGTGGGGGGTGTGGTGAAGAGGGTTTCTGTTGAGGGATGGGGGACCAGGTGACTTCTGAGGTCTTTTCCAGCTTTAGGAGTCCACGATTCTGGTACTCTGGGGTGACCCTCATGATGGAGCAGAACAGAGTACCTTGGACTATGGAACTGGAATCTTTTGATCTGATGGCTGGCTACCTGGAGGGAGGGAGGTGTCCACTTAGTGGTGAGAGGCTTTGATTGGGTGCCTTAGCCGGTGCTAAGCCTCAGTCTCACCAAACTTTGCCTTCCCTTGCTATACTCGGGCCTGTTGTTACTCTTGCTGCTTTCTGTCTAATTCTCCATACTGTTAATTGAGTCTGATGAGCAGGACCTATTTGAGCCTGGGAGATCTGGAGCTTCCTGACATTCCATGGAGCTGAGGAAGACAAGTCATGCATACTTGTTCAGGCAGACTTCCAAAATAATAAGTACCCAGGGCAAAGGGCAATGTGAATGTGTAAGTGTTTTAATGTGGATAAAGAATAAAGGAATAGTCAGACTGAGTCAGGAATGCCTTCCTGAGAGGAAGAAAATTTTGAACTGGATTTGGAAGGATCAGGCAGAGGGCAAGTGGGATGATTTCATCAGATGAGAAGGGGGGAGGCAGGGAAAACATTTATCAAATGCCTACTATGCACCAGGCACTGTGCTAAGCATTTTACAAATATTGTCTCATTTGATTATCCCAACAATCCTGGGAGTAGGGTATGATTATCATCCCCATTTTCTGTTTGAGGAAGGTAAGGCAGAAAGACGTTGAGTGACTTGCCCAGGGTCACACAGCTAATAAGCATTTGAGAATGGATTTGAACTGAGGTCTTCTGGTCTGCAGGCCTAGTACTCTATCCACTGTACCACCTATCTGCTTAGGTAGGGATTCAATTCTCCTTCCTTCCCTCCTACCAAGCCAGGTAATAGTCCTGGCTCTGTCACTAACCAACTGTTTGACCTTGGGCTTGGGAGGCAGCATGGCATAGCAGAGAGTCAAGAAGGCCTGAGTTCAATTCCTACCTTATTAGCCGTGTGACCTTGAGTAAGTCTCTTAACTTTTATATACCTCAGTTTCCTCATCTATAAAATGAGGAGATTGGATTTAGTGGCCTTCAAGGTCCTTTCCAGTTCTAAATCTATGATGCTTTGAAATTATTTCTTGGGTTTTGTTTTCCACATCTATACAATAACCATGAGAAAGGAAGTGGTTTGTCCAATGATGAAGTTGTATTTGATGACTTCTCACCTCCCCTCTAGTTCCAATAGTTCATATCAATCTAGGTGTCCATATGGATTAGAGTGAGAAGGTGACAGTGGTGGTGGGAAATGGGGAAGGGGAGGGTTGGAAAAGCTAAGTAAGAAGGAAGGAGAGGGAGAGAGTGAAGGCTCTGGTTCAGCTGAACTAGAGTTTCTGGAGTTTTCAGCAGAGGTGACATTAGGGAACATGGACAGAAAGGAAAGGGCTTGCTAACATAAGTTAACAAGGGCATACTTGCCTTGGAAAGCCCTGAGCTCACATTTTCCCTGTGTCTACTTCTTTCTTTCCATTTTTGGTTTAAAAAAGAAAAAGCTGCAATAAAAGGATTTTGCAGCAGTAGCAGCAGCATACTGGGAACTTATCTTTCCTGTATTCAGTCTCCAGTCTTCCTCAACCGAAGCTCAGAGCTTCTTCATACCATTATTGGGTATGAAGCTTAACACTAAAAATCAGCATCGGATCTTTACTAGGTTCCAGCCTTGGCACTGCCCAACTAAACTCATCTGCTTCAGAAGCCTTCTCTTATTAATCTCACCCATCTTTGCTCTCAGTATTCTTACTTGTCCTCTCAGGGCCGGCATTCTACTTAGTTGGCATTCTATCGATTTCAATATTTCTCTGCATCCCATTTCTCTCTTATCCTCTCAAACTGGGAAGTCCTTGAAGGCAAAGATTGTGTTCTTCCCATTAGGTGGGGAGGGGGAGGGGTCTCCTGTGGTCAGGCACTATGTCACTGCCATTGGATTATGATTTTTTTATGGTCAAAGACTCTATCTCCTTCATCAGATTGTTTCGCCACTCCCCACTTAGGGTAGGGACTGCATCTCCTCTATCAAACCAGGAGTGGCCTGGGGATAGGGGCTGGGTCTTCCCCACAGATTGGGGTTTTCCAAATGTGGGATGTGTGTCTCCATCATGCTGAGGGCTCCCTAAGGTAGGGACTGTGCCTGTTTTTCAGACTGAGAGTTCCCTGAGGTTAGGGATTGTTCTTTCACCATTACATTGTACTTGCTTAGTGTCAGAAATTTCTTCCTCAGTCCCTCTAGTGGGTGACCACTGGACACAGTGTTACTGTAACTTTGACCTTGCCCCCTGGGGGGAACTAAGTCATGGTATTCCCACACAGCCTTGGGAAGAATTTGTTCCTCCTATACTTTTACCAAGGGTAAAGGGAGTAACCATGTTCTCTGGCTGATTGAGCTGACTCTGACTGGCTGATGTTGTATGAGGGAATATTTGGCTTGGTATTAAAGTCTCTGAGTCTCCACTTGGGTGAGCAAGTTACTGCCAGAGGGCATTTGGCTGAACTCTGGGTCCCCATAGAACCAGCTCTTCTAACCCCCACTCTACCCAGCCCCCCACCCCCTCAGAAAAGTCTTTGAAATCATTCTCATGAGCAATTTAGGAAACAATTATACCCGGCAAGAGGCAGCTGATGCAGGACCAGGTGATCGTACCCACACCCCCTCACTCCCTAATTAACCTCAGAGGAAGGGAGAGAGGAGGAAGACGTGTGGATGATGGGTCTGAGCTGTTAAGAGCCCAATCTGAAGATTCTACTTGGAGTGGGGTTCAATATTTGAATAGATGAGTAAACTCAAAGTACTTTGAAAAGGGGGACAGCATTAACAACTAGAAGGATTAGAAAAGGCAACCCCCCCCCAGTAGTTTATGAAGGGACCCTTAAAGGATTCTGAGAGACATAGGAGAGGAAAGCATATTTGAGGTATATAGTAGTCTGCCATTACAAATGCATGGAAGTGAGACGATATGCCGTCATACCATCAGTCTAGGAAACAAGTAGGAAAACATGATGGAATTTTTTTTTTAATTTTTAGGCAATTGGGGTTAAGTGACTTGCCTAGGGTCACACAGCTAGTAAGTGTCATGTTTGGTCTGAGGCCAGATTTGAACTCAGGTCCTCCTGACTTCAAGGCAAGTGCTCTATGCACTGCGCCACCTAGCTGCCCCAACATGATGGATTTTCAAACCCTTGAAGAGCTGTCAAGAGAGATCAGACATAAATTGCTCAGCCCCAGAGAGCTCAACCACAGGCAACAAGAAGTTGCTGAGCAAGATTCAGTCTCGGAGGTGGCTAAGGGGCTTAGTAGCTAGTGTATTGGTTTGGAGTCAAGGAGACAAATTCAAAACCTTCCTTAGACACTTACGAGCTTTGTGACACTGGGCAAGTCACAACCTCCTGGCCTCAGTTTCCTCACCTGTAAATTGAGGATAATAATAGCACCTACCTTAGAGGATCAATCTTAAAAGAATTATATGAACACTAGCTATTATTGTTACCTTGATATAACAATCAGTGGTATCCCAAAGGGACATGGCCTGTGTTAGTAAGCATTGGGCTCCCCATCAGTGGAGGTTTTTTAGTGAGGGATCGTCAAAAAGGCTGTAGAAAGGGTTCTTTCCTAGGTAGAGAATGGGTAGAAGACCTTTGAGGCCCCTTCCAGTTCTGTGCTCAGAGGTGTGTTGGAGCCAGCTCAGATCAGCTACAGAGTCAATTATTAAATGATGGGTATATTTTATCTATTTGATTATCCTGACTTAAGAAAGTGATGGAGAAAATGTTAATGCAGATTAAATTTAAAACTGTATGCTGCTTACGTTTCTCCCCAGAGAGCTGGTGTTAAACATTAACCAGCACTACCACTTTACTTGGTGATCTCATCAGCTCCCATGGATCTGATTACGATTTCTATGCTGGTGATTCTCAAATACACTTTTCTTGCCCTAGTCTCTCTGCTGACCTCCAATCTCACATCTCCAACTGCCTTTCAGACAACTTGAACTGGATGTCCAGTAAACATCTTAAGATCAATATGTCCAAAACTGAACTCATTACCTTTCCCCCTAATAGCATCCCCCATCCTGCCTTCCCTGTTACTGTACAGTGCAACATTATCCTCCCAGCCCGAGGCTCTCAACCTAGGAGTCACCCTGGATTCCTCACTGTCTCTTACCCTGCCATATCCAAGCTGGTGCTGTCAATTTCACCTTTCTAACAATCTCTTGAAAACACCTTAGCACTGACACTCCTCTAGTACAAGCCTTCATCACCTCACACTTGGATTATTTTAATAGCCTGCTGGTCAGTCTACTTGATTCAAGTTCCTCCCGACTCCAATCCATCCTCCATTCAGCCACTAAAGTGATTTCCTAAAGCACAGGTCTGATCATGTCACCTCCCTACTCAGAGAACCCCAGCGGCTCTCTGTTGCCTCTGAAAGCAAATACAAAATGTCCTGTCTGGCATTCAAAGCCCTTCATAACCTAGCCCTTTTACAGTCTTCTTATACCTTTCTCCCCAACATGGACTCTGATCCGGTGACACTAGCTTCCTGGCTGTTGCTCAAACAGGACACTCCATCTTTTGGCTCTGAGAATTTTCTCTGGCTGTTCCCCGTGCCTGGAAGGCTTTCTCTTCTCCACTCCAACTGCTGACATCCCTGGTTTCCGTTAAGTCCCAACTAAAATCCTACCTTCTACAGGAAGCCTTCCCAATCCCTCTTAATCCCAATGATTTCCCTCTTTTAATTATTTCCTATTTATCCTGTATAGAACTTGCTTTGTGTATATTTGTTTTCAGGTTGTGTCCCCCATTAGATTGTAAGCTCCTTGAGGGCAAGTACTGTCTTTTGCCTCTTTTGGTATCCTCAGAGTTCAGCACAGTGTCTGATACATAGTAGGTGCTTAATAAATATAATTGATTGATTGGACCAGGGATTTGGGAGTTGCTAGCTGTCGTTGAGATCATAGAACATTAAAAGCAAAACAAAGGTTCTAGACAGGGGCTGAGGATTTGGTATTTTTCTGTGTCTGCAACCAGCATGATATTCCTTCAAGGCAGCAAATCTTAAATCTCAGGTTGCCTTCTTTTAGAAAAGGATTTCACCCTATGATTGGTGATGGGATTTGCATGTAGGCCAAGTGTGGCAGCACACACTTGTAGTCCTTGCTGTTTGTGGAGGCCAAGGCTAATGGATCACTTGAGCACAATACTAATATGCTGAGCCCCTGAGGGTGAAGACTAGACTGCCTAAGGAGGGGCAAACCAGTCTAGGTCAGAAAAACAGGGCAGGTTAAAGTTTCTGAACCAATTAGTATTGGAATGAGATCCATGAGTGACCACTACTCTTCCAATCCTGATAAGAGAGGGCAATCCAGCCTCAAAAAAAAAAAGAAAGAAAAAAAAAGAAGGAATTGCATATGCCTACTGAGGAGCAGACTTTTGTCATGATAATGAATCTCAGTCTCCTCATCTATAAAATGGGGATAATGATAACTAACATTTGCATAGTTCTTTAAGGTTTGCAAAGTGCTTTACATATATTCTCATTTGACTGTCCCAGCAACCCACATGAAGGTGCTATTATTATCCTCATCTTACAGATGAGAAAATTCAGTCTATGAGAAATTGAGAGATTTACCCACAGCTAATCTCAAACTCAGATATTCCTGACTCCAAGTCCAATGTTCTATTCACTATACCACCAAGATGATACTTGTTCTGCCTATCTCACAGGATTATTGTGGGGAGGGAAATGATTAGTAAGCCTCAAAATATCTTAGAAATGTAAGTTATTAATTATAATTATCATTGTTAAAGGACAGGTATCATAATCCTAAGGATCCTTCACTAGAAGATGGAGGACAGTCAGGCAAGGGTTCTTGAGAACAAAAAGGGCAGTTGGGCTTAGATACAGGAAGGAGGAGCAGATCACAGTTGTATAAAACAAAGACTTATGGGCTTCCCTCCAAACAGCGGTTTCATTCAGAGTAAAGTGTGGGAGTTGTCAAATCAAGTCAAGTCAAGTCAACAAAGATTTGTTAATTGCTTATATGATGTTGGCCAGTCGGCTAAGGGTGATACAAAGAGAGGGTAAAATAGTCCCTGCTCTCAAAGGGTCTACACTTAGCCTATTGAAGCTTGTACCAAACATCGAAGCCTTTGAAGGACGATATTAGGATGATTGCAGAACATCCAAGTTGTATGGGACCATAGCAGGAAGCCATCTACTCAAATCTCCTCTATGTCAACCAACTTCCACTAGAAGATATCCACTGATGGGTAGCTCACTACCTTCCTAAGTAGCTGAATCCACTTTGAGACAGCTCCAAGTGTTATATTGAACCAAAACCTTGCCTTCAGCAACTTCTGTCTTAATTATGCCCTCTGAAGTCCAGTACCTTTTCCCTATTGCAGTCCTTCAAAGCAAAGACTGAGGCCATGTCCTTTCTCAGTCTTCTCTTCTCTAGTCTTAATGTCCCACTTTCTTCAACTGAGCCTTACCTTGAAGGAGGTCACACTGGATTTGGAGGCTGAAAACCTGGGTTCATATCCTGGCTCTGCTAAATGAAGGGTGAACATAGGGCCAATATGTGCTCTAGTGACAGTAGAAGAATTCCTTTTACTCCAGGAGCAACAAGCATTATTGAGGCTACAGAGTAAAATGGAGGAAATGCCAATGGGCTCTAAACAGAGTTTGGGGTTCATGTTGGCTTTAACCTGGCCACATGTGTTTGAAGTACTCCAATATGTCACTTCCAGTCAATTCAACTAACACTTATTATGTATCTGTTAATTACAAAGCACTGAGCTAAGTGGTAGAAATATAAAATTTTAAAAATGACATAGTCCACACCCTCAGGTAGCTTATAGCCTAATGGGGAAATACAACATGTACACAGATAATTGTATGTTTATGCTATGAGCCCCATTTAAATAAAAGCCTGAGACCCATCTAAGTTAGCACATAGTCCAGACACAGCAGAACAGAGGCAAGAATGCTGAGATTCTGGGTCTGAGCCCATCTGGTACATTTGGGAAGAGAAAGACATCAATTGGAAGACGGTGTCCTCAAGGAACATCCGTTCTACTGGGGGGATATTACAATCTACTGAGACTTAAAACAAAATATATACAAAGGAATACAAAGTAACCTCAAGACTGAGTGATTGCTAATAAGGAGAGAGGGTGCAGTTAAGTGCTGGGTTGTGGCATTTAAGCTGTGTTTTGGAGGAAGCTAGGGATTCCATCCTGCAGAGATGAGAAAGGAGTGCATTACAGTCATCTGGAGGTCATTTGTTCAAAGGTACCACAGAAGGAGAGAGAATGATGGATAGAAATGGAGGCCAACTATGAATCAGAAATTGGGACACCCTTTTACTCATATATTTAACAGGGTCAATGGGCCTTTAGACCTCATCACAAACCAGACCCTTGAGCCAGTCCTACTTGAGATGAATCAAATCATGAAAATTTGGATTTGGAAAAGACCTTAGCATTCATCCAGTAACTAGTCTAACCCAGATAGGTGAGAAACATTATTATTCTCCTGCATCTTTATGCCATTTGTGTTCCCCACCCCCACCCCAACACACATCTTTATACCTTTAGCTCTTGGAACAACAATCAAATTGCTATGATTATTCCTGGAAATTTAACAAAAAAGATAAACTGAGGCGAGTTTCCGTGAGCAAGATATCATTTATTAACAGGGGCATGCTATCTGATAATAAAGGGTCAATGATGTCTCCATTTATGCCAAAGATCCTGAGCAGGCAGACAGCTCCCCTTTTACAGGTTTTGGGGAGTACAGAACAAAGAACATAACAGGGTAGGTGACATCATGGGATTGAGGACAACATGATTTGTTACAGAGCTGAGGCACAGGGAACAGTATGATTGGTTGGAAGTTTGGTAATGAGGGGCTAGCAATGACCCCCTCCTTCCCTCCTGAGATTAAGAAGTGCTCATTTTTTGAGTCCAGGTACAAGCTCAAAAGATAACAGACCGACCCTTTTGTACGTACAGCAAATCAGACATCTTTAAAGGATGTCTTGGTGGTGTAAAGATACTAGATCTGACTCCTTTGTGTTCACACACATCCCTCCAAGGTTTAAGCCGAATTCCTTGAAGTAAGAATAGAAGAATGATTAGCAGGAGAGCTAGATTTCTAAAACCCACTACAGGCCAACTAAATTCTGAACTAAGTTCAGAGCCAGAGATCTGTGACTTAAGCAACTATAGGACAAAATCAATTAATTGTAAACAGGATCAATTAGAAAATGATATAGGATCAATTTTGATCTTCTCAGAGCACGTCAATCATTTGCTGTGTAGCTCCACTCACCATTCCTATGACTTTCCAGTCCAAAATTCCTGTCACCAGCCACCACTCCCTCATGTGTGTATTCTTCTCTTATTAGAATGGAAACTCCTTGAGGGAAGGTTGTCTTTCTTTTTGTATCACTATCCCCATCACTTAACTGAGCACCGGGAACATAGTAAATATTTAAAAGATTTTTCATTTATTCCCAGAAATTAGATTCTTTGACATTAGGAGAGGCAGTGGGAAGCTAAGTTGTTGGGAGAGAGTCCTTATGGAAAATCTCTAAGTCCTTATAGACTTAAGGGGTTAGTACATATAGAGGCTTGCCTTGGGATAAATGCTCCCTTGACTCTTGCCTCAATTCCACTTGTTATAGTTTGTTGATTCCAAGTTCTCACTCATGACCAGCCTTGAGGCCAGGTGGCTGACTCAGACAATTAATACTAAGAACTGGGCAGGGAAATAATAGATATGAATTTTGCCATTTAAACTACTTTCTCATGAGAAAATAAGCTTAGTTTATGTTATTAATTAGTGCTTGTAGATCATTTCTCATGGTACAAAGCTGTTTTTCTATGGGTATATAATGAGAAAACTCCTGAAATAAACTAGTCTTGAGCATTAACCTCTAAGACTTGCCTAGCCTGACTTTTCTTTCTCCATTTTTCCTCACTGCTCTGTCCTACACCACACTAGCTGCTGGCACTAGGTGGCCCAGTGGATAGAGCTCCGGGCCTGGAGTCTGGAACCATTCAGCTTCCTCATACACATAATGGGGATAATAATAGCACCAAATAAGAAAATATTAGGGTTTTTTTTTTTTAAGGCAGTTGGGGTTAAGTGACTTGCCCAGGGTCACACAGCTAGTAAGTGTCAAGTGTTTGGTCTGAGGCCTGATTTAAACCCAGGTTCTCCTGACATCAGGGCCTGTACTCTATCCACTGCGCCACCTAGCTGCCCCATAAGAAAATATTTGTAAAGCACTTTGTAAACCTTTAAGTACTATGGAAATGCTATTATTATTATTATTATTATTATTACTATTACTACTACTATTACTATTATCAGTGATGAGAAACATATTTGATTGGAAATTGATGGTTCTGGATTATAGTTCTTTATTACAAACTAACAACATGGTGGTAAGTCATTTTACTTCTTTGTAGTTCATTTTCTCATTTATAAATTGGGGTGGGGTGGGTAAGGGGAATATTAAGACATATATCTTTAAAGTTCCTTATGAGCTCAAGATTCAGATCCAATTGTGAGTTACAGCTTTAGGAAGCAAGGAAGCAAAAGGAAGGACTAGCAAAGGACTAGAATAAGGAAGACTAGCAAAGCCTTTGAGACTGATTTGGGGCATGAAGACTGAGTACAAATGTGAGGGTAAGCATTAATCCTATCCAACAGCCCATTGGAGGGTGAGGGCTGGAACTGCACTCAGGAAACCATGGATTCCCCCATTTCCTGACTCCCCACCCCATCCTCCATGTCCTCCATACCACACACCCAGCCTAGAGAAGGGCCCTAGCCTCTACTCTCTTCTATACCTGCTGCAGAGGGCAGAAGTTCACCCTGCCCCTGCTGACCCAGCACTTGGGAAGGCCAGGATTAGAGAATGAAAGTGAGTCACTGAAAGTTTAAAAAAAAAAAGAAGGTGGCAGGAAGAAGGGAGGAGAAGGAAGGGAAGCCAATAATGCATCAGGCCAGACAGGTAAACCCAGGCCTGGGTAGGGGAGACTGAAGCACTAGGTTCTACAACTCTGATGCCTCAGGGTGGGAGAGTCTGCCCTTCCCCCTCTCAGGTTGGGCTGGGGTCAGCTCAAACTTTCTGTGTGAGCATTTATACCTCAGAAATAGCAAACTACAAATCAGGGCTTGTTTTGTTTACTGTGTTGTTGATTGTCTAGACTAATGATGGAGAGAATGTTATTAATGCAGATTAAACTAAAAAATGTGTCGTGGGCACATTTTTAGGGGGTGCGTCAGAAAGCCCACTGTTAAAATGCCCCTTCCCCTTCCTTTCCTCTTGAAACCTGGCTATTGTTTTGCTTGGTAACTTGCTAATGCATTCATTGTGTTATAGTGTATGTTATACCTACTTGTATTGTGGCTTATATGCTCTGACAAGACTGAAAACCCCAAAAGGGATTGGATTGTGTGTGACTCAGACTTTCCATTGGGAGCAAATGCTAGCAGTCTGCATGCCAAAGGTGCTTAATGGTTGTTGTCCTTCATTCTCAAAGAAGACCAAAATGACATCACTATACTAGAATTAAGTTAAAGTGTGTCTGTGTCCGACTGTGTCTGATCAGACCAATACGAGCTCAGAATGCTCTACCACAGGCGGGACACAAAAAGTCCATGTGAACATTGCGGTGGATTCTCTAAAGTATTACTATCAGTCTGACAATGGACCCTGGATGTTTTCCCTCCTTGCTTCCATTTCTTTTTTTAAAAAATATTTTATTTTTTCCACAATTATATGTAAAAAGACTTTTTGTAGCATTCTTTTTTTTTTAAATTGTGAATTCCAAGTTCTATCCCTTCCCCCTTCCCCTTTCCCTCCCTGACACAGTAATCGATCTGATATAAGCTATACGTGTCCTGCTTCCCTTTCTTTTTCTCTTCATTAGGGGCAAAGAACTTAGTTCAAAGGGTAGGGTTGGGGAGAGGAGGGAGAAGTGAAGACCCTAGTAAGGCCAATGGGTAGAGGAAGCAAGTGAGATCTAGGTGAGAGATTGATCGAGATCTCATCTAATGTCTTCTCAGTTCTAGCTGCCCATGTCAGCACATCTAGATGATGTGAACATGTTAAAAGCTGTCCCTGCCCCTCTCCTTTCCCTACCTCAGCCCTCACCCCAACCCTAATCTCAACCTGAGGTGGAAGGAAGATATCAAGTCTGATACTTAGATGCTTTTCCCCTTTTCCTCCCTAAACATCAGGCCAAACAGTACCTCACTACAGACAGACACCAACAAGTTCCCTGCTCCAGAAAGGAAACTGCCCTTGGACTCCTGGCCCAGGCTGAGACCTAACATTAAGACTGATGGTCTGGGGTAACAGGGGAAGAGATCAGAGAAGTCTCAGGTGTCATGAGGGATGAGCTCATCTTAGTTATCCAGGGCGGTGGCTGGACAGTTACACTCACCATGTGAGTTTGTGGACCTGTGAGGTCAACTTCAAGGCAGGCTAGGGGTTATAGGGAAACCCACTCACAAGTGGTTCCCTCAAAGGGCAGCCAGAGAAGTGGAGGACCTGGTCCTGAAGGTAGAAGCTGGCGGTCTGATTTTTCTAGCTATCCTTGGATTCTGTAATTTCATCTTCTCCCTCACTCTGCTCTCTCCCCTCCTCCACCCTCTTTACCCCCCCCCCACCTGTTCTTCTTGATTTTCCTGGAATGATCAAATGCTCACACAGACACACTCCTCCCCCCAAGGCCCTCATTATGCTATGAATCAGAGGGTGGAGAAGATTTTAGATACCCCGGCCCAAGAAACCCATTCAACCGGTGTGACTTCCTCTTGACAGATACTGGCTCCTCTTGACTGTCACGGACTTGCCAGGGTCATATTTCCCTTCTGAGCTCAGCATCCAGAGGTGAAAGGGACAGGTCATTATTCATGCAAGTGAGGCAACACAGGTTCTTAGGAGGAGCCCAGTTTTGGGGCTTCTTTGAGTTGTACGCTTTTGAAGCCTGTGAGAGACGACGGGAATGTTCACTGCTCTGACATCACCTCCACCATCACCAGCTTAAGTCTAGGATTTTTGTTCTTATCCCTCAGGAGCTCCTCCTGCTCCCTCTCTCTCACTCTTCACCCCACCCCCCTTCAAAACTGGGTCACTATGTTAGTTGAAAAGAAAAACTGTATTGGGTTAAGGCAGGGGGTCTGGCTTCTCTGACCCTCCCATCCCCCAGGAAGAATTGAGAGGGTTTTGGTGTAGGCGGAGGGGATAGAGAGAGAGAGATATGGCATGGATGAGGTAGGCATGGACTGTCCATTTCCAGAAATGGAGGGTCAGAAGCTCCTCTTCCCTCCCTTGCTCCCTGCCCCACCCCAAATGGTGAGATTTATCTCAGCCTTGAATCACAGGAAAAAGCTAGGGAGGAGAAGAGAAGGCTACAGTGAAAGGACACCAGTATGGGGTGTGGGGGGGCAGGAAGGATAAGGTCAGGGGGAGAGGAAAGAAGGGCATATGAGGAAGGCAGGATCCAGAGAAGGCGGGATGGGGGTAGGAATTGGTAGAAAGGGGTAAGTCCAGAGAGAAAGGAAGATACCGCTAGAAGAGGGAGAAAAAAGCTCAGAGTTGAGAAAGGTGAGATCTTTCCATCCCATTGATGTTTTTGAAGGACACATTTTCATCAGTCAGTCAATAAACATTCATTATTTACTTACTATGTGACAGGTACTGTGCTAAGTGCTGGGGAATATAAAGATAAGCAAATACAGTCTCTGCCCTCAAGAAGCTTACATTTTATTTAATTTTAATTTTTTAGGCAATTGGGGTTAAGTGACTTGCCCAAGGTCACACAGCTAGTAAGTGTTAGATCTGAGGCCAGATTTGAACTCAGGTCCTCCTGACTTTGAGGCCAGTGCTCTATTAACTGCACCACCTCGCTGCCCCCAAGAAGCTTATATTTTAGATAGGGAGACAACATGAAAAAAATAAGTAGGTATGCCCACTTCCGTGTGTGTGTGTGTGTGTGTGTGTGTGTGTGTGTGTGTGTGTACATGTATACAAACACACAGAGGAGATGTAAGGTAACTTGGGAAGGAGGGAGGTTACAGCAGCTCTGTGCGGACGGCAAAAGTATTCTGTGGAGCATGGATTTTGAGTTGTCTTGATGGAAGCCAGGGCAACTGAGGCAGAGGAAAAGAGGGAGATAATCTGAGGCAATTATAGACAGCCAAGTACAAAGGCTGTCCCACAGAAATGGGAGAAGGTGTCATTAGGCCAGCATGATTGAAATTCAGAGTGTATGGAGCTGAGCAGAGCTTAAGAAGACAGGGAAGGTAAGCAGGGACTAGACTGTGAAAAGCTTAAAATGACAAGCAAAGACACTTATATTTGATCCTGGTGCCCAGTGGTTTTGGGGACATGGTCATTGTCCAATTTAAAAGGAAATATCCTTGACTTGATGTCTTGATAGGCGCCTTTACAAAATTTAGTCTTATTGTTTATGCCAGCGTTAGAACAAGATGACTTCTAATAGTCTATACTTTGAAGTCATCTTTCATATGGGGAGGTCCAAGGGTATGTCTTAGATAAACTCCACTTCCCTCTTCTTCTTCCTCTGTAGAGGATTCTGTCCTTTTTATTCTTTCTCCCAGGTCCTCTGATCTTCCCAAATACTTTTTTCCTCTAGACCCTTGAGGTTCATCTCACACTCCAATAAATATGATTACCCCATTTTACAGTTGAGGAAATGGAGGTATAGAGGAGAAGCATAGCTAAGGTCACACGGGGAAATGGGCCCAGAACCCTGAGCCCACTTTACAGGTGAGGAAATGGAGAGGTATGGTTAAAGTCACGAGGGAAGAGGAAATGGGGCCCAGGACCCCAAGGCTATATGCCTCACCCAGTAGAGACCCTAGCAAATGCCCGTCAGGGTCAGGTGAGTGTCACGCTGGAGAGCACTTCAGTAGCATAGGAGCTGTCCCTGGGAGAAAGAGCCCCCAGGGAGAGTTTGCTGCCAGATTTGAGCATGAGTCAGGAAGGGACTGGAGGAAGTTGACCAACCTGGGGTGGTGAAACCAGTCAGTCCCCATCCTGCGCCAGTGCCCCACACGTTGAAGGTTGGGTTATAAAGCCTCTCCCACCCCAGTGCTCAGCACTGTATACTTCTGCAGCCTCCTGCGCAGCTTCGCCTGGCGAACACTGGTAAGTCTCAGCCAACTGATCCTGGGGGCTTCAGGGCGGGGTTCCTTCCATTGTGGTTAACTTCATGGCCACAGAACTCACGAAAGCCTGGCTAGAGATGGTGGAGGGGAGGGTTGAACAGGTTATGAATGCTCTCCAGCTGTATCCAGATGTGTTTCCCTGTCTCAGTAATGTATACTTAGCCTGTGAATCTCAGTGTCCATGCTTAGAGAAAGGAAGGGATAGCACAGATAATCTAAAAACATATGACAGTCTATAATAATATATTTGGCTTAGAAATGTAGTCTATGATAGGGTGAGGTAGGTGGGAGGAGGTGGTAGGACTGCATCCCAAGTCTGGGAACTGGGAAGAAGTGTGTCACCAATCCCTTTGTAGGAATAGAATTTGGGGTATGGGGGATCAAAGTGCTAAGATCATAGGATCATAGATTTAGATCTGAATAGGACCTTATGGGTCATTTAGTTCAAATTACTCATTTTACAGATGAGGAAACTGAGGCAAAGAGAAGATAAGTGAATTGCAGAGCCAGAATCCTAACCCAGGTCCTCTAACTGCAAAGCTAGCAGACTTTTCACACACAACGCTGAATGGATTTTATCCAGTGGGTAGAAAGTTGGTTTATTCTGGATTTCAGGTTTTGGAAAGGAAGACTCTCACAGGGTAGGCTCTTTCTCCTTCATTCCTTTTCTCATATTCCCATTTCACCCCTAATGGTAGTGGTATTGGTTATTAAAGGAGGTAGTATGGTATATGAGGCAGCTAGGTGACACACTGGATAGAGCTCTGGGCCTGGAATTAGAATTTAATATTTTTTTTTATTAATTTATTTTGATTTATCAACAATCACTTCCATAAGCTTTTGAGTTTTAAATTTTTCTCCCCGTCCCTTCCCACCTCCCTCCCCAAGACAGCATGCAATCTGATACAGGCTATACATATACATTCCTATTAAACAGATTTTCATTTTAGTGATGTTGTAAGTAAGAGTTAGAACCAGTAGGAGGAACCACCAGAAAGAGTAAACAGAATACAACAGAAGAAGAAATAAAAAAGCAAATAGTATGCTTTGATCTGCATTCAAACTCCATAGTTCTTTCTTTGGATGTGGATAGCATTTTCCATTGGGCCTGGAGTTAGAAAGACTCATTTAGTGAATTCAAATCTATCCTCAGAAACTTACTAGCTTTGTGATCCTGAGCAGGTCACTTAACTCTATTTGCCTCAGTTTCCTCATCTGTAAAATAAGCTGGAGAAGGAAATGGCAAACTCCTCTAGTATCTTTGCCAAGAAAATCCCAACCAGGGTTATGAAGAATTGGACATAACTGAAAAACAACTGAACAATAACAAAAATGTATTTTATTGGAAAGAGGTAAATTAGAATAGAGTGCCTAGATCCAAATTAGACCTTAGAAAAGTCATTTATCTCATCTGTCATATGAGGGGGGTGGCCTACATTTCCTGTAACCCTAAATGCATGCACCTCTTTCAGGGTGACACTTGGAGGGCCATTGATTCACTCTGTGGTTAACAAAGACTCAATCTCCAGGGATTGAGCGTCTGCAGGGCACAGTGTATAAAGGGCTAGACTTGGAGTCAGAAAGACTTGTGTTCAGATTCCTCCATAGACACTTAGGAGCATATGGTTGTTGGGAGGATCAAATGAGATGACAAACGTAAAGTGCTTTTGCAAGCCTTGAGGTCTCCAGGGCTCAGGGTGCCAACTTAATGTCACCAATATGGATTATCACCAAGCTACAAAATTGTCCCTCTCCCCACCCTCATCCATAAGCCTAAGCTACTGACCGACCTCTTCCATTTTCAGGAGAATGGTAGAGCTCCTCATTTCATAGTGGAGTGTGTTACAAATGAGAAGCTAGGTGCTGCCTGTGGTTCCTGGCTTCTAACCTCTCAACTAGGTCCTGAGCCCCTGTGGTAACTTTAACACTTTTTTTATCTTAGGTAGAATTAACATCACCTCCAAGATGTCTCATTATCAGCACAAACAGCCCGTGAGCCTTCCCCCTGCCTTTAACCAGGAGCAGCGTAAGCAGCCCCTGCCTCAGATCCCTGTCCCTGTCCCATGGGAACAAGTGAAGCAGCCCACACCAGTACCTGCACCATGCCCAGTGCCTGAGCAAGTCCCAGCTGTGCAAGAAGAGCCCACCATTCCTGTGAAGAGAGTTCCTGTTCTTATTCCACAGCCAGAGCAGAAAGGAGATCAGCAACCAGAACAGCAGAGGGAACATAAAGAAGAGCAGCAGCTGGAACATAAGCAAGTGGAGCAGCTTGAAGAGCAGCTGGAACATAAACAGGAACAGCAGCTGGAAGAGCAGCTGGAGCAACAGCTGGAACATAAACAAGAACAGCAGCTGGAACATAAGCAAGTGGAGCAGCTGGAAGAGCAGCTGGAACATAAACAAGAACAGCAGCTGGAACATAAACAGGAACAGGAGCTGGAAGAGCAGCTGGAGCAACAGCTGGAACATAAACAAGAACAGCAGCTGGAACATAAGCAAGTGGAGCAGCTGGAAGAGCAGCTGGAACATAAACAAGAACAGCAGCTGGAACATAAACAGGAACAGGAGCTGGAAGAGCAGCTGGAGCAACAGCTGGAACATAAACAAGAACAGCAGCTGGAACATAAGCAAGTGGAGCAGCTGGAAGAGCAGCTGGAACATAAGCAAGTGGAGCAGCTGGAAGAGCAGCTGGAACATAAGCAAGTGGAGCAGCTGGAAGAGCAGCTGGAACATAAACAAGAACAGCAGCTGGAAGAGCAGTTGGAGCAACAGCTGGAAAATAAGCAAGAGCAACAGCTGGAGCATAAGCAAGAGCAGCAGCTGGAAAATAAGCAAGAGCAACAGCTGGAGCATAAGCAAGAGCAGCAGCTGGAAAAGCAGCTGGAGCATAAGCAAAAGCAGCTGGAGCAACAGCTGGAACATAAACAAGAACAGCAGCTGGAACATAAGCAAGTGGAGCAGCTGGAAGAGCAGCTGGAACATAAGCAAGTGGAGCAGCTGGAAGAGCAGCTGGAACATAAACAAGAACAGCAGCTGGAAGAGCAGTTGGAGCAACAGCTGGAAAATAAGCAAGAGCAACAGCTGGAGCATAAGCAAGAGCAGCAGCTGGAAAAGCAGCTGGAGCATAAGCAAAAGCAGCAGCTAGAAAAGCAGCTGGAGCAACAGCTGGAACATAAACAAGAACAGCAGCTGGAACATAAGCAAGTGGAGCAGCTGGAACATAAACAAGAACTGCAGCTGGAAGAGCAGCTGGAACATAAACAAGAACAGCAGCTGGAAGAGCAGTTGGAGCAACAGCTGGAGCATAAGCAAGAGCAGCAGCTAGAAAGGCAGCTGGAGCAACAGCTGGAAAATAAGCAAGAGCAGCTGGAACATAAACAAGAACAGCAGCTGGAACATAAGCAAGTACAACAGCTGGAGCATAAGCAAGAGCAGCAGCTGGAAGAGCAGCTGGAACATGAACAAGAACAGCAGCTGGAGCAACAGCTGGAACATAAGCAAGAGCAACAGCTGGAGCATAAGCAAGAGCAGCAGCTGGAAAAGCAGCTGGAAGAGCAGTTGGAGCAACAGCTGGAAAATAAGCAAGAGCAACAGCTGGAACAAAAACAAGAACAGCAGCTAGAAGAGCAGCTGGAGCAGCAGCTGGAGCAGAAGGAAGAGGAGCTGAAGCAGCAGCTGGAGCCAGGGCAGGAGCCTGAAGGGTGCGTTGAAGTTACCATCCCCATGAAAGATCCTGAGCAGGTCCCACAGGCTCCAGAAAAGAGCTTCCCTTCCGCGGAGCAGCAGCAGCAGAAGCAGCAGGTGCACTGGCCCTTCAAACAATAATAACTTTCTCCAGCTCCCCACACCCCAAGATCTCTTCCTACAAAATGAAGAGTTAGAGAGAGAGAGACACGGCCCAGGCTTACCTCATGTTTTCCCCAGCCTAGGTGGTCCGCCTCATCCCGTGAATGTCCCTGATTCCCTTCCTTTCTTTGTGTATTTCGTGCATCTCTAGGACAGGGGGCAGGCACTTAAAGAGGGGAGACCATTCTCTCCCTTGTCCTGTCTTCCCCCGCCCCCATCCCAACCTCATCCACACCTTGGGAATTGAGCCTCTGCTCAGCGGATTGTATAACCTTTGTGGTGTCATAAATATCATCCTTGTTTTGTGTCCTGCTAGTGTGTCTATGTGTGACCGTCTTGATGTGAGTGGGCATTTGTGCTCCTACCAATAAATCTTGGAATCCCTGAAACACAGTGTCCTCTTCTCCTTTATTCACCAAACACTCCCTCTGTTCCCAGTGCCCTCCATGGCTGACTTTCCTTTGGCCAATCCCTTTGTTCTTTAGCTTGATGCACTAGAGATAAGAGTGAACTGGGATTCAGCAGACCCGGGTTCAAATCCTATCTCTACCACTTACTACCTTTTGTGCCTTTGGGTAAGTTACTGCTCTGGGTCTCAGTCTCCTAGGGGTGTTGTGTTAGTGGTGGGGTAGGTAGTTAAACTGGGATCAGGGGTGGGGAACTTGCTGCCTTGAGGCCACTTGTGGCCTTCTAGATCCTTAAGTGTGGCCTTTTGACTGAATCCAAATTTTGTGGAACAAATCACACGTGGCCTCAAGGTTGAAGGTTCCCCACTCCTGAGCTAGGTGGACCAGATCTGAAGAGCTCAGAAACTTCCTGCAGCTGCCATACATTCCCATAGATGCTATAGCTGTAATAATTCCTGGCTTAAAGTAAAACAAAAAGGAACAAGGAAATCAAAACTCCACCAAGTAACTAGCTTCTGCAACATTCCCTGAATGCTCCTTTTGCATCTGAATCTAAGGTCACTGATTCACAGCTAGAAGGGGCCTTAGCAGTCTTTGTATCCAACTTTCTCATTTTTCAGGTGAGGAAACTGAGACCCAGAGATGTTAAGTGACTGGCCCTAGGACACCTAGATGGCAAGTGAGATTTGAACCCATTTCTTCTCTTTCCGCTGCTGCCGTTATGCTGTCTCAGAGATCTGTCATCTCTTTAATAAAATTAGGTCACCTCCTCCTATGCCCATGGGCATGTCTCAGCCTGCCTGTCAGCAGATTCCCAGGGAAAGAATCTTGAGGAATAGGGAAGAGAGAAGAGAGAGGCATAAGGGTCAGCAAGTAGGGGGTATACATTCTCATCCTGGTTTTCTTTTCCCCACCTCCCCTTTTTTCTACCTCAGTTTCTCTCCCTACAAGTGAGGAACAGGTGCTGTTACTCTGGCAAAATGTGGGCTGGCTAGTGGCTTGGTTTGTAGCCCTGAGGACTTTTGTCAGCTAGTGATGGGATGATGGGACCTGGCCCAGATCACTGGCACCTCAGCCCAAGGCACCTGGCCCACCCCAGCCCGCCTGGAACACCTAATTAGCTTACTTGACATTCCTTTCACTACTGCTTCTTAATTCCATCTAGATCATCTAATTGGCCTACTTGATATTCCTTTCACTGTTACACCTGACCCACCCCAGACTACTTACCACTCCTTCATTCCTTTCACTGTCCCTTTTGTATATAAGCATCATCCGCATCCTTATTTGTTTGCAGGTTCACCAAGAACCCTGCTCACTTCTATAGGTATTATAATAAACTTTGCCACTTGATTGGAAGAGGTTTGAGTACGTGAATTCATTCCAGGTGGATGCCTCCCTGTACCCTGATATTTTGGAGTTCCCAGCGATCCCAAACTTAATAATTAGGCCAGTGAAGGCTCCCTAAATCTATGATGTCAGTTTCCCAGATCTAGGCTGGTCCATTGTGACTCCTTCCATACTGGACAGCCACCAAAAATGTTATCTTCCCTCTCAGAACACCCTCACTGATTTGGGGATATTCAATCTTTCTCTTCTCTCCACCATGAATCAAGTTCTTTCTAGGTTAATTCTCAACCACTTAGGAAGCCTTCTGATTGTGTAGATGAGGGGAGGTTTGTGGCATTTCAACTAAATAACTAGACTGTATACAATACAATACTTTCCCTTCCTTGGGCTTGTGTTTGGAACACATTCTCAATTTACAGATAAGGAGCCTCTTATTGTGTTAAGCACTTTGCTAATTGCTCATTTGATCCTTACAAAACCCTGAGAGGTAGGTGCTATTATTATCCCCATTTTACAGTTGAGGAAACTGAGGCAGACTGTGATTAAAGTGACTTTCTGAGGGTCACACAGCTGGTAAGTGTCAGAGGAAACATTCAAACTCAGGTCTTCCTGACTCTAGGCCCAGTCCTCTATTCAGTGTACCACCTGGCTGCCTCTGTAAGAAGAGCTTCTATTTCTACAGCATTTTATATCCTTCTCATCAGCTGAATCTCAGCTTAGAGACTTGCCTAATGTTGTATGGCTAGTAAGTGCCCAAGCCAGACTCTCTACTAAACCATGATGTCACTTTTTCACTTGCATGGACATATCACATACATCCTGGTCAGCAATCCCAGAAACTGAGAGCAAGAAACCAGCTCAGTTTAGGAGCATAGCCTGCCCTAAAGCTTAGAACAATTCCACCCCCACCCCACCCCCTCCCATGATGATTGATTTTAGCAATCTAAAACAATAATTGTCCCACCCTTTCCAGATACTTCAAAGACAACCAAGAGCCTCATCTCTTTAAGTTCAAGGCTTTTGCTCAGGTTAAAATGCACATATCCCAGGGAGCCCAAATACTTTAAGCTGGTTTCAGTCATTTACATCTTAATGTGAATAAGTTGATTTTAAGATTTTGCTGGAGGTGTGAGAGCTCAATAGGGCAGAGCACTTGAGTGAATTACCTACAGAAGAGGGAAAGAATTCTGAAAGGGGGAGGGAAAGTGTTGGTTGGGACAAAATGACTGCTGGGTATGCTTACTTTAAAGAAAATGTCTACTTAGAGGCTACTCCCTCCTAGATGTCTCTGTCCCTGTCACCCCAGACTCTCACTCATTATAAGCCTTTCTGTGCCTAAATCTCCAGGAAGTTTTTAATTTACTTCTAGGAAAATCTAGTTGAAAGAGTGCTGAGCTGGAAGTTAGGAGATCTGGGTTTAGGTCTAGTACTGATTGTGTGACTAAGTCACCTTTGGAGTAGCATGACCTGGCCTCAAATCCCAGCCTTTTCACTTTCTACTAGAGTGACCTTGGGAAAGTTCTTCAATCTCTTGGGCCTCAGTTTCCTCATCTATAAAGTGAGAGAGTTGGATTAGATGATTTCTAAGTCAACTTTGAGCTCTAAATCTATGAATCTTTGATCCAGGCGCTGCAGTTTGGGGTTGCTGGGAACCCTGAAGTGTCAGGGTACAGGGCAGCACCCACCTGGAGAGAATTCAAGCTCTCAAACCTTCTTCCAGTCAAAGTACCAAGGTTTATTGCAAAGCCAATAGGAGCAGGAGGCAGGGGGAGATTCTTAGGGAATCTGCAACTTGATGAGGGTGAGACTGGTACTTATATATATATTAAAGAAAAAAAAGAGACAGTGAAAAGATCTGGATGGAATTAAGGAGTAGTAAATAAACTGGGGTAGGCCAGGTGTAATAGTAAAAGGAATAAAGTAGTCTGGGGTGGGTCAAGTGCAACTGGGAAAGGACTGTCATATATCTAAGTGGGCTGGGGTGGGCCAGATGCTTTGGGTGGCCAGTGATCTGGGCTGCTGAAATGTATGGGAAAATTCAGGGACTGGGTTGCTTTCAAAAACATGGTCTTTTCCTTTTAGGGGTCCAGGTTCCATTCCCCCATTACAGGGACACCTCTCAGGGCCTCATCCAACAGAAGGGAACTAGCTAATTCATTACACAATTGGGCACAACTGGTGGTTTGGTTGGAATTCCACAAACTTCCTTTCACCCATGCATCAGAAAGCTTCCTAACTGGATGAGAATTAGCTTAGGATTCAAGAATGAACCAAATGAGCTCGATTTATGGTGGAGAGAAGGGAAAGATTGAATACTCCCAAACCACTGAGGGTGTTCTGGGAGGAAAGATTATATTTCTCTCCATTTCCCTAGCTTAGACATGGGGACTTCATAGATTTAAAGTGGGAAGGAATCTTAGAGGTCTTCCAGTCCATTGGTTTCACTTTACAGATGAGGAAACTGAGATCCAGAGAGGTTAACATACCTTGCCCAACATCTCTCTCTCTC
Source organism: Phascolarctos cinereus (assembly GCF_003287225.1). Lineage (NCBI taxonomy): Eukaryota > Metazoa > Chordata > Mammalia > Diprotodontia > Phascolarctidae > Phascolarctos > Phascolarctos cinereus. The sequence continues at coordinate 320,891,433 of NW_027555958.1, forward strand.
TCTCTCTCTCTCTCTCTCTCTCTCTCTCTCTCTCTCTCTCACACACACACACACACACACACACACACACACACACACACACACACACACGATTTGGAACCGAGGTCCTTGGACTCCAAATCAATACTTTTTCATCTTTCATAAAGAAAGCTTAAGTATTCATTTCCATTAAAACAACTTTAGTACTTATTGAATGATTTCAAACATCTGAGTACCCCCCCACTGTTGCAAATCACAAGCATATTTTGTAAATCATAAAATGCTTTACAATATGAGTCATTTTCACTGTTTAGTAGATGGTCAGATGTTCCTCATGAGTTGTGGTGATGGAAAAAAAAATCATTTCCTGGGGTCGAGCCAGGTGGTGAGTCTTCCTGAATTTAATTAGGCTGACCTACTCATGACATATCTCCAGGCTGGGCTTGTGTGTATGTGTTTCCTACTTGGTAAGCCTTGCCTGAGCTTGCTGACTTAGCCTGAGAACTCAAGGCCATGATGAGGCATTCCAGGAAGACATTATGTGGGAAATTTATTTTTTTTACTATACACTCCTAATTAGGGGATGCAGTGAAGTATAGTGGAAAGCAGGCTGACTTTGGAGTCCAAGGACCTGAGTTCAAATCTTGCCTTTGTTACTATCTGTGTGACTTTGGGCAAGTAACAGCCTCTCTGGGTTTTCTTATCTGTAAAATGAGGATGTTGGACTAAGGTCTCTTCTGATGCTACATGTATGATTGATTAGAGAAGATGTTATGATTTCCCCTTGCAAATAGACCTTAGAAAATATGCTTTAACAATTGGAAATTGAGGAGGTCTATCAACTGGGAAATGGTTGAACAAATTCTTATATACGATTGTGATGGAGTACTATGATGAGCAGGATGCTCTCAGAAAAACTGGGAAAGACTTACATGAACTGATGCAAAGTGAAATAAGCAGAACCAGGAGGACATTGTACTCTGTAACAGCAACATTATATGATGATCAACTGTGATTGACTTAGCTGTTCTCAGCAATACAACGTCCCAAGACAATTCCAAAGGACTTATGATGAAAAAAATACTATTCATCTCCAGAGAGAGAACTGATGGGAGTCTGAATGCAGATTGAAGCATACTTTTTCTTTGCTTTCTTTATTTTTTTCTTGTTGTTGTTTTGTTCTGTGTTTTCTTTCACAACATGACTAATGAGGGGAAAAAAAAGAAAATGCGTCTTTGAGGTTTGGAAGATAGGGAATGGAAGAGAAAGGGAGCGGCTGCTAGGCCTTTTCCCAACCCAATGGATGTAACCTATACCTAGGGCTAGAAGGGAAAAACAAAGAATGATCAGAGAAATAGGAGAACCTGGACAATGCTATGTCATTAAAGTCAAGGAAGGAAAGAGTATCAAGTAGTCACCATTGCATTGATCAGAATTCCTGTCTTTCAAATCTGCTTTTCTTTACAATGCCGTTGTAATTGTTCTCTGAGGTGATGAACTCAAGGAATAAAAAAATGACATACTCTTTTTGGACATAGCCAATGTGCGGATTTGTTTTGCTGGACTTGGCTTATCAGTCATGGGAATTTTCTTTTGCTTTCAATTTGGTGGGGGTCAGGGAGAGGCTAGTAATGATGTCATCAAAATTTTATAAAAGAGAAAAAGAATCACTGATGCATTTAAAATACACTGAAGAGGACAAAACAATGGTCAGAAGGAAATGGGGATAAGCAGTAGAGCTTTGAAAGATATCCATTGAATTTATTATATACTTAAAAAGAAAAGCAAGTTGTCCATAATAGATTTTCAGCTCTGTGAAATAATAACTAAAATTTATATAACACTTTCAGATTCGCAAAGCTTAACCCATTTGAACTTCATGACAGGCCTGGGAGGTAGGTGTTTTTATTATCCCCATTTTCCGGGTGAAGTAACTGAAGGCGAGAGAGTGTAAGTGACTTGTCCAGCGTAACACAGCTAAGCATATGAGGCAAGATTTTAACTCAGGTCTTCCTGATTCTCAGCCTAATACTCTATCCACTGCCCTGCCTAGCAGTGTTAACTGTACAATTTTTTTTATCTTGTTCCACTTTGTATATGGAAAAACTCATCTTCTTTTGAGTTGGTTAAATTCAAATTAAAAAAAAAAGGAAGAGGGGGGTTACTTGTGTCAAATGCTGCAGAAAGACCCCTCTGTCCCTTCAAACTCAGTGCTGATAGAAGTGGAAAGAATGCTAGATTTAGAGTTAGCAGATCTGGGTTTGAATCCTAGCTCTGCTAATTATCAGTGTGTGATTTTGGACAAGTCTCTTTACCTTTCAGGGTCTTAGTTTCCTCATCTGTCAGATCAGAGTTTTGGACTTGATCACAGGTTCTTAATATTTTCTGGGTCATGAATCCCTTGGGCAGTCTGGTGAAACCCTTGAGTCTCCTTTCAGAATAATGTTTTTAAATGCATGAAACAAAATGCATAGGACTACAAAAGGAAAAAATTGTATTGAAATACAGTTATCAAAAAGTTAGGAAAACAAACCCCCAAACCCAAATTCATGGACCTCCTATTTAGAGAGTAGAACCCAAAGTCAGAAGGTTGTTGTTTTTCAGTTGTATACTCTTTGTGACTCTACTTGGTGTTTTCTTGGTGAAGATGCTGGAGTGGTTTGCCATTTCCTTCTCCAGCTCATTTTACAGATGAGGAAACTGAGGCCAACAGGGTTAAGCGACTTGTCCAGGGTCACACAGCTAGTAAGTATCTGAGGCCAGATTTGAATTCAGAAAAAGGAGGGTTCCAGACTCCAGGCCTGGCACTCTATCCACCGTGACACTTAGCTGTCCTGGAGTCAGGAAGATCTCAGTTCAACTCCCACCTCACTCATTTACTAGCTATATGACTCAGGGTAAGTCACTTAACGTCTGTCTGCCTCAGTTTCCTCATCTGTAAAATGAGGATAATCATAGCACCTACCTCTTATGGTTGTCATGAGGATCAAGTGAAATACTATTTGTAAAGGGCTTTGTAAACCTTAAAGCATTATATAAATGCTAGTTTTTATTTTTTATTATACTCATGCCCTTTGGGGGTCTATAGTCCCCAGGTTAAGAAGCCCTGGACTAGATGGTCTCCAAAGTCCCTTTCCACTAAAACCCAAATTCTTTGTTCTTATGAATCATAGAAACTCTTCTTTCTCCCAAACCTGCTCGACTTTCTAACTTTCCTGTTTCTGTTCATGACACAACCCTCCTTCCAGTCACCCAGGCTTGTAATCTCAGTGTCACTTCTGATTACTTTCTTTCCTTTGGTGACCACGTCAAAGTCCTATTGATTCTGCCTATGAAATAGTTCCCAAGCCCTCTCCTTTACCATTTCCAGTGTAACCACAATGATTCAGACCCTCAATTACTTCTCCCTTGGACTACTTAAAAAACAACTCCTAACTGGTCTCCCAGCCTCTACTTTCTCTGACTTATTCTTTGCGCATGCACATACACACATTATATACGCATATATGTGTGTGTGATTTTATTTATTTTTAGTTTTCAACTTTCACTTTTATAAGATTTAGAGTTCCAAATTTTCCCCCCTCCTTTCCTTCCCTCCTCCCCAAGACAGCATGTAATCTGAAATAGGCTATACATGTATGATCATATTAAACACATTTCCACATTAGGCGTGTTGTGAAAGAAGAATCAGAACAAAAGAGAAAAACCACAAGAAAGGAAAAGAAAAGAGCAAGTAGTATGCTTTGATCTGCGTTCAGACTCCATAGTTCTTTTCCTGGATGTGGACAGCATTTTTCCATCATGAGTCTTTTGGAACTGTCTTAGATCATTGCATTGCCGCGAAGAGATAAGTCTTTCAAAGCTGATCATTGCACAGTGTGGCTGTTACTGTGCACAGTGTTCTCCTGGTTCTGCTCACTTCAGTTTCTATCATCTGTCATCTATTCTTTACTGGAATGAAAAAGTAACCTCTCTAATGCACTGTTTAGGTGGACACTGCTGTTCCCCTGCTGAAAATGCTTCCTTTTTGCCAATAGGAGAAAAAAACATCATGATGTCATTGGTCTGTTTTGAAAATGAAGGTCGAGGGGCAGCTAGGTGGCGCAGTGGATAGAGCACTGGCCCTGAAGTCAGGAGGACCTGAGTTCAAATCTGACTTCAGACCAAACACTTGACATGTACTAGCTGTGTGACCTTGGGCAAGTCACTTAACCCCGATTGCCTCACTAAAAAAAAAAAAAAGAAAATGAAGGTCGAACAACAACAAACAACAGGAGAAAAACCAAATTGTTTCCCTAATATTCAAGGACCTGGGCTCGAATCCAGCCTCTGATACTTGGCTAGTTATGTAACCCTGGGCAAGTCTCTTAACCTCTCTGGGTCTCAGTTTCTTTGCCTATAAAATGGAGATAATAAAATCTGTATTGCCTCCTTCAAAAGATTTTTTGTTGTAAGACTCAGATGAAATAATGATGTAATCTTTTGCAAACCTTAAAATGCCATATAAAATGTCAGTTTTTATTAGTCTCACTTCCATGGCTTCAACCACAGTCCAGAGGTGGGGAATCTGCTGCCTCGAGGCCACACATAGCCCTTTAGGTCCTTTCCAGTCAAAGGGCTGCACTTAAGGACCTAGAGGGCCACATATGGCCTCGAGGCTGCAGGTTCCCCACCCCTGGCCCATACAATTCCTAATGCCTTTAATGCCTTCCCTACACAGCTCCAGCAGTTGAAAATCTATCCCATATGGGACCTCACCCATACGTACTCCAGGACCGTCATGCAATTGTCAATGCTCCCCTCCTGAGCTCTGGATTTATTCATATTCCTCAGGGATTCTCTCTTATATGGAGACTCTAAAGGAAAGGAGAAGGGGAAGGCTCAGAAATGTACCCATTCTGATATCCAGGATCTGACTGAGAATCCTCATCACTGCTCTTCAAAACTGGTATTTGATGTGAGTGGGCAGGGGCCCTGGGCCTCAAAGTTCACACTCATTTACTAAGTCTCAAGGCTCAACACACAGGTGGGCTTTATCAGCCTCTGCATTCAGTCTATTACTCATTCATCTCACACTCCCTCAAATCAAAGCTCACTTGCCTTTAGAGGACAGGCACAAGCTGACAGGGTTTCTAAGCTCCTGGGTTTCCCCTCATTCCTCAGTGAACTGATTCTCACTTGCACTAAAGCATTTCAGACTCTGGCTCTCCAACTTTCTTTCATCCACCCTGGGCTGGTCTCTGCCAGCATGGCTTCTCAGTCACCAGCTGATGCATACACCTAAGTATGCCTGCAAATTTGTGAACAGCTGTATCCTGCTACAGTGTCTAGCTGCTCTGCCCCAGAGTCTAACATTCCTCCAGTGCCTGGCACACAGTAAGCTCTTAATAAATGTTATTCTGTCTTGTCTTGTCTCCTGAGCCAAACTATGGTCCCAAAGGAGCCCTGATTCTTGAGGGCTATTGCAAGGGAGCACAAACTCTGTCAGGTCCTACTAAGGTGAAACGTTTTAATTCTAGGCTTTGTGGTGGATCGTGTATTCAGCTCAGGGCCAATTCAGCTAAATTGACTGAGGCTCACCATCAGGGGCTGTTTTGAGGTGATAGTTGTCTTTGGCATAACTCATGAATATTGTCTACTAAGGTGTGGAGGGGTTGATACGTGCATCCATGGAGTGAGCATTTCCTCCTTTACTTCCAAAAGAAGAAAACAAAGAGCTCATTAAAGAACTACAATACTTATTGACAGCAAAAACTGTGTTTTACTCAATTTGAACACACAGTGTATATAAAGAGCTCTGTTCTTTGCCCTCATCCTTGCCCTCCAATCCCTCCATCCCTCAGTTTCTCCCTAGGTCTTCACCCCCCTACACTGGCTACACTCTCATTCTTTCTCCATCTTGAAACCTTGGTAAACCAGCTTAATTATACATTGTTCTCTTTTCTTGAGTTCTTTGCCCCTTTATCCCATGGCTGATCTTGCCCTGACAAACCTCAGCCCACTATCTATTGCGGGCACCTGTTGAAAGTCGTTCTGTTCTCAAGGGAAAGACAGCACCTGGGAGGGGTCGGAGAGCCTAGGTTCTGACTTAGGTGGCTCTTGGATAAATTACAGAAAACAAGAAAAACCCGGCCTGGCCTAAATTCTCAAACCCATCAGTGCAAGCCCTCAACAACTATCCTCTCTGCCTTTGTTCTTACTTACTTAATGAAGTGAGTAGGATTAATCCTTAATGCTTAATGAAGCTGGAGAAAACGAGGAAACCGTGTTGATTGGGTCCACTACAGATTTTTTGCACAATCTTAACTGGGCCATCACTGCCACAAAGCAATTCTTTTATGCCTTCCTAGTTGATGTGTTAATCTACTCGCCATGGCAGTTTTTTCAAACATTTTCTTTCCTCCTCAAACTTCCCAAGACTCTTCCTCCCCCTAGTGTCTGAGCTGAGAATCTTGCCTTATATTTCACTGAAAAAAATTGAGGCTATTTCCCAAGAGCTCCCTGTTCTCTCCTCTTTATCTCACATTACTCAGGTGCCTTTTTCCGTTATCTCTTTCTTCTCCCCTGTATAATATGAAAAAGTGGCCTTTCTCTTTGCCAAGGCTAATCCTTCTTCAAGCACAAATTATCTCATTCTATTCTGTCTCCTCCAGCATATTTCCCCTTCTGTCATTTGTACTCTCTCACTAATCTTCAATCTCTCCCTACAAATACTCCCATGTTGCCCCCATTCTCAAAAACCAAACCAAACCAAACCAAAATAAAACAAAAAAACCCAAACCCTCACTTGATCTCCACTAGATATTGTTGCATACTTCTCCTGTTAGTGGTAAAACTCTTCTACAATTGTGCCTCCCCTTCTTTCCCTCTCACTCTCCTCTGAACTCTGTACATTCTGACTTCTGACCTCAGCATTCAAATGAAACTACTCTCTCCAAAGTAATCGATGATCATTTGGGTATCAAATTTAACAACCTTTTCTCAATATTCATCCTTCTTGACCTCTCTGTAATCAATACCATTGATCATGCTGTGCTCATTTATAGTCTCTTCTCTTTAGGTTTTTGTGATACTTCTAGATTTTTCTCCTACTAATCTGAACAGCCCACCACAGATCTTTATCCAGGTCCATGATCACTAATGTGAGCTTCCCCCAAGACTCTGTCCTGGTTCCTCTTCTCTTCTCCCTCTATAGTATTTCACTTGGTGATCTCATCAGCTTCTATGGATTCAATTATTAACTCTCTGCAGATGATTCACAGATCTTCTTATCCAGCCCTAACCTCTCTCCTAACCTCCCTCCTAACCTCCAGACTCGTGTCTGCAACTGCCTATTGGACATTTTAAACTAGATGTCCTATAGACATCTTAGATCAGGGTTGGGGAATCTTCGACCTCAAGGTCCTCAAGTGCTGCCCTTTGAATCCCCCTAGGTCCTCAAGTGTGGCCCTTTGACTGAATCCAAACTTCATTTGTTCTGTATTGTACAGTTGTTTCAGTCATGTCTGACTCTTTGTGACCTCATTTGGGGTTTTCTTGGCAAAGATACTGGAGTGGTTTGCCATTTCCTTCTCCAGCCCTGCAAGTAGTAGGAGCTTTATACATTTATTATAATCAGAGCTTAATTAAAATGTGTCTGTGCCTTAGTTTCCTTATGTGTAAAATGAGGCTGTTGTATCAGATGATTTCTTAGTCTTCTATCTCCTTCCAGTTACACAAGTCTATGAATGATTTCTAGGAATACAAATACAATGAGTGGGAGGGAAAGAGCTTTTCTTCACAGGCTGCTGTCCAACGCACCCATTTATTGGATGAAAGTCACCACATGTTAAAGTGTGAAAGATTGAGTCCTCTAGTCACTGGGACTTGTCCAGGCCGGGAGCCTGTCTCCTGTAGCTTGTGTATGTGCAAGATTGTGGGGCAATGGGGGATGTGCTTGGGCAGGATGAAGCTGGGCAAAGCCAATCTCTTGGCTCTTTTCCCTGAGAGGAGGAAATGGGCAACAGGGAAAGTGACTAGATTAGATAGATATGAACAGATCTGGGCTTTGTGGTGCAAACTTGGACAAGTGATTTTGCCTTCACAATTCTAGGTTTCCTCATCTGAAAGGTCAGGAGCTTTGACCGGACTCTATGTTAGATCCCCTCCAGCTCTGAGATACTTCTCTGTTCTTTGATTGGGGCTTATTCTACAAATAGCACCTGGCCCTGCCTTGGGCATTAGGCCATTTGGGAGGAAGAGAGAACAGAGAGCCTTGAGGGGACTCTGGAACTGGTGAGTCCTGTTTGCACAACTTTCTGTCCTTTCCTCTTTTATATGTCCACTCCTCTTTGTCTCCCTGCCCTACCTCCCATTTCTGGGAACACAGTGAGCTATAGTGAAGAATATGGTGGTGGTGGTGGTGTTCGGTCATTTCGGCCATGTCCAACTCTTTGTGACCCAATTTGGGGTTTTCTTGGCAAAGATACTAGCATGGTTTGTCATTTTATTCTTCAGCTCATTTTACAGATGAGGAAATTGAGGCCAGCAGGGTTAAGTGACTTGCCCAGGGTCACACAGTTAGTAAGTGTCTGAGACTGGATTTGAACACAGGTCTTCCTGACTCCAAGTCTCTATCTACTGTGTCACCTAGCTGCCCATGGAGAATACGGCATGTCAGTCCAATGACTCATTCATTCATTCATTCTTTGATCAGGAGCACTGTGATGTTATTGACAAAAACCACTAGTCAGAAGATCTGGATTCTATTCTCACTTTCATTTTGAGTCTGTATAAGTCCTCAAACCTCCTCTCCTGTAAAATGTGGATAATAATCTTCATATTACTTATCTCCCAAATTCTTGTGTGCCTCAGATAAGGCAATGTTTGTGACCTTCCTCTGAAAGTAGTAGAGGTCTATTTTGAGGTAAAGAACTTACTTCATTTGGAAATTTACCTATTGCTAACATCAATTAATTAATTGGTTGATTAAATATTTGTTGAGCATCTACATAGCATGCAGAGACCCAAGATAGCTGCTAGGGCGAGTCACAGATGAGTAAGGCGCAGTCCCTGATTTTCATTTCTAATTCCAAAGGCGAGAGCAGATATGTACAATTAGCTAATGTATACAACAGAATGTGAGAAGACAGTTTCTTCATCTGTAAAATGAGAGGAGTTTTACTACATGACCTCTTAATGAAGCCATGTTAGCTCTTTGCGACAAGGAAAGAGGAAAGGAGTGAGCATTTACATAGTGTCTATTATGCACCAGAGGAGTGTCTGCCCCAACCATGTGAAGACTTCCCCCAGTAGAATGGGCAGCAATCTGTTTCAATGGCAGTAAAGGCTGCTGAAGCAGGTGCTGTGGAGCACTCAGAGCTTTGTTAGACATCGAAGACGCCAAGGTCATCCACTGCATCCTGGGCCGTCGCCAGCCATCTTGACTTTTGTCTTGCCCCTGGACTTTGATGAGGCTAATGACTTTGTGCAGCTCTGCCTCACTTAAACCCAATTCTCACACAAGTCAAGACATCACCCTGTGATGTCATTGGTCCTCTCCGAATATGGACAAACAACAACTACATGCCAGGGGCTGTTACCTTTATTCTCGTTCGGTCCTCACAGCAGCCCTGTGAGGGAGGTGGTGTTATCCCCATTTTACAGTTGAGAAAACTGAGTTAAACAGGTTAAGTGACTTATCCAGAGTTATGCAGTTAGTGAGGCAGGTTTTGAACTCAGGCCTCCCTTCCTAATTCCAAGTCCAGATCTCTTACATAATGCCCCTACCTAACTACCTAGCCATTTTTATTCTTTCCTTTCCAGTCCAAAAATTGTTCTTCTTGGCAGAGAAATCAGAAACAAACAATTCATTCAACAATTCTTTCACTCATTGTTGTTCCATCATTCAGTTGTATCTAACTCTTTGTGACCTGGTATGAAGTTTTCTTGGCAAAGAGGCTGGAGTGGTTTGCCATTTCCTTCTCCAGTGGATTAAGGCAAGCAGAGGTTAAGTGACTTGCCCAAGTTAGCCCATGAGTGGGGGCAGCTAGGTGGTGAAGTGGATAGAGCACTGGCCCTGGATTCAGGAGGACCTGAGTTCAAATCCGGCCTCAGACACATAACACTTACTAGCTGTGTGACCCTGGGCAAGTTGCTTAACCCCATTGCCTAGCCAAAAAAAAAAAAAAAAAAGAAGATAGCCCATGAGCTGGATTTGATCTCAGATCTTCCTGACTCCAGTCCCAGTACTCTACCCACTGAACCACCTAGCTGCCTGCTTTCATTCATAATGTACCTAAATAATTTATCTAAAAAGAACCACATATAAACCTTTGTAAAAAAGATTTACTAAAAACTTAACATCTAACATCAATAGAAACAAGAAATATGTGAAATCTTTTTGAAGCTAATTATCTTTCAGCTTATATCATTTCTTAAGGAACCAAGTTTTGTTTTCTTGCTAACCTCTGGGTAAAATAGAACTTTTTAAAAATTTGTCCTTCTTCAAACCCATAGACTTAAGAGACCTGGGTTCTAATTCCAAGTCTAGTTCTGCCACTGACTGGCTATATGACCTTAGATAAGTCATTTTCTCTTTCTGATTATCATTTGGAAAAAGAAAGAAAAAAGGTATACAACATTATCAGCAAAGTCCCTTCCACTTTAATCATTCTGTACCCTACATTCCTTTTTTTTTTTTTAAATTTAGGCAATTGGGGTTAAGTGACTTGCCCAGGGCACACAGCTAATAAGTGTCAAGTGTTTAGTCTGAGGTCAGATTTGAACTCAGGCCCTCCTGACCTTAGGGCTGGTGCTCTATCCGCTGCACCACTTAACTGCCCCCCACCCCACGTTCCTTCTTGAACTCTACTGTTCTATGTCTAAATTTCTGTATCCTGTGTTTCCTTTCAGCTCCAACATTTCTATGTTCAAATGTTCTGTGTTTCAGTTCTACTACTCTGTGTTCTTTGTACTGATGGACTGTGTCTGAAGCTCCTTTCCAGCCCTAATATTCAATGATTCCCCTAAATCTAGAAGCTTCTTGTATGCTAGAATTCAAGATCAGACCACTTGGTGACCATGCATACATATCACCCTTTTCCCACTGACTCCATGAATTTATGGATTGAGTAACATCTTCTTTCAACCTTTTGAGACTGTTCACACAATGCAACCTTTTCTTACCATTTAAAAATAGGTATTGATACATTTTTTTTAACACTACTGGACAATTCCTAACTGTGAAGATAATTTTGATATTCCTACTCAATTTGATTGGTATTTACTCAGCTGCTCAACTCTTTTTTTAAATCTAATCAGGGTTAAGCGATTTGCTCAAGGTCACACAGTTAGTAAATGTCTGGGTGGATTGGGCCCTCTTGACACCAGGGCCTGCTCTATCCACTAGCTCACCTGTTTTACTAAGTATCAATGATTACTTTAGTTAGTTAAGAGAATAGAATCAGGTTTGAGTCAGTTAACACTCTTAGGAGTTATGTGTGTTAGATTTAATTAACCCACCATGTATCAACAATTACATTATTTCTATCTGATTTATAGGGAAGAGTTATATTTTCTTAGTTATAGATTTATGATTTGTTAGGCCTATACTGACATGTGTTAGAGGGAGAGAGATAGAGATCTATTGTATTAACACTACCCCTGAATGTACTATGAGAGCTTTACTGCAAAAAACAGTTTCTTTATGTCTGTCTTCACTTATGCCTAAAGTTTATAACTTTGTAGAAAGTCCCAGAGTTGTGTTGATTAAACACTGGTGTTTGATGACAATCTCCTTTAGTCAATCATAAGATTTCTCCTGACTTCGAAACTGACCAATTAATGAATTGTAGTGCCTAATTCTATTTTTAGTGATCTTTCTATGCCTATAAAAAGGACCAGAGTCCAAAGCAGATGGATCCTTGATCAAAAGGAAGATCTTGGATCTGATTGCTTAGAGACCACCAGTCTCCTTAATAAATTAATATGTACAGAGCTCTGCCTCAATTGCCTTTTGTGGCAGATAAACATTCCCTGAAAAATAGTTTGTCCATGGCCAACAAAAAGGATGTGCCCTTTAACTCTGATCTGGGAGGGTTGACATTTACATTTGGACAGTGTTGTTGCCTTCCCATCTTGCCTTTGTTTATGTCATTGTAGTCATTGTGTATGTTGTTATTTTGGGCTGTACTTTTTTCATTATTCATGAAGTATAAATTTTCACTTTATTTTTCTTGATGTTTTGGTGACATGGCTAATATGGAAGTGTTTTACGTGATTTTATGTGTATAATTGATATATTGTTTGCCTTCTCAATGGGCAGGAGGGAGGGTCTTGAGGGAGAGAGAGAATTTGGACCTCAAAATTTAAAAGGTATTAAAAATAAATAATAAATTAATTTAAAAAGAAGTTGCATCCAAATAATTGATTTTTAGGGGCTATTATCCAGGCGACAGAAAGCTGAAGGCCAGCCTGAGAGGAAGAAGCTGCTTGTGCACTTGTTCGATGCTCCAACGAACGTGGTGATTTCTTTTGCCCATTTTTTTCCACGGCGGAAGTTCTTTAGGGCTGTGGGTGTCTGATGCCCTCTGGTGTCTGTATTTTGTAAAGCTCTATTTCAGTCAAGTCGGACTTTCCTTAGGTCATCCAACAACAAAGACTGAACTGTCTCTAAGTCTGATGCTGGGGATGTGGAGCCTCGCCAGCAGAGTAAGAGGCAGCCCTCCGATGGAAATGTCCCTCTGTTTCCCTCCAAACAATTTTAAAATATCAAGTCAAATCAAATTCTAATAATTCAGCACAACCAACAGAAGGTTTGGCTGAGACTTTTTCCCAGCCCAGGATGACTTAGGAGATCAGAAGGAGAGGTCTGCTGCACTGGGGTGGGGACTGCCTAGGAGCACAGTGTGGCAGCAGCAGGGTCACCAGCAGTGGCAACAAAAGCAGCAGCAAAATCACCAAAAGAGATGGTGAGGGGATCAGATAACTGGTCAGAGAGAGATTCCAGGGGACCCTGTGCTAGCACTTGGCAAGCGTGGGACTGAGCTCTGTTTTGCAACTTTATTGCCTTCTATGCAGTTCCGGGTTGTAGTTCTGGGGTGGAGAAGAATGCTCCTTTTATCCAGTTCTGGGTCACAATTCCAGGGTGGTGAAGAGTGCTTGCCATAGTAAGGGAGCAAGGGCCTTAGTTCTGGGTCACAGCTTCAGGGTGAAGAGTGCTAGTGCTTGCAGTTACAAGGGAGTAAGTAGGGGCCCTACCTGGGTATGGGTCAAAGTCCCAGAGGGGAGAGGAGCTGTGGTCACTAGAGAACAGGACCCTTCCTGGGTAAGGACCTGAACCAGAATACAGACACAGAGAGCAATGACCACACCTGCCCCTGGATCACATCACCTTGGCAACACTGAAAACTTCCAGACTTTCAGCATCAGCCATGAAAACAGCAGGGGAAGAAGCCTGAAACTTGGGACAGTGAACCACCCCCCTCCCCCAACAGAAATGAGCACAGCCCAACTCTAATATAAAATTCAAAGTCAAGAAATAGGCTGGGAAAAAGAAAAGAACCTGACCATAAAGTGCTCCTATGGTGACAGGGAAGCTCAAACTACAAACACAGAAGAAGACAATAAGGTGAAAACACCTACAAGCCAAGCCTCAAAGAAAGGTGCAGATTTGACACAAGCCCAAGAAGAATTTCTAGAACAGTTAATGAAAGAAATTAAAAAGAGTAAAAAAAAATTTGTTTTTAATCAAATAAGGGTATTAGAAGAAAAATTGGGAAAAGAAATGAGACCAATGCAAGAAAATTATGAAAAGAGAATTAATAGCTTGGTGAAAGAGGCAAAAAAAGTTATTGGAGAAAATAACATTTTAAAGAAAAAGAATTGACCAAATGGTAAATGAAGTACCTCACTGAAGAAAATAATTCCTGAAAAATTAGAATTGGTCAAGTAGAAGCTAATGATTTCATGAGATATTAAGACTGGGGCTGTGTATTATAAGAGGGTGTTCCCCACCCCAGTGCCACAGACCTCTTCTTCTGATCTCCTAAGTAGTCCTGAGTGGAAAATGTCTCACCTAAACCTTTTGTTGGTTATGCTGAACTATTAAAATTTGATTTGACTCTATATTTTAAAATTGTTTGGAGGGAAACATCGAGAGGGTTTCTATTGGAATGGTGCCTCTTACTCTGCTATCTAGGCTCCACATCCCCATCCCTCCAGAGAATATCCCTATCCCTCCAGAGAAAATAGACAGATTATATTCTTTAATGATAATTTCAAATAGCATGAAAAACATTTACAAGCATTAAACTCAGCATATAGCAGGCTATGATAGAATGTACAGCCAAGAAAGTTGTATCTCTTTCCTCTACCATCCCTCTTTCCCACTGGCTGGATGGTGAACCATGAAGGAAGTAAAAAAAGTCAACACAGTGCTACTTCAATGGATAGCGCTCCTTGGAAAGATGGGAAAAGTTGGTGCTATGAATTGGACTGCATCAGTCTCACCAACCCCACCCATTTGTTCTTCATTCCAAGTAGTCAACACCGGTATGCCGGACAGCATCTTTGCCCACCCCTGTGCACACTCTTATCTCACCATGAGGTCTTAGGTAGGCTTGCTTTTTCTGCTTTCTGGCTCAGCTCCAGTGCTTCATTCCCCCTTCTCCCCCCGCCTCCCCATTCTCTTCCAGCCCTTCAGGTGAGGCATAGCAGATCAGCATGGCTCCCAGTCCTCTCCATCTTGTGTCTCTCTATGTCGTTTCTCTCCTCAGTCCTGTAGCTTCTCTTCTGGAAGAAAGTTATTTGCAAGATCAAAAGTACCCCCAAACTGGAAAACTGGTGAAATGCATATGTACCTGTCATGCAAATGCTCCTTAGCCCACCAATTCTCCATGGCAGCAGCTTGGGGAGCAGCTACAAAGGGAAGGGATTCAAAAAACGGAGATGGGGAAAGCCAATTACAGGGTAAAGTGAAGAGACTGATAACAAATTGTCCTATGCGGAAAACATTCAAGTAGGGTGTGGTGGGGTGCGGCCGCAGAATAAGGAAGTTGATCAAAGTGAGGTAGGGTTAATGTGGGCAGGTTTCTTGGAGAATGATAAATTTGACTTTGAGTCCTGAGGGAGGAGTCTCCTATCTTTGGGGGACCAGAGAGCATTCTTCAGTGTATGCCCTTTTTCTGAAGTGAATATCTAAGCACTGAAACACAACTCAGACGCTCGAGGAAACTGCCTGATTTTCAATAAAATGATAAATAATAGCATTTACTGCAATAGTTTAAGGATTTGTAAATCCATTGGTGGGATAGCTAGTGGATAGAGTTCCATGCCTAGAGTCAGGAAGACTCATCTTCCTGAGTTAAAATCTGGCCTCAGACATTTACTAGCTGTGTGACCCTGGGTAAGTCACTTAACCTTGTTTGCTTCCGTTTCCTCCTCTGTCAAATGAGCTTGAGAAGGAATGGCAAACCACTTTGTGATTTCTTTGCCAGGAAAATCCAAATGGGGTCATGAAGAGTCGGTTGCAACTGAAATGATCGAAACAACAACGACAACCCTATTGGTGTGGTTGTAGCTATCTGTCTCTCTTTACCTTTGTAGGTAGTTCTATGAGTTACTGTGGCCAAAAATAAATTTGACCTTCGGGTGGCCAACACTCTGACAATGGGCCCTTTTCAATGTAGGAAAACTGGTGCTTCCTCCAACCAAAAGACTGTCTGGTGCCAAGACCTGTGTCTGAGACTGGGTAGAGGCTGCGCTCAAGCTGGCATAGCCTGGAGTCCTCCACGACAGACGGGAGGATGATTTCCTAGGCTCATAGATATAGACTGGGAAAGGACCTCAGGGGTCCTCTAGGACCCCCCAACTATTTTACAAATTATGGACGCTGATTTCCTCAGAGGTTACACCAGAGCCCATGCTCTTCGCATCGTTCATATTAGCATAGAAATGTATAAAGTACTTCTTAGCCACTTACGCCATTTGATTCTCATAGCTCCTTGGTGAGGTTAGGAGTCCAAAGTAATAGAGCACTGGCCCTGAAGTCAGGAAGACTTTGATCTGAGATCAAATCTGGCCTTAGACCAAATACGTGACACTGACTAGCTGTGTGACCCTGAGCAAGTCACTTAACCCCAATTGCCAAAAGAAAAAACAAAAAAAGGAGTCCAAAGTAATAGCATTTCACACTGCCTTGCCTCCATGCCACAACCTGGCCATCTCTGTGCTATGCTACTGACAGCTCCAGCTTCTCCCTCCATCTGGAACTGGGTCCCAGACCTGTGGCTCTGGTCTCTGATTGGAGAGCACCACCATCCCACTTCTAGGCCATCTTCATTTCCTCCATCTCCTTTCCTTCCATCTCTTCCTACAGGCATCCTTCACCTCCCCCTTTTCAATTCTAGTTCTGAGAGCAGTAATCAAAATAACACTACATATTATACTATATGTAGTATACAATTATTATACATATTGATACTATATCTCAATTAATTGCCTTCTGTCTCAGTCACCATTTTCTCTGACATCCTTCTCCAAGATATCCCTCCATGGACCACCATTCCCCTACTGGTGTTGTCCTTTCCTTTTAGAATGTAAGCTCCTTAAGAGAACAGACTCCTTTGTTTCCTTGTATTTGTATTCCTATCCCTCGGGAAAGTACATAGCACGTAGTAAGCACTTAATAAATGCTTTTTTTTTTTTGGCTAGGCAATGAGGTTAAGTGATTTGCCCAGGCTCACATAGCTAGTAAGTGTTATGTGTCTGTGGCTGGATTTGAACTCAGCTCCTCCTGAGTCCAGGGCTGGTGCTCTACACACTGTGCCACCTAGCTGCCCCAATAAATGCTTTTTTCATTCATGTATTGAATATAGAATAGGACACAGATTCAGGAAAGTGAAATGATTTGCCCAAGGTCATATGGCCAGTAAGTAGGGATGTTATTTGAACCCAGATCTCATGACTCCAGGTTCACTAAGTCCTCTATATCATGGTTGCCTCTCTGGACTTCCAATGACCTCATGGTTAGTATTAGCATTGATGCTTTCCTGTTGGTAGACTTAACAATGGCTCACAGAATCTCACAATTTCAGAGTTAGATGAGACTTTGGTGGTCATCTAGAGCTACCCATCTACAAAAGGAATGTTCTGTTTGAAGACATCCAAGGAAGGGGACACCCAAGCCATTCTAGGTAGGGACAGCTCTAATTCATAATAACTGCTTCTGTGAGCCTTGTTGGGGAAGGGTGTTAGCTTCTGTGGGTATCTGCTCTTTCTTGGAATTGATCACTGAGAGGTGAGCTTACCCCCTGGACCTAGGGCTTCCTCCTTTGCTAAGCTCTCAGCTTTATCGGTGCTTCCCTCCTTTACTAAACTGTTATCAGGAAGCCCTGATTCAGAATTCTGGGTCCCCAATATTACTTTAATATTGACTGGAATTAGTATGCTGTTAAAGCTTACAAGCGCATCCTATGCACATCATCTCCTCACAGCCACCCTGTGAGGTGGGTACTATGGGTATTATTAAACACCTTACAGATGAAGATACTGAAACAGATAGAGATGACTTGCCCAACACAGCTAGGCGGCCCAGTGTTTAGAGTACTAGACTTGGAGTCAGGAAGGCCCAAGTTCAAATCCTGCCTCAGACACTCCCTAGGTGTGTGGCTCTGGGCAAGCTACTTAACCTCCATCTACCTTGGTTTCCCCTTCTGTAAAATAGGGATAATTATAGCACCTACTCTCCAGGGTGGTTGTGAGGATAAAATGAGTTAAAATATGTAAGGTACTTTGCAAACCTCAAGGTACCATATAAATGCCAGCTATTATGATGATGGTTATTATTATTATTATTATTACTAGCATGTATCAAAGATGAGATTCAAACGAAGACCTTCCTGAATGCAAAGCCAGCTTTCAATCCTCAAGACTGGGAGTTCCCAAACTGGGGTATGTGTACCACCAGAGAGTATGGGGAATTTGTCATAAAGTATGAGGATTATCTGGCAAATAGTCACATTATACTATTGAAATTAATGTATTTTATTTCTTACGTGCATGTGCGTGACAAATTCTAGAGTTTATTTCCTTTCATTTTGAATGGTGAGTATAGGAAGGTTTATTGAAAGCTGAGGATGGGGGGAGCAGAGAAAGTTGGGAACTCTTACTCTATACTACAATGTCAAGTCAGTGTGTGAACAAGTGTTTATTAATCACTTGCTATGAGCCCGGCAAGGTGCTAAGCTCTTCGAATGCAAATACAAGCAAAAAAGGAAGACAGCCCCTGCCCTCAAGGAGTTTCCATTCTAATGGGAAAGACAACACATAAAAGGAAGCAGAAAAGGGATGAGGGGTAGAAGGTACTCTGCACTGGGGCATGTTAGAGAAATCTAGAGGAGTGTAGCCTGCTGGGAAATACAGAGACATCAGTCTTTGGAATCCTTAGATGGAGGCTCTGGGAGGAGCCCTCCACCTCCAATTAGAGGGAGAGGCCCCAAGGGTGGAGGGAGCTTTGCTTCTCATTTTTGTCATTCTATCACTCTTTGTCACCCTTGTACTCCAAAATACCTTTCCTTTAGTCTTCTGTGGCAGGCCCTGAATCTTGGCCTAACACTCCCCTCAGAGAGGGAGATCCTTTTCATTCGAAGAGTGTCTAAGCTGTTCTTCTGGATTGGGATCTTCTAAAGTATCCATGTAGCCTTAGTCCCTTACCCTAGTAAGGACAGGACTCTGCATCTTTAAATACTATTTTCCCCATTTTGCTGATGAGGAAGAGTAGTCTCAGAGAGGTTGTGATTGTTCCCAAGGTTCTTCAGCTAACAAGTAACAGGGCCAAGACTAGAACTCAGAGGTCACCCAGCCACCCCATGGGTCCTTCCCCCCTTAATATTCATTTGACAAAATCTTGACTTGTACTTGTGGAGGGATACTGAGATCCATGAATCGGGACATTGGGCAGTGCCGTAAGTTCAGCTCTTCCTGGCTCATGCCAATCTCTTCCCGCTGTGCAACCTTTCCTAGAAGGAGGATGGAGTGGTTATGGATAATAGGATTATGTGATGTTAGAGCTGAAAGGAATCATTTGAGATCATCTAGTCCAATGCTTTTGTTTGTTTGGATTGAATTGAAAGTTTGGCAGGGGGATGACCTTTTTGCTGTTCGTTGCACATGAGGTACTCTGAACATTTTCACTAGTTGTGCACAATGTCTAGAATATTCTCTCTTCTTCTCACTACCTCCTGGCTTCCCTTGCCTTCCCTCAAATCTCAGCTAAAGTCCTACCTTCTGCAAGAAGCCTTTCCTAGTCCTCCTTAATCTTAAGACCTTCCATCTAAGCCTACCCCCAATTTATTCCCTATATATTTTGCTAGTATGTAATTGTTCCCCCCCCCCGATTGTGAGTTCTTCAAGAGTAGGAAATGTTTTTTACTTTTCTTTGTATCTCCAACCCTTAGCTCTGTGCCTGCCTCATAGTAGGTTAGCTGAGTGAACGACTGATGGATGAAGTGACCTCCAGAGAATTCTGTAAACCCCTGAGTTTTAGTGAATCCATGGCTTAGATGGGTTGAGGTTGTGTTATGCCTGATCTCTCCTGGGTAACTGTGGGTTTAACAGCTTCTCTTTTGTAATCCACTCTCTCCACGTTACTAAATAAACATTTGAAAAGCACAAGTGATTCCTCTTCTTAAGAAGCTTCTTTGGCTCCTTATCACTTCTAGGATAAAATACTGACTCCTCTTTTAAGGATATAATATATTTTATTCACTTAGCATGTAATATATTTTTGATTACATGAGCATGTAACATACATGATGTAATAATAATATTACTTAAGCATGTAATATATTTTTATTCACTTATTCACTTGGGGTTGCCTGGCAGCCCAACCCATAGTAGAAGATAAGATCCTCGTGAAGTGGGACTGCTTTATTTTTGTCATTGTATGTCTAGCACTTCACAAATGAAGTGAATAATAATATAATAAGTATAATAATATATAATATTATTAATATAATAAAACATATTATTACTATAATAAATATAATAGTATATAATATAATTAATATAATACTAATATAATAAGTATAATAATGGTTAGCATTTATATAGCACTTACCATGTGCCCAGCACTACATTAAAAGCTCTGCAATTATCTCAACTAATCCTCACAGTAGCCCTGGGAGGTAGGTACTATGATTATTATTCCCATTTTACAACTGAGAAAACAGAGGCAGACAGAGTTAAGTGACTTGCTCAGGGTGACACAACTAGAAAGTGTCTGAGGCTAGATTTAAACTCAGGTTTTCCAGGCTCCTGGCCCAGGGCTCTATCCACTGTACCACCGAGTTGCTTTGTACATAGTGAGTGGTTAATAAATGCTTCGTTTGAATGAAAATGGATGCCAGCAAACAGATCTTCCCAGGGGAAGGGAATGCGTATTTATATAGTGCCTACTCTGTGTCAGACACCCGTACTAAGCAGTTTTCAAATATTATGTCTTTTGCTTCAATGACCTGACATCCTCATCCCAGATGACATAGAAGAGCAGCCACCCAGCTCTGTGACCTGAGTCATAGGATCAGAGGCTTTAGCACTGGGAGACAACTTAGAGATCATCTATTCCAATCCCTTCACTTTGCAGGTGGTGGGGCCATCTCCAGTTATCCTGATCTATATCTCGCTACTGGATCCAGATGATTCTGGAGGAAAAAAGTGAGGCTGGTGACTTTGTACAGCCCTCCCTTACTTAAATCCAATTTACTTGCAAGTCATGGCATCACCTTCCTGGTGACATGGTCTTCTTTGGGAATGAAGGACAAACAGCAACAATTTTGCAGGTGAGAACGCTGAGTCCCAGAGAAGCTAAGTGACCTTTCCAAGGTCACACAGCTAGTAAATATCAGGGGCCACATCTGTCAGTCTCATGCTCTAGGCAGGAAGCCCTGGATAGCCTTGTGACTAGAGGCCCCAGGGGAGTGACAAGGAACAATTCATACCCCTGAGTCACCATGATATTATTCTATTTATACCCAACCATGGAAATAGTCATCTATAAACACAGAAATATTTAGGCATAAGTAGCCTTGTGGGTGCTGTTGAATATCTGTATATGTGGGGGGTGGATATACTTTTATTGGTCTAAGTATAGACCTCCCCATTTTTTCCTCTAAATGAGTGTACCGATGTTGTTTTTCACAGAATCTCATGGTGGGAGGAGATCTCAGATGCTACCTGATTCAGCCTGTACCTGATGCAGGAATCTCCTCTCCAGCACTGTATCCCTAACAAGGGATTGTCAAGCTTCCACTTGAAGAAACGACACCCATTGCCTCTGATGATCCATTGCCCTTGGGGATAACTCTAATTGTTAGCAAGTTTGTCCTGACATCAAACCTGATTCTATCTCAATGCAGCTCCCACCCATCACTCCTCATTGTGCCTTGTGGGGCCATGAAGAACAAATCTAATCCTTCTTCCATATCACTGCCCTTCAAATACTCAAGGACCACTACCATGTGATCTCTTCTCCAGGCCAAGCATCTCAGGTCTTTCAGCTAATCTTCACATGGCACAGTCTCCTTTTAAACTCATTTCAATTCAGCATCAGTACATCGACAGGAGGTTTGTGTGCATGAAGAATTGTCTCCAGCCCATTTATCAGCTTGGTCACCCTTCTCACAATTCCACCTTGAGCTCAATATTCTTCCTAAAAGGTGGCAGCCAGAACTAAGCAGAAGACTTTAGATGTAGTATTTTCTTCTCAAAGAAATTGACTTTTAGGGGTGTCACTTGGACTCAGATGGATAAAGCAGAGGGTTGTGTGGCAACCCTATTCACTCTTCTACTCACCATCCACAGATTCTTTTTGGACCACATTGCCTCATTGACATATTTGGGGAAATGCTTTTTTGGAGAGGATGAAATGCTGTCTCAACCCCTTAGTTGTTGTTGAGCTGTTTTTTAGTGGTGTCCAATTCTTTGTGACCCCATTCGGGGTTTTCTTGACAAGGAAGCTGGACTGGTTTGCCGTTTCCTTCTCCAGCTCATTTTACAGATGTGGAAACTGAGGCAAACAGGCTTAAGTGACTTGCCCAGGTTCACACAGCTAGTAAGTGTCTGAGGCTGGATATGAATTCAGGAAGATGAGTCTTCCTGATTCCAAGCCTGCCTATGCCACTGTGCTAAGGCAGGGCTGTCTCCTATTAAAACTTGGTATTTAATAAATATTTGTCCAGTCTCCTAACTCTCTCCTTGTTCTCTCAGTTCCTGTGCTCTGGCTGTTATAATAGGGTTGCAGTCCTTTTTGAGTCAATTATTTTCTACCTCAACACTTTCTGATCACATGTTGTTTTTGTATCTGTCCTTTTGGGGGTAGTTGAAGTGATGTGGTATGATGGGATGGAAGGAGCCCAGGATTTGGGGCCAGAAGACCTGGCTTTGAATTGTCACTCTTCCACCTACTCTCTGTATGACCTTGGACAAGGCATTTCTCTCTAGGCCTCGGTTCCCTTATATGTAAAATAAGGGGTCTTTTATAATTGAAGCTTGGTGTAAAGTCAGCCTACTATGTGCCAGGCAAAAACCAAAGTAAAGAAAACCAAACAGTCCCCTTGCCCCTGAGGAGCTCAAAGGCTACTGAGGGAGACAGCATGTAAACAACTGTATACAAACAAAATGCAGACAATGAACTGGAAATGATCAACAGAGGGAGGAGACTAGAAGCAAGGGCTTGAAGGAAGCCTTCCTTACAATTAGAGCTATCCATGGGCTGCCCCAGGAGACAGTGGATTTCCCCCTCATTTCCCCTCTCACCTACTAGCACCCCCCCCCAAATTAGCTTGTATTTCTTCTCTACACGTTCTTATTGATGTATTTGTTGTCTCTCCACATAGAAGGTAAAACCCCTTGAGGGCTGGGGTTATTTCATTTTTGTCTTTGCCCAGGGCCTTCCTTGCACAATGGTCAGCACCTAAGAAGTACTCAATAAAGAAATACTCGCTAATTAGTTGATTGGAGGAGATTTTGAGGAGAGTATGAGTTGGACCAGGGAGCTGCTGAGCATCTTTCTCACTCTGATATTCTGTGATCCAGAGTCTGTGATTCTGGTATCAATTCTATGATCTCTAAGGTAAACTTTTACTCCAAAATCTTATGATTTGATGGCCTGGACCTGAAAATCTTCTTCCATGATTTCATACATGGTGTTCCCTCCCTATCTCGCTACAAACTCATATTCTTTCCTTCCTGCTAAGCCAATGCTCCATCTTCATAGGACTTTCCAATCACTCAATCTCTACCTGTGCCCCATCCACCCCAGACATTTCAAAGCAGATAGAGCACTGTATTTGAAGTCAGAAGACCTGAGTTAAAATCTCATCTCAGACACGAACTGTGTGATTCTGAGCAAGTCACTTAACTGCTATCTGCCACAGTTTCCTCATCTGTAAAATGAGGATAATAGTAACAGCACCTAGGGCAGGTAGGTGGCACAGTGTATAGAGTTCTGAGCCTAGAGTCAGGAAGACCCAAGTTCAAATCCAGCCTCAGACATTGACTAGCTATGTGACCCTGGGCAAATCACTTAACCCTGTTTGCCTCAGTTTCCTCATCAGTAAAATAAGCCAGAGAAAGAATTGGCAAACCAGTCCAGTATCTTTGCCAAGAAAGTCCTAAATGAGGTCACAAACAATTGGGCAGGACTGAAAGTGACTGAACAACAAAAAATAGCACCTATCTCCCAGGGCTGTTGTGAGGATCAAGTGAAATTATATTTGCAAAACACTTCGAAAACCTTAAAGTGCTATATAAATGTTAGCTGTCATCATGTACACAATCTGTAAATATATATGTATATGCCTATATGTACATACATATGTGCACACACATCCTACACTAACACACAGACACACACACACACACACACACACACACACACACACACACACATATACTTTACCCAGTCTATTAACTGCCACCTTTCCTCACCACATGTATACATATAGCTAGTGTATCTGTATTTCTTATGAGGCAGGATCAAAGACAGGGGCTGTGTTGGAAGGGGCAGAATTATAAAGAACTGCAGGGAAAATGAATGAGAGAGACCCTCCTGGCTGGCATCCCAACCCAGCCTAGATCTCATGCTCAGCTACTTTAGTGCTCTACCTATTTTTATTACCCCCTTCATCTTCTACTGTATCACCCCTCTCCCCTATTCACCCAGACCCAGCACACACACACACACAAACACACACACAAAATCCATAGTCAATGGAAAGTTAGCAAAATAGGAAATTTTTTAAAAATTGAATTAATAAAGTACTTTTCTAAAAGACTGAAAGAATTTGGTAAATTGTTATTTAGCAAACGTCATAAAAAGGGGAAAGGAAAAATGAAATTCTGTGTTCAGAAATGAATAAAAGGGAGATTAGAAAGAGGTAAAGAATATTATCAGACTATTTCACTCAGTTATAAGCTCTCCCCCCAAGAACCCCTAGAATATAAATGAAATGGATAAATATTTACAAAAATGAAAAATATTCAACTAGTTCTCTTCTCTCCCTGCTCCATCTCTCCAGCATCCTATTTCTCTGCTATTAAGTCTGCCAGAGGTGGGGAACCTGTGGCCTCCAGGCCACATGTGGGCTCAAGGGCATAGGTTCCCCACCCCTGGAATCTCTAAGCCATAACCACCATGGAAGGAAAGCAGTAGCTCAAGTGGAACCATTTACATGAAGATTCTCCTCGCCACCCCAACTGCTAGTGCCCTCTTCCACTTATATTCATTTTAGATATATGTTGTCTCCTCCCGATATAATATAAGCTCCTTGAAGGCAGGGACTGTTAAGCTTTTGTCATTGTATTCAAAGTATTTAGTACGGTGCCTGGCACATAGTAAGCACTAAATAAATGTTTCTTGACTGAGATCAACCTGTTACAAATTCATGCTATATGGCTTCTATTAGGCTGTCATTAGCACTCTCATCTTATACCTCTCTCCTCCACGTTCCTAGCCTCACTCCCTGTAGTGGTTCTTTTAGACTTTCTCTGGTGTCCTCAAGCCCCTACTCCCAGCTTCCCTCCCTCACTTTTGATGGAAAAGATGCCTTACCAAAAATTACTGAGTCCATACTCAGCTACTTTGGTTTCTATCAATTAGATGTAAGCAATAGTGTGCTGATAAATATTTAACAACCAGCCCTCTGGAAAAAAAAAGTACCCTCAACACACTTTAAAGTTTACTCTGAGTTATGTTAATGTTAATGTTAATAACATTTTCTCCAACACTTTTAGGCAATTGCAAAACAATAAATCTAGTCCTGATTTGTAGTATTTGCTGATATTCCAAGGAGTAAAATGAAAATTTAACAGTTGTTCAGAGACATTATGAGCTGACTCCAGCAAACTCCTGAATGTAAGCCTTTTGAGGGCAGGAACTCCGACTTATACTTTATCTAATTGCCTAACTGTGCTTAAGGTGGATGCTTACTATGTATCTGTTGATTGATTGATTTTTATCTCTTTTTGTAGTCTCTTTAGGATATGATATGCAGGGGTTCTGTGTACAGGAGTGCTTCATAAAGGGTGGGGTTCTGTGTATGTTTGTGAGTGTGTAAATGTATGCAGGGGCACATGTGTAATGTATGACACACCCTTGCTGAGAACCGGATGATAAGACTTTTCAATTCCAGAGAAAATATCTCACAGGTGAGGAGGAAACAGCGCCACCTGTTGGGTTGGTGGAGGTGGGTCTTCTTATTCTTGTTTGTCCAGCTCAAGGGTGTGTGTGGGGAAAGAGGGGGAGGTTGAGAGAAAAGCCAGCTGTGTTCTCCTCTGACTCTCTTTCCAAAGACCTAGGGCTATGTGGGATAGGAAGATGGGTTAGATGACTACTAAAGTTTTTTTTTCTTCCAGTTTTAACATTCTACAATTCTATGATTCTTCATGTAATACTTTCTTGTTAAAATCTCTCAGGAACTGAAGAGTATGTGGGAATGTATAAATAGATATAGAGCAGAGTCTCTCTGTCTCTCTGTCTCTCTGTCTCTCTCTCTCTCCACAGAGACAGAGATACAGAGACAGACAGAGACAAAGATGGAGAGGAGGGAGGGAGTGAGGGAGAGAGAGAGAGAGAGAGAGAGAGAGAGAGAGAGAGAGAGAGAGAGAGAGAGAGACCGACAGAGAGACAGAAACAGACCAACAGAGAGACAGACAGACAGAGATAGCAACACAGAGGCACGGAGAGAGCCAGAGAGCCAGAGTGAGCCAGAGCCTTAGTCAGAAGGAATTAGGTTTAAGTCCTGATTCTGACATCTACTGGCTGGAAAGGTCATTTAACCTCTCATTACCCTAAGTTAACTCTCTAAGAATACTGGATGAAGAGAGCAGGCAGAGAGGGTGGGGAGAAGGGGTGCCATGGGAGGCTTGAGGGGGGCTGAAAAGGTTTGGAATAGCTGCTGTGGTGCTACTCCTTAACTCTCTCTCTCTCTCTCTCTCTCTTTTTTCTTCAAATTTTCTTTTGTTTTTATGATTAATTCGACAAACTTCAACAAGCATGAACATTTCCACATAAAAAGAGCAGAAAAATGGTTTGTATGTGATGATGAATTTGTGCTATATGCAGCTTTTTAAAAAGTGCATGTCCAATTTATTTATTTAGTTTAGATTCAATTTTATTTTATTTTCGGTTCCAAATTCTCTCTCTCCCCTCTCCATCCACTGAGAAGGTGAAAAAAGAAAGCCCATTAGAAATGTGTGTGTGTATACATATATATATATATATATATATATAATATATATATATATATATATATATATATACATACACATTTATATGTACATATATCAATACCATATTTTATCATGAATCCTTTGGAATTTTGGGTCATCATTCTGTTGAACAGAGTTTCCAAGTCTTTTAGAGTTGATTGTCTTTACAATATTTTTGTTATTGCATAAATTTATTTTGGTCTGGATAACTTCACTTTGTATCAGTTCATACAGGTCTTCCCAGGTTTTTTTTTAAACCATTCCATTCATTATTGCTTATAGCACAATGTTATTCCATCACTTTCATATGCCATACTTTTCTTCAGCCATTCCCAAATTGATGGGCACTCCCTCAGTTTCCAGTTCTTTGATACTATAAAAGAGAATGTGATGAATATTTTTATGGGTCCTTTTCCTCTTTCTTTGATATATTCCTTTCTGCTAGGAAATAGACCTAATAGCATTACAGGGTCCAATAGTATGCTTTGTTTATGTTTTCAGTTTAATTGCTTTTTGGGAATAGTTCCAAATTGCTTTCCAGAATGGTTGGACCAGTTCACAGCTCTACCAATAGCACATTAAAGCACTTAATTTTCACACAGCCCTTTTAGCATTTGCCATTTTTGGTTTTTTGTCAACTTAGCCTACCTGATGGGTGTGAAGTGGTACTTCAGAGTTGTTTTAATTTGCCTCTTCTCCTCATCTTACATCATCCAAACAGCGTCCTTGATCCTACACCCTCCTATCTGGCAAAATGTGCTATTATCACCACTCTCTCTTATCTTCAGTCTCTTCTTGTCTACTGGCTTACTTCCTGCTTCTTACAAGCATGCCCATCTTTCCACCATCTTAAAAAAACAAACAACCATCATTGTCAGCTCTCATTCTATATCTCTCTTTGCCTTTTTGGCTAAACTCTTTAGGCAAACCTTTTTTCTCTTCTCTCATTTGTTTCTGGACTTTCTACATTCTGACTTCCAACCTCATCATACAACTGAAACTGCTCTCTCTAAAGCTGCCAGAAATATCTTACTCTGTAAATCTAATGGCCTTTTATCAATCTTTATCTTTCTTCTAGGCTTTGACACTCTTGATCACACCCCTCTCTTGGTGCTCTCTCCCCTCTGGATTTTCATGGTACTGCTATCTCCTGGCTCTTCTCTTACCTGTCTGAACCACTGCTTCTCAGTCTTTTCCCCCCTAGATTTTCATCCAGGTTATACCACTTAACTGTGGATTTCTTCTAAGGTTCCATTATTGACCGTCTTCTCCTTCTATACCATCTGGCTTGGTGATTTCATCAGCTCCCATGGGTTCATTTCATTCCTATACACTATTCCAATGTTTATAGATCCAACTCTATTTCTCTGCTGATCTGCAGTCTTCTTCTTCTTCTTCTTTTTATTTAGCTTAAGCATTTGGGGTTAAGTGACTTGCCCAGGGTCACACAGCTAGTGTCAAGTGTCTGAGGCCAGATTTGAACTCAGATTTTCCTGACTCCAAGGCCAGAGCTCTATCCACTGTGCCACCTAGCTGCCCCTTTATCTTGAATCACCAGATGACTTTTGGACATCTCCAAATGAATGTCCTGTATACATCTTGAATTCAATGTGACCCAAACAGAACTCTTTATGTTTCCCCACACTATTCCTTTCCCCCTTCCAACCTCCCCTAATTCTGTTGAGGGCACCACCACCCTCCAGTTACCCAGGCTCACAGCTCACAGCCTTGGTGGCATCCTCAATTTCTCACTCTCACTCAGCCATGTTTTCAAATCTTGTCATTTCTACATTCATAACGTCCCTAATATACATCTCTTTCTCTCCGGTCACGGAGCCATTACTGTGGCACAAGCTTCTTTCACTTTATACCTGCGTTATTACAACAGCCTTCTGGTAGGTCCTCTGCCTCGTGGCTCTCCCCACTCCAATTCACCCTCTTCTCAGCTGCTGAAGTGATTTTCCTGAAGCAGAATTCTGACCCTGTCCTACCCCCCCACCTCTATACGTATACATTCATTGTACTACAGTGGTTCCTTATTAGTCTAGAACTAGTCTATTAGTCTATTAGTTCCTATTAGTCTAGTGATTCCTTATTCATATAAAACATAAAATCATCTGTCTGGCATTCAAAGCCCTTTGCAATTTCACCTCTTCCTATCCTTCCTGTTTTCTTATACTTTACTCCCTTCTGTGCACTCTAAAATCCAGCAACACTGACTAAGGGGAAGCATAATTCCTTCCACATGACAGTGACTGTCCTCCATGCCTGAAATACTCTCCCTCCTCCTCTCCACTCCTTGGCATGCCTGGCTTCCTGGAAGACTCAGTTCAAACACTGTAAGAGGATTTTCCTAGTTCCTCTCTCCCCACCTTGTTAATACCTTCTCTCTATGACTGGCTTCCATTTATACTATATATATCCTGTTATATACATAGTTATTTGTATGCTGTCTTCCATTAAAATATAAAGTCCTCGAGGGCAAGGAGTTTATGTTGTGTGTTTTTTTTTCCCTTTCTGTATTCATAGCACTTGGCAAGTGCCTGGCACTTATTAAGTACTTAATAAAATGCTTGTTGATTGACTGATAAAAAGATCCTACTTTATTTTTATTCTTGCACCAGATAAATTTTCATTCCCTGACTACATTCCAGTTGATGCTAGGGAAATTTGCCCTAGAGAAAAGAGGACTTAATGGGATAGGATAACAGTCTTCCTTTTCCTGAAATTGATGGTCCAGCCAAACTGACCTCTTTATTTCTCACTTTATTTCCTTTCTTTGTCTTTTTATGGACCTTTTCCCATACCTGGGATGTCACTCTTCTCACTCCTACTCACAGAATCTCTCAATTCCTTCAAATCACAACACAAATACCTTCTTTATGAAGACTTTCTTGCCTTTCCCCTTCCTCCCTCCCTCTTGCATTTATTTTGACTATACTTTTATCTGTACCTGTTGTTTTTTCTTGATAGAATATAAGCTTTATGAGAGCAGGAATTATTTCATTCTTTGTTTGTATATACCCAGGGCAGTGGAGAGAGTGCTTGCCCTGGAATTGGGAGAACTTGAGTTCAAATTTGGTCTCAGACACTTCCTAGCTGTGTAACCCTAAGCAGCTCACTTAACCCTGTTTGCCTCAGTTTCCTCATCTGGAAAATGGCTTGGAGAAGAACTCCAATATCTTGGCTAAGGAAACCCCAAATGGGGTAGAGTTGAACATCACTGAAATGACTGAACAACAATGTATGTACTCAAAACCTAGTCTGGTGTCAGCAACATAGTTGGTACTTGATAAATGCTTAGTGATTGGTTGATTCAAGTATTTGAAGAGCTCTTACCCAGGTGGAGGAGGATAATAGATTTGTATTACTTAGCCCTAGAAGGCAGGACTGAGAATGACCAGTAAAAGTTCCAGATAAGCATATTTCATCTGCATGTAAGGAAAAACTTCTGAACAATAGGAACTGTCTGAAAGTAGAATGGATTGACTCAGGAGGTTGATCTTGCTCCTCAGAAGTTTCTAGGAGGTCTTCTGGTTGAGGCTCAATGCCCATTTGTGGGGGACATTTGTAGAAGAGAATCTTCTTCAGGTAGAGGTTGGACTAGGCAGCCATTAATGTCCATTCAGTTCTGTGATTCCATTAAGAATCCTCCCCAATATCATATTTCTTATCTTCTCAATGGATGGGAGAGGGTGTGGAGGGAGGGAGAGAATTTGGAATTGAAAATAAATATTAAAAACAATTAAAAAATAAAAATTAAAAAGGAGGAAAATTGAGACAGAAAAAAAAAAGAAATTTCTCTAAGGGCTTAGAAAGGAAATTGGGGGATGGAGGAGGAAAGCAAGTATGGGGAAGTTGTTGGGCTCTAACCGGATAATGTATAAAGAAACAAATAAAATAATCTAGTGGAGAGTTGAGAGAAGTCCTTTCCCCTAACCTAGGGTTGGGGAACCTGCATGTGGATTTCTAGGTCTTTGGGTGCAGTCTTTTGACTGAGTCCAAATTTTACAGAACAAATCCTTTTATTAAGCAGATTTGTTCTGTGAAGTTTGGATTCAGTCAAAAGGCCACACTTGAGGACCTAGAGGGCCCCATGTGCCCTCAAGTCTGCAGGCTCCCCACCTCTGCCCTAACCTTTCTGTGGAGTGTGGAATTCCTAACATCCAGAGCCCAGCTTCAATCACCAGATGGACTAGAAATCCCTTGTTTGGAGTTCTTAAGGGTCCCCTATTTCAGGAATGCAAAACTCCCAATGCCTTGGGCCAGTAATAGGTTGGTGGTTGGTGAATTTTCTAGTTCCTCTGGGCTAAGGCATTTAACCTTCTCTGACCACTAAGGGGTGCTCTGAATAACATCTTCCTACTTGTGGGCACAACTTGCTGACCTGAAAATTGCAGATATGCTTTAAGTTTTGTAAAATGCTTTCCTCAACACAACCCTGTGAAGTCAATAAGACAAGCATAATTATCCGCAGTATCCAAATCATCCTAATTATTATTACTTTACTAGACTTCACTTGTACAAGGAACTCCCAGTTGAGAAACTCCATCTCTCAGTGCAGATCAGCACCTGTTCTACTCACAGCCTTAGAGAGTTACCTGATACACTGAGAGGCTAAGTGCTTCCCAGGGCCATACCACCACCAGGTGTCAGAGGGAGAAGGACTTGACCACAGGTCATCTTGACTCTGAGGCTTACTCACTATTACATGCTGCTCCTTATCTTGAGTTTATGAGCAAGGAAACAGACTCAAAGACATTTGGTGACTTCCCTAATGTCACACATCTAGTAAATTGTCAAGCTCATACTTGAACCCAGGCTTGTCACCCTGAGTAAGTCACTTAAATGTTCCGAGCCTCATTTTCCTTATCTGTAACACGAGGTGATTGGATGTGATGGCTTCTTAGGTCACTTCTAGCTCTAAAATCTATGATTCTGTGCACAGTAGAAATGGGCTGTCTTATGAGGAAAGTGAGTTTCCCCCCTCTCCTCTCATCTATGGAGGTGTTGCAGCAGAGCTTGAAGGCTTTCTTTTTAGAGGTGTTATAGAAGAGACCCGTGAATCTGACAGAGAGAAAGATTTGATGAGTTCTGAGATGCCTTCCAAGTCTGAGATCCTGTTGTCCTATGAACTGGTTAAGTCACCTCTGACCAGGAAGAAGCCTGCAAGGGTGGCAGACCTTGGTTGTGCCATAGGTGGGGTTATCCTGTGAGTCAAAGTGTATTCCATCCAGGTGTACACAGGAACAGGTGCAGCATTTGCCATTGGACCCCGTAAAGCTTGGCAGGGGGTGGGTGTGGGTGGGAGGGCAGGGAGTGTTTTTTCTTCCTCATAGTAGTACTACAATCAAGTTCTCTGTCATTCCAAAATCTCCAGTAGGAAAGGAGATAGAAGGATTACTTCTATCCCATCCTACCTTACCATTCCTCCAAGTTCCCCCTAACATATGGGCTACATAGGTTTCTGAAGTTTTGGGTTCTGCCAGAGACTTCTTGGCTTGGTCCTAGAACAGCTCCCCACCTAAGCCGGCCCCTGCTTCTGCACTTCTTGATGCTCCGTGGGTGGGGAAATCCTGAGGAGTCTGCTTTCAATTACTGTTCCAATTGGTGAATCTGCTTGTGGTCCACTATGTTTAGGCCACCTCCCAGCATGCTTCACCTTATTCTCTTCCATCTCACCAGCCACCCTGCTGCCATGTGTGTACCTTCTGCCTACCCCTTATGGGTCCCCATCCCACTCCATTTTCAAGTTCTGGAACCATAGTATAAAAAATACTGCCATTGCTACTACAAGGGATTTGTCAAACTTTACTCCCTTGTGACTTCACTTAACACTCCAGTAACTTTCCAAATGAAAATAGTCTGGTAAAGTTGCCACTGCCTCTATATGTTGTCACCCTCCCTTAGAACGTAAGCTCCTTGAGGGCATGAACTGCCTTGGTTTTGTATTTACATTCCCAGCTTTTAGTTAGCCTAGTGTTCAGCACATAGTAAATATTTAATAAATGCTTATTCATTCATTCAAGATAAATGCTCTAAGAGCCAGTAATGGGCATCCTGTTTGTTGGATTATCTGGAATTACAGTCAACTAGATGTTTCAACTTGGGTGTCCTATGGGCACCTTGAACTCAACATGTATAAACCCAAACTCGTCATCTTCCCCACTCTCAATCCTGTTCTTCCTCTTGACATCCCTATTTCTGTCCAAAACATCATTGTTCTTCCAGTTACCCCCCCATCCAAATATTTGTATTCTCTTTGTCTCTTTCCTCCCAAAGTCAATCAGTCATGACTCATATCAATTCTTACATCACGATATCTCTTGACTCCAAATCACTTGCTCTGCATTCCTGCTGTTACCATTATAGTTAAAGCTACTTAAAATCTAAAATAGAGAAATCACTTCCTCACTGATCTCCATGGTCACTGATCATAGAGTCTTGGACTCTCAAAATAATAAAGGTCTTCAGAGATCATATAACTGATGTGTACTTGAGTACAAATCTACCCTAAACTTCCATGTGAAGTGGTTATCCAGTCTACACTCAAAGGTACACAATGCTGTTTTTGAAGCCCTCTGTCTAAGATGCCTTTACTGATTTGGAGCTGAGATTTACCTCCCTCACATTTTTACCTCAATTTGTTTTCTGGGAACAAGCAGAATAGGTCTCATTCCTCTTCCATCTGAAAGCCATTCAAATCCTTGAGAACACATGATAGCTTTTTTTCTTTCAGACTAAATATCCCAGTCTCTTCCCAAGACTCCAGTCCATCCAACACTTTTGCCCAGTTAATCTTCCTAATGCATCACTTTCATCAAGTCATTCTCCTACTCTTCATCCTTCAATGGCTCTCTATAGAATAAAACTCAAGCTCAAACTCATTACTGTGGCATTCAAAGCCTGCCACTATTGACTATAACCTACTTTTTCTATTTATCATGCACTGCTCCCCTCCAAGAACTCTCCAGTCAAGCTGGTCTATTCACTCTTTCCAAAGTGTGTTGTATACATTGTTCACACAATTATTCTGCCTCCTACTACAAATGCCTTCCCTCTATCTCTTTCTAACCAAATCCTCCATCCAATCCCTTCATTCCATGAAGGCTCTCCTGATGACAATGATCTCACTATCCCTCCTCTGAGCTCTTAATTGATTGCTTAATTGGAACATGTCTTTTCAGTGAATTTTTCATGTGTGCATACTTTTCTTATCTGCCAAACTAGATCAGGTAGGAACTATGCTTTGCATGTTACACTATCTGCCATAACACCTAGCACACAGGAGGCACAGAATATCTACGTTCTGGATGTTTGTTGATTTATTAATCCCAATTTACTTACCCAGACATCTGGGTCCAGGACAGTCAGGCTAATAGGAAGAAGATGCTGTGGTCTATGGGGGTTAGTCCTATAGCTTTGCTTTGGAGATTGTAGGTGCGGGTATGGGAAGGGAGAGATTGGTAGAGCCTCAGAGTTTTCAAAATAAAACAACATAGATAACCCTCTTCCTTCCCTTTCCCCCATCATACTAAGTTCCCTAATTCCTGCCTAGAGTTCTAATTTCCATATCTTCCATATCTTCTATATCTCTATATCTCTATCTTCCCCAGGCAGGGGACTACAACAAATGCCTGGTGCCCCTACGCTCACTTCACTGCTCAATTTTAAGTGCTACTGACTCAAGGCCTTTCATGATTCTCACAATTGTTAACCAACCTCTCCTCCAGATTTTTTTGGTATTATATGAGTGTGTATGTATTATATATGTATATGTAAATATACATACATACACATATATAGATGCACATATATGTATATAAAATATTCACCTGTGTACATGGTTGTTTCTCTCTGGTAGGATGTAAGCTCCTTGAGGACAGAAACTGTTTGAAGTTTTGATTTTCTTTTGGTTTTTGTTTTTTGGTCTTGTATTCCCAGCTCAGTATCTGGCATATAATCGGTGCTTAATAACAATTTGCTTAATTGAATTGAATGTGTGACAGACAACTCTATGTAGGAGAAAGAGACAAAATGAGAGTCTCATTGAATATCTTGCATCATTCCACAGGCATAGTTTTATATTAGTCATTGAAGATGAGGCAATAATGATCTGTGTCTCTCTATTTTCTATCTATGAGCTACTACAAAGGAAAAAAATTAGAAGACATTCTGATCATGCACCTCCCATCAGAAAGAGACAAAAACCTAGTTAATCAGAGAACTGACTCTGAGAAAAGGAATCCACTGAGGACATTTGGGAAATCCATATCAGAAAAAGAATCAGAATTCTTCTCTGCTTCACGCAGATAAAGTCAGATCTAAATAACTGGAAAAATATCAGTTGCTAAGGGGTAGGCTGAGCTAATATAATAAAAATAACAATTCTACTTAAATTAATTTACTTATTCAGTGCCATACCAATCAAGCTACCAAAATTATTTTATAGAGCTAGAAAAAACAATAACAAAATTCATCTGCAAAAACAAAAGGTCCAGAATATCAAGGGAACTAACAAAAAAAAATGCAAGGGAAGGTGGCCTTGCTGTACCAGATCTTAAATTGTATTATAAAGAAGCAGTCATCAAAACTACTTGGTACTGGTGGATCAGCGGAATAGGTTAGGTGTGCAAGATACAACAGTCAATGACTATGCTAATCTACTATTTGATAAATCCAAAGACTCCAGCTTCTGGGATAAGAAATCACTATTTAACAAAAACTGCTCGGAAAACTGGAAAATAATATGGCAGAAACTGGGCATAGACCAACATCTTATACCCTATACCAAGATGAAGTCAAAATGGGTACAGGATTTAGATATGAAGACTGATATTATAAACAAACTAGGAGAGCAAAGAATAGTTTACCTTTCAGATCTATGGACAAGGGAAGAATTTATGACCAAACAACAGATAGAGAACATTACAAAATACAAAATGAATAATTTTGATTACATTAAATTGAAAAGTTTTTGCACAAACAAAGCCAATGCAAGCAAGATTAGAAGGAAAGTAGAAAACTGGGAAAGAATTTTTATAACCAGTGTCTCTGATAAGAGCCTCATTTCTAAAATATATAGAGAATTAAGTCAAATTTATAAGAATACAAGCCATTCCTCAATTGACAAATGGTCAAAGGATATGAACAGGTAGTTTTCAGGTGAATAAATTAAAGCTATCTATAGTCATACGAAAAAATGCTTTAAAGCTCTATTGATTGGAGAAATGCAAATCAAAATGACTCTGAGGTACCACATCACACCTATCAGATTGGCTAACATGACAAAACAGGACAATGATAAACTGTTGGAGAAGATGTGGGAAAATTGGAACACTAATGCGTTGTTGGTGGAGTTGTAAACTGATTTTAGAGAGCAAAGTGGAACTATGCCCAAAGGGCTATAAAATTGTGCATACTCTTTGATCCAGCAATAGCACTTCTAGGGCTATATCCCAAAGAGATCATAAAAATGGGAAAAGGACCCACATGTACAAGATGTTTATAGAATTCTTCTCTTCATAGAATCATGCACTATCTGTCCCACCATTAAGATATTTTTCTTGCTGATAAAGGCCTATTCCTAGGCTTTCTGGATGCTGACCCTTATATAGAGCCCTCTTCTGATCTTCCCTATATCTATTGAGGACACTCATTCTTCCAGGGTTTGCAACCTGGCATTAGCCTCAACTCTTCACTCTCCCTCACTACCATATATCCAATTAATTGCCAAATCTTGGTCTTGGTGTGGTCTGAATCAGTACCAAACATTGAAATAACTGCTTATTGGGGCAGCTAGGTGGCACAGTGGATAGAGCTCCAGCCTTGGAGTCAGGAGGACCTGAGTTCAAATCTGACCTCAGACACTTGATATTTACAAGCTGTGTGACCCTAGGCAAGTCACTTAACCCCATTGCCTAGCCCCCCCCCAAAAAAGATGAAATAACTGCTTATGTGTATATGTAGGAGAAGGCGAAGGAAAGAGGATATAGAGGGCTGAGTAGCCATTTATACAGTGAAATTCCTGGAGGGAGAGGGGAGATCAGAAGAATTATCAGAGTTAAATGTGGGTAAAGGCTGGCAGAGGCCATTTGTCCCCATGAAGTCACCGTACAAAGGCTATAGATATTCCCTTTCCACTCTTAATTAAAATCATAGCATTTTAGAGCTGAAAGGAATCTTATTGATCAGGGATTCTTTTCTGTGTCCTGGACTCTTTGGCAGGCTGCTGAGGCTGATGTACTGTGCTCTTTCTCAGAGTAATGTTTTTAAATTCATAAAATAAAATACATAGGAAATGAATATAAAGAAAACCAATTATAGTGGAGTGCAGTTATCAAACTTCATGTTAGAAACCTTTAAACACATGAAGAGATTGAGGGCCAGAGAAGTGAGATGACTCCCCAAAGTCACGCAGTGGCAGGGCCAGAATGAGAACTCTGGTTTCCTACTCCTGGACCAAGGTTCTTCCTGACATGTCATGCTATCTCCTGTCATGTAACCCACTATGAGTTCTTTCTATAACCATTCTTGAACCTGTTTTTCTTTTGAGTCTGCATTGTTCCTGAGGGGTGGCTAGGTGGCACAACAGATAGAGTGCCAGCCCTGGAGTTAGGAAGACTCATCTTCATGAGTTCAAATTCAGCCTCAGACACTTATTAGCTGTGTGATTCTGGTTAAATCATTTAACCCTATTTGCCTCAGTTTCCTCATCTGTAAAATGAGCTAGAAAAGGAAATGGCAAACCTCTCCAGTATCTTTGCCAAGAAAACCCCAAAAGGGGTCACAAAGAGTCAGACATAACTGAAAAATGACTGAACAAGAAATATTGTTTTTGGAAGTAATAATAAAGGCTACCAGATCGTCATCACTCTAATGTTGAGTATGACTTTGCCTTCTGGCATTACAAAGGGAGGAAGGGGGAAACCCCCTTCCTTGCATGCATGGGTTTAACCCATGTTCAGCCACCCTCTGACCTTCAGAGTTTGAAAGGTATGGTCATAGTTTCCACCCTACCCTTCTTTCTGCAGTCTTCTCTCCAGAAGTATCCAAGCCTTTCTCGTTTATCTGCTTGTATCTCTTTCCCATCCCACTTCTTCCCAGTTGGTCTTTGCTCAAACTTTCCAACTCCCCATAGAGAGCTCACCCTACCCAGCCACTTCTACACTTTTGCCTAAGGTTCTTCTGTGCAAAGAGTAACTTTGACAGAAGTACAGATGGGCATAGTTTCTTTTCTGTGCTTCAGTTTACTCACTTATCTGTAAAATGAAGACATTGGACTAGATAATCCCAAAAGCCCCCTTCCTATGATTGTATGAAGAGCTGGATTCCCTAGATTCAGGACCTAATCAGGTATTTCCCCATTATGAGCTCACTGCAATGCAATGTTTCGTTGCCTACAGGCCCTCCACCTTTATGGTAATCACCTCCCTGGGAACCAAAAAGTCTGGGTTACTTTATAGAGGGAGATAGAGATAAACACCTTTCTTGGTAACTGGCCAGCTCTAGATTATGGAACTTAATGGTTTTCATAGTAGCAATCTGAGACCACCAGCTGAGGGGCCATTCTCTTAAGTATCTTTGTCAAAAAACCACAGATGCTTTGAGCCTGGCTGTCCTTGAAGGTCCAAGCTGGGTAGTTAGCATGGGACTCATGTGAAATAAAAATGAGAAAATTTCTGGGTTTAATGTGCATCCAATAGATTGTCAACTACAGATTGGACAATCATTCCTGTCCCCCTTTAAAGTGCTGCTACCCCACGTATTTGACCCAGTACCCAATCCTCCCTACTCTCAGGGAAATCCACTCAAATCCCCTTACAGATAGCCCCCACCCTGTGATTCATTATTGCCCAGGACACTTGGACCATCCCAGATGCCAAGTCTCTAAGTCAAAAGCCATGGGTGGGTTTGGAAATCTAAGGAACCCAGGCCTTGTAAACTACCAGGGAGGTGGGGGCCAGGGCGCTGCCATCCTGAAGTTGGGTGAAGGAAATAATGCCATGAGGGAGGTTGCCAGCCCTGAGGGGGTGAGTAAAGCCTGAAATTTGAGGAAGGACTGGTGGATACTATTGTGACTGGGAATTAATTAGGACACTCCAATCCTGGGCCACCTCATTGTCTTGGGCAGGGCTCAGGGACCCTATAAAAGAAGAGCAGGCATAGAGCTCCCCAACTCATCTAACTTCTTCTGCTCCATCTTGCTGGTAAACTTGGGTAAGTCTGAGAACGTCATATTTCAGGGAGTGGAGATCTCTCACTGTCTCTCCCCCTTTCCACCTTCCTTTGCTTTCTGCCTCATGCTGGCTGGATGTACCTGGATATGGAACTACAGGTAGCTAGTCAAATGGGGTTGGCCTTGCCTTTGGGGTCATCTCTCTCCCTCCTCTAGACCCAAGCGTCATAATTTCTTTTTCATCTGAACTGACACCCACGTCCATCAACGTTTTCAGGGGTTTTCGTTCAAACCAAACTCGTGCCTGGTGATTTCTTTGGCTACAAATGGGTTGAGATGAGAGGATAGGGTCTACAAGGAGAAGTATAACCTTCTTACCATGGGCTAGATCTCTTGAAGAGCTGGGGAGCAGGGAGGGGTTGTTTCTCACAAGGTGTGGGGATTCAACTAACACCTAGCGTTCTGGAGAACAACCCTTAGTTTGGGATATAAAGGAGCAGTAGGACAGAACGTAGGTTAGGAAACTGGAATAGATGAGCTCTAAGAAGGCCAAGGACAGGAAATCAAACTAACTACCAAATTAGCTTTGAGATGCAAAAGCACTAAGGAAAATCAGGAGATATTATAAAGACCACTAATAGAGGCTCTTAATCTGGGGGACGTCCATGAACTTACTAAAAAAATTTGTTTGGATTGTTTTTCCTT